>NC_051081.1:12493942-13831442 GCF_004664715.2 Peromyscus leucopus
TATGGATTTGGTTTGTGAGGTTTTATTGAGTATTTTTGCATGAAAGTTCATGAGGAAATTGCCCTGTAATTCTCTTTCTTTGTTGAGTCTTTGTGTAGTTTGGGTATCAGGATGACTGTGACCTCATAAAAATAAATTGGCAATATTTCTTCAGTTTCTGTTTTGTAGAATTATTTAAAGAATATTGGTATTCACTCTTCTTTGAATGTCTAGTAGAATTCTGTGCTGAAACCATCTGACTCTGTGCTAGTTTGCTTGGTAGACTTTTTTAAATTTATTTATTTATTTATTTATTTATTTATTTATTTATTTATTTATGTATTTATTTATGTATTTATGTATTTTTTTTTCATTTTACATACCAACCCCTGTTCTCCCTCTCTCCCCTTCTCCTGCTCCTCTTTCCTATCATACCCCTATTCTCTCCTCATAGGGGTAAGTCCTCCCTTGGGTAGTCAACACAGGCTGGCATACCAAGTTGGGCAGGTCCAAGCCCCTCAGCACTGCATCACAGCTGAGTAAGTCATTGCATCACAGTGAATTGGCTTTAAATAACTAGTTGGTGTACCTGGGATAAGTCCTGGTCTCATTGCCAGGGTACCCAGAAAGACATCAAGCCACATAACTGTCACCCACATTCAGAGAGCCTAGTGTGGTCCCATGCAGGCTTCCCTGCTGTCAGTCCAGAGTCCACGAGCTCCCACTAGCTTGGGTCAGCTGTCTCTGTGGTTTTTCTTATCATGACCCTGACCCACCTTGCTTCTATAATTCCTCCTCCTCTCTTCAACTGAATTCCAGAAGTTTAAATACTTGGCTGTGGGTTTCTTCATCTGTTTCCATCAGTCACTGGATATGGCTTCTATGATGACAATTAGGGTAGACACCAATCTGAGTACAGGGGAAGACAAGTTCAAACACCATATTCACCATTGCTATGAGTCTTAGCTGGGAACATCTTTGTGAGTTCCTGAAGATTTCCTATACTCCATATTTTCCCCTAACCCCTCAATGGTTCACTCTGTCAAGATAGACTTTTAATGAATGCTTCTATTTCCTTAGGACTTATGGGTCCCTTTAAATATTTCATCTTTTTTTAATTAATTTATTTATTATATATACAGTGTTCTGTCTGCATGTATGCCTGCAGGCCAGAAGAGGGCATCAGATCTCATTACAGATGGTTGTGAGCCACCATGTGGTTGCTAGGAATTGAACTCAGGACCTCTGGAAGAACAACCAGTGCTCTTAACCTCTAAGCCATCTCTCCAGCCCCTAAATATTTTATCTTATCTTCATTTAATTTTGCTATGTGGTATATACCAAGAAATTTGTGCATTTCTTTTAGATTTTTCTGAGTTTTTGAAGTATGAACTAATGATTCTCTGGATTTCCTCAGTGTCTTTGTTATGTCCCCTTTTTCATTTCTGAAATTGTTAATTTGGATATTTTCTCTCTACCTTTTAATTATTTTTGCTAAAGGCCTGTTCACCTTGTTGATTTTTCTTAAAAATGTTGAGCAGACTTTAAAAAGTGTTAATGGGCAGCAGGTAGTGTCTTACCTGTGGTCCCTAGGAACAGCCGGACCTCTGGTAGAGTCTAAGTCTTCAACTGAAGTGGTAGGCAGGAATATGGAGTCCAGAGAAAGGGGTGCAGGGGTTGTTGGGTGGGCTTTAAGGAGTGTTATTGGGTGGTTGGTGGTGTCTTACTTGGGGTCTTTAGGAACAGCCACCACTCTGGTAAAGCTGCCAGGGCTGTTGACTCTTACTTGTTCTTCAAGTGTTTAAGAAAGTGATTTTTTTTTTATCACTTCTTATATTTTTTGAGAATATAGTTACATCATTTACCCTTTTAATTTCCTTCCTCTAAACCTTTCTATGTAACCCTCATTAATTTCTTTCAAATCCATTTCTTCTTTTTCACTAATTGGTACATGCAAATATGTATGCATGCAAGTAACTTGATTCCTAAATACATAGGATTATGCCCAATTGTCTCAACATTCCACTGCACATATACTTGTTGTTTTCACTCCCTATGTGCTGAGATTTCAGGTCAACACCACCATTCTTTGTTCATGAAGTTCTGGGTGTTGGGCATTGAAACCAGGATTCTAAGCATGCCACCTGAAGTACATTGTGAGCCTTTCAAAATGATATTTATTTATTCATTTATTCTAAGGATTTTTACTTTCTCTGAATTGGGCAAGCAGTTTGACAGTATGCTTCCAACTTTCTCTCACAGAATTGTGCAGAGCCCTTCACTATTTTTGTGTGTGTGCTTATTAGCCTACCCCACCTTTTTACAGCATGGCTATTAGAACTCTTCATTCAACCAAAGATAAAAGACCTTGGCTTCACTCTTTGGAACAGCTCATTGATCATCAGGTATCTATTTTTCTGGTGACTCATTAAAAGTGAAAGTGATAAATTATGATGAGATCTTGTATTTCCTAACACCAGGGATACTGAAGCCAGAATATGATGCTAATCATAACACTAAAATATTCTTTCTCCCTTCTTTACCAGTGGCAAATTGGTTAATGTTAATGCTGTCCTTGGGTAAGGATTAGTCAATAAGTAAACAAGGGGGCAGGGATGGGGGAGAAGAATCTCTCTTCTCAAATAAATTATGAGTCCATATGATAGCTATTTAAAATAAAAGCAGGCTTGACTTTTAAAAGGGCTTTCTAATTAATTAAACTGCTCATTTAGGTTAAATGGAATCCCTGCTTTATAATTATAGCCTGTCGTTCTAGAACGTAAAACCAATATTTACCTGTGAATGCCCTTGCCACAAGATGCCACAGACATGGGCAGGTAAACATTCACTTGTGCTGACAGCAAAGTGTTTCTCATGAGCTCCACATCTGTAGGCTCCCAGCTGTCAGCTTTGTCACTGATGATACAAGAGGCTTCTGGCTAGGGATGAGTTAGCTGCTGAGTAAAACAATGTGGCAGAATGAGCATAGCTTTTTTGTGTTCCTCTATATTTCTTTGTCTTTGACTTTAAGTGTTTCTTTAATGCACAATAGTATTTCTATGAGGAACTTTGTCTTAAACTTCTATGGCAGATTTTATTTTTCTCTTTCACATTTGTTTTTGGCTATTGTACTGTCTTTTCAAGACTTCACTAAGTATTTTACAGGGATTGTCTCTTTAAAACCTCATAAAAATAAAACCTGTGAGAACTTACGCTTCTAATTTCCTTTTTTAAATGGGTACACAGAGGCATTGAGAAACTTGGTAATTTGCTCAAATTCAGGCTCATAATAGAGAAATTGATATTTGAAGCTGCTGTAAACTATAAAAGAGGTATGGTTTATTTGGAATTTGGCTTTAGAGAGCTTAGAGGCAGGGGGATTGCTATTTTGGCAGAGCCCTGGCTGTACAATCATGAGAACCTCAGCTCAATCCCCAGATCCCAGTACCTGAGGTCTTTGAGATTGACCTCTGGCATCACATGCACTTACCTATGCAAGTACCTCCTCCTTTACATAACCATACACATACAAATTCAAAGTAATGGTCCCTCTTTCCTTAAAGACATAATCAAAATAGATTTTGCCACCACTGTGCATATTCATGTAGGTAGCAGCGTGTGTTTTTGTATCACTATCTAATTCTTTTATAATACCTAGTCCTGAGGCTATAGATGACTTCAACTATAGGTAATTGGCCAGCTTCCTATGGTCTATGGCCTCTATCAGAATAAACACTAATTTAGAAGTCTTGATAAATGTTTTATGTGTTCTCATAAACAAGCATGGTGTTTGATTGTTCCAAGGGTTCTTTACCTCCTCTGCACCACAAACAGCATAGTCTGTTCTTGCTCTGATAGAAATTCCCATGTGTGTTATCCTGAGCTCATTCAATGCTGAAGCTGTAATTTCCTAAGTGATGAAGTTGAGGAAGGGAGATTATTGGAAAATCACAAATACAAGATATAGGTCAACTTTTGATGCTGTTCTGAGATCTATCCCTTAATAGATAGTGTTCAGAAATCTTCATGGGCGTTAAAGCATAAAAGACCCCAGCAAGACTTGAGGATGATCCCAACAAGAACTTCTAACTGATACAATTTTGATCTCACTCAATTTCCTCTGGTAATGTAATACTCTATAGAAATCTATTAAAACTTCAGTTTAATGCAAATAATTTTATCAAATAAATTGTTTTTCTTTTCTTCCTGACACCAGTGTTCCCTGTAGTTGACCTTTGCAACAATGGCAGCCTAGACTCCACCCATCTATTGTCCTATAGAGCAGATTTATAATGTTCCCACTTTAGTTGTATTTTATTGTGTGTATGTAAAAAGGACTTCATTGTCTTCGTGGCCTTTGTCTGCTGACAGGAATTGAAATATTTATTTTATTGATAGAAAGAAATGTTTCTTATCTTCATAGGAAAAAAATGAACAGGCAGCCCAATAATATGAATTAAAGATGTCCAGATAACTCAATATTTTATGGCCATTCTTCATCATTAATGCAAAAATTGAGGCTTTTTATTTTTTCTACAATGCTACCTAACAGTATATATATTTCTAGATGAGGATTAATGTTATAGTATATATGTGTGTGTGTGTGTGTGTGTGTGTGTGTGTGTGTGTTTGATATCACAATTTGATTTCCCTGCTTTGTAAACTATTTCTCTCTGCATTCTTCTTTGCTCATATTTAAAAATCTCAGAATCAATTTTCACTGGATCCTTCTGCTCTTTCCATTATTCATGACAAAAAATTATTTTTTCCTTTTCCCTTTCAAGCTTAATGAAAATCTTTTCATTTGCATATAAATCCTTAGAGTGGACCTTTAATCTGTTGGCTGTTTTTCATGCTCATGTGAACAAATTTATCTTTCCCAATCATTGTCTTCCTTTAATCACCCCTTCAATAAAATATTAACTTCTACTTTCCCCTTATAAACACATTCATATCCAATACCTAGGCCTGTCACTCAGGAACCCCCACACTTTCCTCTTGTCTTGTTTGCTTCTCCTGTCACTTGATTAAATGCCCTGACTAAAGAAATTCTAAGTAGGAAGAGTTTATTTTGTCTCATAGTTCCAGGGCACAGTCTAGAGTGGCAAGGATGTCAGTGCAACAGGAGCTTGAAGCAGCTGATAACACTGGACGCACCATTGGGAAATAGAGAGCAGCAAGTGCTGCCACTCGGCAGGCTTTCTCTTTTACATTCGGTCCAGGAGCTCAACTCTTGTAATGGTGCTAAACACAATCAATGTATAAAAGTGTAAAAGTGTATCATCTGCTATCAATTAACCTATTCAAGATAATACCTCATAGGCATTCCCCACAGTCTAACCTAATCTTTATAATTCTTGATAGGTGTACCCAGAAGCTTGTCTAGATTATTATAGGTTCTGTCAAGTTGGCAATCAGTAATGATCATATTCCTTAACTTTCCAATCATACATAAATTTCTTGTGATCCCTTCTATGAAGTTTCTGTATATATATATGTGTGTGTGTGTGTGTGTGTGTGTGTGTGTGTGTGTGTGTATGTGCTGGCTAGTTTAATGTCAACTTGACACTGAAGTCATCTCACAGGAGGAAACCTCAATTAAGAAAATGCTTTCATAAGCTGGAGCTGTAAGCAAACCAATAGATCAATTTGTTATTAGTGATTGATGGGGGAGGGCCCAGTCGATTATGGGTGGTGCCATCCCAGGCATGGTGGTTCTAGTTTCTTTAAGAAAGGCTGAGCAAGCCATGAGAAGAAACTAGTATGTGGTACTCTTCCATGGACTCTGTATTAGCTCCTGCCTTCAGGTTTCTGCCCTGTTTGAGTTCCTGTCCTGACTTCCTTCAACAATGAACAGTGATTTAGAAGTATAAACTGAATAAACCCTTTCTTTCCCAAGTTGTTTTATGCCAGGGTGTTTCACTGAAGCTCTGACAATCCCAACAAGAACAACATGGAGCATCTCTGAAAATCATATCCATTAATGAAGTTGAGCTTCTCTTTGTATACCAACCTGCACTTATTTTGTAAGACCTATCCAATGGCATTTTAACGGTCTATTCATGGGTGACAAATAAAAAAAATGACTACCCTGTCACAATTGTCCATTTCCTAATTTTTGGAGTCTGTGTACATATTATTTATGTGGAAATATGTATGGTTATTTTTGGAATTAATTAGATGGAGAAAGTTTCTTGGATCACCCATAGGAACCCAAACTAATACCTTAAGAGGAGAATTTTCCCATCTGAATTTACAGTCAGACAGAGGCATGAAAAATCAGAAGGACAAAAAGAAAGATGCAATCATGCTGTCATCAAAGATGAAGGTATGGGGGTCATGTTGTATTGAATGCAGATACCTTCCAGACATTGATAAGAGGTTGACACAGGTCTTTCTTTAGGACCTCCAGAAGTAGGAGTTCTCAGTATTCCTAATTCTGTGACCCTGTAATATAGTTCTTCATGCTATGGTGATGCTAAACCATAAAATTATTTTTGTTGCTACTTCAGATCTATAATTTTGCTAATGTTATGAATTGTCATGTAAACATCTATGTTTTCCAAAGGTCTATTTGTAGTTACAACACACAGATTGAGAACCACTGTAAAAAACACATCTCTGCTAGTATCATTTTGGCTGTCCTCCTGAATGATAGAAAATGAAATAATATACTAGAATTTTGTGGTATTCAGTTACAGTAGCAACCAATAGAAAATTAATATATATAATAACTTATATTCTTTCCAAAACATATTTTGAGTTCCTATATCTCTGGGTAGAAAAGTAGAGTTCTAACATCTATTCTCCAGTCTTGGTAACAGAGTGGTAATTTTTGGTTTTGGTTTTGTAACAACACAATGAGCTCGGTGTCCTTTACAGTTAAGTGTGGTTACATGGCTAAGTTATGAAAAGGGATAGGTGCTGTGAGATGGTCTGTATGGCAAATTGCTCTTATTGGTCAATAAATAAAACACTGATTGGCCAGTGGCCAGGCAGGAAGTTTAGGTGGGACTAACAGAGAGGAGAATTGAAAGAACAGGAAGGTGGGAGGAGACAATGCCAGCCACCGCCATGACAAGCATCATGTGAAGATGCCATTAAGCCAAGAGGTACTTGGCAAGTGGGCTGTCAGACTGCCGGGGCTCAGCCGGACCTGGAGAGAAACTCTCCAGCTACAGATAGGCCTCAGAAAAAATTCCTGAATACTGACTTAGTTACCAAAAAAGTCTCTTTTATTACCTGTTCCTTTGCCAATGAAATAGAGCTGTTCCCTCAACCTTCCTGTTCTGTCTCTGAAGATGTCAGTTCTGAGAGTGAGGTGAAGGACAGAGCACAGAGGTAACATACCTGCTCTGGGCATCTGCTGTATAAAGCTATTCTACTGAAAAACATGTCTTACTTAAATTTGTATGTATTTGCAATACAAATCTCTATTTCAATAAATAATAACACTGGATGTGGAATCTCTCTACTCCTATATTGGGGACTATGGGAGTCCAGCCCCTTGATAGTCCCCTCCCAGAGTCCGGGAAGAATCTACAACCAGCTGATAATTTAATCTTTGATAATATGAAATCAATCTACATACAGAAAATTCCTTAGTTCATACACTTTATTCTCCTCAGTTAGTTTTCTCTCTACACAGATTCTATTCTGCTCTCATTCCTAGCTCCTTCTTGCCTGATTTGTCTCTGCCTTTATCTGTTGTCCCCTCTAAGTTCTAACTTAATTCTGTCATCTTAGTTCTGCCTCATCTAGGTCCTTCTCATCTCGTTCTTACCTATCTAGTACTTTCCCATCTGGCTCTTCCTCATCTTCCATCCTGACCAGTTCTCTAGTCAAAATTCCTCTCCAGCCAAAATCCTCAATATCCTCTCTTCATTCTCCTTATACCTCAGTTTCCCTCAGTCTCTGAGGTGTTCAGTTATAAACCCAAGCCATAGTGATCTTCTGGCAGAGCAAGGGCACCAGGCCTGAGTTCTTATGGGGTCATAAAGCAGGAAAGAATTTTCCTCAGGCAGTGCCTGTCAGGCTTTCTTTTACAACCCAAATGAGTGCTAATGATCGGTTAGTGTAGAAGAGAATTTATGTGCTCAATCTACATTCCTAGAAATGGTTAGGTAAGAAACTAGGAGTCTATTAGTAAGGCTATAAGGAAGGAGGGTCTCATCCTAAATAGCCCAAGAAATAAAGCTATCCTCCTGACTTGGACACAGGTGTTGTTTTGTTTGGCCTTGGATGCTTCATAGGTATTTTAGACAAATACACTGTTGGGAATTCTTGGAAGCACACATAGCAATACAAGAAAATCAATGTAGAAAACAGCTAATATATAAACAAAAGCTAAAATATCACCAAGACTTCTTAAGCCATGGCTTGACCTTTGGAGAAATCCTTGACTTTTCCAAGTAGTAGCTTTTGTGATAGTAGCTGAATTCCATTACATTTTTCTACAGCTTACAGCACTCCTGCACAGCTGAATAAGTATTTGTTGAATTGAAACCCAAGCTCTCTTTTACTTTGAGGTTCCACCTCAAGTTATAGGATTCATATTCAATTTTTGTCTTAGTTTGCCTCTGTAGTATACTGATTCATGTTTATGCAAAAAATTATCTACCTAAGAAACTCAGAATATAATGTTCAGAAATAGTCTTTATAAATCTTTTTTAATTCAGATAAGGTTAAACTGGCTTGGGATGGAGTCTAAATACCCATTTGTTATCCTTACATAAAATAGGGAGGCCACACAAATCCAGGGCATAAGATCATGTGGTGACTGAGGCAACAACTGGCATAATACACCTACAAGCTAAGGAGTGAGAAGGACTGTGGGAGCACTACATGGTAGAAAGTTTCAAAGACATATTCTTTCCCAAAGCTATCAGGAACAGGAGATTGCTTTCTTTCTGATATCTTCCTACCAAAACTATAGGAGAACATTTCTACTGTTTTAGGCATTTAGTTTTCATCCAACGTAATGATGCACTAAGGCTTAGACTAGGTACTGGCCTATTGTAAATACTCAAAGATTAAATTTTGGATTACCTCTATTATCAGCATTACTACTAACTTCTATACTGTTAATATTTCCTGACAATGAATATTAATTACATAAATCCTCATAGATTTAAGCCAAAATTACTTTCAGATTTAAATGTTTCAAGTTTTCAGTTAGACTATATGGTCTTTTATGGTAAAGACAGTTGTCTTTTTTTTGTTTGCTTGTTTAAATCTCCATTCCCTTGCTTGACATTTAGCATACTACTGGAACAAGAGGGCAGCAGTGTGTAGAAGAAGGAAATCCCCTATGGATGCTGTTCTCAGAATTAATGGAATCTGCAAACTAGCTACAGCTTCAGGGAATTTGTTAGATGGTTGCCAGGTCAAAGAATCAATCTCCTGACTGACAGAAATCTTGATAAAAACAAAGCTTGAATTTCTCCAGACACCAGCCAAAAAAGCAAGACAAGATCCTAGCATAGAATAGTCACTGAAAGTTTTCTGTATGTCGGTTATGAAACTACTAAAGTGTAATTTCCATTTGTCTCTTTAAATAAATGTTTATCTATTTGGAAATCTGCTCTAGTCAAAGCACAAAGAAACCCATTAGGATATCCATGTAACACTATTATTGCAAGAACACTGCCCGGAGTACAAAGTGATTTTCTGTAAAGTAGACATATTTCCTCTTTCAAACTTCCTTGCTGTACTCCTCAGGTACATTACTGAGATGGGGACTTTTCAAACTTCCACATCTTCTTTTCTTCAGAGATTTTTTTGTTCCCCTAATTTGTGTTTAAGCCCTTCTTTTTCTACATGTGAAGTACATGAAATATTTCAGAAGTACTGATAAACACAATGGCAATTTTCAGAGTCATAAAGAAATAATTTCAGTCTTTCTCTGAAAAGCACATAGATTTATCAGTGTTTCTAATAATAACAGCGTCATGCATTGTCAGGACTATCTCTGTAGGAGTTTACATTGTTGCCTGCAGATAAAGATTAAATTTTACTAGACTTGGTCTTCTGCTAAACAATCTTTTTGTTGCTTTAACAATATTTACCTCTTTAAATTTTTTAAAAACCAAAAGCAGAGTCCTGTTCCTTCTTATAATTTCATAAATAAGGCAACCGAAGCACTGAGGTGATTCATAGAATCTGCCCAAGATCTATTGGATATACACAGCTTCCAGTCAGGCTGTCCACGGGTGTGTGTTCACTTACTTATGCCCTTTGTCCAATCTTCTCATCTGTAAACTGCTCAGCATTTCAGTGAGCATGAAGAGCTGTCACATTTTGCCCCAAAGGATCTTAAATGCTTTGCATGACTAAATAAAGGAAACAACAGACCATGAAGATTAATTCATTCTGAAGTTGATGTGATGTAAATACAATGATAGAGGCAACAATTTTGCCCTAACATGGTCTAGACTGCTGTACAAATGAAGGAATCCATGCCATACAGAGATCCCATATATATAAATATATAGATTTAATAATTAAAAGTTAATGAATAAATTATTAAAGTAGACAAGTTAATTAAATTTATAAATCTCATTTAAATATAGACCATCCCTTAATCTTCTGAGATATAGTTCCATAATAATTTAGAGGACTATATTCAAAGGCCAAATACACAGATTTCTTAGCATTTCATTCTGGAACATGGCTGATCAGGTAGCATCTTTGCCAGGTCCCTGACTCTTCAAGGACATCTTGTGTTCTGCTTATATTCCTAGCTAACTTTCTTTCCACTTCCATATCTGTCTTGTAATTTGAGGCTATCAACACTTTATCCCTCCAAAATTACTTTTGTTGACATTTTTTGCAAGTAGGATTGCTAGACTTAGCAAATTTAAAAGAATTTCTGACAAATACGAATATAAAATTCCGAGAATATCTTTAAAAATTAATATATCTTATGATTTATTTTGTTACATTTATGATACCTATTGCTTTTAATTTGATAATCCTATTTACAAGCAAGTCCCTATGGCTCACAATTCAGGCCAGCTGACACATACTCTGAATGGCTGTTTCTGCTTTTCCACTGCAGAGCATTCAAACCGAGGGTTCATCCAAATTTGACATTGTTTGCAGTTTTTTGACCAGGGAATTCTATTGTCTAAGATAGGCAAAGCATAATTCAGAAAGTAGGTTGTGTATGACCATTGGGTTAGTATTATTTTCTTGGTCTGTAAATGAAGTAATAATTTATGAAGAATAGAATGTTAAATATTAATAACTGATATATAAAAAGAAATTATGGAAGAAGTGCCACCAGACTGAGTTTCATATAGCAGAGAGAATTTAGACAGGCTGAGTTAGAATAGATTATACCACATAGACTCATTCACTTATAATTTATTCTGCTATAATTGGTAAATGCATTGAGCCATTTATTTTTCATGTTTTAATGCTTTTATATTCAGTGTTTATAAACCATTAGGTACAATTCACCTGCTTAGTTGTCATGAGGGTTAAGAAGCATTAGTCATTATTTTCTTGTGGTTTTGACCAAATGCCAAACAAAAAGAAACTAAAGCAAAGAAGGGTTTGTCTTGATTCACAATTTAGATTAATAAGTCTATTGTGGTGGTGAAAACATAATAACTGGATCACCTGGGTTATGGGTGCTGACCTGTAATTGGAAGAATTGGAATTCTGATGCTCATCTTTCTTCTTTTCCCTTTGTCATAGTAGGGGATATTAATTCATGGGATAATACCCTCACATTCATGGTATGTGTTCTTTCCTCATTTAGTATCTCTGGAAATATTCTCACATTTATTTATATAGGTGTGCCTCATGAGTTGACAATGAAAATTAGCCATCAGAATTTAAAACTCCTTGTCAACTTAACACTCAAACAAATCACTTTAAAGTGTGTTTTAAAAAACTGGTACACAGTCATCTCATGATAGATTTCATATGAGACTCCACAAATTCTTTATAGTGTTCACAATTTTCAAAAGTGCCAATTTTAATTCTTTTCTTTGACTCTAGGCAATCTGCTGACTATAAAATCTGAATCCCTGTAAAATCAAACATGTGTTAATGTATTTTCAATGTATCATGCACAGAATAAACATCCCATTCCAAAAGAGAGGTATGGAACATATCTAGGAAAAGTTGGATCAAAACCATACATAAATGTAGTATGTCAGATATCAATCCTGAAGCTCTGTGTTTAGCATCTAGTATTCTTAGTAACATAATCTATGCACAGCTGGCTTGGTAATTCTGCCACTCAAC
This sequence comes from Peromyscus leucopus, assembly GCF_004664715.2. NCBI lineage: Eukaryota > Metazoa > Chordata > Mammalia > Rodentia > Cricetidae > Peromyscus > Peromyscus leucopus. The sequence continues at coordinate 12,506,180 of NC_051081.1, forward strand.
TGATATCACCAGGAAGTCATGTAGCCTCTCTCTTGGACCAGATCTATGTTGTGCTTGCAGTTTTCCTTGTTAAATTCCACCATTTATAACATCATGGGGTCTCCATAGTAGCTTAGGGTTCAACTTCACAGTTTGATTTAGTATATCTTGGGGCTTCTTGCAGAGAATCTCACCCTTTTGCACATTGTGTGGACTTCTCATTTCTATATATCCTTGAATCCATGACCTTCTGTCTCTTGTATTATATACACGTTCACAAGAGTATTTGATGAATCCTACCAAGATGTGTTGTCAGTTTGAGATGCAGCTTGACTTTGCTAGAACACAGCTGCCAGGGCCTCTATGTAACTTCAGGGTGGGAAATAGGAGCACATTACTCATAGAAGAATGAAATGGTGGGTAGTTGCTCGTATAGGTCACCATTTGGGTCATTCACAGTCAAAGTCCTACTTTTTTCCATAATGTTACTAGATGTCTTTCTAAATTATGTCAACTTTTTCTAAATCTAACCTATCCTCAACTTTTACCTAATTTCAAGCCCTTGTCTTTAAAGTGCATATCACTGAATATAACTCTTAAGGGAAGTAGTTCACACTCCTTTCTTTTAAATACTTTTCATATTATTCTTCTGCATCATCTGTCTTTCACCACAGATCTGGTTAGAAGCAGTGAAATGCAATCCTGACATCTTGTGGGCCACAAGAATATATTATAGAGATTCAGCTGTGTTTTAAGGCTATATATACTTTGACCGGCCAAAGGTTCGTCAAATGGGAAGCCATTTATCATAGAATATTTGGTGTTATACATTTTTTAATATTTCAGCTGTCTTCTGCTATGAAATTCTTGTGTGCCCAAATATTTCCAAGACTATTTTGGCAAACAGCTAAGCTTCTCAAACACTGTCCCACTAGGTACCTAACTCCCCCGCTGAGCCTAGGAGACAAGCAGGTTCTTAGGTGCATAGTTTTGTTTCTCATGCAAATGAAGTTCAGATCATCTTCTTCCCTCAGGCTAGGGGCATGACAGAGAGATTGACTTAGGACAATAGGGATTTTTGCAAAACCAGGTGCAGTAAGGACTGGAGTGGAATTCCAGCAACACCCACAGAACTGCATGACCTGAGAGAAAAGAGGAAGACAGAGGTTCTGTAGAGGGTAAAGCAGATCTTGGTAGAGTTTTCTGAGAGCCAGGAGTAAGGAGCTAGGAAGACAAGATGGAGGGTGAAGGGACAGAAGACATAGATCAAGGCAAAAGCATAGAAGCTTACTGAAACTATGAGAACAGAAAAACAGCACAGGGAGGACCTACCTGAATGTGAGGACAGGGCTGAAACTGTGTAAATAGAATTTTGTCATGGAGGAATAAAATTTATGGACAAAAGAGCATAGTGTACAGAGATTTCTTTCCCTCAGATACCTCACGTATGTAGTATCTTTCCCAGGACGCTGGGAATAACTTTCTTAGGGCAGAAACTTGGGAAAATTCCATATTCCTTACTGACACATACTGAATGTCATGATTTCCTGAAATTTTCTGTCGAACCAACTTAGTCCATTACTTTAGAATGCAGACACACCCAAGTTCTCAGGACATTGGTAGAAGGGGTTCTTTTGGATCATAGTTCAGAAGACTACAGCCTACCAAGGCAGAAAAGATGGCAATAGTTTGATTCATGACCGTGCCCAGAAAGTAGGTATCTACACAGTTTTTTCTCCTCTCCCCTTTATTCAATGCTGGTTCTCATGTACAGATGCCACACACATTTAAGGTGAGTGTTGTGCCCAGATCGTGACCCCCAGAGAGACCACCAAAGACGAGCATGCCGGAATGCAAAAGCAAGGTTTAATTCTGGATATCCAAAAGCAATACAAGCCTAGGCAGGGACTTCGTCCAATACATCCAACGCAGTGGAGGCTGGAGGAAGCGCCCACCTGTCTGCAAGCTCAGTTTTTAAAGGGAAAAGTCACAAGGTTACATCATTTAGGGGTGCTAGTACGGATACAATTCTGATTGGCTCGCTTCTAGGGACTTCTAGAAATTACTTCTAAGGGAGTGGTTGCCCGCCACCATTTCTCATTGGCTGCCCTCAGGTGGGGGCATTTCTGTGGTCAGTTACCTTGGAAACCAGGGAGAGGACATTCCATAGTCTGGCAGGCATTACCTCGTGACTATCTTGTGACTCTGAACTTCTACACTTCCTGGTTTCTGGAATCTGAACTGACTGGTTTCAGTAACTAATGGCCTATTCCCAAAAGGAGAAATCTTAGGCCTTAATTTTAGGGTGAAAGCATTTTGGTCTTATTTCTAAGATGGCTCATTTTGGTCTCACAGTGAGATTCTCCTCCACATTTAAATTTCACTGAAAATTTTCTCATAGTCATGCAAACAATCGTTTCTCCTAGGTGATTACAAATCCATACAAGTTAATAATGATGTTTAGCCATTACAGGAGATTCTTAAATCCAATTTTTCCATTAGCATGTTTGCATTTTTAGCACATGGTATGATACTGAATAGAACATGCATCCCTAGATATTGTAGCTGCTTTATTGATCTGGGAAGATAAAATTAGTACAAGACTATCAAATAGAGGGGACTTAGACAACAAGGCACCACAGTCTTCATGTGAAGTTTCTTCTCAAAGCTATTTTACATCCTTGTGTTATATGTGCTTCAGGTGGGACAGATACTATGCACAACACAAATGTCTGAGAAGCTCAGTCTGTAAGCTGAAAAATTACTGGCCTTGTAATATTAGGGAGAAGAAAATGGGAGGAGAGAAGAGGCCATCCTTAGAGCTAAAGCCTAGGCAAATACCACAGACAGTCAATTAAACTGTTCTAGAGCAAAAACAAAACAGCAACATCAAAACAAAACAAAACAAAACCCAAAAAACAAACAAACAAACAAAAAACCAAAACAACAACAAATCCAAGCAGAAAGAAACAGGCCAGCTTTCCTGGAATCAAAGTGATTTGCTCATTTTGTATCTGCTATAGAGAAGAAAATTAAACCTTCCCTTGAGGAACATAACAGCAATTCACTGCCATTACAGTTTTTATAGATAGCATACAACATTCAATAAAGAGTTACTAGCTGTGCCAGAAAGCTGGACCAGATGATGTAGAAAACCATTAAAAAAAAAAAAACAAACACACACACACACACACACACACACACACACACACACACATAATAAAAATGAGCCACAAATAACCCAGATGTTTTAAGTTATAGGATAAACATGAAACTTTTGAACAGAAGGTTTCTGATACATTTATCTAAATTAATTAAATTTATATATTTAATAATGAATTATCTAAAATAATTCATACTCCTATTGTACACGCGATTTCTACAATAAATATGAAAAATACTCATTGAATCACTTGAATGAAGATGAACAAGAATGTCACAAAAAGTATCTAAATATGTATAATAAACATAAAATCATGCTCTATAGTCTCAGAAAGATTAAAGTAAATAATATACTGAAATACATACTAATAAATAATACTGAAAAACATAACAACCAGAATGGTGAAGAATTTTGATATTGGGAGATGGTTTGCCCATGTAAGGACAGGGGGGTATGACAAATCTGTACCTTCAATTTAATTTTTATGAGAATCTGAATTTCCTTTAAAAACTAATCAACATTAAAGTTGCATAAAATATACAATGCAATGATTTTCACATGAATTACAGACTTTGGGCAATGAATGAGGTGACAATACATTTACATGCTCATTGATCTTAAAAAAATGTATTGCTAGGTTCAGGGATAGTAAATTCACAAGTGAGGATCTGTTATAGTTTAGAAGTGGAATGTCCCTAAAGTCTTTAAGTGTTAAAGACTCAGTCTCCATTTGGAAGTCTATAGGGAGATCTTGTATTGTTGGCAATGTATCTTTGGGGATGTATATGGAATCCTGATCTCTTCCTCTATATTTTTTGCATTATTATTTAATTTATTTGTGTAGCTTTGTTTGTTTTGAAATTTTTAGTTTATTGGAAATTTCATATGTGTATATAATATGTGTTTTTTTTTTTTACTTTTCCGCTCTTTTTAAAAATTTTATAATTAATATAATTTTACATATCAGCCACGGATTCCCCTGTCCTCCTTCCTCCCCCCCAAGCCTTCCCTCCAATCCACCCTCCATTCCCACCTCCTCCAAGGCAAGGACTCCACTGGGGATTCAGCTCAGTCTGGTAGATTAAGTTGAGGCAGGTCCAGTCCCCTCTTGCCTTCACTTAGGCTGAGGAAAGTGTCCCTGCATAGGCCCCAGGTTCCAAAAGGCCAGCTCATGCACTAAGGACAGGTCCTGGTCCCACTGCCTGGGACCTTCTAAATAGTTCAAACTAATTGACTGTCTCACTTATACAGAGGGCTTGATCTGGTTCCATGGGTGGTCCTCAGCTTTTGCTCCATAGTTCATGTGTTTCTACTAGTTTGGTTATTTGTCCCTGTGCTTTTTCCAGTCATGATCTCAATATCTCTTGCTCATATAATCCCTCATCTCTCTTGCCAACTGGACTCCTGGAGCTCCACCTGTGGCTTGGTCGTGGACCTCTGCATCTGCTTCCATCACTCACTGGATGAGAGTTCTACCATGACAGTTATGGTGTTCACCCATCCGCTCACAAGAGTAGGTCAGTTTGGGCTTTCTCTCAACTGTTGCCAGTAGTCTATTGTGGAGGTATCTTTGTGGATTTCTGGGGATCTCTCTTGTGGTGGTATTCTAATTCAAAAATCAGAATTGTATGCTATTCTGTTGGTATTAATGGATTTTTCAGAACCTCTCAACATAGTAACTGACTCTCAGTATGCTGAAAGAGTGGTGTTACATATTGAGACTGCAGAATTTATCCCTGATGCTTCAGAATTAACTTCACTATTTATTCAATTACAAGATACAATCAGGAAAAGGAATCATCCTTTATATATAACTCACATTCGATCCCATTCTGGTCTGTCAGGCCCTCTATCACAAGGCAATGATGAGATTGATAAATTATTGATAGGAAATGTGCTGGAGGCCTCAGAATTTCATAAAAAACATCATGTCAATAGTAAAGGTTTAAAAAATGATTTTTCCATAACCTGGCAACAAGCCAAAGAAATAGTAAAGAAATGTCCTACTTGTTCCTTCTACAATCAAACGCCATTACCAGCAGGATGTAACCCAAAGGGTACTCAGAGAAATGAAATCTGGCAGATGGACGTGTTTCACTTTGCAGAATTTGGAAAACTGAAATATGTACACCACACCATCGATACTTATTCAGGATTCCAATGGGCAACTGCTTTGAGTTCTGAAAAAGCTGATTCTGTAATCACTCATTTGCTAGAAGTTATGGCCATCATGGGTATACCTGCACAAATCAAAACTGACAATGCTCCATCATATGTCTCTGTTAAAATGAAACAGTTTTTTGATTATTACAATATAAAGCATATTATAGGCATGCCACATAATCCTACAGGTCAAGCAGTTATAGAAAGATCAAATAGAACTCTAAAGGATATGCTAAATAAACAGAAATGGGTAACAAAAACACCCAGAAATAGACTGCATAATGCTCTTCTAACTTTGAATTTTCTGAATGCCAATGAGAAAGGAACAACAGCTGCAGAGAGACATTGGATAATAGAAAAAACTACAGAATTAAATCAGCCTATATACTTTAAGGATGTGCTGACCTCAGAATGGAAACCAGGGTATGTATTACATTGGGGACGAGGTTTTGCTTTTGTTTCTACAGGAGAAGATAAGCTGTGGGTACCATCAAAATTGATAAAGGTTCGATTTGAACAAGAGAGACCTCTTAATTAGAGGAGGTGATAGTTCATCAACCAGCATGGACATCCAATTTAAACTAACTTGTATCAATAACACATGCCTTTTCATTTAATCATATAATAACTTGTCAAAAGGAAACATCCCCAAAATTAGTCTTGAAGAAAGGTTTTTGTTTTTGTCTTTTAGGAGAATGAAGGTTAAGGAATCTGAAGAACACTGGACAAATGAGACAACTGAAGAAAAGGGACAAATCATCTATCCCAAGAAACAGAGTGAAACGGTGTATGGGTATATATTATCTAAAAAATTTTTGTCTTCATAAATGTTTGTTTTTGGTTTTCTCTAAAGATTTAACACTATTGGTTTTCTAATAGTCCCAGTTCAATTAAAATTTAAAGCTGACTTTGGAGTTGGAGAATGGCTCTCTCCTTCTTTAAACTCAAGCATGTTGTTAAAAGGAAAATGCAAACTCCCTGTGTCATGCCAGAATAAAAGAGCCATCTTCTGCTATGGTACAGGACAAAAGCAAAACTAATTAAGGGACTATTCTATTACTAATCTCAACTCTTTTGATTCTATTCTGATTCTTTAAACTTTTCTTAAAGTATAAATTTTATATCAAAATTTACAAGATTAATATATATATATATATATTAAACTTTGTTAAGATATGAATGGTCATATAGAGTACTAAGTAATTCTAGAAAAAAGGCTAGGTGCATATATATGTTTTTGTGTTCGAGTCTATTATCAGATTTCTACAGGAAATCATGGCCAGGCCTAACATCAACTTAAGTCTCCAGAAAGAAGATGGGGCCCCACAACAACAACAATTCCACGTGGACAATAATAATATCATTAAGCTGACAAACATCATCCACAGATCAGCTTTGAACTACAAGTTGCTCAGAGCAATTTTGAGATGACTAGCTGAGATGATCCAGTCTCAAAGACTACTTGAATAAGGACTTGAGATAAACCCTGAACTTTGGCATTATACACAGACTGGATAATGAAGGATATAGTTACCTCTCCTAGAATTTGACAATTAACCTAAAATTTTTCTTTCAGGATAAAGAAAACTTTGCCCATACCCAGCAGGAAGCAATTTTAAGAATATGACGCCCACATTCCCAAAGAGGTGGTGTGGGGCGGGTGGTTTTTTTGGTCTTTTTAATGGGTTTTGGGTCTGGGATGATTTTCAAGATTTAGTGGGGTTGGTTACAAGTTGTTGTCAAGTGTTAGGAAAAAGGCTAAGCAAAGGAGATTAGATTTAAAGTTCTTGTTTAAAAAAAAGGAAGGAAAAGAAAGAAAGAAAAGAAAAAGACAATTACTAGTTTTAAATACTTTACATTGGATTGAACTGTTTTATATTGTATACAAATTTGAAACTGATATTGTTAGAAAATGCTATATGTATATTTCTAATTGTATTTATACCATTCATTTAACAATGTAATGCAAATTTCTGATCCTTGAATGTTATTATTGCCAAATATTAGGATATAAAGAAATGAAAGTTAGTAGTTAGACATAACAATAGAACTTGTAGTCATATTTGATATGTTTTAAAAATTGAGCAGAGATGTTTTAGACAGGTCATCTTCAAACCCTTCAGAGATCTACAGAATATGGCATTTAAAATGTTTTAATAACTCAGAAAATTTTTCTTTTTTGAGACATGTCGGCTCCTGGCAGTACCAATCTACTTCAGAGAAAATATGGGCATTGAAGAAACTGCATATGGGGTCAACTTTCATTGTGGCAAAAGTTAGCCACTGGACAACAAAGTATCCTCGAATCAATAGGACAAAATGGACAGACAGAACACGAAACAAGGGACTACTGATTCTTGCCAAAACAAGTGTGGTTATGGCTTTATCAAAAGGCATCTTCTGAGGCCAGGACAATATGGCCCCATCCTGAAGTGGCCTTCGCATCCGGAAAAGGTACGGTGCCCTTTTCTTCGAAGGCAGCTCAACAGGCAGAGAGCCGATGGCTTCTGTTGTACAATGGAACAGCAGCTGAAAGTTCATGCCTCTTGAAAGTAGACTGGCATTTAATAGAGGGATGTGGAGAAGAAGGGGATGCTGAGATGAAGCCCATATATACACAGCCAAGAAGAATGGACAGCTGAATTAAAAAACTGTCAACAATTTCCAGAATTTAAAATCCTGAATCATGACAGGACCCTAGTGGAATTCAGGTGTTTCTGGTACATGGACTGCTCTCACTCAATGTGAGGTTGAACTGTTGACCTTGTGTACATCCTACATCACAAATGAGTCTGTCAGATACACTAAGCCTATAGGCTGAAGATGATGCCTCAACACTTCGGAGAAACCTCAGGTGACTGCCCAGGCAGCTGGCTGTTTCTGTCAACTCACAAATTTTTTGGAAGTTGCTTGCATGCACTTCCTGTTTTTATTTTTGTTAGCTAATATTATTCCCTTCTTGGGTCTCTGAGGGAGTTGAAGATTAGTTAGTTATGGTTGAAGATTAGTTAGTTATAGTTGAAAATTAATTAGGATAGAAAGTGCATTAGATACATCTTGGATTTACCAAAATAGGATAGATAATGGAATTATTTTCTCTGATTTGTCAAATACCTGTTTAGGTATTTATTACTTGTATATATTGTATATAGTTATTGTACTTTTGTATATAGTTTTTCTTTTGTTAGTTATAACCTTTTGCTTTTTTTTCTTTTTATTAAGATAGAAAAGGGGAAATGTGGTGGTATTCTAATTGTACTGAAATGTGATTTTGATTGTATGTTAATAAATAAAGTTACCCAGGGGTCAGAGCTATTAGAGCCATAGACAGAGTGTGGCAGTGGTGGCACTCGCCTTTAATCCCATAGATCTCTGTGTGTTCAGGGATACAGCCAGCATTGGAGACATATGCCTTTAAGACCTAGGGGGCTGTACATTCAGACAGTGACGAGGCAGTCATGTGTTTGGGTTTACAACCAATGAGAAGGCAGAACAACATACTATAAAAAAAATGAACAGACAGGATATAGCTCTCTTTCGGGAAGCTGGGACACCGCAGGCGGAAGGGTGAGATTTTAGCTCTGAGCTCTGACCTCTCGGCTTTCTCTTTTACATTGTTTCTGTGTTTCTTATTTAATAAGACTGTTGATTACATCAACACTCTCTAGCACTTTGCTTCTTCCTATTCCCATGGGGTCTTCATTTATCATGGTATCTCTTTCCTTGTTCTCCCTGTCTGTTCTTTTTCCAGCTGGGATCTCTTGCTCCCCTAAGCTCTCTTTCCCCAGACCCTTGCCCTTCAATACCCCACCCCCTCGCATTCAGTTTGCTCATGTAGATCTCATCCATTTCTCTGTTGTTGGGCGATCTCTGTGTCTTTCTTAGGGTCCTCTTTACTAGATAGCCTCCCTGGAGTTGTGAGTAGCAGTCTAGTCATCCTTTGCTTTACATCTAGTATCCACCTATGAGTGAGTACATACTGTGTTTGTCTTTCTGAGTCTGGGTTACCTCACTCAGGATGATTTTTTTCTAGATCCATCCATTTGCCTGAAAACCTCATGTCATTGTTTTTCTCTGCTGAGTATTCCATTGTTTATATGTACCACATTTTATTTATCTATTCTTCAGTTGAAGGGCATCTAGGTTGTTTCCAGGTTCTGGATATTACAAATAGTGCTGCTATGAACATAGCTGATCATGTGCCCTTGTGGTATGATTGAGCATTCCTTGGGTATATGCCCAAGAGTGGCATAGCTGGGTCTTGGGGAAGATTGATTCCCAAATTTTTTTTTGAAAGAGCCATATTGATTTCCAAAGTGGCTGTACAAGTTTTCATTCCCACCAACAGTGTAGGAGTGTTCCCCTTGTTCCACATCCTCTCCAGCATAAGCTGTCTTCAGTGTTTTTGATCTTAGCCATTCTGACAGTTATAAGGTAGTATCTTAGAGTCATTTTGATTTGCATTTTCCTGATGATTAGGGATGTTGAGCAATTCCTTAAATGTCTTTCAGCCATTTGAGTTTCCTCTGTTGAGAATTCTCTGTTTAGCTCTATAGCCCATTTCTTAATTGAACTGTTGGGCATTTTGATGTCTAATTTTTTTGAGTTCTTTATATATTCTGGAGATCAGCTCTCTGTCAGATGTGGGGTTGGTGAAGATCTTTTCCCATTCTGTAGGCTGTGGTTTGTCTTGTTGACCATGTCCTTTGCTCTACAAAAGGTTCTCAGTTTCAAGATGTCCCATTTACTAATTGTTTCTCTCAGTGTCTGTGCTACTGGTGTTATATTTAGGAAGGAATTTCTGGTGCCAATGCATTCAAGACTACTTCCTACTTTCTCTTCTATCAGATTCAGAGTAACTGGATTTATGTTGAGGTCTTTGATCCACTTGGACTTAAGTTTTGTGCACAGTGACATATATGGATTTATTTGCAGCTTTTTACATGTTGACACCCAGTTATGCTAGCACCATTTGTTGAAGATGTTTTCTTTTTTCCATTGTACAGTTTTGGCTTCTTTGTCAAAAATTGTATGTTCGTAGGTGTGCGGATTAATGTCAGAGTCTTCAATTCAATTCCATTGGTCCACATGTCAGTATTTATGCCAGTACCAAGCTGTTTTTATTACTGTAGCTCTATAGCAGAGCTTGAAGTCAGGGATCGTGATGCCTCCAGAGGTTGTTTTCTTGTACAGGATTCTTTTGGCTATCCTGTGTTTCTTGTTTTTCCATATGAAGTTGAGAATTGTTCTTTCCAGGTCTGTGAAAAATTGTGTTGGGATTTTGATGGGGATTTCATTGAACCTGTAGATTGCTTTTGGTAATATTGCCATTTTTACTATGTTAATCCTGCCTAACCATGAGCATGGGAGATCTTTTCATTTTCTGACATCCTCTTCAATTTCTTTTTTCAGGGACTTAAATTCTTGTCATACCGGTCCTTCACTTGATTAGTTAGAGTTACCCCAAGGTATTTTATATCACTTATGGCTACTATAAAGGGTGATGTATCTCTGATTTCCTTCTCAGCCTGTTTGTCAATTGTATATAGGAGGGCTACTGATTTTTTTTTTGAGTTAATCTTGTATCCTGCTACATTACTGACGGTGTTTATAAGCTGTATGAGTTCCTTGGTCGAATTTTTTGGGTCACTTAAGTATACTATCATGTCATCTGCAAATAGAAAAAGCTTGAGTTCTTCCTTTCTGATTTGTATCCCCTTGATCTCTTTATGTTGTATTGGTGAAATTATTAAGGCCACTCCACTTAGTTAAAAGGAAGATTTATTTAGTGGGCAACTTACAATATGGGAAAGGTAGGTCGCAGGGTCTGGGGAAGGTGTATCACAATCCATTGGTGTTCTCTGAAGCTCTGCTCAATCCAACTCCAACATTCAGGGTCCTGGCACAGAGAGAGCACTCACCCATCCAGCTCTTGGGTCTCCAGGTGCCTCCCCTGGCCCTGCCTCATAGGCGTGACAGTTGCCAGAGTCTCAATGGGGGTTGGAACTTCCAGATCCAAGCTGGAATGGCTACCCACTACATCTCCCCCTTTTTGTCTAAATAAGAAGGTTCTAAACTAATACAAGACTATATACAAAGGAATGGTTATCAAATATTGTCCAGGAATAATGAGGGATAATGACCTAGATAAGATGGAACTACAACCAATGCAAACAATATCCAGCAAGAAACATACTAAAATCCAGAGAAGTATAGAGCATAAGTAAATGGCATGTTATAAAGATCATTCCAAAAGGTGTCCTATTCTAAAGAACCTGAATCTAATACTTAATATGTTCTATCTAAGATATTATATATACTAAGTTGTAACTATAACTGCTAGTCTTCAATCCCATCAAAGATCTGAGAAGGAACATAATGGTACCTGAGAAATGGTAGATGGATGCAAGCAACTTTCAGGAATCTTGCAAAAGTAGACCAAGACAGCTGGCAGCCTGGACAGTCACCTAATGTTTTTCAGCATTGTTGGTGCATTCAAATTGGCTACAGGCCTAGAGTATCTGACAGACCATTTTCAGAAGCAGGAATTCTGAAAGACCATCTTACCCTGTCTTGGCAGAATACAGTGGTTGCTTTTCTTGTGTCCCGCTTATCCAGAAAGGACAGCATTGCATTTGTACTGTTAGCCATCAGGGCAAGGGCAGTTCTTTGCCCAGTAGGCCATTTTGTGCCAAAAAGACAAACTTCCAAATGGAAATGTCTTAGAAGCCCAACATTTTCTTGGGATCAAATTGGTGCAGCCAGGAGCAATTGTGTTTCACGTCAATAAATGCCATATTCTTTAGGTCTATGAAATGTTTGAATATTACCTGTCCATCTGACCTATGTATCTGTAAATCTGGATAACCTAACTAACATAACTCTAGAAATGACAGGCATAGGTGACTATAAATCTATAAGTCTTATCTACCAAAATAACCTAAGTACTAAGGCTTCACGTAAACAAGGTAAACAGTCTATAAGCAAATGTATGGTGAAGAACGATGACTTCAAAATTGTGACAATACACAAGATATTTATAACAGAGGTAAGAATATATAGTGCGATATGCAATATGACAATAATCTTAAATATATATCAATATACGGAATATCCTAAACAGAAGTAGAACATACATAAAGTATGACAGATATAAATTTACATTTGTATCATTATAAAAATATTTCAAATAAGAGTAGAAATATATGTACATTATAACAAATATAGTTTTGTATTTGTATCAATAAACAAATTATCTTAAACAGGAGTATAAAATAGTTTACATTTGTATCAACATATAAGAATCCATAACAGTGCAAATTATCTAAGGTTGCTTTTTTACTGAATTTGTTTACTAGTATATGCAATGATCTACCATCATATTTTATACCTATCCATTCCATTTCTTCTCCACCCCATTTTTTTTAGAATACTGAGTCTAATATTTTCTTCCACCCCCAACCCTACAACTATCATCCATAACCCTGAGAATTATGAAACCTAAGGGAGAAGGGGCATCGTTTTCTTAGAATTACTTCCTGCCATTTAGGGGGTGATGTTATCTCTATTGGGTACTGTGAAAACGCTCAGTTAGTTAAATCTCAGTTAGACTAACTTTAGGTTCTGTAGCAAGTTTTAGAGGTATACATAGATATATTTCAGATAGATAGTAGTCTTTAAACGCTTCAAAGACCTACAAAATATAGCATTTAAAATGTTTAGAAAAATTTAGACATTCTGGACAGTGAGACATGTCTGTTCCTGACAGCACTGGATTTACTTTGGAGAGGAGGATGGGCATCGAAGACACTCCACATGGAGTTTATCTTCACCTTGGCAAAGATAGCCATTCGGGCAAGAAACTGTTCTTGCCTGGACTGCTTGATCAATTGGACATGCAAGACCCATGGAAGGATGACCACTGAACTTTGCTTGACAAGATGGTCCTTCAGGTTCCTGCTTTGCAGAGAAAACTGCCAGACATTCTACGGGACACTAAAAAAAGACGGAGAGACTCTAGCCCTGTGAACTAAAGACATATGCCCCAACTTTACAAAGGAACATTAGGTGACTGTCCAGGAGTTGCAATTCTCCCGAAAGTTACATACATCCTTCTCCCATTTCTCAGGTAATATTATATCCTTCTGAGGTCTTTGATGTGGTTAAAGACTAGATAGTTGTAATTTCCTCTGTTATGATAAAAGATAAGTTAGATATAAAACCTTAAACTCACAAATATAAGATATATAGGACATCTTTAATATTGTAACTGTAATTCTTGCTCGATAATTGTTTTGTTATATGTAATTTTACCATGTTAAAGTTAAAAACGTTCCTTTAAAAAAAGAAGAAAAGGGGAAGTGCTATGGATATTGCTCTATATAAATAAACATTACAATGGTCAATGGTAAGCATTGTATAAATTACACATCTGTAGTATCAGAGGTTAATATAGTTATACATATTCATGCTTCTATGTAATTATGGGAATGACTGAACCACAACTGCACAAAATTTCAAAAATATTATGCTAAGTAAAAAAACAGAATAAGATATTTTCTAGTTCCATCTTTGTGATTTTAATGTAGACAAATTAGTTAATATAAAATCAAGAGGAATATTTCTGAAGGAAGAGATAGGTGTTAGGTATGGAGGCTACCATGGTGAATGTAGTGTGCTTTTTGCCCATTTGGGGGCTAATGAATTTATTTATGTAGTCTACTCAGCTGTTAAGAATTACATGCTTTTCTACAAGTTTAAGTTGAGTTTTAACATTTTTTAAAATTAAACAAAAACATAATGGACCATATACTCAGTTTTTATGTTCTGGATAATTCTACAGTCAATTTAAAAAAAGCATATTGCTCCATAATTTAAATATATAATTTCACAGGAAAATGTTGCCTAATAATAGTGATTAGTTTATACACATACACTATAAGATATTTCCACAATAAAATGATGTAATTGTCCAATTCTAAGAATGCATCCTTGTACCAGGACATTTGAGGTTCAAGGGGTTGAACTCAGGTCATTAGGATTATGTGGCAAGCAATTTAACCCATGGAGCCATATTGTGAGCCCCTTATGTTATTTCTCATTGGTGCTTCAGAACAATAAAATGAAAACTGCATACTTGCTAAAATAGGGCTAAGAAAAATGAATAAAAGTTGTAAATCTAAACATAGTAAATAGGCGAGCAAGATGTCTTTGAATTGGAGAGTGAATACTGTCACAAAAACAAAGAAAGTGAATGCAGATAATGGGGAGAGCACTCTGTGCAGCTTTTCCACATTTCTTCAATCAAATATTTGAGACATTATCACACTAGTTCAGGTTTGGATCAGTTGTCAAAGACAGCAATTTTGGCTATTTCTCTAATCAAAGCATCCAAATCTTGATTATCTTTGGACTTTGGTACATATAGTAGGTGAATAACACTGCATAGTGACAGTACCAGCTCAATTCATGCCTACTGGCTTAAAGAAATTCACATGACAAATGTTTTTGAAATAGTCATTTAATTCTAAATTAAATTTTAAATTCTGTCATAAGCCCTTACCTTGTGCCTGTAGCTGAAGAGAATTATACTCTTCCTGATATTTATTTACTTCCCATTTCAGGAAGGCACACATAATATGGACTTCACGATTGTTAAGGTTAGGTCAAGTATTTTTCTGTCTTCTTAATTGCTCCCAGGGAAGCTTGAGGAACTTGCTAATACCTCATTTTAGTATTCATTTATTTGCATATGAATCTATGTGTGCATGCTTCTAGAATGTTTATTTTGACTCACATTGTTTGTAAAACTGAGTCCACACTAATCCTCAGAGTAGAGATCTTGACTGAAATAGATATAAAATCTCAGAATATGAATTTCTACTATGCTGTGTATGTAATAAGTCACCTTCCCTACTTTGTCACACTCACTTCTTGCTACAGCCCTCGAAAGCAGGTCAGGTGGGTACTGTCATCTTCATATACATGTGCATAACTGTAAAATTTTCTGATGAATAAGGGACAGATGTAATCTATAATAAAATCTCTTTAAGGTTTTGGTATTGTTTAGAATTGTTTATTTCCTTACCTTCTTTATTTGTTTTACCCTTAGCTACATTTCTGTATTCTTTCATTCTTTTCCATCCTCCATCCTTCCTTTCTTTCCTGCCATTCTTCCTCTTCCCTCTCCTTTCCTCCTTTCTCTCTCTTCTTTCTGATTCTGTCAGATCTTCCTATGGAATACAGTCTGGATTGAACGCATTATCTTCTCATTTTAGCCTCCCAGGTGCTGCTATTACAGACATGAGCCACTATACCAGGAACTATCCTTCCCTCTGTGCCCTATTGTATCTCTTTTCCAGTGTTGTCTATCATTCTATGACTACCTTTACTTGTGGCCTGTTACAGTGAGGAGAACAGCATTAAAAGCTATAGCATGCCCATGGCATGGCAACTGATCATTTGAGTTACAAGTTAATAGAAATGAAATATTTAACAGAATTGAATGTAAAACATTAGAAAGGCTAAATAATAGCTTCTTAAGAAACTCAGTGTTGACTATATACCTAACTTGTTATTTCAAGCATTTTCTGAAGCTAGACAGCATCTATTTTCTGTTCCTCAGACCCCTAATGTATCCCTTTGCATTGTCCAATGACAGCATTGTCCATGATTCACTTTGACAATACAAATGTACAAATGCTAGGAGAGCTCTCATCTGGTGATCATCCATGTCCAGAGAAAGTATTATGGAGTCTTAATTTTCTGCACTAGTTCATCTGTTAATTGAGAATTGAATACCCTCTTTTAGACCATTGGAAATTAAGTGTAAGTATCTTCACTTTGAACAGAAAACACACACCAAGGGATGACTCCTCAATAAAAGAAGTGTAAAGTAAAATGCGGGACAACTTACAAACAAACTAAAAATTCTGCCTTGTATAATTTTTCTTCAACTAGTTATCCAGCTTGGAGTCAAAATTTTCAAGTGGAAACTTTCACTCCCACCAGGTAAAGGTTGTAATCAACCTCTGTGCTTCAGGTTAGCTATTAACCAAAGGTTGATTTTACTGAAATGGAATATTATGGGAAACCACATATTTCTTTTCTTTCTGATAAGGGAGACCGTTATGGCTCAATATTTAATCTATATTGACTAGACTTAGATAAGTCAGATAATTCTGGAGTAATTTTCAAACTAATAGAGATATTATGAAACTCACCGAATAACTGTCAGATAGCTTAGTGATTTGTTTTTGTATTTCCGTGGTGATTCTAGCTGAGATGGCAGACAGAATTTAAATGTGAAGGGAAATAATCCTATAAGGATGTGAACGTCCACAGGGTAAGAATACAGGGGGCCTCTTGTACATACACTAATTAAAACTTTCAAGACCATTCTTTTTCACCTTTTGCTGTTAACACTATATATACTTAGTATTTTCTTGCTTGTCTAAATTATTTTTTAAAGTCTTACCAGTTTTACATTTTAACAAGCAATTCTGAAAAATTCTCATTACTGAGGCCATTTACAATTGATGTCTGTATTCTACAAACAGGCCATCTTCTAAGTTTTGTGCTAATTTTGTCTTTTAACTGAATCCCTGGAAATTCTTCAATATTTTTCCTTCTTTACCATAAACACACACCTGATGTTGTATGTATTATTTCCTATATATTCAAACATCTGAAGGAAACAGTTGGTGCACTCCTCCACTTTATGATTATATGCTTCCATGAAATAAGTGAATAAAAAACTGAATTGCTAGAAAAGAATGAGAATTCAGCCACTGTTCTCACAAGGAAACATCTCTTGTGTTGAACAATTTGTCCATGCAAAGGCCACCTTTTTCAGAGGCAGAGAGCCATATTTTTCTGTGTAACTCAGCTTGCATTTACTGATAGTGTAAGGGTTGATTCATACTGAGTCAGGTCTTCTGAAAGTGATTGACAGTTAATATCAGAAGTTCAAGAAGAAACACTTAGGGAAACTTGAAGTGAACGACTCTTCAACAATTTAAGGAAAAAACTGACTGTAAATTTGTAAGAAAGTTTTTGAGTGTGTGTTTTGGATAAGAGTGGTATATGGGAGGATTTGGACAGAGGAAATGATGTAATTATTGTTCATAAAAGAAAAGAAAAAGAAAAACAATATGATGGTTTTAGGGATTTGAACTCTCATCTTAGTTCAAATTCACAATTGTTTAGTCGAATTTTGATATTACTCTCGATGGTAATGAAGATTTCTTTGATGAAAAAAGGCCAGATTATTTATATTATAGAAAGCTACATAGAAGTTAGCTTTTCCCTTTGGTTGACTTTATTTCAAGGAATATGGGTGGATTTGATGAGCTTTAAGATGAAAATGCTATCCCCAAAATATTTAGGTTTGTCATACTTGTAAAGCTTTATATGTTTAATGTTCAAATTTACCAGGGGTATTTCAAACCTTATATCATGACTTTTCATTAGAATTACTTCTTATTCATGTTTTTAGGTGAGGACAATTGATTTACTTAACCATTTTGTAATAAGATATATCACAGAAATTAAGTTAGATTGAAACCAGGAGACAGCATGTACACAGGATTAAAAATTGGTGGTTTAATGTGAACTAGCTTGCTTGTCTGAACTAGGGAGTGTTTAATAAAGAAAGACTCCAAAGTATTCTTGAAACCTAAAGAGCAAAGCCCACTTGCAAAGACTTGTGGGAAAGCTCTTGAGAGATCCTAAAAGATCCTAACCTCTCAATTCAGTATTACTTATCAACTCTTTTAAGGAAAGAAGTAAAAGCTAGTCAAAATTACGAACTGCCAGGCTGAACAGTCAAAGGCTCCAAACATAGCTCTTAGCAAAGAGTAAGAGATGGTCTGGCTTCAGGCATCCTGAAAATATTTGTCTAATTATTAGTTGACCATTAAATAACAAAACAAAGACTCAGTAACCAAACATAACAAAGAATACAGAAGTTTTGGTGCTTGTCGGTAAAAGTTACTCACCAAACAAGTACAATAAGCTGGAGCAGCAATAAACACCAAAGTGGTTATATTTTATTTCTAGAATTGCACCATTGTGTGATTAAATACAAAATTCCTTTGAGTCTAAAATATCACAAATGCCATTAAAGTAAAAATGTATAAAACATGCAAAAGAACTTTTTAAAAAAGGATCTGCTACATGCAAACATACGAACAAATGCACCATCTTTAGGAATATCCTGAAGAAGTTGGGCCCTAGACTTACCACATTCTGGAACAGCTATCTAAAATATCTTCAAAAGAAAGCAGAAACTGTGTTTAAAATTTGAAAATAACATAACTAATATCTTATCAAATAATTATAATAAGGATATTGCTTATGTATTTGCTTATTGTGATGACTATTGTTCGTTGTCAACTTGACTACATATGGAATTAACTTAAATCCAGAAATAGAGATCACACCTGTGAGGGGACTTCTTGCTTACTTTGAAGTAGGAAAATCCTCTTACAATCTGGATTTTTAGCAGGAAGATATAACACACCTTTTATCTGCACCACACTTTATGCTGGAAGCCTAAATTAGGACATGGAAAATGGAAGCTTTTGCTCTTTGCCTGTTTGCTCTAGTCTTGCTATTAAGTCCATTCCTTCACTGATATTAGACCCTATTTCTTCAAGATTCCAAAAATCTACTGAAGATCCACTGCAACTTCCAGCCTCTTGGGCTGAGCAACTTCTGGATTCCTGGACTTTCTCTTCATAGCAACCCCTATTGTTAAATTATCTGGACTGCACTTTGCAAGTCAAATCCATATATGTGTGTGTCAGTGTGTGTGTGTGTGTGTGAATATATATATATATATATATATATATATATATATGAGAGAGAGATTCATTCTATAAGTTCTGTTACTCTAGAGAACCTTGACTAATACACTTATCCATTAATTTATTCCAGACTTATTTTATTATTTTCTCATTTTATTAGTTATTTGAAAAATTTCTACAGTGTGTTTTAATAATATTCATTTTCTTCCCTCAATTCCTTTGAGTTTCACCTCATCATTCCCTACCCATCTGAGACAGATGGATCAATAATGTCCCCCTTTGGTTCATGTGACATACTTGGTCACTACTTGGTGGCTGTTTTGAAGAATTAGGAGATATGGACTTGATGCAGGAAGTATTTCACTGGGGACAGGCTTTGAGGCTTTAAAAATTGTGCGCTTGAGGTTAGCTTTCTTCCTTCCTCCAACTTACAAATCAAAATGTGAATTTTCAAGTGTTCCTGTCAGCATGCCTTTGCTCTATCATCATGGACTCTAATCTTATGAAACCATAAGTCCAATTAAATGCTTTTTTTTTTTTTTTTTTTTTTTTTTTTTTTTGTCTAACTTTCTGTGAATCTGGTGTTTTGTTAGAGGACTAGAAAAGTAACTAAGACCAGCATACGTGTGCCTTTTTCTTTTGTTTTAAACCCATCAATTCTAATTTGTGTTGCCCATATGTTTGGATGTGTGGCCTTCCTTTGGTCTATGGATGACCAGCCAGGGGCTACACTTCTAAAGAAAGTTGACTCTACTTCTCTTAGAAGCTATCAATTGCCAATAGATCCTCAGCTAAGGACAGATATTGATGACCAGTTCTTCCCTCCACATTCTGACTTTTGTCTGGCTTGGGCTTGCCCAAATATTGTGCATGCTGACACATCCTTTTGGAATTCATATATCTAACTGCCCTCCTGTGTCTACAATATATTATTTCCTTGTTTTCAGCCACTTCTGTGACAGCATTTCTTCAATGATTCCCTGAGTCTTAGGAAGAAGTGGAATATAAATGTTAAATTGAGAAGTGAGAATTTCATAATTTTTTAAATTTTTTACATCTTGAGTAGTTATGGGTTTCTGTGAGAATCACCATCTCCTGCAAGAAGGAGCTTCTCTGATGAAGGTTGAGAGATACACTAATTTATGGGTGTAACAATTAGTAATTGGTATAATTGCATCCATGTAGCAGAATATTAGCAATAGGTTCTTCCTAGGGCCTATGACCTGTCTAGCCACATGTTCTCAGCATAACAGTGATGCCAGGTATGGTATCCTCTAACACTCACAGGTTAACAGTTGGATGAAAAAAGAAAAAAACATGCAAACCACAGTGTAAAGAGAGACATGGAGGTTCTGCTAATACCAGACAAAATAGACTTTCATAGAAAAAGTTTTAGTGTACTCAAATAAATGTTATAGGAAGTTAAATGTTTAAGAATAAAAAAGATAAAATAGCATATGATCTCTCTCCCCAAACATATATTTATTATTAATAATATCATATACATAAGTCTTTTATGTGGATTGCAAGCATTTTATACAACCTAATAAACTGGAATTTCTACATATTGTTCAAAGTATAGTTTAACTGTTGAAAGATGTTTCCAAACTGTTTTCCACAGTAACTAAGCCAGTATGTCCTTCTCCATGGAGATAAGTGACTCTGTCCCAGAGCATCTCCAAGAGTTAATGTCATCAATATTTTAAGTTAGTCACAAACCAATGAGTTAGAACCAATTAAGATTCTTCTTTGCTTTCTCTAAATACTGGCCAGATAATATTATGTGTTCTTTGTTCTGTAAATTAACTATTCATAATCATTTTTTATAGTAAAATTTATTTTTCCTTGAGAAATTAAATTTTTATCATACCTTTATGTTATTATACAAGCCAGTGGTGACTGTAATGAGCAATCAGAATTTTGTTTCTGTAAGATGTTGAAGTTATAGAGAACCTACTTTCATTTGTTGCTTATCTTTCTATATTTTGACATTAAAATCAAGGGTAAGAAGGATTTTCATGTACAAGATAATATTAGTGGAAATGTATGATATTACAGCACCATTTCTACATATCAAGACTAATATATTATAAAAAATATTTTAAATTAAAATTAGACATAATCTTATTCATGGATCACATTTGGGAAACTAATATGGGGGAGTTACCTCATGTAAATTCACAGGTTGAAAAGTTCCCATCTTCCTGCAATAAAAATAAACTACAAAAGAGAAAATGATCAAATGAATTTATAGTCAGTTTCCAACAGTTTGAGATATTTTATCAACTGTGAAGCTGATCTCCTATCCGTTTCAAGAATTTTATTTTTATTTTTATTTTAAAAGCACAGAAGTATAATTTAAAAGGGACTGTACGGTCATCTGAATTTTCTCTTGCTCTACTGAGGTTAGAGTAACCTTTAACCTAGCAAGATCAAACTTGGAATTAAAAGTAGTCTATACAAAGGACAAATATTCTCTGTAGACCCTGATTTCTTTTCAATGCTGCCATTAGAATCTTAAAAGAGCATCGTTGTTGCCACATACTTTAAAGTTGCTAGGAACAGAGTAGAAAGTTGTGTAAAATTCACATTATTACTGCCTCAGACCATAATTAAATATGGCAATTACACATTTTTCCATTTAAGTTCAAAGGTAATTTTAAAACCAATGTAGTTTTAGACTTAAGAGGCAGTTAAGTAAGTGATGGCAATGGATAACCAAATCTAGTTGCCATATTTTTTCTGGCCAAAATAAACTTATGAATATAGCCATCCTAAATTTTTCACAGGCTCACATGATGTCTTTTCCAAAGACATTTTGATATTTCAGGATCATTGTCATTATTAGATGATGACAAAAAAGAGGCCAACTGCCCTGTATTGAGAGCTTTTAGTATAGTTTCACCATGTGTGATGGAACTCACATGATCAAGTTACCATCCAAGGTGCATATTTTCATCCATATCATCTAAGAAATGAGAAAGCCCAGGCTCAGAGAAGTAAAGTAACTGCTAAGACTACACAAATAAAACAACAAAAAGGAAATGTTTCTTTATTGCCTCTTAAAACACAATTTGTCTGTGTCAATATTTTGAACAAGAAATATTGTTTCTGGCAGGCCCAGTTTCAGGCCAGCAGGTAAAACTCCTGCAGACAGTCCTGCCCAACCACCCCCTATTGGACCCTGTAATCTATAAGCCTTACTCCCTCCCCTAAACCCACACATCTTCTGAGACATCAGAGGCTCCCTGAGATACAGACTCTGCCAGCTCCAAATGGACTACGAGGTGAGTGACTTTTTTCCAAGCTAGTTACCTCAGCCTCTAGGCCCTAGGCCCAGGGGTAAATCCTGTGCCCCCCTACCCTCACCCATTGCAGTCCCAGTTGTAGGCCAGCAGGTAAGACTCCAGCAGACAGGCCTACCCCCCATCAGACCATATAATCTACAAGCCCTCATTCTGTCCCCCAAACCCACCTATCCCCCAAAACTGCAGCTGCTCCCTGAGACAAAAACTCTGCCAGCTTCGATTGTACCAAGAGTGCCAATTGGACCAAGAATGGCTTTCTGACACACAGACACTGCTTGCAATGATTGGAGGAAGAGATGGGTAGATGCCAGTGCAAGAATACATTTAACAATATAAAGAGAAATATGGCACCACCAGAACCCAGTGGTTCTACAACAGCAAGACTTGAACATGCCAACAAAGAAGAGGCAGAAGAAAATGACCATAAAAATTACTTTATAAAGATGATAGAGGACTTTAAAGAGAAAATACAAAAATCCCTTAAAGAAACCAAGGAAAAAGCAAACAAAAAATGGAAGAAATCAATAAATCTCTTAAAGGAACCTAATAAAACCAAGAAAAAAAAATCAAACAGGTGAAGGAAACAGTTCACGACTTGAACAATTGAAATAGAGGCAATGAAGAAAACACAAAAAGAGAGAATGCTGGAAATGGAAAAACTGAATAAATGAACAGGAACTACAGATGCAAGCATAGCCAACAGAATGCAAGAGATAGAAGAGAGAATCTCTGTCATTGAAGATATGATAAAGGATATAGATTCATTGGTAAAAAAAAAAAAAATTAAAGCCAAGAAAATCATAACACAAAACCTCCAGGAAGTCCGAGACGCCACAAAAAGACTGTTAGGAATTGTATGAGGTAAAACCACCAGAAGCAAAGGAGGGCTGGCATGGTTTATTATAATAGAGAGACAAAGAGGCAGAAAGACAGAAAGAGGTAGACAGAGGGGGAAGGGAGAGAGAGAAGGAGAGAGAGAGGGAGGCAAGGGGCTCGCAATATGTGCACCTCGAACCTCCTGGGAGGAAAGCAGAAGAGGAGAGATCAGGGCACCAAAGGGAGGGATCAGAATATTAACATTTCCCCATTTTTGATTATATAAAAAGGAGGTGAATTATGGGATCCAGGAGGGGAAAGAAGGAGATGGGGGGAGGGAAAGAAAGAGGGATAGAGGGAGAAGGTGAAGGGTTCGAGAGGTACACACCTCATGGGAAGAAAGCAGAAGAGGAGAGAAGAGAGAGGAAGGGGAGGAGTTTTCCATTAAGAATGGGCTTCTACTTCAGGGCATAGGGTGGCACCAAGGGGCAAGGTCGGAATATTAACAAAGACCAAACCTAAGAATAATAGGGATAGAAGATGGAGAATACCAGCTCAAAGGCACGGAATATATATTCAACAAAATGAGAGGAGAAAACATCTCCAACCTTAACAAGAAAATGCCTATGAAGATACAAGATGCTTACAGAACACCAAATAGACTGGACCACCCCTCAAAAATCCCCTCACTACATAATAATCAAGCCACTAAACTTACAGAATAAAGAAAATTGAGAGATGCAAAAGAAAAAAGCCAAGTAACATATAAAGTCAGACCCATCAGAACAACACCAAAATTCTCAATGAAGACTCTGAAAACCAGAAGATCCTGGACAGACACCATGCAGACACTAAGAGACCATCGATGCCAATCCAGACTACTATCCCTAGCAAAACTCTTAATCACCATAGACAGAGTAAACAAAATATTCCATAATAAAACCAAATTTAAACAGTACCTATCCACAAATCCAGCCCTATAGAAAGCACTAGAAGGAAAAATTGAACCTAAGGAAGTTAATTGTACCCACAAAAACACAGGCAATAGATGATTCCACACCAACACATTTTAAAGAAGAGAAACACATACACACAACTACCAAAAAATATCAGGAATTAACAATCACTGGTCATTAGTAACCTTTAATATTAAAGGACTCAATTTGCCTATAAAAAGTCACAGGCTAACAGAATGAATATGAAAACAGGATTCATCCTTCTGCTGCATATAAGAAACACATCTCAGGGTCTTGGTGGCTCATGCCTTTAATCCCAGCACTGGGGAGGCAGAGGCAGGCAGATCTCTGTGAGTTGAGGCCAGCCTGGTCTCGAAAGCGAGTTCCAGGAAAGGCACAAAACTGCACAGAGAAACCCCATCTCTAAAAACAAAACAAAAAACAAAACAAAACAAAAACAAACAAACAAACAAAAAAACCAAGAAATACACCTCAACTTCAAAGACAGAAACTACCTCAACTACCTCAGAGCAAAAGCTAGGAAAAGACTTTACAATCAAATGCACTCAAGAAGCAAGCTGTTGAAGCTATCCTAATATCTAACAAAATAGACTTCAAACCAAATCAATCAAAAGAGATCAGGAAGGACATTCCATATTCATCAAAAAAAAAAAAAAATCTACCACAATGAAGTCTCAATGCTGAACATTTATGCTCCAAATAGATGGGTACCCACATTTGTAAAAGAAACATTACTAAAGCTTAAATTGTACATCAAACCCAATACACTAGTAATGGGAGACTTCAACACCCCATTTTCACAAATGGACAGGTCTGCCAGACAGAAACTTAACAGAGAAATAAGGGAACTAACAGATATTATGATTCAAATGAATTTAATAGATATCTACAGAACATTCTACCTTAACACAAAAGAATATATCTTCTTCTCAGGATTCCATGGAACCTTCTCTAAAATTGACAACATACTTGATCACAAAGCAAATCTCAACAGATACAAAAAAAAAAAAAATACAGGAATAACCTCCTGTATTTTATCAGACCAACATGGCTTAAGGTTAGATTCCAACAACAATAAAGCAACTTCAACAGGCATCAGCATCCCTGACTTTAAGCTCTACTACACAGCCATAGTAATAAAAACAGCTTGTTATTGGCATAAAACCAACATGTGAACCTATGGAATTGAACCTAAGACCCTGATATTAATTAACATACCTATGAACACCTGATCTTTGACAAAGAAACCAAAACCATACAATGAAAAAAAAGGAATGGTGCTGGCATAACTGGATAACAACATGTAGAAGATTGGAAAGAGATCCATATCTATTACCACACACAAAACTCAAGTCCAAGTGAATCAAAAATCTCAACATAAATCCAGCTATACTGAATCTGAGAGAAGAGAAAGTAGGACACAGCCTTGAATATATTGGCACAGAAGACCACTTCCTAAATATAACACCAGTAGCACAGACACTGAGAGTAACAATTAATAATCGGGACCTCCTGAAAATGAGAAGCTTCTGTAAGGCAAAGGACACATTAAAGAATATAAAATGATGGCCTAAAGAATGGGAAAAGATCTCCACTAAGCCCACATTTGACAGAGGGCTGATGTTCAAAATATATAAAGAACTCAAGAAACTATACATCATAATACCAAACAATCCAATTAAAAATGGGCTATAGATCTAAACAGAGAATTCTTCAACAAAAGAAACTCAAATGGCTGAAAGACATTTAAGGAATTGCTCAGCATCCTTAGTCGTCAGGGAAATGCAAATCAAAATGACTGAGATACCATCTTACACCTGTCAGAATGGCTAAGATAAAAAACACTAAAGACAGCTTATATTGAAGAGGATGTGGAACAAGGGGAACACTCCTCTACTGTTAGTGGGACTGCAAACTTGTACAGCCACTTTGGAAATCAGTATGCCTACTTCTCAGAAAATTGAGAAGCAATCTACCTCAAGGATAGTCAAGCTGGTGGAGAGTCAGAGTGGGAGAGCAATGAAAGAGTTTTCTTGATAGAGGGTGTCATTATGGGGTTAGGGGAAAACCTGGTACTAGGGAAATTCCTAGAAATCCACAAGGATGACCCCAGCCAAGACTACTTGTAATAGTGGAGACAGTATCTGAACTATCTGAACTGGCCTACCCTAGTAATCATATTGGTGAATACCCTAACTGTCATCATAGTGCCTTCATCCAGTAACTGAAGGAAACAGAGTCAGAGATTCACAGCCAAGCACTAGACTGCAGAATGGGAGAGGAATTATATGAGGAAGGAGGGCCAAGATCATGATGGTGAAATGTACAGACACAACTGAACCTAATGTGGACCATGGGAGACCAGCTCCCATGATCAGCTATTACAACCAATCTATATCAGTCTATTAAATGGGTAACAGAATTTATTAAGATATAAATTGAGGAAATACACTCACGAATACAGAATGGAATAGACAGTTGAAGTCATCCTCTGATCTGACTGCGAGTGAATCTACTTTGCAAGTAATGGCAGGGAGAAGGGGCATATGACACTTCTCTCTTTCCTTACAGACCATTTTCAGAAGCAGATTTTTTTTTTTTTTTGAGACAGGGTTTCTCTGTGTAGCTTTGAGCCTTTCCTGGAACTTGCTTTGGAGACCAGGCTGTCCTCGAACTCACAGAGATCTGCCTGCCTCTGCCTCCCGAGTGCTGGGGGATTAAAGGCGTGCGCCACCACCGCCCAGCTAGAAGCAGAAATTTTGAAAAACCATCTTACCCTGTCTTGGCAGAGTTCAGTAGTCACTTTTCCTTGTGTCCTGGTTGTCCAGAAAGGACAGCATTCATACTGTCAGCAGTTGAGGCAAGGGCAGTTCTTTGCCAGGAAGGCCTTTTTGAGTCAAGAAGACAAACTTCCAAATAGAAATGTCTTAGAAGTCCAACATTCTCTTAGGATTAGAGCAATGCTGTGAGGAGTAATCGTGTCTCACATCAACAGAATTCTAAGTTATCAAAACATTTAAATGCCATATTCTATAGGTCTATGAAGTGTTTGAAGATTACTTAGCCATCTGACATATGTTTCTATAAATCTGGAGAATCTAACTAACATAATTATAGAAATGACAAGCATGGGTGACTATAGCTCTGTTAAGTCTTTTCTACCTAAATAACCTAAGGACTAAGACTTCACATTAACAAGGTAAACAGTCTGTAAACAGATGTACTATATAAGGACAATGACCTTTAAACTGTGACAATACACAAAATATCCTAAACAGAGGTAGAAATGTATATAGTGCAATATGCAATATGACAATATCCTTAATATGTATCAGTATATAAAGTATCCTAAACAGAGGTAGAAAATACATACAGTATGACAAATACAATATTATATTTGTATCAAAATACAAAATATTTCAAACAGGAGTAGGCTTGCTCAGAATGGAGTAGACAGCTGAAGTCATCCTCTTATATGACTGGGAGTGAATCCACCTAGCAGGCAGGAGCAGGGAGAAACAGCAGGTGACCCTTCTCCAACCCCTTATAAGAGGTCAAATACAACAACAGGAAGCACCGCCTCCTTTAGGGCCTATAACCCAAGGTCATGCGCAGAGCAAATACCACTCCGATCAGCTCAGGGCAATAAAAGGAACGCCTGAGAGTAGAGAAGGATAAGAAAGTTTTACATCTGAGGGTAATTAGGAATAAGTTTTAATCTATCTATGACTAGTAAAATAAGAAAACACATGTTTTCTGATGATAACCTTCTCTTTTACTTCATCTTAAAAATGGTCTCTGACTCTTTCTGTCTCCAAACAGCTACGTATCTCTGCACTGCTGCATTCAGCTAAATATCTTTACATACATATATCTTTTCACATGGCTACACATCTTTCTTTTACATACATTTATCTTTTACATTTCTTTTCTATACATCTTCATCTTTCTTGCCTCCACATAGTTAAAAATCTCCACACAGCCACAGCTAAATATCTCATTTGCATAGATCTCTCTCCATACAGCACTTTACACAGTTCCTAGGCACAGCTCCTCTATGTAGCAGCAGCTCTTTCACATAGCTCTCTCTCATACTTACACACATATGCTTCTACATTATTTACTCACGCTTTACTCACTCACTCTATCACCCACTCACTTCCTCACACTTCTCTCAGGCTTCTTCTTCATTTCTCACTACACACACACACACACACACACACACACACACACACATCACTCACATTCTGCAGCAACTCACATACAGCTCTAGATAGTCATCTCTCTCCACACCACTGTTGCTGCTGCTCCATAGCCAAATGCCAGACAATTATAATTCACATTTTCAAGGCCCTACCCATTCTCACAACACAAGATATGTCATGTAGTTTCTCTTGGGCTAGTAATGTCACATTGCCCGTGCATATTAGCTGTAAGTTAGTGTTTGGTCCCAGACAGTAAACATTTGGCTGAACCTTGATCGGTGAGTGTACATGCAGAAAGGGAGCTACTGCAAGGACTATGTCTTGAAATAAACAGCCTGGCCTTGATTGAGCAATAAACAAAACCTGGAAATTAGTTTTTATGTATATTCTGTAGGGGCAGCTTAGTCTCTTTTGGACTGTTCTAAGCTCTTTTCAAAAATTGTAAAAGGCTGTCTTTGAGACTGAGACTACTATTACTTTCTCGTGTCAGTCAAAAATAACATTCTGGTAAGATTTCTGTTCCATCAGAATTATACAGCCTTAAACACAAATCATGACCTGACCATCCACAACTGTAAGTATGCCCAAAGATGCAAAGGCCTGTGGAAAGCAACCCACAGCTGTTCTTATTAGGGAGGCATAACAGTGGTACCTAAGAAAGTTATAGACAGAAAACAACCAGTTTCCACAGCCAGTGACCCCACAGCTTTGCCAGGTGGGGCTTCCCATCAGGGAGTTTTACACATCTGGTGGGTCAGCTTGTTAAACACTAGTTGTCATCTGCTGTGTACTCCCATAGCCCTTGGCATGAACCAAGCTCATAGGAACTCACAAACTTTAGACCAACAGCTGTGGAACCTGCATGGGACCAGACTAAACCCTCTGCATATGGGAAGACAGTTGTGTAGCTTGGTGTGTTGGAAGGATCCCTGGCAATGGGACCAAGATTTGTACCTGGTGCATGAGCTGGCTTTTTTGGAACCCATTACCTATGGTGGGACACCTTACTCAGCCTAGATGCAGGGAAGAGGGACTTGGTCCTGCCTCAACTAAATGTACCAGGGTTTGCTGACTCCCCATGGGAACCCTTACCCTTTTGGAGGAGGGGATGAGGAGTGAGAGGGCAAGGCTGAAGGGGAGTGGGAGGGGGGATGAGTGGCAAATCTGTGGTTGGTATATAAAATAAATTAAAATTCTTAAATTAAAAAAAAGAAATATTGTTTCTGAGATGCTTGTCTCACAGATTGCCTTGTTCATTTACCTTCCTCCATCCTGTTTCAGTTACACTGCAAAACAAAACAAAAATCTCTAAATGCAAACCTCTATGGAATTCTTAATAAAATTAAAAGATACAAGCAAGTTAAGCCCACTGTACTTAACAAACCTCTCTCCTTGAAGAGATACAATAAAATGTTTAAATTTATGGCAGATATAAACTCAAATTTTGAGCATTAATAACCTTTTAGCATTTTGATAAGTTGTCAGTATTTATTATTATGGATTATACTGGATATAATTTATGAGTAATAATTTGTTTGGGTAGGATTATTTTCAACTCTAAAACAGAAAATCATACATGCTATGCCTTACACATATGAGGATTTTTTCATATAGAAAGTTATTGATATGGGGTGATCAGTTATTTTCTTATTGTATTGTGGCCTGAGTCAATGGGATAAATGAAAGGTTGGTACTATAAACCTTGTCAGGGAGTTCATAGGCTATAAGGGGAACCAGGGACCCTACTACCAGTCTTCTCCTGAATAGATATGGTTTAAAATTGCTGTCTAAAATTCTCCAAGTACTGAGAATAAGTGCCTGTTGAGGGCTCAACCTGAATTGGGACATCTATATTAGCTGCTCACCCTTGCCGAAGGATCATAGAATATAATGGAAGAGAAGGGAGAATTGATGTAAATACAGTACACATATATGACATTAACAAAATACAGAATAAATAAACAAAAGAAGAATTTAAAAGCCAGTAAATGGGCAAGAGTGCTATCATCTGGACATGATATGAGTAAAAGACTTATGAATTGCAGTAGTTGTAGTTACCTACACCAGATCAAGTCATTCAACTTTACATTGTGGATAGAGGCTGGACTTAAGAGGCTCCAACTCAGCTGGGGAACCACTGGAAGTTAATGACTATGGCAATCATTTCTCTTCAATGATAAGAAGCGTGTGCTTCAGAAAATAGTCCCACACCCCTGCCCATGTAAGTAACCCTACTATCAAATGACTCATTAAAAAAGTTATAAAAGTAGGAAGAAAATTTTTGGGGAAGCAGAAGAGGTACAGAAGGGAATTGATAGGGAATAAGAGAGGATGATGAGAGTAAGAATAATTAAAATAAATTATGTACATGTGTGTATAAAATTGTCAAAGAATGAAGGAAATTTTAAAATATAATATTTTTAAGTCAATGGGAATTTATACATACAATAAACTTTGATCAATTTCAGTCCACCCAACTTTCCTTCTAACTCTTCTTGTATCCAACTCCCACCTCCTTCACATCCATCCTAACTCCATATACCTCTTTTTTTCACTCTTCAATAACAAACTGTTTATTAAACTGTTTGTGCTGCCTATATGCACACAGATAAGGGAACAACCACAAGTACATGATTGGCAGAACAGTGGCCATACCTTTAAAAAAATTGGCTTTTCCTTCTCTATTATTCATCAACTATCATGAGCCCCTTCTTTACCCATGTTTAAATTGCTGAAATGATACCTGGCTTGATCTTGTGCAAGTGTTCTGGCAACTGCAGCTGCTGCATTTATCAGTATAACAGACCTGTCCTGTCTAGAAGACTGTTTGCCTGCTCCTCCCCAAACTGTGGGCCAAGTTACTAAGAAGTAATTTCTTTTTGGAATTAAACCTTCGTTGTCTGTAATGTTATTACTATTTCCTTCAGGATTACAGTAAAAGTACACATGGAGAAGAACCTATTGTTTCTTATCTCTGTAAAGTAGGTCAGCTGGTTAGTCGGACAAGAAAGGTGTGTAAGAGTTGAACGTTTTTTTGCTGATTTTCTTAACCCAAATGTGGTCCATTATTTAGGTTAGTTCCAAACCCATTTATGGATAGGTGAGCTAGGAAGAAGGTAGAGAACGGATTTCTGTTAGGAAGTTCTCTTGTTTAGAATGTTGGAAAAAAATATTGTGAGTTGCAATGGCTGAAGCCAAGAGCAAAAGGCATAATATGTAGTAACATCATATAGCTCTGGGGCTTAGATCTTCTAAAAATTTATAACTTCCTTTCTTGTTTCTATGGTCAAATACATAATAAGGAGCAACTAATGGAAGCATTGGATTATTTGAGCTTATCATTTAACAGGGATATAATCATAGTGGTAAGGAAGGCATGGAATCAAAAACCTGAGGCAGTGATCACATTCAGGAAGCTGAATATAAGCGAGAAGCAAATCAAGGCTATAAAAACTCAAGATTGCCCTTAACCCTTTATCCGCTTACTTCCTCCAATGAAGATTCTACTCTTAAAATTTCTAGAACCTCCCAAAACAGTATGACCAACTCTGAACCTAGGACTCAAATACACGAGCCCACTGCCAATGGTAAGTAGAGTTCATCTCATGTGAGTAGCTGATGACTTCTCACTGAGTACAGTCTAGAGCATTAATTTCATAATCTCTGAAGCAAGCTTTCTGTCACTTAAATTCTGAATCCATCCATTTGTAGTTGGAAGATTTCTGATAACATACTTAACCATGGATTCAGTTTATATAAAAAAGGGTACAATTAAATAAATTACCATTCTATACAGGTTATTCTGAGAATTAATTATTAACATAGTGAAAGCAGTTAAAACCCTAGTTATTGTTGCATATTATTTTTTATTCCTATGTTTACATTGATTTTTGTTTGATTTTATAATACATATTTTGGTATATACACATCTCATGAGTTATTTAGTGTTTATTAACAATGTGTGAGAATTAAACAGAAACATTAAATAGTGTCTGCTTAATTGTTCTTATAGTTGCTAAGAGAACACAGAACATCACTGATGATGTTGCTATACTCAGAATATTATGGTATGGAACCTGCTAGACCAGAAAAGTCATACATAAGGAGCGGTGGGATGAATGATTTGTGAGAAAGCAACATGCAACAACCTAGCCGGGAAAGGGGTGAAGAATAAGGCAAACCTGTGTTGAAAAGGAAAGGGGACTGTTGATGAAGTGTGAAGGGGACTTTGGTATGATGCCAGTATCCCTTTTAAGTGAAAGGCATTTTGATCATGAAATGTCATATTTGCAGAAAGCCATAGATCCCAAAGGAGATTTCCCAGGAGATTTTTCATTTTCACTGGATTTACTAATGAATTGAAAAGATCACAGGCTATAGAGAAGTAAGCAAAATGGTATATTGGTGATGTTGCAGTTGGTGCAGATAAAGTTGTACTTAAAAGAAAATTCAATATAACTTGTAACTGGGAACTAGAGACCGATAAAGTGCTGAGGGAATAGAATTTGAAAAAAAAAAAAAAAAAAAAAAAAAAAAAAACAGAGTTAGTGTTAAATAAAATCTTTAAAGCCTTTCATACTTAATGGCTGCAATTCTGGTAACAATTGTTTACAAGAAATAGTGAACAGTATAATTATGTTTATAATTACCATTTAAAAAACTAACAGGACTCTTATTAAAATATTTTTAACTAAGATGAAAATTGTCAACCTATGTGGTACAGCCAAAGAAAGAAAACAGAATCCAGGAAAACACTCCACAGTTCAGGCTCTGGTAAGTTACTATTGTTCAAACTCCTGGAGTTGCCTCCTCTGCTCAGATTATTCCAACTAGTCATGAAACAGACATCAATTCAAGGATTTGTTCTTCATAGAAGAGTGGAAAAGCTAGAAGAATTCCTTCTTTTTAGCTCACAAATAAAACTTCCTAGAGCCCATCAGAAGAGCTCATCCAGTGGCTGATGGCTAAGTTGTTTTTCTAGCAAAGGCAGTGAAATTATAATATTGTTAAAGTGGGACTTATTGTTTCTTGGAGCATCTATCAGCAGAAAGTAAAATGGGGGAGGGTTCTGATGAAATATATAAAAGGAGTTGGCTTTTAAGAGACACTATTTGAGATTGCCACAATCTCTTTTACCTATGATATGGACAATTAGGAAATGTAAATATTGTTGGAGGTTGAGATGAGATTATATTTGTGGAAATACATGGAATTGTTTGCAATTTACACTTCTTGTTCTATAAAAGAAAAATAAAATACCATTATCCCACTTTTTTTTGGTCCCACCTAAAACTTAAAAACTGTTTTATTCAGTATATTTTTAAAAGAAAACCACATTTTCTTCCTTTTCCAAGAAGGATTTTTTTAAAAGATTATTCACATCATGTAAGAGATAGGAAATGGAAGAACACACCCCAGGCTTCCTGTCTAAGCTCAAATCTAACGCTTTGGAGTTTTTGATTTATGACATTGGGATATTTGTTCAGAATGCAAGTTGAATAACATATGTAAAGTAAATGCTCAAAGTAATATAATGCTATTAGCTGGAAAGCAAACTGCTGTGGAGGAAGGCAGCTGAAAGTCCTTCTGCTCCTTTTGTGAGCAACATCACCCATTTGACCAAGCTTTCTCTGTCTCTAAATGTGAATAATAATGTTCTTAATTTCAATATTTTAAATTATGCACCCGGAGAGGTGTTTTGTTGTGAGAGAGGGCACAGTAAAGAAACCATTGAAATGGCTGCTCCATTATTAGGGAGGGGTTATTGTGAATAAGAAAGAGAGAACATGAAGAGGCATCTGGAAAAGTCCAGAGATAAGGGTCCAGGAAAGAAAACAGACTGGATATACAGCCAGGACATATAGCCAGGACTACCTATGAGAGAGGATAGAGAATGGGAGAGAATAGCAGAAGAAGAGGTGTGATAGTGGGGATAGTGAGGTAGCAAGAGGTAGTTAGTGCAGGGGGAAAAAAATCTTGTCCTTACATAGAAAAACAAAAGGATATCTGGGAGGAGTGAAGCCCAGGGAGGTGGGAAGGGCCAGCATGCTTTGAAATGTGTAACAAGTACTTGTGAATAGGGACTGAGATAGCCAGGAGGCCAGCATGGACTTTGATATGCAACCACATATGGGTGTGAATTGAGTGAGCCACTTGTCCCTTCTGCTAGAGGCAAGGGAAATGATTCCTTTTGGGGGATAGAAAACTCTTTTTACAATTTCCTGAGGAAAGCTGGTTCTTATCTAGCAACCAGAAATCCTTCTATAGTTCAACCTGAGCTCATTTCTAGACATACAAACTGCCTCTACAGTTCCCCCATTTAAAACACTCTTAATGTCTTCTCCAAAGCCATATGCCAGTCTTTTTGATGAAAATAACAATTCTTCTGGGTTGTAAACAGGAACTGACACACATTTTATGTTTCAGCACCTGTTCTAAACCTAGGGTAGATGGGCTTTGTGATTTCAAGTGACTTTAAGTGTTAGACTTGTCTTAAGATTCAGAGAAAACCAAAGGGATTGACCTATAAAGTGTGAAGTATTTTAAGAGGACTCATAGATCTGTGTATTTGTGTGTATGTTTTTATCCCCTTTAAAACCCATGCCTGAGGCTAGGTAACAATATGCTACTTGAAGAGGTCTGTAAAGACCTACATGTGTTTGGATAATGAGTTTAGTTTCTACCCCCTCCAGATTTGAATGTTCCATGGAAACACACTGGCAATCTGCCAGGTTTTCACTTTGGTAAATGCTTGTTGTTATAGGGAATTTGCAAAATGGCTATAAATTACAACTATCTCCATGACAGGGAAAAGAAAGAAAAAGTCAGAGGCAGAAAATACATAACACAGTAAATAAAGACAGAAGTAAAATGCAGGCAGTAATTTTACTGTTACATCAGTAGAGTGTTTTGCTATTATTCTGGATAAATATGTCTGTTTCCTAATCCCCATGACACTGTCACGGTCTCAGAGCTTGTCTCTCATACACCATTTTCCACGTCTTTCTCTGAAAATTTTCCTTCATATATACTTTGTTATCACTTGCATGAGCAGATGTCCCCCTTCTAAATTTTATATTCAGATAAAACTAATGACATCTGTCACCCACCATGTAGGTAAGAATAAATGATTATTGCATCATAACAGCATCTATGGAGAGGAAAACTTGCCTGGAATGATCTGAGAAAAAGGAAAAGTGACTGGTTTGTGTGTTCACTGTGATTATTGTTAGCATTCAGGTATTATGCTAGCCTGCCCTTAGGGAGCTAACAGATTATGTCACCAACCACAACCACTCCCTACGTGCGCTTGCTAGCATTTCAGGCATCATTCCGGTCCACCCCCAGGGTCCTCAGCTGTAGCCACTAAGTGCATCCCCTGTGCATATGCACTGTCAGCATTCAGGCAAATACCTGGCCAGCCCAGGGTCCTATGGCCACTATGTTCCTGTGTAGTCTCTATGTGCATGCACCAAGCCCCCTTTAAAAGTGAGCTCCTCCTGTTCCTCACTCTCTTTGCCACTGTTCCTCTAAAGAGGCAGGCAGGCTTTTGCCTCTCTCCCATTTCAACCCCCTCCCTCTCTTCAATAAACCTCCTATGTGTAAGTTCTGTTGCATGGTGTTCCTTCTTGCCACTGCTAAACTGCAACAATTATGGGCGGGGACTTGTGTGACTGATACCACTGATGCCTACAAAAAAAGCAGAGGGCACTTATCATCAGCTTGGCATATATGAATGTCAAAAAAGAAGAGGGAGGGCTATGACTTAAAAGATGTTAGAAGATAAACAACAGGAAATGGTGTTACCACTCTAATGAGTGACATGAACATAGAAGAATGGAGCCTAATAATAAGGTAGACTAAAGTCCCATGCAATTGCCAATTTTATTTAGAGAATCAGTTTGTATTCTAAGGTTTAAGCAAAGCCATATAAGCAAAGTTCACATGAGTCCAAGCTGTATAGAGTCACCAGCACAAGACACAGTCACATGAGTTTAGGCTCTACCAGCCACAAGGACAACCCTTGTAAGAAATAAGATTGATAATTGGAAGTAAACCTACTCCTATTTACTACACCTTCAAGGGGCATGAAAGCACATTTCAAGAACAAATCCATCTTTAGGAGAAGCAGAGGACACAAGACTCTAGTCTTGTTTTCTCATAAGCTCTCAGAATTCTCACAAAGCTGTATTCTTGGACCATGTTCAGAAAAATGGAGGGGGTCTTATTACATAATACACATGTAAGAAACAAGGTATTCTTTTCTTTAATAACCCAGAGTGATTAACACATAAATAACTAAATATAGCCAGTTTCAATTATTTGTGTTATTCCTTTTTCTAAAGTCTCCATGTATGTTGAATATGTAAATTTTGAACTACTGTCCCAAGGAGAACTACAAGGCTAGGTCCTGCTAGCTTCGAGTCACATAGTTCTACTGAAAAATACATATCTAACATTATCTAAAATGGATTGCTAATTTATTACCACAACTCATAAATGGTGTCAGTCTAACTGATATTTAAATGAGACTTTTCTGATACTTGCATTTTCTCTGTCAAACACACCATGACACCCTTACACTGAGGAACACTAGATAGCTCTCTATGCTATATTTGGATATTTATGGAGCATTTCAAACAGAAAAATAAACACGAAAAGGTATAAAAACATAAAATCTATGGAACCACACAACCAGCGTGTTTTCTGTATGACAGCTGCATCAGGAAAGCAGACAGGTACTCTGCTTAGAATCAGACTTTGTTTTGTCCTTACTCTGTGCATGTTCACAGATGAGCATAGGACTACTCCAAGATATTGATTTTAGAATCACAAATGAATTTCAGTTAAGTAGGTAGACTTACAAATATGAAATCAGTAAATGGACTGACTAGTAGTGACTCATATATTCACTTATTTTGTTCTCATTAAATGTTTGTAGAAATTTCCATCCTGCCTTTTCATTGGTTGCTGTTGTCTTTGTTTCACAGAAAACAGTGTAATAACTCCTAGTAAGGAGGATGGTGAGTGACACCATTTCAAATAGGTAGAGAAAAGTATCTCACTTTTCATACAAACACACTGAAATCATTCCATAAGTGTTTGGTAATATAAGAACAATATGGTATATATAGTGAATGAGAATAGACTACGATAGTTAAAACATGGACTGCAGGATTAGAAAATTTGGTTTATTTTACACATCATCTACTTAGCAGCTTAGTGATGTTAGGCAAGCTATTTAATCTCCCAGAACTTTAGTTCTTTTATCAGTGGAATAAAACTAGTAAATATGTAGTGCTGTTGTAGAGGTGTTCAAGTTTGCCTTAATAAACACCATGAGCAAAAGCAACTTTGGGAGGAAAGGGTTTGTTTGACTTATATATCCCAATCCCAGTACAGCTTTGTGGGAAACCAAGACATGAACTCAAGCAAGGCAGACACCTGCAGGTAGGAACTAAAGCAGAAACATGGCTTGCTCCTTGTGACTTTCTCACCTTGCTTTTTTGTACAATCCAGGACCACCTGCCCAGGAATGGAGCTACTTACAGTGAACTGGACTATTCTTCATCAATCACTAATAAAAAAAAGGCCAATCTGGGGCACGCATTTTCTCAATTGAGGATTCCTCTTTCAAGATGACCCCATCTTATACCAAGTTGACAAAAAGTAACTAGCACAGGGAGCAAGCTATTAACAAACAACATAGTGTGGATCTATCACAGGGAGTAACATGCAGTATTTTTTTAACATATCTATACCTAAGATAGAATTTACTATTATGATTCCTCTACTGTTTCTAAGAACTATCGCTTAGAAGCCAATATTCTAGAGATTGTTTTTGGTGGAAAGGAAATCACATTTGTTCCAGAGCCATGCCTGGGAAAGTGAAAGAGGATGCAGTCCTCAAAGTACCATTTTGGTGGAGTTATATACAAAATGTAGTGTTCACAGGAGACAAGTATAGTAGGCAAATGAACACACCTTGTGTGACAAGATAGGTTTTGTCAGCTTTCCATTTCATTTTTTTCTGTAGCCAAAGTATCACAATCCATCCTGAATTCCTTGGGGCTACTTCATGTAATTCTCTGGATAATACCATTATCTTCAAGTTAAGCCTCACAGCAATTTACATGCTTTGTGCTGTTTGAATTACAGGGCAAGAATAAGGAGTGATACAGTACCTGATTTTATCTATCAGCAGATGTTCTTAGTTCCTTATACCTATGGATAGATTTTTTTAGCAGTTGACATCTGAAGTCATTTAGGTCTGTCTTTCCTTTAGAATTTAGTACCCCAGGCAAAGAGAAGAAAAGAAAAGCAATTCTACTTGGGACATTTCTCAAAAGAATAATCATTGCTTCACTAAACTTAAAAATAAAAATCCTGAAATTCATTGGTGGTGACAAGGGAAAATATTGCTAAGTCCTGATAGCAGACAAGGTTTCTAAACAAAGCTAGAAAACAATAAATACAGAATGAGAATTGAAAATTAAATATCAAGATTCTTTTTAATATTTTAACTTTTTAAAATTTTATGATATTATAATGTGATTACCACATCTTTCCCTTCCCTTTCCCCTCTCCAAATTCTCCTATATATGCATCCATGCTATCTTTCAAATTCATGGACTAATTTTTGATGAATTGTTTTCACATGCATATTTATGTATATGTACATATATATGTATGTATATATATGTGTGTGTGTGTGTGTGTGTATCCCTTCAGTCTTTATAATGTTTCTTGTGTGTATGTTTCTTATTAAATGTATGCTATCAAAGCACATCTATTTCTTAAAAGCAATAAGTATGTGAATATTTGCAAAACACATCTATTATATTGTGTAAGTAGAATATAAAAGGATTCATCCTCAATGATTAAAATATACCTCAAAAAAATGGAAAGAGGTAGAATACCTCACATAAGTACATATTTGAACCACCAGTTTACATCTAAAAAAGTCTTGCTTATATTATTCCTTAGTAAAATAAAATTTAATGAAATGAAGCCGGGCGGTGGTGGCGCTTGCCTTTAATCCCAGCACTTGGGAGGCAGAGGCAGGCAGATCTCTGTGAGTTCGAGGCCAGCCTGGACTACCAAGTGAGTTCCAGGAAAAGGCACAAAGCTACACAGAGAAACCCTGTCTCGAAAAACCAAAAAAAAAAAAAAAAAAAAAAAAAAAAATTAATGAAATGAAATACAAAATCACAATTAGGTTGCAGTCTGAATCTGTTAGGATGATCTTAAAAAGGGTATAGCATACAAACTACAGAAAAATGGAAGCTTTTATTCTCAAATGTACCTATTCAGGATTTTGTGCACCTTTGTCCATGGAAGTCTCAAGCTGGTTTTGATGGCTCATTCTATGTGTCTGCTGGGCTTTACTGTGGTGTACCCAGATATCTAATTATACAGATTCTGGGTGTGTCTCCTACTAATCTTTGAACATCCTGAATGAGTAAATTTATTTGAATTGAGAGTGTTATCCCACCCATTAGAAGCCTGGAAAAAATAAAAATCTCCATAAAGGATGATCTTCTCTCTCTCTCTTCCAATGCCTTCAAGGCAAGAAACCATCATTCTGTTTGTTATTTATTTACTGACATTATTCATCAGGTGTGAGAAACAAACCACGGGGCACAACAAATCCATCTGGGAGTTTTATTAAGGGAGAAAGATGGGCATTAGTAGGCCTCCCAGAAAGAAAGTGTGGAGAGGGACAGATGGAATTGGTGGAGTCTGCTCTTATGGTTCACCTAGCACGTTCGTATATGGGCTTAACTTAGTTACACCATGCATTCGCATAGATTGCTTGACCAGGTTGCACACAGATTACATAAGGCCCTGGAGTGACTAAGCATTTTGCCTCACTGGTGACAGCACATGCACAGTCATATGACTCAAGAAGTGGCTAGGGGGTGTCAGGAACAATAACAGTCCACCCTTTTTGTTATTATAAACAAATGAGGGGTTATGGGTGGCAGGTTTATGGGAATGGGGGCACCAGGTCTCTCAGAACTGCTTCCAGCTGACTTGGTGGGCATCAGTTAATTTTTTTTGTCAGGGGGTCTTTTCCTGAGGTAACTGGTCATCCTGAGGTAGGTGATTATCTTTGATGATGTTTTGAGTGCTGTTGAATTATCCAGTGCCACTTGGATTTGACAGCTTGGACCCAACAAGATGCTGGCAAGGCAAAAGATGAAGTTTAGAAAAAAATTTCTTAGATCATGGTACTTGATGAGGGGGGGAGACGGGATGAGGGGGGTCCCTGAGGGGTCCCAGGATGAGGGGGGTTTCTGGGACCAAGAAAGGTGGAATGATACTAATCTGACCTGTCCAGTTGAGTCCAAGCCAACTCCCTGGAGCTGAGAAGAATTTTTTAAGTTTACAAAGAAGACAAATTTTAGACATATTAAGAAGCAACCAAAGAGAATTTAAGATTCTGAACTTGTAGCTACGATATTATAGTGTTTAGTATTCTGCTATCAGAATTTTATTGGTTATTGTTAAAGTTATGGAGTGAGAGAGAGGAGAGAGAGAGAGAGAGAGAGAGAGAGAGAGAGAGAGAGAGAGAGAGAGAGAGAGAGAGAGGCATCTGTAATATGCTTTATTCTTTCTATTATTATCAGTTAGGTTTCCTATCTTCACCTGAAACAAACCTTAAGGCACCTATTTCCTTTCATTATCTCAGTATCACTTCAGCATCTAGGAGACACAGGTGATTGATTGCTGAGGGCATTTAACAATAATAAACCGTTATATTGAAATCTGTTTTGCAGAGTCCAGGCCCTTTTGACTCTGGGGGTGTGAATACCTTTGGAGTGTTAGCTGTTTCTTACCACCTGGGTATATTTGATGGTCCTTGAGCCTCTGTCTCTATGACTGATGGTGGTCCTGTAACATTCAGCTGAGTAGTTAATTAGAAATTTAAATATATTATTAGAGACACAGAGGGAAACTAATGAATCAGAATGTGATCAGTAGAGACAGGATAATGCAGAGGGTGAATCAGGTAAAAAAATATATGGGGTACCCAACCCATGGGGTTGAGTATGGTTGTGGCATGAAACCTCATTCTTCTGGAATTGGAGACAAGACAGTTGATCTCCATGTCCTCTGGAATTTAAGAGAGCAGGGCCCTATTTGCATCACTGTATATGAGGAAGAATTACCCTGGGGTGAGGGGTGGGGTAAAGGTTGTAAGTGAGATAGGTGAATCCAGTGAGGAAAGCCCTCAAGCTTAGCAGCTGTGGGGATGACAAGAATTACCTTGAAGGATCCCTGCCATTTAGGGGTAAGAGGTGAGGAGCACTGGTGGGGGGGGCAGAGAAGGACCTGATCCCCAAGGTAGATTAGAGGTGGGCAGGGGTTGTCACATGGTAGGGAATGGTCAGCAAACTTCCATAGGAGGGAATGGGGTAATACAGCAAGGGGGTAAGCAGATGGTCAGGGAGGGGTGAAGGTTTGGATGGAAGGTCAGGGGTTTGAACCAGCCTACCATACATGAGTTCAAATGGTGCTATTGAAAGGGGTTGCTTGGAAAGAGCCCGGAGCCTGAAAAGAGCCAGAAGCAATAGTTTTACCCAGTCAAGGTGAAGTTCCTGTGACATCTTGCTAAGACTATTTTGTAAGGAATAGTTGGTGCCATCTACCTTTTATGAGGACTGAGGATGGTAGAGAATATAGAAATGCCAACAGATGTTAAGAGCTTTAGATAGGGTTTAGGAAATGT
Source organism: Peromyscus leucopus (assembly GCF_004664715.2). NCBI lineage: Eukaryota > Metazoa > Chordata > Mammalia > Rodentia > Cricetidae > Peromyscus > Peromyscus leucopus. The sequence continues at coordinate 12,548,334 of NC_051081.1, forward strand.
GGAAGATGAACTCTGGGCCATTATCAGACTGGAGAGAGGCAGGGATCCCAAATCAGGGATAATCTTCCAAAAATGGAGGTCAGAGACTGTCTGAGCCCCTTGATTAGTAACTGGGAAAGCCTCCACCTAGCTTGAGGAGGTATTCACTAGGACTAGGAGGTATTTAACCCATCTGACAGTGGGCATATGGGTAAAATCAAGTTGCCAGTCAGTCCCTGGAAGGGAGCCCCTAGCCTGGTAGGTAGGAAAACATTGGCTCTGATATTTGGAATTGGGATCTGACTTTTAACAAATTTTACAAAAGGCAATAAGAACTTAAGAACTATAAATCAAGGGTGGTCTGTAGGTGAACCTTGACAAAATGAGATAGAGCTTGACTATTAGGATGAAAGAACTGGTGTACATAGGATGGAATTTGCTGAGTGTCAGAGGTGGCTGTGAGGATGTGGGTTGTAGTGTATGGATTCCCTGTGGTGGGTGGGATGGCTGGGGGCTGCTGTCCTAGCTGCCTCATTGGCTTGGTTATTTCCCTTAGAGATGATGGAGCTATAGGTCTGATGAGACTGGCAGTGAATAATTACCTGAAGCTTTGGGAAGATGGGAGGCTTTAGCATGGCATTATTTGGCCTGAGTTAGATATGGATCCTCTTTTTGTTGTAAGAAGCACATGCTCTTTCCAGATGGTAGCATGGGATAGGTGGATGTGAAAAGCATATTTGGAGTCTGTGTAAACATTTAGGGATTGTTCCTGTGCCAATTGGAAGGTATGGGTTCAGCCTGTTGGTTCATAGTGTGGGCAGGTAGTGCCTGTGTTTCAGCCACCCCCAGTATCTGACACTATGCATAGCCTACTTTATGGATCCTCTCATGTAAAAAGGAGCTGCCATCTGTGTACCAGGTATAAGTGACCTGAGGCAATGTGCCCTCCTATATGTGTGAGTGATGGGGTAGTAGTTCCTCTAGGGTTTCAATGCAGAAATAAGATGAGGAGTAGTCAGTATTAGGTTGAGGGAGAAGGTTTGAGATATTATGGGGTGGACAAGATTTAAAAGTAAGAGTGACTTCGAGAGAAAAAGCTTGGGAAATAGGTAAAGTTTTAAGCCTTTAGAAATTAAGGTTGTGGCTGGAGAAGATAGTGGAGAGTGACCCAAGGATTAGTTTCTTTGATTCACAAATTAGGAACTCAGCAGCCACTAAAGCATATATGCAAGTTGCCTGCCCCTGAGTGGTAAAGTCTAGTTTTTTTTGACAGGTATGCTACAGGTGCAAAGAAGAGTGCCAGCTGGTACCCTAGGGCTCCACAAGCACCTCCCTCTCTTTCTGTTACATAGAGGGAGAAGAAATGAGTTAGGTCTGAGACATGAAGTACTGGAGCATGTAGAAGAGCCTGTTGGAGCTTCTGGAAGAGTTTAGTAATGGTGTGAAGGAGCTGCCCCATATAAGGGGTGAGCAAGGAGAGAAAAAGATGGAACCCAGCTATTCCCAGAAATGACAAAATTTCCTGTTTAGTATAGGGGACTGAAAGAGACTGGACTTGGTGTTTTCTGTCTAAAGTAATAGTCATATGACTTGGGGCAATGGTGATAGGTGACCTGAGCAGTGGACAGCTGGATCTTGAAAGGCAATACTCTATAACCCCAGTTAGACAAGAAATTTAGGAGAGCAGAGGTGTTAGTTTGGCTAACTTGTAATGATAGGCTGTGAAGGAGAGACACAGAGAAACAGTGTAAAGAAGCTAGGGCCTGACCAAAAAGGTGTGGGCTGTCTCTCAATCCCTGTGGCAAGACAGTCCAGGTCAGCTGCATGGACTGGTGAGTGTTGGGGTCAGTCCAGGTGAAAAAAAAGATATTTTGAGACTGAAGGCTGAGAGGAATAGAGAAGAAAGTGTCCTTGAGTTCCAGAACTGAGAAATAGGAGGTTCCTAAGGGGATAGTGGAGAGGAGTATATAAGGATTGGGGACCACATGATAGATGGCAATCACTGCAGAATTAATGAGCTGGAGGTCTTGAACCAGGTGGTAGGTTCCATAAGACTTCTTAACTGCAAGTATAGGGGTGTTAAAAAGAAGAAATGGGGCAAAGTAGCTTTTTTTCTAGAAGGTCAGAGATGATAGGTTTAAGTCCCCTAAGGCTCTGGGATGAGAAAAGGTACTGAGCATGGGTAATGTACTGGGTAGGGTCCTGTAACTAGATAACAATGGGAGTATGGTGCCTAGCAGCATAAGGGTTTTGGGGGTCCACCTAAGGGGCTGGCAATGGAAATGACATGCTAGAACCATTGGAGTGGGTGGCTAGGAGGAGGAGAAGAGCTATTGGCATGTCTGGGGTCAGGTGAATGCAGGTAGCAAATGAAATAGAAGCTCCTACTTTGGCTAAAGAACTCTTCCCATTAGGGGCACAGTGCAAGTTGGCACCACCAAAAATATGTGGGTAGAGGGACACCCCTGAAAATACAATAGAGTGGTGAGGTCTGATGTGATAGGTAAGGCTGTCTCCCTACACCAATAGGGAGAAAAGAAGGAAATGTGGGTCCCCAAAACTTCTTCAGGACCAAGTAAATGGCCCCAGTGCCCACAAGGAAGGAAATGGATTACTCAGATACTGTAATGGCTATGCAAGGCTCCCTATGGGAGATGACAGTTGTCAGTTCAGCACTTGGACACACTCAGTCACCCATGGCCAGGCCTAGAAGGTTGGCTGGAGGGTAGTCTGTGTTTGATGTTCCCATGCCACAAGGTACATGGCGGCAGTCAACTGACCAATGTCCATTGTTCCTTAGCAGCTCAAGAATGAGTGACAAGAGGAGTAGAAGTGGGAGGCAGAGTTGGGTGGTTGGAGTGGCCCAGTACTGAAGAGCAGGGAGGGGCTGGAGGAGCCGAAGGAACAGTCACTGGAGGAGAGGAAGAAGTGGGAGGTTGGAAATGTGGGGATTTATTAGCAGAGTCTAGAGCGGTAGTCAAAGGTTCTGCTGATTAGGGCTGCATAGCTAGGAGCAAGTGGGCAGGTGAATAGGAATCAAGGAGAGAGGATTTGGAGCAAAGAAAGAAAAAGGCTTGGTATAAGGTAACTCTATCACTCACTTGCTGACAGAAGTTAAATAACTTCTGTAAAATATCGGGGTCCGATGAGCCATTAGGTGGCCATTTTTTGTTGTTATCTAAGGGATATTTGGGCCATTTTTTAGTGCAGAGGCAGATAAGCTTAGAAGTCTATAAGTAGGGCATTAAGCTGAGAGGTTTGAGGGTTTCTAAAAGGCATCCCAGAGAAGATATGGTATTTATGCAATTGGAGGGCTTATTTCCCATGAGTGTGGCAGAGAGAGAAAAAATAAATAAAATAAAATAAATGAGATCCAATGGCTTTAATATCTCAGGCATCCCAAAGATTAAGTGAGGATAGATTAAGAATGGCACAAGTCACTCAGTGTTTTGCTGTGCAAAGAAGGAGGCCCAGGGCAGTAGTACAAAGAATGAGAGTTGGAGAGATGTAAAACAATTGAAAAAGAGGCCTCAGACCTCAGTAATGGGGAATGACCAGGGGTGATAGTCAGCAATGGGGGCCAAATGTAGCTTGGCTGTGGATTGGGGGTTCCCCACTTTTAAGGATATCAGTGGGATGCTGGACAAATCACCAGTCATTCCCATGGGTCAAGGAAAATGTTCATGCTGACTGGTACAGGAAAAACTCACCAATCAAAGTAGCCAATATTGTGTAAAGCAACTCAGTGGCTGGGCAGATTGAAAAATGGGCAGTTATAGATGAACCAACCTTGGTTCAAGATCCCAGCTCAGGCACAACAGGAAAGCCTGTTTTGGCATGACACCAATGTTATTTATTTACTGATGTTAATTACTGGGTGTGAGAAATGAACAGTCATGTGACTCTAGAAGCTGCTAGGAGGGTGTCAGGAATAATAACACTCTTGCCCTTGCCTTGGCAGAATTCATTCCAAGTTCATGTCTTCTACTCGGCTGGGGCTCAGTTCTTTGGAATCAAGATCAATAATTCCATTCCTCTCTCTTTGTTTTATTTTTTTCAATTGTTCATTTTAGGTACCAACAACAGATGCCCCTCTCATCCCTCCTCCAAAAAGGTAAGTTCTCTCATGGGGGCATAGCAAAGCCTAGTACATTCAGCTGAGTCAGGACCAAGTCCCCCCTACCTCCCACCTCAAGGTTGAGCAAGGTGTCCAAAAATAGGTAATAGGATCCAGAAAGCCAGCTCATGCACCAGGGGTAAATTTCGATCAAACTGCCAGAAGACCATCAAACAGACCCAGCTACATAACTGTCTCCCATATGCAGAGGGCCTAGTCCAGTCCCATGAAGGCTCTACAGCTGTCTGTCTAAAGTTCATGAGTTTCTATGAGCTTGGTTCAGTTGTCTCTGTAGATTTCCCCATCTTGATCTTTACTCTCCCTTGCTCATATAATCCTGCTTCCCTTTCTTCAGCTGGATTCCTGGAGCTCAGCCTGGGGTTGGTTGTGAATCTCTGCATCTGCTTCCATCAGTTACTGGAAGAAGGCTCTATGATAACAACTAGGGAATTCACTGATCTGATTACTGGTGTATGCCAGATCAGACACCCTCTTCACTATTGCTTGTAGTCAAATCTGGGGTCATCCTTATGGATTCCTGGGAACTTTCCTAGCACCTGGTTTCTCCCTATCTCCATGAAGTCACCCTCTATCATGGTATATGTTTCATTGCTCTTCCACTCTGTCCCTGTTCCAGCTGGACCATTCCATTCCCTTATGTTCTCATCCCCCACCCCCTATACTCTATTGCCCCACCTCACACTCAGTTTACTCATGGAGATATCATCTATTTCCCCTTCCAAGGGGGATCCATGAATTTCTCTTAGGGTCTTAATTGTTAGCTAGCTTCTCTGGCACTGTGGGTTGCAGTTTGATTATCCTTTGCTTTACATCTAGTATCCATTTATGAGTGAGTACATACTATATTTGTCCTTCTGAGTCTGGGTTACCTTACTCAGGATGATATATTTTAGTTCTATCCATTTGCCTATGAATTTCATGATGTCATTTTTTTTTTAACTGCTGAGTAGTACTTCATTGTCTAAATGTAACACATTTTCTTTATCCATTCTTCAGGGCAACTAGGTTGTTTCCAGGTTCTGGCTATTAGAAATAATACTGCTATGAACATAGTTGAGCAAGTGTCCTTGTGGTGTGATCGAGCACCCTTTGCATATATACTCAAAGTTGGTATATTTTGTTTTTTGAGGTAGATTGATTTCTAATTTTCTGAGAAGTCACAATACTGATTTCCAAAGTGGCTGTACAAGTTTGCACTCCCACCAACAGTGGAGGAGTGTTCTCCTTGCCCCACATCCTCTCTAACATAAGCTTTCATCAGTGTTTATTATGTTAGCCATTCTGACAGGTATAAGATGGTGTCTCAGAGTCATTTTGATTTGCATTTCCCTGATGACTAAGGATGTTGGGCAATTCCTTAAATGTTTGTCACCCATTTGAAATTCTTCTGTTGAAAATTCTCATCAGATATGCAGCCCATTTTTAATTGGATTGTTTGATATTCTGTTGTCTAGTTTCTTGAGTTCTTTATATATTTTGAACATCAGCCCTCTATTAGATGTGGAGTTGGTGAAGATCTTTTCCATTCTGTAGGCCATTGTTTTTTTCTTTTTTACTGTGTCCTTTACCTTACAGAAGTTTCTCAGTTTCAGGTGGTCCATTTATTAATTGTTGCTCTCAGTGTCTGTGCTACTGGTATTATATTTCGGAAGTAGTCTCCTGTCCCAATGCATACTAGGCTACTTCCTACTTTTTCTTCTATCCGGTTCAGAATAACTGGATGTATGTTGAGTTCTTTTTTGTTTGTTTGTTTTTTGTTTTTCAAGACAGGGTTTCTCTATGTAGCATCCTTGGCTGTTCTAGAACTCACTCTATAGACCAGGCTGGCCTCAAACTCACAGAGATCCACCTGTCTCTGCCTCTCAAGGGCTGAGATTAAAGGTGTGTGCCATCACTGCCCAGCATGTTGAGGTCTTTGATCCACTTGGATTTGAGTTTTGTGCATGGCAATAGATATGGATCTATTTGCAGTCTTCTATATGTTGATATCCAGTTATGCCAGCACCATTTGTTGAAGACGCTTTCCTTTTTCCATTGTACAGTTTTGGCTTCTTTGTCAAAAATCAGGTGTTCATAGGTGTATGGATTAATGTCAGGTATTCAATTTGATTCCATTGGTCCACATGTAAGTTTTTATGCCAATACCAATCTGTTTTTTTACTATAGCTCTATAGTAGAGCTTAAAGTAAAGGATGGTGATGCCTCTAGAAGTTGCCTTATTGTAAAGGATTGTTTTTGATATCTTAGGTTTTCAGTTTTTCCATATGGAGTTGAGTATTGTTCCTTTGAACTCTGTGAAGAATTGTGATGGGATTTTGATGGGGATTGCATTGAATCTGTAGAGTGCTTTTGGTAACATTGCCATTTTTATTATGTTGATTCTACCTGTCCATGAGCATCAGAGATCTTTCTGTTTTCTGATATCTTCTTCAATTTCTTTCTTCAAAGACTTAAAATTCTTGTCATACAGGTCTTTCATTTGTTTGGTTAGAGTTACTCCAAGATATTTTATATTATTTGTAGCTATTATAAAAGATGATATTTCTCTGATTTCTTTCGTGGCCCCTTTATCATTTGTGTATAGGAGGGCTACTGAATTTTTTGAGTTAATCATGTATCCTGCCCCATTACTGAAGACATTTATCAGTTTTAGGAGTTCCCTGGTAGAATTTTTCGGGTCACTTACATATTCTATCAGATCATCTGTACATAGGGAAAGTTTGACTTCTTCCTTTCAAATTTGTATCCCCTAATTTCCTTTTGTTGTCTTATTGTTCTAGCTAGAACTTTGAGTAATATATTGAATACATATGGGGAGAGTGGACAGTCTTGTCTTGTTCCTGATTTTAGTCAAATTGTTTTAAGCTTTTCTCCATTTAATTTGATGTTGGCTGTTGGCTTGCTGCAAATTAACTTTATTATATATAGATATGCTCCTTGTATTTCTGATTTCTCCAAGACCTTGTCATGAATGGGTGTTGGATTTTGTCAAAGGATTTTTCAGCATCTAATGAAATGATCATGTGTGGTTTTTTCTCTTTCAGTTTGTTTATATGATGGATTACATGGATTGATTTTCATATGTTGAATGATCCTTGCATTCCTGGGATGAAACCTACTTGATCATGGTGGATGATATTTTTTTAATGTGTTCTTGGATTCAGTTTCCCAGTATTTTATTGAGTATTTTTGCATCAATGTTCATGAGGCAGATTGGTCTATAATTCTCTTTCTTTGTTGCATCTTTGTGTAGTTTGGGTATCAGGGTAACTGTAGCCTCATAGAAAGAGTTTGTCAATATTCGTTCTGTTTCTATTGTGTGGAACAATTTCAGGAGTATTGGTATTAGTACCTCTTTGGAACTCTGTTAGAATTCGGTGCTGAAACCTTCTGGCCTTGAGATTTTTTGTTTGTTTGTTTGTTTGTTTGTTTTTGTTTGTTTGTTTGTTTAGAGGAGACTTTTAATGACTTCTTCTATTCTCATAGGAGTTATAGGTCTATTTAAATTGTTTCTCTGGCCTTGACTTAATTTTGTAATATGGTACCTATCCAGAAAGTTGTCCATTTCTTTTAGATTTTCTGATTTTGTCGAGTATGAGTTTTTGAAGTATGACCTGATGATTTTCTAGATTTCCTCATTGTCAGTTGTTATGTCTCCTTTTTCATTTCTGATTTTTGTTAAATTTAGATATTCTCTCTCTGCATTTTAGTTACTTTGGATAAGGATGTGTCTATCTTGTTTATTTTCTCAAAGAAATAAGTCTTTGTCTCATTGATTCTTTATTCTGTTCTCTTTGTTTCTATTATATTGATTTCAGCTCTCAATTTAATTATTTCCTGATGTCTACTCCTCCTTAGTGAGTTTGCTTCTTTTTCTTCTATAGTTTTCATGTGTGCTAAGTTACTACTGTGAGGTTTCTACAATTTCTTTATGTGTGCATTTAGAACTATGAACTTTCCTCTTAGTACTGCTTTCATAGTGTCCCATAAGTTTGGGTTTGTTGTACATTCATTTTCATTGAATTCTGGGGAGTTTTTAACTTCTTTTTCTATTTCTTGCTTGACCCAATGGTGAGTCAGTTGAGCATTATTTAGTTTCCATGAGTTTGTAGGCTTTCTGCAATTTGTGTTGTTGTTGAATTCTAACTTTAAGCCATGATGGTCTGATAAAACACAGGAGGTTATTCCAGTTTTTTTTTTTGTATCTGCTGAGATTTGCTTTGTAACCAAGTATGTGGTCAATTTTAGAGGAAGTTCCATGGGGTGCTGAGAAGAAGGTATAGTCTCTTGTGTTTGGGTGGAATGTTCTGTAGATGTCTATTAAATCCAACTGAGGTATACACAAAGATATTTCAGGGACCACACCAACCCTTCACTGATTTTTTACAAAGACTGAACACAGCTATAACAAGAGCTGTGTCAGACAAAGAATTAAGAAAAGTATTAACTGAGTCCTTGGCGTTCGACAATGCTAATGCAGAATTCAGAAGAATACTTACCATTAAAGATCAGATCAGCTCCTTTGGAAGAATGGATTAAATATACTAATGGTGTTAGTCTCTTAACTACAGTAATGAGGCTTGGATAGGAGAGACAAATCCCAGAGGTGAAAGAAGGCCCCATGTTACCAAATGTTTTAAGTGTGGTACACCAGGTCATATAAGTAAAAACTGTACATGGGGTACTCCTAGAAGCAATACTCCTTCTAGGAAATAGCCTAAACAGGAGACCCCAACCACCTCCTGGATTATGTAGAAGATATGGCAAAGGCTGACATTGGACCAGTGAGTGCAGATCAAAAATAGATATACAAGGCAACCCTTTACTGGCGGGAAACGCCTCAGAGGGCCTCTTGCAGGCCCCCAAACCAAATGTAGTATGAACATTCCCAGCCACTGTGGAAGAAATTCCTCTCCAGGACAACTGAATAAACCAATGCCTAATGTAAAAACCGATACTGCAATGGATGATAAAACAGCTTTGATAGATGGATCACAGTTTACAAAGAACACTATAAAACAAATATTTTGACAGACTTCCATAAATGAACAAAGACCAAAGCTTAGAATTCGAATTAATGGCCTGGTTCTGGAGGGCCTGGTAACACAGGTACAGATGTGACTATAATTACACCAAAATCATGGCATCCAAATTGGCCTCTTCAAGAGGTAGATGTCCAACTGTGAGTGATTGGCACCCTATCTCAGATAAAACAGAGTTCGAGATGGGTTGAATGCATAGGGCCGGAAGGACAGAGAGGAAGGCTGAAGCCATATGTAGCAAATGTAGCAGTAAATCTTTGGGGCTGAGATCTATTACAACAGTGGAATACCCAGATTAAAATTCCTACACTTTCAGAAAAGGAATACAGACCAATGCATGTTTCTAGGAATAATATCATAACATGCTATAAAAATCAGTCACCAACCATTCAGGCTGTTCACAAACAGAGCACGACTGTTGTTGAACTCTCAGAAGTACCAACTGCCTTACCTTTAAAATGGCTAACTAATAAACCTGTCTGGGTTGGACAATGGCCTTTGACAAAAGAAAAGCTACAAGCTTTAGAACAGCTGGTTCAAGAGCAGTTAAATGCTCAACACATTGAAGAATCTACCAGCCCAGCTAGCTCAGTCGGTAGAGCATGAGACTCTTAATCTCAGGGTCATGGGTTCGTGCCCCATGTTGGGCGACAGATATTGGAGAAATTATTTTGGTCACTCCACGTAGTTTAAAGGATATTTATTTAATGGCGTAACTCACAAATTAAGTAATGGGCAGGTCGCAGGGTCTGGGGAAGGTGTAACACAGTCCAGCGGTGTTTTCCAGAGCTCTACACAGTCCACCTTCACCGTTCAGCGTCCCGGCACCGAGAGAGCACACAGAGAGAGCGCTGGCCCATCCAGCTCTAGGGTCCCCAGGCGCCTCCCCTCGCTTCACCTCGTAGGCGTGACAGTTGCCAGAGTCTCAATGGGGGTTGGAACTTCCAGATCCAAGCTGGAATGGCTACCCACTACATTTAAATCATAACATTTGTTTGTTCTATTATTTCTCTGTTAAGTTTCTGTCTGACAGACCTGTCCATTGGTGAGAGTTGGATGTTGAAGTCTCCCACTATTAGTGTGTGGGGTTTGATATGTGATTTAAACTTAGTAGTTTCTTTTACATATGTAGGTTCTCTTGTATTTGAGGCATAAATGTTCAGCAATGAGACTTCATCTTAATGGATTTTTCCTGTGATGAATATGTAATGTCCTTCTCAATCTCTTTTGATTAATTTTAGTTTGAAGTCTATTTTATTAGATATTACAATAGCTACTCCAGCTTGCTTCTTAAGTCCATTTGACTGGAAAGACTTTTCCTAGCCCTTTACTCTGAGGTAGTGTCTGTCTTTGAGGTTGAGGTGTTTTTCTTTTATGCAGCAGAAGGATGGATCCTGTTTTCATATCCATTCTATTAGCCTGTGTCTTTTTATAGATGAATTGAGTCCATTGATATTAAGGAATAATAATGACCAGTGATTCTTAATTCCTGTTATTTTGTTGATGATAGTGTTGTGTGTTTCCCTTCTTTTGGATTTGTTGGTGTGGCATTATATATTGCCTGTGTTTTCATGGGTGCATCAACTTCCTTAGGTTGTATTTTTCCTTCTAGTGCTTTCTGTAGGGTTGGATTTGTGGATAGATATTGTTTAAATCTAGTTTTGTCATGGCATATCTTTTTTACTCCCTCTATGACAACTGAGTGTTTTGATGGGTATAATAGTAAGGCAAACCTTTCTGCCTTTTCTTACCAAGAGACCTAGTAGTTCTAGAGTAGTGAGGCTTGTGATCTCACTACTATTTTATTTACAAAGAGGATTGAGAAACAGAGTGCCTGTTGATCTTAAGGCTACAGTCAGTCAATATCCCCATATTTTTGAGAAGGATAAATTATACTTATTATATCTGAGTTATCAGAATTGCATACAAAGCAGGTTCTGAATCTATGAAAAATGGCAGAGACCAGTTCATACTAGATATCCATAACATGCTCCTGTGGTCTCCACAGCATTGGAGACAAAGGTATCAGGAAAGCATCAGACCAGTTGCCAGATTAAGATAAGAGTTTTTCTTGTATATGCAGAACATGGGGAAGACTGATCTTACTCTGTATAGGCAAAGGGAGGCAATCAATTCTCCAGTGTCCTGCATGTCCATAGTTTGGACCAGGTCCTGGCAGCAGGTCTTGCTTTGGGGCATCCTGCCCAGTGATCAGTATTATCCTCAATTTGGGTGGAGTCACTGAATAGTTCCATATCTGCTTTGGAGACCTTGGGAATCATTGCTAGGAGCTGGGAGTCTTTGTTTGTTATGATAAACTTTTTATTAAGTATTTTAAATGTCATATTCTGCAGATCTCTGTAGTATTTACAGACTGTTTATTTATTAGGTATCTCTGAATAGATGAACTTGATTGCTTGTTTTAAGCTTAATTTTAAAAACATATACAGGGGACTGAATAAGGCTTATACTTGTAAGTAATATATTACTATTTAGCATAACTATAATTAAGGAACTCAATCATTTATAAGATGACTGATTATTTACTTGTGTTCCTTAACAGTATGTAATAAGTTAGCAGTTTTCATAAGACCAGGATTTTTCTTCCATTCCTGTCAGTTTCAGCCCTAAAAATAATGATTTTGAATTGAAGCTCTTCTAGTATCAAAATAAAACCATTTAATCACAGATAATGGGCTCAATAAGGAAACTAAAACAGCCATTTTAGGGGATAAAAATGGACCAAGTTTGATCCAGACTGCTAAGGCTGTCTCCTGAGAAGGCAAGGAATAGTGACAGGAGGAAAATCCCCAAAGCCATATAGGAACAGGAGAAAGGAAAATATGAGTTGGGGTGTGGCCCATGAGCAGAGACCGAGGAAGCCTGGAAGTCAGCACTGTCCTTGATAAGTCAAATGGGCAATCTTGGGAAAAGGATCTTCTCAGGGGAACAGAAACTTCATTATTCCTTATTTATCAAACATAAGCTCCCATTTATCCAAATTCTCTAAAAGCTTGATTTTAAAAATTTGGAAAAGACATAAGTACTTAAGTGTAAATCTCTAAGTCAGCCTTTAGTAATCTGAATAGACCTTTATTACCTTAAATTTTTATCACCATATAAAGTATATTCTAAACCAAAGTTGAATCACGTATACAATATGTTGTAACAAATCTAACTTTTCATTTCTATCATCATACAACAGTCTCCATCAGTGCTGCTGTTCTTGGTCCGATGGCAACCATGCATTATACCAAATGTAATATTAGAGCCATATTTTTCTGAAACGAATTCTTTAGAAGTATTGCTTTTTGAAGGCCAAAGTTCTGCATTTGTTTTGCTTTTACCTTATAAGCATTTTTCTGTATTGATAAACATTATAGGAAGAGTTAGACTGTAGTTTTCATTACAGATCATACATGTGATGTTGACATTTTTTAAGAAACAGGTTTGGACTTTTCTATGAAACTCTGAGTAGCTAAGAGCTTTAGTCTTGTCATTTCATGGGAGGTCAATCATATAGAACCCTGTAACCTGGAGGGCTGTGACATGATGACTAATTATAGACTGTATTTTTAATTATATATTACATTTTAAAACAAATTTAACATGGAATCTCAGTCCCCTCTTTCCTTTAAAGAGCATTACCCCCTCTGGCCTTCTACAACTTACTATATACCCTCAAGTTCCTATCTCTTCTTCTCTGGTTCAGCCAGACATTCTTACATTAGACAACTTCCTCTTTCGTTTCTCTTTTCTTCATTATTCCAGTCTCCTGTCTGTAAATGTATCCAATCGTCTTTTTAAAATAAAAAAACACAGAGCCAATGTAAAAGAGAGAAAGCCGAGAGGTCAGAGCTCAGACATAAAATCTTACCTCCTGCAGTGCTCCTAACTTCCCCCCGAGAGAGAGCTACTTCCTGTTTGTCTGTGTTTAAATAGTCTTTCTGTTCTGCCTTCTCATTGGTTCTAAACCCAACCACATGACTGCCTCATCACTGCCTGTAAGTACCGCCCTCCAGGTCTTAAAGGCATATGTCTCCAATACTGGCTGTATCCCTGAACACACAGAAATCTACCTAATTCTTCTAACCATCACGCTCTTGCTATGGCTCTAATAGCTCTGACCCCAGGGCAACATTATTTATTAACATAAAATTAAAATTACATTTCAGTACAAATAAAATATCACCATATTTCCCCTTTTCTATTTTAATAAAAAGAAAAAAAAGGCAAAAGGTTATAACTAACAAAAGAAAAACTATATACAAAAGTACAATAACTATATACAATATATACAAGTAACAAATACCTAAACGATGTCTAGTCGATTTGTATTTGACAAATCAGAGAAAATAATTCCCTTATCTATCCTATTTTAGTAAGTCCAAAATGTATCTAATTCACTTTCTATCCTAATTAATCTTCAACTATAACTAACTAATCTTCAACTCCCTCAGAGACCCAAGAAGGAAATAATATTAGCTAACAAAAATAAAAACAGGAAGTGCACAAAAGCAACTTCCAAAAATTTTGTGAGTTGACAGAAACAGCCAGCTGCCTGGACAGTCACCTGAGGTTTCTCCGCAGTGTTGGGGCATCATCTTCAGCCTATAGGCTTATTGTATCTGACAGACTCATTTGTGAAGTAGGTTGTACACAAGGTCAACAGTTCAACCTCACATTGGGTGAGAGCAGTCCACGTACCAGAAACACCTGAATTCCACTAGTGTCCTGTCATGATTCAGGATTTTAAATTCTGGAAATTGTTGATGGTTTTTGAATTCAGCTGTCCATTCTTCTTGGCTGTGTATATATGGCTTCATCTCAGCATCCCCTTTTTCTCCACATCCCTCTATTAAATGCCAGTCTACTATTGAGAGGCATGAGCTTTCAGTTGTTGTTCCATTGCACACCAGAAGTCATCGGCCCACTGCCTGTTCAGCTGTCTTCGAAGAAAAGGACACTGTACCTTTTCCAGGTTGTGAAGGCCACTTCAAGAATGGTACCATATTGTCCTGACCTCAGAAGATGCCTTTTGATAAAGCCATAACCACACTTGTTTTGGCAGGAATTGGTAGTCCTTTGTTTCGTGTTCTGTCTGTCCATTTTTTCCTGTTAATTCGAGGATACTTTGTTGTCCAGTGGCTAACTTTTGCCACAATGAAAATTAACTCCATATGCAGTTTCTTCAATGCCCATATTTTCTCTGAAGTAGATTGGTACTGCCAGGAGCCGACATGTCTCAAAAAAGAAAAATTTCTAAGTTATTAAAACATTTTAAATGCCATATTCGGTAGATCTCTGAAGGGTTTGAAGATGACCTGTCTAAAATATATCTGCTCAATTTTTAAAACATATCTAATATGACTGTAATTTCTATTGTAATGTCTAACTACTATCTTTCATTTCTTTATGTCCTAATAGTTGGTAATAATGTAAAGTATTTAAAACTAGTAATTGTCTTTTTCTTTTCTTTTCTTTTCTTTTCTTTTTTTTTTTTTATAAACAAGAACCTTAAATCTAATCTCCTTTGCTTAGCCTTTTTCCTAACCCTTGACAACAACGTATAACCAACCCCCCTAAACAATGAAAATTATCCCAGACCCAAAACCCATTAAAAAGAACCAAAAAAAACTACCCGCCCCACACCACCTCTTTGGGAATGTGGGTGTCGTATTCTTAAAATTGCTTACTGCTGGGTATGGGCAAAGTTATCTTTATCCTGAAAGAAAAATTTTAGGTTAATTGTCAAATTCTAGGAAAGGTAACTATATCCTTCATTATTATCCAGTCTGTGTATAATGCCAAAGTTCAGGGTTTATCTCAAGTCCTTATTCAAGTAGTCTTTGAGACTGGATCATCTCAGCTAGTCATCTCAAAATTGCTCTGAGCACCTTGTAGTTCAAAGCTGATCTGTAGATGATGTTTGTCAGTTCAGTGATATTATTATTGTCCACGTGGAATTGTTGTTGTTGTTGTGGTGGGGCCCCATCTTCTTCCTGGAGACTTCAGTTGATATTAGGCCTGGCCGTGATTTCCTGCAGAAAACTGATAAGAGACTCGAACACAAAGACATATATGTGCAGCTAATTGAAGCCTTTTTTCTAGAATTAGTTAATACTCTATATGACCATTCATATCTTAACAAAGTTTAAAATGTATATGTATATATTAATCTTGTAAATTTTGATATAAAATTTATACTTTAAGAAAAGCTTAAAGAATCAGAATAGAATCAAAGAGTTAAGATTAGTAATAGAATAGTCCCTTAATTAATTTGGCTTTTGTCCTGTACCATAGCAGAAAATGGCTCTTTCTGGCATGATACAGGGAGTTTGCATTTTCCTTTTAACAACATGTTTGAGTTTAAAGAAGGAGAGAGCCATTCTCCAACTCCAAAGTCAGCTTTAAATTTTGATTGAACTTGAACTATTAGAAGACCAATAGTGTTAAATCTTTAGAGAAAAGCAGAAACAAACATTTAGGAAAACATAAAATTTTTTTAGATTATATATACCCATACGCCATTTCACTTTGTTTCCTGGGATAGATGATTTGTCCCTTTTCTTCAGTTGTCTCATTTGTCTTGTGTTCTTCAGATTCCTTAACCATCATTCTCCTAAAAGACAAAAACAAAAACCTTTCCCCAAGACTAATTTTGGGGATGTTCCTTTTTGGCAAATTATTATCTGATTAAATGAAAAGACGTGTTACTGGTACAAGTTAGTTTAAATTGGATGTTCATGCTGGTTGATGAACTATCACCTCCTCTAATTAAGAGGTTTCTCTTGTTCAAATCGAACCTTTATCAATTTTGATGGTACCCACAGCTTATCTTCTCCTGTAGAAACAAAAGCAAAACCTCGTCCCCAACGTAATACATACCCTGGTTTCCATTCTGAGGTCAGCACATCCTTAAAGTATATAGGCTGATTTAATTCTGTAGTTTTTTCTATTATCCAATGTCTCTCTGCAGCTGTTGTTCCTTTCTCATTGGCATTCAGAAAATTCAAAGTTAATAGAGCATTGTGCAGTCTATTTCTGGGGGTTTTTGTTACTCCTCTCTGTTTATTTAGCATATCTTTTAGAGTTCTGTTTGATCTTTCTATAACTGCTTGACCTGTAGGATTATGTGGTATACCTGTAATATGCTTTATTTTGTAATAATCAAAAAACTGTTTCATTTTAACAGAGACATATGATGGAGCATTGTCAGTTTTGATTTGTGCAGGTATACCCATGATGGCCATAACTTCTAGCAAATGAGTGATTACAGAATCAGCTTTTTCAGAACTCAGAGCAGTTGCCCATTGAAATCCTGAAAAAGTATCGATGGTGTGGTGTACATATTTCAATTTTCCAAATTCTGCAAAGTGAAACACGTCCATCTGCCAGATTTCATTCCTCTGAGTACCCTTTGGGTTACATCCTGCTGGTAATGGCGTTTGATTATAGAAGGAACAAGTAGGACATTTCTTTACTATTTCTTTGGCTTGTTGCCAGGTTATGGAAAAATCCTTTTTTAACCCTTTACTATTGACATGATGTTTTTTATGAAATTCTGAGGCCTCCAGCACATTTCCTATCAATAATTTATCAATCTCATCATTGCCTTGTGCTAAAGGGCCTGGCAGACCAGTATGAGATCGGATGTGAGTTATATATAAAGGATGACTCCTTTTCCTGATTGTATCTTGTAAATGAATAAATAGTGAAGTTAATTCTGAAGCATCAGGGATAAATTCTGCAGTCTCAATATGTAACACCACTCTTTCAGCATACTGAGAGTCAGTTACTATGTTGAGAGGTTCTGAAAAATCCATTAATACCAGCATAATAGCATACAATTCTGATTTTTGCACTGAATTATAAGGACTTTGAACCACTTTACTTAAATTTTCTGATTTGTAACCTGCCTTTCCTTCTTTGTTGGCATCTGTATAAAATGTGCGAACTCCAGATATGGGTTTTTGCCGTACAATTTGAGGCAAGATCCAATCAGCTCTCTTTATAAAATCAATTCTGTTGCTTTTGGGATATTTGCTGTTAATTTCTCCCAAAAAATTACTGCAAGCTCTTTGCCAAGGTTCACTTTCTGTCCATAATTTTTCAATGTCCTCCTTAGTTAAAGGTACGACAATTTCTGCTGGGTCTATTCCTGCTAATTGACGAAGTCTCAATTTTCCTTTCCAAATCAAGTCAGAGATTTTTTCCCCATAAGTTTTTAATTTTTTATTTGGTTTATTTGGTAAAAATATCCATTCCAATATAATATCTTCCCTCTGCATTAATATTCCAGTAGGGGAATGCCTAGAAGGTAAGATAACCAAAATGCAATCCAGCTTTGGATCAATACGATCCACATGCCCTTCATGTACTTTCTTTTCTACCAACGCCAATTCTTTCTCAGCTTCAGGTGATAATTCTCTTGGACTATTTAAGTCCTTGTCACCTTCTAAGGTTTTGAACAAATTAGTCAGTTCATCATTTTTTACCCCAACAATAGTTCGTAGATGAGAAATATCTCCAAATAATCTTTGAAAGTCATTAAGAGTCTGTAGTCTATCTCTCCTAATTTGCACCTTTTGGGGTCTAATTTTTTGTAGCTCTATTTTATATCCTAAATAATTAATAGAATCCCCTCTTTGTATTTTTTCAGGAGCAATTTGTAATCCCCAGCAAGGCAAAATTTTCTTTACTTCTTCAAACATTCTTTCTAAAGTATCTGCATTTGAGTCAGCTAATAAAATATCATCCATATAATGATAAATTATAGATTTAGGAAATTTTTTACGTATCACTTCCAATGGCTGTTGTACAAAATATTGGCACAGAGTTGGGCTATTTAACATTCCCTGTGGGAGGACCCTCCATTGAAATCTTTTAACCGGTTGAAAATTATTATAAGTAGGTACTCTGAAAGCAAATCTTTCTTTGTCCTTTTCTTGTAAGGGTATTGAAAAGAAACAGTCTTTTAAATCAATAATTATGAGAGGCCATCCTTTTGGTAACAGAGTAGGCAAAGGAATTCCAGATTGTAGAGAGCCCATTGGCTGAATTACTTTGTTAATTGCTCTAAGGTCTGTTACCATTCTCCATTTACCAGATTTCTTTTTAATAACAAATACAGGAGAATTCCAAGGGCTGGTTGATTCTTCAATATGCTGAGCATTTAGCTGTTCTTCTACCAGCTCTTCTAAAGCCTGGAGTTTCTCTGTTGTTAAAGGCCATTGCTGGACCCATACAGGCTTGTCTGTTAACCATTTTAAAGGTAGAGCTGTTGGTATTTTTGGAAGATTATCAGTTGTTGTGCCCTGTTCTTGTATAATATGGATGGCTGGTGACCACTCAAAATAATGCCTTCTAATATTTCTCTCAGAAACATGTGCTAGTTTATGATTTGTTTCTGAGATTGGAGGGATTTTAATCTGAGTATTCCATTGTTGCAACAAGTCTCAACCCCACAGGTTCATAGCTATGTTAGCCACATATGGTTTTAATTTTCCTCTCTGTCCTTCTGGACCTATACATTCCAGCCATCTTGCACTCTGTTTCACTCCAGATAATGTCCCAATTCCTAACAATTGAACGTTTACCTCCTGAAGAGGCCAAGCTGGATGCCAAAATTCTGGTGCAATTATGGTAATGTCCGCACCTGTGTCTACCAGACCAGACAACAAAACACCATTTATTTTTATCGTTAATTTTGGTCTCTGTTCATTAATAGAAGTTTGCCAAAAAATTTTCTTTATGTTTTCTCCTGAATTTTCTATTCTCTCTGTTTCATCATCCTGACCAGCATGATTTATTCCAATAGTCATTTGGTTATTTAATCGCTCTCCAGAGCAGGCATTTCCTCTACAGCTGCAGGAAAGGTTTGAACTGGTTTTGCTATGGGGGCCTGCATGAGGCCCCTCCGGGAGTTTCCCGAAAACTGAGGCAAAGGATTACCCTGTCTGTCCTTTGTTGATCTACATTCGTTGGTCCAGTGTTTTCCCTTACCACACCTTCTGCATACTCCAGAAGGAAGGGGCATTCTGTTGCCATTGTTCCTTGAAGAAACATTGCTTCTAGGAATGACCTGTTTACAGTCCCTTTTCAAATGTCCTTGCTTTCCACATCCAAAACATCTAACACTCCTCAAACCTTTTGAAATTACTTCTCCTACCCACGTATCATCATGCTCATCAACCTCAACTTTAATTGTTTCTCTAATCCAATCTTCCAAAGGTGTAGATCTTGCCCTTAACGGCCTGATTATTCTTTTGCATGCTGCATTCGCATTCTCAAATGCCAAAGCTTCAATTATTGCCTTACTAGCTTCTGATCCTGAGACCATTCTGTTTACTGCTGAAGCCAGTCTTTCTAAAAAATCTGTGAAAGATTCTTTTGGGCCTTGCATAACCTTTGTGAATGACTCAGGTTTTTTTCCTGGTTCCTCAACTCTGTCCCATGCATTCAAGGCTGCCATTCAACATAAAATTAGGGTTTGAACATCATATAAACATTGTGTTTGTATTGAAGCATATTGGCCTTCTCCAATAAGCTGATCCTGACAAACTTGTATTCCTTTATCCCTCCATTGTTGTTCTACATTTCTAGCTTCCTCCTTAAACCACGTTAGAAATTGAAGTCTCTGGCTGGGTTCCAGAACAGCTTGTGCAAGGTCCCGCCAGTCCTGTGGTATAATCCTATTATATGTTGACCAAGAGTTTAACATTTGCTTTACATATGGGGAATGCATGCCATAAGATACTATTGCCTCCTTAAACCTTTTAAAATCCATCAGTTCAATTGGAGCCCAGGTATTTTGTGTAGCCATTTGATCAGGCATCTGCTGTACGGTTACAGGATAAATTAAGGGTGACTGTGTGAAAACAGGCTTTCTTTCTGTAACCTTATGATCCAGACTTGAACCAACTTCACTGTTAAAATTAACAGGTTTTTCTAAAGCTGTTATCCTGGCACTTAAATCGACTATCTTTTTAAATAGTAAAATGAGAATAAGCATGGTGATAAACTGCATAATTCGATCAACATTAATCTTCTCATATAGTTGTTCCATTGTCAGACTGCCTAAAATTTCAAAAACCCAATTTTCTTCCAATGTACACAGAAAACCCATTTTTTTTAATGTGGAAAAAAATTGTCTTTTAAATAGTTTCCTTTATGACTTACCAAATCTGCGTAGAACAGTAGAAATCCGAGCGAATTTCAAAAGAGCCACCTAGTGTCCTAGGTGTGAATCCAGAGAGAGAGAGAGAGAGAGAGAGAGAGAGAGAGAGAGAGAGAGAGAGAAACAGAGAGACAGAGAGAAAGCAAGAGAGAAAGCAAAAGCGAAAGCGAAAGTGAAAGTGAAATTGAAAGTGAAGGGGTAGCCGGCTAAAGCTTAAAGCCAGCCACTTGTTCCCTCTTGAGCCGAGTCAAGGCTTGGCTCTACAGGCAGGGGCCCTGTTTAGCAGGGCAGGCCTGAGCTGTTTGTAGCACTGGCCTTAAGCAAGCAGCTCACAGTCCGGCCTGAGCCCAAGCAGACCTGGGCCGGGGCTAGGGAGCCGGCTGCTCCGGCTAGGGAGCCGGCCCCAAGCAGTTTTTAATGGATTCTTGTCACGTTGGGTGCCAGATGTAGATGTATCCAATCGTCTTTTTAAAATAAAAAACACAGAGCCAATGTAAAAGAGAGAAAGCCGAGAGGTCAGAGCTCAGACATAAAATCTTACCTCCTGCAGTGCTCCTAACTTCCCCCGAGAGAGAGCTACTTCCTGTTTGTCTGTGTTTAAATAGTCTTTCTGTTCTGCCTTCTCATTGGTTCTAAACCCAACCACATGACTGCCTCATCACTGCCTGCAAGTACCGCCCTCCAGGTCTTAAAGGCATATGTCTCCAATACTGGCTGTATCCCTGAACACACAGAAATCTACCTAGCTCTTCTAACCATCACGCTCTTGCTATGGCTCTAATAGCTCTGACCCCAGGGCAACTTTATTTATTAACATAAAATTAAAATTACATTTCAGTACAAATAAAATATCACCATACCTGTCTTCTCTCTTATTTCCCAGACAACATGAAAACTTTTATTAAAGTCCTACTTATAGTTTCCTTCAGTAGTCTAGAATATTGTATATAAAATATTATAATATTTTAAACAAGAACAGAAATATATATATATATATATATATATATATATATATAATAACAAAAATAACTCTAAATTTACATCAACACATAGAAACCTGCACCAACATTGCAGTCTTGAAACATTTAAGACTAGCAATAATTTTTTTTCTTACCCTAACTAATGATAATTTGTAAGACACCTTTTAAATTGATAACAAATACTTATAATCCATTGGATCTGAATGAACAAAAACCATGTATTTTTTCTGTGGAAATAAAAGCACAATTTTCCTTAGGCAGTGTGTCAGGACAGGGGAAGATTAAGGGGAAGTAACTGGCAGCAAGGACCTTGGTCCACAGTAAAGAATTTGGCTTAGGAAGGGAGTGGGGATTGCAATAGCGTCACAGAGAGCCTGTGGATATGGAGTGCCCGCCTGGAAGTCAGCATCCTCAAAATATAGATTGTCAACTTCCCCATCTGCCACAGCAATCAACCCCAGTTTCTCTACCTGGAGTTTGAAGTCCTGCCCCAGTGAGCCGCTACTTGCTAGCTGTCACAATATGTCCACTGCAGTTTAGCAAATATAGGAAGTGACTCAAGTGAGCAGGCATAAAACATAAGGGGGCAACCAAGACCACAATACCACAATGTACTGGTATGGCACATAAAAAAGAAACCAGGAATGGGCTAGTCTCCCTGGAGAGTTCCATTTTGCAACAGGAGTGACCTGTGTTCCAGTTCAACCAAAGGGAACCAGTCATCCCTCTCAAGTGAGTCTGGGATGTCTCCCGGCCCATGTGGTGGAGGTACCTCTAATGTATCCACTAGGAAAACCCTGGCCTCCACATTTAGTTAGCTCAAGCTTCCTAGAGGAAGAAACACAAAACAAGGAACAGAAACACAGAACATGGAACAGAACAGTGGCAGTCAGACAGTCACAAAAATGACAGACCAAGACAAAGAACGCTCACACTTACACTTACTTGCTGGCCAGGTTTTCAATGTTCAACATGTCAGGAGCCCTGGCCAATGTACCATATGTTAGGGTCTGAAAGAAGCCCCCAAGGAAGACCATCAGTCACATATGCAATCAACAAGAGCATTTATTATTTCGTAACATGTTGGGGTGGTGAATATTGACCCCCTGAAGGGAGGTCACAAGTTCCTTTTAAGCAGAGTTAGGGGAATCCCAGGGAGTGATTAATCTGGTGCTAATTGGTGGAGGAAAGATTAGTCTGGGGGCTGATTGGTGGGAGGCTCTAGTGGATAGGGATCTTGCAGCTACAGGGTAGGAAAAGCTCTCTTTAGCTAGCAGAAGGCTGTGGGCAACTGCTGATTGGTTGCCCCTTAGTTGTGGTCTTCCTGAGAACTACTTGCCAGTTCCAGTAAATGGAAACTAAGCCCTGGTCCCTGGCAGGAATATTAGAAACCTGTGATGGCTCTGGTCTGGCTCCTCGGCCCTTCTCTCAGTAGGAGAGTTTGCTCAGGACATAGCAGGAAATGTCAACTCTCCATCAGGCTGTCTCTACAATGAAGAAAATACAGGAAATAACATTCAAGAAACAAAATGTTGAGTGGGCAGAGTGAAAAGGACACTATACTTTTTGGACGATAAAGTAGGAATACATTAAATTAAAAATTAAAATAACTACCCTCACTAGCTGCCTGACAGCACGTAGTGTTGTGAATGAACCTGATTGCAAATAATGTCCCATGTGTTCTTCTAATTACTTTGAGAGAGTGAGAGACCCCAACACTGGTAGGGGTTGGGGGAAGAAGAGAAATAACTTGAACAATTGAGAATAAGAAATTTCCTGATGCACCAAGAATTCTTGTTAGGTTACTATAGGGGGCACAGATGCATAACTATGGGTTACACAATTTTAGCATTAGAGATTCTCAATTTCTCAGTACTTTATGCTGAGCTCATCAAGAAAGAGTGAGAAGATAATCTGGGGCTTATTGAAAATTTAGAGGTTTGGATCAAAGCTGCACTATCTGTTTTGAGAACCAGTTTGTACAGGATGTTCTCCTCAGCACTAGGCATTTGGGTTATGACTGAATATGGATACATATATACATACATATATGCATATATATGTATATGTATATATAAATTTATTTTATTTACTTATTTCCCTAAAGAGGATTTGTGATTCTAGTTTGATCTGGAAGTGAACTTAATTTTCCTTTAGATTGGAACTATAATAGGGCAATTATAAACTTTGGAAAATTCTGAGGTTTCTTAATCCTTTGCAATGCTGCAACAGAATATCACTGACTACATAAGTCATAAACAGTAGGAACATTTCTGACAGTGTTAGAGGCAAGGAAGTCTAGACAGAAGAACTGGAAGAATTGATGTCTCATGAGAATCATCACTCACTCTCTGCTTCAGACTTGGCTCTTCATTGCAAACTAGCTCCCTCAGGCTACTTTCAGAGACACAATATTCCCTTTTATGAGGAAGGAGTCCTGTGGGGAGTGGAGGTAGCCTTTGGTGAATTAAGTCCTCAGTAAATGTGTATTGTTGACACTAGCATGACCATGTCAAGGACTCCAATTCATCAGCCCTATAGGAGTGGCAAAGTCTTACTTGGGTGAGGCTCAGAGGGGTGGCAGACTAAGGCTCTAGGGTCTAAGTCTGAATATTTATGGATGATTGATCAGTGCAAACAAAAACTAACAAAGGCAGTTTCCTCTCCCAGGATGTTTACAGCCTGAGACTGCTAGCCTTCAGAGAACTCCCACAGAGATTAGCAATTCTACCTAAGAAACACTCCAAGGTTCTGGATTGCAGGCAGTATTAGGCTCCTTCCATCAGAGTGACCATACACCCATCTGATTCCAGCTTTTCTATGTGTGTCCATACTTTTTTGATTCCTTTACTACTCATAGTCAGGGTTCTAGGACCCAAGCCCCATGAGTTGAAGTAGATCCTTCATGGCATAATATGCCTCCAATAGCTTGCCTTTTAAAAATGTGTCTTTTGGTGTTAGGTTTCAACACCAAAACATTGGGTAGTGGGAATATTCAGACATAACAACAGGTTAAACTCAGATGTTGTATACCAGCAAAGAGGTAAAATTTAGGATCTGGGATATTTTCTTATCTGTTTCCTACTCTTAGACCAAGATTCTTAAAGAAATAAATCAGCAGGGGCCGATTGTTACTGATGTTCAGAAAATGAATACCCTAAATTTTTGGATCTGTCTGGTGCTTTATATAAAAATCTGTACCCCAAAAGTGAAACATTTTCAAAATTCCTTTAAATCTCCAGGCACAAGTTTTTAACTAGATAGAAAAGATGCTAATTAAAAATAATAATAAAATAGAGTGAGTTCAGTCTGAATGTTAGTAGAAAAGCATGGGAAACAAAAATGATCTAAACGAAATTGGTAGATAATTTTTATTATAATTCAAGAAGACTGATAGGAAATGAGAGGGAATAAAAACAATGTAAAAGGATTCTTAGCGAAAGGGAAAGAGGCATGTATCATCCAGGCTAGATTCTTATAAAGGGAAATAGAGCTCAAATATATTTGAATCATACATGAAAGAGAAGTAGGCCTAGTAAAATTGAAGAGTGGAGAATTTAAGAGAAGTTATCAGGAAATGGAGGATTTTATAACACTATTTCCCGTTTGCATTTAATGTGAAATAAGAAAAAGATGAGCTGCCTAGGGCTTAGAGCATATACCTTAGTGAAGCTGTGGAGGAGACCATTGTAAAAGAAAAGATTGGAACATCCTAAGGCAAAGCAAGTCTAAGTACCCAGTCCAAATAACTGTGATTCATGACAGAAAGGACAAGAGAAAGGGAAGAAAAAAGTCATGCTTTGAATTAATTGCTCTGCCGTGTCTCAGCAGCCGGATGAGTATGCTACCTGGCTCATTTAAAGTGGAAAATGATAACCACAAGAAAATTGTCCTTAATTGGCTTCTGAGAAGGAGCATGAAATTGTGGACTGGAAATGCTGTTTTTGAACTTGGTAAGGGATAAAGGAAGGATAAACGAAGTAGGCAATAGAAAAGTGGCAATGAGAAACAGATTGAGACCTTGCTAGAAATCACATAATTGTATAATTAGAAAGTGCGTTAGAACTTTAATTTCTTTATTTTTCAGATGAGAGCGCAAAGTCTGAGACTCTAACTTCTTGCCCAGACTCCTAACTTGTTGGCTTTAGTCTATTGGTTTCTTTTTAAAACCAGGGTCCTAAATGCAGAATAATGTGCCCTGTGCAAGGAGATACTTGCAAATCACTGTGGGGGAGTGGATTTACAAAGCATGGCTCTCAACCATTTACATTCCTATTCTCTGAAAGAAAATTATATTTATGTTCAATTAAAACAAATAAACCCCAAGTTCAGTTCCACATTTAAAGGCCCATGAGGCCTCAGCCCTATAAAGAGAATGCCAGGCAAATGAACTGGGAGCACAAGAGACCGTGTTTCCCAGGGAAGAGCACACCCACTGGTTGTCCTGAAATCGTCACTGTTGTGCCCAGATTGTAACCCCCAGAGAGACCACCAAGGACGAGCATACCAGAATGCAAAAGCAAGGTTTATCTGTTACAAGTCATGACGGGGAACTCATCTCAAGCCATCTCAAGTGAGGCAGGGAAGAGTTACTCTTTCTTGGGGAAGTTAGTTTTTATAGGCAAAACCCATAAAATTTCTTAGAGGGGAGGGGGTTAGTACGGGTCCATCCTTGATTGGTCCAGTTTTTCCTGGGCCTGGACTTTATCTTATTCTAGCTTATCTGTTTGCCCTGTCAGGAGTTTTACAACTCCTCTCCTGGGTCTGGTTGTG
The DNA here is from genome assembly GCF_004664715.2 of Peromyscus leucopus. Lineage (NCBI taxonomy): Eukaryota > Metazoa > Chordata > Mammalia > Rodentia > Cricetidae > Peromyscus > Peromyscus leucopus. The sequence goes on from NC_051081.1 coordinate 12,574,425, forward strand.
TTATCTCCAGAGAGGGGCATCTCGTGGTTAATTGGTTACCATCAGACATCCTGACTCTGTTCTTTTGTTCCTGGGGCTGGCGCCATCATTTCTGGGGACTTGAAACTGGCCTGGGTCTATCTATATTGATATATCTTTGTCTAAGGCCCCCTTTTTGAGACAATAGAGTGAGGGTCTTGTTGTGCCTAGATCATGTCCCCAAAGGTGCCACTGGAGACTTTAGGTACAGAATGCAAAAGTAAGGTGTATTCTAAGTTTACAAGCCTCCAGGGAGGCTCTTCCAAATCTCTCACTCACAGCAGGGAGGTTGGAATTAGTGTTCCCCTTTCTTTGTGAGGCTAGTTCTTAAAGGCACAGACCATATAATTTATTTTAACCCGCCTCCCTTTTTAGTCTTTTGGTCGAATATCCTGACTGTGTTTTCCAAAGTCCCTGTAGCAGATACAGCCACCTGGGGAAAGGGGGTCTAAGTTCTTATCTACACTTAGGAATCCTGGTTTAAGCTTCTCTTTGTCTGTAGGGGATAGAGTGGGGGTTTTACTGAGGTATCACAGTCACCACAGGAAACATATATACATATTACATTACACGACTGAACAGGTTATATTTAAGAATATATATGTATATGTATGGATATACATATATAATGCATATGCATGCAAGAACAATTGGAAATAAAAGTGGCTATGAATGAGAAAGATAACAGGGAAAAGGCATAGGGGAGGGTTTAGAGGGAGGAGAGAAATGTAATTACATTATAATCTCAAAAACAAAATTAAAATAATGCATGCAATTTTCAAAAAGCAGAAAAAAATTGGAGAACTAGGTGCCTGTTTAAAATGGCTGCTTCAAAGGGCAACCATGATACTTCAGCTACTGCATAATTAGGATGCTTACCATCATCATCATTATTAATTAAGATGCTGCATTTTGAAAATTATTTTAAGAAAACATATGAGCAATTGGAAAGTTGGCTCCATGGTTCAAAGCCCATGATGAGAAGCAAAGTTTCTGAAGGGACTCTAGACAGCTCAAGCATGACAAGCATGACTCTTGCAGGCACTGCTCTTCCCCTATTCCCTTTTACTAGATGGAAATCATTAGAATACACTCCTAAGGCTAGCCTCCAAGGTCTATTTCCTTATTTGACCACTTCCTCCAGCTGAGGCTGCTTATCAAGGTCCAGTTATCAAGGTATTGAAGTCCAGCAATTAAAGGCACCTTTTGGCTGCAGTAATTAACCAGTCCAATAAAAATAAAAAATAAAAAAAAAACAAGACAAACAAACAAACAAAAAAAACCCACCTCATCCTAACACAAGGTTTCCTCTTTTCCCTTTATAAATTGCCATTTGCCTATGGGCCACATCTCTGTTTCCTCTCTATCCAAAGGCAGTCCTTTGTCCCTCCAGGACAAATGTCCCTTCCCTCTCTCCCTTATTCCCTTCCTCTTCTCTCTCAACCGTTATCTTCTGTCTTTGTCTCTTATTCTCTGCCCTTTGCCCCTCAGGGGCAAATAAATACCCCTAGTGCTGAAAACTTGGTGTCAGGGTGTCTTGTGCTGAATACTAGTCTCTTCAGTTTGGATTCCAACACATCAGTGACAAGAAAAGAATATCTGCCAAAGCCTATCAATCTAGCTCAAGGTGGGGGTGGAGACAGGAGGATGACCTGGTCTTTCAGGCTTCTACTCAGCCAGGGAAAGCATAGGTTCCTTCAAAGACCTCAAAGGAATATGAGGAGAGTTACACGTGAGAAAACCTGACTCTCACACAGACGAACTGACTGTTGTGCAATATTATTTTAACTAGGCAAATATGCGTTACAATTGTTTATGGTGGGAAATATTACTTTAACTATGTGAAGGTGTGTTACATTTGTTTCTGCTGCCTTTGTTTAGTTATGTAAAGATTTGTTTGATCTTGCCTGCCTAAGGCACCTGGTTATTCTATCGTAAAGCTGAATAGTCAATAGCTAGGCAGGAGCGAGATAGGCAGAGCCAGCAGGCAGAAAGAATAAATAGAAGGAGAAATCTAGGCTCAAAAAGAAGGAGAAGAAAATGGAGAAAGAGGGGGGCATGTCTGGGACCAGAAGCTAGGCATCCACCAGATAGACAGTGGAGGAAGTAGGAAAGTAAGACATACAGAAATAAAGGTAAAAAACCCTGAGGCAAAATGTAGATTAAACAAGTTAATTTAAGTTAAAAGAGCTAGCCAGAAATGAGCCTAAGTTGGGCCGAGCATTCATAACTAGTGTTAACTCTCTGTGTCATGATTTGGGACTGGCCGATGGCCCAAAAGAAAAGCTTAGTACACCTGACATATGTAACATAATTACAAAAAATATGGGCTCAGCATATTTTTATCCCTCTTGGAGACCAATATATAGGTTTTGCAAGGTTAGTTAACATTCTGTATTCTTTAACAACACAATATGTCATATAGGAACTTAGTTCATTCACCTTCTTCAAGTAAGAGTCTATAAACCAATATTTAGATAGAAGTTAAGAGCCAAACTGTAAGAAATTAAAATATATTTGGAAATTTGATGCAGACATGCCAGATTAATTTGAATTTGAGCTGGTTTTCATATCAGAGACTCTTAGTAGTGGCTTAGATTCATTTTTCAAGCCAGCAATTTTAATTAGGGACAAGTGTGGACAAAGGTGCTCACTTTTACCCATGCAAATAATTGGCAATCCAGCTAACCAATTACACACAAAATTTTGGAATGCTGAACCCTTGGTTCAAAAGCAAGTGGAAGGTATTGCACTCTGCAAAATTGGCCTAAAGGCAGCTTTTTGCTAAAACTACAATCAGGTACTTTGAAATACTCCTTTTTTTCCCCACTCATCTCCCTGACATATACCATCTGTCAGATCACACTGGGTCACCTCTGTCAGCCTTCCACTCATCTTGAAAGAGACACAGAGCTTTTGAAGGTTTGTATTTCTCACGAATTTCCCTGTGAAAATGCAAGAAGTCTCCTCCTGAGTCAACAGTTCTGTGTCTATGGAAGACCAGGAAGTAGTTTCTGTCTATGACAAAAGAGCTAATGGTTTCCATAGTCTAGGCAACATATGTAATTAATCAAGGTCCTCTGCTGCACAATGATAGCACTTCTCTTTAGTGATCTATGCTAATGCTTCTCAGACTTTAGTATGCATAGGAACCAGTACTTTGCATTATTGAAATGAGTGTATAATTCAATAGGCCTGGGGTTGGACTTCAGATTCTTCATTTCCTGAAATCCCCCATGTGCTGTAGAAGCTCCTGGTTTCTGGACCAGTATTTGAATAGTGAGACTGGAGGATGTTGGGACAATGTTAATAGCTTGGAGGAAGTTCACCAAGTAATTACAAATAATAGCAATAATAACAAAAGCAAAATCAGTCATTTGATTTATTTAACTCTTTATAGATTTCATTTCCATATGTTTCATAATCTGGAACAAACAACACTGGATATTAAGATACATACTGTGGCCAGATATTGCTGTGTAGTATACTAACCCACAATTTAATAGCTTCACTTTAAGAACATCTATTTTATTCATAGGTAATATGAAATTTAAATGGGGATCTGTGAGCACAGCTGATTCCACAAAATAGACCACCTACTTGTTGTTCTTTACACATGAATACATTACTTTTCAAAGTATGGCAATGGGGTTAAAGTGTTAACCAGCACCTCCATAAAACCTCATGAAAGGTAATTATTTATCATTTATCCTCAGAATTCACAAATTATCACTTATATCATAGTTGTAGACCTGGCTACGTTCAAGGAAAGAAATATACCAAATCCCTCCACAGAAGAGAGTTAACTGTTCATTTTAAAAAGAGCTCATTTATGGGCTGTAGAGAGGGCTGAGAAGTTAAGACTTCCTGCTGCTTAATGCTGCTCTCAATAGCACCCAAATTTAGTTTCCAGCTCCCATGTTGACAGCCCACAGCTTACAACCACCAAGAACTTCAGCTCCAGAGGATATGGTGCTTTGTTCCAGATTCCTCAAGTACCCAAGATACACTTGTCTTTTATTCACACACACATACACACACAAGCACATGTGCATGCACACATGTGCCCACACACACACACAGACACACACATACACACAGAACTAAAAATAATAAAAAAAAATTTGAAAAAAGAGCTAGTGTAATATTGGGCAACCTCTAGAAAATGTAGTATTTTAACAAATAATATGATTCTACTTTACTGAAAATGAAAGTCAAGGGTAATGAGGATGACCCTTAACTATAGGACGCAATTGACATAAGGTAGCTTAGGAATTTAAGTATGTTACATTGCTTCTGTAAAGCATAGGCTGATGTGCACAAGTAAACCAGATGAGATTGACCTTTAATAATACAGGTTTGGACCAAGGCTTTCATATTCCCTAACTACATGTCTTTGGGAAAGTTGCTTTAATATGTATTATCTTTGCTTTCTGTGTTTGTAAAATGAAGATTTTTATCTCTTTTAAATAGTTCTTAGTCTTCAGCAAGACAGATATACAGTGTTTAAGAAATGACAACATTTTTATCACCATTGACATTTCTATTGCATATCTTTAGGGAAACAGTAAACTTCTTTTTTCTTTCTGTTCAGATTTATACACTTTGATTTGTATTGCTCACTGTTGTTGAATGGTTTCACTGACTTACACATTTTAATATTGCCTATGAACTAACTGCTGCAAGAAGGAGAAAAATATGAAAGCTAAACTGCTTTCTTACTAGCTTCTCATGCATATGAGCTTTAGAGACTACCCAATTGTAGAACTGATTCTATGATGCACAGTTGTTCATTCATATCTTGAATTAATTCTGTTCCTCAAACATGAAGATTGTAATAACACTACTTTTTATTCTTAATAAGAATTTATTGGTTTAATACATTTATTTTTTGCTGTTTTGTTTTAATTTTTTGAGACAGGGTCTGACTATACATACCTGGCTGTCCTGGAACAGCTTATGTAGACTAGGCTGGCCTTGAACTCACAGAGATCCTCCTGCCTCTGCCTCTGTACTGCTCAGGTTAAAGGTGCATACCATAATACTCTGCTAGGTGATTGATTTTTACTGCTTTTCTTTCTTTCTTTTTATGTGAGAACCATTAGTAACATCATGTTAAGAAATAATGTAAAAGTTATTTAGTACAAATCAAACTTGTTTCCTCACTCCAGGGTAGGTAGTTTGATGTATTAGTTACTTGGTATTCCTGTTGTATTTTTCAATTTCAGCTGTGAGCCAGTGAACAAGAAAGAGATCAGCCTGTACCCAGATAATTCATAATGCACATGACTGGGGATAACTGTTCAGTCTTTGGTCACAAAATCCTCATTTGTTTCTTCCGGTTCTTCCAGAAGCAGCAAAAAATACAAAGAATGTAGATTCAAAATTCTTCGAAACAAAAGAGACTTGTTGGAGGGAGAATCACTTATATGTGTATTCATTAAGAATAACTCATGGGATATAGTTATTTACAATATTAATTATTTTTATTTGCTCTGTGGTACACTTTCCCTATTGCTTCTAACTATATTTTTCTGTCTTTTAAGAAGAAAAACAAAAATGATTTCTTCTCTTCCACATATTAATACAAACACATAGATACACTCAAAATTGAAGAAAGTGATAAAAGTGATTTTTACTAATATTGATGCATTAGTGGTACAAAACTTTTCCTGATCAGACATTTTGCTTAAAGGAGTCCCAAGATACCTGAGATAACACTGAACTCTATAAACACAGAAATGATTGGCCAAGTAAGCAGTATCATATTTTCTAATCCAAGAAAAGAGATTTCAGAAGAAAGCAAGTAGCTGTTTCTAGCAAGCTGTAGGGCCTGTTGGTGACAGGTCAAGTGCTTTATTTTTCTCCACCTGAGTGTTTTAATGTTTGCACACCAAGACATTGCTTAATTTCTGTTAAAATCAGATAGGCAGATCTAAAAGTTCTCCTAGTGCAATACTACTTTACTCCTCTTTTAAGCAAAATTTCAGTGAACAATTCAGCTGAATATCAAAGTACAGGAACATTCTTCCTCAATCTCTACTGAAATTAGCCACTTATAATTTTTTAATAATGATTTATTGACCACCATAAAACCTCAATGTTACTTCCTCAAATGCATCATTTGAAGTTCTGGTGAAGTTGTATAGGGATGGCCTGCATTCCATCATTCTTAAAGAATTTCAAATAAATGCCATTGTCACCAGAATTCTTGTTACTTAATGTGTAATTAGTGAAGTATGAAGGAATAAAGTAAAAATGTTTGGAAGAAGTGAGCAGTACATTTGTTACCTGAGGTTATGGTGTGCTACAGCAAATCAAAGCTATGCAAGAGATTTTCTCCCACACTATAACAACACATTTTTTTTATCCAATCTGTACGGACCCTGATAATGGAAAGGCTCCCAATGTCTCTCACTGAAAACCCAGGGCACATTTGTAAAGATTCAATCCTTGGCACTTTATTTTATTTACTTTGACATCATCTATTAGTCTTTAATATTAACCTTATAGCAAACACTGCTGGTTTCAGTTCAGATATTTATAAATTATTACTTCTTTTACTTTTGAAACTATAATATAACTATATCATTGTTACTTCATTTCTCTCTTCCCTCCTCCACAAGCCCTTTGTTTGCTCACTTTCAAATTCATGACCTCTTTTTCCATTAGTTGTTAAATGAATATATGTATTTGTATACACACACATATATATTTACATATACATTCCTATGTATAACCTGCTCAGCCCATATGATGTTACTTTTATGTATATTTTCTAGGTTGCTCATTTGATATTGTACAGCCAATTGGTGTGTTTTTCCCTGAAGAAAATGATTTCTCCCATCTTCAGCATTCTTTATTTGCCTATAGTTCTTTGTGTAGGACTGAGGCCCTGTGGTCTTTTTCCTCTCTGCTTTAACATTTCTATCATTTTTGTCCTTTAACTCATGTCTAGGCAGTCAGGCACATGGGACTTATGGGTGTAGTTTATGATATTACTAGAAGACACGACTTCACAGCAAACTCTCCAGTCCTCTGCCTCCTATAATCTTTCTTCACCCTTTTCCACAATGTTTCCTGAGCTTTGGTGAAGGAGCTCTTTTACAGATGTATTCATTGGCACTGGGCTCCACAACTCAGTTCTTTGATTGGTTCTGGTATCTGTAATTAATGGGGACTATTGGGGTCTAGCCCCTCGATAGTCCTTTCCCAAGGTTTGTGGAAGAATCTACAAACCAGTTGATAATCTAATCTTAGATTATAAGAAATGAATTTACATACATGAAACTCTTCAGTCCATACACTTTAGTTTTCTGAGTCTGTTTTCTCTCTACATAGGTTCTTTTCTGCTCTCATAAATTGCTCCTTTCTTGCCTAATACTCTCTACCTCTTTCTGCTGTTCCCAGTGCTATCCTAATTCCTTCATCTTAATTATGCCCTATCTTGGACTTTTTTATCTCATAAATCTTACCCACCTAGTTCTTCCCTATCTGGCTCTTCCTCACCTTCCATCTCATCACTCTAGTTCTCTTTCTAGTCCTCCAATCTAGTTATCCTCCAATCCAGCTCTTTCAATCTAGTTCTTTCCCATTTCAGTTTGTTCCCCTCCAGTTCTTACCCATCTAGTTCTTCCATCCCCCCCACCCGACTTCCTCTGAAAATAAAACTACCTTTTATCACTTTGTTCCTTATCTATCCAAGCTATCTCTGCTCCTGCCATTTTCTGGCAGGGCAGGGGAAGTGTACTCTGTCACTAGGCAACTTGGTTAGGCAACTTCCAGCACCTGGTAATTGTTAAAAGGAGATCTAAAACTAGAGATAAGATTTGGAAAAGGAAAAAGTTAAGCTTAATTAGCACATCCACCAGGCCTCCTCAAACAGATAGTCTGGGTACTCAAGTCTGTTCTTAGTGAGTCTGTGAGGTATCTCAGATAAGATACTTTCATCTGTCCAGAGATGGTCCTGGCTTGATGCTCCTGATGAATATAATTACAGAAAGGCCTGAAATTAGTGATTTTGACTATGTCTATTGTAGCACAGTTGGATAAAGTTATACAAATACTTTAATTGTATAGGGAAATTGTGAGCAATGTAGAAAAGTTACAACAGCACATGAGACATTCATAGCAGGAAACGGAAACAATCAAAAGCCAATATCACCAAGACTCCTTGAGCCTTGGCCTCATCCTCTGGAAGAGTTCTTACCTCCTCCAGGTATAGCTTTGTCATAATCAGCTGAATTCCTACTTCATATATTTTTGTGGCCTGCAGCATATAATGTTCCCCATCTGTTGCAAAGAGAAATTTCCTTGTTATGGTTTTAATAATAATTACCTGTGGGTATAAGGACAACTATTCAGAATGCAGCTTAGTTTTTCACTGTACTGTGCTTTAGCTATGTCTGTCTTGGCTCACCATACCTATCTTCTTGCACTCAATTTAACCCCTATATTCTTTCCCAAGGATATCTCCTCAGACAGTTTTTCTTTATCTATTCTATATTGTTTCATCTTTTTCTCTGCTAGAATTTGAACATATAAAAATTGCTAGTAACTTTATCTTGATTCTAGATATCTTGGCTTCCTCTACATTCACACCCACCTTCACAGTCAACTTCCCTTTGACCACCCCTAGCTTGTTTAAATTTGAAACAATAAATTATAAAAAAAAAAACCCTCAATAAACATGACTTGATTTGGAATCCTAATCTTTATCCAAATTTGCTTAAAATTTTGTGTTTTCTATCTCAGTACTATTCTTTTTATGGTAAACCACGCTAAATCTTAGAAATTATTCTTTGTTTCTGCATTCACCTATCTTCTACACTTGAGCAACTTTCAATTATTCTGGGATTCTAATGCAGCTTATTAAGGCAATTGGCTAAGTATTATAAAATAACAAGGCATCTACCTGTCAGAAAGAAGAAAAAAGAGTCATTTCTTTTCATGGCTCTTCACTTTTTCTTTTTAGGTCTCTCATCAGCATCTATTACTAGAATTAAACAGTTTCTTTTCAACCATGTTTATACCTTTTCCCTAAAGCAACCATTTGACACGTTCCTGGTATGTTTAAAGCTCGTAAGTGATTTCCTGGTCCCTGAAGAGATAAATGGAATGATTCCTGACTAAGAACCCTATATGAAACAGTTTTCCCACCTAATCTTTGAGCATATCTGTTTATAGCCTCACCAGATTTAAGAAACAAAGTTATTTATAGGCAAACAAAACAAAACAAAACAAAAAAACAGCATAGACTGGCAGTATAAAACAAGTGACGATTTGTTAAAAGATAGGGTATGGAAGCTTTTCTTGTTAAAACATGTCAAGATTTACAAGCTATAAAAGTGCATTCAGTATTTATTCACTTTTTTCTTTTGATGAAAAAAAATGTACCTTCAGTGCATGAATTTGACATTTCCATTCCTTTGTTAGTAGTGTGTCATGCTTATCTTTCACATTCCTCAAATTTTCCTCAAATGTTAGAAACAAATAAACAAACCAAATCATGTAGAATTTGGTTCAGTTAGTTACTTTTGTATTTTCAGATACAAGCTGAAGATTGACAGTTCCATTTGTTACCTGGGAGCTTGTCAGTGTCTAAGAATGCAGTGTTCTCTCTTTTCAAAAATTTCTGAAAATGAAAAAGTGAATATGTCTTTACATTGAAGGTCTCAATCAATTTGTCATATGGGCCAAAGGTTCTGATCAACACATTTCCTAATTTTGTGAAAATAAATTGTATTTTTTTTTTTTCCGAGACAGGATTTTTCTGTTTAGTTTTGTGCCTTTCCTGGAACTCACTTTGTAGACCAGGCTGACCTCGAACTAAATTGTATTTTTTAATGCCTGACTGTAAGAGAGTATATCTATAGTATTTTGCTTGCTTGTTTGTTTGTTTGGTTTTTCGAGATAGGGTTTCTCTGTATAGTTTTGGTGCCTGTCCTGGATCTCACTCTGTAGATCAGGCTGGCCTCAAACTCATAGAGATCCGCCTGGTTCTGCCTCCTGAGTGCTGGGATTAAAGGTGTATGCCACCACCGCCTGACTTTCTTAGATTTTTTTTGTGTGACTTTGATTGGGTCCTATGACTCTATGAACATATTTTCATTGCTTTGATCTTAAAAGCAGTCAATGAAGACACTCAGAATGTGGGGATTTACCTACCCGTTGGTTGATAAGTTTTCATCTCTTGGTACTCACTCCCTGAAGGTTCAGAATTGTACCAAGGAGAGTCTTAATATAAAATCCTACAACCCTGTTTATCTAGGGCTGTTTCATTGCAAAAATTTCAGTTTCTTCATAAACACAACAGTAATAGTTTTATCCTCACCATTTACTTGATTGATTTCTACTTTGATACTCTTATTCAAAACATGTGCACAAATTTTCCTCTGTAGCACAATAATGTAAAAAGTTACAATAAATAGTGTTTTATGACCCAATAAAATAATAGGGGAATCATGCTACAAACACCCCTTTCTGAGACTTACACAGCATTCTAATACGTGGCAAACCCAAAAAAGCTGTATGACAAAGAAGCCTCTATAAGAATGTTTAATGCCAACTTTTTCTAAGAAATAATCTGATAAAATGGTGCTCACTCATGTCCTAAGGATGTACTAACTTGTGAGAAATAGCTTGGAAAATAGTGTTTTGTAGTATATAACAGATTTTATATTTACCCCCAGACCCAGTAATTCACCAGCATCAGTAATTCTAGTAATTTTTCAGTTTGATGATTGCTTTTGGCAAAAATAACTCAGTGAAAAAGTACACTGATTCTTACAACAAATATCCTAACTCTAAAAGAACTGTTTAACAACATAAACTTTTTCTGGCTTGTTCCATGATGGGTTTCTGTAAGTGAGCCCCATTTTTTTTTTTTTTTTTTGCAAATATTAGACATACCTTTTCTTTTTTATTGTTTTGTATAAGAAATGGTTGAGTATAGGGTAAAGTCTATAAATACCATGGATAAAAACTCACTTACTTTACCTCTTTTGCTACTAAGTTTCTCAGTGAGAAGTAACATTATTTGAGATAATGAAATTTTCAGAAGCACTGCTTGGCAGAAGTGTGGTAGGCAGGGAAGTCTTAAACATGCTGACAATAAGCATTCAGCCTAGGAAAAAAGAGATCAGAACAGTTGGAGTCAAAGGCCAAGGGACCATGAATAGGTTCTCTTGAGCCATAATTCCAAGTCTGCCTTCAGTACTGACATCACTTTGTGGAGATTCTGGCTGAGCCAAACAAATAGCCAGATCAACCATATTGAAAAAATTTATTTTATTGATACCTTACATACCCTCTATTTCTAAGCCTTTAAATAAGAACAGGGGTGTCTGTATAAGATATATACATGCATAGAATGCTCATCTATCCTAGCAATTTCCAAGACCTCTCACAATAGTATCCTTTGATGAACATTCACATGGGATGGAAAGAGTTTTATGCTTTGTTCTGGTTATTCAAGATTCCCTCCTTAATACTCTCTTTTTTGTTTCTATCAAATCTTCATGTTCACTACTTCTACATGTCTTACTTTTTGTAAAGAAGGTTTTAGTGTTCTACTTGGAGGTAGGGAAAGAATGATACAGGATGTGCCTCTGAACAAGGCTAAGATTTGCTTTTCTTTCATTGATTGTAATGGAGCTCAGTCATAGAATATGGACAAGAACAGGCACATGAGTATACACCACTTCTCTGAAGCTCTTGTCTGTGCTTTATTTAGGTCCCAAGAGTGATTTCACATGCATCAAAGGCATGTGATGAGGGAGTGCCTTTAAGCAGAATTCACACTTGATGGATCAGACAGTGTCTAGTGTATGTAAAGTTGTCCATACTGTATGAAAATGTGATTTTCTTTCAACAGTCATTCCCTTTCTACCAAGATCTAGATGGCATAATGTGGTGGTATTGTGTTCCCCAAAATATTGCGCACGCTAATAAACTTATCTGGGGTCAGAGACAGAACAGCCACAATATTAAACATAGAGGTTAGGCAGTGGTAGCACACGCCTTTAATCCTAGCATTCCAGAGGCAGAAATCCCTCTGGATCTCTGTGAGTTCAAAGCCACATTGGAAACAGCCAGGCATGGTGACTCACGCCTTTAATCCCAGGCAGTGATGGCAGAAAGCAGAAAGATATATAAGGCGTGAGGACCAGAAACTAGAAGCATTTGGCTGGTTAAACTTTCAGGCTTTTGAGCAACAGTTCAACTGAGATTCATTTGGATGAGGACTCAGAGGCTTCCAGTCTGAGGAAACAGGATCAGCTGAGGAACTGGTGAGGTGAGGTAGCTGTGACTGGTTCTGCTTCTCCGATCTTCCAGCATTCACCCCAATAACTGGCCTCAGGTTTGATTTTTATTAATAAGCCATTCTAAGATTCCTTCTACAGCATGATAAAAATAAAATGTGAATATAGTGCTTACTATATATTAGACATTTTTTTTTTTAAATTTTCTGAAGCTGAGGATGAACCCAGAGCCTTGTGCTTGCTAGGCAAGCCCTCTACCACTGAGCTAAATCTCCAACTCCTATATTAGACATTGTGCATATTGAGTTTTCTCATGATCTTAATGACACTGTGTGGTAAGTACTATTATTGTCCTTATTTTTAGAGAGAAAATGTAGCATTGGTAGTTTTAGTATGACATCTGTGGTCACACATCTAAGGAAGAATATAGGATTTGAGCTCAGATAGTCTGGCTTCACAAACTGCTCTCTTAAATCCTTCTGCAGTACCCTTTTTTAGTGCTGAACCAGAAGCTATTTCTTGAAAGCAAATAAGTTATTTGAAGAAGGTTTGACTTTGCAGTAAATTCCTTAAGGCCATTCCTGTGATTGTCTTTTCAGGGCATGCCACAGTTTCTAAACTGTATCCACTTTAGTCACAGTGACTTTAGCTGGGTCATAGGGTTCAAGTAGTCTTAAATTCTGAGATTATTATGATCCTAAGTGACCCTTAAAAATACTTTGTAAATCAACTATTAAAGCTAACTGTATCAAAATAATATTCCTCTACAAGCTTATATCACACATATTACCTTGAGACTAAATTACACATTGTTATATTTTAATAAACAGTTTTAATTTTAACTACATAGTGCCAATATTATTTCCAACAGAGGAGTTAATGAAATGGTTCTGTTATTTCCTTGTTTACAATGCATTCTCTTAGGGTACCTATAAGCAGGCAGAAAAGGGAGAATTTCTTTAACTCAGACAGGTTACATGAAGTCTCCTCCTTCAAGAAACAGAGCAATCTTGATATTTTGAATTTTGAGAACATGGTCTGGCCCTTTAAAATATCTTAAAAATTTTTAATATTGTAGTATCTTTTTACCTCACAGATCCTATCATTTCTATTTCATAAAGAATCAGAACATTGTGAATAATACCCAAGCTATGAATTTGTTGTATTATTTGAGCAATGTCTTTTTCGATAACATTAAGCATCCATTCCTTATCTTCATTATGCCTTATCAGTCGATATCATGAAATTGTCTCTGCCTTTAGCCCTTATAAGTCATGAATTGGATCAAAGTAGTATTCTATTCTCTTGGAGAAAAGACTAAATTTTATATATGTATATACATATGTACATATATGTGTGTGTATGTATATGAATACATTTTCTTTTCTTTGTTATGATGTGTATGTGCACATGTGTGCATGTATGTTTGTATGTGGGCATATATTCTTGTTAGTATGTGTGCATGTGTATGGAAACTAGAGGTAACCTTATGTATCTTTCATGGATTGCTTTCTACTTTTTTTTTTTTTTCCATTTTTTGTTTTTTGATTTTTCTAGACAGGGTTTCTCTGTGTAGCTTTGCGTCTTTTTTGGAACTCACTTGGTAGTCCAGGCTGGCCTCAAACTCACAAAGATCCACCTGACTCTGCCTCCCGAGTGCTGGGATTAAAGGCATGCACCACCACCGCCAGGCTACCTTTTTTATTTTTAATGAACAGGTATTTTTATTATTTTCTTACATAACATCTTAATGAATACACCATTTTCATTTTCTCAGCAGGCATATAAGACAAAAGCAAAATTTCCTCAATGCTTGGAAAATCAAAAGCTGTCACCTGTCTTTGGGCTGATCCAATTTCTTATGGTGCCTGTGATACTGTCTGTGTGGGTACCAGTGATGCTTTGTGGTGAAGAACACCTTGCTGAGCTGTTCTAACATGGGTCCTTGCTCAAGTTGTTTGTTTTTTTCTTCTAATTTGGTTTTCAGCACTTGTTCGTATGTTTCTTCATTATTATGCAAAATATCTGGTTGAGGGATAGGAATTTCAGAGGTTTAGTTTGTTGTCATCATGGTGGGAAGCATGGCAGCAAACAGACAGCAGCAGAAGGAGCTGAGAGCTCTGTAACTGGATTTTGGTGTGTTCACAGGGGATGTCCACAGAAGGGTGGTAGCACACTATTGTCCTGCCATCAGATGTCAAAGCCAGCTCTACCTTGCAGTTGTAGTCCTCTGGAAGAGAAGAATATGTAGAATAATGACAGACACCAGATAAAGCTCCATTTTGAACTGGAAATAAATGTTTCCAGATTGTTCTGTTTGATGTCCCCCATTTGACTGCTGCTGCCATGATCCTTATCAGAGGATTTGAAAAAAGGTATTGTGAGGAGAAACTGCTTCTAAAATCTGTTTCTGGGCACACAGAATTTCATTCCATGGACCAGTCATCTTGTCTAAATCTGGGTCCTAAAGACCCACCTTTGTTTTTGGAGAGAGGGTCTCTCACAGATTTGATTATGCTAGGCTGGGTAGCCAAGGATTCACCTTATAGCCTAGTGCTAAGTTTATAGTAATGTACTTCTATGCCCAGCTTTTTATGTGAGTTCTGGGCTTCCAAACTCAGGTACTCCTTCTTGTGTGACAAGAAGCTTACCAACTGAGCCATCTCTTAAGCACCTTTTTTTTTTCCCTTTCAGTTTTATTTGTGTGTACAGTCTGATACAACCACATTTACCCCTTTTATCTTCTTTGATCCCTCCTCTAATACTGATGACCCCCCTTTTCCTCCCCATCAGTCTCCCCTTACTTTCATGTCTTTGTTTTGTGGATGCATATGTACAATTGTTAGTGTGGTGGTAATCTAATTGTACTGAAATATTATTTTGATTGTATGTTAATAAATAAAGTTGTCCGGGGGTCAGAGCTATTAGAGCCATAGCAAGAGTGTGGCGGTGGTGGCACACACCTTTAATCCCATAAGATCTCTGTGTGTTCAGGGATATAGCCAGCATTGGAGACATATGCCTTTAAGACCTAGGGGGGGCTGTACATTCAGACAGTGACGAGGCAGTCATGTGTTTGTGTTTACAACCAATGAGAAGGCAGAACAACATACTATATAAAAACGAACCGACAGGAAGTAGGTCTCTTTCGCGAAGCTGGGACAACAGGAGGAAGGGTGAGATTTTAGCTCTGAACTCTGACCTCTCGGCTTTCTCTTTTACATTGTTTCTGTGTTTCTTATTTAATAAGACGGTTGGTTACATCAACATCTGGCACCCAACGTGACAAGAATCCATTAAAAACCGCTTGGCTTGGCGGCAGGTCCGCTTTCCCGCAAGGGCGGCAGACCGGGCGGTTGGCGTCCTAGTCCGAGTGCTGGCTTCCTAGTCCGAGCGGCGGCCCCCTAGTCCTTGGCTTCAGGCCGGACTAACTGAGCTGCTTGCTTAAAGCCTGCTTGCTTAAAACCGGTGCTACAAACAACTCAGACCTGCCCTGCCGAACAGGGCCCTGCCTGTAAAGCCAATGCACGTGGTCGGAGCTTAAGGAAGTCAGACCCAAGCCTTGACTCGGCACAAGAGGGAACACGTGGCTGCATTTAAACTTTAGCCAGCTACGCTTTCTTGTTCTCTCTCTCACTCTCTCTCTCTCTCTCTCTCTCTCTCTTTCTCTTTGGATTTACAACTGGGACACTAGGTGGCTGTTTTGAAAATCCCTTCGGATTTCTACTGTTCTACGCAGATTTGGTAAGTCATAATATATCAGATATTTTAAAGGAAACTATCTAAAAGAGAATTTTTTTCCACATTAAAAAAAAATGGGTTTTATGTGTACATTGGAAGAAAATTCGTTTTTGTTCGAAATTTTAGGCAGTCTGGCAATGGAACAACTATATAATATTAGTATTGGTGGAATTATGCACCTTATCACTATGCTAATCCACATTTTAATATTTAAAAAGATAGTCAATTTAAGTGCCAGGATAACAGCTTTAGAAGAACTTGTTAAACCTGTAAAAATTCATACAGAAGAAATTAACAGTGAAGTTGTTTCAAGTCGGGATCATAAGGTTGCAGAAAGAAAGCCTGTTTTCACACAGTCACCCTTAATTTATCCTGTAACCGTACAGCAGATGCCTGATCAAATGGCTACACAAAATAATTGGGCTCCAATTGAAATGTTGGATTTAAAAAGGTTTAAGGAGACAATAGTATCTTATGGCATGCATTCCCCATATGTAAAGCAAATGTAAAACTCTTGGTCAACATATAATAGGATAGTACCACAGGACTGGCGGAACCTTGCACAAGGTGTTCTGGAACCCAGCCAGAGACTTCAATTTCTGACTTGGTTTAAGGAGGAGGCTAAAAACATAGAAAAACAATGGAGGGATAAAGGAATACAAGTTTGCCAGGATCAGCTTATGGGCGAAGGCCAATATGCTTCAGCACAAACACAATGTTTATATGATGTCCAAACCCTAATTTTATGTCAAACGGCAGCCTTGAATGCATGGGACAGAGTTGAGGAACCAGGAAAAAAATCTGAGTCATTTACAAAGGTGATGCAAGGCCCAAAAGAGTCTTTTACAGATTTTTTACAAAGACTGGCTTCATCAGTAAAGAGAATGGTCTCGGATTCAGAAGCTAGTAAGGCAATAATTGAATCCTTGGCCTTTGAGAATGCGAATGCAGCATGCAAAAGAATAATCAGGCCATTAAGGGCAAGATCTGCACCTATGGAAGATTGGATTAGAGAAACAATTAATGTTGAAGCTGATGAGCATGATGATACATGGGTAGGAGAAGTAATTTCAAAAGGTTTGAGGAGTGTTAGATGTTTTGGATGTGGAAAGCAAGGACATTTGAAAAGGGACTGTAGACAGGTCATTCCCAGAAACAATGTTTCTTCAAGGAACAATGGCAACAGAATGCCCCTTCCTTCTGGAGTATGCAGAAGGTGTGGTAAGGGAAAACACTGGACCAACGAATATAGATCAACAAAGGACAGACAGGGTAATCCTTTGCCTCAGTCTTCGGGAAACTCCCAGAGGGGCCTCAGGCAGGCCCCCAGTGCAAATCCAGTTCAAACCTTTCCTGCAGCTGTAGAGGAAATGCCTGCTATGGAGAGCGATTAAATAACCAAATGCCTATTGGAATAAATCATGCTGGTCAGGATGATGAAACAGAGAGAATAGAAAATTCAGGAGAAAACATAAAGAAAATTTTTTGGCAAACTTCTATTAATGAACAAAGACCAAAATTAACAATAAAAATAAATGGTGTTTTGTTGTCTGGTCTGGTAGACACAGGTGTGGACGTTACCATAATTGCACCAGAATTTTGGCATCCAACTTGGCCTCTTCAGGAGGTAAACGTTCAACTGTTAGGAATTGGGACATTATCTCAGGTGAAACAGAGTGCAAGATGGCTGGAATGTATAGGTCCAGAAGGACAGAGAGGAAAATTAAAACCATATGTGGCTAACATAACTATGAACCTGTGGGGTCGAGACTTGTTGCAACAATGGAATACTCAGATTAACATCCCTCCAATCTCAGAAACAAATCATAAACTAGCACATGTTACTGAGAGAAATATTAGAAGATATTGTTCTAATGAGTGGTCACCAGCCATCCATATTATACAAGAACAGGGCACAATAACTGATGATCTTCCAAAGACACCAACAGCTCTACCTTTAAAATGGTTAACAGACAAGCCTGTATGGGTCCAGCAATGGCCTTTAACAACAGAGAAACTCCAGGCTTTACAAGAGCTGGTAGAAGAACAGTTAAATGCTCAGCATATTGAAGAATCAACCAGCCCTTGGAATTCTCCTGTATTTGTTATTAAAAAGAAATCTGGTAAATGGAGAATGGTAACAGACCTTAGAGCAATTAACAAAGTAATTCAGCCAATGGGCTCTCTACAATCTGGGATGCCTTTGCCTACTCTGTTACCAAAAGGATGGCCTCTCATAGTTATTGATTTAAAAGACTGTTTCTTTTCAATACCCTTACAAGAAAAAGACAAAGAAAAATTTGCTTTTACAGTGCCTACTTATAATAATTCTCAACCGGTTAAAAGATTTCAATGGAGGGTCCTCCCACAGGGAATGTTGAATAGCCCAACTCTGTGCCAATATTTTGTACAACAGCCATTGGAAGTGATACGTAAAAAATTTCCTAAATCTATAATTTATCATTATATGGACGATATTTTACTAGCTGACTCAAATGCAGATACTTTAGAAATAATGTTTGAAGAAGTAAAGAAAATTTTGCCTTGCTGGGGATTACAAATTGCTCCTGAAAAGATACAAAGAGGAGATTCTATTAATTATTTAGGATATAAAATAGAGCTACAAAAAATTAGACCCCAAAAGGTGCAAATTAGGAGAGATAGACTACAGATTCTTAATGACTTTCAAAGATTATTTGGAGATATTTCTCATCTACGAACTATTGTTGGGGTAAAAAATGATGAACTGACTAATTTGTTCAAAACCTTAGAAGGTGACAAGGACTTAAATAGTCCAAGAGAATTATCACCTGAAGCTGAGAAAGAATTGGCGTTGGTAGAAAAGAAAGTACATGAAGGGCATGTGGATCGTATTGATCCAAAGCTGGATTGCATTTTGGTTATCTTACCTTCTAGGCATTCCCCTACTGGAATATTAATGCAGAGGGAAGATATTATATTGGAATGGATATTTTTACCAAATAAACCAAATAAAAAATTAAAAACTTATGGGGAAAAAATCTCTGACTTGATTTGGAAAGGAAAATTGAGACTTCGTCAATTAGCAGGAATAGACCCAGCAGAAATTGTCGTACCTTTAACTAAGGAGGACATTGAAAAATTATGGACAGAAAGTGAACCTTGGCAAAGAGCTTGCAGTAATTTTTTGGGAGAAATTAACAGCAAATATCCCAAAAGCAACAGAATTGATTTTATAAAGAGAGCTGATTGGATCTTGCCTCGAATTGTACGGCAAAAACCCATATCTGGAGTTCGCACATTTTATACAGATGCCAACAAAGAAGGAAAGGCAGGTTACAAATCAGAAAATTTAAGTAAAGTGGTTCAAAGTCCGTATAATTCAGTTCAAAAATCAGAATTGTATGCTATTCTGTTGGTATTAATGGATTTTTCAGAACCTCTCAACATAGTAACTGACTCTCAGTATGCTGAAAGAGTGGTGTTACATATTGAGACTGCAGAATTTATCTCTGATGCTTCAGAATTAACTTCACTATTTATTCAATTACAAGATACAATCAGGAAAAGGAATCATCCTTTATATATAACTCACATTCAATCCCATACTGGTCTGCCAGGCCCTCTAGCACAAGGCAATGATGAGATTGATAAATTATTGATAGGAAATGTGCTGGAGGCCTCAGAATTTCATAAAAATCATCACGTCAATAGTAAAGGTTTAAAAAAAGGATTTTTCCATAACCTGGCAACAAGCCAAAGAAATAGTAAAGAAATGTCCTACTTGTTCCTTCTACAATCAAACAACATTACCAGCAGGATGTAACCCAAAGGGTACTCAGAGAAATGAAATCTGGCAGATGGATGTGTTTCACTTTGCAGAATTTGGAAAATTGAAATATGTACACCACACTATCGATACTTATTCAGGATTTCAATGGGCAACTGCTTTGAGTTCTGAAAAAGCTGATTCTGTAATCACTCATTTGCTAGAAGTTATGGCCATCATGGGTATACCTGCACAAATCAAAACTGACAATGCTCCATCATATGTCTCTGTTAAAATGAAACAGTTTTTTGCTTATTACAATATAAAGCATATTACAGGCATACCACATAATCCTACAGGTCAAGCAGTTATAGAAAGATCAAACAGAACTCTAAAGGATATGCTAAACAAACAGAAATGGGTAAGAAAAACCCCAGAAATAGACTGCATAATGCTCTTCTAACTTTGAATTTTCTGAATGCCAATGAGAAAGGAACAACAGCTGCAGAGAGACATTGGATAATAGAAAAAACTACAGAATTAAATCAGCCTATATACTTTAAGGATGTGCTGACCTCAGAATGGAAACCAGGGTATGTATTACATTGGGGGCGAAGTTTTGCTTTTGTTTCTACAGGAGAAGATAAGCTGTGGGTACCATCAAAATTGATAAAGGTTCGATTTGAACAAGAGAGACCTCTTAATTAGAGGAGGTGATAGTTCATCAACCAGCATGAACATCCAATTTAAACTAACTTGTATCAATAACACATGCCTTTTCATTTAATCACATAATAACTTGCCAAAGAGGAACATCCCCAAAATTAGTCTTGGGGAAAGGTTTTTGTTTTTATCTTTTAGGAGAATGAAGGTTAAGGAATCTGAAGAACACTGGACAAATGAGACAACTGAAGAAAAGGGACAAATCATCTATCCCAAGAAACAGAGTGAAACGGTGTATGGTTATAGATTATCTAAAAAAAATTTTATGTCTTCCTAAATGTTTGTTTCTGCTTTTCTCTAAAGATTTAACACTATTGGTTTTCTAATAGTCCCAGTTCAATTAAAATTTAAAGCTGACTTTGGAGTTGGAGAATGGCTCTCTCCTTCTTTAAAATCAAGCATGTTGTTAAAAGGTAAATGCAAACTCCCTGTATCATGCCAGAATAAGAGCCATCTTCTGCTATGGTACAGGACAAAAGCAAAATTAATTAAGGGACTATTCTATTACTAATCTCAACTCTTTGATTCTATTCTGATTCTTTAAACTCTTCTCAAAGTATAAATTTTATATCAAAATTTACAAGATTAATATATATATATATATACATTTTAAACTTTGTTAAGATATGAATGGTCACATAGAGTACTAACTAATTCTAGAAAAAAGGCTAGCTGCATATATATGTTTTTGTGTTCGAGTCTATTGTCAGTTTTCTGCAGGAAATCATGGCCAGGCCTAACATCAACTGAAGTCTCCAGAAAGAAGATGGGGCCCCACAACAACAACAATTCCACGTGGACAATAATAATATCAGTAAGCTGACAAACATCATCCATAGATCAGCTTTGAACTATAAGGTGCTCAGAGCAATTTTGAGATGACTAGCTGAGATGATCCAGTCTCAAAGACTACTTGAATAAGGACTTGAGATAAACCCTGAACTTTGGCATTATACAGACTGGATAATGAAGGATATAGTTACCTCTCCTAGAATTTGACAATTAACCTAAAATTTTTCTTTCAGGATAAAGAAAACTTTGCCCATACCCAGCAGGAAGCAATTTTAAGAATACGACGCCCACATTCCCAAAGAGGTGGTGTGGGGCGGGTGGTTTTTTGGTCTTTTTAATGGGTTTTGGGTCTGGGATAATTTTCAGTATTTAGGGGGGTTGGTTACAAGTTATTGTCAAGGGTTAGGAAAAAGGCTAAGCAAAGGAGATTAGATTTAAGGTTCTTGTTTAAAAAAGAAAGAAAGAAAGAAAGAAAGAAAGAAAGAAAGAAAGAAAGAAAGAAAGAAAGAAAGAAAGAAAGAAAGAAAGAAAAAAGAAAGAAAGAAAAAAAAGAAAGAAAAGAAAAAGACAATTACTAGTTTTAAATACTTTACATTGGATTGAATTGTTTTATATTGTATACAAATTTGAAACTGATATTGTTAGAAAATGCTATATGTATATTTCTAATTGCATTTATACCATTCATTTAACAATGTAATGCAAATTTCTGATCCTTGAATGTTATTATTATCAACTATTAGGATATAAAGAAATGAAAGCTAGTAGTTAGACATTATCATAGAACTTGTAGTCATATTAGATACGTTTTAAAAATTGAGCAGAGATGTTTTAGACAGGTCATATTCAAACCCTTCAGAGATCTACAGAATATGGCATTTAAAATGTTTTAATAACTTAGAAAATTTTTCTTTTTTGAGACTTGTCGGCTCCTGGCAGTACCAATCTACTTTAGAGAAAATATGGGCATTGAAGAAACTGCATATGGAGTCAACTTTCATTCTGGCAAAAGTTAGCCACTGGACAACAAAGTATCCTCGAATCAACAGGACAAAATGGACAGACAGATCACGAAACAAGGGACTACTGATTCTTGCCAGAACAAGTGTGGTTATGGCTTTATCAAAAGGCATCTTCTGAGGCCAGGACAATATGGCCCCATCCCTGAAGTGGCCTTCACATCCGGAAAAGGTACAGTGCCCTTTTCTTCGAAGGCAGCTTAACAGGCAGAGGGCCGATGGATTCTGTTGTACAATGGAACAGCAGCTGAAAGCTCATGCCTCTCAAAAGTAGACTGGCATTTAATAGAGGGATGTGGAGAAGAAGGGGATGCTGAGATGAAGCCATATATACACAGTCAAGAAGAATGGACAGCTGAATTTAAAAACTGTCAACAATTTCCAGAATTTAAAATCCTGAATCATGACAGGACACTAGTGGAATTCAGGTGTTTCTGGTACGTGGACTGCTCTCACCCAATGTGAGGTTGAACTGTTGACCTTGCGTACATCCTACTTCACAAATGAGTCTGTCAGATACACTAAGCCTATAGGCTGAAGATGATGCCCCAACACTACGGAGAAACCTCAGGTGACTGTCCAGGCAGCTGGCTGTTTCTGTCAACTCACAAATTTTTTGGAAGTTGCTTGCATGCACTTCCTGTTTTTATTTTTGTTAGCTAATATTATTCCCTTCTTGGGTCTCTGAGGGAGTTGAAGATTAGTTAGTTATGGTTGAAGATTAGTTAGTTATAGTTGAAAATTAATTAGGATAGAAAGTGCATTAGATACATCTTGGATTTACCAAAATAGGATAGATAATGGAATTATTTTCTCTGATTTGTCAAATACCTGTTTAGGTATTTATTACTTGTATATATTGTATATAGTTATTGTACTTTTGTATATAGTTTTTCTTTTGTTAGTTATAACCTTTTGCTCTTTTTCTTTTTATTAAAATAGAAAAGGGGAAATGTGGTGGTAATCTAATTGTACTGAAATATTATTTTGATTGTATGTTAATAAATAAAGTTGTCCGGGGGTCAGAGCTATTAGAGCCATAGCAAGAGTGTGGCGGTGGTGGCACACGCCTTTAATCCCATAAGATCTCTGTGTGTTCAGGGATATAGCCAGCATTGGAGCCATATGCCTTTAAGACCTAGGGGGCTGTACATTCAGACAGTGACGAGGCAGTCATGTGTTTGTGTTTACAACCAATGAGAAGGCAGAACAACATACTATAAAAAAACGAACCGACAGGAAGTAGGTCTCTTTCACGAAGCTGGGACAGCAGGAGGAAGGGTGAGATTTTAGCTCTGAGCTCTGACCTCTCGGCTTTCTCTTTTACATTGTTTCTGTGTTTCTTATTTAATAAGACGGTTGGTTACATCAGCATGTTAGCAGAGAGCCATCCCATAGGCAGAAGACAGCATTTCATAGTCGTCTTCTCCATTTTCAGGCCTTTATATTCTTTCCATCCACTATTGTGAAATGTTCTTTAGTTCTTGGAAGGAGGAATATTGGTATCACATTTAAGGTTAAACACTCAACTGTCATGAAGGATTAGTACTTTGACAAGCTACCAGTTTTTCCTTCAGACCACTACAAAAAAGACACATTTAAGAAGTCATGGCCATTATGTATATATTGTGACGGACTCCTTTTTTCCTCTAGGTGTGTTAGGGTTTCAGGTTTTACATTAATGTTTTTTATTCATTTCAAATTAACTATTATACAGAATGAGAAAGGTAATTTAAAGAACAATTAATATCCATTAAGTAAAGTTGGGCTTATTATGACATTTCCAAACATAGGTATCATATCATTTGACCTTACTCACTTTCTCCATGACTCTTTCCCTCCTGTTAGCCCTTGTTTATACACTGTTATATTTCAACCCTCATTGCATGTGTCAGAAGGCTGTATTAGTTACAAAGCTCATTATCAGGTAACATAGTTTATTACATATTAAAAATAAAATATTGACCCACTTGCCAATCAAATTTATGTTACAAAGTCCAATATAAGAGTTCAGGATTTTAACAGATGGAGGAAAAGCCCATTTTAAAACCCATATTGATTATTTTATAAATCCCTACAAATTTGTGTTCATGACCCACAATTCAAGTTAAATAAGAGTAGGATAATAAATGCCTTGGTCTTCTGTGAGATTATGCCTTCTACATAAAATAAAAAAGCCATGTCCTTGAAATCTCAATAATATATTTGCTTAAACACGATAACATTGCTTAAACAATGACAACACTAGTTGAAATACCAACATGGATGGGAAAATTATTTAAATATTGCACACCTATGTAAAATTGTGAAGAGAGCAGGACAATAGAGTTTATTGGTACGAAATAAGGAGTAAAACTGCATGTTAATAAGCAATTTTAACAATGGCTTTTTACCTTATCCTGAAAGGTGCCATGAAGGGATACATAAAATCTCTTAGCTTATAATCAATTAGCTTATAATTTAATTAAAAGATAAAGTAAGGTCAATAAGAAAGAGATGAATTGTGTTAGTATATATTTAGGCTAATTGGCTCAAGCACCAAGTGATGTTGGGATTCAACAAAGAAAGGCATCGCAAAGAGATAGAGGGAAGTTCCTTTTCTTTTTGAGGAATTTTACATTTTAGGAAGATAAAAGAAGGTGTCATAAGGTGTCTGAATTCTCTAGACATCTCACATAGGAAAGGAATATCAAGGAGTGTCACGGACTTTGTGGTATGAATAAGATGACTGTGTCATTAACTTTCAATCAGTATCTATAAAAACACATTACATTTCTTGGGCACTGTTATTTTGAGTCAGGCATCAAGAATACTGACTGTATGGACACAGATCATCATCATCCACAGGAATGGGCACTGCTTTCTTTGCTTTTAATTCTGATGCAACCTTTTTGAAGCAATATATGCATTGCACTGAAAACCTTAAAGTCTCTAGTGAATTATAGGAATACCAGTAAGGAGTATTTCTTTAGGAAGGAGAATTAAGCAAAGGTACAAATGGGTGAAAATTAGAAATCTAGATTTGTGAGAATTTCTCACATCAGACTATGGGAAACTGATCTGTTGAAAACAAAGTGAAGAAATGAAGGAAAGGGGCCCCCAGAGGAGGGAACTGCCTGGAACCCATTCCTGAAATGTGAGGCTATGTCTGTGACCAAACAGCAACAAGGAAATTTGACTTTAAGTCTTTTGGCTTTTATCTATGAGACACAATTATTCTTCTATTCTATCTGTTACCCCTGGCACTATATTTGCCCAGAGGCTTTTTATCTTAGAGCTGAGTAATGGTGTTTTTAGCAATTGAAAAATATGCTTTTATCCACCATATCACACATACTCATAGACACCTTTCACAACACAGAGTTGTTTTTTTTTTTTTTCATCTAATTTGGGTAGTCAACTCATAGCAGATATTTTCTAGCATTGGCTTAATTCTGTTTCATGTGATCTCTAAATACTGGCTACTTATAAATATGGAAAGTGACCATTATGCTCATTATGCATCTTTTCATGACCCACCTCATGAAAAAAATAGTTATTTTCCATCCTTTACTACCATCATCTTTATGAAGAATAGATGGAACACAGCATTGGTTTATGTGGCCATAATATCATGCATCTTTGAGACAGGAATGTTCATTTTCCCATGTTCTTGTAGAGAAATGAGGAAAAATACAAGGCCATGTGATTTTTCTGAAGACCAGGTTCAGAGTGGTATTCTAATATTAAAGTAAAGCCATAGAACCTAATTGTTATTTTTTTAGCTTTGTTTTTTGAATATTAACTTTAGGTGTACATGCACATATCTGTGTATGTCAGAGAGAGTTAGAGAGTGAGAGAAAGAAATAGAATGAAAGAGAGAGAGAGAGAGCACCCACAAGCAAGAGAGCGAGAGCATGTGTGTGAGAAAGAAGACATATGCAAGTTCTTGCAGTCATCAAAATAGCTATCTCTAAACCCAACCCACCCACCACAATTTTAGCTTGAGGATGGCATTACAGGGTGACACTGAGATTTGGCACAATTAATGATATTCTCACAGATATGAACACCTTAACGTAAAAAATCTGTATTATGTAGCAATAAGAAACAGGATTTAGTTACCTGCCAGGAGGTTGATTTTCTGAATAATGTCAATAATAAAAGTTTTGAATATGATTTGGGCTACCTATGTTCTAAAAACAACGTAAAACATGAATGGCTCATTAGTTCATTTCTGTCTCTGCCTTGCTATATCCAAATTATTGATGTTGTAAGATGGTATATAAATTAAAATTAATGCAACTGCAAGTAAAAGTACTTCTCACTTTATACATTTAGTATGTACATAGGAGAGTCTATTAGTGATTTTTGTGACAGTGACTAACCTTACTTCTTCAGTCCTCTCACAAACCATAATTTAAATGATAGCCTGTGTCAAAACACATTTATCCATGTGGCTATGCAGAATATTAAAAAATGGTTAGCACTAGCTATTGGGTGCTAAACAAATACACAGAAGTCATCTGTACTCTCTTTGCCATTTCTGTTTAGATTAATTAATTTCACATTTTACTATATTCAATTTATCCCTACGTAAAAATGATCTGGTAGCTTTATATTACAACAATGTTTATAATTCAGTCTTCTTTCCACATTTTTAATTTTACATCTAAAGTTTTATATTACTTGCCCATATCTAGTTTCAAGCTGGATATGATGCTGGTAATTAGAAGCTTCTAAATGACACCAGTGGCCTGAAAAAGCATGACCTCAGTGATGAGCACTAAAGTCAGAATGCTGAGGCTTTACTATTCTAGTGAGTTACTGAGTAAGATACCAAAGTTCTCTTCCATCTTCTTCTCAAGATTCTAAGTATGTTTCTTGAATTTTTATGATAAAAATGTGTTTTCCAGAATTATAGCCAGAGGCAAAAAGATGACTTAGTTGACCTCTAGACATCTTTCTGCTAAAGTAACGTATGTGAGAGGAACTTGATTGTGCTCTACTGGATTTAAAACATTCTAAAATGTTCTCAAGAATTATTTTAATCTGCACAGATTTGATACCATTTTATTGATTTATGCTTGTCTTTATAATGCAGCTTATGTGGCATTTGTGGAATTTCATTATGCAGTAAATAGCTATTTTGATGTACAAAGAAATTAAATTTAATTTCAACAAAATATTAGATTGTGTAATACTATTTTCCCTGTTGGATGCTAATATAAACAAAATCTTTCCTAGTGTTGTGAGCTGAAAAATATATTATGAATACATAATGAGAAAGTTAATGATAAATTCTAAAAACAAAAGAGAGGTGATAGATAAATATATAATATATGTATTATATATATATATATATATATATATATATATGACTAATGTATGCTAATGACCTGAGAATTACGATGTGGCTCCTTTTTTTTTTTTTTTTTTTGGTTTTTCGGGACAGGGTTTCTCTGTGTAGCTTTGCGCCTTTCCTGGGACTCACTTGGTAGCCCAGGCTGGCCTCGAACTCCGATGTGGCTCCTTTTGTGAGTAGTTTTGTGCCCTTCGTTAGCTTAACTACAAAAAATTTACATTAAAATATAGAGAGATAGCATAGAGCAGTCCAATTCATTTTCTCTACCCTAAAACCTTGCAAGCAGTTTTCTTGAGGAAAATTAGAAACTCAAATAAGTTTTAGTTGTATTGCCTACTAAAGGCAAATATGACTGACTTTGAAAATTTATGCAACTGTAATTGTATCTGAGTGATGACATTATGTTTTTTATGCTGGCGTCTAAAATTACATGCTTTATATGCATAAACCCCATCATTTGTTATTGTTATTTTTAATTTTTAAAATATATCCTGATTATAGTTTCACCTCCCTCTGCTCCTACCAGTTTCTCCCCACCTCCCCTCCCATCCAGATCCAGTCCCATTATGTCTCTTATTAGAAAAGAACAGACTTCTGAGAGATAACAGCCACATGTAACCATGTAAAATATAATAAAATAAACAAAAAAAAAATCAGATTGAAGCTGGACAAAGCAAACCAACAGGAGAAACAAAGCCCCAAGGGAAGTCAAAAGAATCAGAGACCCACTCATTCAAACATTTTGGGGTCCCATAAAAGTACTAAACTTAAAGCTATAATACCTGTGCAGAGGACCATTATATATATGGACCAGACCCATTTAGGCCCTGTGATGCTGCTTCAGTCTCTGTAAGTTCATAGGATCTTTACATAATTGATTTAGAGGGCAATTGTTCTCTTGGTGTTCTCCATCCACTCTGGCTCATACTCTTTCTACCTCCTCTTTTGTGGGATCCCCTAGCTCTGATGTGTGGGGGAATTTGAGAAATTTGATGTGTGTTCCAAGGTCTCACTCTCTGTCTGACGGTGGCATTTTGTATTTGTTCCCATCTACAGAAGGAAGCTCTTTTGATGATAGGTGAACAAGTTCTGTGGCCACCATTTCTCTAGCATATTTTGCAAGCAGGACAGATTGTAGGTGAAAGGTTTCATGGTTGCGTTGGTGTTTATGTTTCCCTTTTGGTGGCCTGCAGGTAAGTACCTTCCTGTACCAAAGATATTAGAACACAGAAGTGAAGAATCTATGTAGGTGCCAGCTCAACCTCTCCATGTTCATAGGCACCAAATCCACTTCTCATGAGTTGTGTGAATGTTGTCTTTAGCAATGGGGCATTGCTGTCAGTTTGCAGAGTGCAGCCTATTGTCTTGCCAGAAGCCTTGATTGCTTGGAGATTTCTGTGGTACTCCTTTTGCCAACAGCTCAATTGACTGTAACCCAATTGTAGCTACTTGAATGTAACTATTGGAAGCTTCATTTGGTGACTAGAGATGACCAGCTGGGACTCTATCTCCATCTTTATTTGGAGATATCATATCACCTTCGTATATTTTAAGAACTTTCCACCATACTAGACTTCCAAACTACCCATCAAGTGCCCCTAAGTTATAGTTGTCTCTCTCAGAATTCTCCCTCTCAACCACATCTCCCCTACCCCTCCTTCATTTCCATAAGAAACAGAAAATTTTATATCTACTTACTTATGGAAACAGCAAGATATTCTATCATTTTATAATGTATGATGGGTCCTGTGATAGCCTTTTGAAGAGTTTTAGAAGCAGAAATGAGTGTGACCTCTTTAACTGATCATTAAATCCAGTTGAGCAATGTTTTATTCTATTTCTGTAAAGAACTCAGAAACAAGGCTGATATTTGATCCATGTGAAAAATGTTGAAGACAAACATAATTTTCATAAATAAGTAGATCCAAACCTGTATGTGGATAAAAGCACTTATCTCATTAGAAAGTAGGAGGTCACTTGAGCAAGATAGTTGGCCTAGGGGTAACTATGCCATTTTAGTCCCAACTCCTCTCTAGAAGTCATAAGTTCATGCTTCTTGAAGTGAGGCTAGCTTGCAAATTCCCCCCATTTCTGTAACATTCATAACTCTCTGGTTAAGTGGATTTCATTTGTCAAAACTTTTGGAGTTTTATTTGAATCTACATTATGTAGAATCTTTGATTTCTTTATAGAAAATGGCTTACTCAAATTCTATATGATAATACTCTGGGTCCAATGATTTACAAAGGTTTTAGTCAAATGGACATGTGTGTGTGTGTGTGTGTGTGTGTGTGTGTGTGTGTGTGTGTGTGTGTGTAGATGTTTGATCATGTTTCACAAAAGTATAATACAGAAAGGATAACTATAGCTGGAAGTTTTCCTGTGTCCCACAGCCACTTGGTTCCAAATAAACACACAGAGGCTTGTGTTAATTACAAATGGTTTGGTCTATGGCTCAGGCTTATTGCTAACTAGCACTTTTATCTTAAACTAACCCATTTCTATTAATCTATATGTCACCACATGTCTCATTGCTTTACCTGTGTTCCATTACATTTTGCTCCCTGACAGCCCACAGCATTTCCCCCAACTCTGCCTTTCTTATCCTTGTATCTTTGCTTGGATTTCCCACCTGGATATAACCTGTTTTGCCATAGGCCAAGGCAACTTCTTTATTAACCAGTGGTAGCAACACATATTCACAGCATACAGAAAGACCATCAGGCAGATAACCATGAAACAAATTTTGTGAAAATGTGTCAGGGATGTTACTGCTGTTAGGAATTGGGATGTAGGTGAATGGTGCAGATTTGCCTAGCACAAGGCCCCAGAATTAATCTCCAGTACCACCATATGAATAAAAACTGTTTCTTTGATAGACAATATTTTTTTCCTAGAGAGAAGGAGCACAGGGCTTAGTAAGTCTAACAAGATGAGGGATAACATCAACTCAGTTTAGGACTATAGATTTATACATGTATGTGTACTAAAGGTCAGCATTAGAATTCCAGAAATGTAGACACACTTGGTAGGTATCTCATACATTGAGCCTTAGTTTTAAAACATGCTTCTTCAGTGGCTAAATATTTAACAATCTGTGATGGTGGCCCTGACTCAACATATGTCATGTAGCAGAGATGAATGCATTATACACATGTAGAGATAAATAAGATTGTGTACACAGATGGCTGATTTTAAATTTCTATAATTTTAGTTTTATTTTTGAAACATATTCCATATACATATATAATGTGTTTTGATTAATCTATCTATTCCCCATTGCCTCCCCTCCAATTCTTCCTACCTCAATATATTTCCTTCCCAACATTTTATGTTCTCTCTTTTTAAAAATCTCACTGAAACCTTTTAGCAGAGCCAAATGCACATAGGTATAATGCTGTCTACGGAAGCAAGGGTAGCCTCTTAGGGATTGCATCCTTGAGGAAAGATGTCTCTTTCAGCAGTCGTAAATTGCCAATAGCTCCCAAGGTAGAGCTAGGCTTCCAAGAACCTCTTTCCTATCCAGGTTGGGATTTTATCGGACATGATCTTACATGTGCAGTAATAACACCATGAGTTCTCATGTGCACTGTACTTGTCATTTCTAGAAAGCACTATTTTAGTGTAGTCATACAGGTATACCAAAATTCTTTCCTAGTATTGTACTAACTTCCCCTCCAGTTATTTCTAGTTTACCATTCAAATAAAGATTTTTTTTTTTCCTACAAGTGCCCTAAACTAGAACATAAATTTAGGTCAAGATAAAGAAGAAAGTATATGCAAGTGCACATTTTAGTGACTAGAATCTCTTTGTATCACCATAGTACAGTTTCATTCTCTCTATGATGATGGGGGGAGGTTTAGATTCCTGTCAGTTCTGTTATGCACCTGTAAAACTAACAAAACTGTCAAAATACCACAAAATTTCTATAACTGAAAGAAAAAGTAGGTTTATTTTAAAAACTAAATAGTAGCAGATATGGGTGTATAAGTACATGTAAGATACTGTTTTATGGAATATAGAGGGCAAAGTCTTAATATTTATTAATTTCAGTAAGTTATATTAGCATTTGTAATTTCCCCAGCTTTGGTTGAATATAAAATATATGCCTCTCACTAGAAACTAAAATTTTGATCTCTCCGTTCTTATTTCTTGATACTGTGTGGGCTATATAAGCAAATGTAGGAAAGACATTTTATCTCTATGCATCAGTTTGTAAGGGTATTTAAAAAATTACCATAAGATTATCATCTAAAAAATACAAATGTATTTAGTTGTGTCTCAGTGGGCTACAACCAAGCTATTTGTTGCAGCATCTCTCTCTGGATGATCTATTTCTCTGGTTTGGGGAGTTTTTGTTTTGTTTTGTTTTGTTTTTTTTTCAGCTTTCACAGGCTTCATTCATTCCTTATTTCATGGCCAAATCCTTCCAGGTACTTTTTTAAAAAAGGTTTGTTCATTGACTGTTTCAACCATGTGTATAATGAATTTCCATCATTTTAACTCCCAATTACCCTTTTTCACCCCTCCATCTCTCACTGAAACCATTCTTGTAACAACAGACAGATCTTTGCAACACTGAGTTTTCCTACTTACTGAAGGGGAACCTGCTATATTACACCAGACCATCAAAATATTCCATGATAAATTTTTCTTTATTTAGAGCAAATTAATACCAACCTTAATTACATCTAGAAGTCTGGTTCTCCTTTCCTATATAGTTTATTATTTTCACATGTTCCAACTTAAAACATTTGAGGTATCATATTGTTATTTCACAGTACACTTTCATCAATTTTCTGGGCAAAAGGAATTCCTGATCAGAGTTACTCCTTATGGAGGGAATATTGACAGCTTTCCTAAATAGATTGAATTTATTTATTTCTGAAATATAATTATTCTTGCTCTACCATTTTTGAATTATTTTTATTTAGTTTGTTCACTGTGCTAAGTGACATTTCAGGTATACAAGTGACAGTTTATGAAAAGGTAAATGAGAAAGCATATCCCCAGCATGCCCGTTGACTAGTGAACTTGGTTAACTCTTACCACTTCCAAGAGTGAGTCAGGAAATGGTTTCTCTATTACTGATTAAGTATTAGTAATCTTAAGTATCTTCCTAAGGAAACATAAATTATATAATTAATGAAGTCATTAATCATTTGAAAGGGTTCTACATCATAAAAAATGAATCAGGTTTGGGGAAGTCAAGCAAAAAGGATCAAGCTTTTACATTCAAGTAGAACAGAACCTTCTTGGTGGTTACGTGTTAGACAATCCTTTCAGCAGGAAGAATAAAGTCAAACCACCACTGTGGTGGTATTGTATTCCCCGAAATATTGTGCACCTTAATAAACTTATCTGGGCTCAGAGAACACAACAGCCACAATATTAAACATAGAGGATAGGCAGTGGTAGCACACACCTTTAATCATAGCATTCCAGAGTCAGAAATCCATCTGTTCAAGGATACAGCCAAGCATGGTGACACATGCCTTTAATCCCAGAAAACAAGCCTTTAATCCCAGGGAGTGATGGTAGAAAGGAAAGATATATAAGACGTGAAGGCCAGAAACTAGAAGTATCTGGCTGGTTAAGCATTTTGGCCTGGTTAAGCATTTGGCTGGTTAAGCTTTCAGGCTTTGGAGCACAGTTCAGCTGAGAGCCATTAGGATGAGGACAAAGAAGCATCTAGTCTGAGGAAACAAGACCAGCTGAGAAGTTGGCCAGGTGAGGTTAGCTGTGGCTTGTTCTGGTTCTCTGATCATCCAGTTCACTCCAATACCTGGCTCCAGGTTTGATTTTATTAATAAGACCTTCTAAGATTCCTGCTACACACCATGCTGCAAGATATCTGATGACACTGTGTAAAGATATGTTACTCTGACTGGGTTAGTAAGATCTGAATGGCCAATAGATAGGCAGAATTTCCAGGCAAAAAGGATGCTGGGAAGAAGGGCAGAGTTACAAGGAGACATGGAGGAAGCATGACATGTAGGAGATGAAGTGCCAAGCCATGAGCCAAGTGGCATCATATAAATCGAAAGAAATGGATTAATTTAAGTTATAAGAGCTAGTTAGAAACAAGTCTAGGCAATCAATTGAGCTTTCATAATTAATAATAAGTCTCTGTGTGGTTATTTGGGAGCTTGCTGGTGGGATTAGAAAGACTTGCTACAAATGGCATCCAATGTGGAGACATATATTTCCATGTAGGATCCAAAAAAGCTAAAATATATGTTCCAAATACACAAAAATGGAGCCAAACAAAGCTTCCTAGTCCTGCAGTCTCTCATGTGTGCTGTGGCACAAAGACATGTCATCCTGACCATTGCCTATAGGCTTGAGATGCCGGCAGGCCATGAGCTAAGCTGCATGACAGTTTGTTTTGCTCATGTAGACAGAAAGGGTTACAGATACACAGTAAAGCAGATCCACACAGGAATAAACCTCTGAATAGTTTACAGTGTGTTCAAAAAATGTGAGTAGGCTTAAAAAAGAAAAGAAAGTGGGAATAGACAGTCATAGAAAAAAATAGTTTATAAACAATAAGATAAAGTCCTTACGCCAGGTGGCAGTGGTGCTTGCCTTTAATCCCAGCACTCGGGAGTCAGAGCCAGGCTCTGTGAGTTTGAGGCCAGCCTGGTCTACAGAGTGAGCTCCAGGATAGGCACCAAAACTACACAAAGAAACCCTGTGCCAGAAAACCAAAAAATAAAAAGATAAAGTCTTACAGAAAAAATAAAATAGTGTAAAAAATGATAAGATGGAAAATACACAGTCTGAATTCTGTATGATGTTGTATTGACTTTATACTTTTTGATTGTTATGAGCAAAACAATAGGTACTGAGGGACATTAAATTTTAAAAACTACTAAATTAAACCAACCTATATATTTTTAAAATGTCTTAACTTAAAAATGGAAGTAAAAAATACGTTATGTTGGAGAAGAGGTTATGCTTTTGTTCCCACAGAAGACAACAAGCTGTGCATTCACTCAAGGTTGATAGAGATCAGATTTGATTGGGGAAGACCCCCTAAAAACCCTGAGTACAGGCACAAACTTAAAAAAAACCAACAAGACAGTTTGTGTGTTTTCAAAGCAAGGGTACCAGACATAATGAAAATGGATGGTACAGGTAGCCCTGACTCTCAGAGTGCCTCTGTTGCAGTTTCCTCAGAGTTCTGTATCCAGAATAACTTCAAGGCTGCTGGCTAGGATGGTCCAGCTCCATAGACTACTCTAGACATGACTTGACCATTATTCTAATTTTCTCAAGGTTCCCCAAAGATGTCAGTGCCCCCAGACAACAGGAAGCCATCTAGAGAACACAATGCCTCAAGAGGTGGAGTGAACACTTTTTGGTCATTCGGTGGGTTATGGATATCTATCATCGTTTGGGGGATACATACTGTTGTTGGTCATGTTCAAAAAATATATTGAACAAAGGGGATTAAATTCAAGGATCTCTTTCTTAAGGAAAAAGGGAAGAATAATATAGATATGATGAGATAATGAGTGAATTGCTGAGTCTACTTTTGAACAATCATCTGCCTTAAATATTTCACATTGGTATAGATTTTGGTATATAGATACAAATTTAAAGTTATTTTTGTTATATTGAATGTATATTTCTACTCTTGTTTGGGCTATTGTGCTCATGCAGCTCATTTAAAAATGTAATGTATAATTAAAATTGCAGGTGAGTTGATAGTCATCTATAATAATCAAACTTTCAGTCAGGTATGTTTTCAAGGTCATATAGAGCTATATTTCAGGTAGATAGGTGATCTTCAAACACTTCAGAGACCTATAGGATATGTCATTTAAGATGTTTAATAACCTAAGGCTTTTCATGACAGTGAGATTCGTCTGCTCCTGGCAGCATCAATCTTCATAAAAGAATGATGGGCATCGAAGAACCTCCATATGCAGTTTGCTTTCTTCCTGACAGAAAATAGTCATTTGCACAAGAAAGTATTCTTTCCTTTACTGCTGACAGTACGCTGTAAAAATTGAACAAACAGGACACAAAGCTTAATGACTGTCGAACGTTGTCAAGACTAGGCAGAATAGTCCTTCAAAATTCCTGCTTTATAGAAAAGTCTGTCAGATATTCTAGGCATGTAGGCCAAAGTTGGATTCCCCAACATTGCAGAGTAATTTTAGGTCACTATCCAGGCAGCCAGATGTCTGTTTTTTCTATAGGTTTTGAAGTGGCTTGCACTACACTTCCTGTTTATTCAGGTAATACATCCTTCTGGGGTCTTTAATGAAGTTGAAGACCAAATAGTTATACTTTTCCTTAATTTTGATAGAAAGTATATTAGGTATAAAACTTTGGACTCACCTAGATAGCATAAATAATGGAGAATTTTCTTTGAATCTTCTAAATAACAATAAACTAGATATTGTAATCCTTACTTGATAATTGTTCATATTGTTTTACTATGTTGAAGTTAAAACCTTTTTCTTCTTATTTAGACAAAAAGTGGAAAATGGTGAGAGATATTTGATTACACTATGTAAAGATATGCCACCGGTAACTGGTTTAATGAAGCGCTGAATGCACAATAGCTAGGCAGGATTTCCAGGCACAGAGGATGCTTGTAAGAAGAAGGACAGACTCATAAGGAGACAGGGAGGAAGTATGACATGTAGGAGATGAGGTAAACAAGCTATGAGCCATGTGGCAGCATTCAAATTAAAAGAAATGGGTTAATTTAAGTTATAAGAGCTAGTTAGAAACAAGGCTAACTATTGGCTGAGCTTTCACACATAATAATATGTCTTTTTGTGGTTATTTTGGAGCTGGCTGGTGAGACAGAGAAAGACTCAATACACCATCACTGTCCCTCATAAATGACTGCCAAGTGGCTATATTGCTACAGACTTTAGGATTCATAATTTTCTTCTATATTATAGGTGAGAATGAAGGCCAATTCTCTTGTCTGAAGCTATTAAGAGATGGAGGAAATATTAGATATTTATGTGGAGGACATTCTGACAGGAGAGAAAAACAAAATAAGATAAATATCAATTTGAATTGCTCTCAAGAGTGTAGTACAACAAATAAAGTATTTCACCAGCTTACATTATTGAATATTGAGAATTTGAAGTTTCAGGAAATTCATTTAGAGCTAACCCAGATAGACTGAAATATGATCTCATGTCTATTTCTGGGCCCAGGATACATCCACTTCATCAGAACACCCATGATCTCAGACTCCAGGGTCAAAGCAGAACATGTGTTTCCCTTTACAACACAGATTGCATTCAATGACATAAGATAACCAAGGGGTTTTGCTTGGTTGTTGGTTGTCATTAGTCTTCGCTGGTGTATACATTTTGAATCTAAGGAATATGTTATTTCTTTTTGAGTTGTTGAAAATGGCATGATATAGACTCCATATCATTGTGGGTTATTGCCAATACTCCTACATATCCCTGATAATGTGATGGTAACACCATAATGCTGAAGACACCAGAGAATGTGGAGAAATCAAGGTGGTACTGACCTGGAAGCATTATCCTTACTGGATAGCTTCCATATTGTTGTAAGATGCTATGCATTATGCAGTAAGAGAAAAGTAAACCTTGATCTACCATATCTGTGAACTCTGCAAGATAGAGTGACTGGCCTAACAAGAGATGCTTACTGGTGCAATAGTAACATTAATATTATGAGAGTAACCAGTCACTTCCTGATTGGATCTAAGTCCTGCTCTATGCACTTAGTATCAAAACTCCTAATGACTCATTACTCTACCCATTGAACCCTGTATCCACCAAGTGTCATCAGAGAGGCTTCTCCTTGAAGTAGTTGGTAATGAGTGAAAGTCCTAAATGGGTCATTCATATCATACTCTAACCATGGCTCAGGGATCCTTGTAGAAGATGAGGCAGAGAAAACTGTAACAACTAGGTATTGTAGATAAGACCAAGAAAACTGTTTTCAAAACACAATGGGGAAAATATACATGTGACCCAGTAAGGTTGCAGCATACCCAGGACCTGTACAAGCACTAACACAGAGGAGAAAGTTGGGCATGAAATTCCACTACTAGATGAGGGAATATTAATATTTGAATAATTTATGTTAGCTGCTGAGAGAAATATATATATATATATATATATATATATATATATATATATATATATATATATAGAGAGAGAGAGAGAGAGAGAGAGAGAGAGAGAGAATAACAGTTTTTTTAATTAATAGGACCCTAGTACATAGGGAAGGCCCAACTAACTCCAAAAAACTAGCTGGGCAATATAACTTAGACTCAATGGACAAAGAAGAAAAAAGTAATCTCAAATTTTGGTGAAAATGGATGGGAAGGTAGAGAAGGTGGTAATGGAAATATTTGGGGGGAGTGTGAATAAATACATTGTATAGCTTTTTCGAAGAATTAATTAAAATATTGGAAAAGTAGATTAAATGAAAATGTATTACTGAATATGAGAAGCCATTCTTCTATAAAAATAATTATGCATGAGAGTTATATTGCATAATATCAGCTTAAATTTTTTTAATAAAGTCACTACTTGTCAATGAATCTAGCACTCATCTTTTCTGTTTTTGAAGTGAATAATTGATTAAAGCAGCATAAAGGGAAGAATTACTTATTTAGGTTCCCATTTTCAGCCTAAAGTTTCAGTAATACATTTAGCCTACAGCTAAAACCATTGTGAGGCAGAACATGTTGATAAGAACATGTGTCAGCAGCCAAACACCAGGCTGAACTCCAGGAGTCCAGGCGAAAGAGAGGGAAGAAGGATTTTATGAGCAAGGGGCATCAAGATCATGATGGCAATATCTACAAAGACAACCAAACTAAGCTAGTGGGAACTCACAAACTTTAGGTCAACAGCTGTGAAGTCTACATGAGACTTGCCTAGGCCCTCTGTATAAGTGGAACAGTTGTGTAGCTTGGTCTGTTCAAGGGGCCTCTGGAGATGGGATCAGGATCTGTCCCTGGTGCATGAGCTGGCTTTTTGGAGCCCATTACCTATGGTTGGACACCTTGCACAGCCTTGATGCAGGAGGAGGACTTGGACCTGCCTCAACTGAATATACAAGGCTTTGCTGACTCCCCATGTTAGGCCTTACCATTTTAGAGGAGGGGAT
The DNA here is from genome assembly GCF_004664715.2 of Peromyscus leucopus. Lineage (NCBI taxonomy): Eukaryota > Metazoa > Chordata > Mammalia > Rodentia > Cricetidae > Peromyscus > Peromyscus leucopus. Next base: position 12,613,210 of record NC_051081.1, read on the forward strand.
GGGTGATAGGTTGGTGAGGGGGAGGTTGGGCTTGAGCAGGAGGAGGGATGAGAGGGGATCTGTAGTTGGTATATAAAATGAACAAAAATTTTTTTAATAAAGGAAAAAAAGTGTCAGAGTCTAATCACCCCGTGATGACCAAAATACCCCCCCCACACACACAGAGACAGAGACAGAGAGACAAAGACAGAGACAGACAGACAGACAGACAGTCAGACAGACAGATAGACAGAGGCAGAGAAAGAGTCAATTTTAGGCAACATACAGAGCTAGTAACTAACTTCTCTCCAAAAAATTCCCATTTGTCCAGATTTCTAGAGCTTCCAAAAATAATAATATGAGTTGAGGATCAAGCATCCAACACACAAGTGATTTGGGGTATACTTTGTATGGAAACCACAACAGTGCAGGAAACCTTGTTTTATTTATTGAGAAGATTCTTCTTACTTATTCTTTTTAGTTCTCTTGCCATTTTCTTCTCTTGTTCCTGAAGGAGATTGGGCTATTAAATGGATAGTTTTTCTTCCTTTGTAAATTCTTGATTTTTAGCTCTCTGAGCAATTGCCTTTGAAAGCTGGTCATATAAATACATACTATATATGTATGTATGTCTATAGTTTTTTTTTACATTATTATAATTACATTAACTCTCCCTTCTCTTTCCTCCCTGCAAACCCTCCCATGTACCCTGGTTCTCCCTTTCAAATTCATGGCTCCTTTTTCTTTATTATTGGCTTACACACACACACACACACACACACACACACACACACACACCTAAATACATAAATATAACCTCTCAGAATGTATAATGTTAATTGTATATATATGTTTTCAGGACTGATCTATGGTGATATTTTATTTGTACTGAAATGTAATTTTAATTTTATGTTAATAAAGTTGCCCTGGGGTCAGAGCTATTAGAGCCATAGCAAGAGCGTGGTGGTTAGAAGAGCTATGTAGATTTCTGTGTGTTCAGGGATACAGCCAGTATTGGAGACATACGCCTTTAAGACCTGGAGGGCAGTACTTACAGGCAGTGATGAGGCAGTCATGTGGTTGGGTTTACAACCAATGAGAAGGCAGAACACAAAGACTATTTAAACACAGACAAACAGGAAGTAGCTCTCTCTCGGGGAAGTTAGGAGCACTGCAGGAGGTAAGATTTTATCTCTGAGCTCTGATCTCTCGGCTTTCTCTTTTACATTGGCTCTGTGTTTCTTATTTTAATAAGACGATTGGTTACATCTACACTGATCATTTGGTATTCAATAAACTATACTCATGAAGTCTCACAAACATGGCTCCTGCACATTACTTAAAGGATGATACCAACAGACATGCTAATTTGCATGAGGAAATCTCATGAGGCCTCAGCTCTAGAAAAAGAACTATAAACTGCAAACAAATGCTTTGTAATACAGTTTTACTTTTTTATGGGTTTTTGTAGCCTCTTTTAGCTCAGATATTTTTATCCTTGACATAATTATTAATAATGTGTTTTTAAAGGAGAATAGACTTTTTAAAGCATTTAATAAATACATTTATTCTTCTATCTGTGTATGTGGAAAGGAAGGAACATGTGTTTATGCTATGGCACACATAAGAAGATCAGACATCAAACTAAAGGAGTCAGTTTTCTCCTTCTATCATGTAAGTCCTAGTGATGGTACAGAGGTTGTCAAGCTTGGTGGCAAGTTCTCATCTACTGAGCCATCTTACCAGTCCAGTATATAATCTTTCCCAAGAATGCCTTTTATAAACATAAAGATAATTGTTCTTGAGAGAAATACGAATGATGTCTTCTCCAACATACCTCTACACCACAGTATCCTTAGTTAAGAGAAAGTTTTCTTTAAGCATCGAATGACATAACTCTACCTACACACTACTAGTGAGAAACAGAGATAACTAACATTTCAATATATCCATTTATTGTGCTGCAACATCATGCACTACTTCTCTGATCTCATCACTCTGTTCTATTCTATGAGGGCTAAGGATTCTTCCAGACTCATCCCTGCCCAATCTCCTGCCTTAAAGAACAGAATTCAGAGTAAACATCCCAAGAAGGGTCACTCCTGACTTTTCTACATTACACAGAAGGGAAAAGGAAACCTCCCACAGCAAGAAGGTTGGCACATTTAAAGACTGCTATGGTTTTATATTTGGTTTACTTATTTCTGTGGTTTTTTTTTTTTTTTTTTTTTTTGGAATGCACTTCACACAGTCATTTACTGTTCTTATACTCAGTATCTTCAGTCACTTTAGCCTTTTATTTTCTTTAAAAAGAATCCCTTCTGCTTTGTCCACTTTTACACAAAGAGCCAGTGCATCTCCCCATCCACTCTGTTTAAGAAAAAAGAAAAAAAAAAAAAACCTGCCATTTTCGTAAAAATGACTGTCTAAGATTCTTAGTCATTTTGGGTTTGTTGCTGTGATTGCTTCAGGATTCACAGCATACTTAACATTTTTCCCTAAAGGAGGAAAAAGAATTTTGATTAACTGAGAAATGTTCAGTGAAATGAGGGTTTTCAATTTAATTCAGTTTTTCTTGTAGACAGAGCTGAGTAGACTCTTGCTCAATTCCTAAGGTCAAGCAAACTTTACTGCTATACTTTTGTGCAGCGTGCTGCACAGTCTAGCTTGATGTGCTCCATTGCTCCCCATGAATCATTCAGAACAAATGGGTCAAATAGGACAGGCTTTTTCTTCTAATGCTCCATTTCAATCTGAGGTTGGAATTCTGGTTCATTATAAAACACTAAAGTAGGCAAATATAGCATTGATGATTACAGATCTACAGATGAAGGTGGATGGTACTTTCATGGGTATTATATTATGAGAAAGAAAGCATTCAAACTATCTTGGGGATATTTTGGCATTATTGGCTACGGAAGTATAATATGGTACTCAGTGGGATCATAGATGTAGTTGTAAGTTTTCCTGTGGTCCCTCCTGGGTCCTGCCTGCCTCCTGCGGCCCCTCGGTCCCACAGCCTTTCGGACCCAAATGAACACACAGAGGCTTATTATTTTTAAACTATGGCCATGGCAGGCTTCTCATTAGCTAGTTCTTACATCTTAAATTAACCCGTTTCTATAAATTTGTACTTTGCCACGTGGCTGGTGACTTACTGGTACCTTTACATCTTTCTCCTCTTGGCAGCAGCTAGCAGCATCTCTCAGCTCTTTTCTTTTCTCCTATCTCTCCAGTTAGAATGTCCCGAATAACTTTATTCTGCCTCACCATTGACCAAACAGCTTTATTTATCAACCAATCAGAGCAACACATTTTCACAGCATGCATAATAATATCACCCATCAATAGGAGGTAGGAGAGAGAGAGATAGACAGACACACACACACACACACACACACACACACACACACACACACAGAAAGAGAGAGAGAGACAGAAAGAGGGAGAAAGAGATGGAGAGAGAATAAAAAGTTTGACACTTCCAACACTGTGGTTTCCTAAACACCTCATTTCTTTGCTCCTTTCAATGGATTTTAACAAAATGATGCTCCGGGAGTTTTGCGAACTCTAGTTCCTATTACTCATGGTTTCTCTCCACAATATTTTCAAAAGTTGATAGTGGAACTTTACATTATAATTCACTCTTCAGTTATTTAGAAATGCTCCCCTGGCTACCCCAAATGAAGTGTCAGATGCCAAAATGAGTTCTATATTTATGACAGACAGACATTCACTAGATGTTCAAAGTGAAAGTGGATAAATATGTATCAGTGACAAAGAGAAGATGTATGGGTCCCTACCAGAATGATCCTTACAGAGCTGAATTCTTCTGATGCTCACAGGTACAAAATAATAAAATACATAACACTTTTGTAATTCCGATCTGAAATTCTGAAGAATTCTATCACTCACAATAACTTCAAGGGGGGCTGAGAAGACAAGACAATAGGTAAAGTGCTTGTTGTCAAAGCATAAGGACCTAAGTTCAGAGTCCCAGAGCCCAGAAAAATCACCTGTCTCAGCAGGGCCTGGAAGGCAGCAAGTCTAGTCAAAATGCAAACTTCGGGTTCACTAATAGACCCTGTCCCCCAAAATAAGGCTGAGAACATTCAATATGAGCCTCTGACAACTACAACATACACCCATATCCCCCTACACCCACCCACGTACCCTCCCCCCCCCACACACACAAGAAGGAAAAAAAAACTCTGTTATAGGTCCATGTGTGATCTTTAAAACAAACAACAAAATACATAAGCCTAGAAATCAGTGAAGCACTAATTTCAATTAGTATGCTGCTAACAAATTTTATTTTCCTTTAAATGAACATGGGTGTAAAACAAAAATTTGAGTGACTGCCTTGCTCTTAAGTAAGACTGGATGTTTTGCCAGGAAAGAGGTTCAGGGGATATGTAGGGAGATTACAGAGAGAAGGGAAAGTGAATAGGATTTTGAATGCTGTAACATGAGTAGATTTTATATATTATACAAACACCGCATTCAAATTCTTATTGACTCACTCCCAAGGGTTTTTTTTTTTTAATCCTCATTGGCATATCTCTAAGTGGGAAATCATATCATGCCCTGAAAGGTTCGTTGAGTCTGTAAAGTATCACAGGCGTTAAATCTGGTGACTTTGGAAATGATGGGGCTAGACTTAAAATCTACAGGAGCATGCACAATCAGTGCTTAAAACAATATTAACACATCTGGTAAAATGAGCCCATCATTCACTTCATCATGCTATTATCTAGCATGATTATAAAAGAAAGGAGTCATTCCCACTTTATTTTATAATATCAAAGAATGTTATCACCCAAAAATGTATATACTTTCATATCTTTCTTAGCATGTAGTTTAGAGTTTAGGTTTTTCTAGTACAATAGTGTATCTATTTGGATCATTTTTAGTGATTGTTATTTGACACATATTATGTGACTAGTGGCCTTCTGTGCTTTTAAAATTATGCGTAGGTCAACAAGTGAGATGTAATACAAAACATTTCTAAAGAATTTTATTGCATTTATAAATAGTCAATAATTAGTATTATTTTAATATATCTCAATCTTAACACTTTATCAGAGGTAAATCAGTAAAATTTTAAATCTTCATGTGTGACAGACCTTAGAACTAAAAGATTTAGTTGAATTTTTGAAGATCATTGATATGTATTTTGAAGCATTCAGGACCCCTATTGTTAGGACCATACTCTTATGACCATAATCCCCCAAATAAAACTGCTTTTAAATTGGTTTTCTTCTCATATAGAGGTTTAGAGTGCCCAAGACATAGGAAAATTTTTATTTATGTTGCATCCTGACAGCATGTTGCTGCCATTCTTATGATTCACAATGGAATGGAGAAAATATTTCCAACCAAGCATGTGAAAGCTTATCTCATTATACATTCCATTTGCTCTGTGGAGCATTGATCTTAGGGTGCATGTGCCATTTCTATTGTAGCAATAAAATAAAGTGAGCCACCTTGGTTCTTTTACCTATTGAAGGACTGTAAATACATGAGTTCCCAGGGTTAGTCACATGCTTCCCTGGACATTTAGATTGAAACATTCTTTGTATTAGTTACTCTTCAGGTATCAAAGAGGAAATAAACATGACATAAGGAATGTTTTCTTAATGATGCTTTATGCTGATCCAAGGCCCAGAATTAATTGGCTGTGTGCCTTCAGCACTATATTGTCTTGACTGCTGGCATATTTGTTTGTTTTTTGACTTTTGTTTTTTTCCCATTAGAATGTTTACAAGGATGCCATTAGCTGAACCATATAGTACCTGGTAAAACACTATGGTGGGCAATTCAGTTATTATTTTTAGTTTTTTCATAATCATTTATTATTGATTGATAATACAACCTCCTAGACGAAGGAGATTTCTAAGAATCAGTATTCCAAATCGGTACAACATAAGTTTCAGGAAGGCTATTTTCCCACAACAAATACTTTCTTACGGCTTCTTCTGCTAACTATTGATGATGAGAACAAAAACATATCACAAATATTTATAGACTGTCCTTCAGGGTGTTTGCAATGTTCAAAAGGCTGTTGTAAAGGAGGAAGAAAGCAAAATGGAATCACAGGGGCTTCATTTTATGTTCAGTACTGGTGATTCAGCTTACAATGTTGCCTCGCCTTTTCCTGTTTTAATGCTGTGCTACTGTGAGCAGATTATGCATTAGCACTTCAGCAGGGAAATTTAAAGAGTGTTATTCTATTTATTTTAAGTGTCATATAATTATGAATTGATTTACTAGCCCATTGTAATGCTACAAATGATAATTAATTTATTTGCATAATATGTAGTTCCATAGAAGTTCAATTATAATAAAGCATTTGCTAAATGTAGCATGAAAATAGCGTTTCCAGAGAGAATGAGAATATGAAGCTAGAATTGATTTAGTCTGTCAGTGTATAGTTGTCATCACAGATGAGTCCTTCATCTCAAGACAGGAGTGGCATTGGGGATTTCTTGGTCCCATGGTCCATTCAAACATACTTTTTCTCAGGGCATTTGCTATATAAGAACAACAATAAAAATATAAGTGAAATTGTGAATATTAATCTTTTTAATAAACAAAATTACCTGAGATCAAACTGGAATGGAGATTTATAACTATTGTGTTACTAGAATAATGAACTGCCAGGGATCAGTCGCACACTGAGTACATGTCAGTTTACAATGGTTCAATGAATTGTCCTTTCAGATAGGAGAAGGAATAAGAGTGGGGACACTGATTACACACCTCAGCTGCCTGAGATGATGGGGTCAGGATTATAGTCCTAGGTAAAGGTTCAGGGTTCTCAGGCCATAATTCTAACCATGTGACATAAAAGCCCAACAGTTTTGGTTCAAAGTCTTCTCAGTACAACCCCACCCAGTTATTTTTCCACATCATCCAGGGAAAGAAATCATTTTTAGAAAGCAAATGCCCACCCTGGAATATGGTACATCTTGCACAGCTTGCAGTTCAGCCTGCTCTTTCTGGCTTCCCTCCATGCAGGAGGAGCCAGCATTCCTAGTGTTTTGCACATAGCATTCCTATGTGACAGCATAATAGCTTTGTGTTACTATTTCTAAAATCTATTTCCCAAACCATACTATGTTGTTGTATAGAAATTGTCCTGATCCATGATGAAAATCACATTATAGCGCGCGTGCGCACGCACACACACACACACACACACATACACACACACACACACACACACACACACACACGTTCAAATCCTGGTGGACTCTAAGGTAAGTAGCTGTTATTAAAATATGTTTATTATATTTATTGTTTTTCACTCTGTGATGTAATCAAAGTCTCCATATGGACAGATTTCTCTTAGCTACATTTCATAATTATTGAGTATTAGCTCTTGTTTTCATTCATCCAATAGTATAATTTCGTTTTCATAAAGATTTTCTCTTTGATCAATTTAAGTGCATTGTTTAATTTTTACAACTTTAAATTTATTTGTAAATACCTAAGTATATTTTGTTTTATGATGTGTTTTACAGGTGTTAGCTAAATCTAGTTTATTCTATTGTTTAAGTTGCTAATCTGACTTGCTTTACACATCATTGAGTACAGGATGTTAACATTACCAAATGGTGTTACTAAAAGATTTTACCCTGGATTTTCTTTTATTTTCATCATCTATATGTATTGTGCACAGTACTATGTTGCATCAGGACACTTTGCTACAGTTATTTGATATTCTTGAGCACTCCTGTATATGGTAACCCCTCTTCTCTTTCCTCTCTACCCCAATACTAGTTCTCATTGTTTCCCTAGCAGTGAGTCTATACTTTTTAACATATATACATATGTGATTCCTTGTATATCTACAGAATCTAAGAACCAGGTACGAGAAAAACTGAAAATACTTTCTTTCTTAGATTAACTTAGGTCAAATCACTTTTCACAGTTGAATCCATTTTCTTGCAAACAACATAACACTGCTCTTTATAGCTGAAAATGTTCAATTGTATGTATGTATGTACCACTTTTCCTTTGCCATTCCACTGTGGTTGGAAACACAGTTGCTTCTATAAGTTAGCTAACATAAATAATGCTGCAAAACATTGATGTACAAGTTTCTCTGTGGTCTATTGACTTGGAGTCCTTGTTGCTAGTACCCAGACTTGTTAACAGCTGCATAAGGCAGAACTTTTCATATTTTTTCTGAGAACGGTCACACTGATTTTTTTTTTATAGTGCCCAGACACGTTTACATTCCCACCAGTAACACATGTATTTATTTATTTTCTTGACAGCCGTTCTGAATGGGGTGAAATACACTCTCAATGTGGATTTTACTCACATTTCACTAGAAGCTAATAACTTTGCCCTTTTTTCATGCAATTTTAGCCAATTCTCCCTCATCTCTTAAAAGTTGTCTATTTTATTAGCACATTTGTTGATTTAATTACTCTATTTCATTTAGGTTTAAAAGTTATTTCTATGTTACAGATATTAAAATTCTTTCAGATGTGTAACTAACAAAGTTTTCCTCCCAACCTATAGGTTAATATCAAAGATTAACCATTTGTATGACTACTTGTAAATAAGCTTTTTAATTTCATTCAGTCCCATTTTTAAACATTTGGTATTATTTCTCTTTTAAAAGATTTTTTTTTCATTTATGTCTATGCGGGTGTGGCTGCATTAGATTATGTGCAAGAAGAGCTCAATGTTACTGGAGTTTGTGAAACCACACGAGGAAGCTAGGAACAAAACTCAGATCCTCTGCAAGAGTAGTAAGGGCTCTTACACGCAGTCCGGGCTTGACTTGAGACATTAGAAACTTGTTTTGAAAGTCCATGCTTATTCCCATATTGTCTCTAACAGATTATGAGATTCACAACAAGATCAGTAGTTTTGGTCCATTTGCAATTGGTGCATGTGGCTAACAAGTTTGCCAGCACCACTAGGTGAAGACGCTGTCTTTACCCCATGTACAGTTTTCTATCTTTGTTAAAAATTGTGTGGTTGTTTATGCCTGGGTCACCCACTATTATTGTGTTGTGTTAATATGTATCTTTACATACAGTTTTATTAAATTGAATGCAACTAGGTTTAGTGTATACTATTTTAAAACCATAATATCTTTTTTATGATTTTCCCTTAATCCATTGTGAAATAACTTCCTTTAAAAAAAAGAATATTAATTTAAAATCTGTCTTGTTCAACATTATAATGAAATAGTGTCACTTGCTTTTTTTGTTAGTTTCATTTCCCTAGAAATCCTTTCTTTATCCATTTCTCCCAGCATGTTAGCTTATCTTTGATGTTGAGGTATTCTTCTTGGAGAAACAATTAATAGATTCCTTTTAAAAATTTTAATCTGCTAAACAGTACTTTCTGATGGGAAATTGAGACTCCCAACAACCAAAGTTATTTTTTACAGGTATGTATTGATTCTCCCCTCCTTTTTTTTTTATTTAAGAAAATTTTTTCATTCATTTTACACACCAATCAAAGATCTCCCTCTTCTCTCCTCCTGCCCCTCCAGCCTTCCCCTCCCAACCTCCCCTCTACTCCAACCCAGAAGAAGGCAAGCCCCCCTGTGGGGAGGTACTTCCAGTAGAGGTAAGTCCATGCCCTTCCCCCTGCCTCAAGGCTGCACGAGGTGTCCCATTATAGGTAGTGGGCTTGTAAAAGCCCATTCATGCACCAGAGATGGATTCTGATCCTACTGCCAGGGGGCCTCCCAAGCAGATCAAGCTACATAACTGTTTCACCATGCAGAGGGCCTAGTCCAGTCCCATGTAGGCTCCATAGTAATTGATCCAACATTCATGAGTTCCTTCTAGTTTGGTTTGGTCATCCATTCATGTTTCCCCATCATGATCCTGATGCCCTTGCTCATAGAATCCCTCTTCTCTCTCTTTGACTAGACTTCTGGAGCTCTGCTTGGTGATTGGCTGTGGATCTCTGCATCTGCTTCCATCAGTCATTGGAAAAAAGCTCTGTGATGACAATTAGGGTATTCACCAGTCTAATCTCTGGGGCAAGCCAGTTCAGTTCAGGTACCCTCTCTGCTGTTGCTAGTAGTCCAGGCTAGGGTCATCCTTGGGAATTCCTAGCAACTTCCCTAGCACTGGGTTTCCCTCTATCCCCATGATACCTCTCTCTATCATGGTATCTTTTTCATTGCTTCCCCCTCCCTCCCTGTTCTACACAATGGAATACTACTCAGCAGAGAAAAACAATGACATCATGTAATTTTCAGGCAAATGGATGGAACTAGAAAATATCATCCTGAGTGAGGTAACTCAGACTCAGAAGGACAAACATAGTTGTACCAACTCATAAGTAGATACTAGATATAAGGCAAAGGATAATCAGGCAACAACCCACAACTCCTGAGAAGCTAACAGGAAAGACCCAAAGGGGACAAATGGACTGCCCTGGGAAGGAGAAATAGATGAGATTTCCATGAGTAAACTGGGGATGATGGGTGGGCAATGGAGGATAGGGGATATGGGATGAGAACATAAGGGAATGGGATGGTTGAGCTGGTATGTATTGATTCTTACCATCATGCTAATTTTTGTGGTGTTTGGTGTTTTCATATTCCTCATTGGCATACTGTTTTAGTAAGGTTCACTGTTTTACATGGATTTGCTTATTTTACTCTTTAGCTTAAAGTTTTTTTCCATTATCTTCTGTAGATCTGTATTGGCAGTAATAAATTAATTTAGCCTGTGCTTATCATAGAATATGTTTCTTTCTCTTTCAGTGATGACAAATGGTTTTCCTGGGTAGACTAGTTTGGACTGTAGTTTGTCTTTTATAGCTTGAAATAGATCATTATCATTTTTTTCTGAATTATAAAGTTTCTGCTGAAAAATAAATTATTATTTTACGCCTATCTTTACATGTGACTAGGTGTTACTCTCTTGCAGCTTTCAGTTTATTTTGAGTGTTTGCATTTTAGTTTGTGAGGAGGTTACCTCAGGCCATCATAATCCCTCTGGGACAGAATCTATAATGTTTTTCTCAGGTTTTGCTTTTTATAGATCCCTGCTTTTTTTTTGTGATAACAGTACAAGTTTATGGTTGTCACCCATCTCTTTTGATATGTAATATCCACATTTACTCAGGTATTTTAACTGGAGAGTCTAACCACCCGTGTGTGTATATTTGTGTGTGTGTGTGTGTGTGTGTGTGTGTGTGTGTGTGTGTGTGTGTGTGTGCCATTCATCATCTTGGATTCCAAATCATTTTCTTTTTGAAATTGTGTCACATACTACTGCTGTATGTATTTGGTAACTCTGTTGTTTATTTCATATATATTTATAATTATTATGTCTCTCTGATGGTTCAGAACTTATTATTAGGATTTTTTCCCCTTTCTCTAATAGCATTTTCTCTCTTATATTCTCTTGTAGCTAAAAGTTTTCCTCAGGTCCCGCCTAGCCCTGCAGTCTGCAGCTGCCTATAAAATAATCACTCAGAACCTTATATTAATTAAAACTGTTCGGACATTAGCTCAGGCCTACCACTGACTAGCTCTTACATTTAAACTCAGCCCATTTCTGTTAATCTATGTTGCCACATGTTCTGTGGCTTTACCTGTGTGTCATTACATGCTCCTCCATGGACTGTGGGCTAGAGTCTCTGGACTCAGCCTTCCTGTTCCCAGAATTCTCCTTGTCTATTTACCCCACCTATACTTCCTGCCTGGATACTGGCCAATCAGCTTTTTATTTATCAACCAATCAGAGCAACACATTCACAGCATACAGAACATCCAACAGCATTCTCTTTTGTCTGGTAATATAGCTAGTAAATCTCTTTGTTCACTATTTTGGGGGCACAGAATTTCTATTCTTTCATAGCTTATCTTATTGTTATCTGTCTACCTAAACCCTGTCTTTGAGTAGAATATTTTTCAATTACTATTTGTTTTCTATATGTCTCACAGCAGTTTTGTAATCTTCTATTAATATCTTTATTTATATTAAATGCATACTTTTTAGTATACCATTTTAAGTTCATTGTTTTTTCCTTTACTATATTTAAAAACTTGCTTTCTTACCAGCCACCCAAAAATACTGTGATCATTGCTTAATGTAGCTTGAACTAAGATGACAATAACAGAGTTGTGAAAATTAGGCAAATTTTTTAGTTCTTTTTGTGATTCTATGAGGTGTATTTGTGTAACAACAATTAACAAAAAATCATAAATGTGAAAAAGAATGAGGGGTATAAGGAGGCGTTTGGAGGGAGGAAAGGGAAGGAAATGGTGTAATTATATTATATTAAAAATTTAAAATAAATGGAATGAAAGTAAGCAACATTAGTCTAAAGTTATAAATCCAGTTGACAGGAACATACTCTATATGTCCTAATTTTTGCTAATAGTATTATATATGAAGAAGGAAATAGATTTAGTGGGAGCTATGTCTGTTGCATGTGCCTTCAATATTCTGTTGTGCATTATTCTGCCTTATGTTTTGTTTCCTGCTGTGTGGCCCTAAATATTAGCAAGAGTTGACTGCTTACAGTCTGGTTTGTAAGCTTGTATAATTAAGCCTTCTGGTGCTCATGGCTTTCCAGATTCCTAAGAATGTACAAGGGCTTAAAAAGTTTCCTAGTGATATATCAGTTCATAAGAATTATGACAGTATTGACTAGTGTTCTCATTTTATGTATTTTAGGTATTTTTCCTACCTTTCTACAGGTATCATATGATATTCAGTATTTTAGCATTTCACAAAAAGATGATACACCATACAGTTTCCTATGTGGGTGGCAGAGTTCTTTTCTCACCATGAGTTGTAATCAGAATGGCTTCAGGAGAAGCAATAGTCATTTTCACACACTCAGGCACACAGATACACACACACACACACACACACACACACACACACACACGCACATGAAATTGGGAGAAGCATGTATTGGGGTGGTTATGAGAAATAGGAAAGGAAAAAGGGAGAGTGAGTAGGATTGAAATACACTCTACATATATTTATTAAACTCTAAATGTATAACCAAGACTTATTATTAAAATATATGAATAAACATGAGGCTGGAGAGATGGCTCAGATGTTAAGAGCACTGCTTGCTCTTCCTAAGGTCCTGAGTTCAATTCCCAGCAACCACATGGTGGCTCACAACCATCTGTAATGAGATCTGGCGCCCTCTCTGGCCTGCAGGGATGTGAGCAGACAGAACACTGTATACATAATAAATAAATAAACCCTTAAAAATATATATGAATAAACAAACAAATAGTAAAATAGCTGAAGTACTTCTTGTAGTCAAGTAGAGCATCCAGTAGACCTTGACATGGGAACCCAAAGTCAGAATGATTGGGCACACACAGGTTTTTATAAGTATACTGTTGCAAATTAACATAGAACTTACACTCTTCTTAGTTTTCAATCTCTTCCATTTATTGCCTTATTTAAAACTGAGAGTCATTATATCCATTTGTTATAAAAGCTAATTTGCACACGTAATGACCCTACATTTGACTTATGGCTGTTTCATATGTTTCCTTAAAAGAAAATTTCCCATGTATGCGAAATACTCAACTGAGTGGTTGAAATCTGCTGGCATCAGCTGAGGTTTAGTTATTCACTGTAAATGAGATTTTCTCAGCAAAATCCTCATTGTCCTCAGGAAGGACTCTATCAATCTCTTAGCATGTAACTACATTCAATGAGCTAGAAAAAAATTAGATGTATTTCCATCAGAAGAATGCATAGTAATGTTACCCTGAAAATCATTTAGCCTGATCTGTATTCAGAAAACAATGCCATTAGGGCAGAAGGGTAACAAAGCTCACACTTCTAATTTGTTTTGACTTGTCGCCATTAACTTCGTATTGTGGTGGGAACTATGCTACAGGAATTTATGAAGTTGGACTTAATTTCCGAGGCAGTAAATCTCTTCTACATATGCAGGATACAGCTAATTTCTTCTGACAAATAAGTTAAGAGACATTTGGAAATATGTACTTAAGCTGGCACACTTAATGGATGCTCATATTCTGCCTTGTAGAGAAAATAAAAAATGAGATCTTTAATGATAGAAGTATTTGAAGATTATGTATTGCTTTTATAAATTACAAAAGGACTCTACAATTACTATATATCTTATTACATTATAAAAATATATGCCCTATATGTATGTAGCCAATTATATACATATACACACATAAATACATACACACACACACATACATATATATGTACTTGACAACATACTAGACATGTTGGAGCAGCACAGAATGTGAAGATAGTGAATTTTTCTTGAATCTTCTCAAATTTCACGTATTGTTCAATGTAATTATGAAAAAAACATATTTAATTCTAAAATTAATCTTCATGTAGATTATAAACTATACCTGGTCACCCAGTTGGAAGCACAGTCTGACACTGTACTCTGTAGATCAATGTCACATTCCTTTATTTTCCAGTTGTGTGAAACACTGCTTCACATATTCTCGGCTTCTTAATCAATATCATTGTTAATTCACAACTTTCAATCTGCCTGAATTTGGTTCTATCACAGACTATTCACCATTTAATACAACATTATCTGGAACTTCCAAGAGAATGAAGAGCCCTATTCCTTTTCTTGAAAATTTGAGAAGCTAACGTTAAGCATCCTGTTCCTTTGAGTACAGAATTCACATTCTGCTAATTATAGCAACACTGTTGTACTTTTAAGCCTAACCTAAGAAAATTTGAACTTTCAAACTAATACACAAATAAATTTTTTATCATTACATATATAGTTAGAATAGTTAACATGGAATTTGAGTAAATATGATTCCAAACTGTCTTTTTGTTTCCTTCTATAAGAGAGGTGTTTTTTTATTCAGGTATTCAGTTCAAATTCTATGGTTATGTAAGTATTAGAAATAAGGCTGCAGTAACTTTCCTCTCTAATACATCAATGGCAGTCAAGAACAGGGCAGCAGACAACAGCAAAAACAACTCTGAACTGCAATCTGACATTAAGGTTTTACACTTTAGGTATAAAGAGGGGCTTCTCTACTCTTATTGAAAGCAGGACTTATTTGCCCACGGAATGCATGGAAATTACCAATGTAATCAGGACCTACCCCCCCCCCTAATTAAATAACTTAAGCCAATAAATGGTCATACAAGAAATAAAGATTTGATGGGTGATGTCATTATGTGTGCTGTGAATGTGTGTTGTTCTGATTGGTTGATAAATAAAATGCTGATTGGCCAGCAGCCAGGCAAGAAATATAGGCAGGGAAAACAGACAAGGAGAATGCTGGGAAGAGGAGGGCTGAATCAGGAGTTGCCAGCCAGACACAGAGGAAGCAAGATGTCAAGGCACAACTGAGAAAAGGTACCAAGCCACATGGCTAAACATAAATAAGAGTTATGGGTTAATTTATTTTTTTATTTTTTTTATTTATTTATTTATTTATTTATTTATTTATTTATTTATTTATTATTTGTTTGTTTGTTTATTTTACAATACTATTCAGTTCTACATAATAGCCACAGATTCCCTTGTTCTCTCCCTTCCTGCCCCCCTCCCCTTCCCCCCAGCCGACCCCCCATTCCCACCGCCTCCAGATCAAGGTCTCCCCCGAGGACTGGGATCGACCTGATGGACTCAGTCCAGGCAGGTCCAGTCCCCTCCTCCCAGATTGAGCCAAGCGTCCCTGTATAAGTCCCAGGTTTCAAACAGCTAGCTCATGCAACGAGCCCAGGACCTGGTACCACTGCCTAGATGCCTCCCAAACAGATCAAGCCAATTGACTGTCTCACCTATTCAGAGGGCCTGATCCAGTTGGGGCCCCTCAGCCTTTGGTTCATAGTTCATGTGTTTCCATTCATTTGGTTATTTGTCCCTGTGCTCTATCCAACCTTGGTTTCAACAATTCTCGCTCATATAGACCCTCCTCTTTCTCACTAATTAGACTCCCAGCGCTCCACCAGGGGCCTAGCCTTGGATGTCTGCATCCAGATTCCTCAGTCCTTGGATGGGGTTTCTGGCCCAACTATTAGGGTGTTTGGCCATCCCATCACCAGAGTAGGTCAGTCCTGGCTGTCTCTCGACCATTGCCAGCAGTCTTTTGTGGGGGTATCTTTGTGGATTTCTGTGGGCCTCTTTAGCTCTTTGTTTCTTCCTTTTCTCATGTGGTCTTCATTTACCATGGTCTCCTATTCCTTGTTCTCCCTCTCTTTTCTTGATCCAGCTAGGATCTCCCGCTCTCTTTCCCTCGACCCTCGCCATTCATTTCTCCCACTCATGTCCAGGCTGTTCATGTAGATCTCATCCATTTCTCCGTGTCTTTCTTGGGGTCCCGTTTTCCAGGTAGCCTCACTGGTGATGTGAGTAGCAGTCCAGTCATCCTTGTTCCACATCTAGCATCTTCCTATGAGTGAGTACATACCATATTTGTCTTTCTGAGTCTGGGTTACCTCACTCAGGATGATTTTTTCTAGATCCATCCATTTGCCTGCAAACCGTGTGATGTCATTGTTTTTCTCTGCTGAGTAGTATTCCATTGTGTATATGTGCCACAATTTATTTATCCATTCTTCAGTTGAAGGGCATCTAGGTTGTTTCCAGGTTTTGGCTATTACAAACAATGCTGATATGAACATAGCTGAGCAAGTGCTCTTGTGGTATGATTGAGCATTTCTTGGGTATATGCCCAAGAGTGGTATAGCTGGATCTTGGGGGAGATTGATTCCCAATTTTCTAAGAAAGCGCCATATTGATTTCCAAAGTGGTTGTACAAGCTTGCATTCCCACCAGCAGTGGAGGAGAGTTCCCCTAGTTCCACATCCTCTCCAGCATAAAGTGTCTTCAGTGTTTTTGATCTTAGCCATTCTGACAGGCATAAGGTGGTATCTCAGAGTTGTTTTGATTTGCATTTCCTTGATGATTAGGGATGCTGAGCAATTCCTTAAATGTCTTTGAGCCATTTGAATTTCCTCTGTTGAGAATTCTGTTTAGTTCTAAAGCCCATTTCTCAATTGGACTGTTGGTCATTTTGATGTTTAATTTCTTGAGTTCCTTATATATTCTGGATATCAGTCCTCTGTCACATGTGGGGTTGATGAAGATCTTTTCCCATTCTGTAGGCTGTCGCTTTGCCTTGTTGACCGTATCCTTTGCTCTACAAAAGCTTCTCAGTTTCAAGAGGTCGAGTTATGGGTTAATTTAGATGTAAAGGCTAGTCAATATTAAGCCTGAGCTAATGGCTAAGTAGTTATAAATAAGATAAGCCTCTGTGTGTTCATTTGGGTCTGAGCAGCTGTGGGACCACGGGACTGTGGAAGACATGAGGGACCAGGAAAAGTTCAGCTACAAGGATTATTGCTCTTTCAAGAGAAATGAGGAGGTGAAATCAAAGTAGCTGTCACAATAGTTTGAATTTTACTTTATTAATTCCATTTTATAATAATACTCAAACATGGTACAAAATAAAATTTTGCTTTTATAACATCTTAAAGGATCCTTCAGAAACTGATTTCTCAAACCAACAATTATAAAGATAGTTGCAAATGGCTTTAACAAGCCACGTGCTGTGGGTGGGACTTGAAATGATGACTATTTTCTGTGTAAGGCCTCCAGATTCTAGGAAGTGGTGCCAAAGAGAATTTCCTGTTATCCCTGGGCCTCATTATCTGGACATTATGCTACATTTTGAAATAGACAAGTAATAGAACAAGCAGTTGTTATAGAGTCTATGCATTAAAGAGAATTCAGTTTCCACTCTCAGTTTGTTAAAAAAAAAAGTATGGAATTATCAGTCATAACATGGTACATAGGTTTTAGGATACTTAAGTGGACATCTCAGTCCCACTCTTGACATCTTTATGTTTTTATGCAACTACTTAATCCTTTTATATCTCAAGTCTTTTATCATTATGACTTAAGTATTGTCTACCCCAAATCATGTGACAAAAACTTAAACCCCAGTGCAACAATGCAGGAATGCCAGGTCTGTTGGTAGTGTTTAGTTTCTCAGCACTTCCATCTGAGAGAATGGATTAATACTGCTTTTATAAAGGTCAAAGTTTATGAGTTTCTTTGTTCATCATCTATCACTACCTTTTTGTTCAGTAACAGAATCATATAATAATCCCAATTTAGGATTCTCAATAGAACTCATGAAATGAATTTCTACTTCTTTATAAGTGACTCAGAAATACTCTGTTATAGCAGCATTAAATGGAATTGCATGTTTAATTTTTAAAGAAGGGTAATCCAATTACACAGAAGTCTTATCCTTTTCCAGAAGATCGTTTAAGTACAATACTTAGGAACATATAGGGCTAATTGTAAAATAGTATGAAAAGTTATCATTGTGGCCAAGGTAGTTGCAAAATATACAGGAGCATTAGACCTTGAGATTTATATATAAACATATGTCAATAGGTCAAAGCAATGTTCTCATTTCTCAACATCTTGTATCAGGGAAGTAAACATTCCCCAAAGATAATACAATATATATTATTATTATATATTATAATACAGGATATATAATATAAAATGTATATGCATTCTAAAATTACTAAATATATCATTTACATTAAAATTGAAAGAATTGATGATACCCAAAGAAATCTATGAAATAGGATAATCAGATAATGTATATTAAATTTTTTACCTATTTCCTTTACATGAATTGAGATTTCTCACACGTACTTAAATGAGATAAAGGAAATGATGTCATGAAATTTTCCCAATATTGTTACCATCTTTGCTTTCTAAAATGAAAGGTGAATGGGAAGTAGCATTTGTCCTAAATTCTATTAAAATAAGTAATTCTTCATTTTCTCCAGAGATTTATTGGATATAAATTAGTTTGCCTGAATATTTCCTGAAATATTATTTGGTAAAGATTGTAAAAAGTAAATTACATTGTTGTAGCCAGGCGGTGGTGGCACATGCTTTTAATCTCAGCACTCAGTAGGAAGAGGTAGGCCAGCCTGGTCTACAGAGTAAGTTCCAGGACAGACTCCAAAACCATGTGGAGAAACCCTGTCTCAAAAAAAAAGTATCTTCTAAGCGCTTTGTGGCAGAGGACAAGCTATGCTGCTTGGTGGTACACAATTCTGAGAGCTAGAAAAGTACCCTGGCAGAGCATGCTTTTGATGCCTTTGCAATCTAAGCAATCAAAACATACATAAGACCCAATAAAGAGGAGGTAATATGCTTTCATCTTAATTACCCCAGTGCCATATTCCAGAAACTGAGAACCAATCTTAGAGTTAGATTCTTCTGAAAATGACCAAGGTAGGCAATTGTAAACTGTTTGCTTTGCCATGCCTTATCATTTCTGCAGAAATCCATATAAATTCCTGCACTTAATTCTCACTTTTGTTTTTCTGCTTGCTCACTAACTGTTGTCTATAATGTCTTTTTGAGTGGGGGATGTCTCATGTCTCTGTGAATTTTGTTTCTCTGAACATGCACTGTCTTGTACTATGACTATCTCTTGCTGACCACTTTATAAATACTGAAAATTAAAGGAAGCATGGAAGTTGAAGGAATTTAGAGACTGTGTAGGCCAGTTGCTCAAAAGTAAATTAATTACATACCATACCTCTATCTATCCATCTATCTATCTAACATCCATCTAGTTATCATCAGCTATCTTCTTCATCACCATTCTCATCATCATCTATTTAAGAAAGGTAACAACATAAACAAAGATTCACATAGTTTATTTGAAAAAAAATATGAGTGACTTGACATAGTTTTTCCTATGTTGTGATATGTATGTATTATAGTTAGAATATGAAATGTCCTACAAAAGATTCATGTCTTGGTAAATTGGTGTCTAACTACCAGTATAGTTTTGAAAAGCTACTGAGAGTTTTGGAGGTGGGAGTTAGGTAATGAAAGGAGTCTGGACACAGTTCCTTGGGGTTCCTTTGTTACTGCTACTCCTCCCTATTTTCTGCTTCCTGTCCTTAATGAGATGATGAAACTTCTCTGCCATATGATTCTACTTACATAATTTTATGCCCAGGTGCCAAGAAATAATGGAACAGACCTTTTGAAACAATTATATATAACAAATCCTTCTTTTCTAAATAAAAATCAGACACATATGCTTATAATAACTTACTGATATTGTTTGTGTATTCACCACTCACAACTAAGAGAACTAACTCTTTAGGAGCTGGGGATGCTTTGGCTCATGGCTAAGTACAACATGCTGACTCCTCTGTTTGTCTTCACTGACCCATTTTAAAGATTTACACAACAGGAGAACATACCTCAAAAGAAAAAAATCCTATCTTTAATATTGGGCCAGGTATAATTTATACTAGGTAATAATGCCTGAATACTTCTGCTTTGTTGAAATGTGCATCTGGGGAAATTAGATGTGATCAGTTCTTCCCTGATTATAAGTTTTCTTCTATACAGTTGATTACCAGTGATAATTAAATTATCATCAGAGGCAACTGGGAATTTGTTATTCTTGTTATTATTTCCCTCTCTTATATTCTCATTATATATTTGAGGCTTAGTGGCTTAAATTCATTAAGTTACTCTTTAGATTATCACACTGAATTTTAACATCAAAATGCAAAAGATATTAATTCAACTGACAATTGTTACATTTCTTCTCATTTCCAGTTTCAGAAGCATACATTACATGATCCATCTCTCTAGTTCTTCATACCCAAGCCCAAGTAAAATGGGGTACTCTTTTATGAAAATTCTTTCCAATAAAGTTCTTCTTCAGAAGTATCATCATTATTTTACACTATATATGTATTTTCTTTTACAACTAGTATATTTTAGATTTTACCTGATTCTCAGAAAACACACAGATTTATTAAAGTTTAGCAACCAAGTGTTTGAGGTAGATGATCCTTGAAAAACTTCCTCATGCCATTATGAGATAGTCTACTTCAATAAAACAACAATTTTTAAAATTGTTAGAAACAGGTTGAAGGGAGAGAACTAGAGAAATGGTTGAAGAACACTTTTTATTCTTGTGAGGATCTGGGTAGGTTCCTAACACACTTTAAAACTCATAACCATCTGTCACTCCAGTTCCAGGGTTTATAACACATTCTTCCTCTTTCCATGGGTACTGAATGCATGGTGGACAAACATACATGCATGTAAAACTATCATATACATTTTAAAAATATTTTTCTTCTATAAGATTAAATTATTATCTTACTTTAAGACATATTTTGAAAATTTGTGCTAACTTTATATAATTATTTATTTTCCTCACTCTTATTCAAAAAGTAGATTTTCTGCTCTTAGTGACCTCAGATCCCCCTTTTCATACAGTGTTTTGTCTCAATCAATACAATCCTATTTTTAAAATATTTTTCTCTACTTTTGAGAATTTCATGTTTGTGTACAATGAAATATGATATCAACACTCCACTTCTGTCACCAACTGTTTACATTTTTACACCAGTTAAGACATCTCACTCTCTCCCAATGTTTTGTATGTTTTTATAAAAACCACTAAGTACAGTTAGTGCTTCCTCTATGTGCACAGATATGGGGCCATCTACTTACTGGAGCATAGAGAACCTACCCACAACCATGTCTCCAAGAATGACTCATTTGCTGCAAGCTTCAGGAGATCATAATGGAATTTAGCTACTATCACAAAGGTGCTACTTGAAAAATCAAGGATTTAAGAAGTCTTGGTGATATTTTAGCTTTTGTACATATATATTAGCTGGTTCCTAAAATGATTTTCTTTTGTGCTTCCAAAAACTCCTAACAGTGTATTTATCTAAAATGCCTATCAAGCATCCAAGGCCAAATGAATCAACATCTTTCTCCTAGGTCAGGAGAACAGGTTTATTTCTTGTGCAATTTAGGGTAAGACCCTCCTTTCTTATACAATATTACTAAAAGACCCCTAACTTCTTACCTAACTACTTCTAGGAATGTAGACTGAGCACATTCCCCTATTTGATATACTAATCAGTTATCACTACTCAGTTCACCTCCTATTTTACCATTCTCATTTGGGGTTGTAAAAGATAGCCTGAAGGTCACTGCCTGAGGAAAAGTCTTACCTACCTATATGACCCCATAAGAATTAAAGCCTGGTGACCTTGCTCTGCCAGAGGATTGCAATTGCTTGGGTTTATAATTGGATTCCTGAGAGACTTGGAGAAAACAGAGGGAATAAGGAAACAGACAGGAGTAGAGAGAGAGGAAAAAAGAGAATGGAAGAAATAGATGGGTAAGAACTAGAGAGGAACAGATTAGATACGAAGAACTAGATTGAAGGGCTAAAACAGAATACTAGAGGAACAAGATGGAAGATGAGAAGAGCCAGATGGGGAAGAACAAGATGAGGAAGATGGAGATGAGAGAAGAGCTAAGATGAGAAGGAACTAAATGTATGAGAACCTAGATGGGGCAGAACTAAGATGAGAGAATTAAGATAGAACTTAGAGGGGACAACAGATAAAGGTAGAGACAAATCAGGCAAGAAAGGAGCTAGGCATGAGAGAAGAATTGAAGCTGTGTAGAGAGAGAACTGACACAGAATAATAAAGTGTATGGACTAAGGAGTTTCCTGTACATTGATTCATTTCTTATCTTTAAAGATTAAATTATCAGCTGGTTGTAGGTTCTTCCCAGACCTCGGGAGGGGACTATCAAGGGCCTGGATCCATGTAGTCCTCATTACTCATTCTCCCTCAGAAAGTATCCACTGCCAAAGTATCTCACTATGGTGGAGGTCTTGGACATCGTCTACCCTTCTATGTCAGAATTTTGATTACGTTATCTTCTGTAGATCATCTCCAGGAACTACAGGTCCTGCGAGTTCTTGATTAGAATGTACAGCAAATAATATTTCACAGCATTCTTCTTCATTCTATGGCTTTTACATTCTTTCTGTACCATATTCCATGAGGTTCCCTGTGCCTTGTGTATATGTATGGTGTGGGTGGTTAATACAGGTATCCCATTTAGTGCTGAGAATTCAGTCTCTTGTTCTCAGTTCTTTGCATCTCTCTATTGACTGCTACTCACTACAAAAGAAACTCTTCTGACCCTAGTTAAGAGCAGTTCATATCTGTGGGTATAAACAAAAATATTTAGAAGGCAATTTGACATCATGACCATTTAGAAAAAAAACAGTCCCAGGTTCTATCCTAGATCCCATTGCATCCCATGCCATGAGGTTTTGATCATGACTATAATGTGAAGAAATTTCCTCTTATAGAGCAGACCTCAAATCCAACCAGAAAGAAGTGAGTTACTCCCATATTATGTAGCTATTGTAGCAGTAGGCACAGCAGACACTTTCCATGCACACATATTTGCCTCACATATTGCCTTAGTCTGTTTTCTCTACTCACAGCTCCTTACCTCTAACACTTTCATCCTTCTTACTTTAGCTTAATTTAAATATTTATTTGCTACAAGATGCACTTCATTTCTTATCCATTAAAGATAGAGCCATATTTTATACATTTTGACTGTCAATAGACTGAACAAAATTTTATAGTCCAGTTAATTCTTGATAAATGATATTGAATATGCTTATAGGTCATAAATGTGGGTTTTCTAGGTATGGCAGTGAGTATTTGCAATTTTAATGCTCTGGAGGCAGAGGCGGAGGTTCGAGAGTTTTAGGTCAGTGTAGCTAGAGTTTTCCTGCCTTGCCCACAGTCAGGACAAATCTCTCTCACCCGCCAGCCCCACAGCCGCTCAGACCCAACCAAGTAAACACAGAGACTTATATTGCATACAAACTGTATGGCTGTGGCAGGCTTCTTGTTAACTGTTCTTATATCTTAAAGTAACTCATTTTTATAAATCTATACCTTGCCACGTGGCTGGTGGCTTACCAGCATCTTCACATGCTTTTTGTGCTGGCGGCATCTGGCAGCCAGTCCTTCTGCCTTCCTGTCCTTTTATTTCTCCTCTCTGTTAGTCTCGCCTATCCTTCCTGCCTAGCCACAGCCGATCAGGTTTTATTTATTGATCAATCAGAACAAATTGACATACAGACCATCCCCCAGCACAGCCAAGTGCAGACCATCTCAAACACCTGCACTCAGGCCCATGGTCTTAATCATCCTCTATACGGACCTGCTGGGTAACGCCATGAGGAACCCAAGAAGGCCTCCCACAGGACATACAGATCATCCCACAGAAGGTCAGTGTGGAATATGTAGGCAGACCTACTTCTACGACTTTGTGAGATCCTGTTTCAAACAAAACAAAACAAATCAGTATGCAGATTTGACTAATTATAAAGCTTCAGTTTTCTTGTTTTAGCATTTTCACATTTTCTCAAACACTAATTTAATTCTCTCTTTTGGCTTTGTATTCATTAAACCTCTTGTGTTGATACAAGTGAGGAAGCAGTGCTAATTATATAATGTGACATGCAATTTGACGTAAGTATGAACAGTTGCTAAAAAAAAAATCTAAAAGGGTATATCACTGTTTTATTAAGTGTATGTTACGCAGAACTTTAATGTGACAAAATGCCTGAAAGAACTGACTTAAAAGGGGGAAATATTTTGCTCATAATCCCAAAATGGTGGTCATCAAGCACAAAGAGAGAGAGTGCTTGGCAGAACAAGCATTTTCTTGTGGACTGATGGCCACAATGTTCAATAGGGAAAGGTATTTAGCCTAGGAAAGATTCCCAAGCAAACAGGAGAGGTAAACAATTGTCTCAGAACCAGTGGAGCTTTAAGTCTCAAATCATTTTTATACACAATATTTTCAAATAGTAAGCTAAATAAACAGATTTAGAAATGATAAAGCAAAAACAGGCAGAGCAGAGAAGCAAAAGTAGGAAAGAAATCATTAGCATCATCAAATAATTATTAAAAACAATCTTTTTACACTTAAATTATATCTTAATCATCTGTAGGACACTCTAAAAATGAAATATGGTGTTTAAAAATAACAAAATAGATGTTTTCCAACTGAAAAAAAAAGCCAAGAGCTCAATGAAAAGAATTAACATTAAATTAAACAATACAGGAAAGAGTATGGTGGACCATAAAGATGGTCATGCATTACCTAGAATATTAACATCCTACAAATCCATAGACCAGTAGCACAAAGCAATGATTTTGTTGAAATATAGTTACTCAGACCTTCACCCCAGACCTAAGCTACAGTGTGCATTTTGCATGATCACAGGTGATGTATACGCACACTTTATTTTTATAAATATTATTATAGAGACTATAATAAAAATAGAAGCTCGGTAATGTACAAGGTAGGGTCTAACACACAAAAAAAGACAACGATTTATGTTAGAGTCCAAGAAAGTAAACACGACTGGAAATTTTCTATAGGAAATAAAACCTTCCCAAAGTTCAAAGAATCTTAAGAAAACAGAAATCCATATATAGGCATGCTATAATAGAGAGAAAAAAACCAAAGACCACAAAAACTATTTTATAGTTAGGAGAATATTGAAGTTCATAGAAAAATGTAGTAACTCTGAGTTGACTGAAGTGAGTAATATCTTTACATCACATGAGGTGAATGATTTATATGATTGGTCTTAGACACACTACACAACTTTGAAAAGTAAGTTGGTATTCACAATATTAAAGTTGTTTATCAAGAACCAAACAGTAACAACACCAATGGTTGTGATAATATGGAAGGGGGAATTCACATCAGGCTCCATTCTTAAGGAAAGAACTATAGAAAACTAACAACTCCTGAGAGAGAAAAAATTACTAATACTAGGTTGTCAGGAATAAATCATGTATATACAAGCAACAATAAACTAACTCAGCAGTACACACACACACACACACACTCACAAACAAAATTATTCAAGGAAATGAGGTCATGAATTTGAGAGGGATTACAAGATGTGTGTGCGTTGGGGGAGTGCTGAAAAGGGAAAGCATGGGAGGTTTTGGAGGGAGAAAATGGGAAAAAAAGAAATGATGTAATTATACTTTGTCTAAAATGTAAAAGTGTTATTTAAAAAAAAGTTGGTATTCTTTTAAGACAAGATCCAGGGTTAGAATGCTTGGGTTAAAGGCTTTGTTTTTAACTAGCCAGAGGTATTACATTAATCCATTTTCTTAACTCTTTTGACTACATCATCCTTTTCTCAGAGAGCTGTATAGTGATTAATTGAGGTAATACCTAGAAAGTACTTTTCATGGTGATAGTTTGTAAACGCTACTTGAAAACACTTCCTTTCAAACATGGAGTGGAACGGTTTGAAAGAATTGCAGGGATTTTGAAGTGTGGCCTTGTTGGAGGAAGCTGTGTCACTGCAGACAGGCTCTGAGGTTTTAAAAGCCTGTGCTATGGCAGTTTCTCTCTACATGCTACCTGTGTATCGGGATGTAGCTCTTAGCAACTGTTCCAGAGTCATGTATGTGACAATGCTCCTTCCAAGCCCCTGCCATAATGATAATGGACTCTTCTTCTGAAACTGTACACGTTGTTTATGCTACGGGGCGCTGCTCCTTGTGGCTGGTCGCCGCCAGCGGAGGAGCACGCTGATTGAAAGGATCAGAGCCATGGTTACCTTTTTAGAGCTTTATTGGGAGAGGGGCGCGGGGGTGGGGAGAGGAAGGAGTAGAAAGGAGAGGAGACAGAGAGCCCACCCGCTTTTTAGGCTGGGTGGAAGCCTGATGACGTAATTAAGGATCGAATCCTTACAGTAAGCAAGTCCCCAAATACATACTTTCTTTTATAAGAGTTGCCTTTGTCTTTGTCTTGGTGTGTAAGACAATATACAAATCACTCTTTTTTTTTTTTAAGAGAAAGAGATTTATTTACTTATTTATTATGTATACAATGTTCTGTCTACATGTATGCCTGCAGGCCAGTAGAGGGCACCAGATCTCATTATAGATGGCTGCCAGCCACCCTATGGGAATTGAACTCAAGACCTCTGGAAGAGCAGCCAGTGCTCTTAACCGCTGAGCCATCTCTCCAGCCCACAAACCACTCTTAAGGCTGGGCTTCAATCCCAGCAGCACAGGTCTTATGTCTATGTATTATTCTGATATTGCCTTTTTAGTAGAGTCTCTGTGTGCAAACATAAAACCAGAAACCATAATATATAACCAAAGACCTGTAGATTAAGAAAAAGAAAAAAAATGCCCAGACAAAATATTATAAGACAAAAAAAATATTATAAGACAAAAAACAAACAAACAAACAAACAAAAAAAACAACAAGCCTCTCTAAATACCATTGAGGTTTATTTTTGATTGTTTGTTTTGTTCTTGGTGTGTGTGTGTGTGTGTGTGTGTGTGTGTGTTGTCCATTTACTTCTGGACATAGGCTTTTTTGTTTGTTTGTTTGTTTTTTGAAACAGGGTTTCTCTGTGTAGCTTTGCGCCTTTCTTGGAACTCACTTTGGAGACCAGGCTGGCCTGGGCATAGGCTTTTAAAACCTCAGAGCTCAATCCCAGTGACACACTTCTTCCAACAAAGCCACACTTTCTAATCCTTCAAATACTTTCAAACATTTCCACTCTCTGTTGACTAAGCATTCAACTATATGAGACTGTGGGTGCCATTCTTGTTCAAATCATCACATATACCCAATAAGACTACAGTAGAGAAAACTAATTTTTCATTCACCAGTGGTTTTTACTTGGAAATAGCTTATGAATTAGGGATGTGGGCTCCTCTTCACTTCTACTCTCAGTACTGGTACCTTTCCAGGCCCAGACCTGTTCATACTGACATAGTCTTTGTGAGTTTATGTGTGTTAGTCCTGCTATATTTAGAAGGCCTTGTTTCCTTGGTGTTATTTGTCTCCTCTGGCTCTTACAATCTTTCCTTCTATGTTCTGCAGGTTCCCTGAGCCATGAGGGAAAAGAACTGATAGAAATATCCCATTTAGAACAGAGTGTTCTAAAGTTTTTTTTTTATACTCTGCACATTATCTGGCTATGGGTCTCTGTATTTATCCCCATCTACTGTAGTTGGAAGCTCATCTGATGATGACTAAGAAGACATCCTATGGATATATCAGAATGTCATTAAGAATCCTTTTGTTGCTATATTTATTTAGCAGAAGAGTAGTATTTGGGTATTTTCTAGGTCCATGGCCTATGAGGTACTTGGCCTCCCAAGAAATGTCAAGACTGAGCTTCAACTCATGGAGCAGTCCTTAAATCCAATCAGATACAGTTTGGTAAGACCCACAACCTTTCCATTAGCACGTCTTGCATGGTGGTCACCTTTGGATATTGTAGGTTGGTTGGTGTTTACCTGTAGGCACCAGTTGGACTTCTTCATGTTCAGTGAATTATGTTGATGTTTTCTTCCGCAAGAGTGCCTTACCATCTGTTGATGCCAATTACCTTGGCAACAACTCAATGTAACCCATTCCCAGAATGGGAAACTTTATTTGGTTATGACAGATGTCCATTTGAGTCTCTGTCTCCCCATTATTTGACAATTTCATTTATATCACCTTCATATGTGTGTGTGTGTGTGTGTGTGTGTGTGTGTGTGTGTGTGTATGAGGCTTTTACTATATTAGGTTTCAATAAACCCTCTCAAATGGCCCTTAGTGTTAACATATTCCCTCACATATCTACCTCTTTTTTCCTCTCTCTTCATTTGTACTGTCCATTCAAATCCACCCACAATCCATTACCATCTATTTTATTTTCTCTTCTTAGGATTATCTAATCCTCTCTGCCTAGCCTGTGTGGTTATATGGATGTTTTTCAAAGGAAGCATCTAACATCCACAAGTAAGCAAATTCATACCACATTTGTCTTTTTGGATGTAAGTTTTTCACTCATTATAATTTTGTTCTACTTCCATTCATTTAGCTGAGAATTGCATTTAGTTTTTACAACAGCTGAGTAATAGTACATGGAGTAAATGAACCATATTATCTTTATCCATTTATCCATTGATGGGCATCTACTCTATTTTACATTTCTAGCTATTATGAATAGAAGGGCAAAGAACATGGCTGAACAAGTGTCTCTATAATAGGATATAGACTCTCTTGGGTATGTGCCCAAAAGTGGTTTAGCTGGACTTCGAGGTAGATCTATTTCCCACTTCCTGAAGAATTTCAACAATGATTTCCATACTGGTGGTGTACCATTTTAGTCCTGCCAAAAATGGATGAGTGTTCCCCTTACTCCACATCCTTGCCAATATAAACTGTCACTTTTATTTTAATTGATCTTGGCCATTCAGACAGATAAGATGAAATCTCAAAGTACATTTGATTTGCATTTCCCTGATTTTACTGATTTTTAAATTAGTTTTAAAAGTATTGCATAGACAAGTGAGAAAAGAACATACAGTGGTGTCTATTCCACTGTTTAAAACAGTCTGATATAGAAATATAGGTTAAATATTTTACATTGCTATAGATTTTAGTTTATTGATACAAAGTTAAAGTTAATTTTGTTATACTGTATGTATATTTCTACTCTTGTTTAAGGCATTATTTTTGTGTAGCTCTTTTAAAATTGTAATGTATAATTAAGAAAGACAGATAATTATGATAATCAAACTTATAGGCATATTAGTTAAGTTTTTTAGGTATATATAGATATATTTCAGATACATAGGTAATCTTCAAACACTTCAATGACCTACAGAATATGGCACTTAAAATGTTTTAAAAACTTAGACTTTCTGGACAGTGAGACACATCTGCTCCTGGCAGCACTGATTTACTTCAAAGAGAAAGATGGGTATTGAAGATACTCTATATGGAGTTTATTTTCTTCTTGGCAAAAATATCCATTTCAATAAGAAACTGTTCTTGCCTGGACTACTTAACAAAATGTTGTATAAAATGGGCTTGCAGGATCCATTAGAAGGTGACCATGGAACTTTGCAAGATAAAATGGTCCTTCAGGTTCCTGCTTTACAAAGGGGACTGCCAGATATTCTACAGGACACATGGAGAAGCGATTAAAAAAGGCCTATAGGCTGAAGATGGATGCTCCAACA
Source organism: Peromyscus leucopus (assembly GCF_004664715.2). Taxonomy (NCBI): domain Eukaryota; kingdom Metazoa; phylum Chordata; class Mammalia; order Rodentia; family Cricetidae; genus Peromyscus; species Peromyscus leucopus. Next base: position 12,643,122 of record NC_051081.1, read on the forward strand.
TTGCAGGTGAACTTTAGGTTACAGTCCAGGCAGCCAACTGTCTCTGTCTTTCTAGATTTTTGAAAATTGCTTACAATGCATTTCCTGCTTACTTAGGTAATATTTCCTTCTGGGGTCTTTGATGTAGTTGAAGACTAGATAGTTATAATTATGGTTTTCCTTGGTTATGATAAGATAAAAGGTAGATATAAAACTTTAGACTCACAAATATAGGATAGATGATAAAACATTTTTTTTAATTTTGCCAAATACAAATAGACTAGATATTGTAACCATATTCTTACTTGATATATGTAATTTTACTATGTTGAAGTTAAAACTGTCCTTTTAAATAGAAAGAAAAGGGGAAATGATGGATGATATCACTCTGTATGCTGTGAATTTGTTGCTCTGATTGGTTGATAATGAAAATGCTGATTAAAATGAATATGTGTGCAAATGTGGATACAATAAAATCTAGGGATTTAAAACAGAGTAAAAGGAGAAGCTCATGCTAAAATAAGAGGTGTCCATCAAAACTTTAGAGAACAGGAAGGAAGTAACACAAAGACAAGGAGGAATCAAGACAAACATATTCTGTGGTATGAAACATCACCAAAACCCCTTTCCTGCTTGTTATTGCTAGCTTTCCTACTCATTAAATAAATTCTTATTCCTGATAGGTGACAATCGCTCATTATCCTTAAATGGCAGCATGGTATGAGCCTAATGATTTGAAAGTTGTCCATTCCAAAAAGCCAGATAGTCCCTTCCAGGCAGGCATCAGGAAGTTAAAGAACAGGAAAAGCAATACTTTCTGTTCTACTTGACATCTATTTTTGCTTATTCTAAAGGGGAAAATTGTTAGTGAAATTATGATCTGACTTGGCCTTTATTCAGCATTTGTGTGGGCAAATGGCAATGACTTTAGTAGTAAGCACAATGAATAGATCTACTTAGTTACTTTTTGCATTTCTTTCTCAGTCATTAGTGAAACAGAGCCCTTAGGAAACAATACTGGAGTAGAAATTCAAAACGTCAATGCTTCATAAAATTCATTTCATATAAAAAGCCATAATTTTGTGGTGCCTTCATTTTTGTTTCATTTATTACTACTTAGCTATCTAGCCTTAAAACATGTTCTTGAAGGCATATACACATAATATCAAGGCAAGTAAGGCTAAAAAAGAAGTGAAATGTTGCTTGGGTTCTGATGAATTATTTCTATGCATTACCGATATATGAATACTCAAGGCAAGAAAGAACAGGGTTAGCACCGTGTACCACAACACTTTTTTTTATCTTAGCCATAAGTATTTACTCCTGTGAGAATTAATTATTATATTCTAGGTATTGCAATAGGTACAGAGGTGACAATCATTAAGGAGATCTATGAACCTAATACAGGAGAACTCAGTGAGTCTATATCTGCAAGCAATTGGAATACAAAGCAAAATAAGATTTCAAGAGAGAGATATATTTACCCTAAAAGTTTTGACCAAGAGAGGATGTAATTCACTTTAAATGTAATTCCAAAAGCAAAGGAATGGGGAATGGTTTTAAAGGTGTTTCCTGAACAAGGGAGGTGAAACGAAAACTGAAGTACAAAGAATGGGGTTATGGAAGCAGTAGTCAAGATCTGGAGTTCAAAGCTTAGGGAGATGCCATTTCAAGACCAACCAGGGCTCTGTAGATAAATTTTCTCCCCCAAAGGACAGAGAAGACAGACTTTTTTTGAAGGAATGCAGGAGAAATTATTATTTCCATGCACCTTTTAGACTACTGATGATATTTTATCTTCCTGATGTTTAGTCTACAAGACTTAGGGGCCTGGAGCCACTAAAGTGATCTCTGACATCCCAAACTATACATTCTTTTCTGGACACCTAAAAGTCAAAATAACTCATTTGGTTGTTCAGAATCCACATATTTCCAATCTTGCTTCTTGGTTTGCATATCAAGAAAATGAGACCCAGAAAGGTAAAATCACTTTTTAGTGGATTTAATATTCTGCATTGCACTTCTAGTTAACATTTTATCTAAGTAAATTTCGTCCCCTGGATTATAAGCAAGTTAAGCAATGATTTCCATTTTATTAATTTCTTTCCTCTTTTCAATCTTGACTAATTGTCCAGATAATCAGTCCTCAGTGTAAGTTTGCGGAATGATTTCTTGGGTCACTTGCTATTTGAAATACATTTTCCTTTCCTTTCCTTTCCTCCACACTTCCCCCCACCTTTTAAAGAAGACTCTCACTAAAAGAATATGTTTATTTTAAAGTGAAAAATTTAAAAAAATGATGCACAAACTTTACTCTTCTCTTACCTGATTCGAAGTCTCCTTGTCTGACTAGTGGGGATGGGGGAAGGGAGTACTTACAACCCATCAAGCATCCATTACCAGAAAATTATAGAGCCTTGGTTTGCCTCTGCTGTGAAATGTCAAGATCACTAACATGACTTTAAGACTATTCATTACCTGCCTGTAGATTACTATGAGGTCTACAATCTCTTGCTTTCACACATACTGAATTTCATTTGCTCATTTTCACATTGTATTCACTGCAAATCTGCCCAGTTATGTTTTCCCAAGTCTGTCCTGTCGCTCTTGCTGACTGAACTCTCTTCCTTTAGGAAGCCACAGTTCTACTTTTTAGTTAATTTTTTTTCAGTAATTTTTATATTTGTGTTTTTAGTTATCACATAGTAATAGATATTATTAACTTTCATAAACATGTCATTAAATTTTGTTCTAATTAATCCCTCCTCCCAAGATCCTTCCTCCAGGCTCTCTGCCATCTCTTCTTGCTGGCTCTCTACTCCTTCCACAGAGTCTCCCTTACATACCTTCTTATTAAATGTATTTCATTACTATATTAGTCAGGATTATCCAGAGTGACAGAAATGATATAATGACTCTCTGTCTGTAGAGAAAGGCAATTAATTAGCATGACTTACAGGCTGCAGTCCAGATAATACAATAGTGACTGGATGTGAATGGAGAGTCCAAGAATCCAGTAGTTTCTCAGTCCACAAAGCTAGATGTCTCAGCTGCTCTACAGTAGACACCGGAATCACAAAGAAGTAGGCTCTAATGTTAGTGAAGAAATGGATTTGCTAACAAGGTGAGAGAAAGTGGGCAAAAAGTAAAAGTTTCTTTCTTCTATGTCCCGTAGGCTTCCAGCAGAAGTCATGTCCAGATTAAAGGCCTGTGTCCTCCAACTTCAAGATCTGGGTTAGAAGTACATCTCCCTGTACCATGCTTTTTCTTTTAGGCCACCAATAAGCTCCCAAATCATAACATGGAGACTTGTTAGTTATGAATGCTCAGCCTTAGTTTATTCTCATTTCTGGTTAGCTCCCCCCCACACACACACACCTTATCTTAAATTAACCTGTTTCTTTTCATCTATATTTTGCCTCAGAACATTTGACCTTTTTTTTTTTCTGTATGTCCTACTTTGTCTGTCTGTCTCATGGCTGCCTGGCTGGCACTAGGTGTCTCCATTTTACTCCCTTCTTCTCATCTCTCTTTCTTCTATAGCCTAGATTTTCCTCCTATTTATACCCTCTGTCTTCCAGTCCTGCCTATCCGTCTCCTGCCTACTTCTTGGCTGGTAAGCTTTTATTAGACCAATCAAATACCTTAGCCAGGCAAGATGAACACATCTTTTCATAATTAAACAAATGCAGCATAAACAAATGTAACACTTGTTAACATCATAACAAATATAGCAGAAGCAAATGTAACACACCTTCACATAATTTTCCACAGAATAAACAAATGTAATATATCTTTGCCTAATTAAAATAATATTCCACAACATTTCCCCCATTTTGTCTAAATAAAAAGGAAGAGTTTTAATTTTAATATAGTAAGACTATTGCTAGTGGCTATGTCTAAGGAGCAGTAGTGAAAGAGCAATTATCAAGTAAGAATTACATTCACAATGTGCAATCCATTTGTATTTGGCAAATTCAAAGAAAATAATTTATTATTTATCATATCTAGATGAGGAGTCCAAAATTTTGTACCTAATTTGCCTTCTATCATAACTTAAGAAAAATATAACTATCTAGTCTTCAACTCCATTAATGACCCCAGAAGGATATAATATTGTCTGAGTAAATAGGAAGTATAGTGTAAGCTACTTCCAAAACTATAGAAATGACAGACATCTGGCTGCCTAAACAGTCACCCAAGGTTCTTTGGCAATATTGGGGCATCCATCTTTGCTGTACAGGCTTTGAATATCTAGCAGACTCTTCTATGAAGCAGAAATTTTTATAGGACTGCTTCATCTAGTCTTGGCAACGTTAATCAGTCACTTTCCTGTGTGTCTTGCCAAATGTCTGGCAGACTTTTCTATGAAGTGGGAATTTTGAAGCACTGTCTTGCCTTGTCTTAGCAAAGTTCAGCAGTCTTTTTCCTTTGTGTCTTGCTTGTCCAATTTCTACAGCACACTGTCAGCAGTCAAGGCAAGAGCAGTTTCTTGCTCAAATGGCTAGCTCTGAAACAATAAAAGCAAACTCCATATGGAGTTTCTTTGATGACCATCATCTTCTCTGAATTAAATTAATCTTTCCAGTAGCAGATGTGTCTCACTTTCATAAAAAGCCTCAGGTTATTAATCATCTTAAATGACATAGTCTGTAAGTCTTTGAAGTGTTTGAAGACCATCATCTATCTAAATACATCTGTTTTTCTTTGAAAACATACTTAATATAACTACAAGTTTGATTATAGATGACTAATTACTAACCTACATTTCTTAATTTTATATTACATTTTAATTGAGCTGCATAAGCACAATACCCCAAATGAGTAAAAACATACATTCAGTGTAACAAAATTAATTTTAAATTTTTATCAATATACTAAATTCCATACCAATGTAAAATATTTCAGATTAATAGTTATATTTTTATTCTATATTTCTATATTTCCCCTAAATGATGAAAACATTCCTAACCCATTGAATGACCAAAAACCACTCATTTCACCTCTTGGGAATGTGGGCATTGTGTTATTTAGACTGTTTCCTGTTGTCTATGGACAAGGACATCTTTTGGGAACATGAGAAAATTGAGATAATAGTCAAGTCCTAAGAAAACTGGCTTTAACATTTGTCACCCAGGCTCTGTGCAATGGGAAAGCCCAAAGCTTATCTGCAGTCCAGGTTAGAATAGTCTGAGAGGCTGGACCATCAGACTGGACCTTGAAGCTGTTCTGGCTGCAGAACTTGGAGGAAACTGCAACACAGGCACTCTCATAGGCTGGATCACCTGGGCCACCTGATTTGGTTGGTGTCTAATCCCCCTGCTCTGAAAATACATAAGCTTTCAAGGTAACATACATATCTGCATTAACACAAGGATGGACTATGTGTTGTACACAAACCAGCCAAAGATGTTATTATGTTTGTTTTATGTTTGAGCATGTACATTATATGTTTCTTGTCTTGCAGTTTCTCTAGGTTTATTTCTTTATATCTGAAGCCAGGATTTTCCAGGGGCCTTCTCTGATCAAACCTTATCTCTGTCAATCTTGAATGAATCCACAGCCTTTCATTTCCTCTGGAAACAAAAGCATTATCTCTTCCCCAAAGAAATAAATTTTCTTTCTTTCATTTTAAAGTTAAGGCATCCCAAAGTTTCTAGACTGGTTTAATTCAGCAGTCCCCTTTTCAATCCAATGTCTCTCAGCACCTATCATTCATTCATCAACATTAAAAAATTCAAAGACAACACAGCATTATACAAGATACAGACTCCCTGAGTGTTTCCCACCTCTATGTAACTTTATTCAATTTTTTATTATTTATAAGCTATTTACTTTTTTTCTATGACTGTCTATACCCATTTTCTTTTCTTGCTTAAGCCTACATACATTTTTAAACAACTGTAATCAGTTTAGAGGTTTTTATTTCCTCTCTGAACATGATTTATTGCATATCTGTATCCTTTTCTGTCTATATAAGCAAAACCTTAAACTTCTAATGTACTGCTGGGTCCTCCACTGTGGCTTTGGCATCTGGCTCCAACGCCTCCCCATGCCTGTGAGAACCAGCCTTAAGCTCAAGGGCCCAGTCTGGAGGTTCTTTTGACCAGAACTGCATTCAAACACCCTAGCTCTAGGAAGTTGGTGTCCTTCACTGTGACAGGTGTGTTTATTTTACTTGCTGTTTCTACTTATTGTACCAGTTACTATATAGCAGAGCCTCTTAAAGCAGCCATATCCTCCCCCCAAGCTTTCTCATGCCCTATGTGGAAATTTGAGCCTCATATGAGAAGAACAAATATACCAGGCTTTTTTGGGTGGGGTGGAGGCACCAAAAGCTCCCAAATCATGACATGGAGACTTCTTATGAGTTAGGAATGCTCTGCTTAGCTTAGGCTCATTTCTGGCTAGCTCTTTTAACTTAAATTAACCTGTTTCTCTTTATCTACCTTTTGCCTTGGTGCTTTTTCCTTTTCTTCCCTTCTGCATATCATACTATGACTGCTTCTCAGGTCTGTCGAGTTGGTAGCTGCCTGGATTCTTGCCCTAGGCATCTCTCTCTCTTTCTCCCTCATTCTCTCCTTCTTTGCTCATTCCTCTCAGGACAGTAGATTTTTCATCCTATTTATTCTCATCTCCTGCCAGCTCTGCATATTGCTCTCCTGCCTAGCTATTGGCTATTCAGCTTTTAATTAGACCAATCAGGTACCTTAGGCAGGCAAGGTGAAACAGCAACACATCTTTTCATAATCAAACAAATACAACACAAACAAGTGTAACACATCTTACATTGTTAACAAAGGCATTGAAACAAATGTAACACATCTTCACAGTTAAAGTAATATTCTACACCATAAACATAAGTAATACATCTTTGCTTAGTTAAGGTAATATTCCTCATCTTGCTACTTCAGACTAAGCAAAAATTTTCTCACTATATGCCCTCCATTTTTTATTTTCATTTATTCCAGATGTAGTCAAGTTGACAACCAAGAATAGGTATCACAAATACAATGTCCTCTTCCTTGAGATCTCTTCCTCTCCTACTTTCATGATGTACATAAAAACAGAATGTACACACAAAAATTAAATATTGGATTTATATATGGGAGAAAACATTTTTCTTTGAGTCTAATTTGTTTAACATAATGATTGTCAGTTCCACCAATTTTCTGCTAATGCCATTATTTCATTTTTTTCCTTTTTTAAGACAGGGTTTTGTGTGTGTGTGTGTGTGTGTGTGTGTGTGTGTGTGTGTGTGTGTGTGTGTGTAACAGCCCTGGCATCCTGGAACTCACTCTGTAGAACAGGCTGGCCTCAAACTCACAGAGCTGTGCCTGCCTCTACCTCCTGAGTGCTGGGATTAAAGATGTGCACCAGCTATTATTTCATTTTTTTTCTTCTGTGGCTAAAAAAATTCCATGTGTATTTGTACATTTTTTCTTATGTATTTATGAATTTAGCTATTCGCCTGTTGATGGATATCTAGACTTGTTCCATTTCCTGGTTAGTATGAATACTGCATCAATAAACATAGATGTGGATATGAAAGTAGGTATATATTATATAACTGACTTAAGAGTACTTCAGGCATATAGCCAAGCATGGTATATTTGTATCATATAGTAATTTCAGTTTTAGCATTCTGAGAAACAAGTCGCTATAGTAGTTCCAACAGAATTGAGTGAACATTACACTTCCCTTATTTCCTTAACAACCTTAGTAATTTTTTGTTTACAATTAAAATTATATTCATTATCATTATTGTGTGTGCATATATAAGTCCATGACACACCATGTGTATGTAGGTCTCAGTACATGTTTGTGGGGTAAGTCCTCTCCCTTCTGCCATGGGTTCTGTGGTTTGAAGTCAGGTTTTCTGGCTTGTACAGCAAGCACTTTTACCCATTATGCCATCTTGCTGACCCCTTACCAACATTTGTTGTCATCTGTGTTCTCGATGGTAGCTCTTACTCCTCCTGTTTTAGTTAGGCTTTATATTGCTGCAATGAAACACCATGACCAAAAAGCAAGTTGAGGAAGAAAAGGTTTATTTGGCTTACATTTCTACATTGTAATCCTTCATGGAGGAAATTCAGGACAGAAACTCACATAGGGCAGGAGCTGATGCAGAAGCCATGGAGGGGTGCTGCTTACTGGCTTGCTCATCATAGCTTGCTCAGCCTGCTTTCTTGTTGAACCCAGGACAACCAGCTCAGATATAGCACCACCCACAATAGACTGGGCCATCCTCCATCAATCATTAATTAAGAAATTGCCCTACAGGCTTGCTATAGCCCACTCTTATGGAAGCATTTCCTTAATTGAGGTTCCCTCTACTCAAATAATTTTAGTTTGTGTGAAGTTGACTTAAAACTACCCAGCACAACTTCCATTATTTTATTTTGAATGTTGAAATATCTGCAATAACAACTTAGCGTGTACAGTTCTCTTATTTGCTGGATTTTGAATTTTTGTGGATAAGATTTATCAAATCTAGAACATTAGCAACAAAAACCCATACCATATCTGTATTGAAGGGAGAATTTTCTCTGTATCTTAATTCCTGCTCACTTTTCATTATAGTTTCATCATTTGCCTTATTCATTAAGACTTCTTCCATCCCTCAGAAAGAGACCTGATATCTTCATGGTTATCAGAAGACACCAATATTTCTTTTGGTTTATGCTATTCCCAATAGCAACATAGGGTGTTTTCCTGATATAGAACTCTAATTTGGAAAAGTTAATTTATAGACAAGAATAGAAATTACAAATAAAATTTACATTGAAAATTGTCTCCTACAACAAATAAAGGGCATTTGTTAAGAAAGAAAAAAATGTCCCCTTTATTTTTCATAATTACAGGACTTCTTTTTCAAATAGGCAGACCCAGAAACTTGATCTACTAAAAGCTACTCCTTTCTCAGAGACAGACTCAAATTAAACAAGCCAGTACATGACACCATCATGCCTACTTACTGAATTAAAATGTGAAAAAATAATTATTATATGGACTAGAATACTAATGTCAACTTTGTATTTCAGAAATCTATTTAATGACTTTAAAAAAAGCTAAATCACAGATCCAAGATTACTTGGTGAACATGGGATCAGATCAGGGCAACATTAAGACCCTTAGAAGCCTAAGTATTTTATTGTACCTGACAACTTCCCTGATGTTATTGAAAATATAAATAATAAGACTAAAAAAGAATGGTCAAAGCACTCAAACTAAGTTATTCTTTAAATTTTTCCCATTAAGAATACCTTAAAACTTTCTCTAAAATAGCATATTCTTCTAAAATAATTTTTCTTCTTTAAGCAATTTATTTTACTGGTGTTCTATCCATAAGATGTGTTGAGGGTACTCAAAGTAGGAATTCTAGTACTTGGAGTTTTGATTTTCACTAGCCTGTATCCAACTATTCTCAAGAGGGCTAGAGCTTTCTTTGGAATTCTGTTGATTGAAACTGATGAAGCTTGCAAAGTGACTTTTCTCTGTGGTCCTGCACACTGGCTTGTTCCTGTCTGACTGACACATTCTTTCCCTGGGTATGTTAATGCATTCAATCAAACTTCTGTCATGGAAGGCTGATCTGAGAATATTCTGAGTGTTTGCATATTTTGATCTGTTCCATTGTGCAGAGCTTTCATATTTTAGAGCTCATTCAAGAGGACAGAAAATTAGTGAGAACCTGAGAAATGTCATTTCTATACATATTCTAGGCAATACCAAAAATCAGATACTATACAAGAAGACGTCAAATTCATATTGGCTCAGGCAAGACTACAGTAAACAGCATAAATGATCACCCTGAAGAGGAGTTGTAGGCATGCTGAATAAAGATGTTCATTGGATGAATAAATGAAGGACTATAAACATATTGTTTCAAGATACTTTAAAACATAGTTAAATAACTTATAATTTTATACATTTCACATTTAAAGTTGGATAATGCTCTAAATTAAGAAACTCCAAGGACCTGTACCCATACAAAAATGTTTACTATTTCCACAGGGGATTATTAGTTTTACTGTGGAAAAGTCTAGTAGATGTCAGTATAAATAAGTAAAACCATACACAGGAAGCTCAAACATATTTTTCTCAATCTGAACATGGAGTAGTAGTTGGGGGTAGTTTGTGAAAAATGCATAACCACAATCTAATCATTTGAAATATCAGACAAGCCAAAATTAGTGTTAGTCTATCCAATAGCTGGCTTCTCGAATTCTTCAAGTTCATGAAGTACCAAGAACTGAGAAAGTATTACTTAATAAGAAAAGAGTCATGGTGGTGGTTGGGAACTTGGATGGGGCCTGAAATAGAAAAGAAAATAAATTAATTAAAATCAAATAATGTTTATAGGTTCAAATTGTTTAATTTTTACATTTCTATGATGACACCATGGTTGTATAGTATGTCAACATTAACAGAAGCTGGGTGAAGGATATCCAAGAACTCTATTTTTTTTTGTTTGTTTGTTTTTGTTTTTCGAGACAGGGTTTCTCTGTGTAGCTTTGCGCCTCTCCTGGAACTCACTTGGTAGCCCAGGCTGGCCTCGAACTCACAGAGATCCACCTGGCTCTGCCTCCCAAGTGTTGGGATTAAAGGCGTGCACCACCACCGCCCAGTGAGAACTCTATTATTTAGCATTCTGTTTTATTTATAAATCTAAAATTATTTTCAAGGAAGATTAAAAAGAAAGAATAAAATATATTTCATGGCTATATTAAGAAGCTATGTACTGTATCACAGAAATATTTGTAAAATATTTCCTTGGAAATATCATATGAACAGTGTTTAATATCTGTTGTATCTTAATGACATACACCATTAACTTCTGGAAGCCTTTGTACAAGTCTGCTCTTCATAAGCTTTTACAGGCATATTATAGTTTTGAAATGTAATTTTAAAAGTGTAATTAAAATATACAGAGATAAATCAAAATACCAATGAAGATTTTTTTTAATCAAAAGTAAACTCTTCCAAGCTTCAACCATTCCCTAGGCTTTGTCTCAAAATGGTAGCATTGTAGGGAGGTGTGGTGCCACATGCCTGTAATCTCAGCGCCTATATGAGACTTGGTTAGAGAACCACAAACAAAAAGAAAAATTAATGATTTTATTTCCTGTAATATTTACTCCAAATATCTCTCTCTCTCTCTCTCTCTCTCTCTCTCTCTCTCTCTCTCTCTCTCTCTCTCTCTCTCTCTGTGTGTGTGTGTGTTTGCCTGAACACATGTGTGTGTGTTTTGTGCACATTTTTGTGCACCCATGATTATGTATGCACTTTCAAAGACCAGAGGTCGAGTTTGATTATCTCCTATCATTCTCATCTTTTTGGGATAAAGTCTGTCACTGAACAACAAGCTCACTATTTTCTGCTCAGATGGCTGTTGAGCCCCTGCAATATGCCCATTTCTTTCTTTATCAGTGCTGGGGTTACAGGAATGGATGGCCATGCCAAGCATTTACGAGAGCCTTGGACATTCAAATTTGGGTCTTCGGGCTTATGAAGCTAGTACTTTATTCATTGAGCCATCTCCCAATCCAAAGTATTTTCTTCTAATCACTAATGTTATCTATGCCTCTGACATGGTTTATATCAGTCTTTCTGGCTTCTTACTATTACACATTTATTAGTTTTAGCTTTTAAAATGAAATTTATTTTTGCTTTTAAATTATGGATATGCAAGTCTGTATGTGGATAGGTGCAGATGAGTGTAGGCAGCTGCAGAGACCATCAGATACCCTGAAACTGGAGTTACAGGTAGTTGTGAACCACCTGTCATGGGTGCTACAAAACAAACTCACATTCTCCTTAAGAGCTTTACTTGCTCTTAGACTCTGAGCTATCTCCCAACTCCTAGTTTTAGTTTTTTAAACCATATCACATATCCCCTTTCTTAAGTTTCAGTAAAATTACTGATTCAGTGTTTTTTTAGTAATTAATTCAATAAAATTAAGTGTTTTTACTGATTAGTTAAATAAATGAAAAACAATTAGAATACACTTTTGATATAATTACATTGTTCACGCTAAATGCATTATATTAGTTTTATACAACCTAATAAATTTTGGGTAGACTATGCTTTTGGTATTTTAGTATTTTGTATCCTATGGTGTTTTAGCATTTTGTATCCTATGAGTGTTTAATCATAAACTCTATTTAATTTAAACTATTGCCTTATTTCTTATCCTGGATATCCTTATTTCAATGTTTTCCTTTCTTGGGCTTCTTGTCCCAGTCTGTGTCAAGTCATCTTGCTCCTTAATCTCATAGAATTATAACAGTAGTCACTGGCTGCCTATGAAATTATAGAATGACTGCATGTTCTATTGTTTTTAAGCAGACAATATTGGTGCTAGTATTTGGTTATTTTAAAGAAATGATCACCTGAACTCCAATCTCCTCTATCTCTAAAGTTAAGAGACTTTCCTTGCCTTCCATATTCTGAGATTTTGCCCTTATTTTTATAGGTATGTTCATTCTTTCATGTTTTCTCACCTTTCACCCTGTACAATGTCCTTCTTTCATTATTCTGTGACATAATTTTTTCTCTCCATTTCTCTTCCCTTTTTCATTAATTCCTTACAGAAATTGTAATTCTTACAATGATTTCGTAGCCTTGATATGGATATAGGTATAGGCATAGGCATAGGCATAGGCATAGGCATAGGCATAGGCATAGGTATAGATATAGATATAGATATGTACATATTTCCTCTGCTTCAATGTTTGGGTCATTAACACTAATCTTCCCTGCTGACAAGTTTGGTATTCTGATGTTTTATTATTATTATTATTATTATTATTATTATTATTATTATTGGTACTTAATGTATTGTTTGTGAGTGTGCGCATGTACATGTCATATTAAACATGTAGAGGTCTGAGAGTAAGTCTGTAGAGTTGACTCTTTCCTTCCCCTATCTGTGTGTCCTAGGGATTGAACTCAGGTCACCAGACTTTTCACAATAACTAGGTTTGTCTACTGAGCTCTTTTGCCTGACCCTCTGCTGATTACTTTTACCTCATCAGAAGGACTTCTTGCTTTTATTGTGTTTGTTTTATATTTCATTGGGATGTTAATTTGTGGATAAATTGTCTCCCAGATCACTCTACTCTGCACTGACTTCTTTCTGAGTTTTGTATATTGTATTTGTCTGGCATTTTTTGGGAAAGACATTCTTCTGTTTATTTTTTTTAAATCTCTCCTAAATGGAAGATTTCTTTAAGTATCTAAAGATATTTACTTATCAGCTTAAATTCAAGAAAAGAAGCTGACTCTGGGCTTGTTTACATTTATAGATCTAATATGTTGATGTGTTTGCCTCAGAGTGTGTGGACAACAAATGTTCCATCACATTGTGGATGCCTGCAGTTGATCATGAAGGCCTTCCTTTTTCTCTAGGTCATTTTAAATCTTGTAACATTGTTTTTGTAGTTGCTGTTTTGCTTTAAGAAAGACAGCTGTGGGAAATTATATCTGGAAGGTTGAGCAGTTTAAATGTGGCTGAGTTAATAGCAGTGCTAGATTCACTTTCAATAGCAAGCCCTGTTCTCAGTGGTATGCTAGTCTCATTTCAGCCTTTCACAGTAGTTTATACTTCTGAGTGCCATTGATCTCCATGGCTTAACAGTTGGATTGCCTCAATCATGGATTATTTTGAGGATTATCTAGGCGGTATTTTCTTTCTTTTAAATATGTATTTATATTAATAAAATGTATTTATAAACTTTTGTACCTCATTCTCTTACCTACAACCCCTCTTACATTTTCTAGATACAACAGTGAAGCAACACCCATGAAATCTCAAAAATATGGCTCCCTAACCAAGGCCTAAGCAATGACAACACTGGCTGACAAGACAACTGGATGGGGGGAAATCTCTAGGTGCTCTACCCCTACATAAGGAGCTACAACAAAAATTAATGAATGAGAGAAGGCGAATTAGTCTTCCCTGTAGATGAGTCTCCTAATTAGTTATCTAATACCAAGTACATAGGCTTGCATCTTCTTCCCATTCCCTCTAGCAGGAATCAGTTACCTTTCTGATCAATTATGTTGAAACCTCTTTATCTGCATTCACTTAGTGAAATTTCAAAAGAGAGAAGGTGGCCTATGAAAACTTTCTCCTGATTAACAATAAAGAACTTTTTCCATTACATCTTAATTGTAGGTAAAAGTAGAATTGGCTACAACATGAAACAAAGCAAAGTAGTAGTTAATAGAAAACAGTATTTAAACTTTTGCATCTATTAGCATCTAGACAAACATTCAGAAAGCAAGCCCAATCCCAATTTGAGATCTACTAGCAGCTGTTCAAGGTCTTTTCATGCATTTAAATTGAAATACAAAGATACGTTTTCTTTTGTAACTACTTTTGTTGACTGTGATTTCTTTTCCTCTTAAGCAAACATGGCTGTCTGGGCTGTGAATGGTAGAGTTGTCAGGAAATGCTAGAGTAAGATGACATTTCTGGTCCTTTGTTAACAAACAAAACAAGGGATAATGGAGAAGTCAGTATTGTCACCTGTTGTCAAACTTAGCAATTTAACAAGGAATATAGAAAGTTTCATTTTTAATTTAATTAAGGAGCTCTTCAAGTTCCAGCTGAAACTCATCTCTTTTTCTCGCCTTTACTCCTTTGGAAGTTTGACTTTCAGTTCCCACTAGGGAAATTTAATCTCTAAATCTATAACTGATACTGACTTTCTCTTTGCTTTTTTGAAAAAATGACATCAACTTTGGTCTTAAGCATATTTAATTAACAATTTTAATAGTTACTAAAATTAATTTTTAAGAATTTCATATATGAATATTGAATAAATATTCACTTCCATTTCTTCTTCTTCTATCTCCTCCCTTGTCACCCCATCAAATTCATAGCCTCTTGTTCTTTAATTATCATTTTGCATGTATACATACACATAAATATGTAAATATAATGAACTTAGTTCATTTAGTTTTTCTCATGAGTATATATTTTTAGGATTGGCCAATGATTATTGGATTAATAATGAGGGCCTTCAATCTTTTGGAAGAATCATTCGCTTACTCAGAGCAGTCATTAACTGTCTGTAGCTCTTCATAAAGCAGAGGAGGCTTGTAAGATTTCCTGCACAGACAATGACATGAAAACTATTGTTGGCATTATTCAGGACTTGCTTAGGCAGGCACATTGTTGATAGTTCATGGGTAAAGCTTCGTTTCATATATAGAAGATAAAACCTTAAAGCAGATAGCCTTGTCCTCTGCCCCTTACAAATTTTCTACCCCTTCTGCAGTATTCCCTGAGCCTTAGGTATAGAGACTCTGCTGTAGATGTGTCAGTTGGATATCGGCAACATGATCAGAAACTAGAGAACTTACTACTGTCACTTTCTTAAACCAGTAGTTTCTAACTGCAGTCTAAATTTTATCCTTATACACACATGTAAGTGTGGCTCTCGCCCCACATCAAAAAAGTTTAATTTTTTTTGTTGTTTGTTTATTTTTTAGATTAAAAGTTAATTTCATATCTCTCTTCATTTTTTCTCTCTCCAAGGTCTCCTACCCTCCCCTGACTCTCCCTGAAATTCATGGTGTCTTTTACATCAACTGTATTGCATGCACATATGTATTTCTATATAAATATATACTCATAAATATACCTTGTTGAGTCAATATGAGGTTACTAATATATAGGTTTTTCAGGACTGACCCTTTGGCACTGGAAAACCAATTGATGTGCTCTTCCCTGGGGAGGATCACTTCTTCCATGCCCAGCTTTTCTTAGACCCCTGTAGTTCTTCATGTGGGGATGAGGCTTGTAGGCTTATGTTTGGGCTGTCCTGTTGGTAAACTTTACAGAGTTTCTTTTTATAGGAGATAAAGATCACTATAGAAGGCCACACCAGATCAACAAGCAGATCCTTAATTTTTTTTTTAATCTAGCCCTAGCATGCTATGATGGCAGTTTAAAGACAGATTTTGGAAAGTGACATTTACTCCTCCAAAATTATTAAAGGATACAGATACTGAAACTATGAAATGGAAAAACCAATGATTTCTGATACAGAAAGGTTTCTTGTCTTAAAATATAATCACTTTTCTTTGTTTGTCATTTAGAAAAGATAAGTTGCTAGGGAACTTTGGTATTAAGGGTTTCCAAATTGAAAAGCAGCAAGTATATCATAGCAAATGGTTTTAAAGTATACTATTTGATTTAAAAAATAAAATTACTTTAAATAAAGACACACATAGAAGAGTCATGCTTTACCTTTCAGATCATGAATGCAAGACTAACCTGACCCCTCACCAGATATCACATAGAGTTTGAATTGTGTTACCATAACTCAAAGTCATACACACTCTGACTTTGGAAGTCCAATAAACCCTATGTTCTTTTCATAAGATATTACTGATTCAAAGTTTTCTGATCATTCCATGATCCTTCTGGCAATCATGCAGGCCATGGGAGGCAGTGAGCTATCATGTATGTGAAGTATGAAGGAACTTAGGGAAGAACTTCATAATTAAGGGCAGGACTTCTGGAGGTTAAAATGTAGATTCAATTCCAATAAAACTCATTATGATAATTCTTGGTTCCTATTGGGAATCTCAAAATTCAAAGCAGCAAAGCAGATAATTAGTCATAAGTTAGGTTACCACACTACAGTTTAGCTTGAAACTATGTGTCTAAGTTAAAATTTGAGATATATCTCTTTTCTTGGATTTCCTTAAGTCTAGGTGAAAAACATTATGAAAAGATTAAAATGATCATACCAGAAATAATGGATTACAATTCAGAACCTTATAATTAGTCTTACTTCCCATTAAGAAAGAAGTAGGAACTAGTATTTTCAATTTAAAAATAGAACTAGACTTCCTAGATCTGTAAATATAAACTTCAGAAGATTATTAAAATAGAAAATGACATTTTTGCATGTATTATGAGGTATGTTGAGTAGAAGGAGGAAAGGACTAATTGTGATTGTGCAGGTAGATAAGGTAGATATTCTAAGTAGGCTTAGAAATAGAAGCTTTTGGATCAATAAAAGAAAAGCCACTTAGCCATAATATGGGCTGAAATAGTGAAGTGAGCTCTCAGGAGTGTGAAACATTACTGAACATATTCTCCAAGGAGGCATTCAGAGAAGTTGGAGGCTAACTTGAAAGATTTGGCTAGATTCTCCCCATTGTATGGTTTTGTTCCAGGGGAGTTTAATTCTCATTCCATTTCCTTTCACTTATGTATAATTTTATGTTCACATCAAGTCATTTTAACTGAGGTGAAGCTAGAGTCCCGTAGTGAGATTATACATGTTTTCAAAAATTCACATTTGCCACTCTCATCTTTATTTTATCAGCTTTGAATTCTTTTGGATACTGTTTTCTTTTATCTGAATATTCTTTGTAACTAAAACTTTTCTTAGTATCCACTCCTTGCTTACATCTGTTAGAAGCAGAAGTATCAGGTAAGTGGTACCACAACATACTGTGGGCTTTGCTGTTTATTGTCCTAGGACTCACCAGCTTCAAGGCTGTTTTAAAGTCTGACAATGACTTGATTACTCTTTCTATTTAGTAAGTTAAGTATTATGTTAATTGTATTACTTGCTATAAAATCTGACTTTTGAACTGACATGTTAGTCTCACCATTGGAGGCTTCTTCTGGGGCATAGTCATCATGGGGAGTAGTTGTGTTTGGTAGAGACAAGGTTTATGGTGCAGTAGTTTATTGAGAAGACAATACTGGGGTGCATGTTACAGGGCATATAAAGGTGAAACATCACTCTTATTGAACACACCTAGAGTGAAAGTGATGTCAGTCACTACATTGATTTAGGCCATCTAATGGATTAGTTGGATCTCGAAGGAAACTAACTCTCCTCTCCCAGCTAGGGCTGAGGCTTCATGACCACCTCCTCCTTCTATGCTGAGATTTCACCTGGCTTGATCTTATGTAGGTCTTTTGCATGCAGTCACATCTGCTATGAGTTTGTATGTGCAATTGCTCTCTTTTGCTTTGAAAACACTGTTTTGATATAGTCATCTTCTGTCTCTGGCTCTTATGATCCTTCTACCTTCTTTTTGGTAATAATCTCTGAGCCATGTGAGGAAGGTGTGAGCTACAAATGTTCCAATAGGGACTAAGTACTCTGCTGTCTCCTTTTCTCTGCATATTGGCAAGGAGTAAATCTCTGTGTTAACTTCTACATCATTAAAAAAATATTGTATTAATTCTTTAAGAATTTCACAAAAGGCATTTTGAACATATTTAAACACCCAACTTCTACTAGATCCACCCTTTCTACTTTCACCTTCATATTCAACCAATGCAGTTTTCTCCTCCCTTCCTCCCTCCCTCCCTCCCTCCTTCCCTCCCTCCCTCCCCATCTCTCCTTCCATCTTCTATCTCTCCTTCCCTTCTTTCTTTCCTTCCTTCCTTTGCATTGATACTTTCTTTTAAATAGTTTAAGTTCAGTTGTGTTGCCAAGGTACATTTAGGAATAGAGCCAAGCCTGCATTACGTTTTACATGACAGGGGTCACATCATTAGAAAACATGTGTTCTACATATTCCACCAGCTTTTGGTTGCCAATAGCTCCATAAAACGATGTGAGACATTCTTCTTAGCTTCCTTGTTAGAATTTCTCAAGATTAAGCAGGTCCTGCACATGCTGTCACTGTTGTTGTGAGTTTGTGTACACAACTGCCCTGTTGTATCTAAAATATAACAATTTCTTTGAGTTAAGAGCCACCACCTCTGGCTCTTACAATCTCTCTGCCTCCCTCCATGATGTTCTGTGAGGATCCCTGAGACTTGGAATTCTTTGTGTGATATGTACATCTCACTTAAAGTTGAATTCTCTACAGTATCTTATTATAAGCATACTGTGTAGTTGACTTCATGTTAACCAACATTTAAGGATTTTTGGGTATGATATATAAGTCATTCAAAGCTATTTTTATGCTATGTCCATTTAGCAAAATAATTGCATTAGACAGTTCTTCAGGGATTATGTCCTACAAAGCTACAGATGTTTTGGGCCCTTTAGCAGTTCCAGATACAAGCTCCATCTCATGGAGCAGGCTTTAGGTCAAGCCAGAGAATGGTTGGTTATTTCTATAGCATTCATGCAATTATTGTACCAGTGGTAATATTTTGTCAAGATAGTCATTACTTCAGTTTATAGAGTTCACATTTTGATATGATTGATGCTTACTTTATCTCTGTTGTAGCACACATAATTTTTTGAGCACTTTGAAAACAAATCAGTAAAAGTGAAGCCCTAGGTGATTATCAGCAACATTTCTCCATGTTCTATGAATCAAATATGTAGTATCTCCAACAACATGGTCTTATTGTTAAGTTCTAGAGGATAACTAAGTGTATTACAATACCTTGTAATGCTTGGGGACTTGTGACCCCATTGGTCAACAACTCAAAGAAGGGTATCTGTAACCTGAGTGTAGAGTAACTCAATTAAAACAACTTTTATATATGTTTATGTATATATTTTATAAAGATTCTACAGTAATAGCTTTCCATATGGCTTTTTTAAAAGGCCTTTAGCATTAATTATTTCTCACCATATGTATCCCCTATATTGTACTTCTATCTCACACCCCAATTCTCAAATGATCACATATCACAGTAATAACACTAAAATAAATTATATTTATATTCAAGTCAAGATGACTTGGGTATCAATCAGTGGAAATGTATGCTAGGAGACTAATTCACTAATACATGTGAATTCCGGGGTTCCTCTTACCTGTACCACTAAGATAAAAGGGGGAAATATACCTATGGATACCAAGTGAGTTTCATTTAGAAATGGTCTCAAGAAAATTGTGAATAATTCACTGTCCTCTTATCTCTCAGAATGACGCTTACACTATCTCAAATCAAAAGTAAAGCAAATTAATACATTCTCTGCTCCTTTAAAAATGGTTCTTTTTAGCACCAGTAGAAAAGTTATTAAGTGACTTCTTTATTTAGATGTTTTAAAATTGAAACTCAGATCTGATATTTTGAATTCACATCTGAATTTCTGAACTTTCCATCAGATGTATTTTTAGTCCCTAGCTTTATAACCCTAGATCATACATCTGAGAAAAGTGCTAAAGACAGAGTTGGTCTTACATATTGATTTTTACTCTTTAACTAAAAATAATTCAAAGAAAAATCTACAGTGGCCCTTATTTAATGGTATCCAGTTACCTGAGATTCTGAAAGGTATCACCTTTTGATTCCTAAAACTATTTCCAAACTTTCTAAATCTGGGCTTACTAAATTTTAACTGCAAGCTTACACAAAGGATTCCAAACTGCAAAGAGTGCCATCATGCATGTAGTACAAGCTCCAGGCCAACCATTTCAAAATGACTCAATAACCTTCTATTATACTTTACTCTTTGGATTCCAATTACCTTTTCATAGTTGTATGGAGTAAGATAAATGTCCATTTACTTGATAGTTATGATACTTTTACATTACTCATCTAATTCCATCCCTGGGAGTGACAGAGGATTGTTGGCTGAAAGTAGATTTCTTTTAGAAAAAGAGGGATTAGATTTTCTTTTATCTGTTTCTTCCCCTTTGTGGTAGTGTCTGCTAAATCGACCAGAATGGAAGGTACAAACTTTGCTTTAGCCATTTCCTATATCAGATCTGCAGAGCAAGAGTTTTCTGTGTACTGGAAGGAGAGTAGACATTCATAACAAAAATCCAAATATCCCATTGCTCTAGAAAGGTTATCCACATTCTTTGTTAATTCATGGTGACTTTGTGCACTGCCCATTTTTATTCTGTACTTATGTGTTTCATAGAAATAGAACCTTTATCTTCCTTCGAATTTCAATGATTTCTTGAGTCATTTTAGTCTTTCATCATGACTCATATGTATATGATGTGATAGTCATGATGACCTAGGTACTGTTCTCTTTAACAAAAACAAGCTAGGAGACTGCTGTGGGGTGGTCTTTCTGTATGCTGTGAATATGTGTTGCTACCATTGCTTAATAAAGAAGCTTCTCTGTCCTATGGCAAGAGAGGATAGAGCCAGATGGAAAATCCAAGAAAAGATATGGGGAGAAGGAAAGAGGAGTCAGGGAGACTCCAGCTCACTGCCCAAGGAGCAACATGCCAGCAGACTGGTAATGACACAGCCATGTGGCAATGCATAGAAGAATAGAAACGGGTTAATTTAAGATAAATGAGCTAGCTAGCAAGAAGACTGAGTTGGAGACCAAACAGTTTGTAATCAATATTAAGCCTCTGGGTGATTATTTTATAAGCGTCTGCTGCCCAGGTGGAACTGGATGGACTGAGAAACTTCAGTCTACAAGACAACAGCAGCAATGGGCTTTACCAGCAAGTTTTTCTTGCAAAACACAGAATCATAAAATAAGCCAAAGAGAATCCAAAAACTCTAATAAACACCTTCATGTAATGTTTTTAGTTGTAAACAATCAGCACATATTGGTTTAAAGAGCACATATTGGTTTAAAGAGTAAACCAATATTGGTTTAAAGAGTAAATAAATGAGTGGGTTTATGTACTTCTTTCTTTTTCAGTTATCCTAAGAAAAGCAAAAATTGCTTCATCATAAAAAAACACAATTAGGTTTCCTCACAATTACATGTGAGCATTGGATAAATAGGCACTAATGGAATCAAAATAATTGCAATATTATCAGGAAATAATTACTATGATGAGAATGTCCATCAAGTTCTCAGGAAACATAAGGCATTTGTGGAAAATCTAAATCCTTTGAATAGGCCTCCTGGTATTTGATAATTTTCTCAGATCATAAATATAGTCCACCTAAGTAGAATCACTAGATTTTGACTTCCAACCCTTACTGATATTAATGTCATGTCCATTAAGCAGATGCACTTGTAGCAGGCATGAAAGACAAAAGTGAATGGTATGTGATTTAGGAGTCCTTCTGTCAGGGAGAGCCTTGTTGCATTGTTGGGTTTGCTACAGTAGGTATAGAAATACTCCCCTCTGATTCCTGACTTATAGATTCTTCTATCTGGAGGAAACTAATTTGTCTCCACTCATGTAGTCTGGTATATAATAGACATTGTTACTGTTTCATATCATGTATTGTCAAAAAACTCTGAGGTGTTCTGCAAAATATTTAAATCCATCTAATAAATATTTTTTCCATTTTAATTATCTAGAATGTATTTTATTATTGGGAAAGAAAACTGAAAGATAAGTTCATTTAAAAACCATTAATGTGCATATAGGATTCCTAGAAGAGAAAGTACACATCCTGAAAACAAAGAGAAATATATATTTTTTATTGCTAATCTAATCAGGGTTATTTGATCTCATATCTTAACAATAAGAAGACATTTTTGGGGGCTAGCAAAATAGCTCAGCAGGAAATGGTGCTTTCCATCAAGTCTGAGGTCTACCCTTGGACCCACATGGTAAAGGAAAGAACTAACTTCTCAACATGTGTCCAAAAATATGCTGTGGCACTATGTCCCAAAATACTAAATAAATAAATTTTAAAAGAACTCACCCTTTCACCATGAAATAATATATTACTAGCTGGGTATCCTGGCACATGTTGTAACCCTAGAGATAGGAAAGTGGGATCAGGATCATCTTGAATGTCCCAAGCTAGGATATATAGTGAATGCAGAGCCAGTTTTAGCTTGTGATGAGAACTTGGTTTAAACAAAAATCCATGGTTAAGCATGTAGCTCAGTATTGGAATGCATGAAAATATGTCCAAATTCCTAAGTTTGATACCTAGTATCACCAAGAAGTTTACATGAATATGGTGAAATGGTTTATAGTTCTTTTTATAGAATAACCGTTTCTCAAAGGTATACTTTCTGTATATGTTAATATCTATGTTTTTATATATATCCTCAAAGATAGATACAAATATTGCTGTCATAATTCCTACATTGTGAACCCAATGAATAGTTCCAGATTAATTCATTTACAACATCATGCTAACATCAAATGAAACCAAGAGACACATAGGTGACAGCACTTACAGTATCCATAGATGTCCCAAAAAAATTCAAAGGGAAGAAAATCAGACATATCCAAATTACCTGCAGTATAGCTTCTAACTAAACTCAAGGTTTAATGTCTGCTCCAATAGTATGTAAATAGTGAGATCATGAACGTTTATTTTGAACACTGATATAGCCAAATCCTCTCAGAATAATAGAACACATTGGAATGAATATTTATGGATAGAATCATCTGGCTGCTTTAGCCTCCAAATAAGAGAAGAGTTACTGTTTATATTACTTTCTTCTAGGTCATAATCTTTCAACTTGATAAATTTTATTCAGAACTGATCTCTAACATGTATTATACAAGCAATGTTGAGTTTTTCTCCTGGTTTTTATAGTTTTGACTTTCAAAAGGGTCAAAGCAGAAGTTGAATAGAAACTGTCTTTAAATATTCAATTTCTTGGTTTATTTTTTCTCATATTCTAAAAATATAATTTGGGTTAACATGGGATAAAATTATAAAAGAAGGAAATATATTTGAATATTCAATAAACAATTTAGAATATTTTGTCCATTTTATAGAATCTTTGATTAATTACTTTTTCTTGTACTATATATAGTAAATCCATGGTTCTATGTGGAATGTTAGAATATTCCTTGGTTTCTCTTGTACCTCATTAAACTACACCATAGCAGATTCAGGAAAACTAGAGCTGATTTTCAAGCTTTAACTTCTGGAAAAATACTGTATTAAAAATTAGGAACATGATTAACTTTTAAATGATCAATTTTCTTCTTTGTTAATTAGTATGCATTAGTACCTATTGACGTATTACAAGCAAAATTTTTAACAATAAAAATGGTATTCCAACTTTTACAGAGATTTTTTATTTACATTTTTTGAGATTTTCATGCATTGATACTCTATCTGAATCTTTTCCAGACAACTCCTCCTGTGATCCCTCTTGCAACTTTCCCCCAAATTAATGAAATCTTTATTTTTATGATTTTATACACACACACACACACACACACACACACACACCTTTTTAATTCATTTAATGTTGCTTTTAAGTAAGCACACTTAGAGCTAATGGGAATTTTTAAGCATAGGTACTAAAACTATGATATTTTAATGACAATAAAGCATTTTATTTGCTTCAAATTAGAAACAATATTGTCATTAATCTTCATTCTCACATACTCACTGTATTGAATTTGTGTTACTTAGCATGAATTATAAGCTCTGGGTATATTACTTAATAATCACAAATTGTGTTGAAATATGGATCATTTTCATTTGACAGATAAGAAAACCAAGTTTTGTAAAATGTATGTATATGTCAAGATGATGTGACTTGGGAATGAAGACTAAATTCAGTCAAGTCTACGGGAAATCAAATCTCAGCTCCTTAACATCTGCCTTCCCAGAATATCTTGACCTTGATGCAACTTCCAAAGAGTTTTATGACATTTACACTAGCAAACAGAATTTCCTTCTACTATTTTTGAAGTAATTCCAATTTGATAATTGCTTAAAGATTATACCATGTTTAGAGAAACCTTGTAACTGCCTCTTTATGTTATATTTGGTGCTATAAAATCTTCAATTACAAATGAGGGAGAGAAGAAATAATTTGCCTTTCATCTCAATCATTTAGGGGATAAATTGTCAACTGTGCCCACTTCAATCCTGAATACTGATCACAGTTTCTTACACGTTGTGAAATATCTCTCTGATTAAATGTCATGTGATAACCGTGTCAACTTTAATGAGTCACCTCCAATCCATCCTTCATTCACAATATTTTTAATTGCTAAGCAATCACATATTCCCACTTACACTTTGGCACATAATTCATGTCCACTTTGTCCTTAGGGTTACTATGAACTGCAGTGCTTTATGCAGGCTCCATCTGTTCAGTTTCCTGTGCTGTTCTCTGGTGTAAACCCTCCTTAGCTATTACTGACTGACCTCAAGGCTTGTCAGGTAGGGCAGTTGCCACATGCAATGGATGTCCACTGTCCATAATATTGGGGCTTACAGCATATTTTCATCACTGTCCCTTCCCTATACTCAGCCCAAGTACCATCACCTCCCTCTAAGTTTGAGTCCTTCTTGTCTCTACAATGTGAATGTCCTGAGGACAGTACATCCAAAGCCTCTCCTTTTTATCTAGCCTTCAAGAGCCTGATCTTCAGTTATTAAAAACCTCAGTTTCATATATTGATTATATTAAGCACAATGCACTGTGAGAGTCGTTAGAGAAGATCTCACATTGACTCATCTTCTCCCCAGGCAGCCAAGGAACCAGAATAAAATTATATATTGTCATGGCATTTACTGAGGTTGATTCTGCCCTCAATTTGTAGAATATCCTTTCCAGTTAAGAATATACTAACATTGGCAAGAACATTCATTGCTTCTATTTGAGTTTCGTGGTATTATTACACTCATGAAAATTTACTCTCTATGCTGCCAAATTTTGTATTTAATGTGTCATCAACTTATTACTCATGATTTAAAACTACATTCCCAAGTCAGAGCATCTATGAAAAACAGTTGTCACCAGATGCTACAACCGAAAATTATCTAAGCAAGCCTGGAAATTTGTTTTGTCTTAATTTCTCTAGTTTTCACACATATGGCTTCATATGTTTAAGATATTGTACCTCATTGTTTTCATATATATATATATATATATATATATATATATATATATATATATGAACTGTCTGAATTAATATTAAGGGTATAACAATATATATGTCCCTGATTAATAGTGTCAGTGTAGTCTCCCAAGTAGAAGGGCTCAAAACTTTTGAGATTCTGTTTCTTCAATGGAACATCCTGCCCTTTGATAAATGTCATGGGCAAATTGAATACTGTTTCTTCTCCTTCCCCTTCTTCCCCTTCCCCTTCCTCCTCCTCCTCCTCCTCCTCCTCCTCCTCCTCCTCCTCCTCCTCCTCCTCCTCTTCTTCTTCTTCTTCTTCTTCTTCTTCTTCTTCTTCTTCTTCTTCTTCTTCTTCTTCCCCTTCCCCTTCCTCCTCCTCCTCCTCTTCTTCTTTTTCTTCTCTCTCCTCCTTCCCTCTCCTCCCCCTCCACTTCCTCCTCCTTTTTCTTTCTTTCTTTTTTTGTTCTTCCAGACAGGTTTTACTGTGTAGCTCTGGCTGTCCTGGAACTTGCTTTGTAGACCAGGCTGCCCTCAAACTCACAGATATCCTTCTACCTCTGCCTCCCAAGTGCTGGGATTAAAGGCATGTACCACCCCCACACCCCCACTACCACCTTGATTCTGGCTAGTGTCTTTGAGCTATGAGTTGCTCTTAGAAAAAAAAGGTAGTATGTTGGACTCTTCTACTGCTGTTGAAAGATTAAGTTAAACAAAGTATCTTGAGAGATTCCTAATACAAGGTTCCAAATGTGTGTTAGTTCTGCTTGTTATGAAGAGAGAAGACAATGCAAGTTCTCTTCTTCCTGCATGTATCAATCTAAAGTATCGGTGTCTTTGTGGTAATTCTGGAAGTAGACCATCATTCCCTAGTGTGTGCATCCCTCTCTGGGATTTATCAAGCAATATGGTGCCATCCAGGCTTCCCTCTGAAGCAACAAAGTAATTGGAGCCATCTAATCTTTCATGGAATCTGCTAGTGATGGCTTGTTTCTTGTCTTCATCAGAAAAAGAACAACTGTCGCTAAGTTTGTTCTAAACTAATCAAATCTTTCTGTACTGCCCTTTCATATTAGAATAAATAGGAAGAAGTGTACCTTCTTAAGCAACTCTGGCAGCAAGCTAAGTCCTTGGACTAAACCAAGACATATGATTTTACATCACAGAATTTTTCTTAGATAACTGTGGTGGTTTGAAAGAAAATTGCCCTCAAAGGGAGTGGCATTATAAGAAACTGTGGCCTTGTTGGAATAGATATGGAGGAAGTGTGCAACTTGTGGGGGTTGGCTTTTAAGTCTCCTATGCTCAAGTTATACCAAGACACAGAGTTCCCTTCCTGTTGCCTACAGATCAAGATGCAGAACTCACAGCTCCTTCTCCAGCACCATGTCTGCCTATATGCCATCATATCCTGCCATGAAGATACTGGACTAAACCTCAGAAACTGAAAGCCATCCAATTAAATGTTTTCCTTTATAAGAGTTGCAATGGTCATGATGTCTATTCATAGCAATATCAACTCTAACTAAGTCAGTGAGTTTGGGTTAGTTAGCTTTTGTCCACATGACACAAACTAGAGAAACAGGGGAAGACAGAACTTCCATTGAGGAATTGCTTCCATTAGACTGGCCTGTGGACATGTCCATGGGAGCATTTTTATTGCTAATTGATGAGGGAAGGTAATGTCATCCCTAAGCAGTTAGGTTTAGACCCTCTAAAAAAGATATCTGACCATGGTCCTGAAAGCAAGCCAGTGAGCCTATGTTCTCTGCTTCAGTTCCTACCTTCAGTTTATGGCATTGATTCCTGCCTGGGCTTCCATTAGTAACATAGACCCTTTTCTCCACATGTTGCTCCTGGTCACAGTATTTCAAAAGTTTCAGCATTTTTTTTTTTTACTTTACTCTTCTGTCTCACTATATAGTTGTTCTAAAATATTTCTAGCACTAGTCATGGTTTTAAATCAAAATCTAAAACTGTATCATGTCAAATTAGAATTTTTCCTATATAATCTTACTACCTAATTGTAGAGGCTGTTGTCAACAACATTTGTTTTTGCATAACACCTTTGTGATTTATGTGTCAATATACAGTATGTTGATAACTGTTTTAATATCAGTGGAAACTTCTTTTTTTGAAAGCTGTGATCTATTGTTTTTGTTGGCCATTCTTTTTAACCTGGGGTGCCCCTGACCATTGATCACATCCTAGGGGGGGCTTTTTGTTATGACCTTTGGTAGCATCAGTTTTCATGTATTTTTTCAAATATTTTCAATCTGGGGACTCCATCTCCAAACTCAGTCCTATCTTAAAAGTATAAGTATATTGTTTTTCTTGCCTTAACATTCTTTCTCTTATTTGTGTTTCCCATTTCCATAACTCTAAGCATCACTATAATTCTCTATACTTGGCCTCTGTTCAGAGCACTTATATTACTGAGCTGGATGTTAAATTAATAGCTCATAAGTATAATACTCCTAATATTATTTTATCAGAAATATGGACTTAGGCTACTTTTCCAAAAAATCATTTGTAAGTCTTTTATTTACTTATTCTTACTTTGAACAGACATGTATTACTTGGCACTAGACTTGTTAAAATTTGAAAGGAGGAATCCCCCCAACTGGTTATCTAACAAGTGATCAGCCTTAAAAACCAGATTATGTATATAATATATATGTATATGTATCATATAGAGCAAGAAAACTGTATTTATATACATAGGAACATACATCTACAGGTACACATATATGTACATGTATCAACAATTAAAGAAAATGATTCCAGAGGCCATTTGAGACAGGGGTAAAGGGGAAAGGGTAAAAGGATGCGCTGTGGGATGGACAAATTATGTATGTCAAATTATGCTGATTGGTCAATAAATAAAACGCTGATTGGCCAGTGGCTAGGCAGGAAGTATAGGCGGGACTAACAGAGAGAAGAAAAGAAAGAACAGGAAGGCAGAAGGAGTCACTGCCAGCCGCCGCCAGGACAAGCAGCATGTGAAGATGCCAGTAAGCCACGAGCCACGTGGCAAGGTATAGATTTATGGAAAAGGATTAATTTAAGCTATAAGAACAGTTAGCAAGAAGCCTGCCATGGCCATACAGTTTGTAAGCAATATAAGTATCTGTGTTTACTTGGCTGGGTCTGAGCGGCTGTGGGACTGGCAGGTAACAAAGATTTGTCCTGACTGTGGGCAAGGTAGGAAAACTCTAGCTACAATGATGCAATTATGTTTTATTTTTTTTAAAGACAAAAACACTGCATTGCTAAAGGCATCTTTGAGTAGCAGGACCAAGTATAACACCCATAGTACCTGCTAACTTATTAAAATGCTATAACACCATTATATCCCACTTGGTTATTTCCACAAGTGGGGAGTGTGTAAGTTGCAGTCAAATGCATTTCTAGGTGAAACATCTGCTTCCTTTCTTCACAATTCTCTCCTCCTCTAACTTTGCACTTTGTACCCAGTTTTCCTGATAACAAAGCCATCATCAAATTTGCAGTCTATATTTTTAATCTTGTTTTCCCCATGTTCTCTTTCACTCTGAATAACTTCTCTAAACATAGTCTTTATTTTTTCTTAACTTTTGATTATTTGTGAATTTCACATCATGCACCCTAATCCCACTCATCTGCTTATTCCTCCATTTCAGCCTTCTGCATTTTCTACCTCCCCACCAAAAGAAAATAAATAAATAAACAAAAATCTAAAATAAAAATAGGAATTAAAAAATGTAGCTGGAGTTTTCTCCAGTCCCGTCAAACCCACAGCCAATTAGATCCAAATAAACACACAGACGCTTATATTATTTAAACTGTTTGGCCTAATGGCTCAGGCTTCTTGCTGTCTAGTTCTTATATCTTGAATTAACCCATTTCTATTAATCTATAAGTTGCCACATGGCTTGTGGCTTACTGGTAACTTACATCTTGCTCCTAATGGCAGCGGCTGCTGGCAGTGTCTCTGACTCCCAGCGTTCTCCTCTCTTTGTCCTGCCTATACTTCCTGCCTGGCTACTTGCCAATGGCTACTTGCCATTTTATTTATCAACACATTCACAGCATACAGAACATATCCACAGCAAAAATAAATAAAATAAAATCTTGCCATGGTAGTTGTGGTGTGTCATAGTGTGCCATACAGTATACCCTTTTCCCCAAAGAGCTTTACTTGAACTTGCAAATGTTCATTGCAAGGTCTCTGGCTTTTGTTACACTATCAACACTGGATCATCACTATGACTCTTCTTGGATATGCTGTTATTGCCCTGTGGCGTGGAGATCCTATAGCTTTGGTTCTGCAGGACCAGCTCTTTCATGCATTCCAGCAGTTCTTAGATGGGGTCAACATTAGGGTGGGCCATCTCAGACCCCTGGATCTGAGTCTGGGTGGCAGCTGAGTTGGGCAGCCTGCCCAGTGTTCTGCACTCACACTGCCAGAACCAGCTCTCCTGCTTTGCCCAGGCAAGGGGTGGAGCCAGCTCTCCTTCATCCACACTCCCAGGGACTGCTCTCCCATCTGGCACAGGTATTGAGGTGCAGGGCCAGATCACTCATTTGCCACAGGCAACCAGGGATAGGGCCAGCTCTCCTTCTTTTACAACCACAGGGCTGGCTGTCCCACACCTATGCTACCAGGATTAGTGAGGTGTGGGAACCACTTTCCAGAGTGATGCAGCCAGTGAGGGTTGGGGCCAGCTAAGCCACACCCATGCCACCAGGAGCACCTCTACTGGGAAGCCCAATCAAAGTGTAGAGCCCACTTCCTGGAGTGATGCAATTGGCAAGGGGAAGGGGTCTTTAGTTTTTAAAATAAGAGTTTTATACGTTGAAATTTTCATACATGTATATGATGTATTTTGTTCATGTTCGCCCCCAGTTCAACTTCTCCCAAACCTTCCCCCAATACATTTTCCTACAAACTTCATGTCCTCTTTTAAAGGAATTTATTTATCATCTACTGAGTCCAATTATTGCTGTCTATATGCACCTGGGTGTGGGGTTATCCAATGGAACTGGATGCCTGCCAATGGCTACCACCCAAGAAAAGTGTTTCTCCTTCTCCCAGAAACTAAAAACAGCCAATACTTGCTCAATTATGGGTAGGAACTTGGGAGCCCCTCCAATTCTGTGCTGATATTTTTAACTGGCCTGATTTTGCACAGGTCATGTTCAGGTAACCACAACTGCTGTGAATGCATGTGTATTATAGCCATGTCATATTCAGAGGATAGTATTTCATAGTGCTTTCCCCATCCCCTACCCTAGCTCTCACTTTCTTCTCAGCTGTCTCTTTCTAAATGTTCCATGAGCCCTACAGGGACTTTGGGGGCTGCTGTTATTAATGTCTCTTCTATATTTGAGTGCTCATAGCCACTTATTCTCAATTATTTTGAATAATTGTGAATCACTACATTATTGATTTCTGACTTCAATTAGATGCTACCAAGATTGAGAGCACCACAAATATATTGATTCAGACATGAATATTTAGAAGGCATTTTGACAATATGACCATTTAGCAAATTAAAATTCTAGATTCTACCTGAGAGACCCTCTAACTTTCCTAGCCGTGGTATATTGTTGTTGATACCTTGTTTTATTTAATAATGTTTATAACATAAACTATGAGTTGTCTAGTGTAAAGCAGATATCAAATCCAATTAGAACAAAATTGCTTACTCCCATAACAGCCATGCCAGTATGGTATCAATGGACACATGTTGCTTGACAGCCGTGATAAGGCTGTTGCTGGATTTTCTAAAAATTGCTGGCTCTGTGTGTAAGTGTGTGTCCTGGTGAATTTGAATTTGATTTCTCCATGACTATGAGCAAAGTGTGTTGTGACTCCTGACAAATTTCGAACATTCTATCCAGTTTGCATTCCCACAACAAGGTCTGAGGTTTTCATCTTATCCACATCCACACCAGCATTTGTGGTCATTAGTGTTCCTGATAATAGCCATTTTGGACTGAGATTAGATGGGAGCACACAGTAGTATTTTTTTTTCTTTGCTAGCTAAGTATAGTATTGAACACATTTTTAATTTTTGCTAGTCATTTGAATTTCTTCTTTGGAGTACTTTCTGAAAGGATTGGTATCACCTTAGAATACCCCAAGACCAGGTTCTTGGCACAAAAGATATTTATTAAACCAGATGGACTAAGGGCAAGGAATAGAAGACAAAAACAGGGCATAGAGGAAGAGGGAGAATAATTTACTGATTAAGCCATCTCCCCAATCCAAACCATAGTTATGGTTGTAGACATGTCCAAGTGATGTGTGTGTGTGTGTGTGTGTGTGTGTGTGTGTGTGTGTGTGTGTGTGTACTTACACACATATCAAACAACATGTCTTTATTATGAAAGAAGGTACAGTACTTCAATGACCTCTAGATTCTAGGACTCATTTACTCCTTCACTTTTTCATAAACTATTCCAGTCTCTTATCCAAAGTTATTCATCTCTCCATCTGCATGCTTTACATACTAAAATATCTTCCCAACCTGTGAATATGGCATAACATCTTTTCCAGTAAGCCTTCTTTGTTCCCCTGCAGGACTGGGATTCCTTCACTTGAATATCCTCTTATAATCCTTTACTCATTTTTTCTTCTCTTCAAGACAGGGTTCTCCGTGTAGCCTTGGCTGTTCTGGAACTCTCTCTATAGATCAGACTGGCCTTGAATTCCTAGAGATCTACCTGCCTCTGCTTCTCTGCCTCCCAAGTGCTGGAATTAAAGGCATGCATCACCACCACTGGCTAGTTTATGTTATTTTTAGGAGCTATTTTTGCTAGTTACTAGAGCCTTATATCCAGTAAACATTGACGTGTATGTGTGTGTGTGTGTGTGTGTGTGTGTGTGTGTGTGTGTGTGTGTGTGTGTGTACATGCATGTGTATATGTGATTGTATGGGAATGGGTTTGCTTGAAAGCCAGAGGTTAATCTTGGCTCCTCAACAAACATCAGCCTTCTTTATTTGGGACAGAGTAATTCACTGGGATCTGGACTTATACCAATTCAGCTAGTCAAATTGGTAAGTAAGCTCTAGAGAGCTTCCTACCTCTTCTTCCCAAGCACTGAGATTGAAAGTGTGCACCCCCACTCTTTTTTCAAACATAATTTCTTTATTGAATCTTTGGAAATTCCACACTATACACCCCAATTCTGCTCACCACCCAATTCTTTCACATCCTCCCTTCACCTCTGCAGCACCCCCTCCCCATAAAAATAAAATAAAATAAAATAAAACCAAATTACCTTTTTGTGGGAGTGCTGGAGATAAAGCTCAGGTCTTTATGTTTGTGGAGGAAGCATAATTAAAATGAAACTATCATTTTATCTCCCTGGTTTTTTTTTTACATGATACTCAGTCAGATGTGTTCACAAATGAGAAAACGGTAAAGGCATAGCAGAACAGTATTATCTTCACAAACCTTAAAAACAGGACTGATGGAATGTTACAAGGAAACCACTAGTGTTAGCCTGCACAGAACAAGTCATTCTTCTAGGTTCCAAAAGAGGAACAAGACAGACTAATTTGAATAATTTCACCAAGTTCTAAATTATATAGGTAGTCCTTTAATATTTGACAGCTGGTAGTTCATTGTTTAAGGAGAGAAACATTGATTCTTCAGGTACAATGAACATGGCCCTGGAACATTTATTTTGATATCAAAGGCCGGGAGATTTGTTGTCCTTGGAAGGGGTAATGGCTAAGACCCAGAAATATCATAATATAAAGAAAATAAAATGTAAGCAATTAAGAAATTATTACCCTATGTTAATAATTAGAAACAGAAATGTTAAGTTGTGATTAGTAGATAGATATTAATTGAACAAGCATGGGAGATTTCACTGATGCTTTTGAGAGTGATGGAAAATAAATGTTCAGAGTGAGCTACAGTTCTGCTAGTAAAACTGATAGCTGAGATGCTGGTAAATGATGCACCTGCTTTGATCTATTTATAGAACCACAGTATTGCTTTCCTTCTGTGGTGGTGCGAGGAGTCTATATGTTACAACCACAAAGAAATGGAAAATTTAGCTACTAATGTAGACTGAAGCCACTCATTTTTAAACAATCTTTGTTTTAAACCTCATTAATGTGTAACACTGAGGTTCAGTTTCATAGATTTTTTTTTCCTATAAGAGTAATCAAGTGAGAAATTTTCAGTTTTCTTATTGCCTGACTTAATCTGAAGGTTTGTAGCTCACCTGTGAACCTGAAGGTTGATCTGAATGGAATGCTAGATGTAAAATGTCTAATGTAAGCAGACTTCTTGAACAAAAATGTTCAAAGGATTCATTCATGCTATAACTTAATGATTTTAATTTTAGGACTGATTTTGATGAGAGAAACTTGTTTGGTTTATAGACTGATATGTCTCTCTCTCTTAACCTCACACACTAAAGTTAGATCTCTATTATTTGTATCCAAGGAAAATGCAAGAAGCAAAAAGTTTATCACCACTCAAATAACAAAATGAAATAAAACACTATTCTATGTAGTTGCTGCAACATTTTAGGATTGCCCAATTGATTTGTCCATTATGGTGAAAGTAGTAACTGAGAAAGGGATAGGAATGAGAGCCCAAGTGTCTGGGACATTTGATTTATTGATGTAACAATTACAGGCCTCTGGCTACTCTCACAAACCTTGAAGACAACTGAATATATCTATTGCCAGAACCTAGAACCTAGATAGAGTTGAAATCAGATGAGGATGTGCATTAAGGTGTGGTGAACATTCTTACTGTGCTGCATTTCATCCATGTAAGCAGTTTTAATCATCTGGCAAAAATTGATTGCTACCATAAATTTCTGAAAATGAAAAGGTGATTTTTACAGACAAATGAATTGTAAAAAATTCATGGAAGTGCATAGATTCCATGCACTTGTAATAGATTCAAGAAAAGTAGATAAATTATTTGTTTAAACAAATGAAAAATTGATCTGAAGATTTATATCTGTAATTTTAAGGATTTAATAATTTAATAATTGCATTATTTATTATAATTATAATTATTTGTATGTATGTGTGTGCATGCATATATGGTATGTGTATGTGATATATATATATATATATATATATATATATATATGTGTGTGTGTGTGTGTGTGTGTGTGTGTGTGTGTGTGTGTGTCTTCTTATGAGGAGGCCCTCATAAGAAGACTGCAAAAGTGTGAAGCTGCAAAAGTGATACTCTGGTTGGATTGAAGACCCCAAAAGAAGGGCTACACACAGAGAATGGATCCACATCAGGATAGAGATGTATGTTGCAGGCAGCAAAACTAAAATTGTGGAACTATCTAAGTCTTTTGAAACTGAAAGTCTTAGAAATGTAACATGGAACTATAGATTTGATGTTTATCCTGATGGTGTCAAGTATGATTTTTTTCCCTAATTATCCTAACTATGCCCACAATTCTCCACTTCAGAAAGGAAATAAATAAATTCTATATAATTTTAATTTTGGATTTTATTTAAACACTATTTAACTTGTCATAGCTAAAAGACTGCCTTGAATCTAGGAATAGACTTTGGACACTTAAACCATGCTCAGATTGTTAAAAACTATGAGAACTATCAAAGTTGGACTAAATGACTTTTGCCTATTGTTGTGGATATTGCTCTGTATAAATAAACACTGATTTGCCAGTGGCCAGTCAGGAAGTATAGGTGGGACTAACAGAGAGGGAAAAAGAGGAAACAGAAAGGCAGGGGAGAGACCTGTCAGCTGCCACCATGACAAGCAAGATGTAAGGTACCGGTAAGCTATGAGTCACGCGGTAACTTATAGATTAATATAAATGGGTTAATTTAAGATATAAGAACAGTTAGCAAGAAGCCTGCCACGGCCATACAGTTTATAAGTAATATAAGCATCCAAGTGATTATTTTATATGTGGGTTGTGGGACTGCAGGGGCTTGCTGGGACCTGGAGAGAAGTTCTCCAGCTACAAATGGCACCCAATGGCTCGAGTTTCCACCTTAAACCTGACAATATTTAATAAACAATTCTGAACAGAGCCAAAACCAGGTTCCTTGCTTCATGTCTCATACTAGATGCCGCAAAACTCGGGTTTGAATTACTGGCGGGTTCCTGACCGGCAGTATGGCAGGAATGAGGCGTCTGCCAGCAGCACATTACCCAGTGTGGTAGATTTAGTCTTTACTAGTATAAAAAAAAAAGAGAGAGAGAAGTTTCTGGGCTACATGCTACTTTGATAAAAGCATAGACCCATTATTTCTGAGACTTGATGGCTCCCAGAGCTGGCGGAAAACGTACCACCGCCATGTTGGGAAGCTAAAGTGGGCAGAGCCAACAGCCACAGCCCGGTTTCAGTCTTAAAAGGCTACAGTTTAAAACAATAGGTTCACAATAAGACTGAGTCAGATAAAATGGTTTCCAATGTATGTAAAAATGTACGTAGGCTTCAAAGAGAGACAAAAAATATATATACAGTTATATAAACAGATTTTTTAAAAATAAAGTCTTTAAAAAACATTAATGGTAATAAGCCACGTAAAGATGGCTATCACACAGAGAATCTGGATTATGTTGTCTTTGATATTTGTAACTAAAAAAAAAACATTTGATTGTAAAAGCTGTTGAGTTATGCCAAAATGTAAATTTTAAAGGTACCTTGACTTCAAAATTTGGATATAAGTATATGTTACTTTAAAAAAGGAGGCTCTGCTTTTGTTTCCACAGAAATCCAGAGGCTATAGATTTGTTCCAGATTAAGATACATCAGGTTTGACCAGCTAAGACCCCTAAAAGGTCTCTGATGACACCATGGTCCTGACAATCTAACATCCAGAACAATTTCAAGGCCACTGGCTCAAACAATACAGCCTCACAGACTACTCCATAAGCCTAAAATTTTCTTCGTATCCCCGTAAGATACAGCGCCCTCCTCCAACCAAAAGTGATAAGAGATGCTACGCCCAAATTCCCAAATTTACCAAGTTGGCTTTAGAGATGGAATTGGCTCACTCCCCCTCTAAACCCAGACATATTCCTGAAACAAAAGGTTAAAAGATTCTTTTGTCCCATATCAGAAGAGCCCTCTGGTATGGGACAGAGAAAAACCAATATTTTTATTTAAAACAGAT
Source organism: Peromyscus leucopus (assembly GCF_004664715.2). Lineage (NCBI taxonomy): Eukaryota > Metazoa > Chordata > Mammalia > Rodentia > Cricetidae > Peromyscus > Peromyscus leucopus. Next base: position 12,679,899 of record NC_051081.1, read on the forward strand.
TGATTATAAATACAATCTTTTCTAAAGAAGAAAAGGGGATATGATATAGATATATAGGATATAGATATGATAAGATAAAAGGATAGATTAATGAACCTACTATTAAAGAATAACTTGTTTAAAATATTTTACATTTGGTATAGATTTTAGTTTATGCTTAAAATATTTTATATTGATATAGATTTTAGTTTATTGATACAAGTTTAAACTTAATTTTATTATATTGTATATATATATATATATATTTCTATTCTTGTTTGAGGTATTATGTTTATGTAACTCATTTAGATTAAAATGAATAATTGAGAAATAAATTAAGAATTAGTCATCTATGATAATCATACTTATAGCCATGTTAGTTAAGTCTTCTAGGTATACATAGATATATTTCAGATAGATAAATAATCTTCAAATACTTCAAAGACCTAGAGAATATGGCAATTAAATAACTTAGAATTCTGTTGATGTGATACACAATTACTCCTTACAGCATCAATTTGATCCTGAGAGAATGTTGGGCTTCTAAGACATTTCCATTTGAAAGTTTGTCTTCTTGGCACAAAATGGCCTACTGGGCAAAGAACTGCAATTGTCTCGACTGCTGACAGTACGAATGCTGTCCTTTCTGGACTAGAAGGACATAAAAAAAGTGACCATTGTACTCTGCCAAGACAGGGTAAGATGGTCTTTCAAAATTCCGGCTTCTAAAAATGGTCTGTCAGATACTCTAGGCCCATAGCCAATTTGCATGCACCAACAATGCTGAGAAAAGGTGACTGTCCAGGCTGCCAGCTGTCTCTACCTACCCTGCAAGACTCCAGAAAGTTGCTTGCATCCTTCTCCCATTTCTCAGGTAGTATTATATCCTTTCTGAGATCTTTGATGTGGTTGAAGACTAGATAGCTATAATTTCCTCAGTTATGATAAAATATAGGTTAGATATAAAACCTTAGACTCACAAATATAAGATAGATAGGATATCTTCTTTAATATTATAATTGTAATTCTTGCCTAATAATTGTCTTGTTATATGTAATTTTACTATGTTAAAGTTAAAACCTTCCTTCTTAAAAAAGAAAAAAAGGGGAAGTGCTGTGGATATCGCTCTGTATAAATAAACACTGATTCACCAGTGGCCAGGCAGGAAGTATAGGCAGGACTAACAGAGAAGAGAAAATAGGAAACAGAAAAGCAGGGGAGAGACCTGCCAGTTGCCACCATGACAAGCAAGATGTAAGGTACTGGTAAGCCATGAGCCACGCGGTAACTTATAGATTAATATAAATGGGTTAATTTAAGATATAAGAACAGTTAGCAAGAAGCCTGCCACAGCCATACAGTTCATAAGTAATATAAGCATCTGAGTGATTATTTTATATGTGGGTTGTGGGACTGCAGGGGCTTGGTGGGACCTGGAGAGAAGCTCTCCAGCTACAGCCTATGTGTTAAGGTTTGTTGTGGTTTGAATGAAAATTGTGTCCCATAGACTCATTTATTTGGTCGCCCATTGTTGCTGGTGTTTGGAGAGGTTATGTAATGTTTAGGGGGTACAGTCTTACTGGATGAAGTACATCACTGGGTACCAGTCTTGCTGGATGAAGTACATCACTGGGTACCAGCTTTGAAGGTGTATAGTCTCACCCCAACTTTTCTGCTTTCTCTGCTTTCTGTGTGTGCTGGGTATGTGATCAAAAGCTTCCTGATCTGGTGATCACCTGCCTTGCCTTTCAATTCATTTTGTATTCTTAACCTTTTGAAATAATGGACCAAAGCAAAGCTTTTCTCCCTCAAGTTACCTTCAGATAGAGTGATTTATCACAGCATCAAGAAGTAAATACAAATATATACTTATTAACTGCATAACATTGGAAAAATTGCTTATATTCTAGTGCCTCATTATCCCTTCCAGTAAACTGTGGCTAATAGTGATGCCACTTCTTGAGTGTTACAGGAAATTTAACATACGCTTGTGTATTTATATATGACAATTTATTTAGAATTACTCTGCACATAATAGAGTACATGATAAATATCTCCTATCATTCACAATTCCTTAATCTATTAGTATACTCAACTCTATTAATGTTCAACAGAAGACTGACCTGACAGAAAAGATGGACATTCATATCAAACCATATCCTGGAACTCAAGGGTTTTGGGGCAAAGATCATTTCCCCAAAAAATGATGAAATCTTTAAAAAATTAAATGATGAATAAAGAAAAAACTAATTTCTTCTGCAAATGAAATAGTTTAATATTTATGCTTTTTAATTTGTTTATTTTTTTGTTTGTTTTTCAAGACAGGGTTTCTCTGTGTAGTTTTGGTGCCTGTCCTGGATCTTCCTATGCAGACCAAGTTGGCCTTGAACTCACAGAGTTCCACCTGGCTCTTTCTCCTGAGTGCTGGGATTAAAGGTGTTTGCCATTAAGTATTTATCTTAATGTTAATTAACATTTAAAGATTAATTTATTTTATATTCTTCTGAAAATTTCTCTAGAATGTATTGAAACAACTTTTTCCTATTCTTTTGATTCTCACAGTGGTGTCTCTTTTTTTCATACCTATAAAATCAGTCTTCCAAAAACCAGATACCTTGTTCCTTCTAGCATTTTAAGATTTACTTATTTCTGCTATAATTGATATTTTCAATAGCCCTATATATGTAGAGTTATGAAATAGTAGTCTAGTATATTATCAAACATAAATAGTACCTATAGGTTTCTATAGTAGAGAGATAAATATCATAGTTAACCTTTATTGTATTAAATTTATACCTATATCTGGTATGTCTATTATTTAATCCATGGTTCTGAAACAATTTATCCCCCTCCAAGTGTGTGTGAAAATGCATGTGTGCGTATATCTTTTCCTCATTGTCAAATTTCTTAAATTCTGGTAGGTTCTGTGTTTGTCACAAATATATATCAATCGTAGAGTTAGAGAACAACCAAGTGCATAAAACCAAAACAGATGATCACTCTTGGCTTTGTTTGAAAATCATCAATGTCATAGCACATTTCAAGAATAGATGACAAGGAGTAGAGCTATTACCATAGTAACACAAGGTTCCAAGATCTCAGGACCAGGGGGAGGGGGCACAGTGTTCAGTGCTACAAACTCTGAGATGTAGCTTTTTATCAGCAGACTTGGCAAGTGAAGAATTGGCAGGCTTTTCTTAGAATGTTTTGTCTTAGTAACCTTGGTAGACACCTGCAACTCTGACCTTGTGTATAAAACTATAAAGCTTTAAACTTATGGTCCATATACAAAGACCTTTGGTCTAGTTTGAACTTGCTCTGGGGTAAAAATGAGCTAAATGTGTCTCGTTTGTGTTAGATTGAGGAGAGATTATTAATTTCTGTGTTAGTCTGAGCAAAAGGAATAAAGCAGACTTTAAGTGTCTACAGTCTCATGAGACAATGGATCGGGCTATGAAGCATATCCTAGTATATTTTCCATATATCAAAATTATACAACTAAATGAAAAGTCATTTCCCGACCACCCACAGATATATGTGCCCATAAGATTGAGATGTAATCATGACATTACATATATACAATACATGACAATGCATAGTAATGGGAATGTATCGTAGTTGTTATTGCATAAGAAGTTTACAACAAGAAACAGCCAATTCATTCAAAAGGCAGTATTCCAAAATGACTTCCACGATGGTTTCCTCTACCAGCACCCTAAGTTCTGATAGGTTGACCTCTTGAACACTAGTGGCCACCTGCTGTTTTCTCTCATGGCCTTTTGCTACCAGCAGTTCTCAATAATCAATGATTGTTGTTTCCTGTTATTTCATTGTTGCTGTTGGTGGTGGTGGTGTGTGTGTTTCCTTTCTTTCAATTTCACTAATCTAAAATTATTTATCCCTATGTTTTTGTGGTTTTAATTATCCTCCTTAGGTTGAGGTTTTCCTTCTAATTCCTTCTGTCAGGCTGGATTTATTGATAAATATTTTTTAGATTTGACTTTATCACGGAATTTATTATTTTCTCCAGCTATGATGATTGAAAGTTTTGGTGAAAGGGGAGGAGCACATTCTGCCTCAATTTGATGTGCCATGCTTTGTTCAAGCACATGGGAGGTCTGTCCCTTTCTAAATGGAGGTAGAGGAGGAATAGAAGGGGACAGGGTAGGTAGATGTGGGGTGGGGGAGAGGGTGGGAACAGGGGGCACTAGAATGAGAGGAAGGAGGGAAACTTTGGTAGGTTAGTCAGTATGTAAAATAAATGATAAATGCTATTTAAATAAAAGAAAAGAAAATTAGCCGGGCGGTGGTGGCGCACGCCTTTAATCCCAGCACTCGGGAGGCAGAGCCAGGTGGATCTCTGTGAGTTCGAGGCCAGCCTGGGCTACCAAGTGAGTTCCAGGAGAGGCACAAAGCTACACAGAGAAACCCTGTCTCGAAAAACCAAAAAAAAAAAGAAAAGAAAATTTTGCTGTTTTGCTGAATATAGTAGTCTGGGCTAGTGTCTATGTTCCCTTGGGGTCTGCAACATATCTGACCAGGAACTTCTATCTATTAGTACTTTGTGGATAGAAGAGCATCAATTAGCTGTCAAACACCTTGAAAACCTACATACAAGTAACATTGTATGAACTGTACACGTTATATTTTAGAATAGATGTTTAAATAAATATATGTCATACAAGAATGTGCAAATAAGAGGTCATGGATCTGAAGGATAGAGGGGAGAGGTATATTTGAGCATTTGCAGAGAGGAAAGGGAAGGGATAAATGTTTTAATTATAGTATAATATCAAAAATCTTCAATATGCATCTAATGTACATATTTATATACATAGATATGTGGTCACATATGCTACAGTGAACATCCAGAGGTAAGAGAAGAACCTTGGTTGTCTATCTCCATGTCCTACCTTCTTTGAGGCGAAGTCTCTACCCACTCAACCATCTCTCAGCACACTTTATGATTTTGAAATTCCTTGCATACATATTCTCACCTTGACTTGATGACTTCATTTTCCTTCATTGAAAAAACTATGATGGCCATTGTTGAGATTTGGAAAAAAATTTAGTTGGAAATTATACTATGTGTACAATGTATGTTGACTATTTTTATGTTAACATGACACAAGCTACTTTCATTTAGCAAGAAAAGACTTTAACTGATTAAATGCCCCTATCAGATTGGCCTGTGAGCAAGTCTTTATGGCATTTTATTCATTATTATTGATGAACTAGAGCCCAAGTCACTATAGCTGGTGCTACCCATAGGCAGGTAGTACTGGGTTATTTAAAAAAGCAAGTTAAACAAGACAGGGGAAGCAAGCCAGTAAACCACTGTCCTGTGAGGCATGTGTTTCAGTTCCTGCTTCCAGGATTTTACCTTTAGTTCCTGTCCTGACTTCCCTGTATGATGGACTATAAGATGTAATATGAATAATCCTTTTCTTCCCAGCCTAAGTCAATTTGATCATTTTGTTTTATCACAGCAATAGTAAATACAACTAAGATATAGTAGGTGAATAAAGAATTTAAAAAAAAAAACATAGTTTGCAATGAGAGGGCTCAATTTTCATTGTCTTACAAGATTTCAAGATTTTTAAAATAAATTTACAGTTCTAAATATATAGATTTTGAAGTTTAAAGCTATTCTTTAAAAACCTGTCCTGTAGTAACTTTCAAAAGATAATTTTCTTTTTAACAGCTAACTATTACTGTGTAATAAATGCCTAAATGTAGTGGTTCCAAACAATTGTTTCTGTGCTCATGAACCTGTAGGTTAACATTCTGGGCTGGGTGCAGTTGTGGAAGTGTTTCAGCCCTTCTTGTACTTGGTTCCATAGGGTTTCTTAACTTCAAGACAGCAAGAGATTTTTAACATAGCTGTAGTAGGATTTGGACTCTCTCTCTGTCTCTCTCCCTCTCTGTCTCTCTCTCTCTCTGTCTCTCTCTCTCTCTGTCTCTCTCTCTCTCTGTCTCTCTCTCTCCGTGTGTGTGTGTGTGTGTGTGTGTGTGTGTGTGTGTGTGTGTGTGTGTGTGTGTAAGCATGAAAGGTCCAAGCAAGTTCTGAGGATACCTTGATTCTATAGCATTCTTACAAATCACATACCAGATTCACAGACTGGAAAAACAATTCCATGTGCCAGTGTCAGAAGAAAGGAGAAGGAAAAAGGTAGGCAATTTTATAATTTATTTTATTACCTCTTTGTTAACTTTCAATTTTCAGTAGATTATTGTTTCTTCAGTAAAAGTAACTGGCACAAATACAAGTTCCATTTAAAGATTTGATATGCTGTATAGAAAAAGAAATTCATATATTCTAATTAAATAAGTCTGTCTATATAGATGCAGGGAAAATGGAAATCTCTTGTAATAGTTCTCACTTTCTACAACCTGCTGGTTTTCACTAATAGACTTGAAATCAGGCCTATCCTTTCTTTTAGTAATGATATTTACAAAAATTCCTTGTGAGAAACCACCACAGATGCTCATTAAGTTTAAACACAGATTTGTGTTCTTAAAATATTGATAATGAAACATTGGAAACAATAATTTCTTAGGGGATTATCTAATATAATGAAAACTCACCCATGTAGTGGTATAGAAGGTATTGATAGTAATGTTTTATAATTTAGAGGAATGCAAGAAAGATATAAAATACAGACATAAAGGCCAGTTATGATAATGCCCTACACTATTATTTACCAATATGATTTTTCTCTTTAGAGTTGAATATACATGGACAGATGGAAGAGGAGAAGGAGGGATTTCATTGCAAGAATATCAAAAGTATTGATTATTGAATTATTGAACACATATTTGAATTTTATGATGTAGTTATCTTTACTAAAAGTCATCCTTCATCATAAACAGCTTGTGTTGCCTGTTCCTTTAGGAGTAGACAGACAACTGTGGCTCAAATTCAAACTAAATATGGTATAAAAATAGAATAACATGAATGTTGCCAGTTATCTCCAGCACTGACTCAGCTAATGACAGTGCAATAGGGACCACTGATCATTTCTATATTTCTGTTTTGTTGTGCCTATACGTTAGTTTTGTTCTCATGTCTGTCCCAACACAGAGATGAAGACAACAGCTTCACCTATTGTATCTTCATTTAAGGCAGACAAACAACAAAAACAGTCACAGCAGGTGGTATTTATGTATATTTGTGCATACACATTCATTCATTCATGCCCGCATACAATGAAAGAGGCCAAGGAACATTGACAACAGTGCTAATTATGCTAGAGGGGAAAAACAGAATCTTTCCCAGAAGCATTGTTGAGGAAAAATAGACTGTATCTCACTCTTCAGAACTGGATAATGTGATCATCTCCAGGTTCAAACTTTATCTTGAGAGGAAGAAGTTTGTTATCACAATATTATAGAACAGTGACCCTTAATCTTGATTGCAGAGAAAGGCCTAAATTCATCAGTCAGCATTTATAAACACCACAACCATAAGTCTTCTTTGTTGTTAGGTCTGATACATGGTAAGGTTCTATCATTGATATATTATTTTTTTTCCTTATTCAAGCCTTCATTTTTACCTTATCCAACTTTTTTCCCTATCAGTTGCCAGGAAAATATTTCATTGATTAGCATAATTCACTTTCATTACAAATGAGAACTTTTATTTCAGTTATTGTCATTTGGTCTATGAAACTAAAAAAAAAAAAGTAGCCCTGCTCAGAGTGTACACGCCAGCAACAAATCAGACCCCCACATAAACCCACAACTGGGTATACAGCAGAGATCAACAGATGGTGGGGAGCTCGGCCCAATAGATGTATACATAGCACAGCTCCTGTGTCTATGGATGAGGGAGCAGTATGACTCTAAGAGCTAGAACGACAAGAAATATGCTAGGAAAGTTCTCCTAGAAATGGCTGCATAAACAAGAGAGAACAATACCAATATCAAAAGACATGTTAATGTGGAATGGATCCATAATTAGATAAAGAACCACAGGTCACTATCTATTGCTTGAAGAAGGAAAATTAGCCAATCCCAGGGATGGATGAGCCGCCTTATTGGTTATCCAATAGAGTGGTCAGCATTGAAACCATATGCACACAAACAATAAAAACAGTACAGCAGGTGGTATTTATGTATATTTGTGCATACACATTCATTCATTCATGCCCACATACATATGTATGCAACAATAATTATTAAAGAAATAGAAGACATCGACTTAAGATTTGGGGCTCATGGGAGAGTTTCAAAGGGCAGTAGTTGGGATGGACTGGTGGGATGAAAGGGAAGGGGGAAGTGATGTAATTCTATTTTAATTAAAAGGACATTATTTTTTAGCTGCAAAAACAGTCATCCAAGTAATAAGAAGCTAATTTTTACTTGATGTTTTAGTTGTAAGTTCAGTGACATATTAGGATATTTACTGATGTCTCTCTCTGGTCTTCAAGAACAAATTATAGCATAGCATAACAATGATTGTTCTTCCTGAAAGTAATTGAAGTTGGAGTATGTTTCTTTAAAGTCTTCATTTTTTCAATAAAGGGGTAAATGATGATAGATGCAAACCTTTCCTTTAATAATTGGTGACTTCAGAAGAAAAAATATAGTATTTAAGATTTTATTCAAGACAAGCCCGAGACAAAACAAACAAAATAGTGTATTTGCTCATCCTGAATTTTTAGAGGAGGCATTTTGCTTTCCAGGGGAAGCACTTGCAATGATTAATGGCAGGGCACTGGGTCTCCTGACAGTTTAGTGCTATTTTGGAGAAGTTGGTGTAAAATTACATTAACCTAAAAATATCATCATATAAAAACCCCATTTTATTTTGTTCAGAACACACATTCTCATCTAGTATTTACAATACCAAATCTGGTCTGTGCAAGATTCTTTTAAGGAAACTTTCAATGTGGGTCCAGTTACATGAATGAACTCTGAAAAAAATTAACCAGATATGAACAGCACCACTGACCTTTCTGATTTCACCCAGTCAGCATGAAGTTTTACACCAACATTATGAAGAAGTGTAGCATTCCCGCCTGTAAAAAGTTAACCTATGCTTATGCATTTCATTAACCCTTGTAAAATGGACATGGAATGCTTTAATTGTAATAAAAAAATAGACATTATGTAACAACAACAACAACAACAAAACAATCTATTGAGTCAATTGGGATGAGCCAAGCTAAGGATCCATCTTGCCCTTAAAATCTGAGTCAGACCCACTGCATGCTGGGAACAACACTGTTGAAGATAACTCTGTGGAAAATGAGTAGCTAGACTCATCCAAGTGAATCTAACAGCCATTTTCCTGAGCAGTTGGAGTCAGTTTGCTGGCTTTAATGAGGTTTTAAAAACAAAAACAAGGGGAAAAAGAATAAGAAAGAAAAAAAGAAAAGAAAAAAAACAGGAAACAACTATTAAAACACCTGATATGGTGCTGTGTATCTCCCATATCAAAAGAACACTAGTGAATCTATGTTTAATTAAATAATATGTAGAGAGTATTGATTGTAGAGTCGTATTTAGCCACATTTTAAGAGAAAGCCGTAAGTTCTGTTTGAACTACATCAATGCTTTAGATGTTCTGTGATGGATATAGCTATTTCAGGAGGCTGGAAGGAAAGGACAGAATCAAATGGGTGGAGTTCCATCTCATTGAGCCCTCTACTTCCATCATCCAGTTATGACTCCATGTTGTATAAAAAATACTTCCTTCTTTCACAGTTCAACTGTAGAACATAAGTCAAAACCAGCATGGGAAGGGGAAGTAGACACAAAATCTCATTCCCAATCAAGAAGCTATTTGTAATTGACACCTACTGGTAGAGGGAAAAAACAGTTTTCTCTGTTGAAATGACACAGTATATCAACCACACTCCAGGGCAGGTTCCATGTACTTTTTGTACTGCCTTCGCTTGTTTTGGTTTGGTATATTTGCCTTTTGGCTTGCTTCTTTGTTTTTATATTCTTCATGAAAGAGAGGAAAAGAAATAGAGTTTGATGGGCAGGAAAGTAAGGAGGATCTGGGAAAAATTGGAAGAGGGGAAAGAATATGATTCAAGTATAATTTATAAAATTTTGATAGTCGATAAATACACAAAAAATAGAACAAAGACAGGCTTTTTGAAACAGAAAAAGAAATGGTTATATTAATATAAAATAGACAACATATTTTTAATTATTTTTGTTTATGTAAATAAGAAACAAAAATTTTACAGTATGATATATATATATATATATACTAAAAGTTTTAACTAACTGATCTTCAGGTTAAGGAGTTTTAAATATAGCTGACTGGCTCTGTGGTGGACGGTGACCTCAATACTCTCAGCATGACTTCGCAGTTAGCAGGCTCATTCTTAACTCTATTCTAATTCTAGTATTTCCACTTTTCTTAGCGCACATATTTTTGAAACTTGTGAATTCTTCTTAAGCATCACCAAATTGTGTGTGAACCTTACAGCTACTTGTTTACTTCATAAAACAGGAATATCTTTCTTTGGAGCCTGAAAGCCCTTTCTTTTGAAGCATAACCACCTGAAAAGTTAGTGCTCTCAACTCCCACTTTCTGAGGGAGGGTAAGAGTCCAACCCTGATAGGGTCAATTAACAAAACCAGAGGACGCAATCACAGAGTCTTTAATGAGTTGGGAGCAACTGTCTGCCCAGCACCTTCTACTGATTGCCTCATTTTTTTTTTAACAGCCTCCAGTTCTTCCCACTAACTCAACTAGTGTTTCAAACTCCCCTGCCTTTTATTTTGGGGAATCTAGTCCAATCTTTCTCCCGAATCCCAGAGAACATTAATAGTGATTTTGTCTATATGTCCCACTGCAATTTTCCTTTGAAAACTTGTAGCAAATTCTTAGCACCTATGTTAAACTTGAATGGGGTAAAGATATATTTTGCATGTTTTAGGGAAGGGGTATAGTGTGGAAAATACTATCAGACAAGAAACAGAAAATAGGCTTTGCCCTGGAGGAGGTGGGAATGGGGCGTGGGCTCGGGATAAGGAGTGGAGGTAGGAGGGGGGAAAACAGGGGAACCCGTGGCTGATATGTAGAACTGAATGGTATTGTAAAATAAAATAAAAGGAAAAAAAATACAAAAAAAAAAAAAAAAAATCCACTGATGCCTTTCACAAAAAAAAAAAAAAAAAAACCCAGAAAATAGCCATGATGCATAAAGTGAGACCCAGTCTATTTTATCAGGAAAATAGCCATGATGCATAAAGTGAGACCCAGTCTATTTTATCAGTATTGTTTTACCCTAAATCTCTGGAGACTCCTGGACTTGAATCAATGGCCCCATCCTGGAAATGTAGACTATCCTCATGTCTAAATTGCCCTATATACAGAAAAAAGAACAAACCATTTTCTAAGATTGCATCTTCTGTCTTGTAAAGAGTTGTAAAGAGTTTTATGGAACTACCCAAGTTATTTCCATTCTCTATAAAAGACATATCTCTGTATGATCTGCAATTTAATCTCTCAGGCTCCATGTGCTCTATCTAACTGAGCTACTTCAGTAAAAATAATCTGAGAGGACTAAAATTTCAAATATCAGTCATAATGAACAAAGCAGGAGGTGGGACTAGACATTCTATAATTTATACACTTCTATTTTCTACTTTTAATGTTTTTGAAAAAGAACAAATTTTATTTCAAATGAACTGTTGAAAATATTTAACTTGGGCCAAACTTTTGCCAAGTGGTAGAACACTTGTCTAGCACACTTAAGGGCCTTGGTTCAATTCTTAACACTACAAAGACAGTTTTAAAATATCTAAATCAGCAACATATACTAATGGAACATTAAGAACACAAATGCTCAATTATATATATATGTGTGGAAATTTTGTTGGACAATAAAATTTAAGCAGTTTCGAGGTTTCTGTTTTATCACACCATTACCCAGATTTATTTTCTCCTCTTCATCTTATGTTTCTTACCCTTTACAAATTCATATTATCAAGTGCAAATACGGAAGATATACATTTGTAATAGTGTTACTGAATATACAGTATTACAGCTTCATTAATAGTCAAATAATATCCTTATTGTCCCCTCCATACAGGACATAGTGTTAACTTCTTTTTTGCTAAGTAAAATGGCTAAAAAAATTAAATACAAAATTATATTCTGAATGCTATTGCTTTCTTAGTTAACCATTCTGTCTGAAAATATACTGATATGTTCCTCAAGATAACATCTATGTAAGTCACATTTTAGGTAAGGTAGTGTACCAGTGCTGTGATGTTCAGCAACATGAAACTGCTGGACAGCCTGACTTTTACATATATGTTTGGGATATACACTTAGGTCCTCTTTCTTTCACAAGTGTTCTTACCTCCTGAGCCGTCTTCCCAGCTGATAATTCCCTGTTTTGGATAAAGTGATGAGTTTGCAATTGTCCAATGTTAATCTTATAACTGAGGATGGAAAATATGCAAAAAATGTTATTATCTGAAAGTTAGTGATATCTGCTATAAGATGAATACATAATCCAAGATTATGAAAAACAAAGTAGCAGTGACTAAATTAATAAGGATGCTAGTTAACCATAACACTAGATTGTATAATTCTGTGTGCTGAGTTAATTAAGAGTCTGTTTAGTATTTCAAGCTAATACTTCTGTACCATTGTTACAGGATATATATCAATATGATTGAGTTTATTCCTAATTGAATGATAATGATAATTATGTTGGAGGAGTTTGTGCATATAAATAATATCTACAAACAAGTGAGGCATTAGTCTTCATCCTCAAACATTGAAACAATTACTATTATTATAATGTTAGATTAAACAAGATCATGGCTGGAGATATAAAATATTTCACACCTGTAAAGCTTCAGGAAATTAGTAACATCTCTGTTCATGACTTACTGTCTGTGCTGGATAGTTTTATGTCAACTAGACCCAAGCTAGAGTTATCTGAAAGGGGCACCTCAGTTGAGAAAATGTCTCCACGGGATTCAGCTTTAGGCATATTCTTAATTACTCGTTGATGGGTATTGTGATGTATTCATTAATTTGTAATCTTGGAAATAAGTAAGAAAGGAAAGGTTGTGGCTTAACAGTGATGTGTTTGTGTGTCAAGCTGACAATGGATCAGTTGTGCTGGATGGTTTCGTGTCAACTTTACACAAGTTGAAGAGAAGGAAACTCAATTGAGAAAATGTCTCCACAAGACTTGGCTTTAGGGCCTCTTCTTAATTTGTGATCGATGAGCAAGAGCCCAGCCCATTGTGAGTGGTACTGTCCCTGGGCTGGTGGTCCTGGGTTCTATAGGAAAGCAGGCTCAGAAAGCCATGGGAAGAAAGCAAGTAATCAGCACACCTCCATGTTTCTGTATTAACTCCTGCCTCCATGGTTTCTGGCCTGCTTAAATTCCTGCCCTGACTTGTGATGAACTATGATCTAGAAGTATAAGCAAATAAATCCTTTTCTCCATGAGTTGCTTTTGGTCATAATGTTTCTTCACAGGAAAAGTAACTCTAACTAAGACACTACCTCTAAAACTAAATTAACAAGTTATTCTAAAGCAAGAATTAATACTACTCAGATATTCTTTTGCTGAAGTTCTTATTGGCACTGTGGAGAATTTTATGTTGAATTTAAAGTTTCTGATTCAAGTACCTAGGGGGATTTTATCTTATTTTTATTGGCTGAACTAATACTTAATTTCCCAATATTCTGCCATTCCATAGTATGAAAGAATGTTCCTTTTTGGCAAATTGTCAGCTCAGTTAGCCTGAGGAGGAGAAGCCCTGCTTGGTAGCATAGCTGACATTTTGATCTGATCCCAGCAGGCAAAGACAGACAAGCTGTCATCTCCCCTGTAAAATGCCTGCTATGCAGAACAATTCTCCTGGTGGGAAAATGCTAGCTTTCCTAGGAGAGAGACTGCTATATGTGGGTTTGTATTTACTGAAGATTCACTTGATTTAGTAGATGAATTTGGGTGGAAATTCTTCTTATTAGTCAGGCTGATGCTTCCTTAATTTTCCTCAGCGGTATTCTCCTGTAGCTACATTTTGGTTCTACAAACACAAAACCTCAGTTTAATGATTGGTATCCTCCCTGGAGAGTTTCAGTCTCCTCCCTTCTCTGTCCCTCAAAATCTTCATAACCTTACAAAGCAAGCCAAGCCAGTTCTGAAAATATGTTTGCATTATAAAGAGTCTGAGTTACTTTATAACCATCTTGTTAAGTAAGGACAGAGAACATTTGAATACCCAAAAATGTATATAATGCTGCAGACTGACCAAAGAATATATCATTTTGAGCACTGGTTGCTATGTCTTCCTTGTATTTGACCAAAAGTGGTCCAAATTAATCTACTAGATTTTTTTTGACCCACAGCTTACAGAGTCTGAATTAAAAGAATCCAGGATTGTAGGTGCTATAATGAAGAAATTTCTAAATTCAATAGTTCAAGCAAAATGAATGCTTGTTTCCCTCATTTGACTTTTTACTGCGTCACTAGACATAAAATGATAAGCCACCTTTACACAGCAAAGGTGTCTTGAGATCTTGCCACTTTTACAGTACATAGTGGAAGGACAAAATAAATGGGTAAAGTTAGATATTTTCTCAGAAGGAAATGAGATGGAGATTGTGCATATCACTTTGGTCTATTTTTGTTGACAAGATCTATTACCTGGCTATTTGCAAAAGGGAGTTATGAAGTCCAGCCACAGGGAATCAACCACATCCCAACCTCAACCTCCCAGACCCATGTCATTCAAGGAACATTTTCCCTTTTGCTTACTGTGGTACAGTCAGTACCTTTTTGTTCCTACACAGAGACTAGTCTCTCCAAAATGTTCCCTTTAGACATTTCCAAATGAGCAATAGCTTCAACTTTCTGCCTTTATATTTGGCTCTAAATGTAAGTAAACACTTGTCAAAGTTCAGCAATACACCACGAAGCCTACCTTAGCCTGCCTGTATAGATAGCTTTAACAGATGTAATTTCAAGTTGGCCCTGCAAATCTCATTCAGAAATTGACCAGTCAGGTATATCATATATATCTCTTCATTTTGTTGCCTCTCAGTTGATTTGGTAGTGACAACAGTCAAAGCAGAGAGATTGTCTTAATAAAGAAGAACCCCGCCCCCCCCCCAAAAAAAAAGTTTAAAAAGCCGGGCGGTGGTGGCTCACGCCTTTAATCCCAGCACTCAGGAGGCAGAGCCAGGTGGATCTCTGTGAGTTCGAGGCCAGCCTGGGCTACCAAGTGAGTCCCAGGAAAGGCGCAAAGCTACACAGAGAAACCCTATCTCGAAAAACCAAAAAAAAAAAAAAAATTAAAAAATAAAGAAGAACCCCATTTCTTATAATTATCCATTCTTGTTTTTGTGATTTAGAGTGATTTTGGGTGCCAAACTGAGGGTTCAAATTGCAGCACCTACTGAGCAACTTATAAGTAAGCGTATAGGGGATATTCTAGACCCAGTAGTTATTTGCCAAAAAATTATCACCCCTTTTCAGTTTTGGGAAAAAATTGTCAACTCTTTGCAAAACCATCCTTATTCAAAATACTTCCTCTAGGGTTTATCACCATCTGCCTACTATTGTATATAGTTGTCATCAATTAAATTCAATTCAAGTTACTCACTGATGTCATTAAATATTCTATTACATTAACTATTCTATGGTATCAAAATATTGTATGGTATGATATCCTTTCTTATTAACTTTATAAAATCATATTAGTAATGCTGTATTCTTTATAGGATCTTGGAAATTATGATGAAATTTGTAATTATTCTTTGCATTAAACAATACTTTTATAATCTAGACTATCTAAATGTATAATAGCAAAATTTAGGAGAAATAGAATTTTTCAATAGGTTTTAATCTCTTTTGGAAAAAAATAAAAAATTTAATTAAATTGAAATTGTTGGTAAATCTAGAACAAACATTATTATGGAGAAAAGCTCATCTAAATCCATGTTTTCAACAGTTTTTACCTTAGTGCTTTTGTTTGTTTACTTGCTCCTTTGCTCTGTCCTGTCACCCAGGCTTGGGAGCCAATAATCTGCTTCTCATTACTGCTAAGTGTTCTCTGGAATTGTACAAATGTCTGTTTTTGTTTGTTTTATTTCACTCAGAATATTATTTTTTCACAGGTACATATATGTATTGGAGTACACATGTATGACTCTGTGTGTGTGTGTGTGTGTGTGTGTGTGTGTGTGTGTGTGTGTGTATAGACCCAAGGCTGACATTGAGAAGTCTTTTTAGAATTAATCTTGTTCATTGAAGTGGTGTTTCTTAGTTGAATCCAAAGCTCACTGGTATGAGCTAATCTGCCCACCCAACTTGTACCAGTGATTCCTATCTCTCTTCTAATTGCTGGAATTACAGGAGGCAACTATAGCCACCTGAACCCAAACTCTGGCCCCTCATGCATATCTAGCATGTATAGCAATCATGCATATCTTCCCACACCAAAACTCAGTTTTAGTTTTTCAGCTAGCAATATTTATTTTCACAGAAACAGCACCTGGAGAGATGATTGTCTTACAAGCACAAAATTCTGAGATTTCCAGAACTCATGTTAGAAGAAAAGAAGTAAACACCCTTCAACCTTGGGCATCTTGGCATAACACTAGGATGGTGGAGGCATGGTTATCCTTGGGGATTCTGGCCAGCCAGAGGAGCCTACCTGGTGGGATATGGACAAGGAGATAACTTGTATCAAAAAACAAATGTGGATGGAAATACACAAATGTACATGTACACCTGCATGCACAGGGTACCAGCACAAAAGTGCACACACACACACACACACACACACACACACACACACACACACACACACACTCAAGTGTACACTAACACAAACATGTACCTGCCCTAGTCACAGATTGTATCACTACCATGAATTTATATGTAAATAAGAGTTAAAAATTAGGGAAATCTCTAATCCCACCTTGTGTTCATGTTGTCCAAATATGACACACTAAGTTCTGAATATTCTCTCTTGCTAAATCCCTACGCACTCACCATAAATACTGGCTGATGGTGTAGCACAAACATGAGCATAATGATCAACTCACATTTTTACCTCTGTCAATTTAATTTTGTGACTGTTGAATTGCATTGTGTCATATGCTACCTCTTGTCTTGTTTATCCACTCATATACTGGTGGGCATTTGATTTACTTCCAGGCTGAAGCTACTATAAATATGGTTGTTATTGACATTCATATATACAAGTTTCATGAGAGTATGTTTTCATTTTCTGTAACAAATACCCAGAAGTAAAAAAAAAAAACTAGAAAACATCTAGTATTATGTTTTACTTCTTAATAAACCTCCAAATTATATCCAGTATAGTTATATTATACTGGATATGGATATATTAATTATATATCCAAATTATATCCAGTATAATTATATTCAGATGATGGTAGTACTTATGTCTCTAGGCTGGCATTTCATGTTGCCATTATCTCCACTTTGGCCATTCTAAAATTTGTTTTGGAGGTATATTAATTTACTCCTAATTCATATTTCTCTAGTACCTAATAATGCTAACCTCAATTCTATGTTTCTGTGTATGTGTCACATCTAGCAAAGGGTTTGTTTACATTCATTCATACATGTAAACATTTATTTGTTACTATTGAATTTTGAAAGTTGATATCTTTTTATTATCTTATAAATTGCTTGAAGACCAGAATGTGCTTATAACATTTATTTAAAAGTTTTAAAAAGAACTAGCTTTAATATTATACTATCCCAGGGAGTCCAGAAGGGACACTACCAGTGGTCTGGGAATGAATCTAGATACACTGAGTTCTTTAGAACATTCAGTTTATTCTTCTAAGCCAATTCTATCTACAGTTTCAACCCTGTCCTCACATTCAGCTCCTCTCTGTGCCCAGGTATCCAGTCCTCATAGTTTTAGTAAGCTCTTACGCTTTGACCTGATCTTCCTCCTCCGTCCATTTGTCCTCCATCTATATCCTTCCTGGCTCCTTAGCCCTGTCCCTGATAAATTCTACAGAGATATGCTTTACCCTCTACTGAACCTTTGTCTTCCGCTCTTCTCTCTGGCCACAGGGTTCTGTGTCTTCTGTTCCTGCCTCACCCTTCAGTCTTCTTCACCTCTCTCTGTCTATGTGGTTCAATTGTTTCAGTCCCTACTGCACCTGGTTATGTAAAACGCCCTATTGTCCTCAGTCAATCTCTCTGCCATGCCCCTAGGCAGGGAGGAAGGGGTTGTCTGGGCTTCATTTGCACAAGAAACAAAGCTATGCATCTCCAACCAGCTTGTCTCCTAGGCTTGGAGGGGGAGTCAGTTACCAAATTCAGTAGATCTAAGGAGCTGAACTGTTTGCCAAATGGTCTGGGAATATTTGGGTATGCAAGAATTTCATAGCAGAAGACAGCTGAAATATTAAAAGCTGGATAACACCAAATATTCATAAAAAATGGCTTACCTTTTGACAGACCCTTGGCCAGTCAAAGGATACTTTAACACACAGCTGAATCTCTAAAATATATTCTTGTGGCCCTCAAGAAATAGACCATATTTTTTTTTACTAAATTGACTTTGTACTCTCATAAAAATAAAATGTATTTATACATTTCATCTCTTCTTCCCCATTGACCTACCTATCTTGTGATTTTATTTATTGAGTTACTGAGTTAGTTTTTTTTTTTGAAATAAAAATATAATTACGTCAGTCCCCCTTAATTTCCCTCCCTATATCTCTCCCCATGTACCCCTTTTCTCTCTCTGAAATTCCTAGCCTCTGTTTCTTTAATTGTTGTGATATATTCCTAAATATATAAATAAAATATGTTCAGTCTGTATAATGTTTCTGGTATATATAAGATTTCAGGGCTGATTGCCTGATATTGGATGAACAGTTGAGGGACTCTTTCCTGGGGAACACTATTTCTACTGCTCACAGCATTCCTTAGTCACCTCAAGAATTTTGTCTCTGAGATTCCCCCTTTCCATGTTAGAAGCTCCACCCATGTGGTCTCATCAATATGGCTGCCTATACAAGGGTGAACTGAACAAAGATGGCACCAACATACGTTTTGTGTTTGTAAGAAAATATGTTATGACTTCAATACTTGTATTAGAACCAGATAAAATTATCACAATAAGATGATACAAAAGTAGCATGATGAGACTTCATTGTCATTTCCTGGGAGAAACATTTATCTTTTCACCATAAAATCTGACCCAAGATGCAGCTTTTTCATAAATTACCTTCATCAAGCTGAAGAAATTCTAGACACAGATTGTTAGGAAATTTTAAATTCTGCTCTATTAATTATTGCCTTTAATCAGAACTGCTCATTAAATTTTGATGCATTCTTCCTTTAGATTTATTGTAATAGTTACAATGGTTGCATTTTCTAATATGGTAGTTACAATGGTTGCATTTTCTAATATGGTGAAGTATATTGATAAGTATTTTGAGTGATAAATCAACTTGTGTTCCTGGTTAAACCCTGTTGCCTCATGTTACCTATGCATTACTAACAGGTTATAATGTTTACAGTGATGTTCCTGAGAAAATTAGGCCATTGGATTATTTTAGCTTTAATTCAGAAATTTTATCTTACAATTTATCCATATTCACACTCCACGGTAAGCACTCTTCACATTGATTTGCCCCAATCAAATCTACTTTCTATTTCCATGCTGTGGTGTGGGGTGGTGTGGGGCACGTGTGTGTGTGTGTGTGTGTGTGTGTGTGTGTGTGTGTGTGTAATTTTCCATATCTATAAAATATTTAGGATCAACAAATGAAAGAAAATACCTGATATTTGCTTTTCATATACTGACTTATTCTAGTCTGTATGATCTCCAGTTACATCCATTTTCTTGTAAATTACATAATTTCATTCTTTCTGGTTAAGTAAAACTTTCATGTATCTATATACCACATTTTCATTATCTAATTATCTGCTGAGGGATACATAGACTGGTTCCAAACTTGCCTCTTATGAGTAGTTGTGCAATAACCATTGATGTACAGGAATCTCAGTTTTGGGACCACTGACGAGTGCTATAGCTGAGTTATATATTGGTTTTGTTTGTATGTGTGATGTTTTTTTGTTTTGTATTGCTCTTTTTGTGAACCTGCATGCTAATTTCCATACTTAGTTTACTGATTTACATTTCACCAATTGCATGTATGAGATTCTGATCCTCATCTGTCCTCAACAGCATTTGTTGTACTTTTTTTCTTAATGTTAGCCATTGTGACTGAGGAGAAATGGAATCTTGATGCAGTTTTAATTTGCATTGAGCTCTAACTGTACATTTGTACTTCATCAATTGAGAACTACCTTTTCAGTTCACTAGTCCATTTACTGATTGGATCCATGGGTTCGTTGGTAATCATAAGTTATTATTATGTTAAAGAGAGCAATCCCTTGTCAGATGTACAGCACAAAATAAATTCTTCTCTCATTAATTCTTCACTCAATAGTTTAACTTGTTATTCAGAACCTATTTAATTTCAGGGACTTTCAGATGTCAATTCTTGGTTTTGTTTCCAGGGTTAATAAAATAATTTTCAAAAAATTAGAAGACAATTTCTACTATGCCATTGTTTCTACCATGCATACAGTTTTCTTGCAATTTACTTTTCTTGTCTTCACAAGAAGTTCTAGTCTCATAGAATTAATTAAAATAATGTTTACTATTCTTCAGTTTTCTGGAGATTTATTAAATTTATATTGCTTCTTCAAAAACATTTGATGGAATTTTTCGCTGAAATTATATAGGTCTGGAATTACCTTCATACAAGGGTATTAGTTACAAATTTATTTTCATTAAATGTTATTGAACTATCTGGCTTTTCTTTGAGTAAGTTTGGGTATTTTTCTTGTTCAAGAAATTTGTCATATATTTTTTGCATAGATTTTTTGTGGAATGACAATCTTTTTGTCAACAGAATTTGCATTGATGTCACTGCTTGCATCACTAATGTCGTAAAACTATTTCTTCATTGTGATTTAGCTGTTGCGGTCTGGGAGGGGAGAGGAAGTACATCTGCTTTCAGAAAGCTTTAGGTTTTAGGCTTGCATTTTTGAAAATGTCTTCATATCTCATTGAAATAACTACTCTGTCTTTATGTGTTTCTCCTTACTTGAAATTTACCTCTTAAAGAGGTCATAGCACTTGTTCTGTGAGGTTGTCTGAAAATATGCCTGTTAATGATTTATATATATGTATACATATATATAATTTTTCATTAAAAAAAGATTTTCCTTTTACATACCAGCCCATTCCCTCTACCTCCTCTTCTCCCACTCCCTCCACCTACCCCCATCCAACTCAATCCCCTCCTCATGGAAAGTAAGGCCTCCCTTGGGTAGTCAACACAGCTGTTACACTGTGTTGGGGCTAGACCCAGCCCCTCCCTCCTACATCAAGGCTGAGTAAGGCATTTCAATTACATGATACTACTATATTGTTCTTCTATATTTTCTAAATATATTGTTCTAAATACTCAATTAGATTAACACTGAATTTTATTAATAATCCTTCTTTTAGGGTTTTGGATTACAGTATACAATTATGGCATTGTTCAATATGGTGATGTCTATCATATATGGAAAAGTGAGTCCTGGAAATATAAATTCATATGTGCTTTGAAATAGACTATTATGTAGAATATATATTGTACTTTAAGTACTAATACATTTTAAATGTGCTTATTAAAGGATTTTAAAATACATATATTTCTACTTTACAATTCTGACGTAATGTCTGATATCTCATTTTATGTGGGCTTTCAGAAGCCATTGACTTGATCTATCAATTTACTAAGTTTTATCAAATCATGGTATATCAAATTCACTTTCTTCATTTATTTGCTGTGATAATTTATAGAGAAACATTTTCTTATCTTTTACATAGTATTTTTGATTACCTAATAATACAGATTTGATAGAAATGTTAACAAAATTTTTAATGATTTTTCTTTGAATATTTATAAATATGTGGTCTCTTTTACTACTTTAGGATTATAAGAGATTTGATATTCTAATAAGTAGACAGATTTAATATATTTAATGGATTTTGACAGTTTGCTATTATATTAATGTTTAGTTTGTTCCCTTTGGGGTAAGCAGAACCTCATTATTTTGGCTCCAATATACTTTAACATATTCTTACAGTCTTTATTACTATTTTTGCGATCATATATTACTAGATTTATCAGTAATACTTTAAGCCCCTGTTGTCCTCCAACACAATCGTCCAGGTTCACCTTACAAGTGCCAGGGTTATGAGTTTATGCCATGTATCCAGCTTGAATGTATTTTTCATCTACTTGGAATAAGTCATGATCCCAAGGAGATCATTCCTTAATGAAATTGAGACCATATGTTGGTTTAGATACATTTACTACTAGTTTTGGCACTGTTAGCAAGTCAGGATTAATTGTGATAAACTTATGCAGATTTTACAGGCATTTTGCGTGCACGTGCACACACATGAAAAATTTTGAATCTCACAGATGTTCTTAGTGTAGATTTTAAATATCATATGGCTATTGGTTTTTTAATATTTTTATTTCATATTACCAAGAGTTTCAGAATAATAATCTACTTCAGAACAACAATACTACAATAACTATACAATTATTACTTTTAAGACTAAAAGTACTTTGGGGATATGGACTGTCTATATATGGTATTAATTACATATTCATTTCTTTATTTTTCTCAAGCTGTGCTTCTGTGAATCTTGACTTTCAATATCTCATTCATTAGAAGACAACAAGCATGAGCTCATGTGAAAATATTCATTTGAGTTCAAGAACTTTGATACAGGTTTGCTGGCCTTTTAAGAATGCTTAGAGTTGACTTCTGAGTATAAAGCTCTTTGCTCATGCTTTTCCTCTTCAGTGTGTTCCAGATTGACCTATTTCCAAATTAACTGCATGCAGCTGCTGATGGCAAACAAAACTACTCCCACCTAAGCCAGTTGTCATTGATTTGATTTGCAGTTTTCCTGTGAATATCCATTGGCTATTTTGTAGATCTTGGATCTGTCAAAAATCTATTTTGTTCACTTTTCCCCCTACTGCAAGGATAATTTTGGTGATGTCACTTTAGCATTGCATGGATATATGCCTTGAATTTGAGTTTTACTGTTGTGTGGAAAATAATGAACCATACTCCAAAATAGACTTGGAGTTGCCCTCCTTGGATGGATGAAATGAGATATACCAAAACCCTGCCCAAAAGCATGATCTTGTTTACCTTGGTGCCTTAAAGAAATTCACAGATCATACTTAGAATTCATTAGGGCTTAATGCCTGATCTTTGTAAAATGTACAAGTATCGTGTAAGATATTGTGTTTAAAGTCACAGTTTCCATGATTTGTATACAGCAGAAATTCTATTTTTTCATTACCTTATCATGCTTTATCATAGTTCATACCATATTTTCATGATATAATCTTTTACTTTTTTCTATTGTGATTTTTTCTCTCCTGCCTTTCCATACCTCATATCATCTATATGACTCTCATAGTTTTAAGTTTATACACTTTTTAATAGATAAGAAGCATTTAATTTTAAGGGATGCATATGGAAATGTTGCATTATACCAATCAGTATTCTAGTATAAATAATAAGATGAATCAAAAAATAATTGCATATTTTAATAAAATTTAATAGTAAATAAAATAATAAAATACAAATACAATTTCATTTTATGATTTTTAACCCACACACCTATGAACATATAATTTTTGACAAAGAAGCCAAAAGTGTACAATGGAAAAAAGAAAGCATCTTCAACAAATGGTGCTGGCATAACTGGATATCAACGTGTAGAAGGATGCAAATAGATCCATATCTGTCACTGTGCACAAAACTTAAGTCCAAGTGGATCAAGGACCTCAACATAAATCCAGCTACTCTGAACCTGCTAGAAGAGAAAGTAGGAAGTAGTCTTGAACGCATTGGCATAGGAGATCACTTCCTAAATATAACACCAGTAGCACAGACACTGAGACAAACAATCAATCAATGGGACCTCCTGAAACTGAGAAGCTTTTGTAGAGCAAAGGATATGGTCAACAAGGCAAAGCAACAGCCTACAGAATGGGAAAAGATCTTCACCAACCCCACATGTGACAGAGGACTGATATCCAGAATATATAAGGAACTCAAGAAATTAGACATCAAAACGACCAACAGTCCAATTGAGAAATGGGCTTTAGAATTAAACAGAGAAATCTCAACAGAGGAAACTCAAATGGCTGAAAGACATTTAAGGAATTGCTCAACATCCCTAATCATCAGGGAAATGCAAATCAAAACAACTCTGAGATACCACCTTATGCCTGTCAGAATGGCTAAGATCAAAAACACTGAAGACACTTTATGCTGGAGAGGATGTGGAACTAGGGGAACTCTCCTCCACTGCTGGTGGGAATGCAAGCTTGTACAACCACTTTGGAAATCAATATGGTGCTTTCTTAGAAAATTGGGAATCAATATCCCCCAAGACCCAACTATACCACTCCTGGGCATATACCCAAGAAATTCTCAATCATACCACAAGAGCACTTGCTCAGCTATGTTCATATCAGCATTGTTTGTAATAGCCAAAACCTGGAAACAACCTAGATGCCCTTCAACTGAAGAATGATAAATAAATTGTGGCACATATACACAATGGAATACTACCCAGCAGAGAAAAACAATGACATCATATGGTTTGCAGGCAAATGGATGGATCTAGAAAAAATCATCCTGAGTGAGGTAACCCAGACTCAGAAAGACAAATATGGTATGTACTCACTCATAGGAAGATGCTAGATGTGGAACAAGGATGACTGGACTGCTACTCACATCACCAGTGAGGCTACCTGGAAAACGGGACCCCAAGAAAGACACGGAGAAATGGATGAGATCTACATGAACATCCTGGACATGAGTGGGAGCAATGAAGGGCGAGGGTCGAGGGAAAGAGAGCGGGAGATCCTAGCTGGATCAAGAAAAGAGAGGGAGAACAAGGAATAGGAGACCATGGTGAATGAAGACCACATGAGAAAAGGAAGAAACAAAGAGCTAAAGAGACCCACAGAAATCCACAAAGATACCCCCACAATAGACTGCTGGCAATGGTCGAGAGACAGCCAGGACTGACCTACTCTGGTGATGGGATGGCCAAACACCCTAATAGTTGTGCCAGAAACCCCATCCAAGGACTGAGGAATCTGGATGCAGACATCCACGGCTAGGCCCCTGGTAGAGCGCTGGGAGTCTAATTAGTGAGAAAGAGGAGGGTTTATATGAGCGAGAATTGTTGAAACCAAGGTTGGACAAAGCACAGGGACAAATAACCAAATGGATGAAAACACATGAACTATGAACCAAAGACTGAGTGGCCCCCAACTGGATCAGGCCCTCTGAATAGGTGAGACAGTTGATTGGCTTGATCTGTTTGGGAGGCATCTAGGCAGTGGTTCCAGGTCCTGGGCTCATTGCATGAGTTAACTGTTTGAAACCTGGGACTTATACAGGGACGCTTGGCTCAATCTGGGAGGAGGGGACTGGACCTGCCTGGACTGAGTCTATCAGGTGGATCTCAGTCCTCGAGGGAGACCTTGATCTGGAGGAGGTGGGAATGGGGGTGGGCTGGGGGAAGGGGAGGGGTGCAGGAAGGGAGAGAACAAGGGAATCTGTGGCTGTTATGTAGAACTGAATAGTATTGTAAAATAAATAAAATAAAATAAAAATTTAAAAAAATAATTGCATATTTTAATAAAATTTAATAGTAAATAAAATAATAAAATACAAATACAATTTCATTTTATGATTTTTCCAGTCTATTTCTAAATTTATATAATTAATGAATATTCATTTCATTGCATTATTTCAAAAGTTTATAAAATACATTATAATTATTCCTGGAATTTCTTAGTTTGGGAGGCTTCATTTAAAATTGTTATCTGACATCTTTTAAATAGATACATTTGCAATGATATGTAGTCATTTCTAATATTTTGCTTTTGAAATATAATGATTAATATCTGTCTTCATATTTTTTATTGAAAAGTTATTCCTCCTTTAAGCCTTGTAAATTTCTAGTAATTTTGAAGACCATTAAAATATTTCATCCATATTAATTTTATCTTAATTTCAAACTCTAGGTATTCTTGGAACATAATGACATACTTTCTACATTCTTGAATCCTTGTACTTAATACTTAACTATAATTGGCTTCTAATGAACAGTCTTTTTTTACTTATTTTTTCTTTAAAAATATTTATTTTATTGTGCTGTCTTGTAGCATCATTAAATTATGATTTTTTACATTTTTTTTATTCTATTATGAGATTTGAGTTTTGATCTACCCAACATCTAAATAACTTTCAAAAAGTGGTTCTCAGTGAATGGCCTTTTCTTGGACATATTTGTGATACTGGTTTTCATATGCAAGTATGACATTGGTTCTATTTTTGCACCTCAGTGCCCATACCTTCTATTATTACTGAGTGACTTGGGATACCATGTGTGCCAAGGCATAATTAAAGAAACCCATTCCTCATTCATCTCAGGTACCATACGGGGTGGAGAAACTCTAATGATCAGGAAAGTATGGTGACCACTGTAGCTACACTGTACATATCACATGGCCATTTATCAGAAGGAAGATAGAATTGGTAGTATGGGTGTGTAGTGGTCATTCACCCAACAGTACATAATGAGTCCTAATGTCAGCATGAGGTGTTCGGGGAACCTTAGCAGTGAGGGGCTGGCAGCAACTCCTCTCAGTTCTTGTGGCATATAGTCTATTACATGCTGGCCAATGGATGGACAGTTCAAAAGCTATTCATAACCCAAAAAACAGCATACAGCTTCTTCCTAATGTCAATATGGTGGACAAATTCCACATGTCACTTTGTCTTAGTGATGGTGCATACTCACATGTTGCTGCTTCATGTTGCCAGCAGCAAAGGCATGTAACATTAGTCCAGCAATGGCATGGGAAATACACAATATTTGTATACACAATATTTGTGGCACTGGTGTGTTCTTCCTGTGGTACCTATGGCCATTGTCTTAGTTATGGTTTCCATTGCTGTGAAGATACATCAGGACTATTGCAATTCATATAAAGGAAAACATTTAATTGGGTGGCTTACAGTTTCAGAGGTTTAGTTCATAATCATCATGGCTGACATGGCAGAGTATAGGCAGACATGTTGCTGGAGATGAAAGTGAGAATTAATACATCTTGATCTGCAGGCAATGGGAAGTGAACTGAGACACTGGGTGTGGCTTGAGCATATGTGAGACCTTAAAGCCCACCTCCACAGGAACATACTTCCTCCAACAAGGTCATACCTGCTCCAATAAACTCACACCTCCTAATAGTGCCTGCCACTCTGTATGTGTTGTGGAATATTTGATTAACTGTGCATTTGTTTAATTATGTAAGGATATGTAGCTGTTTTACCTTGTCTGCCTAACGTACCTGATTGGCTTAATAAAAAGCTGAATGGCAAATAGTGAGGGAGAAATTATAGGCGGAATTTCCAGGCAGAGAGGGTAAATAGGAGGAGGAATTTAAGCTGGGAAAAAAAGAAAAAGAGATGCTAGGAAGACACCAGGGGTCAGCCAGCCAGATACATAAGAAGCAATAAAGTAAGACATACAAAATGAAAGAAAGGTAAAAAGTTCCAAGGCAAAATGTAAATGAATAGAAACAGATTAAATTAAGTTAAAAGAGATAGTGGGACAAGTCTAATCTAAGGCTAATATTCATAATTAATAATAAGTCTCAATGTCTTTATTTGGGGGCTGGTTGGCGGTCCAAAAAAATTCCAATGACAACTATGAACTTACAGGGGGCAATTACATTCAAACTACCACAGTCATAAACTTAAAAAGAGGGAAGAATATTGATAATTATTAATTTTTGAAATCTTTATTGTCATATACATTTTACTAAGCAAAGGTTGTTATAATTGTGAACTCTTTACCTACATTATTTGTGCTGAAATCTTGGTTTTGCAATTTAATATCTGAGTAACCTTTGACATGCCTTGATCTCCTTGTTGTGATGGGATGGTTAGCTTTAAATGTCAGCTTGACATTATTTAGAATCACTAGGAAAATGAATCTTTATAATGTGGTGTCTATGCTTGGTTAGTATGTAGGCATGGGCATTTATGTGGGGGACTGTCTTAATTATGTCAATTGAAGCAGGAAAACCTAAACTCTTGGTGGGTGGGGCCATTTCCTAGGCATGTGTCCTGAACTACATGAAAGTGGAGGACTCAGCAAGCAAAGAAGTGGGCATCTGTACATGCATTCATTTCTCTCTGCACCTGACTGTAGATGTAAGGTGATGAGGCATCTCCAGCTGCTGTTGCTGTGAATTCTCTACAGTTTACTGGAAACTGTAATTGAAAGCTGAAATATACCTTTTCTCTCAACGTTGTTTATTTTTATTTATTTATTCATTTATTCATTTATTTATTTATTTATTTATTTATTTATTTATTTATTTATTTATTTATTTTGGTTTTTCGAGCTTTGGAGCCCATCCTGGAAGACCAGGCTGGCCTTGAACTCACAAAGATCCACTTGCCTCTGCTTCCCAAGTGCTGAGATTAAAGGCATGTGCTACCACGTCTGGCTCCCATGTTGTTTATTAACAGTATATTTTGTCACAGTAATGGAAAGGAGACCATGAAACTGGTGGCTCAGTGTTTTTGTTTGTTTGTTTATTTTGTTTTTCAAGACAGGGTGTCTCCATGTAGCCTTAGCTTTTCTTGGTTGTCTTACTTGCCCTGTAAGCCAGGCTGGCCTCAAACTCATACAGATCTACTTGCCTCTGCCTCTCAAGGGCTGGGATTAAAGGTGTGTACCACCACCACCCAGCTGGCTCAGTTTTACAATTGGTAAATGTAGATAATATTAAAAATGCCTACCTCCTAAGTTGCAGTACAATTAATGGTTAGTGAAATGTACAAGAAAAAGTTCTAGAACATGGTACTCATTCCTATCATGTCAGATATCATCATCATCATCATCATCATCCTATATCATATGATGAAAGAATATTGTGTTATCTTGTGTCTACTTTTGAGACTATATCTTTAAATATTTAGGGATTAAGACAGAAAATAACTATTTACATTATGATATGATTATGGAATTACAATTATTGATTTTAGAAAAACATGACTAAATACCTTATTTATTCAATACATCCAAACCTTGGAAAAGTCTAAGGTAATTTATAGGATTTTCCCTAGATATCATGATCAGTCAGTAGAAACGGAGATTAACTTTCTTGAGTTGCTTTTATTTTATAATTTGGCAGTTAGGTTAGCAGAAAACATCATTTTCTCATCTCAAAATATAAAAATTTAGGTATATAATTACTTTATATTTGTATCTTCTGCACATAGTGAAACAGTTATATACTGAAAGAAAGGAGTTTCATGTTACTGTCTAGAGGATTGAAAATGTACTTTACTAAGATTAGATCTGTTTTGAGACAGAATATTAGAAGTCCCAACTGGAATATTTTGTCATCCTATAAGAAATATTATAAGAACTATGTAGTATTGAGCAAAAAATAAAGAAACTAGTGAGATTCCAGGATAGTATTTTAGGATAGTATCAAGTATCTTGAAATAAAAAGTGCCTGAGTTCTAAGAGGTAATCCCAGGTTATGTCAGTCACCAACAAAACAAAATTAAATTCAGAATGAGTCTGTAAGATTTTAGCAATTTTTATGCACAGGCTCATATACTTCATAAAACAAAAAAAGCTTCTGAGTCACTTAAGGATGCCATCTCACAACACCCTGACTCAACTAAAAACAAAGAGGAGAATGACTCAAATGAGACTTCTGAAGAATTGAGTTTGCCAAATGTGGTGTACCTGACACTTATGAATATAAAACTCATATACTGTAAGGAATTGGACCATTCTTGACTGAAAGTTTCAGATAAAAATAAATGAAAGAATTCTGAGAAACTGAGTTTAAACATGAATCAGAATTTGGAATGAAAAATCCAAGAAAAACAGTATCAATGAAAAAACTGGCCCCTTTTCAGGGACATTTCTGCCCTCAATACAGGAGAAATTTCTTAGGAATGCCAAGTCAAGTGTCATAATTGATGTGGACCAATGAGTGCTTTGTATCTTTCATATCCTCTTAATATACCTGCAGTATCTGGTGTGTGACCCTAACTCTATTTTCTCTCTGTGTGCTGTACCTTCTGTTTAAAAATATAGATTTGCTAGGCACTGGTTACAAATGCATCTGAATCCAGCAAGAGAAAACATTCACATCTGCAACTTATTTGAATTAATTAATTGCCCATATGTGTGTAGCAGAGACAGTGGAAGCCTTGATTAATGGAAAGACGGTACCCTAAATAAAAAAGAGCTTCCGAGGGTGGACAAGGTCTTCTCTGTACATATTCTACACATTTACAGGTAAAAGCAGATAGAAGAAAGAAATCTGTGTAGAGTTTTCACTCTTGACTTATATGAATCTATCATTGAGCTAAAGCGTTGAATGGAAGCAAGCAGTTTGGAACAGAACATGAGATATTATATCCTTTGTCTTCCTCATCCCAGTCTAGGGTATACTAAGAACATTCTACAGTTATTCTTGAGAACTTCAGGTAAGAGTGCGAATAGTTACTGTCCTGATGGTAGAACTGTCTTTTTTTTTTTTTTAACCAGGCAAACAGAAAGGACAGAAACACATTCATAGAATGGCACATAAAGATTTCAAGTTAACTGAAGGATTCAGCCCTGATACATTTTATCTTCAATATAGAGCCTATATCTGATGAATGATGGAATCAGACCCTGAAAGGACCAGGGCAGGCATGGTTTTGACATTGAATTACAGGTTACTACAAGCTAAACTGAATACTTAATTAGTGGGACCTCAGAGTGTGACTCTATTCAGAAATAAGGTTATTACAGATATATTAAGTAAAGAATTGTTTTGTCTTTAAGACAAGGAATATGTATACAAATAATGGTCATGGATGTTGAAGACAGATGGGATAAAACTTTTATACAAAAAAATACTGTAGATTTCTGTGAAACTCATGCTTTCGAAAGGACAAAAACATGATGCTCTTCTTTGGGTTTCAGAGGAATTGTGCCCTACTAAAAACTTACTTTTTCTTTCAGCCTTCAGAGCTGTGAGACAGAATAACAGTTCTAGGCAATAACAAGAGTATGTATATTTCTGCTTGTGAGAAGGATTTAAATGTGGTGATATTGTGTTCCCCAATATATTGTGCACCCTGATAAACTTATCTGGGGTCATAAAACAGAACAGCCATTATATAGGCATAGAGGCCAGAAAATGGTGGCATACACACCTTTCTTTAATCTTAGCATTCCGGGGGCTGACATCCATCCAGATCTCTGTGAGTTCAAAGCCACACTGGAAACACCCAGGAAGTGATGGCAGGAAGCAGAAAGGTACACAAGGCATGAGGACCAGGAACTAGAGTCTTTTTAAGCTTTTAAGCTGTTAGCAGCAGTACAGCTGAAGATTCATTCAGATGAGGACTCAGAGGCTTTCAGTCTGAGGAAATAAGATCAGCTGAGGAATTGGTGAGGTAAAGTTAGCTATGGCTTGTTCTGTTTCTCTGATCTTTCAGCATTTATTCCCATCCAAAAATTATCTACAGGAAACCACGACCACACCTAACAGTGACTTTAAAATTTCATCATTTATCCTGTTTTGGTGAGTCTAATACAAAATTTGTATAAAATATAAAAATTCAATCTAATGTAAAATATTTAAAAACAAGTCTTACCTTTATAAAAGTAGATTCAATAATCTACCCTTTTATCTTATCATTTAAATAATTTGTGACCAGAGGGAAAATTAAACCATATTAAAAGGGGTATAAATTGCCATAGCCCTCAATTAGAAATGTGAATTATTCCTTATATTCTTAAGCTGTGCTGATGTTATGACTTTAACCAACTGAATGTAAAGAAAATTAGCTTATCAACTTCAAAGACAATGCCTTAAAAGTCCTTTAGTTTCTAAATTGTTCATCGAGATTTTTTCTCTTTAGACATGTTGGGGAAAGCTTAAGTCACACAAAAGGGATTTGTTAGACAATCATTGAAGTAGTCTGGTTTGCAGACCCAGTTGGCTGGACACAGCAGCACTGAGAGTTATTCAGACAAGATAACAAGGATATTCAGTCCAACCTGGGGCTAGAAAGGTGACAGAGAAGCACCCAGATGAAGAAGGGGAGGTACAGCTGTTGGGGGGAGTTATTGGTGGGCATTTATTTTTCAGTGCTGTAAAGTATTGAACTGAAGATGCTTTTGTTACAGAACCACAGAAACACAGAATATTTTCATTTCTTAAGCATTGTATGGAAGAGACTTTATACTCATTATCTTATCTAATCTTTGCTCACATCTTCATTTTAATTTGTGTGTGTGTGTGTGTGTGTGTGTGTGTGTGTGTGTGTGTGTGTGTAAGAGGTTTATTGGGGGAGGGAGAGAGCGAAAGAGCGAAAGGCCATGTTGGAGTGAGGACAAGAAGAGGCAAGAGAGGGAAGAAGAGGCAAAGAGGGACAAGAGACAAGAGAGCAACATCTTCATTTTCTATCATTCCAACTTTATTTATAAAAACTATGAGATTTAGAGATATTTAATCAGGATACTTTTTCCTTGTTTTGTAACATGAACTATTATCAATCTGTTATAAAGGCAGCAGAAAAGTAATAAAGGTTGTGATAGCTTGAACCATCCTTTTACAATGGGAAGCAGAAAGTACACTGACTCCCATCTTGCTAAATGTACTTTCCAGGTTGGTATCTTCTGACTGAGTATCAATTCTTCTTCACTCTTCTCTCACTTCAGTGCTTCCAGCACTTTAAAGTCCCTTCACAGCACTGTCCCATGGAAACTACTCTTTGTGATTGACTTTGGGCTATTGCTGAAATCATCTGTATGTGATGATCAAAGGCAAGTGAAGGGATTCAACAAATCACATTCAGGTTTTGGTGTGGGAGTTATAACACAGTACATAACTGAGAACACTTATGAAGCAAACCCCCAGAATTCCAAATATCACATGCCCCTTAATTCTAAGCCACCTTAGAATGAGTACAGTCCTCTGTCATCTCTTTGTACTATTATATTAGAAGTTTCAAAATGAATATGAAGAAGAGTTACATTAAGAAGGATTGAGAGAGATCAATTCTGTGAAGAATTTTCAAGGAGGTTATGTGATATGCCAAGGCAATCTGCCATAAACTACTGTAGCTTTGAGAATTGTATAGAGTCTACATCTTTTCATCTCTTATACTGCTTTTCTTTGGCATTTCATTATGCATTAGATTTCAGACTCGTTAGCCTTGTTTCCATGTCTTAACAAACTGACCTCTTTTTCACCTCAGTGTTGATGTGCTTGGTGCTCCTTTTCCCCAGAATGTTCCCTCAGGTTTTTCCATGTCTGAATTTTCTTATTACCATTTTTCTTAAATGCCATCACTCAGACCTGTATTGATCAAGCCATCTAGAGAGGATAGCAATTTCAAGTACCTATTTTTTTTTCCTTCTTAGCACTTGGAATGAATTGTAATTGATCCATTTGTTTATTTCTTAACACTATTCCCAGTCGAAGAGAACCTCTGTGGAAATGTGGGTCTTGGTTATGTTTTTCAGTAGTGCATCTTCAACACTGAGAATATTTCCAGAAACATATTAACTCTTTGTTGAAAGAATAAATGGTTGTTAAATATTCTTGACACTTCTAATGCTGTTAGTGGACTGAGTTGTGGACCAAGCCTATAAAGATTAGAAACAATCAATCCAAATAGTCAGGTGCAGGGAATAATCTTTGTGAGTTGTTTCTACTGAAAATCTATTTCACTTACAAATCTCAGCTACTACAAGTAGGCAACAAAAAAAGTCATTGGGCATTATAAACATCTATTCCTTAATTTTGTATCATATACTGAAATTTTAATTTACTGATAGGTCTAATAATATGTGTGAGAGACAAACTGGTGTGCTATGTAGCATAAACATGATGGATGCTGTACTAGATGACTTTAAATGATCAGCTCCAGAGCCTATCCAAGTGTACACAGCAACTTAACAATATGTACCATATCGACACGTCACTCAGGATTCAGAGGCTAATCTATGTTTTCATCAGGGTGAAATAAAAAAATAACTTCTTCAAGTTATCAAAAATTACTAATGATTTTGATGGTCAATTTCTGAATAGAAAATACATTTATTTAGGGAAGAAAACAGTTATGTTGGGTCATATTACTTAGTGACAATAGTAACTATTATTTTGTTGCACATCATGGAAGTATTTTCTCTATATGTGTATACACATACACACATATCTATATCTTTCTGTGTATATCTATGTCTATATGCATGTGTGTGTGTGTGTGTGTGTGTACATATACACACAATAATTTGCTCCTGAAATCTTACAAGTAGTTGGTAGATTTTTCTTGACTGAATCAATAAATAAAAGAATGACCATTAGTGATTCTAATCAAGTACTGAGAATTTTGGTTGTTTAAAAGAATCAGTAATTTTCTTTTTTTTTTTTTTTTTTTAATTTTTCGAGACAAGGTTTCTCTGTGTAGCTTTGCGCCTTTCCTGGGACTCACTTGGTAGCCCAGGCTGGCCTCAAACTCACAGAGATCCGCCTGCCTCTGCCTCCCGAGTGCTGGGATTAAAGGCACGTGCCACCACCGCCCGGCTAGAATCTGTAATTTTCTAATTAAACTGTTTTTAGCATTTCACTATTTTGATTTTCTTATTCTAATTCTGTAATTATATAAAGTCTGAGGCTTTTAATTATCAGTGAATTTCCATTTAAATGTAAAAGGTTTTGGAAACTATTATGTAAAAATAAAACTATGGTAATTTGATAGGCAACAATAAAGATAAATTTCTTCTTGTCTATATTCTATAAATTGTTTACTTAACAGTTTAAAGCATATACCAATAGACACCAAATAAAGACTAAAAATTCAAGATTCTTGATGCACAGTCACAGCAAACTAGAAATACAAGTGCATGTCCACAAAATGAAACATAAAACACAGAGGTAGTATCAAAATAAGTAGTGAAAACTTTGGGTCTTTCCTGAAGAGTTCAAAAAATTATGGAAAAACAAGGTTAGTCAGATTTTACAACTCTGTTTACGTTACACTTGATGTCTAATGGAAGCAAATTAAATAGAAAACAAAAAGGCCAGAAAGGAAAAATGGAAACCAATATTCTAATGCATTCATGAATATCTATGCAGAAAATTTTAAGTAATGTTCCCCAAAACAACTAGAAATAATGAATGAGTTTAACATATTTTTGGAATAAATGCACACATGTAAATCTCAGCTTAACTTTTATGTATTAACAATGTTATGATAATGAAAAAGAAATAATTCATACCAGTATGAGAAAACCATAAGATGAATGCAGATACATTGAGCAAAACTTTGAAATAGTGAAAGACATGAGAAACCGCCTCTAAGAGATTGTAAATAAAATATTTAAGTGCAAAAATATAACATTACTAGTGGTTTAAAACAGTCAAAATGTTAAAAAGTCATTTGTCTAAATTTATTTCAAATGTTAAATGCAAATAATGAATATAGAATAATATTTTTGGAGAAATCGTCCAAGTCTTTCTACAGTTTACATGAAAGTGCAAAGAAGCTGCGGAGTCAAAATAATCTTGAAAGCAAAGAACAATACTTAAGGTTCATGTTATCCTGTTTCAGTATTTTTCATAGGAAGGCATGAAAGAAAATATTATACTATTAATGTCAGAAAAGACAATTAGATAACTGGATCCATTGATCATGTAACTCATAGCTTATCCAGCTGATTTTTGATAGGGGTGAGCAAATTATTCAATGGATGAAGGGAAGTCTCTTCTACAGTCTTTGCTGAAAAAATAAATTGTATATCCACATTCATATTATATCTATTGTGGCATATAAATCATTTATTTTCTTACTAAATTTTACCAAAGTAATTTAAGAGCATTAAGTTCTAAA
Organism: Peromyscus leucopus; assembly: GCF_004664715.2. Lineage (NCBI taxonomy): Eukaryota > Metazoa > Chordata > Mammalia > Rodentia > Cricetidae > Peromyscus > Peromyscus leucopus. Next base: position 12,715,940 of record NC_051081.1, read on the forward strand.
ATATACTTACTGGTGTGTGGTTAATAAACTATTAGTTAAATGCAGGGAAGTAAAGAACAAAAATTTGTGAAATGGTAACTTAATGAACATTTTTTAACGAATTGTTCATCTATTTTTCTATCTATCCATGAATGATATTTTCCTTAAGAGAAGAAAATATAAGACGTATATCAAGGACAAGGAATGTTTATTTTATATATAATTAACAAACAACCCTTTTATAGAGCATATAAATAATTCCTTATAATTAATGATAAGACAAACATGCTAAATACAGTAAGAAAAGGACTTGAGGAGGCTGTTCAGGTGGCATGATTTGTCAATGGTCAATAATTATATGCAAAATTGTTCAGTACATTACAGTAGAAATAGAAAATAAAGAGTCACTATATGACCAAGAGTATGGATAACATTCAAGTAATCGATAATGGAGAAGAAATCAAATAACTTGAGCTCTCATGAAATATATAGCCTGAATGAAATAATTGTCAAGTTGAAAGATATTTATCATCTTCTTATAAAGTTAACATATGCTACAAACATTGATCAACATTTCATTCAGCTAGTTATCTAAGAAAACTAAAATATTTTAGTCAAAACACTGACATACATTTGTGTATAGCAGCTTTCATTATAGTACAGAAAAACAAACAATAAACAGCCAGTTATTCAACAACAAGTAAATTCTAAACAAATTATGGCATGTCTATACAATGAAATACTTCTCATAAATATAGACACATGAAACCATATGTTTGAATTTCAGTTATGTTACATTCCTTGAAGGAATCCAAAAAGAAGAATAAAAGCTGAATTTTTCCTTTCATCAGAGAGTAGTCAGGTGTGTTAGAAATGATAGCAGTAGTGTAGTAGCCTCTGGGTACAACACAGAGATTGAACAAGTACAAGATGGGGCTTTCTAGATGTGATGACCCAATTCCACATCTTATTAGTGATTGCTTGTATCTGTTACAGCTCACTGGATTATAAAAAATAAAATGAGAACATTTTACTCTGTTTAAATTGTGTCTCAGTTTGTAAAAATAAAATAGTTGCCTGACATTATAGATGGCTCATGCTTGTAATTTCATCACTCAGGAGGCTGAGCCTGAGGACAGCTTTGAGGTCAAGGCTACACCATGACTTCCAGACCAATCTAGCCTACAGAGTGAGACACTATCTCTACAACAACAGAAAAACATTGAAGGGGTAAGTATTTCAAATGAAGAGTTATAATTGCTTCTACTTAGCATTTTTCAAAACAAAATTGAAAGATAGATTCTTCAAGTCATTTAAATAAGTTGAATAAATACATTGTTCAAGTAGTTGAATATAATGTCTTTTCTAGTGTAGGAAGAATGTTTGGGATGCAAATAACGGAAAACATATTCAATTTCTGTTGACAGTGGAGTGGGAGCTAGTCATTCCAGGAATGGTTCAGTTTATAGCTGTCTCCTTTTCCCAGTGTTAAAGATAGGAATGGAAAACATACCTATTTATGTGTTTATTTTCATTGAAATAGGGCCTCTAGGAAGAAAATTCATCCCTATCAGCAAGGGTTTTTGTCTATTCTACAAAACATTCCTAGTTAAATTGAATTAGGATTATGACTTTTGTTACTAATTTCAATTGGCCTTTTGGACCACAGTTGGTATTTTCTATCTATGAGTGGGACATCACCCAATACAAGCTAAAGAATAAGGCTTCATTTTATAAGAAATAATTTGAAGATGGATCACTTGTTAGACAGTGTCTAATGAATCCTGTTCATGATTTATGATAAATGGGATATGTCCACCCTGCTATCTATCTATCTATCTATCTATCTATCTATCTATCTATCTATCTATCTATCTACCCTTGAAAGGATTTCCACTGCTTAAATCTTCTCTTATTCTGATTGTTTTTGCCCATTCTGCACAATGAGATACATTTGGTTAAATCTAACAGGATGTTTGTTGTCATCGCACATTGATGGTTGTAGAGCTTTAGAGGACATGAATTCTCCCCTGCTTCCGAAGGAAACCTAAGAGGATTAACCATGAGACTCTAAGGGCTTGATATAGTTCATGGGTTTCAAGAGAGTATAGCTCCACACTGTTATGGTGTTAGAAGTCACAATAGACTATTTTGCCCTAACTACATTTTTCTAAGTATTTTTAATCCACAACATGATAGTTATCTTGCATATTAAACTTCAATATATGTAGACCTTACATATAAAAGAACATAGCTGCTTATGAAGTCTTCCAAAAGTCCTCCATATTTGATATATTAGAAAGAGACATTGGGAAAACAATGAATAACAGTTTTGGTGGGGGAAAAACACAGCAAAGATTTAATGGGAGCATGGCTGTATCCTTGGACCTTAGACTTTCAAAGAGTACTAAGTTAATTTTATGTCTTTTGGGTGCTTACAGTCAACCAATTAACTTCTATCATGTGGCTTTACATAACAGACTATATTATGTTCAGTTCAATTTTATAAGGCTCAATTTTATAGAGACCATAGACAAGTACATAAAAGTCTAGCAAAACAATGTGAAGGTTCAAGCAGAAGTACGTGTCTCACAGAGATAGTCTCAATAAAGGCTGTCCAAAATAACAAAACTTGTTAGTTGTGTGAAAGTTAGCTTATTTGGAAATCTAACAATTATGTGTGTGACTACAACTTAATTCACAGGGGTGGTGGTTGGGAGAGCAATCCCTAAGAGATATGTGTCAAAGATTACTCTATTGGATAAGTGAATCTTCATATGACTTCTTTGAATTGCAAGGCATAAATAATTTCCAGTGGCCATGTCAGAGGAGCAGCAGATGGCAGTTGACTTCAGAGTGTCAGCCCACCAGGAGGCAAATCCCTGATGGGCGAATCTTGGATAGGCAAGGCCCTGAGATCACAGACTTCAGAATGTCTTTTGCTTCTGCTGTGTCTTCACATGTTTGCAGCTGCCATTTTTCTCTGATATCTGATATGGTGTCAACAGGCATGGGGAGATCCCCAGTTCCTGTAATGTAGTGTGTTTATCTCATGGAAACATCCCATTCTCCTGAATATTTTTACCTGTGGATTACTATAAAGATGATTTCTTCTTATGCTATACTGTCTAATTGATAATAATGATGATGATGATAATGATACTTTAAATAGATTTTTGATGTTAAAATATAAAACAAAGAAGTGCCACACAGCTAGAACGCATGAGGAGCCATATAGACTGTGGCTTAGATTAATGGTTAAGAAAAACATCTGAGTCCCAGTAGCCCAGTTAGCTTAAATTCTTCTAATATTAAGGTAGGGAGATGTGTTCACAGGTTTCTAAGTGTACTCATAGCTGAAATAAAGCTTTGAAAATAACTTAGACTAAGATGTTTTTGTCAAATAACTTTGAGGTGAAAAACACAAGAAGACAGTCAAAAGTTTTAGAAGCCACATAGTTGAATGAGGACTTCTTTAAGAACAGGGAACAAGAACAAAGCATCCCAATTATCATCAGCTGACTTGCTTTTCCTGCTAGGATTGATTGATAACCAAAGGTAATGATTCATTTGTTATACCCATTTCTACCTTCACTTTCCTTATACAAAAAAACTGCTGATGAGTGAGTATGCACCCTAAAGGTTTAAAGTAGAGCTGACTAAATCTTTTTCATATGTAAAAGTTTAGGTTTGTGATTCCTTTTAAGACTACCTTTCAAGATAAGTAATAAAGTAATTGGTCCTCTCTTTGTAAGTACAAAATGTGGTCTGACAATAAAAGACTTGACTGAGAAGAATATCTTGCTTGCCTACATGATTAATCTTTAACCAGTTGCTTTGTGATGAATGTGCATGGGTTTTGGGATAATTTATTTTTCACCTGCAACACATAAAATATTTAGTCGTGTAAGGGATATGGAAAACATGCTATTTTTTTTCTTGTATTTATTGTAATCATTCACTTGAAAACAGAATGTAGCCACGTTGTAATTTTTATAGTACCTGAAAGATTTTGTTGGGGTATATAAGTTGTAAGTGAAAGAGTAAGGATAGTGTTAAAATGAGTTAAAAGGAAAACATCAAAAAGGAGAGAGTTAAAAGGAAAATACCAAGAGTGAGAAAGTTAGAAGGAAATCATCAAGAATGAAAGAGTTAAAATGAGTTAGAAGGAAAACATAAAAAAGGAGAGAGTTAAAAGGAAAATACCAAGAGTGAGAGAGTTAGAAGGAAAACATCAAGAATGAGAGAATTAGAACTCAAGAGCATTAGAAGGAGAAGGACAACATCAAGAGAGACAGAAGGGACATTTCTAGACAGAAAAGAACACAGAATGAAGAATAAAGAATAAAGAAGGAAATCATCAAGAGAGAGTGTGAGTGTCTTTTTTCCTAACCACCTCAGATAGAAAAGTCTAGTACATGACCACACTCGATTTCCCTTTGAGCCCCGTGCTGCTGAAGGCTGCCCCCCAGGCAATAATAAATAATCACTGGGATTAAAAATTAAGAGATGCAAACAGAAACTGTTGAAAGAATTAATCTGATCTTTAATGGAACTTTTATTTTGACAAAGGTGTCTACTCCCATACACTCTACTTTATCTCTTATTCTTATATAGCATTAAAAAATGCATAATACCAATATTTTCTGTGTCAAGCTGATAGGTAAAGAGGCTCATTAATTAAGAAAAAACAATAAATTAAAGGCTATAAATATCTGTGGATATTTACTTCATAATCTTTATTTTTTCATAAGAGAAAATGTCAGCATCACTCTGAGAACAGGTGTGTACATTTACATTAAATAAATTATTCATTTGTTAATATTGTGGCATTATCATCTAACACATGAGAGTAAAGAGAATCCAGAATAATCTCCATCTTTTGCATTATGCATCATAACATTTTGAAAGAATTTTCTTGGGGAAACACTCCACAAACAGATTCTCTGGCTTCCCTGGGGTGTTATAGCAAGTAACACTAAAATCTAATAAAAAATTGTTGGATTGATTTTGAATCTCTGTGATCACCTTTAGCTAATGTTATAAAGACTTCTGTTTTGAGGTTCATGGAATATAGCTTGGCTAGTTTCAATATTTTCTTTATTCCTTTTGGGAAATCCAAAGGTTGCAACTTTCATTTTTCTGTTGTTCTGGGAAACTTTACTGTCTGTCTTTCAGCAACACTTTTTAGGGTTGGAAAATGCCTCTGGAGTATTTCTGATAATGTTGCCCATGCACTTATTTTTCTTGCTTACACAGAATGATTGCACACTCTTTTTCTTAGAATTCTTGTATGATATCAAATTTGCATATTGTTTTATTTTCCTATCTGAGGATAATAAAACACTCTCAAAGGTAATGTTTATCCTTTTTTGTTTTAATCTTATTTCTCCCTTTTATTCACACTGACATATGAGCAATGTGTTATCATTAAGGAACCCATATAATGGACTGATTGTTTTCTAAAAATTTGATTCTAAACTTTTGATTCATAAAAAAAAAATTACATTCTATCCAGGCAATTTCATTGTTTCAGAAGTCATTAATGCACTTTAGGAGAATAATTTAAATTTTTTGTCTCTTAGTTCTAACATCTGAAGCAACATGAGATTGCATTCTGCCTAGTGCCTCTCTCCAAGAGAATTTGTTTAGCATTTCCACCAAATCTCTGTGTATTTTTAAACCTATACCCTAGCTACTTTGGATATTAACTTATGATGTGTAGATCTTATTTAAATACTATGGATAATATAGTTGTTATTTTTATATTGAACATCTAAGATTCAGGCCATATTTTCAGGGGATATTGTTTGTAAGTCAGTTTCTAAAAGTTTTGCCCTGCCACTTGTATCTGTTCCCAAATGTATACAGCTCTAGCACTGTTAGCAGACCTAACTGCTACCAATTTCAAGTTTCTGTTACCTTTGCTTTATATCTGAAAGTTCATGGTTGTAGATTTGTATGGTAGTAGATCAAGGCATGAGCCCATGATTTCATACACAGTTTTAAAGGAAGCCATTTCTAAGCTTTTTTTCCTAACATTCCCCAATTCTAAGATTCCTTACTCCACCACAGGATCTTAGCTAGTAAATTGAATTATTTGCTCTTCAAACTCTACTATGAATTCCTCATGGGAAGAGCTTCAGAGAAAAGAGAGGTTTAGGGCAGGAAACTCCTCTATGCCTTAGTGTGTCCCTTTCATGGTTCCTACCAGAAGGCCTTAGAGTACGTGGGGCACTTTCCTTGTATACATTGCATTTCTCATATGTGAAGTTAATGTGTAAACCTGGAACTGTAGGAGGAATGACCAGTACAAGCTGCCAGAGCTTTTGTCGTTGGAATTTTAAATTCCTTCCCCAGTGTGTCTATCATTTGCTTTCCAAGATTCAAAGGGTGGCCCATGATTTCTCTGTCAGCCATATTCAAATTAATTTAGTCTAACATCATCAAAGAATGGAAATTTATGCTTTTATTTTCCCTGCTTATCCATAGCTACAAAACCATTTTTTTCTTCTCGTTGAGTGAAAAAGACATATGCTTAAACATGACCTCACCATATTCTTCCTAGACTATTGGTTCCACTTGTAAAGTGTAAATTCTTTTCTATCTTGGAAATATTTATTTTCTGGAAGGAACTAAATGAAATACCATGCATTATAGCTCTTTCTGTTTTCTTTTTATCAGAATTGGAGAAACTGAGGGAAAGCAAAATAATATAACTTCAAACATTAGTGGTATTTAACAGAAGCTTTCAGTATGTGCTTCTTAGGAAAGAATTCCAAAAGCTTTTTTTAGGGGAAGTGTCAGTGAATGCTTCTCTCTATTAAATAAATTAAAGTAAACTTAAATAAAGTAAATATAAATAACAAATTTGTGATACTATGAAGATTAAAAAATAAGTAAAAAAAACAAATTGAAAGAATGGATTGAACCAGAGTAGATTCTCACAGTAGGAACACACAAGTACATAGAGAAACACTCGGGCAGTCACAAAGTAGACTATCAACACCATCTACCTACTATACTCCTTTGATACACCTCAGAGATAAGGCGATCATTCTTTATTTTAAAGCACCATGCTAGACATTGTGTGTCTAAATATTATCTTCTTAAACACCCCAATACACAACATTAGCTTCCCATACTTGTTTCATGAAGACAAAACGAAATATATTTTCCTTGATCTTATCTTCTATAATTTTTTTCCTGGAATAGTGCTTTTACAAAATTAAAGTTTCAATGCAGAATATTCAGAATTCTTATTTCCAGAGCCAATTTACTTTCCATTATGCAGAATTGGTGAGGAAAAGTTCCCTGGCCATCTCTATATAGTACAGTCTTGAATATGTTCTGTTTTAAAGTTCTGATTCCATTAAACTATTACCTTTCTGCTATTAGGAATACAAGAATTCCTGTGCTCTGGTTTTCCTCTAACTAGCTGTATAACTTTGGAAAGCTATTTGATACCTCAAAACCTGGATGCTTTCATCAGTCCAATCACATTGATTTTTTTTCTAAAGTGTGCATGTCTAGATGTGGTAACAGAAATTAGCCAGGCCTCCACGAAGCTTAGGGTCCCCCATCTTATGGTAAGTAGAAAATAGACCATACAGAAAAGACATTTTAGGGACTTGATTAATTTTAACTACCTGCTTTTGTTCTGCATGAAAACAGAGCAGAGAAATGACAGTTTGGGGTAACAGAATGGCATCTTGGATTTTGCCTAGCAAAATGACTAAATGATTCTTACCAGTAGACTGATGAATAAGTGATTTATTTTTCTTTTAATAAGAAGTCAGGCCCAAGGTTTATTAAAACCTTTCATTGGTTTGCTGTGTCATTCCTTGTTCCTACTGCCCGTGGCTTAGTTTTCTATTTTTCCAAATAGTGAATAAGTTGATGCTAATATAGAAGCGATTGTGAATATCTTCTGGCCATTGGGTTGAGACAGTGTTCATTTTCTGATTCTACAGTGCACAGGCAGAAATGAATAGGCCAGGGAACTGATTTTTCCATGCACTGCTGCTTCTTTGCATTATTGAACATGAGCTCAGCTGCTCAGCTTTCTTGGCTGTTCGTTTTCAGAGGTAAGCCCATTTTATTTCTGCATTTTCCTGTTAATCAATAAGCTACAAATAAAATGGCTGAAAGATGATTTCTCTTCTAGACCATTCCTTTCTTTAGATGCTCCAAATTCAGAGGTACTAGAGATTTCAGTGAGGATTATTATTTTATTTAGGGGACAGAAATCATAGTTTGATTCTTCATGGTAAAGCAATAAGCACTTCAAGGGAGATCTTTGAAATAAAATCTGCTATGGAATGTTCCTGTTGATTGATTTGTAAGGAGTTCATCAGGAAAGCCAGGGATAGAAGATAGAGGGGAGGACACTGGAGGGTGAAGTCGAGCTTACCTGTGTTTATGATGACAAGTTCTATTCCACAGCCTTTGTCTGCTTATGCCTTTAAACCCCATTTCTTTGGACTCTTTCTGTATCCTGATTCCCTTCATGATATCTTGTAGAACTAAAGTGAAGGAAACTATAGCTCACATTAAGCTTAAATGGTTATAATTTTGATGTTAACCCTTTAAAAGTGCCATCTGAACATGAAGTGTAGATCAAACATCAAGCTGAACCGATAACACTTTGCTGATATATCCAGAGCTGTTTTTAATATTTCTATGGCAGAGTTAAAGTCCCACACATGTCTGTCTTCGTGTAAAGCTCTACTAAATTTTCCTGACAGCTCTTTCTAAGAACAGAAAGTATTGCATGAAATTGCTCCACTCCCTGCAACAATAGGCAGACAGGTCCTCCGGAGAACTGCTTCCAGTCTTCATTGATTAACATGGTAAGAGTAATAGGTTGTATGGTAAAGCATTTTAGGATAAGGTGAGCCAAAAGATTCCTCTGTGAGGAGGACCTTCATCTTTTCTCTCACATCCCCTGGCTGTACCAAGTCATGTAGAAGAGATGTTGGAAACTGGGGTAAGTCAAGTTTGTTGTCTCTTTTGCTCTTATTTTTAACTCATTGATTTGTGTGCTGAGATTCATTTCCATGGCTGTAGTGGGTAGCCATTCCAGATTGGTTCTGGAAGTTCCAACCCCCATTGAGACTCTGGCAACTGTCACGCCTATGAGGCAGGGCGAGGGGAGATGCCGGGGGACGAGAGCTGGATGGGCCAGCGCTCTCTCTGGGCGCTCTCGGTGCCGGGATGCTGACCGGTGCAGATTGACTGTGCAGAGCTCCGGAGAACACCGCTGGACTGCGTTACACCTTCCCCAGACCCTGCGACCTACCCATTACTTAATTTGTGAGTTACGCCATTAAATAAATATCCTTTTAACTACGTGGAGTGGCCAAAATAATTTCTCCAATATCTCTCGGTGCCGGGTGAGCGCCCAGAGAGAGCGCTGGCCCATCCAGCTCTCGGGTCCCCCGGCGCCTCCCCTCGCCCCACCTCATAGGCGTGACAGTTGCCAGAGTCTCAATGGGGGTTGGAACTTCCAGAACCAAGCTGGAATGGCTACCCACTACACATGGCGACCAAGGAGGCCACTGACCAGGAAGCTCTGAATGACAAGGAAAATTGAGCACATCAAGCGCATCCCTCTTGTATCTGCTTGTATTTTCATATTTTTGGACACTACTCACTGTCTCCCAGTTCACAATGTCCTTGCATCCTCAGGATATCTGTTTTGTTTAATAATGAAAAGTATTTATTGTTTCCTGGTGTAGGGAATATTTCTCCTTTCTCAGAAGCTTTTATATTATCTGCTTGCACTAATAGTACTCAGGGACTTGTAGTATTCAGTTATGAAATCCTCATAAGGGTGACAGTTCCCTCAAATCACCATCTATTTCAAGGGGCTTCAGTGCTTCTCACTGTCCTGACCCCTTGTCACCCTTCATCTTTCTCTGAGACATCAGCTCACATTGATTTTTTTTCTCTCAGATCAAAGGCTGCTTTCTGGGGAAGCCTAATCTGTACTCTCATCCTGGGTCAGTGAGGTTTCAATGATTTTCCTTCCTAGAAGTTCCTTTTACTTCTTCCTTAAAGCACTTTGGTAGTTGGTAGCTATGTATTTTATAATTATTTCATTACTTGTTTTCTCCTCATCTGCCAGCCTCTGAGTTTCCAATGATAGGAATCCTGGCTACTTGATTATCATTTAAGTCCAGTATCTGACACAATGACTGACAACTAATAGACCCAGTAAATATTTAGTTACTTGTTGGATGCATTAAAGAATCTTTAATTTTTCTTCTCTTAGGGTGTATGTTAACTGGTTGTGTTGATAACTTTAGTGCCAAATTACAAGTGCCATATGGCTAAAAATATAAACATAGTTCTCACAATTCTATAGCCTAAAAAGTCCTAGATCATAGTGCTAGGTGGTATGAATGTGGGTTTTGTTATTGTTTCTTTGCTTTTTTATGGTGGTGAGAGGCAATAAGCCAGGATCCTTCTTATGTAGTCTATGGCTTACCTTATTCCTCTTGCTCAGAATCCCAAAGCCTAGGATTATAATTACTGTACCATCAAAACTAGTGAGTACAATTCTTCTTAATGGCTTGCTTTCTGGCTTTTAGAATATAAGACATAGTTACCTCCCACCAAGAATACAAATTGGATGAAAATTGAAGCCACTCTGCAGATGGCATCTTTTTGTTTTCATGTGTGTTCATGTGCAGTAGAAGGAAAGAAAGGGAGCTTTCTTTTTTCCCAAAAGGTCACTACAAAGCTGTTACTCCAGAGAAGCAGAATAGCTTATCTGCCTGTCTTTCTGTTTCTTTGCCTCTGTCTCTGTATCCCTCTCTCTCTCTCTCTCTCTCTCTCTCTCTCTCTCTCTCTCTCTCTCTCTCTCTCTCTCTGTGTGTGTGTGTGTGTGTGTGTGTGTGTTTGCGCGTGCATGTGTGTGCACATGCACTCATGATCACATGCTTGTATCATGAGAATTGAATCATGACTATGGTGTCTGAACATTCATGAAGTCTGCTTATGTAAGTTGGAGAACAATGAAAGCTAGTGGATTCATTCATTTCTGTCCTAAAAGGCATCTCCCAGTCTTATTGTAAAGTCTAGAGAGGAGAGGTACCATTAATGGGCACATAAGTTATAATGTGGGTTAAATCAAGGAGAGCTAGATATCTCTGCTAAAGAAAGAAAAAGTTTGTTCTTCCTCTCCCTTTTATGATTCTATTAGGGTCTTTACAGGGTTAACTGATACTCATTGACAATGAAGTAGGCTTTACAGTTAAAATGTATCTTTTAGGAACACCCTCATGAACATAGCCAGAAACAATGATTTCTTGGTATCTCTCATGACCCTAGTCACTGACCCTAATCATTATATCACTGACCTAAACATCATAAGTGCTAACCCTCACCACCAAACTCACATGCCTAATGATCAAAATCACTGACTATAACCATCACACTTACCAATATAACTAAGTCACCAATTCTAACATAATTATCACAAACCTAAACTTCATGGTAACTGACCCTAACCATCATAACTGCAAATTTAGTCATCATAATCACCAACAATCAGTTATCAAACCTAACCATTATGAGTCTCAATTTATCCATCATAATCACAAACCCAAAACTCACTGTCACTGATGGCAACCATCATAATCAGCAACCTAACCAACATCAGTAACTCTAGCCACTGTAATAATCAACCAAATCATAATAATCATCATCCTAACCTTTGTAGTTACTGACACTAATGATCATAATTTCCAGCCTGGACTTCATAGTCCTTGAACCTATCATAATCATGAACTTAACCATCACAGTTATTGACCCTACCCATCATAATGAACAACCTAACCATCATCATGACTCATCCTAAACATCATAGTTACCAACCCAACCCAACCATCATATTCACTGACCCATTACAATCAACAACTTGACTAGCATAGTCATTGAGCTTAAACATCATAACTACAAACATAACCATGACAAACACCCAAACACTACAAGTCTTAAGATTTTTTTGGTGGGGAAGGGTTGTTTGTTTGGCTTTTTGTTATTGCTGCTTTTGCTGTGATGGTAACTTATAAAAGAGTTAAGTTGGGTTGACAGTCCCGGACAAGTCCATGATGGTTGAATAGACCTGGTATATGCCAGGTATGGCAGCAGAAGCTGAGGCATCAAATCTTGAACCTACATGCAAAGCAGAGAGTGAACTAGAAGTCAATCAAGTTCTCAAAGCCTCACTCTTCCCATACTGACTTACTTCTCTGAGTAATGATATACCTCCTAAACCTACAAAACATGCCACCAACAGGGGACCAAATTTCTACACTTTTGAGACTATTTGGGGACATTTCTCTTTAAATCGCCACACTATCCTAACCATCATAGTCACCACTGTGACTGGATTTGTATCTAGGACTTGGAAGGAGGACTGGGTCCATTAAACTTTCATCACCTCTACACAAAACCAAATGTTGTTATACTTGGGGCTAGAGTTGGGGGGGAGGAGTACAATTTCCACATTGTATTAAATTAAATCTATTGAGTCTGAAGTTTTTCCAGTCCTTTCAAAACACATTAACTCATTCTTTGCACTTTCCACTTCATTTTTTAAGCAGCATACATAGTGGTTCGAGGAGAGAGCATTGTGATATTTTTTGCTAGATTCTCTGGGTATTGCTCTTTTTCATAGTGTTTGACTCTCAGGCTCTCAATAAACTACAAGTGGAGAATATTTTCCAGAGTTGATCATTTCTTCTGAATTAAAAATCTATTACAGGATAGTAAGAATAGAAATATGCTCATAACCACAGACATAGAAATTGATCTTGATATATTAACACAGTAAACGGTTAAATTTTAGAGTGTTTGCCACTAAGCACTGTTCTGCCATTTTCTTACTCTGAATTTTATATTCTTGAAGCTTGTACCATTCAGTGCAGGTGAATACTGGCTGTGATCATGTAACTATACTGAAATATCCTATATTTGTCTGCAAAAGCTCTATTTAATTATTAATATCCTTTTATTATCTTATATAAGGGAATCATCTAATCTCGCTTTTAAAATACCATCTTTATTTCTTGGGAGAAACTTTCTCTTTTCTGTTTTTCCTGTTCCTGTAGGCATCTACAGTTCTCTACTTGAGAACTTTGGACTAACAAGGTGCTATGTGAAAGGTTATCTTTCTTCCCCCCCCTCTTAAAATTCCTCCTGATAGTCATTTATATTTAATCAAAACACCATTTCATATTCTTTGCTTCATCTTCAATTTTAGCTTAAATTCTTTTACTGTAATTGATTTTTTTTTAGTTTTCATTGAATGTGCAAATGAATGCAAGGATCTATTAGAAGATATTTACTACATCAATTCATTGCTAGTGTGGCTAGTTATTACTGAGGGATTCAGAAAGTTGCAACAGATGTGAACCAGGTGTGTGAACAGGATTGTTGAATGCTGATATTAAAAGTCCACATTGAATAACATTCCCCTTGAAAAAAACAGTTTCAGGAAACTTACTACATTAATGAGAGTGTCATATTGACAAGACTTGTGGAACAAGAAATGAGCATTTTCTTTTCCACTTTACTCCATTTGAATTTCACAACAGGCCAAACCCTCCTAAATAGAGCAATTTTTACAACTTTCTGATCCATTCAAAGTAGAGTCAAGTTCATTTATGATAAAGGTGACCAGGACATGTAAAACTATAAAATCCCATCTCTTGGCTATGCTGATTTATTTCCTGCTTGTGTGAGTCTATTTGTGACTTCGACCTAAACAAGGGCAAATTTATCTATTAAAATGGTAACATTGAACAGTAATATAATTTTGAAACTAGAAGTCTTGAACATCCATTTATATTCTAAATAATGATGGTGGAAAAACAAGTTGAATTGATCATTATTTCTGCATTCCAGAGTATCATAAGTCTATAGAAAAAAACTAATGGTTATAATGGGGGGAAAGGGAAAGATTGAGACTTTGCAATGATTATGTGAACAGAAATTCATAGGACTATCATTTGTTGAAACTATAGAGTACTTTCCAGAGTTGTGGCATTTGTACTGTTCTTTGAAGGATAAATAAGAAACAAACACAAAGACAAAATAGTGCTGAATATTGGGAAAATGGGAAGAACACAGTATGTTTTTTGGGGAAGGCTTATTTCTTACTGAATAAGAAGGTATAAAGGAAGGAGTGTAAAAGGAAACATATCTGTGAATGATACTGAGATTGGAGACACACTATTTGGTGGTGCAGTAAGCAGTATAAACATAAGGCAGTAGAAATAAAGAGAGAGGGCAGGGGGTTATTTTAAATATGTATAACTCTGAATTTGACAAGCCACCTAGACATAAGGCACTAGCAGTCTAATTTGGGCATGTGAACTTTAACTTAATCCTGTGTTAAAGGAAGAATAATGCTGTAGAAAACTGAGAGGATCATGATGGAAGTCAAGTATTATTGGAGGAGAGGGAAATATTAGATTTCAGAGTATAAATTATTATTTTTATACCCTTAAACTCCAGTTACTCAAAGGAAATCTAACTTTCAGCCATGATGTACATTCACTATTTATTTCTGGATTTATACTTAGATATGGTTCCCAGAATTTTGTGTTTGAGAAATAATAGTTGACACCCTTCATTGATTTCTGCTACTTTGAATAAACAAAGTTATGCGATATTCTAGTTTCATTTCTGTCCCTGTGGTAAAATACCCTGACATCCCACCCCCCAAAAAACAAACTTAGGGAAGAAAGGTTTTATTTTAGCCTGCAATTCCAGGTTACCATTTTACTGTGGGGAATTTAAGGAAGAAACAGGAGACAACTAGCCACATCTAGTCAAACGCTGACAAAGAAAAAATGCATGAAACCATTCTTTATGTTTACACAGTCTGGAGCTCCTTACCAGATAATGATACCACTTACCTTCAAGCTTAGTCTACCCATATCAATTAAGCCAATCACAACAATCCCCCACAGACATGCCCATGACCAACCTGGTGTACAAAATGTCTCATTGAGACTCTCTCTTTGCATTGGGTCAAATTGACAGTTAAACTAATGATCACTTGCATATTTTCTTAATTATTGTTAATTTGTTGAATTTTCTGTTTTACTACTATTTTATTTTCCCCTCATGTGCAACGGAAGAAATGCAGACTTTTAGGTAAGATCTCAAAAAGGCTTATAAAAAGATGAAGGAGCTTAATAACTTTATCACTAAGGACAAGAAAACATGTTGATTGTTCTGAACAGTTCACCTTTAAAATAAGGTATTTTGGTGTATGTGATACCTCATTAGAGCAATCCACTTTTGACTGTGCCCCAAAATTCAGGAGCTGGGTCTTTGAGTATTTGTTGAAAGACAGGAAAGGAGAATGCAAAAGGAAAATTTATCATTCACATGATACAAATGTAAACTGGTATTTACCTTTCCTGTTTAATGTCTCCGTTCAGTTCATTTTCCTATGTCCATTTAAATTATAAGTAATGGAGTGCTGTGGATATCATTCTATATAAATAAAACACTGATGGCCAGTGACCAGACAGGAAGTATAGGTGGGACAAGGAGAGAGGAGAATTGGGGAAACAGGAAGAAGGGGGAGAGACACTGCAGCCACCGCCAGGAGAAGCAGCATGTAAAGATGCCAGTAAGCCACCAGCCAAGTGGCAAGGTATAGATTTATAGAAATGGGTTAATTTAAGATATAAGAACAGTTAGCAAGAAGCCTGCCACGGCCATACAGTTTGTATGCAATATAAGTCTCTGTGTTTACTTGGTTGGGTCTGAGCGGCTGTGGGACTGGCAGGTGACAAAGATTTGTCCTGACTCTGGGCAAGGCAGGAAAACACTAGCTACAATGGAGTTCTTTGTATTTTTCAAGTAAGTGGAATTTGAGATAATTAATTTGAATTTGGAGGTTTATAAGAGTTAGTATAATTAAATTTGTCATACTGGAATGTGATTTATTTTTCGCTGTTTAATGACAGAGAAATGTGCTTTGCTTCAGAAGATAACATCTTTATCTTCCTGCCTGTCTACTGCTCTCCAAAGTGGCAGGCTATCCTCAACAACTAGTTAATATAAAGACCTTGTAAGAACCTAATGACTCCTTGCTTGAAGTCTGTTTGCTTTAAGCCTGATCCTTTCATGGACTTTCTTGCTATTCACAGGAAGCCCTTCTGCACATTCACCCCACTTGCATCCATCAGTGGCCTCTAGCATTTATGTGACAATTTACTCTGTTTCCTTGTCCTGTTTTCTACCTATAGCTGTGTGAAGGGAATAGTATAAAAGGAGGTAGAATAAACTCCCTTAAAACAGACTAGTAGTTAGATGCTATGAATACATATACTGATGCTGATAGAACTTAGGGGTAGATATTTATGAAATAAATTACATGAATTCAGACTAGCTTTATTTATATAATATTACTTTGTCTATCTTTGGAGTACCTCAAAAATTTTCTGCAAAAATTAGAGAGGAGTATTAATAAAACAGATTTATAAAGAAAGATATTATTTAGTTATCCCCTATTATATCCATGTATACATGGCAGTGTTCTGGCTATTGATTTTTAAAGAATGGGATACTTCTATGTTAGCAATCTCACAAATACTGAAGAGGTTTTTCACAGGAGCCATGACTCAGAAAGCATTTTTCATACAACTGGCAATCATATAATTTCCACATGAACAAATCCAAATGCCAAAATGTCAGAAGAAAGCAAGTAAGACCACCTATGTGAAGATAAACCTTAGAATTTTCCCCCTCAGGAAATATATTTCCTCATCTCAGAAGAAAAAGTCTTGGAGCACAGAAAACTATCCATCATGTTTACTAATTCCTGTGGTGTTTCTGCTGCAGCCCTCAGTTATCTCTCTCTTCTCTTGCATTAAAGCATAGAGGCAGTCCATGTTAATGCCATTTTCTCTTATGAGTCAGTGACTTTGCAAACCAGAATGAGAAAGTGAGAGAGCAAATGCAATTTGTTGGACTAGCCTAGCAACCATTTCCTCTGCAATTCACCCCTGACCTTTGCAACAGCCATATTTCCATAAATAAATTGGGGCCTTCTTTTTTTCCATGAAGACAACTAATCCAAACTTTAAAGACATTTGAATGCTAGGATCACTTTGCTTTTCTGTTGCTGTAATGATTTAGATTGAATGTCACTGTGCACCGAAGCTTACCAGGTAATTGAGCAAATACGTGCTTTATTTGATGATACAGTCGTGGCTCTTTAAATATCAATGACCATGGTTTGGGAGTATAAAATAATGGCTGCCAAATGTGCAGCTATCATGAGAAAGAGGCACATGACTGTAAAAAAAGTGTTATTTTGAAATTAATATGTTTGAATTTATAATAAATGATGTATCATTTAAGAATTGTAATTACTTTATTATAGTTATAAGACTTTTCCTTTGAAGTGTCAACTACTTTGTTGAAAATGCAGCCTTGTAATTTTTCATTTTTTAAAAGATTTGGTAGGAGAAAAAAATTAAGAAATGGACTATTTTCTGTAAACTATTTAAATCTGCCTTTCATGTTGATTAGACATCAATGTAGTTGAATGAATCTCAACAAAAAACTCAACTTGTCATTCAGCTTTCATTTCAGGTGGACCTTACACACTTACATAACTATTCATTCTGAGTAGTATAGTATTTGAAAATGATGTAATAAGCAAAAAGAAAAACATCAAGTGGCATTGCACGGGGGTTCAGCTTTATTAAGCAGTGGCAAGAATGTAGCCTATCATTATCCACTAATAAGAGTATATCAGAGCTCCTGCATGCACGCCCTGGGATCCCACAGGCCACTCTTGGCAGGGAAGTAGTTATGCTAACTGCAGATCCTTGTTGCTTTCTTCATTCCAATCCCCCAATCTCATCCTCCCCTTTGCAGCAGAACACATGTGGTAGCCTCCCTTACCACTTCGTCTCCAGTGCATCCTACAGATCTCCCTACAACCTCCCTCCCCTCCTTGGTCAAAGAAAATGTTAAATCTAAAAATCTGGCATCTTGGAAATCTGGGACATGATAAAGACCAAACCTAAGAGTAATAGAAATAGAGAAAGGAGGGGGAAAAAACTAGGTCAAAGGCACAAAAAAAATATTTTCAACAAAGTCATAGAAAAAAAATTTATAACTTGAAGAAGGAAATGCCTGTCAAGGTACAAGAAGTATAGGGAAGACCAAATAGATGGATCCTTGGCACATAATAATCTTTCAGTCTCCTCTTGCAAGTGGTTCCTTGAGCAGTGAGGAAAGGAATTTGATGGGGACATCCATTTAGAGCTGTGTGTTCCAAAGTGTGGTGGTATTCTAATTGTACTGAAATGTGATTTTGATTGTATGTTAATAAATAAAGTTGCCTGGGTGTCAGAGCTATTAGAGCTATAGAAATGGTGGCACATGCCTTTAATCCCATAGATCTCTGTGTGTTCAGGGATACAGCCAATATTGGAGACATATGCCTTTAAGACCTGGGGGGCTGTACATACAGACAGTGAAGAGGCAGTCACGTGTTTGAGTTTACAACCAAAGAGAAGGCAGAATGACTATGAAACGACTTAGACACAGGGAAATAGCTCTCTTTAGAGCACCGCAGGAGGAAGGGTGAGATTTTAGCTCTGAGCTCTGATCTCTTGGCTTTCTCTTTTACATTGGTTCTGTGTTTCTTATTTAATAAGATGGTTGGTTACATCTACACCAAAGGTCTCCTACTCTCTATGTAATGTCTGACTGTGCATTTTTGTTTTTGTTACGTGCTGCAGGAGAAAGTTTCTCTCTCTGATGATTGGTAGAGAAGACACTGATAAATGACTTCATTCTCAGACCATTTGCCATTTGTACATAGAAGGGCTACTGATTTTTGTGAGTTAATGTTGTATTAAGCTATGTTACTTAGAGTGTTTTCAACTGTAAAAACTTCTTTGTTGAATTTTTTGGATTACTTATGTATAGTATAATATCATCTACAAATAAAGTTTTATCCCATTGATCTCCTTTTGTTGTCTTATTGCTCTAGCTAAGACTTCAAGTACTACATGGAATGTGGTCACCCTTTGTGAGTGTGTGTGTGTGTGTGTGTGTGTGTGTGTGTGTGTGTGTGTGTATGTGCATGTTTGTGTAGCGAATGATTAACCTTGTCTTGTTTCTAATTTTCATGAAATTTATTTCAATTTCTCTCCATTTAAGTTGATGTTGGCTATGGGCTTGCTGTAAACTGCCTTTATTATATTGAGGTATTGTGGGAGACCAGTTCCCACATTTATTTACCCCAGGGACTCTTGAAGAATGAGAGATAAAAGACTTAGATAGAAATAAAGAGGGGAGAGAAACAGAGAGAAATGCAGGCTATCCTTGGGTGGGCCTGGACCCTCATCCACCAGCCCCACTTTATTCCAAAGGGCCATTTATAATAATGCCGGGGGGGGGGTGCGAGGGGCGAGGACCTCCCTCTTGCTAGATACAGCCTAGTGTAGACCCTTACAAATGCCTGGTACTTGGGCCTGTGGGCAATTATCTCTTATGTAGTCCTGGCTGGGCTCCAACAAGGTATGTCCCTTGTAGCTGTGCTTTCTCCAGGACTTTTATCATAAAGGAATGTTAGATTGTGTCAAAGGATTTTTTCTACATCTAATGAGATAATCACATGGCTTTTTTCTTTCAACTTGTTTATATGGTGGATTATATTTATCGCTTTACATATGTGCTTGCATTTGGTTACAGTTTAGAGGTTTTGCTTTGGTTTTTCTTTTGGTTGATATTGTATTTTGTTTTATCAGTTTTGTGAATTTTGTTGTTATATTGGTTTTTTGGGTTGGGTTTTTTGCCATTTATTTATTTATTTATTTATTTATTTATTTATTTATTTATTTATGAGAAAGAACTTAAAGGTAGGTGGGTAGGGAGGAAGAGAGGATCAGGCCTGAAGGTGTCAGAAAGGAAGGAAAGCAAACTGCATGCTGCAAGCCACAGGAAAATGAAATGGAATTCAGCTACTATCACAAAAGCTACTACTTGGAAAAGTCAAGGACTTCTCCAAAGGTCAAGCCATGGCTTAAGAAGTCTTGGTGATATTTTAGCTTTTGTTTATATACTAGCTGGTTTCTACAGTGATTTTCTTATAATGCTATGTGTGCTTCCAAGAACTCCTAACAGTGTACTTATCTAAAATACCCATTCCAAGAACTCCTAACAGTGTACTTATCTAAAATACCTATCAAGCATCCAAGGTCAAAGGAAACAACACCTGTCTCCTAGGTCAGGAGGATAGCTTTATATCTTGTGCAATTTAAGGTGAGACCCTCCTTCCTTATAGCCTTACTAATAGACTCCTAATTTCTTACCTAACCACTTCTAGGAATGTAGATTGAGCATATAAATTACCTTCTTGACTAACCATCATTAGCACTCATTTGGGTTGTAAAAGAAAGCCTGACAGCCATTGCCTGAGGAAAATTCTTTGTCATACTGGTCAAGATCTCCAGGAGTCTGGTGCCAGATTGCTTATTCGCAACAAACATTAGTATAATTTGGAAAAAAGTTTCCTGCTGTAAATACAAATCCTGGTTCACAAGGAAGCATGACTCAACTCAGGCTATATGTCATTTCTTTAAGATGATGAATTCTAGAAATAGGCTACCTGTACTAGCTCAGGGGTGTAAGGAAGGATCTGGCTGTGTTTCAGTCACACAGATAGCCTACAGGCCATATGGGCTATTAGCACCCTCTGGTCCTGGTTGTGGGAGCTTGGAGAGCCCCTGGTTGCAAGAGTCATTTAGGAGTCTAGTCCCTTTCAGTACTGGTTGTAGAAGCTTGATATGAACTGGCCGAACAGATAATGTAGATCGCTGGGCAGTTATTCATCTCCAATTTCCAGTTTTCTGGATGGAATAACAGGTTTTTCATCTTTCCCATTGGAAAGACAGGCATGCTTAGTATTCCTGATTTATTTGAAGATTTGTGGGTGCAAGAACCTTTGTGCTGTGCTCCCAACATACTCTCCCTTCTGAATTTTAAAGAAAAAATAGTGGCTATAATAAAGGTCAAGAATGAATGCCTTGCCTCTAGAGCTAGTTTAAGTAATAAAGACAAGCATTACAGAATCACAAGAATCACTAACAGAACTCTTAACCAGGATGGCCATTCACAAGACACATCAGAGATTTTGTTTATTGCTTTATGTGAATGGTTAATTTGACCATCAATAGTACAGAAAACACTGACATATTAAAGCAACACCTGCTAGGAAATTATTGGCAACCAAAATTGTGCTTGGGCAACAAATTCTATAGTAGATCTATTTTGTAAATCTGTGGTCCTCAATCACCTTTCTCTAAATTTCTGCTAGTATTTTTGCTGTAATATTAGTGGTTTTACTAATCATATAGGCCATTTTTTGAGACTTATCTTTGTATTCCAGTAATAATTCCTTCAAGAAGCCGGGCAGTGGTGGCGCACGCCTTTAATCCCAGCACTCGGGAGGCAGAGCCAGGCGGATCTCTGTGAGTTCGAGGCCAGCCTGGGCTACCAAGTGAGTCCTAGGAAAGGCGCAAAGCTACACAGAGAAACCCTGTCTCGAAAAACCAAAAAAAAAAAAAAAAAAAAAAATTCCTTCAAGAGGCAAAAGAGTCACTGTGGCTGCAGTCATTACAGGCTTTAAGAACAGATGTAAACAGTCATCACAATTTTCCCAGATATCTCTCTTAATTCTATTGATTGATTGCTAATTGCAAAGATTTGCTGAGCAAAATGGGTGCAACACAGCCTGTTCCACATAAACTTTTATGTACAACTATTAGCATGGCAAAACAATGTCACATTGTCTCCTATCACAGGTTTGTCTCTTATCTCCCATGACCTGACAAAAGACACTTGGATTCTGCATTGGCAAGCTGATAATCAATATTTAATACAGTCAGCAAACATAACAGCATCATTTTGTGGTGAGTATGATCTTGTTTTCCCAAAGTCTCAGCTTGGTGAGCTGAATGTTCTGACATCTCCCCAAGTTCTCAGCTTACTCTTCTTTTTGGGATTCTCTTTTTAATGGTTTGTCATCTACTTTCAGGTGTTTCATTTGTTCAGTGGTCTCTGGATGTCCTGATTGGATTCATCAGATCAGGAGCCATCTGGGATTTTTCTTTTATTCATTTTCTGGAAAGACAAAAGCATAACTCCGACTCCATGTTACAACCATGTCTTTTTCATTGATTAAATTCTAGATCACTTCATTTAACATAAACTTTAGTTTGTATCTTCTTTAGGGCAAAATGTTTTGGGGCATCAGAAACAGTATTATCCTTTAAAGTTAACTTAAAAAAATCTAAAGTTAGTATAGCTAAATAGCATAGGGAGGATTTAGGCGGATGTAAATAACCCTTCATATTTATTTATAGAACTTGTGAATTGAGTATTTGATGGTTTCATTCTACAATAGCTTAACCTATCACTATCACTAGGGAGACAGAGATTCATCTGGGTCTATGTGAGTTCAAGGTCACGCTATATTAAAATTCCTCACATAATTTTCTAGGATAAGCAAGATCATTATTAATGTTCATTGTAATGAGAGTCCTAGAAAGGAAATGTATAAAGTGCTATTTGGTAAAGTTAAGTTTCAGATATGGCACAATGTTATTTGTTTAGAGATTCCTGGGTTCCTTGCCATGCCTGGGGTTATGCTCTCTAGCTTACTAGTTAGGGAGAGGCATCGTGCAAGCCAATAATGCACTCTGAGTACAGGTTTCTTCATACCTGAGAGCAGAGAAGGCCCCAGACTCAGGCAGCTGTGGTTTCAGATTTCAGGCTAATGTCCACTCACTACTATTTACGTACTAAAAGCTTGAAATTCTGTATTAAAATAATGCCTTTAATAGAGAATAGAACCTCTCCTAACTTTCTCCTTTGCCAGAGTTTGATCTTTGATCAGACCAAGGTAAAGCATACAACTAAAAACCAAATAAATTAAACCTATTAAATTAACAATGATCATTGACCTTTAAAGATTTAAACTTAAGGCTTTAAGATTAGGGATATTTAAATTTAAATTTAAAATGTAGGGCAATTTTAATTATTAGTTTTTTTTTTTTTTTTTTTTTTTTTTTTTTTTTTTTTTTTTTTTTTTTTTTTTTTTTTTTTTTTGGTTTTTTGAGACAGGGTTTCTCTGTGTAGCTTTGCGCCTTTCCTGGAGCTCACTTGGTAGCCCAGGCTGGCCTCGAACTCACAGAGATCCTCCTGCCTCTGCCTCCCGAGTGCTGGGATTAAAGGCGTGCGCCACCACCGCCCGGCTAATTATTAGTTTTAAAAGACATTACTGCTAAGGTAACAGGATATTTAGAAGTACCTGAGAAATAATCACAGAAAATCTTGAAGTAAAAAACAATTGGGTTTCCCCATGTTAGCATGAAATTTTATATCCAGCTGATGCTGAAAATGAAACCAAAGTGTGAATAATATCAAAGCATAACAGTTCCATAGAGGAAAACTTGTTGGAAGGCTTTAGTTTGTACTATATTTTCAAAACAGTGTGATACAACTGGGGGGAAGCGAGAATTTGATCAAAATATATCTAAATTTAAAAATTTTTTTTAAATAAAAAAAATTAAAAAGGCAACAGTAACTACTGGCCCAATAATCAGTAATTATTTTTTGTATATATATGTAGGCTGTGTGTATGATGAGTGTACATGTATGTAAGTACATTATATATGTGTTCATGGGTACACACATGCTAACAGGTATGTATGAAAATCAGAAGACAACCATAGATGTTGATCTTTTTCTTTCACTTTGATTGAGACAAGCTGTGTTTTCTGCTGTTCATCACCAGATTTCCATGCTAGCTGACTCATGATGGTATGCCAGGCTAGCTGGTCCATAGTTTACTACTGGTATTCACATGAGCTACCAAGGATTCATCCATGTTGGGATAATCTTTTTGTACACTCCATGAAGATGTGTCTCTGTCCTTCCATCTGTCTAAGGCACCTCTGATTAGTTTAATAAAGAGCTGGATAGCCAAAATAGCTAGACAGGAGAGGATAGCCAGGGGAGAGATTGGAACTTTGGGAGTGAGTCAGAGGCATGGGAGATTCTCCAGCCAGATGCAGAAGTCAGATGTATGGTAATGAGGAGAGGTAATGAGCCACATGGCAAAATGTAGGTTAATATAATGGGTTAATTTAAGTTTTAAGAGCTAGTGGGGAACAAACTTAAGCTAAAGTCAACATTTCGTAATTAATAAGAAGTTCTGTGTCATTATTCAGGAGTGGGCAGTCCAAAGAAAGATCAGCTGTGGTGATATACTGTGTACTTTAATAAAACTTATCTGGTGATCAGAGGATAGGGTCAGCCACTAGATTAGACATAGAGGCCAGACAGTGGTGGCACACACCCTTAATCCTATCACTAGGGAGACAGAGATCCATCTGGGTCTCTGTGAGTTCAAGGTCACACTAGGAACAGAGCCAAGTGTGGTGGTGCACACCTTTAATCCCAACACTTGAGATCTCATACCTTCCCTTGGGAAGCACATAATCCCAGGAAGTAAGAATGACAGGACAGGAAAAGGTATATAAGGCATGAGGAACTCACTTTCTTGAGGCTAAGGATTTCATAGAGATAAGAACATGGCTGGCTTGTTCTGTTTCTCTGATCTTTCAGTTTTCACCCCGATATCTGGCTCTGGGCTTTTTGTTTGTTTGTTTTTTTTGTTTTTATTCATAAATTATTTAGCAATTTGTATTATAATCAGCTATATTTTTGTCTCTTTCTTTCTTTGCCCCTGGCTTTATATGGGCTTCGAGGATTTAAACTGAGGTCCTCGTTCCTCAGGCTTATTTGGCAAGTCCTTTACCCACTGAACTGTATCTCCATCCTTGTTTGATTTTTTTTTTTCTTTTCATTCATCCTCCTTCTCTTCTTCTTTTTCTTATTTTTTGAGACAAAGTTTTGCTTGCAGGTCAGGAGTGTTGTGATTACAATCACGTACTGCCATAACTGGCCTCATATTCAATGCTTTAAATGAATTTATTTGCTTTTACAACACTTGTTAAAACAAACTTGAAAGTCTTCTGTTGGCAAGTGAGGAATTTAAAGGTAATCATGTTGTTAAGTAGCAGAGCAGCTATTTGAATAGACATTGAATTTCCCCTCAGCTTTTGTAGAACACAGTCAAGTGGAATAAGTGTTGGAACACACAAAACACTGAATGAATAAAATGATGGGACTCACTGGTATTCAAATTCAAACAAGTTTTAGCAATGCATTCTATAGTTTAGAACTGTATGTATTGTTTCCATATATAGCCTATATAGCACTCACAATATCTTATAGTCAGAATGGGTCAAATTACTCTCATTTTATTTATGGAAAAAAATCTGAGGAAAGAGAAAGTCAAGCCAAAATATAAAACAATGGGTAAATTAAGGAGTAAGCAACTCTAATCAATTTCTTTCCTTTCAACGTCACCCTTACTTTCAATGTACTACCATAGCCACCGGCTTCACATTCATCCATGTGTTCTTGCTCACTGTGAGTCTGTTGATGTCTACCACATATAATAAAGCCTTTTACATTTTAACTAATGCTGACGTCTCACTGTGAAATTGTATGGACATACAATGACAACTTTTTGTGCACCTTAACTTAAAAACTCTAGAAGAAAACAATAAATTATATAATAGTTAAAATTGACTCAAATTATAAAATTTGTATAGAATATGAACCAAGCTACACTTACATATTATTAGATTTAATTCATTAGATTGTCATATTTAGGTCTATTATAGCCCTATTATATTTAGGTCTTCTAGATAATTACAAGCTACTGGCCAATTATTTAGACTGCATTTATATTATGTTAAATTTGTAATTTAGATGAATTTCAGTGTTCTATGCTGCTGAGGATCTAGGGAAATGTGTAGTATGAATCTTAAAAGTACTTATTAATAAAATCAAACCCAAGGCGAGTTATTGGGGTCCATGCTGGTAGATCAGAGAGACAGAACAAGCCACAGCCATCTCACCTCGCCGGATCCTCAGCTGGTCTTGTCTCCTCAGACTGGAGGCCTCTGAGTCCTCATCCGGAATGGGTCTCAGCTGAATTACTGCTCAAAAGCCTGAATGCTTAACCAGCCAAAATCTTCTAGTTTCTGGTTCTCACGCCTTATATATCTTTCTGCTTTCTACCACCACTCCCTGGGATTAAAGGCTGGCTTTCTGGGATTAAAGGTGTGTGTCATCCATCATGCTTGGCTATTTCCAATGTGGCCTTGAACTCACAGAGATCCAGAGGGATTTCTATCTCTGGAATGCTAGGATTAAAGGTGTGAGTGCCACCATTTTCTAGCCTTTGTATCTAGTGGCTGTCTGTTCTCTGACCCCAGATAAATTTATTAAGGTACACAATATTTTGGGGAACACAATACCACCACATCTCCTCTCTTTTTGTCTAAAATTAAAGAAAGCTTATAACTAATACAAGAAAAACTATCTAATAAGTATATACAATATATACAGACAAAAATTACATTAATGATGTCTAGTCCATTAACATTTGACAGATTCAGATAAAAACTCCATTATATATATTAACAATGTCCAGTCCAGTAACATCTGATAAACTCAGACCAAAAAATTTTCATTACTTATCTTATTTAAAACAAATAATTCCTTTTTTTTTTTTTTTTTGGTTTTTCGAGACAGGGTTTCTCTGTGTAGTTTTGCGCCTTTCCTGGAACTCACTTGGTAGCCCAGGCTGGCCTCGAACTCACAGAGATCCGCCTGCCTCTGCCTCCCAAGTGCTGGGATTAAAGGCGTGCACCACCACCGCCCAGCCCAAATAGTTCCTTTTTAAAAGTAGATTCCATAATCTCCCTTTTTATCTTATCATATCCATATTCTCTCTTTTTTCTTTTCATAATACATTCAATAGTCTACCTTTTGTCATTTTTATATCTTCCCCTTTTTCTTCAGTGTAGATTCAGTGATCTACCTATTTATCCTATCATTTCTTTATCTTTTTTCTCAGAGTAGATTCAATGATCTATCTCATATCTTATTCTCCTTTTCTTTTTGCTTTCTAGGGGTGAAGATATCTTTAGGGAATCTTGAAAAGAAAATTTTTGGGTTAATCATCATGTCCTGTATCATTTGTCCAGTCTCTGCATAATAGGAAAGTTCAGGGCTTGTCACAAGTCCTTGCTCAAGTAGTCTGTCAGGCTGAATCATCTCAGCTAGTCATCTCGAAATTGTCCTGACCAGTTTGTAGTCCAAAGTCGATTTTTCCGTAGTGT
This sequence comes from Peromyscus leucopus, assembly GCF_004664715.2. Taxonomy (NCBI): domain Eukaryota; kingdom Metazoa; phylum Chordata; class Mammalia; order Rodentia; family Cricetidae; genus Peromyscus; species Peromyscus leucopus. The sequence continues at coordinate 12,743,239 of NC_051081.1, forward strand.
TAATCAGCCTAGGCTTTATCATAGTCCATGTGGAATCATCGTTGTAGGATCCCATCATACTTTTGAAGATTTCAAAGTCACTGTTAGGCATGGTCATGGTTCCCTACGGATTTTTTTTTTTTTTTTTTTTTTTTGCCTCCTCTGTGGTTTGGAGCAATCACAGTCTGATAAATATCTGTCTCTCGGAACCATGAACATTCTTCCCTAGAAGAGAAAATCTTCACAACAATTTCTCCCCACCAAAATTTGTCTTGCCAAAATTTTCCAAACTGACCTTTGCCAATGCTTTCTTGTAACACGATGGTCCTGGCAATTCTTCTCTGAACCAGCAGCAGTAAACCCTTCGTTCCTGGTAGCAGCAGCATCGCAGTCACCAACACGATGAGAAGGAGCTGGCAACGTGGAGCAGTAGCCACTGCTTCCATGGTCCCACCACTGTTTGTGGTTCATTCCGGGCCAAAGCTTCTCCCAAGCCTCCTAGGCAGGCCTCAAACTCGGGATCTTCCTGCCTCTGTCTCCTTCAGCAAATCCTACCGGCTTGTGCCACCACAACCGGCTGAGTGTAGCTTGGGCCTGAGCTGGGGCTCACAAGGCCACAGGCAAACAGCTTTTTCATGAATTCGTAACACGAACGTTGGGCGCCAGATGTAGTATGAATCTTAAAAGTACTTATTAATAAAATCAAACCCAAGGCGAGTTATTGGGGTCCATGCTGGTAGATCAGAGAGACAGAACAAGCCACAGCCATCTCACCTCGCCGGATCCTCAGCTGGTCTTGTCTCCTCAGACTGGAGGCCTCTGAGTCCTCATCCGGAATGGGTCTCAGCTGAATTACTGCTCAAAAGCCTGAATGCTTAACCAGCCAAAATCTTCTAGTTTCTGGTTCTCACGCCTTATATATCTTTCTGCTTTCTACCACCACTCCCTGGGATTAAAGGCTGGCTTTCTGGGATTAAAGGTGTGTGTCATCCATCATGCTTGGCTATTTCCAATGTGGCCTTGAACTCACAGAGATCCAGAGGGATTTCTATCTCTGGAATGCTAGGATTAAAGGTGTGAGTGCCACCATTTTCTAGCCTTTGTATCTAGTGGCTGTCTGTTCTCTGACCCCAGATAAATTTATTAAGGTACACAATATTTTGGGGAACACAATACCACCACAGAAATGATCATTGTTTAATGCTGTGCATGACCATGTGAATTACTGTGTGTACCTGCAAGACAAATTGATGTGTGTGTCAACTTCCAGTATTGGCCTGTTCCCTTATACAGGAGTACCACTGGAAATTGATTTTATTTCCTCTTGCTATAATGATAGGTGTGTGTGTGTGTGTGTGTGTGTGTGTGTGTGTGTGTGTATGGGGAAGCTATAGTGGAGGCTATTTTAAAATAACTAAATATCAACTAAGTAGAAATTTGGTTAAATATGCTATAATACATCCAAATAATATTTAAGTATAATGATATGATGAATCTATATTTAGTTAACTGAACAATGTCAATGAAGTGAAAGAAACAAAGAATGAATAAAAAAGAAAGTTAAGAAAAATATAATTGGGGATATACATGTATATAGGTATATATTCAATTTTTCAAAATCAATATGACCAAATAAATATGTTTTATAACTGGTACGTCTTAAAATTCAGGGTGATTTTGTGAGGCATATACTTTACATTAGTTTATACACTGGTTTGGGAGGCAACTTATGAGCAAGCATATGACTATTTTACAGAAAATGTCTTGGTCATCACAGCAAATGTGCTAATTCAGATTTATCTCAATTCAGAGCAGGTAGCTTTTCTCATAAAATGAGTTGTTACAAATCATTCCATTTTCAGAGATTAAGTGCTTTTTTGGAATTTCAGGTAAGGAACTGTATACATGTATCATTTTACAATAAAATGAATATTCCATAAAAATATATTTAGAGAAAATAAATGGAATCTGCCACTCTAAGCCTGAATCACTAAACTGTATCCTTTGCTTGTGCAGGCTTGTAAGCTGTTAGGCCATGTTGATGGGAGGTGAATTTCACTTAGGAGACTTTCTTTTTCTGCATTGGTGAAATGCAAAAGTGATATATAATCTTAAGTTTCTAATGAAATATGGGCTATGGCAATTTAAATCTGCACTTGACAACTGTTTCATATTGAAATGGAGGAACACAGAGTGTTAATTAAATGCAGGCTATTAAAAAGAAGGCAGTATATGTGATTTTAGGAAACTATCTTTTGCCAATGACTTGTCATCTAATGGTTTCCTGGGAGGCAAGGATCTTAGTGGGCTCTTTTCTCAGCTAACTGTATGCTTATCTAGGTGGGGGGTTAATAAGCAATGCCTGACATTAGCAAAGGGGCTGTGTGATGCAGCTTGCCATTCATTTTGAGATTGCTAAGCATCTGTTTCTTACTGGGATCATTTTGGTTTATTTTCTTTTCAAAGAGGGCCCAGACGTATAAACACAAAGCAATTTTTCACGCTTAGGGATAAAAGTTAGACAGAGTTTGAGCATGACACAGAAGTTCCCAGTGTTTTACCACAAGATAAATTTAAAATGGTTACTCTGGCTTTAACTGAATCCAACCCTATGGTTGGATTTGGGCAGCATATTCCTCTTTGGTTGTGTGTCCACTTTATTTCATACATTATTTAATCTTTGGAATTTATTTGAAGTAAATAAGGTTGTCAGAAAAAATATGAAAGAATATCTAAATTACAATCTTAGAATCTGTGTTTGTGTTTATGTATTTTTCTCTTTATCTCTCTCTTCGTGTATGATGTTCTGTGTGCATGATGTGTTTGTGACTATCAACTATATAAAAATACATAAATAGTACTTTACACTCATTATATACAGTTGGCATAATCATCACAATGTTCCCAGGAAGTGAACATTGTCATTAAACCTACAAAACAAACGAGGAACTGCAGTATAGAGCTGTGCTTAACACTCTGTAATCATTATTTACAAGAGGCAATGCCCTCTTCAATTTCCTATGTAATTAATTGTTTGAGGGTTTTTGTTGTTATTTATGTTTTTTTGTTTTTTTTTTTTTTTTTGAGATAGGGGAGTGTTTCTGTGTAACACTTCTGGTTGTTCTGAACTTGCTTTGTAGACCAGGCTGACTTTGAACTCAGAGAGATCCATTTGCCGCTCTAACTCCCAAATCTTGGGATCAAAGTCATACACCACCACCACTTGGCTGAGAACTATTTTTGTTTTTTGTTTTTATTTTTTTTTTTAAGACAGGATTTCTCGGTATAGCTCTAACTGCCCTGGAACTAGCTGTAGAACAGGCTGAACTTGAACTCACAGAGATCTGCCTACCTCTGCCTGCTGAGTGCTGGGATTAAAGGAATGCACCACCATGCCTGACAAGGTCTATTTTTATAGTTGCATAATAATCTTGATTTTGATGTTCCATTACTTAGCATATCCAGAGTTATTGAATGTTCAAATATTTTATTTCTATAGTCAAATAAATTATTAACATATGTCAATATTTCTATAACTTTTATTAGCTTATTCTGTCCTTTTAGTTCTACTGCTTAATGTATGGTAAAGGTAGTGGAGCATAGTATTTCAGAGCATAAGCTCTCGAGACAGGCAGCATGCATTTAAATCCAGTTACTACTAACTAACCTATTTGATATACCAAGTTTCCACAATTGACTGAAATGGGAAAACCATCTTAGGCCTCTGTACATCATAGAATGAGATCATTCATTAAAAATACTTACCAAGAGGTAAAATAATAAACAGAGACCATGAGGTGGAGTAGTAACATTATTCACTCATTAAGAGAAACACAGATGTACAATGCAACAGAGGTGAGCACTGAAGCATACTAAGTGAAAGAAGGAAACAACCAAATCTGTTTCACATGGTGTTTTATTCATATCATATTAAACCAAAACCAAATAGGAATACATAGGAAGTAGACCAGTGGTTTTCATTTGTCTGTTTGTGTTGCTGGTTTGTTTTTCTGTGAATGGAAATGGGGAAATGGGATCAGTAAATGAAGGGCTTCATGACTTCTTTTACCTATGATGAAAATTGACTAAGGTTTACTATGATGGCAGCTGTGCATACTTATGGATGTCCTAACAATTATATAATCCTATACTGTATATGACTGAATAATTAAGAATGGATAGATAACATCTGTATAAAGCTTGTTCAAAAAAACTAGCATCAGCCAGGTGGTGGGTGGTGGTGGTGTAACCTTGTAATCCCAGCATTTGAGAGGCAGAGGCAGGCGGATCTCTGTGAGTTCGAGGACAGCCTGGGCTACAGAATGAGTTCCAGGAAAGCCATGGCAGGTACATAGAGAAACCCTGTCTCAAAAAACTAAAAAAAAAAAAAAAAAAAAAGGAAAAACTTAGCATCAAACCATTGTTTCACACTGTACAAAATTAGGTTATTCTATCAGCAAAACAAAAGACAATGTTTTTTAAAAAATACCAAAAATGTAAACCATTTATAATTGTAGAATATTTATAGTAATTTAAATGTGGGTCCTTTTGAATTTCTAATGTCATATATGCATAATTTTTGGAGCAAACCCATCCCATTCCCTCCTCTAACCTCACCCCTATTCCCCACCATTTTTCGCTCTCAACTTTATCTGTTCTCCCCTCTTTGTCTAAACCCACTGAGTCCACTTAGTGTTGCCTATATATGCACTGATAGAGGATTGTAGATGAATTTCTAAATGGTCTTATTAAATAAAAAACATGGAGCCAAATATAGGGGTGAAAGCTTTAGAGAGATCAGGAAAATAGGAAAAGCCACCAGCCAACCTTACCTCACCAATTCTGCAGCTTCCAAATGCCAGCTACTTCCTGTCTAACCACGCCTTAATTGCCTTACTGTTCTGCCCTCTCGTTGTCTGTCTTAGCCAAGCTACCTCACTTCCTTGTCACTACCTGTCTGTACAGACTTCCAGGTCTCTATGGTTGGTACTGGAATTAAAGGTGTGTGTCACCACTCTTGGCTCTGTTCCCTAGTATGGCTTTGAACACACAGAGACCCTGCCTGATAAGTGGTAGGGTTAAGGGCATGTGCTGCCTGACTTTGTTTACTTAAAATGGCTGGCCTTTCCCTCTTGATCTCCATGCAAGCTTTATTTATCAAAGCACACATAAAATATCATCACATTTCAACACAAATAAAATATCACCACAGAGGATCATCTATTGAAGCACAGACTAGTTTTCAGAGGTAACATCCGAAAAGAAAATATACTTTCCCTCCCCAGAAGCCAATACTTGTCAATAGCATCTCAGCTAGAGTTGGGACTTCATGAGTCAGTGTTATATATATTTAAATTATACTTTTTGTCTGTTTCATACATGTACATAAAGCACTGTGACCCTATGTATACTGTTATATAAACTCACCAACTTCTCATTCCCATGGAGTTCTTCCCCCAACTAGTTCCTTCCTGCCTTCTGGTCTTATATTCTGTAGGTTTTATTCAGGTAGCCACTGCTAATATATGTTTATATTGCAATGGCCATGTTTCTGCCAGAGAACAGTATTTCACACAGTTCTTGCCCATCCTCTGGCTTCTGTAGCTTTCCTGCTCTCCTCTGCAATGTCCCCTGGGCCTGAGAAGGGACATATAGATGTCCTATTCAGGGTCGAGGACCCAGCAGTGACTAATTCTCAGCCCTCTGACCAATGATGAGTTGATGAGTCTCTCCACTAACTTGCTCCCTCTGTATTAAGAAGAAATTTTGGCCCAGGATCCATAGCACTAGCCCGAGTATAAACAAAAATATTTAGAAGACAATTTTACAATGTATTAACTTATCAAACCCTCATCAGTAGTTTCACCAGTAGGATTTGTAGCCTCTCCAGTGGTAAGATTTGAAACAAATTATAGTACCAGGTACATATTCCCTTTTGTGTAGCAGAAAATAATTGGCCACTGCCAAAGCATTCATGTCACTGGACTTGTAGACACATATTTCTCGATAGACATGTACTAAAGCATTCTGTTTATAGTCAAACCTGTAGATGTAACCATCTTATTAAATAAGAAACACAGAACCAATGCAGAGATGAAAGCCCAACAGGTCAGAGATGAAAGCCTAAGAGGTCAGAGCAATAACTAAGAGCTAAAAACCTTACCCTTCACTGCCGCTGCTCTCCTCCTCAGCAAGAAAACTACTTCCTGTGTGTTTGTCTTCTTATAGACTTTCTGTTCTGCCTTCTCATTGGATGTAAACCCAACCACATGACCTCCTTGTCACTGCCCATCTACACAGACCTCCAGGTCTTCTATGGTTGGTATTGAGATTAAAGTTGTGTGTCTCCATGCTGATAGTATCCTTGAACACACAGAGATCTGCCTGTCATGTGATCGGGGATTAAGGGTGTGTGGTAACACTGCCAGACTTCTGCTATGGCTTGCTATTAGCTCTGACCCCCCCAGGCAACTTTATTTATTAACATACAAATAAAATCACATTTCAGTACAAATAAAACATCACCATATAAACCATTTATAATTTCATGTATTTTATACCTTAAATGTCTCTTTACAAGTTGCAGTACAAATTTCATTCCAATTTAAGCATGTATTCAAGTGTTTCAAATGTTTTAGAAGTTAAATATCTATTTGTACTTTTCATCTCTGACCATCTTTATGCATTTTCTGTGAGAGCAACAAATCTACAAAGTTCAATAAAATTTTAAATAAATTCATCATCTATCTTCTGTGATATGTTAAAAAATAATTTTCTGCTATTACTATTTAACTATTATTTTGTGATTTTTATTTATTTTTTCTTAACTTTTAAAAAATTCTTTATGGATTTCATATCATGTATCTCAATCCCATTCATTACCCCATCCATTTGTATCTGCCCTCTGCCCTTGCAACACGCCCCCCCAAATAAAATAAAATTTAGAAGAAAAAAAGTCTCACAGTGGAAGCTATAGTGTGACATAGTAAGTCACACAGTATAACCTTTAGTCCATAGGGCTTTTTTTTTTCATTTTTCTTTGATAAGAAATTTTCTACTCACTCTACATACCACCCACAGAACCCCCTCCTTCCTTCTCCCACCCTCCAGCTCTCTCTTCCAAGCCACCCCACAGCTTCACATACCCCAAATTAAGGTCTCCCATGGGGAGTCAGCAGAGTCCGGCACACTGAGCCTAGGTAGGTCCAAGCTCCTCCCCATTGCACCAAGGCTGCACAAGGCATCACACCACAGGCACCAGGCTCCCAAAAGCCTGCTTATGCACCAGGGATGGATCCCAAGCCCCCTTCCTGGGAGCCCCCCAAGCAGTTTGAGCCAAACAACCATCTTCCATATCCAAAGGGACTAATCTTGTCCCAAGGGAGCTCCACATTTGTCCAGTGACTAAAGGAGACAGATGCAGAGATCCACGCAATGCGCCAGGCTGAGCTCCAGGAACCTAGTCCTTAGGTCTTTATTTGCAAGTGCTCATTACATTGAGTCTTTGGTCCGGTTTGAGACCTCTGGCTTCTGCTACACTGTGGATACTAGGTCTTCAGTTGGAGTCTGCTTAGATATCCTCTTGTTGCCCTATGTTATGGAGATACTGTAGCTTTGGACCTGCAGGACAGGCCCCTTCGTGCACTGCATCAGTACATAGATAGTTAGGCCAACTCATAAACCTGGTTCGGGGCCTGGGTGGCAGCTGGCTTGATCAGTCTGCCAGCTCTCCGTCATCCTCACCACCAGGACTACCTCTCCAGCACTGTCGTGGCTAGCTCACCCAATGCAGCAGGCAACAAGGGAGAAGGGCCAGTTCTTCTGCTCTCAAGCCCTCTGGCTGGCTAACCTACAGCCATACCACCATAGCTGCCTATACCCTGTTGCCCAGGGAGGTGCAGAGCCCACTCTCCTGAGTGCTGCAGCTTGTGAGAAGCAGGACCAGCTCTCCAGGTCTCATGCCCCTGAGGCCAGCTCTCTCACCTGCTACAGGTGGGACCACCTTTCCAATGCTCAAGTCCTTAGGGCCAACTCACCTGCAACACAGTAAATAGTACTTTGTTAGTTTAGAATCAAATAAATTCAAAAAGTTAATGTAGTGAAATTTTAATTTTTAGCAATTCTTTTCCTTTGTGATTTTGTTTGGAGAGTTTTGCCTTCCATATATACATTATTTCTTCTAAGTAATTTATTTTGGCAATATGTAACTATATGTAATTCTCTACATTATTGGGAACTCATTTTGTTGGTAATCCCAGGAGGATTTCCATATTTACTAAATATCATTTGACATTTTTCTCAGCAAATATATATAATAAAACATTTTTAAGAAAGAGAAATAATATGAACCTTGGAGTTTATTTAATCATTCTATCCATTTCTTTTTGTTCTTTGCCAACGAAAGATTTATGCACCCTTTTCCCTATAATGAAATGTTGAAATATCTCATTTAATACTAATGCACATGTTCTACTTTGTTTCTATTCCTATGATAAAATACTCTGAACAAAATAACTTTGGGAGGAAAGAGTTTATTAAACTTACACTTTAAGAATGGAGGGGAAGTCAAGGGAGAAACATAAACAGGAGCCTGAAGCAGAAACTGGCCCATCCCACCATCAATCATCATTCAAGAAAACAATGTACCATAGGTTTCACATTGATTCACAGGCCAAACTGGTGTATATGTGGGGGTCAGGTAGAGATGCTGGTGTGTGGGGGGAGTAATTTTCTCAACTGATAAAGAACTGTGAATTAATATAAAACTAGTCAGTAAAATTGCTGTTGCCTGGCATTTTATATGATGCCTCTAAATGAAACAACACTAATAATCCAAATTTTCAGGAATAAAGACATTGTTCTCTTTCCAAGAGTATATTATTAAAAACTGATATGCAAAACATGTAGTTTTACCTCTATATCTTTCAGTCTTGTTTATACATAAGACTTACAATTTCAAAAATTCCATGGACTTGTTGCATTCAAACAGAATTATAAAATTTATGTTTACCTGTAGAGAGTCTTAAAGTCAAGTTGATCAGGTTAAAACTCACAGTATTTTAGGAATCAACTTACAAAATAAGCTTTGTCTTAGTGGTTGACATCCCTGCCCATGTATTTTCATAAAGAGTTTTGATGATATATTTTTTTCCTGGGGAAACTTTGGTGAATTCTAATAATTCTAGTTATTTTAAGTAAATTTATGATAGGCTCTAGACATGTCATTTACTCTTGTATGAAAACTTACCTTGATCACTAAGAGCACATAAGCTTTCTATTGCAAGTTTGTAGTCTTGGAGGTGGCCTGAAGGTTCTGATGAAGCAAGTCAGTTAGGCTTCTGAGCAATAACTTCTTTCTCTCATTGGCTTTCTTTGAAATTAAACTGGGAAGAAAAGTATTCTCAAATCAATGATAATACAAAGCAATGCCAGATTTTAATGCCAGACTAGAGCCAAAAATTTAGAGTAATGTCAACTCAAAGTAGTCATATGTCCTCCCTGTGTCAACAGAGTCCCTCACTGGAATCTTCCCACCCTCCCCTGCAAGGCCTCTCTCACCTGATTCCATTCTGTTTTCACAGTAGCAAATATGTCCATTTCTGTTTCAACGTGAGTGGTTTATGAAGTTATTTGAACTTTTGATTCTAGATGTGTTAATATAATCTGGAAACAATGAGCAGTTTAAATTGCCTGATTTCAGCTAATCAATTACGAATTATTTTCCTACAATAAGATAAAATATATGGAAGAAATTTTCATTCATTTAGTTGAATGATAACAACTACCTCTTTAAATAAAATTATTCAGGTGTCATTTATAGAATCATAGAATTTAAAATTTGAAGTACACAATTATGTGACGAGTATATTGTTCTCTTGATTTTTTGTTGTTTTGTTTGTTTTGCTTTTGTTGAAAACATATCCTTTTCTCAGATAATATATTCTGATTATGTTTTTCCTATGACTACTCCTACCAGTTTTTCCCCACCTCCCCTTCCAGCTAACTTTACTCTATTTTTATCACTCATTACAAAATAACAGGCTTCTAAGAGACAATACTAAAACATTGTGTGTGTGTGTGTGTGTGTGTGCGTGTGCGTGTGCATGTATGTGTGTGTGTGTGTGTGTAAAGGTACACCAAAAATTAACATATCAAAGTTGGACAGGACAAACAAACAGAAGGAAAAGAGCCCAAGTGGAGGCACACAAATCAGAAACCCTCTCATTTGCAAACTCAGGAATCCCATAAAAAACATTAAACTAGAAACCATAATATAAAAATATAAACAGAGGCTAAGGAACCTAGTTCAGATATGTGCAGGCCCTGTACATGCTTCCTTAGTCTTGAGAGGTCCTATAACCTTTGCTCATGTTACTTTAGAGGGCCTTGTTTTTGTGGTGTTCTCCATGCCCTCTATCTCTTACAATCTTTATGTTTTGTCTTCTGCAGTGTTCTTTGCACTTTGAGGGCAGAAACATGAAAGAGACTTTTCATTTTGGGCTGAGTTTTTGAAGGTCTTTCACTCTCTGTGTATTTTCTAACTATGGTTTTCTGTATTTGTCTCCATCTGCTGCAGGAGAAAGCTTTTCTGATGATGAGTACATAAAACATTGATCAATGAGTATAGTAGAATATAATTAGGAGTCATTTTATCACTATGCATTTTTTATTTTCTTTTTTATACCAGTAGTGTTTGGTTTTGTCCTAGCAAACTGGGATATTTATTTTCTGGTTCTTGCTTACCCAAGCAGTATTGGGCATGGGTTTATGTCATGGAGTAATGTAGATGAATTTTTCTCTGGGCCATCAGCTCACAAAAAAATGACAGAGGTACTTATTATTAAGTATAGAAGTTCAGCCTACAGCTTAGACTTGTCCCACTAGATCTTATAATTTAAATTAACCCATTTTTATTCATCTGTATGTTTCCACATGACTTATGGCTTTTACCTCTCTCCCTGTATGTCTTGCTCCCTCCGCATCTGACTGGTAACACCACCTTTCTTCTTCCCAGAGCTCTCTCTGTCCAGAAGTCTCCACTATACCTTCTTCCTAGCTATTGGACATTTAGCTTTTTAGTAAACCAATCACATCGACATATCTTTATGCAGTATAATAAAATATCTTATAACAGAATAGGCTCTAAGTCAAATCAGATATTGGGTGATTACTCCCACAATCTTTGGGCCACCATTGCCCTACCATATTTTGCAGACAGGATTCCATTGTAGATCAAAGGTTTTGTGGCTGGCTTGGTGTTGACATCCCTCCTTTGATAACTGGAGCACAGATCCTAGATTGTGGGGTTAAATGCTGTATGTAGGTACCAGCTCAACTTCTCCATGTTCAGTGAGTTGTGTAGATGTTGTTTTCAACAATGGAAGCTTGCTGTCCATTTGTGGGAAGAAACATATGGACACTGACAACATCCTGGAATATTTGAGGATTCCAGTGGGACCCCATTTGACAAACAACTCAGTTAGATGCAACCCAATCCCAATATAGAAAGCTTTACTTAGTGACAAGAAATATCCAATTAAGACTCTATTTCCACAATTATTTGGTGATTTCATAGATTGCTTTAATAATTTAGGAAACGTCTAGTATATTGTTTTCAAACTACCCCTCAAATAGCCCTTAATTTCAGAAGTCTATTCCCACATTCCATCCCCCAGGAAACTTTATATTCCTGATCCCCATTGATCCTTCCATTCCAGCCATCCCCAACCATCCATAACTATCTATTCTATTTCCATTTCCTAATGAGATATATCTGTTCCCTCCAGCCACTTACTCTATACTACTGTCTTAGTTAGGGTATTATTGCTGGGATGAGACACAATGACCAATGTAACTTAGAGAGAAAAAGGTTTATTTGACTTAAACTTTCATGTCTCTGTTGACCCGTGAAGAACGTCAAGACAAGAACTTGAATAGTGCCAGAACCTTGAGTCAGGAGCTAATATAGGGACCTGTGGAGTGGTGCTTTTTACTGGTTTGCTCCTCATGGTTTGCTCAGCCTTCATTCTTATAGAAGCCAAGACCACAAGCCCAGGGATGGTACCACTATCAATGGTCTGGGCCCTCCTACTTCAATCACTAAGTAAGAAAATTCCCTACAGGCCTGCTTGCAGCCTGGTCTTATAAAGAAATTTTCTTAATTGAAGTTCTCTCCTTTCAGATTACCTTAGCCTGTGTTGAAGAAGTTGAAGAAGAAAAATACTATCTAGCACATGTACCCTTTGTGGTTCTACAGATTGTAGCTTTATTAGCAATGAATTAACAACAGTTATCCAAATAAAAGCAAATGATTACCATATTTGTCTTAATGTATCTGAGATACCCCACTCAGGATGATTTTTTCTAGTTCTGCCCATTTGCCTTCAAATTTCATGATGTCATTTTCTAAATGTCTGAGTAATATTCAACTGTGTAAATGTAGAGTGGCATCTAGGTTGTTACTCATTTCTGACTATTATGGATAAAGCAGTAATAAACAAGTTTGAGCAAGTATCTATGTGGTAGAATGAAACATCCTTTAGGTATAGGCTGGATTTAAAAGTCTATCAATTTTCATCTTCCTGAGGAAGCACCACACTGATTTCTATAGTGGCTGTACAAGTTTCCACTCCCATCAGCAAAATATGAGTATTCCTCTTATTCCACATTCTTACAGGTATGAGATATCATTATTTTATTTATCTTAGTCATTCAGATGGATGTAAGATGAAGTCTCAAAGTAGTTTTGATTTGCATTTTTCTTTTCTTTTCTTTCTTTTTTTTTCTTTTCTTTTTTTTTTATTTTGGTTTTTCGAGACAGGGTTTCTCTGTGTAGCTTTGTGCCTTTCCTGGAACTCACTTGGTAGCCCAAGCTGGCCTCGAAATCACAGAGATCCACCTGGCTCTGCCTCCCGAGTGCTGGGATTAAAGGCGTGCGCCACCACCGCCCGGCGATTTGCATTTTTCTGATAGCTAAGAATGCTGAACATTTCTTTAAGTGTATTTCAGCTATTTAAATTTCCTCTATTGAGAATTCTGTTTCAGTAAAATTCGGTAAAATATTTTCCTATTCTATAGGCTGCCATTTTGTCCAAATGATGATTTCCTTTGCTGTGCAGAAGTTGCTCTGTTTCATGAAGTCTCATTTATTAAATGTTTATCTTAGTGTGTATGGTAACAACATTCTATTGAGAAAGTCTTTTCCTGTGTCAACGACTTCAAAGCTATTCCCTAATTTCTCTTCTATCTGTTTTAGTGTATTTGGTTGTATGTTCAGATCTTGGTTCCAAATGGAGTAAGGCAATTAAGTATGGATCTATTTGGATTCTTCTACATGTAGCCACCCAGTTTCATCAGCACCACTTGTTGAAAATGCTATCTTTTCTTGTGTACATTTCTGGCTTCTTTATAAAAAAGATCATGTCCATAGGTGTATGGATTTATATCTCTGTGTCTTCTATTTGATTCCATTGATCAAAATGTATTCTTTATGCCAAGTCCATGCTGTTATTATAACTACAGTTTTATACCTTCAACAGTTCTTTAATTATTCAGGACTCTTTTAACTGGTCTGTGTGTGTGTGTGTGTGTGTGTGTGTGTGTGTGTGTGTGTGTGTGTGTATTTCTGTATGAAGTCAAAATTGTCTTTTCAAGGTCTGTGAAGGATCATGTAGAAATTTTGATGGGGATTGCACTGAATCTGTACATTGCTTTGGCAAGATTGGCCATTTTATTATTTTAATCCTACTGATTCATGAGCAAGGGAGATCTTTCTATCTTCTGATATCTCCTTCAATTTCTTTCCTCAATTACTTAAAGTTTTTTTATCATACAAATCTTTCACTTGCTTGCTTAAAATACCCTAAGATGGCCAGGTGGTGGTGGAGAACATCTTTATTCCCAGCACTCACACTCGGGAGGCAGAGATAGGTGGATCTCTGTGAGTTCTAGGTCAGCCTGGTCTACATAGTGAGTTCCAGGACAGCCAGGGACTATACAGTGAAATCCTGTCTCAAAACAAAACAAAACAAACAATTAAAAAATAATTAAAATAAAATATCCCAAGATATTTTTAAATTATTTGAGGCCACAGTGAAAGGTGGTGTTTCCCTGATTTCTATGTCAGATCATTTGTCATTTGTATATAAGTCAGTAACTCATTTTTTTGATTGAACTTTGTATCCAGCTACTTTGCTGCGAGTGTTAGTTAGCTGTAGGAGTTTCCTGGTGGTGAAATTTTTCAGGTCACTTACATATATTATTATATAATCAACAAATAGAAATACTTTGACTTCTACCTTTCCAGTTTCTCTCCATTGTCTCATTGCTCTAGGTGAAATTGCAATTACAATATTGAATAGGTATGGAGAGAGCAGGCAACTTTGTCTTATTCCTGATTTTAGTGAAATTGTTTTGAGTTTCTCTGCATTAAAGTTGATGTTAGGTGTGTTATCAGTAAACAGCCTTAGTTATATTTAGGTGTGTCATTTGTACCTCTAATTTCTTCAATACTTTTAACATGAATAGGTGTCGGATCATGTCTAAGATTTTTCTGCCTCTACTAAGACATAGTTGTTTATTTTTGTTGTTGTTTGTTTGTTTGTTTTTTATTTCAGTCTATTTGTATGGTGGATTAAATTTGTCAGTCTATATATGTTGAACCTTCCCTGCATCTCTGGTATGAAGCTTATTTGATCACGTTAGATGATCTTTTTGCTGTGCACTGGGATTCTGTTTACAAGCATTTTATTAAGTATGCTTCTATGTTCATAAGTCTAATTAGTCTGTAATCCTCTTTCTTTGTTGGGTATTTACATGGTTTGGCTAATAGGGTAAGGATAATCTCATAAAATGAATTTGGTGCTGTTTTTTCTATTTCTATAGTGTGGAATAATTTGAGTAGAATTGCCATTAACTCTTCTTTAAAAGTTTGATAGAATTATGTGCTAGGCTCTGGATTTTTTTTCTTGGTTGTGATTCTTTCAGTGACTGCTGCTACTTCCTTAGGGGTTATAGGTTTGCTTAAATTGCTTATCTAGTCTTAATTTAAATTTGGTAAGTGGTACCTATAGGGAAAAGTATTCATTTCTTTTAGATGTTTTAATTTGTTAGAGTAAAGTTTTTAAAGTATGTTCTTATGAATCTCTGTATTTCCTTGGTGTCTAATGTTATAGGGCATCTTTTATAATTTTGTTAAATTAGATATTGTCACCCTGCACCTTTTAGTTAATGTTGACAAGGGGTTGTCAATCTTACTAATTTTCTCCAAGAACAAACTGTTTCAGTGATTCTTTGTATTTTTCTTTGTTTGTTTCTATTTTATTGATTTCAGCCCTGATTTTGATTATTTGTTGCCATCTCCGCTACATAGACTGCTTGGTGTACAAAAATACATGCAGGTGAACCACCTATACACATAAAAAAGCACTTTAAAAATAGATGTGTTTCATTCTTATCATCTTACTTTTGGGAAGGCAGAGACAGGCGGATTCCCAAGATTCACCTGTCTGACAGGCTAGACTATTTGCTGACCACCAGGCCACTGTGAGATCTTTTTCTAAAAAACAAAACAAAAAACAACAAACAAAACAAAACAAAACGAAAAATAATTGTGGATTGCACCTCAGAAATGACACCCAAGGTTGTTCTTGGGTTTCCACATTCACATGCATTTGTGCATTGGTGGCTCACATCTGTGACCTTGGCACTAGAGAGAACATGGGGAGGTAGTTAAGAAAGCTAAAGCTCAGTCTTACCAGGAGATTACCTGATTAGTTAACTTTACGCTCAAGGAGATATTCTGCCTCAGAAAACAGTCAAAAGCACTGAAATCTGGCTTCTAAAAATGCCATCACACATGTACATTCATGTCAACAAGCATATGTACATAGGCAAACATACACGCATATTCTACATATACATAAACAAATTTAAAAAAAATCATAATAGGGTTTGGAGAGATGGCTCACGGATAAAGACCATTTGCTACAGAGACCCAATCAAATATAACTGAAGCTCGAAGGACATCTAACACAATTCTCTGGACTCCATAGTCACCCTTACCAATGTACACACACACATCAATAAAAATAAAGTTTTTTAAAATTAATTCATAATAAACAAAAAGGTGTTAAATTGTTTTGATAGGAAAGCATAAATGAAATAATAAAGTTTATATTATCATTATGGATTACAATATGGATGAAATCATAGGATAATATATTAGACTAATGTAATCAAAAAGTGGATAAGGGAGATTAGAGAGTTATTGATATAGACAAGAACATGTGTCTCCTATGGTGGTTTCAATGAGAATGGCCCCCATTGTCTCATAGATTGGAATACTTAGTCACCAGTAAGTTGCATTATTTTGAAGAATTAGGAGGTGAGGCCATATTGTACTAGGTGTGACCTTGTAGTAGGAAGTGTGTCACTGGGGGTGGGCTTTGAGATTTCCAAAAGCCCATTCTGAAACCAGAGTCTCTCTCTTTTTGCTGCATGCAGATTTGGATATGGAACTCTCAGCTACTTCTCCAGCACCATGCCTGCCTGTCAACCATACTTTCCACCATGGTGATAATGAACTTAAACCTATGAAACTGTAAGCAAGCTCTTGGTTATATGTTTTCTTTTGTAAGAGTTGCCATAGTCATGGTGTCTCTTCATAGAAATAGAACACTGACTAAGATACTTACTGAGTTTCAACATCGTTGATCTTTGCTATCCTTAAAATGGATGTAACAAGTTTGTTCAGGAACACATACAGGATATGTCTTGACTTATTGCAATTTTAAAAGTACTGTTCTCCTTAAAACAGGGTCCTACAGGAATAATGCCTCACAACTCACTGAGTATATTGCTGTTCTTTCCTAAAGATGCAAAAATCACATGGTAACCCTAAATCATGTCCTTTAGCACTGTGGAACTGAGGATGATAGTAACATAGATACTGCCAGAGATATTGGCAGTGATTCTGACAGAGATACTTTTCTTTCAAACAAGAACACTGGAAGATGAGCCTTCTGTCAGACAGAGAGAGAGAGAGAGAGAGAGAGAGAGAGAGAGAGAGAGAGAGAGAGAGAGAGAGAGAGAAACACTTCATTGAAATGAAAAAAAATTCAAAGTAAAGTTTCATTTTCTTAATGTTTCCCTGTTTTTGAATCCTCATTGGATTGCTTAATTTTGTCCTTCTTTGTTGTCTTCATAAACATGACTTGTAGTTTTTTTTATTACTTTAAAATATCACCAACCTTGTCTGCTATATTTATTAAGTAATTACTGTCTTTAAAAGCATGAATGACAATCTTTTCTATTAATTAACTTTTGTAGTATTATCTTTGTATAAAGTTTTATGAATAGTATATAAGCTTTAATTAAGGATGCCAAGAGAAAAATTCATACTTCATATCCTGCTAATGTTCTTCACTATATGTAATGATGGAGAAACTTCAGAAATAGTCTATTTTAGCAATTTCATTGTGTGTGTTTGGGTAAAGAAATAAAGTAGTGTATGCTTCATTACATGACTGACTTCATTATAGCAAAACCATACACACTGTTTCTGTCACTTAAATCTCCATTTCCATTTACTTTTCCAGGCCCTAATTAAGAAGTCCTTACCACTCACGTAGAGATAAGAAATAAGAACAATTAGTGTCAGACACAGGCATATTTAATAAGTTTGGACAGCCTTCCTGTCTACTTTTGGTGACACGTTCTACTTTCAATTTCAGCTTAAAGGCTCAAGAGTTAGGATAGTTGATACTGCCTGCCAAACTCTTAGTACAGCAATTTTATTGGCCCTATTTCTCTCTTTATTAAAAGAAGGTTACATAGAAATCACAGGTAAAGTCGTGTCAAATGTAAAAAATAAAGTTGCTTATACATGAGTGCATAAATGTCTGGGTAAAACTAACACCAGAATTAAAGTAAACCATGTACATTATTCAGGGCTTTCTTGAAAATATCTTAAACGCTGAAATGAGACAGCTGAGTTTCTGCTTGGGTATCATCACTCTTTTTAAATAGATTTGGACATGCTGTCTACATCTGTTCCTCCCTATTTCCTAGTCTTCTTCAGAGTGAGGAGGCCTGTATTTTCCCTGTGAAGCTAGCTTAGACTTTCCCCCAATTTGATGGCAAAAACTACTGAAGGTCCTCATCTAGTCTTATTTAACTCTTCTGAAGGGGAGTAACTAGGCATGATGCTGATACACCCAGAGTATATTGTGAGGAAATAAATATCTTTGTGAAAAGGTTACATTCCTCCAACATTAGCCTTTACCATGGACTGTTTTTTATTTTAAACAAACAAAAAAAAGTACTACCAAAAAACAAAATGGGGTAAGATGATGCTTTGATTGACAAGGAATGAGATTACCATACAAATTCAATAAAGAGGTTTACTAAAATTTATTTCTAGTTACAAAACAGAAGGTTTGGAGCAAGGGAAACAAGAGACAAATTATGTAATGATATGATAATCTCAAAATTAAAAGAAAAAAATAGCAATACCATATTCAAACACTAATAAAATATAATTGGCATTTCTAAATACTTTTCTACAATTTAATAGAGTGAAAAATTAGGAAGAGGCTTTAAGAATGGAAACAATTTTATAAAGATTTGAATTTTAAACTAGTTATAACCTTTTAGTGTTAGCCTTGAAATGAGCAATTCTTAAAAGATGGTTGTGCGATCTAGCTACTTATGGACCCAAATTTCATCTCTGTAACTTCCTAACTGTGAGAACTTACTGAAAGAATATATGCAACTATTTGAGTGTATGTTCCCTTGTCTATTATATAAAGTTGCTTGTAATAAGGAATCCTAGCTAACCCTATCAGGCACATAGTGTATTCTGGAGGTTTTCTAAACATATTACATGTAATCTAATGTTCACAATATTTTTTGTGTAGGAGACAAGTGAAATCAGCATTTTTCAAGTGTCAAGGGACAGGGAGGTTAAAGAGTATATCACAAACTGTAGAATGGGCAACAAACATTGAGAGGATCTGAACCCAGGTATTTGTCCTTTGGAGTCTGGGGCTTCAATGATGTGGTTATAGTGATACCCAGAGACTTTGAAAAATTGCTTATAGTTTGATGTCATTATATTGATAATATTTGAGAATTCATTAGGAATAGTCATATTCTCACCCTATTTGAGAATCAATTATAATAAGCATAAAGATCAGGTGGACATCTGGATATTGATAATATAAATTGAATGGAAATATGGTTTTAGAGCCACAGATAAGTATGCATTATAATTGTTTGTTTTGTTTTGTTTTTCCTCAAATTAACTTGATATTTCACTTGTTCTCTGGACATCACAGATAAATAATTTTTAAATACACAGCAGTTAAGGAAGGATACATTTGCCATGGGAATGAACAAGTTCTGAAAATGAGAGGTTTAAATGATTCTTAATCTCATATTATTACCTATCTTTTCTAAAGTCACCAAGGAAATAAGAGAATACTCTTTATATGAGGAAGGTTTGGGAAGAAATATTTTGTTCTTACGAGTATATGACCCAGTCTAATCCTAGCCTAATACTGATTACCCCATGAAAGCCCTGTCTTAGGGTCTTCAAATAGCCACATCAGGATATAAATTCTTTGGTATAGTTTGGTGATCAAGTTTCCCATCAGAGACAAAGTTTTATACATTAAAGGCTAGTAGTACAATTACTGGGCGGTGATTGAAATGACAGGGCTATTGCCTAAACAACAGATTAATTCACTAAAGAATGCATAATATTGGTGTCATTTCAATTGGTGGAAAGTAAAGCCTAGGATGATTTAGGTCAGGGGGCATTCCTTTGAAGGATATATTGTTTTGTCCTCTTTTTCTCTCTTTTGACTTCCTGATGACCATAAGGTGAATAACTTTGTCCAAGCCCCAAGATCCATGATACTCTGCCTCATAATTTCCGAGAAACAATAATGTTAGTGACAATAGATTAAAAATCTCTCACACCACGAGTCAAAATAAAGTCTTCTTATCCTAAATGGTCTCTCCTGTGACAAAACATAACGTTTATAGTGACAAATTGTAACTAACACAATCTTCAATATCTGAAGTTGAAGGACACTTAAATTAGTACGACCCCTGTCTTAAGCACAGATAATCTTTCATCTGCTTAGCTATCAACCCAGATTTAAAAAAATAAAGAAACAAAATCAATAAAATAAGTGGTTGCTACAACATGTTTGCTTTTTTGTGGCTGTGAATGAGACTCACCTCTTTATAGGACTGTAGAAGACAAGGGCTATATTGCCCCTTGGACGTAAATATAAGGGTAGCAGGAATGGCTGTTCTTCCTCTACTGCTTCTGATTGTGCATCTGTCACTTCTGACTGAGTATCTTTTGGGGCATATTTTCTGATGGCATCTGTGTTGTTAGCAGAATTGCTCCATGGATCCTATGAGCACAGCTATCTTTGGAAGTGCCATAACCAGAGAATGAGATGTCTTTTCTTCAGAGTTGATTTTTATGCATTTCCTTGAAAGCCATTTACAGCAGACTAAAAATGAATATATTTATAACTGCCACATTTTCTAAAGGAAATGACACCTTTCACAGAAACTCCTGCAGTGACCAGACACATAAGCCTGGGGAATTAGCCACAGTAGTGCTAGATGATGCCACTCTAATGAGGGTATCAACCAAGAGGTGATATGATCCCTGTGTCTATAGTGGCAGAAATAATAGGCCACTTATCATGAAAGCATTACAAAGGTAGACTTGAACACTATGTGCACTTTTAAAGCCCAATTCTGCTACTTATACAAACCCTGGATTTAATGCTGCTCTAGCATTTGAAAGCTTTGCCCTATGCTTGCCAGGACAACTAGCTATCTTAAAAATAATTATTAGCAAATGGACTTAGTTAAAGACATCAATAGTGTATTAAACCCCACAGTGAAAGCATCTCAATACCACTAACGTGAGGCTTCAGACCATGAATAAGGAGGAATTTAAGCAAGTGACTACTCAACAAGGGAATTCCATATGGCTCATGGTATCTCCTAAAAGCCAGAGATTCTAAGTCCAGTAAATCTTGGTGTTCATTCTTGGACCGTCAGAAAAAGTCCCAAAGGAAGCAAACTTTCTTGGCTTCCACTTGAAGGCTGTTTATGTCTTTCAAAGATGAACTTTGACAGGGAGCTTGGGACTTAAACAGGACATGTGGTCAAGTCTGAGATTCCGAATGGTTTGCTGGTAGGTAACAGCTTTAGAGAATGTGAAAAGAAGACAACAGGGAACACAGGGAGCTGGAGGGTTTGTCAGGGTTGATTTACTGCTTTGCATTTTCCACTGTACTTTTTGTGGTTCACAGAATAATCTTCACCTCCATTTGTTTATTCTGCTAGTACTTCAGAAGATCACTGTGTTCTCTGTGGTAGAGAAGGAAATGTGGAGCAGGTGAGTGCCTGAGGCTGAGTTTCTGTGAAGATGAGCCACATGGTAAGATGATGCTATTTCTCACCACCATTCTTCATTGTTAATGTTGTAGGCATTTGTATACACTGGACCTACTTCTGGAGAAACATTTTTTTTTTCACAGCCTACTCAGTAGTTTTTGCTTTGTCTTTATTTCTTACCCTCAATAAGATAGTTTTTCTTTTAGGAATGTTCTTGTAACTTACATATTTATAGTCTACCAACACTATAAAAAATTGTTATCTGGAAACTTTTGAAGTCATTCAACCATGTATCCTGAATTGATGTCTCTTCCTTTTGTGTTGATGTTAACGGGCACTCTATTATGAAATGAATACCATTCTAGCTTAATTTATACCTTTATTTCTCTTTAGATTCTATTCTTATTTTAGTTATCTAAGTCATAGTCATCTCATTGTTATTTGATTTCTTACCAGGTTTGGAGAATAGTTGAGATTTACAGCATTCAAAACTTTATAAATAATATATATTTTCTAAACCTTTTAAAAAGTACTTGACACCAAATATGTTGCCGGATTTCAGATAATTAACATTTTGATTATTCTAGAGATAAGTATTCCAGTCTTGAGATTATCAATGCTCACCAAAAACTCATAACAAGTGATGCAGAGAGACTCACTCCAGGACATGTGTTGATGAGGTTTTAGAATTCTAGTAATAAACTGGAAAAAACCAGGGCTTCCAGAGAGAGAAAAGAAATAACCTATAGAGAAACAAGATGTGGATTGACAACAGGCTTATCATTAGGGCATCTTAGATACTCTAATTAAGTGAACTCATTTAATAAAATTTTACAAGCAAGCTTTCAACACAGAGTCTTATATCCAGCCAAACTGATGTCTAATTCTAAGGGTAAAATAGGAAATTTACTTCATTTGACCCTTCCTTGAGAGAATTATTGGGTAATATAGGTTATGAATCGAGAGTACTTCATATATATACAACTTTATGATTATTTACGATGAAGCCAAAAATATACACTAGAGAAAAGACAGTAATGTCAAAAACTGGTGCTGGAACCCTGGAGATCAGCAGGTAGAAGACTGAAACTAAATCCTTATATCTCAGCCCTCACAAAACTCAAATCCAAATGCATCATTGAAGTACATACAAAATGTGATCCTTTGAAACTGTGATAGGAAAAGGTACGGACTATACTTAAACCCCAACACCTATTGGTAAGGATTTTCTGAATGACTTTTGTAACACAGAGAATAAAACTAACAATTAACAAATGAGTTCTCGTGAAACTAAAAGCTTCTGTGCAGCAAAGGAAACCATTAAGAGAATGAAAAGGTGTCTAATAGAATCAGAGAAAATCTTCCCTAGCTATGCATCTGGTAGAGAATTAGTAAACTGGAGTAGCCAAGAAATTTAAAAAATTAAATTCAAATTAAACATCACACCTAACTAAAAATATTTTATGGGACTAAACAGAGAATTCTCAAAATAATTACTACTGGCTTGGAAACAGTTATAATTAACCATACTTAACCAACAGGGAAATACAGATTAAAAATACTTTAATATTCTGCATGGCTGTTTGAAAAGGGAAACTGTGTGGGAAAGTGGAAGTACCAGTTGGCTTAGTCACTGTGAAAGTAAGTCTTGAGTTTCCTCAAAAAACTATGAATGGATATACTATATAATCCAGTCATTTCACTCCTATATAATCCAGTCATTTCACTCTTAGGCATAGATTCCTTGTCTATGCCTTACTACAGACAAACATGCACACATGTTCATTTGGAGCTCCATTCATGATAACTAGGAAAGTGAGTCAATTTAGATATCTATCAACTGACAGATGAATAATAAAACTGTGGCACATATCACAATGGAATTATATTTAGCTGTGAAAATATGAAATTTGTATGAAAATGGATGAAACTAGAAAAAATGGGACTGAGTGAGGTAACTCAGACGTAGAAAAGGCAAATACCACATTTTCCCTCATATGTAGATGCTAGCTCTGACCCTTTAGCTTTGTATGCTTACATTTCTGTACTATAAAAATCCAAGAGACTGGGAAGGGCAGAAAAGAGACAATAGCACACAAGTTAAATGAGGATAGAGAGGTGGTTTATGAGTGGGTTCAAGAAAGGTTCAACCAGCACCAATAGTCCCAGCATCGTGTTTGAGTTACCTCTACATGAATAATAAATCAGAAAGGAATTATATGCCTCCACAAATATATAGTCCTACCATTCCTCTTAGTTACATAAAGAACAAATTGATGAGACTCTACTGCTGTAAACATTGTACATTTTTTGTTGTTGTTGTTGTTATGTTTTTCAAGACAGGGTTTCTCTGTGCAGCTTTGCGCCTTTCCTGGATCTCGCTCCCGTAGACCAGGCTGACCTCGAACTTACAAAGTTCCGCCTGCCTCTGCCTCCTGAGTGCTGGGATTAAAGGTGTGTGCCACCACCGCCCGGGCTCATCGTACACTTGTGATGAAAGATGTAGAGACACTGAGCTGCCAATAGATTAGAGTATGCTGTCCTACTGGCTGGCTCTCACAGTGCCAGATGGTGCTATGCAGACCACTGTGAGACAGTGGCATTAGTGATCTAACTGGATTGTGACCTCTATGATCTATAATACCAAACTGCTAGGCAAAATGTACCCACTGATGCAACAATTTCTGGTGGAGCTAGTCCTACACTACTGAAATAGGTTTGGGATTTCTACACTTCAGTAATTCCATGATTATTACTATAAACCTGGTCTAAAATGGTGGCTTTATTTAATGGATGTAACATCAAAATAGTCAATACATATTTATGTTTACATCTACAGACAAAAGTTACTCCTAGCTTTAAACAGAGAGACCATTCCTTGCAGTGAGCCAGGGTAAATATGAAAACTCAGGGAAGTAGAAAATGCTGAGAATAAAAAAAAAAATAGTTGGAGTCTCAGGCACAGATAAGCCACTTATACCACTACCATTTAAGGCTAAGAGAACATTGCAGAAGGGACATAAGGAAAGTAAGAGGCAGGAGTAGAGTGGGGAGAGGTTTGGGAAATACCGTCTTCTAAACATAGCAAGCCCATGGCAAAAATAAGTACACACTATCTCTGCATACTGCTACTAACTTGACAAAACTAGGGTTCTCCTAATTTTAGCTGTGCAGAGAATAAGGATTCAAGGGGCTCTACCACATATTGTCAAGCTCCTGGAAAGTGTCATGTTTGGGGAGACTGGGAGACATATTCTGTTGTATACTTACGATTAATCTTATCTATCTCTGATGGTTGGTTCCACACTCAGGATCAAACAGACAGTTTTAATTATGTATGACAACATACACACACACATACTCATATACACACACATGCACACATGCATGCACACACACACACACACACACATACTAAAAATAATGAATAGGGAAAAGAGATATTTTGGGGGAGAGTGTTAGAAGAAAAACAGTAGAGGATGGAATGAAAGAGACCAGAATACACAGTGTATAGGTATGAAATTATAAAAGAACAAAATTTAGCAATAAAAATCATTAAGTAAAGTTTGAAATTAAACTGTCACATATCCACCCAGAAAGGTGAACATCTAATATCTCATTTGAGATAAGGCATGAAAGAATTTGTTTTTACTGAAGTTTTGTGAAGTAGAAGACTATACTTATGGTTTTCAATAGTTATCAGAACCACAAGGTTCTATAGGACTGAAGAGCAAGGAGAAATCTTTGCAATGTGGCCATACATAGGATAAGTTATATGAACCATGGGAAGAAGATTACAAAGAAAAGTTAGAAAAGAATAAAATGCCAAGTCTGAATGCATTTCAAAGGAAGCTTCATCAATTCTATTATTTTCGTGCTGTAAAGTGATATTAAATTTTTCATTCAAGTGTGAATAAATGATATACGTAAGAAGAGACCCTATTACATTTTTTTGCTTATAAACATAAACATGTTAGTCTCTCCTCCTATATCAATTAGTAATTAAGCAAATGCCCCTAAGACATGCCCAAAAGCCAGTCTGATGGAGGTAACTCTTCACATGATGTTCTCTCTTCCCTAGAGTGTCAGGATGATCAATTGTGACACACTCTAACATGAGGAAATATTTTCTCTCTTGAAAAATTTTGCTTCACATCTATAATCTACATTTTTTACTTCCTTCCTGAATCATTTTTCCTAAGAACAATTTCATAGGATTTGCAAAATATGTGAATATTTCAGAAGCATATACATACAGTTTGACTTTTTTTTTTTGGTTTTTCGAGACAGGGTTTCTCTGTGTAGCTTTGTGCCTTTCCTGGATCTCACTCTGTAGACCAGGCTGGCCTCAAACTCAGAGATCCACCTGGCTCTGCCTCCTGAGTGCTGGAATTAAAGGCATGCACCACCACCGCCCGGCTTTTTAATATATTCTGTGTTTCAGAATATCTACAAACAACATGCATTTTCCATGGTTAATTTTGAGTGCTAGAATTGTAAATGAGAGTTGAGAGCAAACCATTGCTTTATCTAAACAATGTGATTCACAGTCAACTGGAACTGGGAGAGGGTACTGGACACTGAACATGCTCACAGTGTAATGGAAGGTAAGGAAGAGGGAGTTTTAAAAGGAGTAAACCAGGAACATCAGTGAGGGAGAGAGAAAGGGAGGAAGGAATGGGGCAAGATGTGCTATTAACCAAAGCTAAGCACGTCACTTGTAAATTAGTGCAAGGTGTAGGCTCCAGAAAGCAATGGGTAAGAAATCCTTCTGATGAAACTCAGAAAGCAATTTTTTGTTTGTTTGTTTTTTAATTATTTTTACTGTGATCCTCTGCCTCAAAAAGGACAACTCTGCCCTGATGTTAACTAGTATAAATGCGAAGATGAAAGGGGGGATTTGCCAAAAAATCTGTCTGCCTTAGTTCTATTTTTTACTGTAAACCCCAGACATTAAACCTGGCTCTGTATCTCCCCACCCTATTAAGAGAATGCTTGTGGAAAATGAATATATTTATAGTTTCCAACAAAGCTGGGAAGATAGCAATTCTCAATATGTTTCCATCTGATCCATAGCAGTGTAATGGCTTATTGAAATCGTGAACAGGAGCTAGAAAATATACATGTACAGATCTAGCCATGAGCTCACATATGTTGAAATAGTTGATAATCTTTCTCCCAGTGTTACGGACTAGGCCTCTTATGAATGACCATTATCAAAACTAGCATGATAATTCATGCAGGCATCCTAGTTCTTAGAATACACTGAAATATCATTGATTACAACTACATTTTAAATAGGTTAACTTTTAAATGGAGGAGAATTATTATTATTTCTCCGTTTTTTAAAATATTATTTTTGTTCATGCATGTATGTGTGGGTAAGGGTGACATGAAGGCCTGAGGAGTACATTAGAGCCTTGGAGCTGTAGTTGAAGGCATTGTGAGCCACCTGATAGGTGTGTCAGAAATCAAACATGGGTCCCCTGCAAGATCAGTAGGTGTTCCTAACTGCAGATGTATCTCTCCATTCCCAACATTTTTTTTTCTTAGTGGTTCCTGTCATAGAATAAGACTATTCTCTATTTTTATAACAATTCTAGTTTGCCTGTAGGCTCTTTAACATGTCACCTCTCCCTACATAGTGTTTCTAGCCAACTTCTCCCCTTATTTTGCCTATGGGCCCTTGAACATGTCAGCTTTTTCCATATAGTATTTCTAGCCAATTTTTATTTTGCCTATGGGCTCTTCAGCATGTCATCTCTTCATACTGTTTCTGGAGTCAACTTTATCTCCTAGTTTGCCTATGGGCTTTTCACCATGTTGTCCCTCACACACAGCAATCCTAGTCAACTTCTATTGCACTTCTACCAACAGGCTTCAAGTCAAAGTCGATCTTCTCAATGGAAGTAGTTGACTTCCTTAGGTATACACTACTCCTAGTACTCCCTCTTGCATTTCTTCCAGGTTGTATTTTATATTAACATAAGAGTTTATTAAGGATCACTAGGTGACAAGAGTGTAAAGCAAATTGTGATTCCCAATTTAGACTCCAAACACCCATAGGGGTAGAAATGTGTCTTATCTTTCCCTTCCATTATAAGGGTCACAGCCCAAGTAACGAGGACAGGCTCATAAGAGAAAAAAAATATAATACAGTTATTTAATTAATGTTTAGGATAACAGAGTTCTCAGGAAAAAAAAGATGTAAAGAAAATTGACTTTTTCCATGGTAAGATTCCATATATAATGGCTAGCCACAGAATTGCTATTGGAAAAAATGACAATCCTCAAGAGCCTATCAATAATAGACTGGGGGACCCAACTAAACTGTTTAACTCAGATTCTCCTTATACTCTGTATATAGGATTTCTTCTGCTTGGGTGTAGAACAGATAGGTTTGAAAATGTCTTCTACCCAGCTTTTTATAGAGGTGGAGGAAGGTCACAGTCATAGGTTTATAGCTATATTCACAAAAGAAGGCACCTAATTTCCAAGATGAACCCTGGAAAGAGGAAGTGCTTTCTATTGCAGAAGAGAGAGAGACAAGAGACAGGACAGACCAAGTTAGAAAGAGTCTTTGTTATAAGATTATTTTTACCAAGCTTCTGTGCAAAAAATAGAAGCTTGCCTTCACTCCCATTACTCACTGCTGTCTGCCCACTGGAACTAGTTGGGATTTCTTTTTCTTTCCAGCATGAAGTGCAATCAAGCACTTGCTACTGCTGTTTTCTATACTCACTTCTAAGCTACCATGGTAACACCTAGTAATTGTGATTTTTTTAAAAAATGGTGTCAGCATGTTAATGTAAACACAAAGTTGCCTTGGTAGAAATTTTGTTGTTTTATTTCTTTAATGGAATGCCTTAGATTACCCAGGTATATCCATTGTATGGAAGAAACAGGTCGTTTTCTACAAGAGTCTCAGAAAATTAAATGGATTCCTCTTGATGAGTGAGTCAGAAAGCACTAAGCAATCACACCATCTACAGAATATGAGTTTTATTTATATTTATGTATTTATTTATTGCCTCCATGTGAGTCACACTGTTTTCTTTCCTAACAGCTAAGAAGCAACCCAGTCTGTAAGTCAGGGCCTTGCTTCTGCTGAATGGTGATCTTTCAACTCTGTTTCCTTTCCACTGTCATGTAGTCTATCATTTACCCTTAGGCAATAAGAGCAGTAAGAGGAGCCTTTGTCAGAAAATGTATGTGGATCCTGACCAGAGGATTAATTTGTTTTATCTTGCATGATATCTTATTTAATTATAGTGTCCAGTCTGCTTGCTTTAAATTATTCTCCCACACTAAAATGACTCCTGATCCAAGTCAAACTCCATCCTGAAGGCGTTGGACTACATTCTGAAGGCTGTGTCCTCTGGTTACAGGATGAATTTTAAATTCTTTTGGTTCCTTGTGCTGAGAGCTCTCCTGGAGAGATGCAATCATTTGCCACTAACTTGGACGGTTTACCTATGACCTCTATTTTTTCTCAGTTAACCTCATATGCTGAACATTATTACTTGCTCCTGGCTAGTTCTTATTTCCCAGGTTGATTCACATTTTTATTTAAACTTCAAATTTGAGAACTCTTTTTTGATTGTAATTATTTCTACATGATTGTTTCTCTATTCCCAGCATAGGTCACTTTCTATCTGTACAGGAGATAGCAGAACAAATATTTTTTGTTTTCTTTTATTTAGGCCTTTAAATGGAAAATACTTTATCTTATAAATTTTGAAATGTAGTAACAGGATTAAGAAGGAAATATAAAGCTACTTGGCTCTGAAGCTAGCTTTGTGGCAGGTCCAAACTTCAAGAGAGATCTGTGATGCAATTTTCAAATATCATTGTGTTATTACTCATACATATATAATATTCATGATCTCAAGTAATCAAGTTCCATTGCATACCACATGTTGATTTAAAAAAGAGCAGCAAAATGTTAATATAACTTTAGTATTTTCACTATAAATATTCATAAAATGTTAGTTTATATTGCTATATTAATAATAAAGTCTTCCACTGCTTAATTTAGGTAGTTAGATAAACATTTAGCCTACATTTTCTCATTAAATCCAGCCAGCAAATTTGATGCTACTTTCCTGATTATACAAATGAGGAAGTGGTAGCTGTTAGAACTAAAGTATATGTTCTTGGTTATCTACAAAGAAAATTGAATCCTTTGCATAGACATCCAAGCTTCTTGGAAAAGATTCTAAGACAATGATTGAATATGCTCTGATAGGTTTTACATTTAACATTTTGTCCTTATTAACTTTCTTCGAAAATTTTCTAGCTGTTAGAAAATTTTGCATATTTGCCTTAAGATCAAGAACCATGACTTCTACAAAGAAAAAGTCCTCATCCATTGATGATTCAAGCTTTCCATGTTTTCTACAGATGGCATGCAATGGAAGACAGCGTGTGGGGATGATAAGCAGCTTTCTCTGGATGTTGTTTGTGGGTTTTGCTTTGTAAATTTTTAAACTCTAGCTGGATTGCTGTGTTTTATTTCATTCTCTGATAATATCGGGAAAATTAAGCGTGGATAGTCAAGCTCTTTTTCTTACAATTAATTAAGTCCTTTTTAAAATATGGAGGCAAAGATAGAGGAAGCTATTTCTTTACAATGTATTGAATTCATTAAAATCAATAACTTGACATTTAGAATATTTCTTCTAAGGACTCTGATTTTCCAGAAAATGCATCTGACATACGAATCCACAACAGGGACAAACATTGATTCTTAGGCATCTAAATTGTGGAAACAGTGGCTAGTCTTTCTAGAGGAAAAAAAAAGGATTACTTGTAATGTTACCTTAAATGTCTTGTATGTATTGTAACATGATATCGAAATTATTCTTTAAACTATACTCTGAAATCAGATTCCAGTCAAGAAAAGAAGGTGAATACAAAGATAGAGGGATGAACTTCGAATATTCGGATTTTAGAATAAGGGAGAAGCTGCAGGAACAGCTAGGAAGGTCACCAGGTAAATACAATAGTTCTATTATGCAGCCTAATGGTGGAAAATATGTTCTTGACCTGCCCTCTCTAGGTGATACCAGTCAAACTTTATGACACAATTTTATTGGAAAAAAATAAATGGTAAGATGGAGTCCCAAGGATACTTATGATTGCCATTGCTTTGAAAGGTTTAAGTTCCTGGTTCCATCAGGTGCAAGGAGGAAGAAAATGTTTTTCTTTCATTTGTCAGTGGCAAAAATAGAAGTAGAAATGAAACAAAGAAAAAGAAATATAATATTGATTTCCTAAAGTGTTCTTATGTTTTGTGACTTAATATAGTTTAAGTTTCTGTAATGAATGAAGTATTATTGATAGAAACCGTTTACAAGCAGTTGCAATATTCATAAGGCCCAACTATTTGCTAAAAAGTCAAATTGAAAACCAAATCATGTTCTGATGGAAAACTTGGGATATCATACATATCTATGTAATAGGAGAAGATATATTCAGCAACTTTAAACATGTTAGAATCAATTATTTCCTCCAAAGCATCATTACAAGAGAGTTGTTGAGCTGATACCATGACTATGATGTGAGCACAAAGATAAACTTAATGTCTATTTATCTCTATATATTAATAAGTTTTGGACTTGGTGTGATGATTTTATGGCTATACACAACTTTCCTTTATTTGACTTGTGATTGGATGTCAGTGTTACCACTATGATATTTTTAAAATAATCATCAAATAATGATTAGGAAAACAAGGAAGATATACAGAAAGACACAATAAGTCTAAATCCTATACAGATTGAGCATCTCTAATTAAAAAACTAAGATGTGGAATTGGGCAGGTTGCTCAGAGGTTAACAGTACTTGCTGATCTTCCAGAAGACCAGGTTTGGCTCCCAACACCTATGCTGACTTAAACACCATATAACTATAAACCTGTAACTTTATTTCCAGGGGATCTGGTCTTCTAGCCTATGAGGGGAACCTACATACATGTAGTATATCATATATATACACATAGGCATTCACATGCTCATAAAATAAAAAAAATAAATAAAATCTATAAAAGCAAATACGAAACACAAAGTGTTCTAAAACCAAAATTAGTTGAGCCCAGATACAGTGCCACAAGCATAAATATATCTCTCTTATCTCATATAATACAATTCAGTTAAAATGCACATACAACAGATATATTGCCTAAAACTGCACTCTATATGGTGTAACATACACATAGACTGGTCACAGCTCTAAGATGCTTCAGTATATATGAAGAATTACAAAATCTAGAACTACCAGTAGCCATATATATTTTGAATTAGTAATGTTCAATTCAGACCACGTCTTTACTCATTCTTTTAATTTAATATGAATTTAATTAGCTCTTTGGAAAGAAATTTAGTACAAGTATTTAGGTCATCATTATCATCTCTAACCACTCCTCTCAGATCCACCCCTTCTTTTCTCTACACCCAACATGTATTCCCTTTTTCTTTACCCATTAACTTCAGTTTGTGCTACATAAATATTCTTGAATGTATGGCTATGCATTGGAATGTGGTCAATTTGCTAGGAGTGACACATTTAAAAAAGGAGACTTTGGTTTCTCTAGAACCTCTCAATTGTCAATAGTTCCACAACTAGATGGTACTTCCTCTCTCCATGCTAGAATTTGGTCTGTCTTGAGTTTGCATGTGTCAGGGCATGCTGTAACAGCTACTCTGGTTTCATATGTGCAGCTTCCCTGGTGTGTGCAGAAGACACCACTTCCTTGTAGTCACTGACCATTTCTTACTCTTATTTCTGCTCACTCTTTTACAATGACCCATGAGCCTTAGAGAAGATGTAATTAATGTGTTTCGTGTGGTGTTGAATGTTCCATAGTCCTTTATTCTCTGCACCTTGGTCAATTTAGGACTTTATGGTCACAATAGTCTTCTGTGAAAAGAAGTCAGTTTAATACTACATCCACTTGCATTCTGCTCTAAGCCTATGGCCTTTCTAGTAACACATTCTTAGCTTGACAGTGATATCAAGTATGGATTTCATCTTGTGGAGCAGGACTTTAATCCAATCAGAAAGTGGGTGGTTATACACATAATTGTCATACCACTAGTTCACCAGTCATTATTGTAGCTTCCAGAGCTCACAGCTGGGTAAAACTGCAGAGTAGCTTTCTCTTCTTCTAGTTTTGCATAGCACCTTCCATTAATATGAAAGCTATCAGTAAGGACTGAAACTTCCAGGAGAGTAACAGCTTGATAACTCCATATCCTGTAATTTAGATATGTGATGTTTTCAGCAATAGGGTCTTACATTTAAATTTTGGTGGGTAATCAAGATTATTGATAATAACCTATAATATTTTGGGGTCTATGGGACTTCATTGACCAACAGCTCCAAGAGAAATGCCCCATTCCTGGCCCTGGGCTTTTGTTTGTTAACCCCCACTTCTTATTTCAAGGTTTTTTTCCATGCTACATTTTGCAACATTTTGTCTGTTTGAGAACATAGTGAGATTGATGTTGTGGGTATGAATCATTTGCTGACATCTCATCCTTTACTATTAACTCACTAGATAAAACTGAGTAGAACATATCCGTAACTTGATTTTGTCTCCATATGTTGAAACTGATCTGTTTCTGGCAAGTTATATTGAGGCATAAGTGTTGTGGATCAACTACATTAACTCCCAATATAGCGAAGAGGACAATATGTTATCATATTGTCTCTCAGGGCATCATAATTTTATATTCATCTTTATATAAACAAAAACATGTATACTTTAAGTGGAATAATTGACTTTATTTATGTTTTCATTTTTCATATTTACTTAATTAATCTAAATATTTATTTTTCTGATTGTTGTATCATGCCAGACAAAGCCTCAGAATTAATACTGTTCTAGGCTATGAGAATTTAGTTATGAATACTGAGAATAACAGTTCATTATCAAAAGCAAATGACAGTTTTACCAAGTAAACAAAGATATTTAATCTTTTTCCTAGGCTTCTAAGGAACTGAAAGTCTATGATTGGAAAGCCATTGCAGGGGTCAGGTGAAAATGATTATGTTGCTGTTTATGGCCATTGTCTACACTGTGTGTTTCAAGGTTCTTAGTGTCTTATTCAAAACTCACAAAAATTGCAAAGCAGCTAAGAATTTCATTAAATGCCAGATGAAAGTACAAGCTAATTATGCTGCAGAGAAGATTTAGCTACTTATGCTGGCAGGCCCAAGACTAATGGACTACTGTTTGGGACCTCCTTTTCTGGAGTTCAAAAGGAAGAGGAATTAGCTTCTAGGGCCAGGATATGAATATTTTCCTGTTTTGATTGACAGATTTCAGTTATGTAAGCCTTTGTTCACTGTGTATGTTATTACCAACAATTAGTCTCATTTTAATCAGATTCATGTCTGTGCATAGGCATGGGATGTTATAAAGGATTTTTCACTAACTATTCACACTGAGACACAATCTGCTTTATTCTCATACATTCTACAGCAACTCAAGACAAACAGCCCCTCTTCCTGTAGGTCCCATTTGTGCTCTGAGGCATGTTTAAATGGAAAATCAACATAAAACTGGAGTTAGTAAGGGCTTATTGGAAGCTATAGGTTTGGGTAGCTGGTTAGTTTGTTTAGAAATATGTATACATCTGCATGTGTATGTGCTTGCATGTGTGTGTGTGTGTGTGTGTGTGTGTGTGTGTGTGTATGTGTGTGGAGCTCATTATAGAGGTGAGAGGAGCCACACGTTTTTAATTGCCTTATCAGGAAATGAGTATATGTGTAGCTTGAGCCAAGCAGAACTCTCAGTGATTAAGTTCTCCCTGTACCTTCCTCTCTCAGCAGCATTAGCTAGTGTCTATTAAGCTGTTGTTACATGCTGATTGTAAGTGAATCATATATATTTACTTATTTATTTTTTTATAACTCCATGCAAATTGATGCTATCATTCCCATTTTGCAAATGAATAAAGACAAAAGTAGTTTAGCAATTTGCTGAAAGTCACTTAATAAACAATGTTTAGAATTAAGATCTAGGTGTTGTAGCTTCAGTGCATCCCTTTCTACCCAATTAATGACCTTTTAAGGAATTTTCCAAGCTCTTTGAAGCTCAATGCTGCTAACTTCTTTAAATAAGCAATAGCATGCATTGTTGTATGTTATATCAATCTGATATTTTCTTATAGATCAACAGGACTGGAATTCAATGAACTGTATCCATTATAGTATAAAAATATTTTTAAAAATCTAGAATGTAGTCAATACATGATGTTTTATCTCAAACTTCAAAGGTTTTTATCTTCAAACTTCAATGATTAATATATGAGAGAAATTAATATTGTTCTTATAAAACACACACATACATCACGCACACACGCACACACACACACACACACACACACACACACATATAAACTGGAGTTATAGGCTGTTGTAAGCAGCCTTATGTGGGTGGTAGGAACTGAACCTGGGTCCTCTTCAACAGCAGTAAGCACTCTTGATACCTGAGCTGTCTCTTCCCAGCCTCAAGAAAACTCATTCTTGCTGATCAGAGAGTGAAATATATTATCATATGTTTCTATGGCTGTGGAAGTAGTCGTGCGTTGTAGTTTTTATAATCATAAACCCCACGAGTCTGAAAAGCATTCTAACATAATGAACAACACAATAGCTATGATTTGACATTCCTTTTCCTCCTTTGGTTCACTTTCTCAGCTGTTCCTTCAAGTGTCTCTTCTATGGAACTGTCTGACAGGTTCGTCTCCTCTTATACAAAGCAGTTAGTTTTTGCTGTTTTGCTACCTGTATAATTTTACATGTTCTTTCCCCAGGGACTCATACATGCTTTCGTAGTTTTAAAACATAGTACAATTTCTCCATGATAAATCACACATGGAAAAAGAAGATGGTTGATCAATAAGCTTAATTGTCCTGACTATTTTTGATAAGATCTTTTAGTTTTCAAACAATTTTCATTTTTTACATACCTTAGAAGGTGGTAATTCCCTTGACTACAAAAGGCAGTGTTTGAAGTGTTTCTGCATAATTCATACTGAACATAATGCAGGGAACTAGCATTATTGTGGTATGTATATTAATTATTCATATGCAAATAAGGATCTTAGGGCCCTGCTCCACTGAAATATGTAACTTGCTACTTTTTTTAGGGTTGTATATTTCTTCTACAATTGTGTTATCATTCCTTTATATAACATTTTCTAATTCACATATATAAATATCTAATCATATTAAAATCTTCACTTTTTATCCAAAGCAATTAAGAATGTGAAAAGAGGAAACTGTTTATATATATATATATATATATATATATATATATATATATATATTCATTCTTTTTTGTTTCAAGAAGCAGAAATATATGCCCTTTGGTTGTTTTCTTTATGAGCTGTGTATTTTAAGCACTTCACCTAAATGTGTATTTTTCTCATACATGAGCATTTTCTATTTCTACCCATTGATTTTCCCCTAAGGCAATATTTAAAGAAACAAAATGTAAAAGTGAAGGGGTAAAAGAATGTACTTGAATGATGACCTCCATCCCAAGGACCCTCATCTCTGGGGTGTGATTTTCACTGATAGATATAAAGGGATTGAGATAAAGATAGAGGAACAGTCATTAAAAGCAGACATGTCAAAATACACTATTTGCAACTGCAAAAAGCACTCTCTGAAATAGAGGAAGAGGTGAAACTAAACTTGAACTGTGGGATTGGCACATTGCCTCATTCTTTGTCAGTTGGCCTAGAACATTAGTCCCTAAGAAAGGGAATGAATTTGAGAGGTGATTTAGCCTTGCAGTCTGAAAGACTTCTATGACAATTATCAACCTGAAGTATAGGGTGATGATAAGAACATGGGTTACAGAGATTTAGTTTCAGGTTTCTTGTAAAATGCCACCTTTTCTTTGGGCTAATAGCTGTGTAGATCTATAATAGATCACTAATATTTCTGGCAGAAATATGGTTGTCATATACTTGTGCATTGGTTTTGAGTTCACATTCATTTTCATTCTCTTTCATAGTCCTTTAGCTATCATAATTTGTGCTTCAACAACTTACTTTTAGAAATTTAGTATAAAAATCTGGTTTAAATGGATTATATATGCATACCATTTTCGTTGAAAGAAAAAATAAAGCACAAAGACAAGCAAATATCTGGTCTGGAATTCTAAGTACAGGGAAGCACACACTTTCTTCAGAGATAGCTTGCCTGCTGAGCCCTTGGGCTACAAAATAGCCTTATAAGGCACTGTATGTTAAGGAAAAGCATACTCATGTACACAAAGCACACTAAGGTTACTATAGGGATATTTAGATTTTTTTATTCTATGGATGATAAAATTTCACATAAAGATGATTTTTACTTTAGAGAGCAAGTAAAGGAAAGGGCAACACAGAACTAACTTTAAAAAATTAAGGACTTAGCAGAAAGCATTATTATCCATCTTGCTTCTTAATCAGTATTTTTTACCTAATCCCTGAAGTATATTTTTCTCCCTGAGAGAGCATCTTATGTTTTCATTAGGGGGCTGTGGTGGTTCTATGAAAATGTTCCTCATGAGTGCATGTATTTGAATTCATGATCGGTAGTTGCTAGAGCTGTTTGAGGAGTTCTAGGTTGCTAGAGGTAATATGTCACTAGGGGTGGGCTTTAAAGGTGTCCAAGACTACTACCACCTACAATGCTTTTCATCTTCTTCATGCTTGCTGCTTCAGCAACAGAAAAGTCACTAATAAAAGGCCAACTCATGCAGTTGGTTATTTTTTTTACTCTTCTGGCTCTTTGGAGGGGCCACAACCAAGCTCCCAAGTAAACCACATGGAGGCTTATTGTTACTTATAATATCTGGCCTCAGCTTGACTTATTTCCAGCCAGCTTTTCTTAACTTAAATTACCCCATCTATCTTTTGCCTCTGGGCTTTTATCTTTCTCTATTTCTCTATAACGTTCTTTACTTCTTTCTTCATAGCTTGCTATGTAGCTGGGTAGTTAGCCCCTGGAGTCGTCTTCTCCATCTCCTTTTCTTGCTCCTTGATCTTCTCTTCCAGATTTTGTCTCCTATTTGTTCTCTGTGCCTTCCAGCTCTGTCTATCCTTTCTCCTGCCTTGATATTGGCCTTTCAGCTCTTTATTAGACCAATTGGGTGTTTTAGACAAACAAAATATCACAGTTTCACAAAGTTAAACAAATGCAACATAAAAGAATGCAACATATCTTTGCATCTTTAAACAAATGTTCTACAGCATAAACAAATGTAACACTTTTTAAAATAATATTCTACAACAAACCCTGGCTACCATTACATCATTATTTGAAGTTTATCCTCTTTCAACCATGCTTGAATCACCTCCTCGATCAGATCTATAGCATCTAATCAAGAGGGCAGCAAGCCACTTGGCAGTATCACTTCTTGATGAACTACTACTACTACTACTACTACTACTACTACTACTACTACTACAATTAATACTACTACAATTACTATAACAATAACAACAACTACAACAACTCCTAGTATTACTACTATTACTATTTAAATCTCTAAACCCTGGTTACAATAAGCAAGTGAAAGCAGTCATATTACAGCCAAAGGAGTGCTGACCCTGTATGGTTCCTGTTCTTGACTATCCAACTAATATTGTCTTCCTAGGCTTAGATGCTTTCACATATGCTTCTGCAGTTTATTCTGATTTCCAGTTACCCATTCTTCATCATAGCAATTGTTTATGAGACTTGATTCAAATGTTCAAGTTCACCTATGTCATTATATTTCTGTTTGTTCAATCTTTGTTTCCTTTGTCATGATTATATTTCTAAACCATTTGTAATATTAATATAAATAAAATCAACTGATTCATATTTCTTTACAGCTCTCTGAAATCAACCCAGTACTGTGCTTATTAGTATAATCAACTCATGAAATAGTGGGGTTCCCTTTGAATTTCAAATATCAGATATTCTATACTTTTATTTTATACTATGTCATTTACTTACCCATCATTTGGATTTTTAGCAACTTTTCTCCCCCACCCCCACACATCACATCACGTGTGACCAAGCTGGCATCCAAGTTTTAATTATTATGAGGCTTTTGACTTGAGTGCTGAGATTACAAGCTTGTTCCACCAAACTCAGCTAATATTCTGTAACTACATGTTATCACATAAAAATCTAGTGTTTCTCTATAGTGACATTAATTAATGTTGTTTCAGATGTTTGGGTTTTCTTTTAACAATTATACTATTAGTTAAAAGAAATAAGTTTTAAACCTTATACTAATTGAGTGACTTTTTAAACTCTAAGAAGAGTACTAAACCACAAGGTCAGAAGTCACATGCTGTTACTTAAATTTCATCCACTTACAAGGGTATAAATATTTTTTATTTGATTTTCTTGCTACAAAGAAGAGATCTGATTCTGAGGTAAAAAGTAGTATATCTTTTGAGGAAGGGAGATGAAGAAAAGAAAGATGAGAAAAGATAGAGAGTAGAGAGATTGTGCAAAGAATTAGAACCAGGTAAATTAATGAAGAGACCTTACATACTACAATAACCACTTGTATGAGACTATTCCTGGTAAATATAATTAAATGTGTACTTACCTCAGATAGGAAATAGATGAGAAACCCAAGTAAGTATACTTCTGACTTAGTCAGTGTTCTATTGCTGAAATGAGACACCATGACCAAAGAAAACAATTAATTGGGACTTACAGTTTCAGAGGTTTAGTCCCTGTTACTATGACAGGAAGCATGTCTTCAGTTACATAGCCTGTGTTGAATTATTTATGTTTAATTGAGAGCTTCCATATCCAGGCTCACAAGAGTAGCCCTGGTTAAAACCAATTTGTGGTGATGTATTGTGTCCTCCAATATACTGTGTCTCCCAATAAAATTTTTCTGGAGATCAGAGAAAAAATCCAGTCATTATATAGAAGTCAGACAATGGTAGCACAAGCCTTTAGTCCTATCACTTGTGAGGCAGGGATTTATCTGGATCTCTGTGAGTTCAAGGCCGCAATGGGAATAGAGCCAGGCATGGTGATACATGCCTTTAATCCCAGCGCTAACCATAGAGGTCTGGATGTCTGGACATACAGACAGGAAGTGACAGAGCTAGGCAGGGAAAGTGATGTAGCTGGGCTGAGAGAGCAAATGAAAGAACAGAACAGAAAGGCATATAGGTGTGGATAGATAAGTAGCTTGCTTTTGGAAGCTGAGGATTTAGTGAGGTGAGATTAGCTGTGGCTTTCCCTATTTCCTTGATCTCTGAGGTTTTCACCCCTATATCTGTTCCATGTTTTCTTTTTTTATTAATAAGACCATTTAGCAATTCATCTACACTAATTGGTGAGAAAGCAAAAGCATAAAATAACAACAACAAAACAAGAGGTCATGAAAATATGATTGTGCCTTAATGGGAGAAAGGTAACTGGGGGTATGGGAAAGGATAGCAGGGCAAAAGAGAAGTTGGAAGAATTAGTGTGACCAGAATATGTTATATAAATATATGGAATGTTAAAGAATAAATCAATAAAAAAAGTAGAGCAGTTATTTGGTCTCTTCTATCACAATGATCTCAACTACATCAGAAAAGATTGGGCATCACTTTGTTCCCACGAAGAGAACCGGAGATAAGTCACATTTTTTCACTTGGATAAAACCAGGTCTTTATATACTTTGTTTTACAGTCATACAACAGTTATTAAGGGTCTTGGTTATTCTACTAAGAGCCATTTTCTAAAGCAAAACTCTGGTTGTTTTCTAAACACCATTCTGAGCTCTCTGGCACACCTACATTTATGTTTTAATTTTTCAATATTTATCTGATTATATGTTCTTTAAATTGCTAGGATTTCAGCTACATTATTACTATAATTTATATTGTCCATTTTATTTAGATTATCATTTAATTTGAATGAGTTTTGTTTGAATTTGAAAAAGAAACCCCACTCCTTAGAGGTACTCTCTTTTTTCATAATGCTAATTTGACTTCTGACCTCCCAAATCCTCTCCCTTAGTGCTCTCTTATAGATTTCTTTACAATTTGACTTTTGATATTTTAAGTTGAATTTTGAATGCTGAATATTTTTGTACATTGCTTCACAATGACATAGAAATGTGTTCTAGAAATGTTATGTGTAGCATGTCAAATATAGGTCTCACTCTGAGTCTTTAGTTTCAAGGCAATTTAGACCCAAACCTAAGTTAATAACCAAGATTAGTTCTATATAAGCCTTAGCTAGTTTAGAAATTTTGCTATTGCTACATAACTTCACATAATTTATCTTAATATATCTCTAATTAAATCATTTATTTTATAATTTGGATTAATCTAAAAGCAAGAGAAAAATGTTTGTGTTTCTTCTATGTAAAATAATATGGTCAATATTGTCTAGGTACTAAGTTCATAGGTTCTATTGTACATGACGTTATTCACTGACTGGTTTGGGGATTGGGCTTTCTGTGCTAATTCCAGCTTTGTAATACTCAAGCACCCTGAGACCTGGCAATCAGAGTGGGCTGTTGATGATTGAACCTGAATGGCTACCTCATCTAAAAGGATAGAAGTGCTTTATATCACATCAGATATATAATGTCTAGTATAGTCAAATCTATTATAATCAATGGAAGAAGTAGAAAA
This sequence comes from Peromyscus leucopus, assembly GCF_004664715.2. Taxonomy (NCBI): domain Eukaryota; kingdom Metazoa; phylum Chordata; class Mammalia; order Rodentia; family Cricetidae; genus Peromyscus; species Peromyscus leucopus. Next base: position 12,784,305 of record NC_051081.1, read on the forward strand.
ATACATTAGTTTACTATCCTTAAAGTCTAAGGGTATTATTATTGTTTGAGTCTCATCAAAGGATCTATTTTTACAGTATTTTTCTTAGAAGTTTTAGATTTTAGGTCAATTGTAATTAACAACTGAAAAGTGCATCCAAAATAGCCCATGTGTATGATCTTCTGAAAGGTCTCTCTTTGTATGTGCTTCCCATTTGGTATTTTGCTACTCCCTGGACATTTAGTGCTTTTACATTATTTTTAATTTCTTTCCAGGAGAACACACTAAAGAAAAACATGGCTGGCACCAAAATTCCAGCTGGGCTTTATTCACTCTGATTTACCCCATAAGTAGACTCGATGTCTACAAGCAAAGTAAACTGGAGAGTAGAACAATTAGCTGCTGACTATTGTCCCTGCAGCTACTTTTCTCCCAGTTGTTTCTTAGTGTCATGATTATCAGAGCAATTACTTCTTCCTTTCTAGTGTTTTGTCACAATAGCTCAATCCCTGTGGCACAAATATTTGATGAAAATGGTCCTGGGGTGGTAGAATTTCATTACTGAGAAAACACAGCTTCTGATCACACTCCTAAAATAAAGGAATGCATTTTATGTACATCGATAATATCTTGCCTGAAAGCTATGAAAGGGGAGACTGGCAGTTTACAATAGGATATTTCAGGCTGTGTCTCTAACTATATTTTCAGTGGAGCTTTGAAAAGCTTTATATTTGTGTTACCATTTCCCCATAGAGAGGATAGCGTCTCCACCATTCCAAATTTGTTTTAGATGTCAGTTCTGGGGGTGCCACACAATCACTTAGACAACAGAATGAAAAACACGGTTCTCACAAAAGGGTTCTCTTAGGAGAATGATTGTTTATCTTTGGAGCTAGTTCAAATGATTTGGGAGAGCAGTGCTTGGGGAGAAAGATTGTGGATTTTTGTAGTGATGAAATGAAGTGGATCGAGGTGAGAGCACTTACCAGTGAAGCTGAAATGGCTTAAACTTTTTATTGGTACTGATACCAAGAAGGCTGGGCTTTCTTATCAGAAATGGAAAAGTGTACAGTTAAAAGGTATCAGAAAAATGGAGTCAGAAATTTTATTTTAACTTACATAATTTCACTAGGAATGAATGTATGATATCAACTTTGTGATTATAATTTGCATGCTTTGAAGGTTACTGGATGATAATATAAATATACTTTCATATATATATATATATGAATGTATAAATACATATGTCTATACACACATATTTATGAGTTTTCATAAACATAAAGCAGAAATAAACAATATGCAAATTTGTTTGTATATAGTGTTATTTGGCCTACTCTTTATTTTAAAATGTTTGCAAATGATTTTCAAATTTTAGGTCTTCTTAATTAAAACTCTCCTAAAAATCATGATAAAATACTGAATGCCCCACTCTGTTTTCCAGAGTTTCTGGCTTATTAGAACTCAGATGAACTTATGTTCTATTAAATTACCTTAAGTATATTCACATTGTTCATTCAGGGACTACATTTCCAGGCTGCTTAATTTAGACTGGAATGACTTTAATAATTTTCTTTCCTAGTGTCATGTCTCTGAGGATGTTCATGTCTGGTAATATTACTGGATGAATGTGAGTTATCTATCTGAAAAGCAGACATATTTTGTTGTTATTCCAGCTAAAGATAGTTATTTTTAGTGTAGTTGTAGCCTATACTGGTAACATCTATAATATTTGCTATTGTAGTCACATAGAAGGTGTATATGATTAAATTGAATTGGTACCAATTGAGAATTTTTATGACTTTGGAAAAATTCCAATGGTGCATGAGTTTCTTAGTACTTACCTTTTTTGACTTAGTATTCAACCTGCCTAATTGAAGTAACATTTAAATAATTTAAATAATTCCTAAGTCAAGAATTATAAATTAAATAAAATTTGCTACTAATTTGAAATATGATTGTGAGTGAGTGATAAACATCCTCTACATTGTTTTATAAACTTCAAAAAGGGACAAAAAGTAAATATTTATTTAAACTTTGTGTATTGCATGGTCTTTGTGAAAACTATACCTAACTACTATAGAATGAAAAAAATCACACATAGTCTACTTTCCCATAAAAATTCATTAACAGTATTTTTGGCCAGTATTATTATTCCATGGGCTATAGTTATAACTATAATTTAATTACAGGTGTTGTTTATTTTTTCATTCCTAAGAAACAAAACGTAAGAAAAGCTTTGGCTTTTCACTAGCAGCAAACATTTTGCAATTCTTTTTTTTAGAATATAGAGAATTATTTTTATTACTTATTTTTTTGATTTCTTTATTTTTTATTTTACAATACTATTTCAAACCCTCCTATACACCCCTTATAATTCTCCTTCAAATTCATGGTATTATGAGAAATCCATGGAGTCTGATTAAAGGGTAAAGGAATTTATTAGGAAGGAAGACTCACTATAGAACAGGAGATTTATTTCCCTTTTTATTTTATTTTACAATACCATTCAGTTCTACATATCAGCCACAGATTCCCTTGTTCTCCCCCCTCCTGCCCCCTCCCTTTCCCCCAAGCCCCCATTCCCACCTTCTCTAGGGAAAAGCCTTCCCCGAGGACTGAGATCAACCTGGTAGACTCAGTCCAGGCAGGTCGAGTCCCCTCCTCCCAGACTGAGCCAAGCGTCCCTGCATAAGCCCCAGGTTTCAAACAGTTAACTCATGCAATGAGCACAGGACCTGGTACCACTGCCTAGATGTCTCCCAAACAGATCAAGCCAATCAACTGTCTCACATATTCAGAAGGCCTGATCCAGTTGGGGGCCCCTCAGCCTTTGGTTCATAGTTCATATGTTTCCATTCGTTTGGCTATTTGTCCCTGTGCTTTATCCAACCTTGGTTTCAACAATCCTCGCTCATATAAACCCTCCTCTTTCTCACTAATTAGACTCCCAGAGCTCCACCTGGGGCCTAGAAAAAAAAAAAAAAGAAGAACAGGAGATTTAATGTAGGGTCCTGGAAAGCTGAGGTACAGTCCCACACTGTTCTTTTGCCTGAGTCCATCCCTGCATCCAAGACCATGAGGGAAAGAAGAAAGAGGCATACATGTATCTCAAGTCTTAAGAGTAGCCCCAAAACCACACCCTAGGGGCAGGTACTTCAAGGTAATAGGTAGGTAGGATAGTTACCTGCTCTATCTCCAGGGGTAGTGCTTCAAGGTCATATACAGAAGAGCTATCTACTACATCTCTCCCTTTTGTCTAAATAAGAATGTTCTAACCTAATTAAAAAACTATATACAATAGGAATGATTATCAAGTATTGTCCAGGAGAGGTGAGCTGTAATAACATAAACAAAAATAGAAATACTACCAGTAAGAACAACACCAAATAAGACAGACATACTAAAGTTCAGAAATGTTCAGATAACACGTAAATGGCATGTTAGAGAGATTTCTTCAATAGCTGTCCTATCCTAAAGAACCTAATTTTATTATCTGAAATATTCTTAGCTAAGATATATGAGAGGATTATAACTGTAACTATCCAGTCTTTAACCCCATCAAACACATGAGAAGGAAAACAATATTACCTGAGAAAACAGGAAGTGAAAACAAGCAATTTACAAAAAATTTCAAGAGTGGACAGAGACTAGCAGCCAGGACAGTCACCTAAAGATTCTCAACACTGTTCGGGCATCCATTTTGGCTGCAGGCAGGCCTAGAATATCTGACAGACCATTTTCAAAAGCAGGAATTTTGAAAGACCATCTTACCCTGTGTTGGCAAGTTTCAGTAGTTGCTTTTCCTTGTGTCCTGCTCGCCTGGAAAGAACAGCATTCATACTGTCAGCTGTCAAGGCAAGGGCAGTTCTTTGCCCAGCAGGCCATTTTGTGCCAAGAAGAAGACAAACTTCCAAACAGAGTGTCTTAGAGGCCCAACAGTCTCTCAGGAGTAGATTGATGCTTCCAGGAGCAATCGTGTCTCACATCAACAGAATTCTAAGTTATCAAAATATTTAAATGCCATATTTTCTAGTTTTATGAAGTGTTTGAAGATTACCTATCCATCTAACATATGTTTCTGTAAATCTGAAAAATCTAAATAACATAACTATAGATATGACAATCATGGATGACTATTAATCTGTAATTCTTATATACCTAAATAACCTAAGGACTAAGGCTTCACATATCAACATAAACAGTTTGTAAACAGATGTACAGTATAAGGACAATGGCCTCAAAATTGTAACAATACACAAAATATCTTAAATGGAGCTAGAAATGTATAGTATAATATGATAACAATCCTTAATATATATTAATATACAAAATATTCTAAACAGCGGTAGAACATACATATAGTATGACAAATATGATTTTACATTTATATCATACAAATTCTTTCAAATAGGAGTAAGAACATATATACAATACGACAATTATAATTTTGAATTTGTATTAATATACAAATTATCTTAAATAGACATAGAAAAATAGTTTACATTTGTATCAATAAACAAGAATCTATATCAGTGCAAATTATCTAAGGCTGATAGTTTGCTGAATTAGTTTAATCTATTTCCCTTCTTTCTTTTCCAAAAAAAAGAATCCTGAGTCAGCTGGGCGGTGGTGGCGCACGCCTTTAATCCCAACACTCGGGAATCAGAGCCAGGCAGATCTCTGTGAGTTCGAGGCCAGCCTGGACTACCAAGTGAGTCCCAGGAAAGGCGCAAAGCTACACAGAGAAACCCTGTCTCGAAAAACCAAAAAAAAAAAAAAAAAAAAAAAAAAAGAATCCTGAGTCATCATGGTGTCATTTTTCATTAATTTTTTTACTGAATATGTACATGTATATACAAATATATTCCTAAATATAACCTGCTTTGTCTATATAATGTTTGATTATATATCTATTAATATGATTACTGAGCAATATTCTAAGGGTTGAAGCAAACAGTACCATGATGGTTGGAAACTACAGAAATAAATATTAGCATTTGGAGCATAGGATCCTTATCTTGAATCAGATCAACTATTAGTACATGGCAATGTTAATGTCTGAAGAGATAAAGCATAACATTCCAGGAATGACCATAAATAACAGAAAAATTTAGAGTGTGTGCTTCAGAGATGATGTTACATCCAGATGGCAACAGTGAAACACACACTTGCAATTTAATTTTAGATAGTGGACTCTGTTATTTAGCCTTATGTCATCATGAGGAAAAAAAAAAACATGAAAAATATTTTTAAGGGTGGAGGATTTATTCTGGTGCATAGTTTCACAGCGTTCAGTCCATGCTCACATCCTTTGCCATGAGATTGTGGTGAGGCACATTATCCTGGTGGGAAAGTCTTTGCAAACAGAGCTGCTCATCTGATATAAGGTACTGAAACTTAGGTCAAAATATAGCTCCAAAGATAAGCCCCAGTGACCCACTTACTCTAAATTGGCTCACCTTTGGCATTTTCTATCATCTGTTAATAATAATGCTAGCAAATCATAAATCCATTAATATATTATCATTATGTCAGAGCCCTCATTGCCCAGTCTCGACCAACTGAGGATTCTACACTTAACACATGAATCTTTAGGGAATATCCTTAATATTAAACTTTGACAGTGTAAAAAGGGGGCAATTTTTTAAATAAAAGAATTGAGATTTCTCTAGCAAACAATTATTGAGGAGAAGAAAGAGGAATTAGGAGACTGTTGTATTACAGGGATTGCTTTCTGTAGAACTAAAATGACTTTGAGGATTAGTATTCACCTGGAAATAGGTAGGATGGTAGGGTTCTATGAGCTGCAAGGGCCAGTTATGAAATTGGGTATTCTGGGAGTCAGCTATGAATCTGTTTCCATGAATTATGGTAGTCAACCTGATGAGTACTAGATATTTTTGTTTTGATTTAATATAAATATATTAATAAAAGTTTTAATATATCATTTGAATAAATTTAATAATTTGTTTCTCAGACAAAAGCAGATACTTATGATGAATATCATCATCAATGTTAAGATAGTCATGGAAATACAGTGTATTAAAGTAAGCTGAAAGGCGCAATTTGCCCCCTTTGTCCAACAATTTTTTGGGTTTTACTTTCATTTTAACTGGAATATCAAGTTAGCATTGTTATCATAAAGTCATCAGTCCAATGTGCTATTTTCTAGGCTCTCTATTGTAGCTGGAGAATTTCTCTCCAGCTCCAGACAAGTCTTGCTTGGCCATTAGCTCAGGCCTATCGTTGTCTAGCTCTTACTCTTATATTTAGCCCATTTCTATTAATCTATACTTTGCCACGTGGCTCATGGCTTATTGGTACCTTACATCTTCCTTGTCCTGGCAGCAGCTCCAGGCAGTCTCTCCTCTCCCTTCCTGTTTCCTCTTTTCTCCTCTCTGTTAGTCCTGCCTATACTTCCTGCCTGACCACTGGCCAATCAGTGTTTATTTATACAGAGCAATATCCACAGCACTCTATGCTTACTATTGTCTATTCTTACACCAAAAATTTAAGTATCTATTGCATCCATTTCACTTAAAACATACAATGAGTAGGAAATCCTTTCATCTGATATTATCATCAAATTTAAAAAGGGATATTTTCAAGGCTGCTTATAACATTGGTGTTTGAGTTTTATTTCTCAATGGGGCAATATGAGATCAAACTTATGAAAGGTGGCACAAATCTTCATTATACAAGCCTACTTCTATTAAACTATGTGATAGATATATAACATTTATATCTCAAGATATAAAAGTTTCAAATTAGAATTCTAGAGCTCAAAACAATCTTTAATGTGAACAAAATGACTGTCATGATCCATCAAAAACAGGTTTAGAGTATAGAATTTGATATTCCCCAAAAGATAATCTTATTTTTTTATTATCAGAATGGATCAAAGAATTCTTCCCTTGTTCCCCTGTACTACACTAGATTTCACTTGCAATAACATTTTTCCAAAAAACTCTTGCTAACCTAAAAGAATAATTATTTTTTTCCTAACCTACATTTTCCACTTGCTAAGACACCCAAGCCATTTTCATATTAGTCTTCACAGGTAGCTTGTCCAGCTTGTTCATCCTCACCTCACACCACTTCCTGTCTCAAGTTATCTGTCAATAGGAAAACATGCATTTACTTTCTTTCTTTCTTTCTCTCTCTCTCTCTCTCTCTCTCTCCCTCCCCAAAATATACATTTCTTTCACTTGTAATATTTTTCCCATTTAACCCTTTATTGACCATCATAGGAGCATTGTTTCTATCTAACCCTGAACACTATTATTTCTTTAGAATACAGGAGTTGGAATCATTGGTCTGAGGGCTAAGTATCTCAGATGCTTAGGTTGAGCTACTCATCCCAGTAGTAAAGGAACTGGAAAAAATATTACTGAAATATAGGGGGGGGATTCCTTCATTTTTACAGTGGCTCTGTGTGAAAAAAGATCCATGAACTGTCTTTAGAGTGAGTAGTGGCCTTGAACTCACAGTGAGCAGAAGAACATACTTAAGAAGAACATACTTTGAAGTGATGTACCCTGAACACATAATATGGAAGAAAAAACTGGATGGGGAAATCTCCAATAGCTTCATGGGGTACTAATCTATCCAGTGGTGATTCTGGAATGTAATTGATGATATGGTTTTGCAGTGATGATTTTCTGTTTATGGTAGACAGCCTTCACATCTCTGCTATTCATGAAAGGTATGTGTAGTAATATTTTATTTGTGTACCCTAATAAAGCTTATCTGAAGATTAGAGGAAAAAGCCAGCCACTATATTAACATAGAAGTCAGGCAATGGTAGTACATGCCTTTAATTCTAGCATTTGGAAGGCAGAGATCCATCCAGATCTCTGTGAGTTCAAGGCCACACTCAGTACAGAGCCAGGCATAGTGGCTTTAATCCCAGCACTAACTATAGAGGTCTGGAGGTCTGTACAGACAGGAAGTGACAAGAGCTGGACAGAAAGAGGAAGTGATGCAGCTGAGTGAAGAGAGGAAGTAAGATGGCAGGGACAGAAACGCATATAGGCGTGGGTATATCTCTTTTGGGCTGAGGATTACCGAGCGGGAAGAATGTGGCTGGCTTCTTTCTACTTCTCTGATCTCTCAGTTTTTTACACCAATATCTGGCTCTGGATTTTTTATTAATAGGACCATTTAGCAATTCATCTTACATGTATGGAACAATGTTTGAAAGATTTAAAAACCATTCCAGGGTCTGGAATAGGATATTGTGCATTTCCCAGTCTTGAAGATACCTTAGCTATTTTTCTGTTGGCATTGTTGACCCTGAAAGGGAATGATTTTTGGTTTAGATGGAGAGTCCATACATGATCAACAGACTTTGTGAAGAGCTAAGAAGGGATCTAACCCAAACTTTAAGAAACAGGACACGAGTACAAAATCAAAGCAGAGATTCTGTGGTTTATTTTGCTTTTACCCTATATCAGCCATTTGCAGATCCAGGTGAATAGTCAGTAGTTTTTAGCAAACAACTGTTAATAGTCTTTTATATTCTTTGCCTCCCAGTAACACAATAGGCAATTATTTTCTTCTTTAACTCCACAGTCTAAACATAATAAACTTTAAAAGTATCTCATACTGTGATGATTTTCAAATAATACAAAGAAATAGAGGTTGAGCCTTTGCAGTAGTTCACACAGTGAGGTCATTCTCTGAGTTTATCACAGTCTTGGCTTTTAGAGCACAGGATATTGCTAAGGATGTTTGTGTATCAGATTATCTTAAAGCCTTACAATCTACATTTTTCTTAAAGTTAAATCATCCATTCAGATGCCTTTTCTCTTTCCTTTAGAGGTGGTTTAATGCACAATTTGTCCCTCTGAAATGGGTAGTCAGGTGTAACAGTTGGTGAAAAAAGCTAAAAGTCTTCTAAATTTAGAGTCCTTCTGGGGTTCAATCCTACCATACACACTGGCAAACATCTGGCCTTGGACTGCTTTTCCATGGAGACTAGCATTAGGAACTCAGACTGTCATGTTTTTACTATACCTTTCTTTTCTTTTTTTTTCTCTCTTTTTCTTTTCCTTCCCTCCTCTCCTTTTTATTTCTTTTCTTTTTCAGTGATAAACTCTTTCTGGTCCAGGGCCTGGTTTTATTTGCTTATTTATAGACTTGTATGTACATAGGATATGTATATGACTGTGGGCATATGCATGGCATGAATGTGGAGATCTTAGGACACATTTAAAGAATGAGTTCTCTTCTTCTATCAGGAGTTCCAGGATGTGGCCTCAGATGGTTAAGGTTGCATGACAAGCAAGTGCTTTTACCAGATGAGACACCTCACTGGCCCCAGGATCTACTATTCTTTAGTATACAAATATGAAGTGGTGATTATCTTTTTAACTTGTCAATGTGTTGAACCTCAGACCATTCACAATTTCTAACCTTTTAAATGTAACTATGTTTTAGCCTCCTGGATGTCAGAAATACTTAATAAACACATTACTATGAAATAAAATGAATGAGTGATTAAGCTACTCAGAAAAGAGTGAAGAAGACATGGGTTGATACATATAGTGTTAGACCTGGAGTTAACCTATAATCCCCACCTGCCCAAGGACCAAGTAACTTCCAGGGACTCTGGGAATTGTAGTTCTTTAAAGATAACACCTATTCAAGGACCCAGGTAACTGCTTGTCATCCTGGGAGTTGGAGTTTCTGGAACCTAACAAAAAAGCCTCATGGAAAAGTATGATGGCCCAAGAGTTTTGCCAATATAAGCTTGGCCATCAAGTGTCCCAGAGTCATTTAACTGACTTAAATTTTGCCAAAATGGTGGAACTGATTTTTCTGGCAAATTTCAGGATTAAAATGTGGACTCCTACAACAAGATAATTTCACCCCGAATACTGAAGTTTTGCTCTTCCCTCTGGCCCAGGGCACCCCCACTCCACCCCTACAGTGAATAGCCATGCTTGAAAAAGGAAGTAAGAAGCATTTTTAATGGAGGCTTCTGTTTTGTTTTTGGTAAGTCATAGAAAACTTTTTAAAAATTCTATGACACGTTACTGCCTGGTTTTTGAATTCTGGTTTTAGTTATACTACTAGGGGTGAAGGAGGTGTTATTCCTAGTCACTTCTGGAGTCACATGACTGTGTGTGCATTGCCAGCTGTCAGGCAAAATGTTTAGTCACTCCAGCTCCTTATGTCCTATGTACTCTGTGCACAGTGTGGTCAGTGTGGTCATGTACTCTAGGGACATACGTGGCATAGCTACATAAGCCCATATGCACATTCATGAGGTGACCTATAAAAGTAGACTTCACCCACTCCCCCCTCTCTCTATACACATTCCTCTCCAGTATGCCTACTCACATCCACCTCTTTCCCTTCCAAATAAAAACTTTTATAGTGGGTTCTGTTTTACCTTGTGTTTTTTTGCACCCAGTAAATAATATCATCAAATAAATAACATTAGAACTCTAATGAAACAGTTCTTCTGGCATACCCATGCCAGGATCTTGAATCCAGGTTGGTTCATCTACAACTGCTCACTTTGCATATGTTCAGCCACCAGATCGCTTCGCACAACACTGGCTACTTTAATTGGTGAGTTTTCCCTTTACCTGTCAGTGAAAACACTTCCCTAGACCCATGGGAACTACATTTGATCATCTGGCATCTCTATGGTGTCCTTGGAAGTGGGGGCTCGCCTCATCCATGGTCTTTATTGGCTATGGTTGGCCTCCATCGCTATCACCCCCATCCATTCCCTATGACAATGGTTTGAGGTCTTGTTTCTCATCTCTTGGACCCTTGTCCTTCTTTGTCAACACTGGGGCCACTTACTCAGTCCTGGGGGAATTTTCGGCACCCATCTCTCCTTCTTGTCTCCCTATTGTCGGCTTAGGGGGACAGCCTTACCCACTTCATCAGACCCCACCACTTTATTGTATTTTCAGGGGTATTCCTTTTACCCACACATTTTTGGTCATGCCAGCCTGCCCTATGCCCTAATGGGAAGAGATTTTTTTTTAGCCAATGTAGAAGTTTCTATTTCATTTTCTCCTCCCGTTTGCCTGACCCCAGACTAACCAGCAGCTCCTCTCCTCCTAGCCACCCACCCCACTAGCTCTAACCTGTCATTTCCCTTGCCAGCCTCTCACGTGGACACCCAAGTCTGTAACACCCAAGACCCTTCTGTATCTAGGCACCATTCCCCCTCATTATCTAGTTACAGGACCCTACCCAGTACATCATTCAAGCTCAGTACTCTCTCTCACTCCAGAGCCTTAGGGGACTGCTCAAAACAGCAGCGAAAACAATCAGCCCACCTCAAGAAAACTGGCTACCTTGGAAAAGCACCTCCATCTCCCCAAAATTAATTGATACCCACCAAGTCAGCTAGAAGCAGTTCTGAGACACACAGTGCCCCCATTCCATTCATCTCCTACCCCAACCCCTTACTTTTTATATAACAAAAAGGGTGAAATATTATTATTTCTAGTTATTTCTAGAGTTACATGATGTATGTGTCACATGACACTTCAGCAGTCAGGCAAATTTGTAGATGTAACCATCTTGTTAAATAAGAAACACAGAGCCAATGCAGAGATGCAAGCCCAAGAGAACAATAGCTAAGAGCTAAAAACCTTACCCTTCACTGTCGCTGTTGTCCTCAGCAAGAGACCTACTTCCTGTGTGTTTGTCCTTTTTATTGACTTTCTATTCAGCCTTCTCTTTGGTTGTAAACCCAACTACATGACCTCCTCGTCACTGTCTGTCTGTACAGACTTCCAGGTCTTCTATGGTTGGTATTGAGATTAAAGGCATGTGTCTCCATTTTGGCTGTATCCTTGAACACACAGAGATCCATCTATCTCTGCCTCCCAAGTGCTGGGATTAAAGGTGTGCACCACCACCACCCAGCTTCTGCTATGGCTTGCTATTAGCTCTGACCCCCAGGCATCTTTATTTATTAAGACAAATAAAATCACATTTCAGTACAAATAAAATGTCACCATACAAATTGCTTAGTCACCCCAGACTCTTATGTCCTACATAATCTTTGCATAGCGTGGTTGTGTAATCTATGCACACGAGGTGACCTATAAAAACAGACTCCACCCGCTCCCTGCTCTCTCTCCACATATTCCTATCTGGTAGGCCTACTCACATCCACCACTTTCCCTCCCCTAATAAAAATTTTTATAGTGGGTTCTGTTGTATCTTGCATTTTTTCACACTCGATAAATAACATTGACTAATAAACTACAGGAGGTCCAATGAAACCCATAAAATCCTTGGTCCAGGGCACGGGGAGATATCCCATAGCCCTCTGGTTATTTCTCGTTTTATTTCTGATTAATTGGGATTTCAGTCAGAGCCACCAGTTGTTTTCTGACTTAGACCTCTGATTGCAAGCTATGGTGACTGTGAGGACAGGATCAAACTTGGGGAAGTCCACTACCTTGTTGTTGTCAACAGAATTTCAAGGCTTAGACTGTACAATTGAGCCAAGGATGCCCCAGGACATTGGGTGCCAGACTTAGAGTTTGGAGTGTGATAATGTCTGACAGTCCAGAGGTTGTGCAAGGAGGCAACTAAAAGAGTATTCTATTCATTATGGCAATTCCACAATAGTGTAGGATGGGCCCAGCATAGATTTGGGGGCCAGGAAGCCTGGAATGGCTCAACCTGATGGATACCTAGCATCTGGGTTGTACAGAAAAAACTAACAAGAGCTATGGAATAGAGAACTCCAACTGTTAAATGCCATTTTTCTGTGTTTCCTGTTGTGGACTGATTCTTTTTCTGTTGTTTATGTCTTGTCTTATATGTCTGGTCTGTCTTTGTGTATTATTACAGCCTGGGGCAGGAAATGAGGAAGACAATGTGGAGTTGCAGGCCCTACTACCAATTTCTGAAGATCTAGACCTGTCTCTTGCCAGGGAAAATTGAATTCAGTTCACAAGATATACCTCCCCCAACATTCTAGCACTGGAGGAGGTAAAAAAAAAAAAAAAACACATTTGTTTATTTTATGTATATAAATGGATCTGTTCTTCTAAGTTTTGTTGCAAACACAGGGCCAATGTAGAATTGCCTTGGACTCAATTAAATATGAAAATTTATGTAGCCACTGCATCTTTCTGAATGATCTTGAATATATAAATATACTGTGTTCCATATGTCTTGATTTTAGATTAATGACTTTTTGGGTATCATTAAAAATCTGTAATGTCTGTAACAAAAAGTTAACTTAAAACTTGTGACCCAGGGTTGAAGCTCCTCTATGAAAGAAGTGACTCACCATCTTAACTAAAGATAGCCACATGAGTGGTCAACATTTTGACTACAGTTGAAAAAGAAGGGTGTCAGGAGTTTACCACCATCTTGACTTGAGGGCAACCATGTGATATGAGTCAACAAAAGAGACAATATGTCTCAAAAGATACTTTTAAATTGGGATAAAATTTTTGTATAATTCCTGTCCTGTCTTAGAAACCAGGTTTATAAATATAGGAATTAAAACAATGCTTGTTTAATGAGGTATTGAAGCTACACTTCCATGTTTTCATGTACAAAAATATATCCTGCTAGTATCAAGATTTCTAACATAAAAATCATCCACCTTCCTAGTCCTTGACAATCAGTCCCCCATTTTAGCTGGAAGCAGCTACAGAAGAGAATGCATCTTTCCTGCCCCATTAACAGGCTAAAAAAGGCTAAGTCAAAAGAAAACTCCCTGACATAAAGGACAAAATGGCTACCTATAATGCCTATTGATAAACCAGAAAAAAATATGGCCTTGGATTCATCAAAAGGTAGATTCATTAACTAAAATGGTTTTACAATATGAAAGGATACCTGCACTCCTTTCTGCATAAAAAAAGAGATATTATCCATTACAGGGCTTTGGGCCCTTCTGCTTCTGTTAATTGCTATTGGGTCTTATATTAAGGATATAATAAATAAATGATAATTCCTATCTGCGTACCACTAAACTAATGGTTATTAGATACAAAAGTAAACCAGTACCCATCATAGAGTCAAAGACTTGACACAGGATACAACTTCAGGGGGCAATATTAGACCCACAGTTAACCTATAATCCCCAACTTCCCAAGGACCAGGTAACTTTCTGGGATTCTGGGAGTTGGAGTTCTTGGAAACTAATAATAAAGCCTCAAGGAAAAGTATGATGGCTTATGGGTTTTGCCCATACATGTCTCTGGGCCACTTACCTGGAAAATTTCCAGGTGATGGTCCCAACCAAAAGTCCTCCTTAGTCAGTATTTAATAATTTTAATAAAAGCTTGCTTAAATTCAGTTAAAATGGTGGAAATGAATTTTCTGGCAAACTTCAGGATAAACAATAGTTTTAGTAGAGATTGAGAATGACACGGATACCGACTATAAGGAGTACTGTTGTCCAATCTAGTTCACCTTTGTGGGATAAATGTCTGCAGCAAATCTGATAGTAATGTAAATAATGTAGTATACATACAAAGCAAAAAAAATTGTCTCTGTGGTATTGATTAGATTCACATCTCTCTGTAAATTCATTTTAGCTGTGCAGGGTTCAAATTGCCTCAAGTCTTATATTCACATTGTTTGTAATTATGCTTTTTCGAGTTTCCATTTAACTACTGGATATGATAAGATAAAAGGGAGATTATGGAATCTACTTTTAAAAAGGAACTACTTGTTTTAAATAAGATAAGTAATGAAAATTTTTTGGTCTGAGTTTATCAGATGTTACTGGACTGGACATTGTTATGGAGTTTTTATCTGAATCTGTCAAATGTTAATGAACTAGACATCATTAATGTAATCTTGACTGTGTATATTGTATATACTTAGTGGATATAATTTTTCTTGTATTAGTTATAAGCTTTTTTAAATTTTAGACAAAAAGAGAGGAAATGTGGTATTGTATTCCCCCAAATATTGTGCATGCTAATAAACTTATCTGAGGTCAGAGACAGAGCAGCCACAATATTAACATAATTAAACATAAAGGATAGGCAGTGGTAGCAAACGCCTTTAATTCTAGCATTCCAGAGGCAGAAATCCATGTGTTCAAGGATACAGACAGGCATGGTGACTCATCACGCCTTTAATCTCAGAAAAATGAGCCTTTAATCCCAGGGAGTGATGGTAGAAAGCAGAAAGGTATATAAGGCGTGAGGACCAGAAACTAGAAGTGTTTGGCTGGTTAAGCATTTGGCTGGTTAAGCATTCAGGCTTTTGAGCAGCAGTTCAGCTGAGACCCATTCTGGATGAGGACACAGAGGCTTCCAGTCTGAGGAAACAGGACCAGCTGAGGAACCGGCGAGATTTCCTGCTACAAACTGCTTTTTTTTTTTTTTTTTTTTTTTTTTTGAGCCAGGGTTTCTCTGTGTAGTTTTGGTGCCTGTCCTGGCTCTCACTCTGCAGACCAGGCTGGCCTCGAACTCACAGAGATCCACCTGCCTCTGCGTCCCGAGTGCTAGGATTAATGGCATGTACCACCACCATCCGGCTCCATTTAACTACTTTTAGTGTCCTATTGACCCCATTATTAATTATCATCATAGATTAAAAAACATAGATATGTGTTCGCTTTATAGTTGCATTAATGTCATGATTATTTTATCTTGTTTGAAAATACTTCCCTTTATTGCCAGTGATAAATCTTCAACAACATGAAGTGTGCATATATGTCTGCATGTGTCATTGCATATATTTATGTCTCTGTTTATGTGAAGAAACTATGCTATTTTACTTTTTTTGGATCTTTCTACCATTCTTTTTTTGACTTTCTAAATATCATTGTTATAAATCATTGCAATGCTTGTTTACTTTACACTCTGTCCTTTAATATGGACTGTGGGCAAAAGCATTTAAGTGATGCTGAGAAATTTATGAAGTGGACAAAAGAGATTCTAACTCTCACCAACTTTGACATTGTCTGGCCAAATAATAGAGGTTCTCTAGTTGTAGAATAAGTAAATGAATGTTTCTATTGTATTTTTTTCAGGTGATCAGAATATAGCCAACGCAGGGAAATATCCTTATAGAATGAACCACAGCCACATGATGACTATGCACCCAGGAAGAATGAACATGTGAACAGCTGCTGGGAAGCTTCATGCTTCTTACAAATGCCCACAGCTAGCCTTGTTTATTGCCAGCTTTTTAGAATTTTAAATTAACCGGTCTGTCTTTTGCCTCTGGGCTTTTAGCTTTCTCTATTTTTGCATACCTTTCTTTCTTAGTCAATTGCTAGTTGTGTAGCTGAGTGGCTGGCTCCTGATGTCCTTCTCCTTCTCTCACTCCAAGATCTCTCTTCTCCTCCCAGATTTCTCCTTCTGATAATTCTTTCTGCCTGACAACCCCACCTATTCTTTCTCCTGCCTCACTCCTTTTTTTTTGGTTAGTTCTTTGTCAGATCATCAGGTGTTTTACACAGGCAAAGTAACACAGCTTCACAGAGTTCAACAAATGCAATGTAACAGAAGCAACACACCTTAAAATAATATTCCCCAACAAAACTATGCAGAGCTATGCTTCTGATTTTGAGAAACATAATCCATCAAAAATCAATGTTCAATATATAGTAAAATTATATTGCCAAAAAGAATTTATCCACCTTAGCCCAATATTTCAACATCATATTTTTCTTCAATTGTGTTTATTGAATCTTGCGAAAAAGCAGCTCAGTTTTAAAATACCAATTGAAATAAAATTCCTGTCAGGGTTTTTTCTTTACAAGTTTTTTCTTTTGGTTTGTTTTTTATCAATTTGTTTTTTATTGATTAGCTACTGTATCCAAAGCAAAGATATGACAATAATAAGATGATAAAAAGGTGACAGATTGAACTTGCTTCTATGATTTTAAGGGATTTTCAGTTGAGAAGGACCAATTTCCTGACTTTCCATATCCATAGTATTAGGTTATTTCTGATCTGGTTTTGTATATTCTGGAAACACCGATCACAGTAACACTCCTGTGAGAGTCTATATGGATTTGCTATTTGAATTTTTTTCTACTGAGTCTGAATTTATTTCCTCACATCATCTTAAAGGTTGTATTTGCTTGAATGAAAATCTGTGCCACAATTTATTTCACACTTATGGCAATGACCAGTGGCATTTAGATAATAGATGGTTATAAAATGTTTATTAGCATTGGCAACATCAAATATATTTAGTAAGTAAAATGAAGGTCTCCTGGTTTCAGCAAACTGTCCTACTTACTCATTGTTGAAAAGCTTAAAATACTTCATAGATTTACTGTAAGGATGAAGTGATGGCTTACAAACAGTACTTACAAAGGAACATAAAATAATATATACTTCATGACATTGATTTTTAACCTGAGTTCATGAGTTACATTAATAATGTTTATGAAAGAAACATGTACTCCTTTTATATGTGATAGAGTAGTTTGGTAGAAAAGAGGGTAACAGACTTGAATTTGGATAATTGATATTTAATTGTGGACCAAATGTTCTTGTCACTCTTTTTAACTGGCCATTCTCCCCAACTTTATTCAACAAATCCTTACAAATTTAATTTTTTTCAAAAACATTTTAAAAAATCAATCTTCAGATAAAATTAATTTAAACTAGTTGTGAGTTTTAAATTAAATTATTGAAATATTTGTGACATTATTTTCAATGAGTGATGGGTAAATGTCCTCATCCTAGCAGTCTCCTCCCTTCCCATGACTTTGGGTATTTTGGAATAATCTCCCTTTTCAGAGATGCATACAGTGATATTCAGGGTAAAATAATTTTCAATGGTTATTTATTGTGAAGAAGAAACTGATACTCATAAAAACCACATTGAGCTAAGACAACAGCTACTCCCCACTTTTTAAGTGGAGAGTAAGTTATATTAGTTTAGAGTCACTTGCCTTACCCTGTAGGATCCTATCAGCTTTTTCTCCATTGAAAATTACTATTTCCCAGAACAACTACCAATTCTCATTCCTTAGTGCTTAATGTCAAAGGTTACTAAAAGTTGAGTAATTAAGAATTGCTACACTAATGAAATAATAGTAGTATGCACCATTAGACACAATGGATAGTGTAGGAGGGTTATTATAATAAAAATAAACTTTTTAAAGATTATGGAGATGTACTTCTGTGGAGTAACACTACTTTTTATACAGTAGGTGATGAAACAATCACAGAGCTATATGCTTTAAAAACAGTCCTGGCCATGGATCTTCTACCTTCACAATATGTAGATCAAGGCTTTAAATGAAAATGTAAAATAACTTTAAACAAACAAACAAATAAACAAAAAAGAACAAAGATAGGTAGAAAGGAAACAAAGGAAAAAGAAACTGGAGAAATAAAAAATTAGGAGAAAAACTGAGGTATTTTGAACTTAATGCCAAGATTTAACACTAAATGTACAATATAAATAATACATATATAAACAGATAAATTTTGTCTTAATAAGTTTAAAATATTTCAGTCTTTTAAAAGAAAATTAGGATGAAAAAACAAACCAGAGACATTTGTGTGTTTTGACTCATTAGAAAAATGTAAATGTAATGTATGAGTGTGGCACAACTAGTTTCCTAATCTAATGATAGAAAATTGATTTCTTTCATTTTGATTTGCTGTTAGTTTACTATAACTTTAGCTTTAATGTGAATGAAATGAAATGACATTGAAAGACTAGGTTACACTTATTTTAACCTTACCATGGAATACTAAAGTTTGATTAATTTGGAGTGTCAATGGCATTCCCCATATAATCATTTTAAAAAGTATTGTCAATATATGTGGTGAGATCATAATTTTATGATGTTTTGGATTTAAATCTATTTGTTTCTAAGATAAAGATGTTTATTGTAAAACCACATTTCATTTGCTGTGAGATGAATACTGACAAATTTTGGAAATAAAGGAAAATTTTGAAAATGCATTAAAACCATGGATCTACCCCAAATTCCTCTTGAATATATATTAATGTTTCCAAACTGCAAGCTCTTCACTTATTTTGAGCTTGTAGAAATTTTATTCAATATTATTTCTTTTAATTTCTTATATAAAAGCTTTACACATCTTTAAAATAATTTCCCTGTAGGCTTTCTGGCCAAATGAGAAGCAAACAAGAGCAACAATTAAAATAGTGGAAATCAAACAGTCCTTCATGGGAAATGACTAGACTAAGATTGGTAGTCTTTGTTACCAATTCCAGTTCCAGTTCACTACTGGAAGGTGCCATGTACAATGCCAGAAGAGTAGTCTTCAATCTCAACAATCTGACAATTCTGTGAGCTAAAATAATGGCTTTCATGTAGAGATATGCATGCCTATTGGTAGAATAGTGGCAAAAATGATATGGTAATAAGCAACCATTTTCTGATTTGATATAAAATCTGTTCCACAAGGCATTAAATTGCACTATTAATGAGATCAAGACCATGTGGCTAAATAAGTCATAGGCAAGGGGAGAACCTACTACTATTACTCTGCTAAGTGGACATCATCTTCAAATGACTCCTAATGATCTATTGTATCTATAGATCAGTCCATCTCTCAAACACAGATCATCTTTTAATATATGGCAGTGAACATAGAGACCCACAATAGGCCAATGTGCAAAGAAGGAGAGATCAGAATCTTCAACCCTAATCAGAATCTTCACTCCTCCCCACAAGGTGCCAGGCTATTTGTAGAAAAGAGGACAGAAAGAATATAACTGCCAGAGATGGTTAATGACTTCAAGCAAGATCAAACTGAACAAAATTCTAGTATGAAGATGTTTGGGTAGGAATTAAATCTTCCTTTCCCCTGAGATGAGAGATTTGCATTTGATAGCTTCCGGGAAAGAGAGAGTCAATTTATCTTTTTATAAGTGTATGATTCCTAGTAGTTCAACAATTACTCAGAGCAAGGCCCCCACTCAAGTGTATTTGAGCAACACAAATTGAACTTGAAAGGTTAAAAAAAGAGAAGATAAAGTTGCGTGGGTGGGGAGGTAGAACAGAAGAACTGGGAAGAGTTTGTTGAGAGGGTAAATATAATCAAAATACACTGTACTAACACAAAGAATTAACAAGTATTTTAAAAATTTAAAAATGTTCCTTCATGAGAAACATCTAAGCACTGAATCAAATTTAATTTTCTTTGAGCTGTTAAAGTTATATGTCATACTGAACAATTATAATCATATTAAAATTTTTTATTTTTGTAGCTTCTACATGTTTATAACATTATTTTTAAAATGCCCCTGTCCTCTTTTACTTTTATGTTATTTGTGTCATTTTTCTTTTGTAAAAATGAATAAAAAGAAATGTGTTAATTTCATTGATCTTTTCAGAGTAGCTCTACTTTGACAGTTCTCATAATTCATTTCATATTGAATTTTATTAAGATCAAAATAGTCAAATTTATTTTTTGTACTTTTTTAGTTTATTTTTCTAGTCTTTCTTTTATCATGCTATTTGAATGCTAAACTGACATACTTCTATCCTACTTTCTTAAAGTAAAAAAAAAAAGCAATGCAATCTTCCAAAGGAAGAGAGAAATTAAGCAGTTCTACCCAGCTGAAACACCTATGAACCAAGACAGGAACTTAAATGACCAGCTATGCATAAGGTACAATAAGAGGCACTAACATGCTGGTGGCAAACAAAAATTGTCTAATTGGATTTAAGGCTCACTCAACAAGAGGGAAATCATGCATGATGTGCATAGTTATTACCCCTCTTCAAAGAAGAGTGTTCCTTAACAGCAAGCAAAAGACTGTTAAAGAAAAACACAACTAGACACAGTTCAGAGAAAAAAAGATATAACTATATGATGGTTTCGGCATCTGTGGCTCAGAGAACATCATGGAAGCAGAATAGATAAATTATAAAAGGCAGAGTGCAAGGAATTCTTCTGTGAAACAGTCTCTCCTAGAAAGGGCTGCATAAATAAGATCTGAAAAGGGTGTATATATATACATGGGCATCCTAACATGGGAAAATGAAATTTTCATGCAGTCCCACCCTTAGAGAAGAACTGCAGGCAACTAGTTCCTTCTGGGTAAAGAATTAGCATCTTCCAAGAATGAGACCATCTATGGGTTGTCCAATGCATAGTGGTCAAACCTGAAACTGTGTGTGTGTGTGTGTGTGTGTGTGTGTGTGTGTGTGTGTGAGAGAGAGAGAGAGAGAGAGAGAGAGAGAGAGAGAGAGAGAGAGAGAGAGAGAGAGAGATGTGGTTTTATATAATAAAAACACAAACTTTTTATTATATAATAAAAACAAACTCAGCAGGTTGTATTTATATCATTTGTGCACACAGTAAAATAATAATCAAAGGAAGAAAGGCTATCACCTTGAGAATGTAGGGCACATGAGAGAGGATTGAGGGAAGGTAACTAGGACAGACTGGAAGGAGGAGAGTAATGGGAGAAAGAAATATAATTCTGTTTCAGTTGAAAACACATAAAATGCAATAAAATAATAGAACAGCATTTTCACCTTCATGCTTTACTGTGTTAGATACTCCTCAACTAATATGTTATTTTTACTATTCTTTGATTAAGGAAGTCAAAAGATTACTTTACCATTTATTGAAGAGCAAAATATGTGCCCAGTTATCACAAGACAGATTGGGAAATCCAAATCGAGTCACCTGCTGCTCCTTTCTCTACTGGTCGTGCATCTCTCCACCCTACCTTATATTTGGGTCACGTCCATTCCCAAAGAAAACTCTGACACTTGGACCCAAATGCTCCTTTCAATTGACTAGCAGACCAGTGAAAGAATTTCCATAACAATTCTTCTCTCCAAAATATTTGAGCATCATCTTATATTTACTGTCAACTCTACAGATTGATTTGAAAAATGAGTTTATCTCCATGTACCCAGTCTTTATTCAATTTAAAAATACTGTTATATCTTCTTTGCAAGTATTTAAAAAGACTGAATTAAATATCTTTAACTTCTCAATTGTTAAAGCTTTTAAAAACTAACCATTTTGTGCAGTCGACTCATCAATATTTATTGTAGTTCTACTACATTTTATGCATATTTCACAATAGTATTTGATGTGGACTTGATGTATGGAAACATTTTCCATTAAGTGCTTAGATGACTCTGATGCTTTCATTCTGAAGCCAGTCCCATATGTGATAGGAAACCATCCTTCCCAAGGGCTTCTCCCTGCCAGTAGTGAGTGTGGCTGGAAGTCTACTGCCAGCCTACTTCTTGGAAACATGCAATTTAGCTAATAAGACTTGGGGACTCCCTGAAGACATGGACAAAAATTTATAACTATGCTTGAATCTAAGATGTTTTCTCCACAAGTCAGTTCCCCTTCCCCTCTTTTCAAAGGCATCATACAGCCATCTTGCTCCTTCTCCCCTTTGCAATGTTCCTCTACCTTTACAATAACACAAATAGCAGTAATAAAAACTTCCCCATAGTTGCCTTGAGCTTCTGTAAATGTAATGATTCAAACTGATAAAGCAAATATACCAGATTCTCTTAGTCTGTTAAATACAGCTATCCAGCATAATCAGATTCTTTCATAACTTTCTAATAGAAATGCAAAGTCTAAAATCCATTTTAAGAACACAAAATTTAATGAATGGATAAATAACACCATAATTAACCATAAATGTTAATGCCATGACAAACCCCAAAGCTACTAATGCCATCATACAACATCTAAAACTATAATAAACCTCTATAAAAGCTTCACTTTTCTGTAACCCATCTACCTACTGTCCCCACCAGTACAATTGATATATGCATTTACTTCTGACCATATTTATTCCTGACTATGAAAGTTTGTATAACCACCACCACCTCTGTAGTCCCTTGTGTTTGAACATGTCCCCTGGAACATCTAAATTAAAGTACACAGGCCAGAATCACTTACACTTGTCTCTGAATAAACTTTTGTCTCTTAGTAAGAGCTGTGTTCCTCTTTAACAAAACCTTTGCTTAGCATGCCTCTAGAGGGCCAAGGCAGAAATGCCTATGTGTCCCTAGGTCATGCAATATGGTGTGCACATGTCATATCCTCCTCCATATAAATACTTCTTGTAATACTAGTCTTTTTTTCTATCTGATCTTCATGTTCTGTCTTCCTAGATCAATGGTGATTTCTGTGATACAAGAAAGGAGTGAAGTAAATTTCACAGGAAATTATATAAAGATGATCACCCAGGCTGGGGTCAAGGCAGTTATGGAGGTCATGGGAAAGAACCTGAAGTCTGGGGAAGCTTTTCAGGCTTGGATAAACTGTACCGAATGTGTGGTCAACTATAGCATGTGATATAATGTATATCATCACACTGGACTCAAATTGTCCATGATGATTAATTCAATTTCTGAGGATATACCAAGGGTATTGGCTGAAGACTGTGGATGGAGTAACATATAGATGGGATGACAAACTAAAAGTATGGGAACCTAGAATAGGAGGAAAATAGTGGCCTCCACCCAGAAAGGGAAATGGTAACTTTAATCCAGATATGTTGATTCCTCCTGAAGGAGTGCGAAGACAATGTAGAAATGGTTGGAGTGATTGCTGCAAGTTTTATTGCATTTCTAGATTGAAAAGAGCTGCCAGGAAAGGTGAGCTTCCTTTCATGGAAGCTCTGAAAATTGGATCATATCTTTCTTGGAATTGTTGGAATATAGAAGGACAAAAGTTGCTAACTTGCGGGGACAAATTTCTTGTCTGAGGTCACTGTGGCCCACCAGTCACAGGGCTTGGTGTTTACAGAGAGCTGAGGAGGAATTTAGGCAGCTGTAGGGGTCTTGATGTCGGAGCGGGCTGTGTGAGAAGGAAATGACTGTCTGGTATATTAACCACTGTTCTTATTTTTACCTTTTTTGCGAAACTGCATGTTGTTAGCCTCTGGGTCAAGTGCTCAGAAGATTGTATAATTATTAATAATAAAAATAGATAATGCTTGCTTTGGTGTTAAGTCTGGGATTGTAGTGGGTAGCTGTTCCAGCTTTGACCTGGAAGTACTACTCCCATTGAGGCTTCCAGTAACTATCATACCTACAATGTGGGGTGGAGAGAGGAGCCCCTAAGACACAAAAGCTGGATGTGCAGGCTTTCTTGGTTCCTGGATCCTGGATGCTGCATGTAGACTGTAGAGCGAGCGGAGTTCTCCAGAGAACACCACTGGACTATGTTACACCTTTCCTGTATCCTGTAACCTATCCCTTCACTTGTAAGTTACCCCACAAAATAAACCTCCCTTTTAACTACGTGGAGTTGCCTTAATACTTCAACCAATATGGGATAGTTCCTGTGTTTAGTAAAAGATGATAAAAAATATATTGGTGATTTTTTAAGAATAATCTTTGGAATCATGAGAACATTTTGTATTGCGTGATTTCCCCTTTTTTTCTGTTTTCCCTTGCTTATGATAATAAAAGACTGGGGTTACCAAGGCAAAAGCAGCTGTAGCTAAAGAAATTGTAGTAAAGAAGCTACATAGCAACTGCAGAAGCCCGAAGTGACCTGTCAGCTTGCATGAGCACTGTCTCTGAGTCGTTACTGTGCCTTCCAGCTATCCCATTCTTCGGACCCCTGAAACTGCTGAGGCTGGTCACCGGCAAAAACTAACCTTTTTTCAGTGTAAGTGTAGTCTATGCTAGATTTGGAAATACAGTAATATAATAATTCACGGTCAACCTGAACTCCAATTTTAATTAGATGTACTTTGTGTTCTGTTAAATCTTTCAAACTTAGTCTTTGATGGAGTTTTTCTGAAAGCTGTCACCCAGATGTGCTTTAATTAACAATAATATATATTCTCTTTCCTTCTTTGTAGACTCACTGAAATTAAAACTATACAATTTAGTCCCATCTGTGATGGGCAGTCACACAAATTGTAGTGTGTTTGGTGAATATTTGAGCTAAATATGATGTGTTAGCTTTTAAACCAATTTGGAAGTGTACAGCTGTTATGTTGTCTGATATAAAACACTACATGAAAACAACACAAGCATAAGAAGCATATGATAAGTATTCCTTGAAAAGCACAATGTAACTGCAGATTTCTTGATCAGGATATTATACAGAGGATAGTTGCTCTATATTTCAACAGAAGTACTAATTGGAGCCAGACTTTATTTTTTTTCTTTCTGAATATGGGCTGTGAATATCCCACAAGTTTTTTAAATTTGTAAAATATTGCTATGGAGGGAGAACTGAAGTCCTAATTGGAATGAACTTGGTATTAAGGCCTTCATGAAGCTGCTGGTACTCATCTGTAGGCTGGTCATGTGCCACTGCATCTGCTTTGTCTTTCCTCATTAGGGGTTAGAAGCCATACTTCATTAGCAGACATAGCCTACTCGGGTACTCACCTCTGCTCTCCACACCATAAAATGCATACATGCTACTTGCCGCCTCCGACTCCTGGGTGGCACTTTAATGCTTGATTTAGGAGAGGAGTGACAAGGAGAGTGGTCGTTAGAATGCATCCCAGGTACCCTGCAGGTCAGTCAAGGAGAAAGCCTTCAAAGCTCTGCAGAGCCTTCTCTCACCATCAGAGCACTGTTAGAATTAGAAAATAAGATGAAGAGGCTTACAGGTTTTCCCTCTTTGCGGCTTGAAAACTATTCAGTGTTCAGATAAGAGCTGGAGAGATGGTTAGGAATTTCATCTGGGATTTAGAGATAAGTTTTACATGAAAAAAAAGAGAGAACTTTTTGGTAACTGCTTTGGTAAAAGGTTCAATGTTCTTATTTAAATCACCCATGAATGGAAAAAAATCCAAACTAGAAACAGGGCCTGAACTTACCTTTGCAGGGACTCATTTCTTTCTTATTCTTTATGGATATTGGAGGCACCATCTCTCTGACAGTGGGAACTGCTGCACCATTTCTGAGGAGGTTAGAGTTCTATTCTCTCACAGTTCCATTTCCATAATTTCATGCCTTCTATTAGCCAAATCAATACAAGTGCTTATTGACTGTAAACAAGACATTAAGAAAAGGAAGGATATGGTGGAGTAAAATGTTTATTGTAGGGAAAAGGGACAGCATGGCCAGAGGAGAGTCCCATAGTGAACTTGATCTTGAGTCTGGCCATGCCAGAAGAGAGGGAACAGAATAGAGGGGACCCAGATGAGTAAAGGGTAGATGAAAGTGGCTGGGTAACCAAAATGACTGTGTTATAGAAGGAAGGGCATCTGGGAGAAAGGCAGCATAGACTGTGGGCTGCAGAAGTTTAGGGTAGGGGGCAGGTATGCCTGTCATACCCTGTAACAAGTAGATATTGTTGGATGCTGTGAGAACCTGGTGCCCAGGTCCACTTTGATATGTTAAAGAGGCACCTGAGCTAGCCATTTGATCCAGGTTCAAAACTTAACACTGCTCTAAGACAGCTGACAATCCGAGTGTCATTCTCTTTGGTCTTTCTCAATGAAACTTGCTGCTGCTTTGCCCCTGATCCATGCTGTGTCTCTTCTTTTTGGTTTTCACAGTACAGTCTTCCCTCATTTTTTTTTTAACACAGAAAAGTAATGTGAGGGAAAAGAAAAGTCACATTGGTGAATAAAATTCCCTCATACTTGCAAATAGATTCTGTCTCTAGTACATGTTCCATTATTGAAAACTAAAAAATTTGTCCCAGCTGGTTTCTGGTTGGGAAAATGAACATGAATAATGTTTAAACCTAAATAAGTTGCCTTTTCAGATTCTTCTTTTGTACCAAAATCCACAATTACTGGGAGCTTGTAAGAGCTGTCTTGCTACTTACTGTGTAGTCAGTCTGATGGAAAAAAAAGATGCCTTTGCTGCTGTTCTGCTATTTTAACAAGTTGTTTTTTGAATGTGTCTAAAAAAATCCAAAATTCCTTCTTTTGTCATGATCAAAACCCAACAACAAAGGCCTGTTGATTGACGAAGTTTTTCAATTTCTAATTAGCAAATTTTGTTCCTACCTTTGTAGAATTCATAAACAAACCCACTTTATTCCAAATCTAAAAAGCAAAGATTCTTTGAATGTCTAAGTTATGACATGTACCCGACAAAGCAAGGCTAGGTTTTGATGTTTGCTGTGGTTTAAACTCGTACTCAAACAAGAAGAAATAGCACTTTAGTCATCAGTTCCTGAATCTTATAAAAAGAAATTAACCCCTTTGAAGAACTGTCATGTTCCTCCATGTTTGTGATTTTTATTGTAGAAAAGTGAGAGTGTTTTATTAAATTCTAGCAGCAAAGTCTTTTCCACATTACAGAGAATATGGCTCAGAAGCAGATCATTGTCCTAGATGTACAAGACTTAGTATTCAAACCTCACTGCAGAAAACAAAACAAAACAAAGAAGTAGTGCTCTGGACATCAGGCCAAAGAGTACAAGTTAGGAACTTGGGATTCAGTAAACTAAAGGGTTTCATTTTCAAGGACAGTGAATAAAATATTCATGGTTCAAAAAGTTGAGACACTTACCTTCCTCTTATTTGGAATTTCCCTTGTCATGGTGAGAAAAGACTGTATATGCTTGAAAAAGATAATTTGTTGACATTTTCATTTTATGATGCTGATACTTATCCTGTGATGGATGATCACATTTGTCCAACATAGAAAAGAAGATATTCCAGATGAATTGCTGATGTTGGACGATATCCTAGGTACTTAGAAAATACCTCTCAGGAAGGTATAATGGGGTTTGAAGGTAGGCTAATAGGCAGGAGTAAATCAAAGAAAGTAAATA
This sequence comes from Peromyscus leucopus, assembly GCF_004664715.2. NCBI lineage: Eukaryota > Metazoa > Chordata > Mammalia > Rodentia > Cricetidae > Peromyscus > Peromyscus leucopus. The sequence continues at coordinate 12,811,955 of NC_051081.1, forward strand.
AATACAAGGTCATTTTTATGATAAAAATCCAAAAGAAGACAGGTGCCACTTCTATGCTAATGTTAAACATTAATGAAAATAATTCTAAATGAATTTAAAGTAACAATTTTATTTTATTTATAATAAGAAACAGATGAGTTCCCAGATCATGCATCTACTTTCATAACAGTCCTTGGTTACACAACACTTGGGCTTGACTCCTTACAAAAGCAGGAACATGTTATTGAGCATCTAAATATTAGACTATTTTAAAGGAAGACAAAGTCATTATCAAGGATTTGAAATTAATTCATCCTAATGTGTAAAAAAAGCAATTTGCACATCTCTTGTTCATAAAGCTTCTGGCTCCAAGGACTGTATCAGGAATGGGAAGCATGACAGGATGTTGTGCCAAGATGAAGTACAGTCACACTTTGTCAGACCCAAATTACACACTCTGTACCTTCATGTAGTGAGGTTTTCTAATTTAATACCTAAGAGTTTCTTACTGTAATGACCCTTCTCCTGACTTCAAATATTATTTTGTCCTCTTATAACTACAAAAATATCACAAACACTTGACATAGGATGGATTCAGAAATTGAGAAACCCAAGGACCTTTGGCTTGCTGCTTCTCAACTCTGTCAAGAAGTCTCAGGCACTTATTTCAATCACTTCTGAATCACACTAGATAAGAATATAAGAAAAAAGTCTCATGCCTATCTCTTCATAGGTGAATTAGATATGAATCTCTTGTGATTCCATGTAAGGGAATTTAAAAATTGTCCCTCAAAAAGCACTGGCACACTAGCAGAATTGAAGTTCAAGGTTCTAAGAAACTTCTATAGAGAATATATTTACTCCTTGTTCTGCTGTATTTTACTTATTTTCTTCCCATATATTTTTATAAGATTTCCTTATTTTATGTGTATGTTTGTGTGTGTACAGACATGTACCTACCACAGAATGCATGTGGTGGTCAAATATAACTTTTGGGAGTCAGTTCTCTGTTGCAGAACTGTTTGTATTGTTGCTCCAAGACGGCCAGTTGGAGTCAGGCTGTGGTTCAGAGGGTGGGATCCACATTCAGTTGGTAGGAATGGACCATAGAGTTCTCTGGCCAACTCATGGGAAATAATTGAACATGCAAGAGGAATACAGAGGGACCAAAGGAGATGGGTGGGTCTTTTCATGAGTGGAAAAGCATGGACACAAGAGATTACCAATGGTTTTGTCCCTTGCTCTGTGAATCTATTAGCTTTTAAACTTATGTCTGACTCCAAACAATTTTTATCAATAAAATAGAGCAGAACCTACAGCATTATTGCATTATAAAACTGAAGAAGAGTGGCCTAAGGTTATTAGAAAATCAACTTAATTTATCTAGTTACCATACAAGAATAAGCACCAGATGATAGGCACCCCCAAGGCTATACAGAATTATTATTAATTGAGATCCTGTAGAAATGTTATATTTGAAGAGATTTATGGAAGCTGTCATTTCATATGTTATGTATTCACCCTTTTTGAAGCAGATATTAAAATAATTCATGGGCAACTAGAAACAGAATTGTTCACAATTCTGGAAAGATTTAGTGACAGCAATATGGGAAGCTGTTCTTCAGTTACAAGGGAAAACATGATGGAAAGAGGGAGCTAGGGTCATAGAACAATTAAATAAGACTAGAGGTATGGAAATTTTCCAAGATCAGCTCCTTGGTGAGAACTAGTATGCTAATTTGCAAAGACTATGCATATATAAGCTTTGATTACTTGGAACAGGGATGAAGAATCAGGAAAAAGGACTGAGTCATTTACTAAAATTTTACAAGATCCAAAAGAAGGCTTCATTAATTTTTTTTAAAAAGATTGACTTCAGCTGTAAATAGAATGTTATCTGATCCAAGAGTTAGACAAATGTTATTTGAATCTTTGGCTTTTGAAAATGCTAATTCAGAATGCAAAATTATCATTAGACTTCTAAATGCAAGTTCAGCACCTGTAGATGAATGGTTCTGAAATACAGTGCGTATTGGATCTCATGCTTCAGATGCTGCTTTGACAGAAGTAATTTATAAAAATTTTAAGAAAAATCAAAATGTCAGATTTTTAATTGTGGTAAACAAGGTCATTTAAAAAGAGATTGTAGGCAAGATGTTCCCAGGAAAAATAGTTTTTTTTTTTTTTTCTGGAGACTATCCAAACAGAAGGCCCCAGCCTTCTGGTGTATACAGAAGGTATAGCAAAGGCTGATACTGGACTAAAGACTACAGATCAGCAAGGGACAGGCAAGGTAACACTTTGCCATCAGGAAACACCTTTGGTGGTGGCTCTTGAAGGACCCAATTGCAAATTTGGCTCAATCATTCCCTGTCAGCATGGGTAAAACTCCTCCACAGAGCAATAAATGACCTAATGCCCATTGTTAAAAATAATACTGTTATGGATGACAGAACAGCTTCAATAGATAAAACAAAATTTTCGGGAGAGACTGTACAATAATTATTTTGGTAAACTTCTATAAATGATCAGAGACCAAAGCTTAAAATACAGATAAATGGCATTGAGATTGAGGGTCTAAAAGACATGGGGGAAGATATAACAATAATTTCACAGAAATCTTGGCATCTAAATAAGCCCCTTCAGGAAGTAAATATTCAGCTTCTAGGGATTGGAACTTTAACTCAGGAAAAACAAAGTATAAGATGTATAGAGTGTATAGGGCCAGAAGGACAGATAGGACAATTAAGACCATATATGGCAAACAGCAATGAATTTATGAGAATGTGATTTGCTGCAGCAATGGAAAACACAGATTAACATTCCTCCAATCTCAGAAACAAACCATAACCTAAAGTATACTTCTGAGAAAAATATTAAAAGGTATTATCAAGAAGCGTCACAGACTGTTCAGATTGTACATAAACAGGGCATAATGGCTGTTGATATTTCCAAGTACCAATGACCCTACCTTTAAAATGGTTAACTGACAAACCTGTCTGGGTGGAACAGTGGCGTTTGACATCAGAAAAATTACAGACATTAGAACAAATGGTACAGGAACAGCTAAAATCTCAACATATTGAAGAATTAACTAATTCTTGGACTTCTCCTCTTCTGTCATTGAAAGGAAATCTAAAAAATGGAGAATGTTAATAGATATAAGAGCCATACATAAGGTGATTCTGCCAGTGGGCTCTTTACAGCCCGGAATTCCCCTGCCTTCTCTATTACCTAAAGCATGTTCTACTATAGTGATTGATTTTAAAAGACTGCTTTTTTTTTCTATACCTTTACAAGAACAGGTTAGAGAAAAATTTGCCTTCACAGTGCCTACTTATAATGATTCACAGCCTGTTAAAAGATATCAGTGGAAAATTTTACCCCAGGAGATTTATAAACAGCCCCATTATCTGTCAATATTCTGTATAATAGCCATTGGAAATAATTCATGAAACAGTTTCTCAATCTATAATTTACCATTGTATGAATGATATCTTACTAACTGATTACAATGCAGATATCATATGGAAAAAATGTTTGACAAGATAAAGAAAAATTTGCCTGGGGATTACAAATTGCTCCTGAAAAAAATACAGAAAGGAGATTTTATTAATTATCTCAGATATAAGAGAGGTATACAAAAGATTCAACTACAGTAAGTACAAATCAGGAGAGGTTAATTACAAACTCTTAATGATTATCAAAAATTGCTTGGTGATATTAATTTTCTATGGCACACAATTAAATTGACAACTCGAGAACTAAGTGATTTATTTCAAACCTTACAAGGTGATCAGGATTTAAAATGGTCAAGAAAACCTTCAGCTGAGGCAGAGAGAGAATTGGCTTTGGTAGAAAAGAAATTACAAGATGCACAAGTGGATTATTTGGATCCAGAGCTTGATTATATTCTGGTTATTTTACCTACTACACATTCTCCTACAGGAATTCATATGTAGAAAGAAGATAATATTTTAGATTGTATATTTTTTCCACACAGAGAAAAAAATTAAAGGCCTATGTAGAAAAGGTTTCTGTACTGATTCTGAAAGGAAAATTGAGAAATCATCAATTAATAGGAATAGACCCAGCATAATTGTAGTACATTTTACTAATGCTGAACTTTCCTCATTATGTAGAGAAAGTGAACATTGGCAAGGAGCTTGCAGTAATTTCTTGGGAGATATTAGCAACAAATACCCCAAATTCAAGAGACTTCAGTTTATATGTAGCAAGAATCTTAAAAGTTCTTATTAATAAAATCAAACCTGGAGCTAAGTATTGGGGTAAACACTGGAAGATCAGAGAGACAGAACAAACCACAGCTAACCTCACCTGGCCAACTTCTCAGCTGATCTTGTTTCCTCAGACTGGAAGCCTCTGTGTCCTCATATCCGAATGGCTCTCAGCTGAACTGTGCTGCTCAAAACCTAAAGGCTTAACCAGCCAAATGATTCTAGTTTCTGGTCTTCACACTTTATATATCTTTCTGCCTTCAGCCGCCATCACTCCCTGGGATTAAAGGCTTGCTTTCTGGGATTAAAGGCATCAGTCACCATACTTGGCTGTATCCTCGAAGAGATGGATTTCTGCCTCTGGAATGCTAGGATTAAAGGAATGTGCTACCACTGCCTATCCTAAAGTATCTAGTGGCTTTTCTGTTCTCTGACCCCAGATAAGTTTATTAGGGTACACAATATTTTGGGGAACACAATACCACTACATTTCCTCTCTTTTTGTCTAAAATTTTTAAAAAAGCTTATAACTAATACAAGAAAAAACTATCCAATAAATATATACAATATATACAGTAAAAAATTATATTAACAATGTCTAGTCCATTCACATTTGACAGATTCAAACAAAAAACTCCATTATATATTAACAATGTCCAGTCCAGTAACATTTGATAAACTTAGACAAAAATTTCATTACTTATCCTATTTAAAACAAGTAGTTCCTTTTTAAAAGTATTTTTTCTTTTCATAATAGATTCAGTAATCTACCTTTTGTCATTTCTTTATCTTCCTCTTTTTCTTTTTAGTGTAGATTCAGTGATCTACCCATTTATCCTATTATTTCTTTATCTTTTTTCTCAGAGTAGATTCGACCTACTTCATATCTATATTCTTTTTTTTCTTTTTCTTTCTTTTTTTTAAACAAAACCTCTGAATATAATCTCCTTGTTCAGCTTTTTTCCCTGACCATTAACAATCAACATCTTGTAACCAACCATCATAAACAATGACAATATCCATAACTCATTAAACGACCAGAAAACCTCCCATCCCACCACTTGGGAATATGGGCATCATTTTCTTAAAATTACTTCCTCTTTCTAGGGTAAAGGCATCTTTAGGGGATTCTGAAAAGAAAATTTTGGGGTTAATTGTCAAGTTCTGTATCATTTGTCCAGTCGCTGCATAATGAGAAAGTGCAGGGCTTATTTCAAGTCCTTGTTCAAGTAGTCTGTCAGACTGGATCATCTCAGCTAGCCATCTCAAAATTGTCCTGAGTAGTTTGTAGTCCAAAGTCGATCTTTCTGTGGTGTTAATCAACTTAATGGCTTTACCATAGTCCATGTGGAATCATCATTGTATGTGGTGGTGGTGGGGGGGGGTCCCGTCATGCTTTTGAAGATTTCAAATGTGCTGTTAGGTGTAGTCCTGGTTCCCTGTAAAATTTTTTTGTACCTCCTCTGTTTTTTCCTCACATTGTATGAGGAACACAAACTTCTGGAGTACCTACATTCTATACTGATCCAAATAAATCAAGAAAGGAAGGTTGTAAGTCAGGAAAAGTATGTAATGTAGCTCAAAGCCCTTATGATTACATTTAAAAAAAAATCGGAATTACATGCTATTCTCATGGTATTATCAGATTTTTCAGAAATTCTTGACATAAATACTAACTCTCAATATGATGAAAGAGTTGTTTTACATATTGGTTTTGAAACCACTGAACTTATTACAGATGATTCAGAATTAACTTTGTTACTTATTAAATTATAAGAAATAATCAGGAACAGAAATTATCTTTTCTATATAACACATATCAGATCCTATATTGTTTGCCAGACCCTCTAGCACAAGGTAATAATGAAATAGATGAACTATCTGTAGGAAATCTGCTAGAAGCCTCAGAATTTCATTAAAAAAAACACCACTATGTTAACAGCAATGGTTTGAAGAAAAAATTTTCTATCACTTGGCAACAAGCCAATGAAAGTAGAAAACGTCCTACTTGTTCTTTGTATAGCCAAACTCTACTACATATGGGAAGTAACCCAAAGGGTACTCAACAAATTGAAATTTGGCAAATGGAAATGTTTCATTTTGCAGAGTTTGGAAAATTATTTTCGGTGGCTATACCATAGACATTAATTCAGGATTTTAGTGGGCAACTACTTTAAGTTCTAAAAAGACTGATTCTGTAATTACATGTTTATAAAAGTTATAGCCATCATGGGAATACCTGCACAAATTAAGACTAACAATTCCCCAGCATATGTCTCTAGAAAAATGAAACAGGTTTTTTTTTTTGCATATTACAGTATAAAGCATATTACAGGTATACCACACAATCCTACTGCACAATCAGTTGGAGAAAGATCTAATCACTCTTTAAAGGATATGCTTAATAAAAAGAAAGGGGTAGTAAGGACCCCCAGAGATCACCAACACAATGCTTTATTACTTTAAATTTTATAAATGCTAATGAGAAAGAAACAACAGCTGCTGGAGACATTGGATAATAGAAAAAAAAAACTGCTTAAATGAATCATCCTATATACTTCAAAGACGTGTTGACCTCAGAATGGAAACCAGGATATATGTTACATTGGAGAAGGGATTTTGCTTTTATTTCCACAGGAAAAGAAAAGATATGGATACCATCAAAATTGATAAATACTAGGTTTGAATGGAAGAGACCTTTTGATTAGGAGAATCAATAGTACATCCAGCAGTGCAACCATTCAACCTTCCAAAAAGAGAAACTCCCCAAAGTTAAAATTGGGACAGGATTTTGTTTTGTATTTCCAGGAGAATCAAAACATCCATCTAAGAAATCTAGAGACCACTGGACAAATGAGACATGTAAAAAAGAAAGAAGAGCCATTCAGCGAAAATGCCCCAAGAAACAGTAAATTGGCCTAATGGAATAGGACACTTCCAGTAGGATAAAATCTCAAAAATCTTCTGAAGTGCTTGTCTTTACTGTTCTCTACAGGCATAAAAGACAAATGGTCTTTTTGTAGTCCCAGTTCAATTACAAATTAAAGCTGGCTTTGGAGTTGGAGCATGGCTCTCTCCTTCTCTAAACCCAAGCATGATTGTTAAAGAAAGATCCAAAATCTGTGTCTTATGTCACAAGAGCCATTTGGTATGGGAAAGAAGAAAAACCAAAATTAGGGACTCTTCTATTGTCATTAGTCTCACAATCCTTTGGTTTTATTCTGACTTGTCAAAACTTTTCTTAAGGTATAAATACTTTCTCAAATTTTATAAGATTTATATATTATAATTAATAAAATTATATTATTAATAAATTATATACATATATATTTAAAACTTCTGTTATGATACTAATGGTCAAATAGGATAGTAACTGATTCTAGAAATAGGCTTCGTCTAGCTTCCTGTATGTAATTTTGGGCTTGAGTCTAAAGCAGGTAACTAGGAATTAAGTTTGTATACCCCAGATGTATTTAATAGATTGTGGTCCTTTAACCTCTCTGATATTTGCTACATGTGACATTTAAAAACTCAAGTTTCCTGCAGTGAACTATGACAATTCCTAACAGTGATGTCTGAAGTCTCCAAAAGGTTGTTGGGACCCCACAATGATGAAACTACCTGGATTGTGGAGATACCACTAAGCTGACAAACAACATGCAAAGATCACCTTTGTATTATAAACTGCTCAGGACAACTTCAAAGCACTTAGCTAAGATGGTCCAGCCTCATAGACTACTCCAGTAAGGACTTCAAATAAGCCTTGGATTCTCCCATCACAATAGCTAGGTCTCCCAGAACTTGATTTTTATCTCAATTTTTTCAGGATCCCCTAAAGATGCCATCATTCCCAGACAGCATGAAGTAAGCTTAAGAACATGACACCCCCATTCCCAACAGGTGAGGTGGGTGGTTTTTGGTCATTCATTGGATGTTTGTCAACATTTAAGGGGGGTGTGTGTGTCTCAAGTTGTTATTTGTCAAGGTCAAATAGGAAACTAAGCAAGGAAGTTAGATTCAAGGATCTCTTTCCGTAAAGAAAAAAAGGAAGATATAGGAATGGTAAGAAAAAGGGTAGGTTATTGAATCTACTTTAAGCTAAAGAGGGACTGTTAATTTTAAATAGTTTACACTGGTATGGATTTTTGTGTATTGATACAAATTTAAGGCTATTTTTGTTAGAATATACTCTATATACATTTCTACTTTTGTTAAAGATATTTTTGTATATTGATACAAATTTAAGGTTATTTTTGTTATATTGTATCTTATTTTTCTATTTCTTGTTTAAGTATTGTGCCTCTGCAACTCATTTAAAAATATAATGTAAAGTTCTAGTCCTTAAAAGCTGTTTCAGATAATAAAGAAATACAGGGTAGTAGTTAGTCATCTGTAACAATCAAGCTTATCATCATGTTGGTATAATTTCAATGTCAATCAGAGATATAGTTAAATAGGTGGTCTTCAAACACTTCAGAAACCTACAGAATATAGCATTTTAATTTCTTAATAATATAGGACTTTGGACAATGAGACATGTCTGCTTCTGGCAGACCAGTTTACTCCAAGAGAGGGTTATGGGCATTGAAAAAACTCCATATGGAGTTAATACTTTCACTTGTGGTAAGATTAGCCACTGGGCAGAGAAACTGTCCTTACCTCGGATGCTGACTGTGTGCTGTCAATATTGTACAAACAAAACACACAAAAAAGGCAATTGCCAAACTACCTAGACAAGGTAGGACAGTCATTCAAAATTCCTGCTTCAAAGAATAGTCTGTCAGATATTTTAGGCCTGTAGGCCAAAGATGGATGCACCAATGTTCCAAGGGAACCCTGTGGTAGAGGAAATCTGGGGTAACTGTTCAAGCAACCAGATGCCATTTCTATTATTTCATAGTTTTGGAAGTTCCTTGATCTTTACTTCCTGTTTACTCGGTTACTCGGGTAATAGTATACCCTTCTTGGGTCTCTGACAAGGTTGAAGATTAGATAGTTATAGTCTAACATATTTTATTAAGATATTGTATTTAATTCACCTACGTGTATTTCTACATCTGATAAGATCATAAGGCAGCATTTTTTCTCATTTTCTCTCTCTCTCTTTTTTTTTTCTTTTTGGTTTTTTGAGACAGGGTTTTTCTATGTACTTTTGGTGCCTGTCCTTGATCTCGCTCTCTAGACCATGCTGGCCTCGAACTCACAGAGATCCACCTGGCTCTGCCTCCTGAGTGCCGGGATTATGGACCACCACCACCCAGCTCCTTCATTCTCTTAATGGGATATTGGCAGTTGTTGATCTTCAGTTAGTCATTAAAGTTTTTAAATCTTTGTATCCTAGGGACAAATAGATTTTGGTCATGGCAAATGATCTGTTTTGTAACTTAATTTGAAGAATTTGGCACCTATGTTCAGTAAAAATATTGATCCCTACCTTATTTTACTTGTAATATCTAGCTTTGCAATCTATATATAATGACCTCAAAAAATAGGTTTGGGTATATTACCTATCATTCAAATTTTTGAGAGAAGCTTAGAAAGAACTGAGAGACAGATTTTGTAGTTTCCACAGTAGAGCATCTGTCATGAGTTTTCCCGTGGGAAGATCATTCTTTTTCTTTAGTAGACTCTTCAGATTTTCTGTTCTTGGTTCCTACTGTGTGGGTGATACAATTCTGTGAAATTATCTATTTCTTCCAGGGAACTCACTTACTTTGTTAGTCGTTACTTAGTTCAATGCTGTCTCCTGATATAGCTTTCTACTATTTCTCTGGTACTGGTTGTACTATTTTTCATTTATAATTTTAATTATTTGACATTTACTTTTTTTTCTCAGTTTAGCTAAAGTTTTTCTGGTCTCTTTACTAGTCCATGGACTTGTTAGCAAACTCTCTAGACAACTGTTGTGAATGGGGTTGTGTTGCTGTATTCACATTCCTAGCTTTGCAGAACACTGGGAGATGCTAATGCACTCAGTAAGTGGGAGAGACTAGTGGTCTGTCTGTGCAGCATCCCACAAGGCTGGGGAAGCAGTCTAATTCATTTGTTCTCACTTCCCCTGTGGAAGAAACTGTGGTCTAAGAGAAAATATGTAATTCATGATTCTTCCCTTTCAATAGAGTGCTGAAGACAAAGGAAACAACACAATACAATTTATCTTCCATACATTATTAAAATTAGGTAGTTTGTTGTTCATTTTGGTTTTAGCATAGTTCTGAGAGCTAAAACCTCATTCTGCTGATATTGATGTCTTTCTTTGGTTTTAGTCTTTTATTCTCAATAGTCAGTTACTTTTAGTGTATTATGAATCCTAAAATAACATCTCATATATTCCCAATTTACTTCCAAATGCTATTTTTTTTCTGCCCTCCTTCTCATACAAAATTTCTACCACTTCTAACACTCACAGCTCTGTAATTAACGGACTTTTATTTACATTTTAATATGGGCTACCACATTTTGTTTAAACATTTATTATAGAACTTTATAGTTTACAGAATTGAATCTGTTGTGTGAATCCATCAGCAGGTTGCCCTATGTCCTGGGGTTTGATTGGCAGTAACATATTTCTTTTGGAGTCCTGCCAATAGAATTTGTGTACAACAAACAATACCAAGTCTTGGGAATTGTATGGGCCAGATGACATGACAGACACTTTGGCAGAGCTTCCATTATTTAGCATACTGTTGTGAATTTTTAATAAAATTTCTTTATGATGACCTGGGAAATTTGAAGTAGTCTGTGAGTCATACAGGTACTCTGGCTTAATATATAATTAATAAGATTGTAAGCTTAATGTGCACAATGGACAATATCTAGCATAAACCATGATAAACTTTATTTTACATTGTGTATGCTATAATACCAGGAACAGACAGCGATAAATCAAGTGTGATTGTGTGGCAACATAGGAGGAACATTCAGAGACTCAAAACCCGAGTAAACTTGTTTATGCCTTGAGTTTCAGCAATATAACTAATCAAAACTATCCGAATGATCCTTAAACACTCAATTGAAACTCACACCACCACCACCACCACCCTGCAAGTTATTTTATTATGTATTTTGAGAAATGGATGCCCCAATCAGTTTTAGGAATCAGATATCAGATGCCTCTGCCATCCTTGTTTTCCCTTTAGTGGACACTTGGTTTATTGTCAATTTAGTTTTAGTTTCTTCAGTCTCTAAGTTTACCCATTTCTGAATCATCACTGCCTTCTGTCAGAGACTTGTCTTCCTTGATCTTTGAGTTTCATCCATTTCTGAATTGTCACTGCCTTCATTCCTCACAGAGATTTGTTTTCCCTGATCTTTGACTGCATGTTTTCCAAAGTGCTCCCCATGGATATAGGGGTTGTCTACTGCTTTGACACCCTAGATCCAAGCACTCTCTCAAATGTGACAGCATTCATTTCCTCTGTGCTTTAAACATCTTCATGGTTTTACACTATGATAAAAATAGAAAAAGAAATGTTAGTATGAGCACATAGGCATCTACACGATCTGGAGAACTCCTATATGTTCCTCTATGTTTTATCATCACCCTTATTATTTAGAGATATTGTGCATTTTGTTCTTTGTGCTGTGTTTTATGACTACTATGTTCTTACAAGGGCCCATGAATTAAAATATGGACAAATATAATTCACTTTTAGATAAAATGTAGAGTATGATATTAATCATGAAATCTACTACAAGGTAATGTATTGTTGGAAGAGAATAGCTAATTTTCTGTGAGTAAAATGTTGTGGTTTTCGTGGTAGTATTCAGGAGAATTTTCTATCATGTTAAAATTTTCTAATCTATGCTATCTAAAAAAAGATTTTATCCACTTATTGTGTTTTTAATGGAAGAAACTGTTTAAAATATTATTCAAATTAAATTAATTTTAATTTAATTAATGAGAGCAGTTTGTTGCTTTTAAGAGAGTATTATTTGGTATTAAAAGGGCACAACATTAGGAAGGTTGGGAACAAGTGCTCTAGCATATCTTGTTAATCAAAATGTTTGTGGCTGGCTTAGTGTTTACATTTCTCTTTTGGTAGAGTGCTGAGTACTTTCCTATGCTAATGATTCTGGAATGTAGGGGTGAAGGGTCTGAGGAGGAACCAGGTCAACTTCTCCTAGTTCAATGAGTTGTATAGTTGTTGTCTTCAGGAATAGAGCCTTGCTGTCAGGTTGTGGAGCACCTGTGTTGTCTTGGCAACAGCCTAGGATGTTTGGGAATTCCCATGGGAACTGTGGAGACAGCAGCTCATTTATGTATAATCCAACCTATCTAATAGAAGCTTCTTTTGGTGACAAGAGATGGGCAATTGAAACTCTGTATGCCCCGTTTACATGTGTCATTTACATAGCCTTCATGTATGTAAATAGAATGTGGTTTACATGCTGCCTCTCAAACAGCGCTTATTCTTAGCTATCTCTCCTCATATTACCTCTCTCATCTACCTCTCTCCTCCCATCTCAACTTGATAATTTGTTCAAGCTTCCACCCCTAACCTTCCATAAGTATATATTCTATTTCCATTTCCTAATGAGATTTACCTATACCATCAAGTTTCTTACTCTATACCAACCTTTATAGTTCTACACATTGTAGCTTGGTTATCATTGCTTTAGCTAATAACCACATATAAGTGAATACCATATTAACCTTTCAGTATATTTGAAACCTCACTTAGTTTGATTTGTTTGTTTGTTTTTTGTTTTTTGAGACAGGGTTTCTCTGAGTAGTTTTGGAGCCTTTCCTGAAACTTACTCTGTAGACCAAGCTGGCCTTGAACTCACAAAGATGTGCCTGCCTCTGCCTCCCTAGTGCTGTTTAAAGGCCTTTAAAGGATTTTAGAATGTTTAAAGGATTAAAGATGTGTACCACCACTGCCAGGCTTGATTTTTTTTAATTATAACTATTTGGCTGAAAATTTCATGATGTTATTTTTGTAATCCATTGAATAAATGTACAATTCTTTTTCTATTTTTTTGTTGAGAGTGTTTCTCATTTCTGGCTATCATGAATAAAGCAGCAATAAACATGATTGAAAAAATGTCTTTGTGGTAGAATGAAGAGTGCCCAAGAGTGATATATCTGGAACTTAAGGTAGATCAATTCCTATGATCCTAATTAATTTACACAGTGGCTGTATGAGTTTGTACTCCCACAAGCAATAGTTGAGTGTGCTTCTCCTTACTCTACATCCTGGCCAGCATGAGTTGTCACTTGTTTTATTGATTTCAGCTATTCTGATGGGTATGAGATAAAATTTCAAAGAAGTTTAGATCTGCATTTCCTTGTTGGCTAAGGATGTTGAATATTTCTTTAAGTGCTTCTTAGCTATTTCACTTTTTTTTATTTTTTTTATTTTTTTATTTTTTATTTTTATTTTTTTGGTTTTTCGAGACAGGGTTTCTCTGTGTAGCTTTGCGCCTTTCCTGGAACTCACTTGGTAGCCCAGGCTGGCCTCGAACTCACAGAGATCCGCCTGGCTCTGCCTCCCGAGTGCTGGGATTAAAGGCGTGCGCCACCACCGCCCGGCGCCATTTCACTTTTAATTGGGGCACTTTTAATTGACGGTCATCTCTTTCTTCAGGTTAGGGGAATTTTCTCCTATGATTTTATTGAAAAGATTTTCTGTCTTTGACCTGGTTTTATTCTACTTCCTGTATTCCTATTATTTCTTAGACTTTTGGTCTTTTCATAGTGTCTCTGGTTTCCTGGATGTTCTGTGCCAGTAGATTTTCAGATCTAATATTTTCTTTGACTGACATATCCATTTATTCTATTTTGTCTCCAATATCTGAGATTCTCTTTTTCATCTCTTATATTCTGTTGCTGAACTATGCCTCTGAGGTTCCTATTGGAGTTTCTAAAATTTTCATTCCAGATTTCCCTATCTTTGAGTTTTATTTACTATTTCTGTTTGTGTTTTCAAGTCATGAACAGTTTGATTTATGTCCTTCTACTGTTTGCTGCTGAGAGCTGCTGGTAGCAATGGCTTTATCAAAAGTCATGGGAGTAAACAGCAGATGACAACTAATATTTAACAGGTTCACTCACCACATGTATAACTCTCTGTTGGGGAGCCCCACTAGACAAAGTCTGTGGGGTCATTGGCTGTGAAAACCAGTTGTTTTCTGTTTGTAACTTTCTCATGTGCCACCATTTACCTCCCTAAAAAGAACAGCTGTGAGGTTCTTTCACATCTCATTGGTAGTGAATTTTACATCTTTGGGCGCACTTATGGATGGTCAGAAAGATGACTTCTGTTTAAGCTGTATTTCTATTCTGATGAATAGAAATAATACCAGAATATTTTTCTTAATTGACACAGGAAAATAATAGTATTTTCAGTCTCAAAGACAGCTAGTTTTAGACCAGAACAAATCTGAAAGAGACTAAGCTGCCCCTTCAGAAAATACATGAACAGTAGTTCCCAAATGTTTATTTCTAAATCAAGGTCAGTCTGCTTACATTGAGACATAACCTCCTACAGAAACTGACTGCATGTATGCCTAGGCTCAAGGTTCGGCCAACTGTTTACATTCTGTGTGGGAACTCTCACCAACTTAGAGGTATGTGCATGGCCAAGTGTTACTCACTGGCCATTCAGTGCAACCTTCCTAGCCTTAGAAAAACTATGTGACTTATCATGTGTTATAAGAGTGTGTCAGACCCTGAAAATGTAACATATAACTGTCCAGAGTTTGGCTGTGAGTAGTAGTGAGTGTGTGTAGGTGTACATGCTGAGTGAGGGATGTAGCTGAATTGGCAGAAAGAAAATGTAACATATAATTATGTAAAGTTGGGCAGAGAAGAACTATGAGAGTAAGGTGAGTGAATGAGAGCAAGAGTGAATGAGTAAAGAGTGAATGAATAATGCAGCAATGTGTGAAGGAATGTAGGAGCACAGAAAATACATGACTGGTTGTAAAGAGATGTGAGGGGGCTGTGTAGAGCTATATAGAAGAGCTGTAAAGTAGAGCTGCTGTTCTGTAGTGGAGCTGTGTAAAGACTTAGCTGTCAGTGTGTGTTAGAGTGTATGTGTGGGTGTTCAGAGGGAGCACAGGAAAAAGAACATGAGTAGCTAGGCAGGAGAGCAAGCAAGAGAAATTTTCAGAAAGGATTTTTTCAAGATAAAGTAAAATAGAAGGTTACCATCAGAAAGTGTGTGTGTTTCCTTATTTACCTGTCATATAGATAGAAACTTATTTCCAAAGACCCTCTGATAAAAAACTTTCCTAAAGCCCTCACTACTCTGAGGTCGTCTAGTCACAACCCTGGAGCAGCTCTTGGGAGCTGGCTTCCCACAGACTATGTCAATTACTAACTATAATATTTTAAATAACCATAATAGTATCTGAAGTCGATAATCAATTTTTAGTTAGATAAATGAATGCTAAAAAAATTAGCCTCCATTTGTCTATACATGAACAGCACTAACTTTCTTAGCAAGTGAGAATCACAGAGTTAACTCTTCTTACATTGAAATTTTGGTAATTGTCCTATATTTGGACTTCCACATATTTATAGAACATCTCTGTAAAGCACTTTGTATTTGCCTACATGCTATGCTAAAACCCATTTTTTTCTAATAAGCAATGAAATATCTAAGATGTTATATATATTGAAAATCTCTAGCATAAAATTTTCTACAAGTTGTTAAACGGAAAGGAAAATTAGAAAATACAGACTAATTAGGCTTTAATTTTCTCTTCAGTTCTACTCAAGGACATGTCATCAAGGAGAGCTTTGCTCTGCATTTAGATTCTATTTGTCTTATTAATATTCTGGTGTTTTGTTTCATCACAAAATGCATGAATATCTTTTTAAATGACTGAAAATATATTAATTCGCTTTAAAAGTTTCTTATTAATTTGGAATCCTTCTATCTTGACCTCAAATTCTTGACATATTCATCTAACTTCTTATGGCCATTTGGAATACCTGGAAGTGAAGTTACAAATGGTTCAATTCTTAAAGGAAATTTTATTTTCTTTCAGCTCAAATTAGAAAATATCCAGGAAATACCTGATCAGACTAATCACTGTGGACACTGGGGAGTTTCTATAATGAAATGACTGTTGTCAAGTTTTTACCCTTGATTCAGTCTGAAGGTCACAGACAGGGAGGTCAGTTTGTATAAGGTAATGGTGGCTTCTTTGAAATATTTGGTGATAGAAAGAAAAGGAGAAAAATAGTGATCAGTCAGTGTGAGTGTGTGTGTGTGTGTGTGTGTGTGTGTGTGTGTGTGTGTGTGTGTATTTGCAGATAAACAGATGGTGACTTCTCTGAAATATTTTGTAATATAAAGAAAAGGAGTAAAACAATGATTAGTCATTTCGTGTGTGTGTGTGTGTGTGTGTGTGTGTGTGTGTGTGTGTGTGTTTGCAGATAAACAGATACTCACTCAATTTATAAGATTTCAAAGCAAGCAGCTTTCTTTTCCACTTTATTTATTTCTTTGTGTCTAGTAACAT
Organism: Peromyscus leucopus; assembly: GCF_004664715.2. Classification (NCBI taxonomy): domain Eukaryota; kingdom Metazoa; phylum Chordata; class Mammalia; order Rodentia; family Cricetidae; genus Peromyscus; species Peromyscus leucopus. The sequence continues at coordinate 12,828,649 of NC_051081.1, forward strand.
GCCACATTTGGAAAAGATGTATTATTTTTGCTGAGCTTGGTTATATTGCACAGCACACAAAAGTCTACTGTGGCTTTCACCTGAATATATATTTATACTTATATATATTTATATTTATATAAATATATATGTATATATATATATATATATAGCATTAAGTTTCTTCATTTGTGTACTTTTGAACATTTAGATATTTGCTTTTCTCTGTCTTGCTGTTTCATCCTTCAAACTTCCCATCTCCTGCCTGCTTCATGCACATTTTCGGAATGCCCCATGGATGTTCTTAGCCAACTGCCATTATAATGTATACACAGGAAGTGCAATTTATAATTCTTTCCTTCAGTGATATGTTGATAGATTATTTTTACTAAAATCCATATAAGGCATAGCATTTTCTGCAAAGTAAAAGAAAAAAGTAAATAGAAAAGCAAAATAAATACTTGATTTTGATTGTGTTCTCTATCATTCCCAAGAGATCTCAGTAGCCCCAGGGAGGGAGGTAAGGTTGAGCAGGAAATGAGTAAACACCAAGTGTTCAAAATAAAATATTACATAGAGAACCACATTATTCTAGGACAAAAATATGTAGCTTGAAGCTAAATTGAATACTAAAAGAAACACATGTTCTCTCATCTGGTTCTGTAAGCAACACACTCTCAGTCTCCATGTAATAAAGTCTACATGAACAAAAATATTCAAGCTAGTTCTTGCAGTCAGGTCTCTCTTTAATGTCATAATTTTTGTAGCTGGATGATGGTGATGATTATTTTTCTCATCTGGTAGCATGCAAAGTAATTTTAGTGCTAGTCATTAAGGGTAAAGCTTCTTGTTGGGCACCAAATTGATTTCTCATTTTTCTACCCTTTCCTTCAAAATAAAAACTAACATCCACATATAAGAGAAAAGAGACAATATTTGTTTTTCGGGGGTCTGGTTTACTTCACTCAGAAATAAGATTTCTAGATCCATACGTTTATTAGAAAAATTTCATTTTTTAACAGGTAAATAATAATTCATTGTAAAAAATGCACCACATTTTCATTGTTCATTCATTGGTTGATAGACATCCAAACTGTTTCAATTTTCTGTTTATAGAGCAACAATGAACATGTATGAGCAATAATCTCTGTAGTAAAACACAGAAACCTTTGTTTAAATGCATACAAATACTATGTTAAGGGAAAAACCAACCTTTTTTTTATTGGATTTAAGGTATATTCCATGAGACTGAATCCATATGGAACAATAAAAAGACAGCCAAGATAGGTCTCTGCCTAAGACAGGCTGAGATTAGATAGGTCATAATCCGTGGGGAAAATCTACTACTATTATTTTGCTAAAGAAATATAGCAATAAAATGAAGACTAATGATATATTGCTATACCCAGAGAGCATAGCATTTCTCAGTCCTCATCAGAGAAGCTTCTTCTTACAATAGATAGTGATTAACAAGGAAATCACAACTGGATGCTGTTCAGAAAGTGAGAGACTTTGCAGTACTTAGTCCTACGTGAGATGTCTTTATCTATCCCTCTCCCCAAGGTTCAGGGATGTTTGCAGAAGAGAAACTGGAAAGATTTTAAGAGACTGAGGTGGTTGATCACTCTAAAGGAAATTGCTTTGCCCAAACTCAACAATACTGACACACACACACACACACACACACACACACACACACAGAGAGAGAGAGAGAGAGAGAGAGAGAGAGAGAGAGAGAGAGAGAGAGAGAGAGAGAGAAACCTTACAGAGATACAGGTTCAATCAGACAAAATTCCAGAACTAAGAAAAAGTAGATAAAAACTCCCACTCTGAACCAAAAAGCTATTTGCAACTGATGCTTCTGGGACAGAGAAAATTAGTTTTTTTCTAATGTATTATCATTGGGTATATCAATATCTGGAGAAAGTACCATGCCTAGGTGACCAACACAAAATAAACTTCATGGCCTTTATTGGGTATTTATTTATTTATTTTTATTTTAATACCTTTTGTTTTATTGATTTTCTCTTTTTAGTTTGCTTTGATTATTTTTTGGTGCTTTTTTTTTCATTTTTTTGTTGTTATTTTTGTTTGAGAGATAGAACATGCAGTTGGGTGGGTAAGAAAGGTTGGAGAGGACCTAGGAGGAGATGGAGGAGGGGAAAGACTATGATCAAAATATACTGAATGATAAAAATTGACTAAAAAATTAAAACTTCAATTACACCTTTTCTATTAAGTTTTATGTATAAAACAAATTCCCAAGGTAGCTAGCTGCAATTGAATTATCTTCATAGACAATGTCTATATTCTCTCCCTGTCTCTTATTTGATATAGAATGCAGAACTGTCTGAGCTAGTATATGTATCAGGTGTATTTGAAATAAAAATTAAAAATAAAAGGATTTTTTTTCAAGCAGGGTCTCAAAGTGAGAATAATCATTAACTCACTATGTAGCCAAGGATATCTTTGCAATTCTGATTTCCTAATTTAAATTACAGTCATAAGCCACTATACTCAGTTTAAGTGGTGGAGTTCAAATCCAGAGATTCATGCATGACAAACATGCACTCTACTTAGCTTCATAGAAGAAAAAAGACAAGGAAAAAAATTATAGAAAAAAACAAATCATTGGAAAGAACACTTTATTATTCACTTATATAATCCCTACCAAACATTTCTAATTATCATCTCTCCACTTGTGGGCCCAGGGCAAGATCCCTCCATTTATGCTATAGAGGTATAAATGTCAGTCATTGATATAGCCCCACTCCTGAGCTGAGCTAAAGGCAGACCGCTTGTTTTAGATTTGTTTCCAATGAAAAGCTCCATGGAGGAGGCAGAGTAAGAGTATTACACCACTAACATATTTCCATCAACTCAGAGGAAATAAGAAGTCCCTAGAAAGAAGGAAGATATAGTCCTCTTCATCAAATCTACATATTACAAATGTCAAAAAATGAGTTTTGGAATACTTTTGGCACCTAAGTCCAAATTTGCTTACTTTTATAGCCATTCACATTTTGTTTTCATCAGGAAGAAGGCACAAAAAGATTGAGAAGCCAGTGAAACAGAACATGTGCTGAGAAATGGCATGTTCTGCATATAACATGGAAAGTTGACTCATTAAACCTTAACAATATGGCTACCTAAATAAGATCTGCACAATGGTAGCAGCAATTGACCTGACAATATAGATGGGAGCTGGGGGTCACACAAGGCCCCATTTCTATGTGGAGAATGATAGGAAATAACTCTAAGAAAAGAAGAATCAGACTTCTCCATGGATAAGCACCTAAAAGGTTATCCAGTCCCAAATGGTCAACCCTAAACGTATGTACACATGAGCAACACCAATCGTAGTCAGTTATAATATATAATATATACACAAATATACATATATATTTGCAACAATACTAATTGAAGAAAAGGACATCTTGAATTTGAGAGATAGTTGGGGAGACATAATAGGAATTATAGTAGGCAAAGAAATAGAAAAATCTCAAGGAAAATAAAATAAAAGATTACAATTACATTTTTAAAAACCATTTAAGAGGAGATTTCTTTTGAAATGAAAAAAGAGCATCAAACTTGCACAGCCACTATGGGAAATCAGTGTGGTGCTTCCACAAAAAGATAGGAATTTATCTACCTTCAGATCCTGATATATCACTTTTGGACATATACCTAAAGAACACTTCATCCTACTGTAAGGATACTTGCTCAAACATGTCCATTGCTGTTTTATTCATAATAGCCAAAACTGGAAAAAACCTAGATGTTACTGAACAGATGAATGGATAAAGAAAATATGATATGTCTACACAATGTATTATTAACCAACTTTAAAAAAAATGACATCATGAAATTCATAAGCAAATGGTTTGAACTAGCTAAAATCATCCTGTGTGAAATAACACCGACCCAGAAAGATAAATATGGTATGTATTCACTTTTGTGTGGATAGTATCTGTTAAATAAATAACAACTGAGCTATAATCTGTAGACCAAGAGAGGTGAGGTATAGAGGAAGATACTAGAAAGGGCATGTGGATCTAGCTGGTAGGGGAAAATAGAATAAATTTTATAGGCTGACTTTGGGGGACAGGAACAGGAGGTGGGAAGGAAGAGGGAGAGGAGTTCAAGGAAGTGAATGAAGGTAGAGAAGCTAAAATTAAAAAGAATTTGAGGGGTGTTAGGGATACTTAGAGTAGTGGAAACTTTATAAAATGTATGAAGATTATCCTGATGAAGTCTCCAAATAATTGGGGAGATGGACTCACAACTGACCATCTCTGGTTACCAAAGGAAACTTCTAGTATGAGTACTAGGTTACATTCAAATGAGTTGTTAGCAAAAGATGGTCTCATGGAAATCCCCAAACCACCCAGGCTATTGCCATTACAACCATTTGCTCTCCACAAAGAGACATCAAGGCCCCATTGCTGAGGACAAAACTCATACAACTCATTGAACACAGAGATATCAATCTTCTGGTGCCTAAATAGAAACTTCACTTCTAGGTTCTAGTTTCTTTGGTAAAGGAAGATACTCTGCACTCTGCAGGTTACCAACACACACACACACACACACACACAACCCAGCCACAAACCATTTGATCTAAAATGCTGTCCTGCCTGCAAAATATGTTAGGACAGTAGTGGCACAAAGATGTGGCAGTATCTAACGAATATCTGATTTAAGTTAAGGCCCACTCCATGAGATGAAACCTATACCCAAAAACTGCTTAAGTGACCAAGAACTAGAGACTAGATAGACCAGATATGTAGGATAGAACTAAACATTACTATTTTTAAACAAATGTACAATAACAACAACAAAAACCAAAATGATAAAATGACTCCTAATGATATTCTGCTATACTCACAGTCAGTAACTTCTTCAGTTATCATCAGAGAAGCTTCCTTCTGCAGCACATGAGATCAAATAAATAGACCCACAGCCAGACATTAAGCTGAGATAAAACTTTGGAACACTCAGCTTGAAATGAACTGTCTCCATCAAATATCTCTACTCAGAGCTCAGGGAACTCCATGAAAGAGGAAGTAGAAAGAATGTAAGAAGTAGAGGGAATGGGAGACACCAAGAGAACAATGCTCTCTAAATCAGCTGAGCAAGGCTCATATGAACTCACAAAGACCAAGGCAGCAAGCACAGGGCCTGTACTCTTGAACATCATGTTATATATATATATATATATATATATATATATATATATATATATATATATATATATATATATGTGTGTGTGTGTGTGTGTGTGTGTGTGTGTGTGTGTGTGTGTGTGTGTGTGTATGACATGGCTTTCAGTGGGTCTCTGATTCTTTTATCTTCTCTTGGGTATGTTTTTCTTCTTCTGTCAGTTTGCCTTCTTCAACTTCAATGACAGTCTTTGTTTTATCTTATTATATTTTATTTTGTTATGTTTTGTTTTTTATTTCTTAGAAGCCTGTTCTTTTCCTATGAGAGGCAGAAAAGGAGTGGGTCCAGATGGAAGGGGAGCTGGGAGAAAATTGGTAGAAGTAAAGGAAGGGGAAACCAAAATGAGGATAAACTGCATGAGGGAGGTACCTATTTTCAATAAAAGGGATAAAAGTAAAGGAAAAATAAATAATCAAAACTACCACTATAATTCATCCAAATGTAAGGAGGAATATGGAAAAAAGAACCCACTAATTTGTTGCAATTGTTATTTCCAGAAAGCAAATTTATGTTATTACCGTCTATGTACTCATGCATTCTACATCAAGCTCATTTAGAATATTGCAGTTAAAATCCTGACCACAATATCTCATTTATGAAGCCTACAAGCACTTAGTGGTCTGCACAACATCCTTACATTTAACATTTTTGTGATTACACATATAATTCTTTCCCTAAGATAAGACACTTGTTTCATCTCAGTAAAAATCCCAGGCTCTAGCGTTACAGTGATATTTGTCAATCCTACTTCAGCCATTTACTAGTTGGATGATAATGAAGAACTTTTCCTCATTTTAAGCATTAAAAAATGCTGATAACATCATTATAGAAAGTCTGTATGAAATGCAACAGTGCATATGACAATTTTTATGAAGGGACATAAAAATGTAAATTTGTGCTGTAAATGATTATTTTCAAATGATATTTTTACTTATTGATAAATATAATTGTTTTAGGTCTTTATCTGTTAATTTGAAATTGGACTCTTAAGAACTCTGCTACAAATTGAAATCAAAGGAAAATTTCTACACTTGTATAGAATGTTAAGAATAGCTGGAACTTTGGCAGGAGCTAGTGATAGAAATGATATTTTTCTAACATCTGTTAAAAAAATTCTGAGTTTGATCTATATTTTCAGGGTACACAGTGTCCTGGAAAGATGGAGTTCACAACCTCACTTGTTTCCTAAAGGAAAAAAAATGAGATAGTTGTTACATTTCAGAAAGAACCTCAAGGAGCTTGGTAATCTATTACATAATAAATTTTAGACTTGTGAGACACAATGTTCTAACAAAAAAAGAAAAAAAAAGTTGAAAATACCTCAATTTTTGTAATTGTGAAATTGTCAGTTTTATGCTTAGATATGAAATTAAGCTGTGGCCTGAATGACTTAGAACTACATGAGTCTGAAATGTCAGGGGAGAAAGTATTCATTAGTTCTTATTGGTGGTCTATATTCCAGAATATCTCTTTTTGCCAATATTTCCCTTTCAACTGAAAATAATTAATAGGATTCTAGCAACATAGTTTTTCTTATATGCAATTTTTAAATCTCAATTTCTTCTGTGAAAATTATTTTCTCTAATATGCTAGATTCTTTGTATGATTGTGAGAACATTAAGCCTCTGAATATCTCTGATTATTGGTGAAATTATTAAGGCCACTCCATGTAGTTAAAAGGGAGGTTTATTAGTGGTGTAACTTACAAATGAAGGGGTAGGTAGGTCACAGGGTCTGGGGAAGATGTAGTGCAGTCCTGCGGTGTTCTCTGGAGAACTCTGCTCAGTCTACCTCTAGCGTAGGGTCCAGGAACCAAGAGAGGGCAGCACATCCAGATCTCAGGTCTTCAGGGCCCTCTCTTGGCCTCGCCTTGTAGGCGTGACAGTTACCGAAGCCTCAGTGGGGGTTGCAACTTCCAGATCAAAGCTGGAATGACTACCGACTACATCTGATTACAAGTTTTAATATGAAGGATACTTCTGTTAATTCCATTTCTGCCATCGTATGTTGCTGTTATATAACAGTGACTATAGACAAATAATTATCTTGTATTAGGTCAAATACCACAAATGAGTGAGTTGTCAATTCACTCCCAAAATCAGTGTTGTGGACAATTTCTGTGAAGCAACTAACATGTTTATGACCTAACAATGAATTAATGATATGTGCTTTTTTTTTCTTACTTATCCTTTCACTATTGGATTATATGGAATATTATATTACAGTACAAAAGACCACATTTAGTTATATTGATAATATTAATCTACTTGTGAATATTCTATTTTAATATGAAAAAGAATTGTATCTTCCCATAATGTTTGTCTATATATGGCTTCTCGCTTCTCTCTCTCTCTCTCTCTCTCTCTCTCTCTCTCTCTCTCTCTCTCTCTCTCTCTCTCTCTCTCTTTCTGTGTATGTGTGTGTGCACATACATCTAGCATGCATATTTATCCAAGTGAATGTGTATGTGTGGGCACCAGAAGTCCACATTTAGTATCTTCTTCAATCACTCTCCACCTTAGTTTTTGAGAGTTGATCTCTCACTAAATCTGGAATTTACCAACTTTGCTAGACTAGAAGGGCAATGAGCCCAAGGACCTACCTATCTCCACGCCCACAGTGCTTAGCCATTCAACCTTGCTTTTACATAAATGACAGCATTCCAAACACAGGTCTCCATGCTTGTTTAGCAAGAATTTTACCAAGTGAACCTGTGAGTTAATCCTAATAGATATCAATATGTAATATAGTAAGTAAAAGAAACTGTAGTAAATAGGTATTTACTGGTTCATGGGAAGGTATGGGGGAAGGGAAGTGCTTTCCTGACCTACTAATACTAAGATGAAGGCTAATGAGCCTTTTCCATTTAATTAAGTATATTTTAGTTCAGCTTTTCAAAAGAACTTCAGTTTTGGGGTAGTTATGTGGCTATGCAAAACATTGTTTGCTTTGTTGAACATAACATTTTTTTTGATATGTAGGTCAGGATGATGATGGTAGTCTAAACTGTTTTAGTAACTCGGATTTCTGTTTACCTCAAATCCACTTAAATGAGCACTCTCATATTTGGAGGGCCAGGTCACTGATCATTTCATATCCCATCAAATTCCCCATGCTATAAACCATCCAGCCACGTTAACCCATGAATATCTCCAAGCCTTAATTTATAACAATATGACTTGTAAATCTTCCATTTTCTCTTTTCATCTCTTGGCTGCCTCATGACTACAGTCTCTTTTACACTTTCCACACTCTCAGGACTTGATCTCATATACATTGGATAGAACAAGCCCACTGTAGTGACATTTCAGATCTCAAGTTAGATAGAAATCATGTGTCTCTATATCTCCAGACTGTGGAAGTCACAGGTGCTTTAGGAGTTTTCTCTTTGGTGGAGCAGACTGGAGCTGGATCTTCTTGTCCTCTGGGTAAAGAAGGCTCATTAATTCTAGTAGGGTAAACACACACCAAAAAAAAAAAAAAAAAAAAAAAAAAAAAAAAACCCAAAAACAAAACAACAAAAAAACTAGTTTCTCTTGCTGTAAGGCCTTTTAAGAAGAACACATGTCTGCATATACATGTGCTTCTCTGTGTAGGAGCAGATTTGTTTCTGATCTTACAAGTGAGAAACTGGGGAGATACAGGATGTAAAGTTCAACAGTGTGGTTCTCCTGGATATATGGGCAAACTTCCATCTGTCTACACTCAATTTCTATTTTGTCAGTTACGTTAATTTTCCTATCCAGAATTGGTTTCATGGACACTTCTGCTCCAGGAAGACACATTTCTCTGGATTCACTTGTCCCAGGTTAGAGGATAGGAGTTTGCACCACCTCATTAGTTCTATGATTGATTGAAGAAAAAAGGGTTGACTTTTCAGCTTCTCCATTGTTTTTATTTGTTTTTATGACAAAATGATGACTTTCAAGAATCGTATATGCTCAATCAGAAGAAATGGGAGATTTGCCTGCCTTACTTTCTTTTAGTCAAAAAGTGCACTTACTTGCTAATAGGAAGAATTTCTAGAGTAGGCTATTCCAATCCTATACCATAAACTCTTTAACTTCTCGATTCCCTAATAAAGGGTTTTTCTGTTCTTTACCATGATTCTTTTCAAATCTAGCTCCCTTCTTCTGATTTATTTACTTAGGATAACTTTTGTTTTTCAATTAGATTTCATCTATTAAATTTGGGGAATTTAAGATACTCAATACTGGCCTTGAAAAAAATACTGATTTACCTTTCACCCCTCCAGTTTTTCAACTGCCATATTTTAAGCTTTCGTTACTTACATTTCAGAAGCCAATACAGTTATATAATTAAATTTAGTTAAATTATCTTTAACATACTAAAATTTTATAGCTCTATATGGAACATAGAACAGGGCCACCTAGTGAACAGCAATTATATTTACTTTCATCTTAACAGTCTTCCCTAGAGTTAGAAAGCTGTTTCACTTTCACTTGCTTAGTAATTTACTTAGGTTTCATTCAAGCATTTCTTCTCCAAATTCTGTGGCAGAATATTGAATGCCCATCAACATAGACAAACTAAAATCTCATTATCTTACAGGAGACAGTCATTGTAGACCCACATTTTCTTATACTATAAGGAAAACAGATGTGCTCAGCTTCCTCCAATATGGAATTGACAGCACCTTGCACATTTTCTTGACTGCCTCTATCTTCCTTCTTTATTTATAAGTATTATTAAGTCCACATGTGTCTTCTTGTAATCTCTGGTTTTTCTTGAGAACAGTGGTTATGTAGTGTCATCTCGCCCTCGCAAATATAGTATAAAAATATGACCAGGGGTTCTGCATGAAAGAATTGGCAACTAGAATTTTAAGTTTAATAGTACACTAGCAGATAGAAAACCACCTTATTTTGAGCTGACCTCCAAGTTTTAATCTCTGTAGATGTTTTAGCATCCAGCATCCTAAATGAAATGAAGTGGTGATGATTATAAGCATTACTATTAATGTAACATTTGTACTTTCTCATAAAGCCACTACTTCCAGGAAAGAATGTTGCCCCTATCACCTTGCCTTGCCTGTGTCTGAGGTTTGTGGCAGGTCTCTTACTAGCCAGTTGCTTACATGACTTTGTTCCTTTTCACTGAATTAAAAGTACCCAAATAATTTTTAATTTTCCCATTCTTTTCTTTTTTATTCCTTCTTTTCTATGCTAGTTTCCTTTTATAACTTCTAAATAGTTTTATTTTGTTACTCCGTATTAAGAATGGCAAAGAAAATTAAGGTCATTTGTTTATTTGAAACTATCTCAGTAAAGAAAAATGACTTATTCTGGTACGTTTTTCCAAGGCAATATTATCAATGCAAGAATTCCTCCATTGAAAAATAATGAGAAACTTTCCTTAATGCAGCAGTTTTAATTTTGAGCCTCTCATTAACTCTTATTTGAAAGGTAGTGAAATGCTTTAGTTTCAAAGTCTAAGAAGTCTATAATTGTATACATTTAAAATATATACAGTAATTAACCTTGAATTTATTAAGAAATATCTGTGGAATATCTATGCAATAATCAGAATATATTTAGGATCCTTTCTTATTAAACAATGGAAATAATACTTTGTTGCATATACATTAATGCCAGCTGTTTTATTCTAAATTTAATCTCTAACTCAGTTCATAATGTTGAAATAATATTTTTCACTAAGTAACTTAAGAGGTGAGATTTAAAATTGAACTTCTTTAGAATTTGAAATCTTTGATTGTCTCTTTCAAAGAAGAAAGAACAAGTTTCTTTCTCACTCTTTTGGGCACATGAAATGCCGCATTTCAATGAAGAAGCTATTTTTATTACTTGAGCCATTTCTTTAATAAAACTTCAGTGGTTCTTATACTCAGCCTTTTCATTAGATTCTAAGATAGTATTCCTCAGTTATAAGAAATTGCCACTAAAGTAGTCCATATTGATTGCAAACCCTCTCAGCAAAAGAAACATTTGTAGTACTCACAAGCTGTACAAATTGTGGGCATCAGTCCATATGTCCCTAGAAACGGGTGATTTATGGTTCTGAGAGGTCTCAGATTACAAGAGTTGGTGCCTGTGCCCTGCAGACCAGCAGAGAATTTCATTTCTTTCTTGAAAGACCCTCCTTTATTAACCTTTATTTGTGAATTCTTCTAGCAAGTCTAATTTCTATGTCTTTCATTTCCATGTCTTCCTTTAGGACTCTACTGCTATCCTTTCCTTTCCTGTGTTTGTTTTAGGACCTTCCTAAAGAATGTTCTTATTGAATTACTCTCTGTTGTAAAAACATAGTAATTTCATATTCTCTTACTAATTCACCCTGTGCTGTCTAAAGTCATCTGACCTCTTGAAATATATTCACTTATATTAGAGCTATATTGTGATCCTATGTGTATTTATTATTTGTTCTTCCTTTCTTTTAAATATATTTTTAACTAAAAAATAATGGTATCACTTCATTCTCCCCCTATTATTTGCTTCAATATTGCTTGCTCTCATTCAAATTTCTTGTAAAATATCCAAATCTTAACCAAGCATTGATTCCCATAACAATTTCTTCTTTTTATGTTGTTTAATGTTAGTATTGTTTGTATTTTGTTTACAATTTATCCTGTAACTGATATCATCATTTTGAAATATTATTAATAGAAATTTCAGCTAAAATCTGACAAGGGTTCTCTTTATTATTATAATCCTTTCCTTCTGATCTGTCTTTCTCCCTCCATCTCTTGGTTTTTTTCTTCTCCTTTCTTCCCTGTATCCTTTTCTCTTTTGTCTGTTCTTCCCCATCACCTTTCTGTTTTTATTTAAATGGTTCATTTCCTCTGAAGCCACTGGAGTAGAAAATAGTGTTAAGAAGTAGTGGACCCTATGAGGTGATTTAGGTAATTACCTAATTAGTGGATCAATGTGTCTCTTGTGGGTCCAAGTTGATTCTTGTAAAGCTTAGTAAACACTTGTTCTCATAGGAGTATAGTGATTGCTACAAGACCAAAGCCTTTCCCTTTGGTCTGTTACATATGTGCTTGCTTGCTTGCTTTATTCTGCCATGTTTGGAAGGGGCACATGATTAACCTGATGTTGCTGCCAAGTATGAATTTTTCAATATTAGTAACTAGGAGCTGAATGAAAACTTTTCTTTCTCTGTTGCTCTATCCCTGCTGTTGCTTTAACAATAGAAAACACACTGAAAATCCCTGTTGATTATAATCTTTTCTATCTTTACCTTTTTTCTGATTGCATGCACAGCACACACCATTGAAACCATTATGCATAGAAAGTATTATTATATGCCACTGTCTCTTGGTTTCCATGCTGTCTTTTGGTCTTTTACTATGAGAATTCCTCACTTCTGGGTGCATAATGACATTTGACAAAGTTTAAACCATCCAGGTTTGAGAAAAAAATGATAAAATAGGTTCAAAGTTGGGTTGTATCTAGGTTCTTGGCAGATAAGTTTGACTCCATCCTTTTCTTTCTCTCTGTTGACTACAGAACTGATATCACTGAGCCAACTCTACCTAGAAAGGCAGGTTCTTAGAAACTACAATAATTAGAATTGAATCTTTAATGAAAATATTTGAAAATTTGCCTTGAGTATATTAATCCTTTTTCTATATACTTAGATACATAGAATATATTCATTTCAATACTTTTGACAGAGTATTGTCATTTCTATTTTCAGACTATTTCCACATAAATAAGCCCAATAAAAGAATCTAGGATCCAAATTAAAGTTTGAGTTTGCCAAGATTAAATCCTAGTTGCCAGTGAAATGATTTTCATTTTGAACTTTTAATAAACTCTCAAATTGGAAGGTGATGAAATGTTTTAAACATGAAAGTTTAAAATTCTGTAACTTAATATTTCAAACATATATATTATATGCATTATTTATTAACTCAATGTCTATAGCAGACCTATTGCACCTAATATTGTGAATATATAGAGTGACTTTTTAAGCAGGCCTTCAAAAAGCACTGTTAAGTAGAAAATATTTATCTGGTTGATAGAAGCACCTTGAAATTTTTCTGCATGCTTGCCTCAGTTAAAGTATTTTATGCATGTTGAACTCAACAGCCTGCAATTTCTACTCCTTTTTCCAATTTAACATAAGAGAATGGAGGCTCAAAAATGGCAAACAGCTTCCCAAGGTCACAAAGTTAGTAAGAGTGGGATTTGAACATACTCATGCTTTACCTAAAGCTCACTGTGGTATGTAATGTTTAATGAATACGCCCTGTCCTTTGCAGTATCAAACTGAACAGGCAATTAGCTACTCACCTAAGTGACCCTCTGTATATAACTTAAGCTTAGAAAATGTACTGGTGAGCAAAACAGTGAGAGCTAAAGGCATTTTATAAAATTGTCCCCTCATATAGCAAAGTGAAAGCTGAAAAGTAAGATGAAAAGTTCACATTTATTTGAAAGAGAAGAATAATATTAGAAAGAATTCTATATGGGCATTTTTCCCCCTCAGGTTTCCACCTTTGCCAAAAAGTTATAACTTAAGCTAACAAAATGGTTGGTTAGGGGATCATTCTACAAGCCTTTAAATATGCTATCATCTCCTTTATACAAAGTGAGAAATCCATATTAAGTATTAAGACAATATGTGGAGGGCAAGTGAACCAGAATTGACTCAGAATAAGCTCTTCAATCTTTAGATTCTCATTAGTTGTCTAATGAGAACTCTGTGTGTGTGAATCTCTCTCTTTCTCTCTGTCTCTCTCTGTCTCTGTCTCTGTCTCTCTCTGTGTGTGTGTGTGTGTGTGTGTGTGTGTGTACTCTTGCCCACAGCTGTGGCTATGCTTTCTGATTAAGGGAGGAATATTTAACAGCTAATTTTCCATTTGTTTGTAAAGAGTGAAAATTAAAATACAACTATGCAATCATTTTGCAATCCTATTCTTTCTATCTAAGCTCAATGCTACAGTTGTTAGCCCTTCTCCGTTGTAGGAAATTGGCAGTATAGAATAGGATTACACACTTAGATACTGAAGATTAATAGAAATCTATTAAGTTAAATTAAATTTAAAATTTAATGCCTTTTTTCTTTATCCATTAAACCGAGTGCTCCCTCAGAAACCATAAGACACTATCATCACTCTACTGGAAGAAGCAGGTATCCATCTCCAACTTCATATGGACATGTGTTGTGAAGCAGATGCTCGATCATTGTTTCTAGGCACTATATAATCATTAGAATCAAGAAATTAGTCTTTAAGAAAAACATACACATGCACATGAGGCATGAGATATGGCTCACTGTTCTTACCTGAGTACAATTCCCAGCACTAATATATAGCAGCTCCAGCTTCCCCTAACATCAGCTCCATGAGATCTGACACACTTTTTTGATTTTAATTGTTATCTGTATGCACACACACACACACACACACACACACACACGGAAGGGGGAGGGAGATAGTAAATAACACATATAAACCTCAAACTACCCAATAAAAATACAATAGTAATATTTTGTGATGGCACCAAGGTAAGTGATTTATGAAATTGCACCCCCAAGTCAAGTGCTAGACAAATATATAATTTAAACAGTTTGGTCAAATGTAGATAAACTCTCCTGTTCTCTGAATTTTGTTACATTTGAGTCTTGGTTAGATTGGAAATTGACTGATCACATTGGAAAGGATCATTGGCTTTGCTCAGTTGCCCAGTTCAAATTAGAAATATCTTCACAGAAATATTAAGAAAAAGCACTTTATCAAATATCTGAGCACCACATAGTTTATAGTTCTGTAAAATAAATTGCCACAAATGGTAGCTAAGCACATTTTCCCTTAAAAAGTGTGTACAAAATAAAAGCATACGTAAAATAAAGCAGACTGAATTCCAAGGTCAAATATGTCCTAAAAAAAAAAGTCAGTGCTTTAAATATGAACTTATTTGTCTTTCCATTAAATCATACATACAATTTAAAGCTATCTTTAAAGTGTTAAGATTATGAGGTGTTCAGTACTTGCTCTGAGGGTAGTTTCAGACAGTGGAATAGACTATGTCCTGTATGTGAAAGGAGGTGATGAAAATGGTCTGAATTGATGGAAGGGAGAAAAAGAAAACAAGAATAGTTTAGAGAGGCAAAATTTTAGAGATTTATTAAATTTATTTCTATGGAATGGATTTTTAAAAATCTCATTGGATTAAAGAAGGTTTATATTAAGTGAGATGGTCAAACTCATAAAGAAGATAACCTATTCTCTCTTATGTGTGGAGACTAGTTTGTATATGTATCTAAAATGACTAAAACATAACAAACTAGAAAGGAGACCAAGAAAGGTTATAAAGAAGAGCCAATGAGGAGCACAGTTAGTTCAAAGGACAAATGTAGCATGAATACAAAAGTAGGCTTCTTGTAAGGCAGGGTGAAATGAGAGCAGAAGAAAGAAGGGGAGTGGAAAGTGAGGTAGTAGATTAGCTGTAGCACCAGTTGCTTGGAAATGTCATTGTGACACTTAATATTTAGCCAGTTTTAAAAACTGAAATGGCCAAATCTCCTACAGTCTTCTTCACCATCTCATCCCTTTGTCTTAAGTATCAGCTGCACCAGGCATTCCTTAGGAACATGCCTACCACACTGGACAGGGAAGCTGATAAGCCATCTTCATTCTCTCTTCTTCTTCAAATCCAATGCCCGCTTCATTCCCAGTTGTGGAACAAACCACCTGCTGTGGCATCTCATTCTTCTCTACACCCATTTCCAGGGAACTACACAGAGTCTGATGGCAAAACTTGCTTTTTTTCCCCTGCTGTGGAAGCCCCTCATCACAAGTCCTAAGTGTGAATTCCCAATACCAAGAAACATATACCCAGTGGCCAGACATGGCAAGATTGCAGAAGCACTCCCTAAAAGGCAAACCACAGCCACCACACTCTCCAAAGAAACAGAGAGGGCAACAGAAACCAATGAATGGAGCATCCACTTACGAAAGCCAAGACTAGATATCAGCACCTAGAATTACAATCATCCTAAACACTAAACCATAGATCCCAGATACCAGTGTAAAAATAACAACAAAAATGATCAATAAACCAGGACAATGTGTCTCCACTAGAGCTCAGAAATCCCACTATTGTGTGATATTTTATGTTCTGACAAATAAAACTTGCCTGGAGATCAGAGGGTGGAACTAGCCACTAGTTAACATAGAGGGCAGGCAGTAGTGGTACCTAACTTTAATCCCAGCATTTGGGAGGGGGAAGCAGGAAGATCAAAAGAGTTCAAGGCCACCCTGGGCCTCATGAGATTGAATCAGTCTAAAAGAGAAACAGAGCTGGGCAGTGGTGGTTGATGCCTTTAATCCTAGCACAGGAATATAAGGTGGGTGGAGACAGGATCCTGACCACCTTTGGTCTGCTTCTCTGATCTTTTAGCTTTCACCTTTCAATATATGACTCTGGATTTTTATTGATAAGACTAAGTAGGTTTGTGCTTCACCCCACCACAGTAGGCTCCAAGAAATTCAACACAGCTGGAACATAAGAGAAGGACATGAAAATTGCCTTTATGAATATGTTCGAGGTCCTTAAGGAGGACATGAATGAATAAACTAATGAAATCTACAAAAACATAAACAAACAGAGGAATAAAATAAAGAAAACAGTTCAAAACAGGAAAGTAGAAATAGAATCAATAAATAAAACCCAAACTGAAGGAAAAAATGGAAATGCAGTTTAGGAACTTGAACAGGAGCCTTAGAGGTATGTCTCACCAATAAAATGCAAGAGACAGAATAGAGAATCTTTTGCAATGAAGATAAATGAAAACTTCTGTGAAAGAAAATGTTAAATCTAAATATATATTCAGTAAAATCAGAGAAATAAGTTTCCCTAACCTGAACAAGTACCAATCTAGGTACAAGAAACATACAAAAAGCTAAATAGACTTTTCCAAAAAAGTAATTCCCCACAACAAATAACAATCAAAACACTAAACATTTAAAACAAAGAACAAATATTAAAAGTTGCAAATGAAGAAAGACCAAATAACATATAAAGGCAGGACTATTAGAATAATGTGTAGCTTTTCAATAGAGATGCTAAAAGCAAGCAAAGCTTGGACAGACATTGTACAAACTTAGACTGCACATGCTAGCCTAGACTACTGCACAGCAAAAAAACCTTTCAGTCACAGTAGATGGAGAAAGAAAGTTATTACTTGATAAAACCAAATTCAAATAGTGGCTATTTCCACATTTAGCCCTATAAAAAGAGCTAGAAGGAAAACTACAGCCTGATGTGTTTAACCACACCCTAGGAAACACAAGGAAATCATATCAGACCAGAAAATCTAAAGAGGGTGAAAAAACCCAAACCACCACAACAAAATAATGGGAATTAACAAACACTGCTCATTGATAAGTCTAAACATCAATGGTCTCAATTCCCCAATAAAAAAAGATACTAACAGATAGATTAACAAACAGGATTGTTCATTCTGCTGAATACAAGGAACAAACCTTAGTATCATTAATAGACATCATCTCATGGAAAAGAGTAGAAAAAGACTTTCCAATCAATAGATATATAGAACAAGCCAGTATAGTAATTTTAATATCTGACAAAATAGTCTCAAACAAAAACCTAATCAAAAGAGATTGGAAAGGACACTACATACTCATCAAAGGAAGAAATCCACCAAGAGGACACTGCAATTCTTAACACCTAACAAACACAAGAACACCCAAGTATATAAAAAAATATATAACTACAGCTTAAGTCATATATTGACCCTCAGACAGTGATAGCACACTTTTGCCAATAGACAGGTTACCCAGACAGAAACTACATAGAGCAAAACTGTGGAGCAAACTGACATCATAAACCAAATGGACCTAAAAGATATTTACAGAACACTTCTGCCAATCACAAAAGAATATACCTTCTTCTTATCATTTCATGGATCTTTCTAAAACTGACAACACACTTGAACACAAAGTAAGTCTCAGTAGATTACAGAGAATTGAAATAATACCCTGATTCCTGTCTGACTACCACAGATTAAAGTTGGATATCAACAACAACAGAATTCCTCCAAAGATACTATTTCAGGAATATTTATTTATTTACTTCTTTATTTGTTTTTATCTTATAGATCATTGTGTATATATTATGTATTTGCTTTTATGTTTCTGTGGGATTCCTCTCTCTCTCTCTCTCTCTCTCTCTCTCTCTCTCTCTGTGTGTGTGTGTGGGGGGGGTATGGGTGTGTGGGTGTGTGTGAAATATGTGTCTCTGAATCTGTTTGTGGGCCCGGCCAGCGGGGTCTTCAACAGGGACCTAAAGGGAGGGCCGGCGAATGAGAGGGACAAGAGACACAAAGAATGAGAGCAAGACAGGACATCTGATCAAGCTCCAAAATTTTATTTTACTCTCAAGGCATAATAGGTAGGCAAAGGGGTTGAGAGCAGGAAGGGCCTTAATTATGGGGGTTGCAAGCAGGAAGGGACTTAGTAATGGGGGTTGCAAGCAGGAAAGGAATTAATTATGGGCTGTTAAGGCCAGCAGGAAATGTTGCTCTGAAGGTTATCTATCTACCCTTGTTTAACTGTCTAATTGCTTAACTGCAGCTCATTCACCTGATATCTGAGAAGAGGTATCTGTGGGAAGAGGTTCTGGTGCTATGGAGACTTAAGCAAGGCCTAGAACTAAGAAAAGAGGAGAGAACCCCAAATATGGCATCATGTGTGTCAAGGGTCGCTTAGGCTTATGGCTCCCGTCATTTGTGTTTTGTTGAGCTTTTCCTTTGGTTCTTTTTCTGTTATTTGTTTGTTCTCTTCCTAATCAGGCTTGCTTGTTTTGTTTTATTTTATTCTATTATTATATCTTAGGTG
The DNA here is from genome assembly GCF_004664715.2 of Peromyscus leucopus. Taxonomy (NCBI): domain Eukaryota; kingdom Metazoa; phylum Chordata; class Mammalia; order Rodentia; family Cricetidae; genus Peromyscus; species Peromyscus leucopus. The sequence goes on from NC_051081.1 coordinate 12,847,700, forward strand.
CCTGTTTATTTTCTAAGGAGAGACAGAGTGTGGATTTTGATTGGCAGATAGGTGAGAAGAAACTGGGAGTAGTTGGATGAGTGGAAAACTGTAATCACAGTATATTTTATAAACTAAATCTATTTTCAAAAATATAAATTAAACTACAGTTAAAACAAACAAAGCTCACAAAGTGTTGCTTCAAGTATTACTAATATTTTGCTCTGCCCTAAATGGATTCAATACTGTGGGATAACCATAATCTATTTTTAAGTCAGTACCGGGTACTAAGTTTAAGGATATAAATAACATGAAAATTTCACTTCCTAAAGATTTCCTTGGACATATGTTTGCCGACTTTTTCTGAATAAGTGACTGATATAGTTATTTAAAATTAATTCTTGCTACAAACATCATATAAAACAGTCATATTTGCATAAGAGCACCAATTTCTGTGGGTCCATTTTGACTTTGTGAATGGGAGATTTATATGGAAGAAAATATATTTCAAACTGCTTTAATACAGGACAAGCTGGCTGATCATGCAGCAAAGGAATTTTGGTATGTAGAAAAAACATTTTCCTTTAATTGTTCCAAGAAGTTCAGACCATATCCTGGGGGAAATATCTATTTGATTTTTATAGTCTCCTAATAAGTTAGAAATATATTCTTTTTTAAAAGTATCATTTTCCTCTACTTACATATTTTGTGGTGATTTCCAATGAATTAATTTCCTAACAGGGACATATCTTGAATATCAAACAATGTCAGATGATTTTTTTGAGCTTGGACTGTTCTAAGGTATTTCATAGATCTATCTACATTAGTATATTTTCATTAGGGTCCATTTAAGAATTTTCAAAACAACGATCCTTGGGAATGTCTCATTCCAAAGTCTAATGTGATGTTTATTTTCATCCTGTCAATAACAATGCTTTGAACAGTTTGAAATTGAAATGGGTTAGAATCACAGAAGATTGAAATTGTGCAGATCATCAATTCTACCTTCGTTTTCTAAGAAATTTTGTTGAAACAGCTCTCTCTCACACACACATTCTGATTCTAACTGAAAGTGTTTGCAAGTCAATGAATTTAGCAGAAGCAGGGGAATGTTACGCTAATGATATCAGCATATTGAGACAGAAAACAGAAGAAGACAAAATAATTGTGGATTCTTAGTCTTACAATGATAGGCTCTAAAAAACTGTCACAGGATGAGCTAATTAAAAAGAAAAACCTATTAACAAAGAAAGAGAACAAGGGACCTTAGGAATGTTACTTCGCAGAATGTAAGTTCAGTGTGAACTGGCAACTGAAAATATTCTTTTTTGATCCTTGGCCGTTGCTGACAATACCTAGTGAGGAGCATGGAGTTTTGCTTCATGTCCTGTCTTTATTAATTATCTCCTTGGGGCAAGGCCTGAGTTTTTATTTTACTAATTTTAAGACATACAATCAGTTAAAGGAAACTTAGAGTGAACTAAATGCAGGGGGAAAACTTACTTAACCATTTTTACCATTGTTAGACTTTGACCTCCAGGCAGAAACTCCAGTGATTAACATATTGTTTCTTGTGGAATGTGTCCAAAAGGAGTCAACTTCAGCTTCTTATGTGCTATATCTCTTATCCATGGACAAATTTAAAGTTTTGAGGAAATCCAAAATATTGTCTGACTTCAGTAGCTTACTTAGAAAGCAGGGTGGTTAGGGCTTTGCATTAATTTCAGGTCCTAAAGAAACTTTGGACAAGTGGCTATTTGGGCGTCCTATTTGCATAATAAAGCCCAGACTGGCCACTGGGCCCTCTCAGTACCTGGTTCTCTACTCAGGTCTCCTCATGGGCTCTCCAGCTCATGGGCTTCTCTTCCCCCAGCTTCTCATTTCTATATTACACTGTCCTTTGGCTGCATATTCTTTGATGCTCTCTTTTCTTTTTCTTACTCTCCCTTTCCTCTCTCTCCAAGTCTCAATCCTCTCATGGCCCATTTCATTCTACTGGCCATGTTCAGTGTACTCTTTTTCTCTCCCTAGTCTGGACCCTTCCAGATGCCTCTGGCTGTTCATCTCTCATATCTACAGTAAAATACTTTCCCTTCAACCAAACTTTGAAGAGCCATATATGTAAACTATACATCTGACTCAAAAAACCCCATTTCATACAGCATTTAAAATTTAGTAGGGATTTGTACCCACAGTGACACAGATTCCATGTTAAACTGTCTTAGGTAGTGAAACATCTTGATAAACTTTTAAAAATGAGAGTAAGAACACGCACACATTGCTAAGTGATATAGAAATGTATTATATAGAAATGATAGAATAAAAATGTAGACTACTGAATCTGTTCTCAAAAAAAGATATAATTGATAGGATAAAAGGGTTGGTTATTTAATCTACTCTGAAAACAAAAAGAGAATATAGATATGATAAGATAAAAAGGTAGAATATTGAATCTATTTTGAAAAAAGGATATAGCTAAGAAGTATATTAGCTGTAACTCAAATGCTAAAAGGTCTCTTAATAAAAAAATAATTAAAAAAAAACAGAATCAGATATTGGGGTAAATGCTGAAAAATCAGAGAGACAAAGGAATAACAAGTCACTGCCACATCTCACCTCACAAATTCCACAAATCCTCTGAGTCCTCACCCGAAAAGCTCCAGCCAAAAAAGCCTCCAGCTAAAAGGGATGCTTCTGCCTAAAAGCCTTAGTTCCTGTCTCCTAAAGCCTTGTAAACCTTTCTCCACCCATCATATTACTTACTTCTTAGTGCTGGGATTGAAAGCATGTGATTTCTCACATACTGGGATTAAAAGTGTGAGATCTCAATTGCTACGATTAAAGGTGCGTGTCACCACCGCCTAGCTCTGTTTCTCTCCTAGATTGAATCAATCTCATATAGTCCAGGGTGGCTTTGACCTCACAGAGATCCAGATGGATGTCTGCCTCCCTAGTGCTACGATTAAAGGTGTGTGCCACCACTCCCTTGCATCTATGCTTAATCTAGTGGCTTGTTCTGTCCTCTGATGTTTAGGCAAATTTTATTAGGGTACACAATATATCACCACAACTAAATAAACACTAACAAAAAATGAAGAAAGAAACACTATAGTTACCATGAAATTAGAAGGAAACCACACACAATTTGCATAACAAAGGAGGGGAAGAGAAAGGAAATCTCTAATGACTCAAGAGACACAGGGCTGGACCCCCTGAGACTTCAAGTACATCTTATGAGATGTCAGTATTAATTTAACATATTTTCCACACACTGTTTTTATTGTATAATCTATTCTGATTATGGCTCCTCATCCCCCAACTCCTCTCAGATCTGCCACCTACCCAAACTCACATCCTTTTTTGTTGTTGTTCACTCTCTTTTACTGGCATCTAAATAAAGAAAATAAAAGAATGTAAAACGAACAAACAAACAAGCCAGAATAGGACAAAGCAAACAAATGAAGAGAAAAACAAAGAGCCAAAGAAAAAGGATAAGGAACACATGTGTCGCATCCGCCTCGACCAGCAAGGAAGACACAACACCAGGCTCTTCTCCAAGCAGTTTATTCAGGAACCTTGAAACAATCTTCTGACTTCTGACCCTGGGGAAAGCCAACCCACAACCTAAATAGCTTCTGGGCAGTCAACCCCAATCTGCCACGTGGGTACTGCGGATAGGTCCAGGTACGCGCAAGCCAAATCCTTAGCCTTAGCCAAATAAGGAGTTGTTTATCACAGAGAGCACTCACCGTCCGGAGGGTGGAAGGTGGAAGCCAGCGCCATCTTTGAGGCGCGGCTGCACGCAGCTCTCTACACACATGTAGACACAGAGACACAAATATTGGCAAACACAGGAATCCCATAAAAAATTCAAAATTGAAAAGAATAATTTATAAGCAAAAGATCTTTAGGTTGAGGAAAGAAAAATATGCACATACAGAGCATTATGAGACAAAAAGTAAAAAATAAAAACCTCCAAAAATGTCATTGAGTTTATTTTGTGTTAGCCATATGCTGTTGAGCATGTGGCCTAGCCTTAAGAATGATATGTATCCCTAGGGACAGTCTATTGGAAAAAATTAATGTGCTATTGTGAGTGGTTATCAGTTGGAGATAGCATCCAAATTAGGAATGTGGGCTTATGTCTATGTCTGTTCTCAATAGTTTGCTAGTATGCAGAGTACCTTCTAACACCTTGAATATTAATTAGAAGTGTACTCCTTAAGTAGGCACCAGCTTGGTGAGCACGACTTGTCCATGTTCAGTGAGTTTTGTAGGTGTTGTCTTCAGCCATAGTGCATTACCATCAGTTTGTGGGGAACAACGAATAGCCTAGCCTGTTTGGAGGTTTCCATGGGGTGCATTTTGCCAACAACTCCACTAAATGTAACCCATGGCAGGAACTGAAGTCTTAATTTGGTGATGACAAATGTCCCATTGGGGTTCCACCTCCCCATTATTTGACAACACTATTTAGGTCACCTTTATTTTTGTATATATTTGGAAAAGCTTCTACTATATCAGGTACAATACAACTCCCTACTTGCCCCTTTGTTCTACTGTTCCTCTCCATAATCCCTTCCTCAGCCCTTCTTCCCTCCCTCTCCACATTTGATTCTCCAATACTATCCCTGCTTTACAGCCATCAATAACTAACTCTTCTATTTTGCCTACCTAAGATGACCTACTACTAACCTGTGTGGTTATATGGGTTGTAGTCTGTTTATCATTGACTTTTTTTTTTTGTCAGAAAACAGTTTATGTTTTAATCATCTAATTGCTGTGCTTTGGATCCAGATCACTGTCTACACAAAAATTTGAGTAGTAAATGTGTAGATTTATTTTTTTAATATTTTAAACAATCTTTAAACTTAAATAAGTTGATAATATTCTACTTCCCCTCCCCAAGTCCTGCCAGATTCTCTTCTCCTATCTAGCAACTAAATGCTAAGTCCTTTCTCAAAATAAATCCAAAAACACAGTAGAACAACAAGACATCTCCAAACTAATAAATAAATAAAACAACATACACACATACAAATAAATAAAGTAAAACAAACAAATAAAAATGGAGAACAAGGGAATCCATGACTGATATGTAAAATTAAATTAAATTATAAAATTTAAAAAAAAGAAAAGAAAAAAATCATACCTTCAAAAATTTGGCTTTCAAGATAAAAATAATCTACCTAACTGTAACCAAATTTAAAGCAATGTTGAGTCCATTACATACTAGTCAACTACTCCTCAGCATGAAGTCTGTCCTGGAGTGGATGACATATAGAGTATCACTCCATTGGAAAAAAACGATTTTCTCTCTCTCTCAGCAGGTATAAATTACAGATTAGTTGTTAACCCTTACACTAGTGACTAGGGTTTCATTTTTTTGTTCATTTTTCAGAAAATATAACAAAATATAATAAGATAAAGTCAAAATTATCACATCTAAGTTGGACAAGACAACTCAAAAGAAAGAAAATAAACAGAGAGAAGGTGAAAGAATCAGACCCTTAGTTTGCACATACAAGAACCCCATTAAACACCAAACGTTAAGCCATAACTTAAGCACAGAGCCTCTAGTGCAGATCTGCTCAGGCCCTGTCAATGCTACTCTAACCTCTGTGAGTTCATGTGAGCATTGCTCAAATTGATTTAGACAGTCTTGTTCTCTTGGTATCCTCTATCCCCTCTGGCTCTTGCATTCTTTCTGTCCCCTCTTTTGTGGGGTTGCCTGAACTCTGAGGGTAGAGATTTATGAAGACATCATATTTAGGGCTGAATATTGAAAGGTCTCTCACTCTCTGTGTAATGGCTGGATGTGTGCCTCTGTAAATGATTCCATTTACTATAGGAGGAAGCTTCTCTGATGTTGGCAGGACATAGCAGTAATCTATGAGTATAGTAGAATATCACTAGGAGTCATTTATGTCGTTTTAAAAAATTTTTTTTAGAAACCAGAATAATGTAGTTTTATCCTAGGTCCCTGGGATATCTAGTCTCTGGATCTTGGTTACACTTGCAGTTTTGGGTATGGGTTTCATTGTATGGAATGGGCCTTAAGTCAAATCAGTTATTTGTTATTTACTCCCACAGCTCAGTGCTTCCATTGTCTTAGTATATCCTGTAGATTGTAAACAATTGTAGACAAATTTTATTGAGAGCAATTAGACTTTTTATATCTTTTTTGTTTTCAGAAACATAATGTAATGGTGATTGTCAGGAACAATACAGTTGTAGTTGCCAGGATGCTGTGATGGCTACAAGATTGTGTGATGTACACAAGATTAATGTCTAAGACCAGTTGTCCTGTTAAGTCTCCATGCTGCTTTGACTACAAATGGGACATACAGAGAAATAGAAAGTGGCCTGAATGCTTCAGTGCCTGAGAGAGTACATCAGACTCTCAGGAATTTAAAGGCACATTGATTGATCAAGAGCCATAGATTTCAACCTGAAAAACCTATGACACATGCCTCTCAAGGCAGTTAGACCAAGTCAACTCCATGGTTCCCTGAAATTAGGTTTACATATTATCTCTTAGATGCCCCTTAATTTCAGCTGTCTCTTCCTGTATTCTCCCACAGTACCCATTCTACCCTTCCCATCCCCAATAGATGTTCACATTCTAGGCCCTTTCTATCCAGATCTACCTATTCTATTTCCCTTTCCAAATGAGATCTCTCTAGAGATGCTGTGTTTTTCTCCAGTGCATATTCCTATCTCTTTATCAAAACTCAAGTGTCCATGGATGTGTGGATTTATGTCTGAGTCTTCAATTAAATTGCACTGATAATGTGCCTGTTTTTGTGCCAATAGCATATTCTTTAATACAAGTTGAAATCAGAGATGGTGATATCTCCAGCAGTTATTTTGTTATTCAGAATTCTTTTAGATCTACTTGGTTTTGCTGTTGTGTTTTTTTTTTAAATTTTTTTCATATGAAGCTGAAAATTGTTATTGCAGGATCTGTGAAGAATTGTTTTAAAATTTAGATGAGAATTGCTTTGAATCTGTAGATTACTTTCTGTAAGATACCCATTTTTACTATGTTAATCCTACTGATCAAGAAACAAAGAAGATCTTTGAATCTTCTGATATCTTTTTCTAATTCTTTCATTAAAGACTTAATATATTATCATACAAATCTTTCACTTGCTTGTTCAAGATACACAAAGATATTTCAGATTGCCGGGTGGTAGTGGTGCATGCCTTTAATCCCAGCATTTGGGAGACAGAGTCAGGAGGATCTCTATGAGTTCAAGACCAGCCTAGTCTGCAGAGCGAGATCCAGGACAAGCACCAAAACTACAGAGAAACCCTATCTTGAAAAAATATATATATTTTATATTATTTGAGGTTGCTGTAAAAAGAGTTGTTTCCCTGATTTCTTTCTCAGTCTTTTTGTCATTTGTACAACAGGGCTTACTGTATTTTGTGAGTTATTTTGTACACAGCTACTTTGCTGAAAGTGTTTTTTTTTTTTTTTTTTTTTTTTCAGCTATCTGAATTTCCTGGTGGAGTTTTTCAGGTTACTCGTGTAAACTATCATATCATGTTCAAATAACAATGCTTTGTATACACGATCTCCTTCAGTTTTCTTTTTGCTCTATTTAACCCTTCAAGTACTTTATTGAATAGATATGGAGAGAGCAGACAAAATTGTCTTGTTCCTGGTTTTAGTGGAATTGTTTTGAGTTTGTCTTCATTTAAGTTGATGTTGGCCCTGGGCTTGCTGTAAACTCACTTTAATATGTTGATGTCCTTTGTATCCCTAATATCCCCAAGACATTTATCATGAAGGGATGTTGGATATTTTTTCGAAAGGCCTATTCAGAATCTAATGAGATTATCATAAACTTTTTGCTTTTCAGTTTGTTTATATGGTGAATTGCATTTATTAATTTACTTAGGTTGAATCATCTCTGAATCTCTGGTATCAAATCCACTTGATCATGGCGAATGATCTTTTATTGATGTGTTCTTGGATTTGATTTGCAAGTATTTTATTCAATGTTTTCCATCTATATTTACAATGGAAATTGGTCTCTAATAATCTTTTTGTTGGGTCTTTAATTTGGTATTTGTTGAATTGTGATCTCATAAAATGAGTTAGGCAATAGTCCTTCTGTCTCTATTTTGTGAAATGATTTGAGGATTATTGGCATTAACTCTTCTTTGAATGTCTAGTACAATTCTGAGCAATGCATCTGGGCCTAGTCTTTGTTTGGTTGGAAGTCTTTTAATGACTACTTCTATTTCACTAGGGGTTATAGGTCTATTTAAATTGTTTATCTGATCTTGAATTGACATTGTGAAATTATATATATCAATACAGTTATCAATTCTTTTAGGTTTTGCAATTGAGTATAAGTTTTTGAAGTATGTCCTTATGAGTCTCTTGATTTCCTCAGAGTCTGTTGTTATGTCACCCTTTTCGTTTCTAATTTTATTAATTTGGATTTTTTTCTCCTATCCTTTTATAAGGGTTTGTCAATCTTATTGACTTTTCCAAAGAACTAAGTCTTTGTTTCATTGATTTTTATGTAGTGTTGTTGTTTCTATTTTATTGATTTTCCCTGTGAGTTTGATTATTTTTTGTCATCTGTTTCTTTGGGGGGTAATTTTTTTTTGTTCTAGAGCTGTCATGTATGCTAGTAAATTGTTGGTATGAGCTATCTCCAACTTTTTTTATGTAGGCAATTATTGCAATGAACTCTCCTTTTAGACCCAGTTTCATTGTGTCTCATAAGTTTGTGTATGTTATATATCCATTTTGTTCTATTCTAGAACATCTTTAATTTCTTTCGTAATTTCTGTCTTTACTAATTTTTCATTCAGTAGAGAGATTTGCAGTTTCCATTACTTTTTAAGCTTGTTTGTTTATTTGTTTCTGTTGTTAATGTTTCTCTTTAATCCATGGTGCTCAGATAAAAAGCAGGTGTTATATTGATTTTCCTTTTTCTCTTGAGATTTGCTTTGGGTCTGAGTATGTGGGCAATTTCACAGAAACTTCAATGAGGTTCTGAAAAGAAAATATATTCTTTTCTGTTTGACTGAAATATTCTGTAATTATCTGTTAGGTTCTTTTGGTTTATAACCTCAGTTAACTCCAGCATTTCTCTGTTTAGTTTTTGCCTGGATGACCTGTCTTTTGGCAAGAATAACATTAGAATCACCATTGTCACATTGTAAGCTTCACTATGTGATTTAAGTTGCAGTAGTGTTTCTTTTACAAAATGTGGTAGCCTTGTTTTGGGTGCATAGATACTAAGAATTGAAACGTCCTCTTTTTGGAATTTTTCTTTGATGAGTTTGCAGTATCCTTCACCATCCTTTCTGATTAGTTTTGGTTTGCAGTCTCTTTTTTTCAGATAATAAAATGGTTATATCAGCTGTTTCTTAGGTCCATTTGCTTGAAATATCTGTTCTTAACACTTTATTCTGAGGTGGTATCTATTCTTGATGTTAAGGTGTGCTTCTTGGATGTATAGTTTTCTGTGTCTTTATTTTTGGAGTAGACAAGATTGATCCTGTTGATGTTGAGAGAGATCAAAAATTAGTGATTATTGATTCATGTTATTTCATTTTTTAATGTTGTGTGTGTGTGTACCTTCTTGTTTGTGTGTGTATTTACATTCTTTTGACTTCGCTAGTCTTGAAATATTTTTTATTTATGTTTTCTAGGTTATAGTTTTCTTCCTTAGCTTAGAGTTTATCTTCTAGAACCTTCTGAAGCAATTAATTTGTAATTAGATATTGCTTAAATTTGGTTTTATCGTGGAACATCTTATTTTCTCCATCTATGATAATTAAAAGTTTTTCTATGTATGTCTGGGATGGCATTTGTTGTCTCTTAAAATCTGTAGCACCTTTATCCTTGCCTTTCTGGCTTTTAGAATCATCATTGAGAAGTCATGTGTAATTCTAGTAGGTCTATCTTTATATGTTATTTGGTCTTTTTTTTCCTGTAATTTTAAATTCTTTCTTTGTTCTGTGTATTTATTGTGTTTATTATTATGTGCCCAGGTGACTTTCTATTTTGATCCATTCTATTTATTTAAATAATTCTTTTATTCCTCTTTAAGGACCTTTATTATTTGCACAAAGGCTTTTTTCAGGTCTTGTATTTGTGCTTCAACTATGTTGGAAGATACAGGTCCTGCTATGGTAGGATTGCTGGGCTCTAGTGGATACATATTGTCCTGGCTGTTATTTATTATTTTTATGATGGCATCTAGCCATCTGGAATTGGGAAGCTTGTATTTCTAGGTACTGATATTAGGTCTTGTCTTTTTGTTTGGGTGTTTTTGTTCCTTTGTTTCTGCTTCCTCCCTGTTTCTTAAGGGAGTGTGTTGGCTGTATGTTGCCTAGAAATATTTTGAGGTCTTTGTAGGTATTACCACTGGATGTTACAGGTAAAATATATTTCTGGTTTTTAGTATCTGAAGCTTATGAACTGGGAGGGGCTGAGAGTTGTAGAGGGGCTTCAGAAGAGCACAGTGTGTTAATTCTCTGGGAATGGAGACAGAGAGTGAGGAGAGACCAGAGCAGAAGGTCTGCTGAAGAGGCGTGGATGAAAAATGACAGGTTGGACTTGGAGCAATTGAGGGAGTGATGAAGATATGCACTTAATCTTTTTGTTTCCCTGGTCAGAATAGCCTGTAGGATCTCAGGAAGTACTTTATGGAGTTGGAGATTAACTGAAAGTAATGAGTGGAGGCAAGAAATTTTGGAGAGGATGATCTGTGTGATCCATGGGTGCAGAAGGAGAAGAGAGGCTGCAGTAGAGCTTCTGCTCCAGAGCTGGCGATATGAGTGGGGTATTGAACTTGTAGGAGCAAAGATAGAAGTAAAGATCTGAAGTTAGACTACCAACTTCCCTGACCAGTGGGGCCTATAGGTTCCCAGGAAGATCCTGCTAGAGTTGGGTGGAGTAGGACAATGCAAAGGTGGGGAGGTATTTTTGGAGGGGAAGATCTATTCACTAGAGATGGAGTGAATGGGCCTGCTGTAGGTGTTCTGCTGCAGAGCTGGGAATTAGACTGGGTGATTAGATTTTCTGAAGATAATATACTTGTTTTCCTAGCAGGAGTGATATTTGGCTTCCCAAGGTGTGCCTGCTGGAGCTGGGAAGCAAGATTAAAGCAATAAGTTTGGGGAGGAAGGTTAGTATCCTAAGATCTGTGTGATCCACTGGAGATGGGGTCAGAGGGAAAGGAGTGGCCTTAAGAGGTCTACTGCAAATCTTGGGACCAGACTCTGGAGTTAGATTTGGAAGAACTGAAAGAGAGACAAAGATTTGGTGTTGTCATACATGTTTTCCTGACCAGAGTGGCCTGTGGGTTTCCAGGGAGTGCCTCTGGAGTTGAAGGCTAGGGAATGAAATGAGTGGGAAGAGGGAGGTTAAGGTCAGATTCACTAGGGAATAGGTTTGGTGCAGGGTGCTGCAGGAATTCTGCTGCAAAGATGTGGATAAAACTAGGGATTTAGACTTGGAGGAATGGTGTACTGGTGAAGATCTACAATGAGCCTACCTGTTTCCCTAGCCAAAGTCTATTTTAACACATTTGAGTTTATATTGCCCACATCTTTAGAGATACTCTGCATTGCAAAAACTGCAGATTGGGTTTAATTTATTCAAGACTTATCTTCATTTCTTTCTTATTCACCCCCACCCCTCTGGCTGTCCTAGAACCTAAGAAAGCATTCTTTTATCTACTTGCCATGTATAATATGGATTTATGCCTGTTTTAACATAGAGATCTAAACACAAATTTAATTAGTTGAGTGTCAGAAATAACAACATCAATTAGAGAACTATAGACTCCTGTTTATATGAAGAATTTTACTTGGAGTAAACAAGTGTAGTTGCAACAAGTAAAGTGCCAAGTGAGGAATAATCTCCAGCACAAACTTCAATTTGGAAAGGATTAAATCATTCTCTACTGACTACCATTGTCTTCAATTTGTTTTATTATTTTTATTTTAACCACATATGACTAAGTCCTCACAATTATAGGCATTATACACAGCTTGAAAAAGAACATTAGCTTCTCTGTTGTTCTAACTTGATGCAGTCCTTCAGAAATTATACATAAGCTACATGTTGATTTTTAAATATTCAATGAGAATTAAATAATACTTTCATAATATATTTTATCTCTACATATTTAAAATATTTAATTCAACACTTAAATAATATAACAATTTAGTTATTTTTCTTTTTATTAAATATTGTTTGCAACCAGTATGTACTATATTTGCAGTTTGTCAGTTGATCTTGCACATTTCAAATGCCCAGTAGCATTCATGTGTAGCTTGTAGACAATGAAATTGTATCTAAATTCATAAAAAAAAAAAATATGCCTACTCTCTGGAGTAGTGGTACTCATATAATTTTATGTTGAGATCTTAAAAATTGTAATGAATAGGATGGATTTTTGCAATCCTTCTTGCTATGCTTATGAAAGAAAAATTAATTGTCATATAGATGTAAGTCAAAATATCAGCTTCAGTTAAAAGGAAAATGCTGAATTTAATAATAGGACTTAGGTTTATGTCTATATTTTGTTTTTTTTCCCATAATTTGGAGATTTCTTGTTTTTGTGGGAATGTCTACAAAAAACTGAACTTATACTTGCTTATGTTTCTATCAGGGTAACAAATAGGGGAACTGAGTGGTTTCAAGGGCAAAACTTAAGCAAGTCCTTTTTTTCAAGACAGGGTTTGCTGTGGGATGGTCTGTAAGTCAAATTGCTCTGAATGGTCAATAAATAAAACACTGATTGGCCAGTGGCTAGGCAGGAAGTATAGGTGGGACTAACAGAGAGGAAAAAAGAAAGAACAGGAAGGTGGGAGGAGTCACTGCCAGCTGCCGCCAGGACAAGCAGCATGTGAAGATGCCGGTAAATGACGAGCCACGTGGCAAGGTATAGATTTATGGAAATGGATTAATTTAAGCTATAAGAACAGTTAGGAAGAAGCCTGCCACGGCCATACAGTTTGTAAGCAATATAAGTCTCTGTGTTTACTTGGTTGGGTCTGAGCGGCTGTGGGACTGGCAGGTGACAAAGATTTGTCCTGACTGTGGGCAAGGCAGGAAAACTCTAGTTGCAAGTGTTTCTCCATCTTTTTAAAAAATATTTTTTCTTCTAGTTGGTAAGATTCTTAATATAAACAGGAATCTATAGTTCCCTAATTGATGTTGTTATTTCTGACACTTGACTAATTAATTAACCAACATTTAGATCTCTATGTTAAAATAGGCATAAATGCATATGTCTATCATACATGGCAAGTAGATAAAAGAATGCTTTCTTAGGTTTCAGGGCAGCCAGAGGGGTGGAGGTGAGTAAGAAAGAAATGAAGATAGTCTTTCAATGATTATACAGATGCATATGCTTTCCTTAGCTCCACAAATAAAATCTCTCATAATTTGTATTTAAATCTTTATCATGTATTTTTTAAGACACTGCTGTATAATTTTCTTCAATAAAATTAGACTAATTTCCTTCGATCAATTTTTGTTTAGTTTGACATCTTTATTATAAGAGACATAGTAAAAGGATTTTTAATTGGAATTATGGGACAAGTCTATTGGTGAAACATCATATCATGGCATTTAAACAATTGTATTCAGTCTTTCTTCCCCAATTTTCCAGGTGGGTGTGTTACAGTTACCCAAGGGATACTGTCAGAATCTGCTTAGACTGAAAATTAAGTACTTGTATCTCCAGATATAGGTAACAGGAGTGACTTTTGTATTGTTTATTACAGTTCAGTGAAAAATGGCTGAAATTTTAAGCTCCAAGGCATGGAAAAGGTAGTGTCTAAACCTGTTTATATTTATAATCTATGCTAAATATTGATTGACCAACTAGATTGACTTTCCAAAGTTGTCTTTCATTGTGTATCCCTAGATGTTGTTTTAAGTCTTGAGAACACCCACCCAAATATAGGTTGTTCTTTTATATACTTTTCTGAAAAATTGTAATGAATGTTTAGCTATTTTCAGTGGTAAATATGAAGTGGGAGAAAAACATACCTTTAAATTTTTTTTTCCTCAAGTTGGTAGATTTCTTGTTCTTGTTCTTGTTCTTGTTCTTGTTCTTGTTGTTGTTGTTGTTGTTGTTGTTGTTGTTCTTCTTCTTCTTCTTCTTCTTCTTCTTCTTCTTCTTCTTCTTCTTCTTCTTCTTCTTCTTCTGCTGCTGCTGCTGCTGCTGCTGCTGCTGCTTTTCTTTCTCCTTCTGCTTCTCTTTCTCCTTCTTCTCCTTGTCTAATGTCAAGGAAGAAAACAGGTCCCATATTTCAGACATGCAATGCCACATAACTATTCTGAAGCATTATAGATACTTCAGGATTAGAAAATTATAGTTTTAAATAATTAAAAATTTCAGAATTTATTTATTACTCTCTCTCTCTCTCTCTCTCTCTCTCTCTCTCACACACACACACACACACACACACACACACACACAACTTCTCTGATGAGTTTTAGAGATGCCCTAATATTTGGTTTAAAGATAAATATTTAGGTGACAGTTAAATACTATTCATTTACCAAAGGACAAGCAGTAGGTTCTCCCACAGGGCTTATGACCTACTCAGTTCTTGACCCAGTTTATAGTACCTGACAGGAGTTTTATTGTGTGGAGGAAACCTTAAAACCAATCAGGAAACATTTGAATACTCTCAAAACGCCAGTGCTACTATTGTACCAGTGAGGGTTTTTTTTTTTTTTTTTTAACCATACCAATCATTATTGTTTTTGTAGCTGTCAAGATTCACAACTGGGTAAAACTCTTGATTACTTTTCTTTCCAAAAATCATGCAAGCATGCATTGCATCTTTTGGCACTGTGAAAATTAGCTGTTAAGGATGAGACTAGCTCAGCAGCAATTTGATTTCTTCAAATATATGTTGTCTTCAGCAACCGGTTATTAACATCAAGTTATAGAGGGTAAACAAGAACAATAGCCTGTACCATTTTAAGGATCTATGGGATCCAACTGATCAGCAACTGAAAAGGTGACCTGCAGCTAACAAAGGCCTTTTTTTTCATAGCCTATTGTTTATGGGGGAAATACTGTCCTCATAATCTCTATATAGTACAAAATCATTTAAAAACTTTATATATATATATATATATATATATATATATATATATATATTCCTATGTTTTAGGGAGTTACTTTAATAGTAAGTTCTCAGGTGGACTTTTCAAAGACCTTACTGTTAGTTATCCCTTACCTTAACCCCTACTCTACCAAACCCTCCAATCCTCAACAACAGAGAACCTTTCCTGGCCCATTACTCCATTTTCCTCTTCATAACACCTATATTCTAATATCACATATGTTTTTAAAAAAATTCCCCATAGTCTCTTTCTTTCTAGTTGTCTGACCTCCACAGTTTCTCCAATGCAACCCTCATCAAATAAGATTGTTTTCACAGTAGTGGTGATTAATACAGATACTCACACGTCTGAAAGTGCCAAAAATAAGAAACTGTATAGTGCTCAACCATAATGGAACAGCTGTATTATAACTTGTAGATTAATTTCTAAATGGTCTTATTAAATAAAAGACCATGGAGCAAAATATAGAAGTGAAAGCCTTAGAGATCGGGGAAATAGAGAAAGCCACCAGCCAAACTTACCTCACCAACTCTGCAGCTTCTAATGCGTGTGACTTACTGTCTACTCAAGCTTTATATGCCTTGCTTGTCTATCCTCTCATTGGTTCTCTTAACCCAGCTACCTCACTTCCTCTTCCTACAACCTCTGTCACTTTATGTCTGTCTGTACAAACCTCCAGGTCTCTATGGTTAGTACTGGAATTAAAGGCACGTGTCACCACACTTGACTCTGTTCCCTAGTGTGGCCTTGAACACACAGACTTTAAGGGATTAAGGGCATATGCTACCACTGCATGACTTCTATGTTTATTTAAAATGGCTTGCTATTTCCTCTGATTTCCAGGAAAACTCTATTAAAGCACAGATAAAATATCACCACATTTCAGGACAAATAAAATATCACCACAATAACTCATCTCACTAAGATTCAGAGATCATAACAGAAGTGGAGGCAAAAAGATGGCAATAATAAAAGGTAGCTGAGACTGCTGGTAAGCTATGTTATCCAGATGTAAGAGGGGCATTGTATGAATGAACTCACAGAGACTGAAAGTACAATAACTGTAATGACTGACGTGACCAAATATGTGACAGGAGACCTGTGGAAAATCAATCCAGTCAAAAGTCTAGCACAAATAGGGGAGACACTCATAAATTCATAACCGGAGTTAAAGAGTGGTTGGCAATTAATGGCTGTAGGTGAGAGAGTCAGATGTCTTCCCCTACAGGCTGCCCTTGTACCAGTAGATGGCCCTACACCCATGCACATAATTGTATCACTAATTTGACTCAGTGGGTTTTAAAATGAAAAGGTATATAAAAACAAAAATCAAAAATAAATAAAATTTGAAGTTTAAAATGTATAAATGAAGTTAAGAGGGAAAAGTGGTGGGAGTATGAAAAGAATTAAAAGGGATGGCAGGTGTAATCAAAACACATTATTTGTATATGAAATTCTCAAACAATAGATTTTTTTAGAAAGAATCTGAGGTTATAATTTTAGGTCCCTGCAGACCAAAATTCTGCACTCAGAGAGAAAGCTGATCTCAGAGACTATAGGAAGACTTTTAAAAACAGTGTATAAGGCCACAGTTTTTGTGTGGCCTGAGCATATTAAGATCCATGATTATGTCTTTCATTATTTGACACCATTACATTATACCTGCATTTTCCATCTTCTGCTATCATTAAATATCACACACTGATTGAAGATCATTTTTTATCTTCTCCCTCAAATCTAGGTAAAATACAAGTTGATTACATGGCTAAGTCTGAAATAAAGGACAATGAGCTCTATAAAGTAAAAGGAATACTGAGTTCTATAAAATAAAAAGAACAGAGTCAGAAAAGAGAGACTCAGAGGTCCCAGTCAAAGAGATGGCAGGGGACCAGTCTCTTCTTACCACTTAACGTTGATTTACACCACGGAACATTGCAGTGATCTTGTATTTTTAGAGATAGTAATCAATGCAAAACTACTGAAATATTTGGATAGCATTTTTAAGGATAGCAAATTATTTTAACATGGTTGCCTTTTGCATCCCTACTATGAGATACACACTTAAAAGGCAATTTTGATATCAATAGGAGATATCCATTCTCAACTCCAAGGAGCTCAAATAATATCAGCAGTACTTTACTATATGTATAAACTAAATGTTAGGGAGGGCATTCTTTTGCATATGAAGAAGCAACTTCAGTAATTTAATGAGTTCCCCAAACCACTTCTGTTGGTTAGTAAGAACAAGAAAATATTGGCATCTATAGTATGATAAACCTGCTGCTATCCAGAGCAAATATTTGTAAAAAAAAAAAAAATTGCATGCAGCATCTTTTAGATAATCCTTCACAAACTCATCTAAATAGCTGATTAACTTGATGAAAATGATTCCATTGCCACCTG
Source organism: Peromyscus leucopus (assembly GCF_004664715.2). Taxonomy (NCBI): domain Eukaryota; kingdom Metazoa; phylum Chordata; class Mammalia; order Rodentia; family Cricetidae; genus Peromyscus; species Peromyscus leucopus. The sequence goes on from NC_051081.1 coordinate 12,865,218, forward strand.
TCCTTTAGAGTGACTTAAAAATAAAATATCTGACAAATTCAGCGTCACCTTACTGAGACTCTTTGCTTAGCTTTGGTTCAGGGAGGAGGGGACTGGACCTGCCCCAACTTATTCTACCAGGCTGGGCTAACTCCCCAGGGGAGACCTTGCCTTGGAGGAGGTGGGAATGGGAGGTGGATTGGGGGAAGGCTGGGGGTGGGAGGAGGGAGGACAGGGGAATCCATGGCTGATATGTAAAATTAAATAAATTATAAAATAAAAATATTTATAAAAAAAGAATTTACAAAATGAAAAAAAAATCAATGACAAGTTATCTTAGGATTTTATGGCTGTGAGAGACACCATGACCACCACAACTCTTACAAAGGAAAACATTTAATTAAGGTGGCTTACAATTTCAGAGGTTTAGTCCATTATCATCATGGCAGAACATAGCAGCATGCAGGCAGACACCGTCCTGGAGAAGGAGCTCAGAGTTCTACACCTTGATCTAAAGGCAACAAACAGGAAGTGAACTGTGACACTGGGTGGAGCTTGATAAGAGGAGATCTCAAAGCCTACTCCCCAGTGACACATTGCCTCCAACATGGCCAGACCTACTCCAACAAAGCCACATCTGCTAATAGTGCCACATCCTATGAGCTTATGGACTAATTACATTCAAACTAACTCATCCACTCCTGGCCCCCATAAACCTGTAACAATATCATAATATGAAATGCATTTAGTCCAGCTTCAAAAGCCCCCTAGTCATTAACAGTTGCAAACTTATTTAAAAGTCTGAAGTTAAAAGTCTTTTCTGAGATTCATGCAATCTCAAAAGCAGATCACATGCTTCTAACATATAATGGCATAGGATATATATTACTGTTCCAAAATATAGGGAAGGGACAATTGCAAGAAAACAATGGACCAAAGCAAGACTAAAAACCAGCTAGGCAAATTCCAAATTCTGCACCTCTATGTCTGATGTCAAAATGTTCTTCAACTTCTTTCAGCTTTGTTAACTGCAATGTTAGGCTGGTTTTTCTCCATGTTAGCAGCGTTCCTTAACAGGTATCCCACAACTCTGGCATCTCCAATATCTTGGGGTCTCCCAGGCATTCCAGGATTCAACTTCACAGCTTTACACAATGGCCTTTCTAGGGATACCCCTGACACATGCCTGTCCTCAGTGGCTTTCTTTAGTCACTCCTTGACTCTGAAGCCAGAACCATGTGGCTGAAGCTGCAAAGTTCTGCTATTTGTTGGAGCTTGAATATGGCTCATCTTGTTCAATGAAGTCTTTACCAGCTTTCTGTTTTCCATGATTTCCTTCACTGCTTGCCTGTCCTAGAAATTGCTCTTTAGACCAGGCTGGTCTCAGACTCAGAGACAGTCCTAGGATTAAAGTTATGCATCATCACACCTAGCTCTAAGCTTTTCTTTAATTCCTTTTAACAAGCTAGAAATTTAGGTGGGTGGGATTTTTCCCAAAGGTCACCACTCCCTTTATTACATTTCTTTTTTGACATTTGACAATCTTTATTCTTTTTGTTTTCATTTTTCTTTATTAAGAAATTTTCTACTCACTTCACATATCATCCACAGATCCTATCTCCTCCCTCCTCCCACCCCCAGCCCTCTTTCCCAAGCCACCCCGCATCCCCACATCCCCCAAATCAAGGTCCCCCATGGGGAGTCAGCAGAGCCCGGCACACTGAGCCTAGGCAGGTCCAAGCCCCTTCTCACTGCACCAAGGCTGTGCAAGGCTTCACACCACAGGCACCGGGGCTCCCAAAAGCCTGCTCGTGCACCAGGGATGGATCTTGATCCTCCTGCCTGGGTGTCCCCCAAACAGTTCAAGCCAAACAAGTGGTCCAGAGGGTGCCTGGACTGGTCTACTCTGGTGACTGGTCTAGTGAATGACCTAACTGTCATCATAGAGCCTTTGTCCAGTGACTGATGGAGGCAGATGCAGAGATCCACAGCCAGGTGCCAGGCTGAGCTCCAGGAATCCAATTGATGAAGGAGAGGAAGGATTCTGCAGGCAGGATGTCGAGATCATGATGGAAAGATGTGCAGAGATGATGGGTCACACTAGTAGAAGCCCATGAACTGTGGACTGGTGGCTGTGGAGCCTCCATGGGACTGGACTAGGCCCTCTGGATATGGAAGACAGTTGTTTATTACATTTCTTAATCTGTTTAACACCTTGAACACAGGACTCAGCACCATTCCACGTCTTGGTGCTTCCTTTCTCTTCAAGTTGTACATCTCGTGTTTGTACTTTTTCAATTGCTTCTTTTCATTATAAATCTTCATTAGAGTTGACAATAAGAGTCACATGACACAGTCAACACTAGGCTGTTTTGTGATTTCCTCAGCCAAAGAAATTCGTCTAAAACTCTTCACTTTAACCTCAGGCAAACATTTCAGACAAGGGCAAAAAAGCAGCCATTCTTCACCAAAGTAACACAAAAACAGTCTCTAGGCAGCATTCTTCTTCTCTGAAATTTCTTGAGCCAGGCCCCCACAGTTCATCACATCACAATCAGTACCACTGTCTTCCATGATCCTAACGGTATGGCTCATTTAGCATTGATATGACTGAAAAGCATTTTGATATAACTAGGCAAGCAAAATGTCTACACTAATAATCAATTTCAGAGTTGTTGCTAAAACTGAGAGAAGGCAAGTAGAGAGAAGGGAGATGAAGTGAGGATGGGAGGATAGTAAGAAAACAGTATCCTAAATGTTTAATGGTCACATTCGTCTGCTTTTTTTAAATGGTCTCAGATATATGAAAAAACATGAATTTTGACACATAATAGAAGGACATTATAAAGATGTTCATTATGCTGTTACAGAATATTGCATAATTATTAGTGTCTTACATGCAAAAATAGAGTGCATAACTGTTTTTACTGTGATCTAGCTATTGAAGAACCATCCACAAGAAATCTATTTACAAGGAGCAAACATGAAAGATAAGCTAACTAAATTCAGTAATTTTTACATTTTTCTCCTGCTTTCTAATTCTTTTCATGCTGTCCCTGGCTATTTAACAGTGGGATGAAACCCTTCAAGCAGAACTTAATGGAATGTAAGTACATTGGATTAAACATTCAAAGTGGTTGCGGATAATGCATGTTACGGCTGTATATTCATTTGGGGACAAATTGCTGAAATGGCATTAATGCATTTTAGCAAGGATGACTGTATTCTAATTCTTACCAATGTATGACTCCATACATATTTGTAGTGTCAATTCCAAATTCAGTTTGTTTTTCTTAATGCTTCTCTACACACAAATTTACAGACACATGAAATGAGACCTACACAGCCAGTAGGAGAAAACTAACACTAAATATATACATTATCATTCCCATTACAGGCTACAATATATAACTGATGATTTGTCGAAAGCTTTCACAAATGCTGAGTAGACTAAAGTAAGATATCTTTCATTACTCATCTTAATTTTTTTTTTGTGTGGGGCAGAATCTAAACACAAATGAAATAATTTCAATTACCGGTAGCTTAAAACCAACATTTTTCATCAGAGGTGTCTAAATATTCTCTTCAGAAAGTCTCATGGGCTATTTGTCCTGACTGAGGATATTCTATAGACATGAAAGACTATAGGAACCAAGAAAGTTGTTGAAAAAATCTGTTTTTCACTACATTAGCTTCAAACTCTAAAGTCTTCATGCCTGGTGTATTTTTTCACATCATATGCCCAGCCTATGTGAGAGTTCCATAATTATCATAGTTGTTTTCTTTTTAATGCTAGACTTTCCTTAATTCCCTGTTTGTCTGTCCTATTTTTCCATAGCACTATTATCTCCTAATAGTAAGTGATTGACTTATATTTTCCCTTTCATTGCTAAATTAAAGAAAAGAAAAAAAAAAAACTATGTATTATCTAAAGTATTTGAAGATTCTAGATAAATAGTGACCTTATATTAATGTTCCATTAATGTTGTCAAAGAAAGAATTTAGCATTTATGCTAAGCTGTAAATGCACAGAATAGATAAATACAGATAACTCATTCCAGAGGACAGAAACAAAAAAGTAAGTTAAAAGAGAACTCACAGTAACCAGGATGCTGGTGTAGCCACAAGGAATGAGTGATTAAGAGAAAAATGAAATAAAGAGCCCAAATTATACCCAAGCATCTAGTTTAGAGATGTGTTTCTAACTCTTTACACAACATAATCATCTAAACATAACACTGCACTCTATCTACATGTTACCCATGTAATATATACTAGCCATTGGATTTTGAACAAAGTTAGTGGATAAAAACTCTGCTTCCCTCATCATTTAAAGTAACTGTCTCACAAAAATATCATGCAAATAAAATGAACTGTTGTTAGTTACATTGTTTGTATATTTATAAAATTTGGACCCTTTTGCTACTTACACCTACCTATATAATTGTTGAGTATACTGTAGTAGTTTGTGTAATAAATTAACTCTGAATGATACTATAGATCTGGAGCTGGTCAGATGCCTCAGTGGGGAAAAGCTTCTGTTGCTAAGCCTAATAAGCCCAGTTCAGCCCGTGAAATCCTTGTGGTGTAAGAAGAGGCTGAGTTCTTCTAGTTATCCTCTAACACCATATATGCACTGTGGTATATATGTACACGTGAATAATAAATTGATAGAATATAATAAAAACAATTTAAACTTAAATTTAAAGGAATTTTAGAATTGTTTCCACTTTCTAAATCTAAACCTGTCTCATGAGCAAATCTAATCTCCCTCCAATTCCCAAATGTAAAATCAAATCTAACCTCCCCTCCCTGTAGTTCCTAAATCTATAAAGTTTTAGCAAATCTTACCTCTCCAAATGATTCCAAATAATATTCTGAAACACAAAGACAATTCATGTAAACAAAAGTTTAAACCAGCTTGCATTTGACCAACTATCTAATCAAGCAATTTTTCAAGGATGGGTAACTAGTTTTGAATAATGGCTTAATCTGCAGTTGGCCTCTAGGTAGCTGAGTTTCCTATGTAAGAAAAGTCTGTGGTTAAAGATAAGGACCCAATGAGCTTGGAGGGGGGAGTAGGAGAAGAGGAAGGAGAGGAAACAGGGGTTCGTATGTAAAAGGAAAGAACAAAAATTTTTAATAAAAAATTATATTAAAAACTAAAAAAAAAAAAAAAAAATAAGGACCCAAGGCAAAGCTAACCCTATTTACAATCCTATGCAGGGGACTTCCACTTTAATACTAGGTGAACAATATAAGTTTTATTACTGGTGTCTGCTTGCAATGTGAGAAGTTATCCATAAACATTTTAAATGCAACAACATCACACAATAGCTTTTCTTGGTAGAATGTACACATAATAACCTCAACAGAAGTTCAGAGGAGAAAAGTCTAAAGTATTTTGATCTTCCAATAACTCATGAAGTACATTTATGTGCTCAAATAATATGTAATTATGGTCAACATGGAAGATGCTTAAACTCTTACAACTGGAGGACATCAGTGTCTAATATTGTGTGATTATTGCAAGTCCAGATCTCCAGTTAGTCAGCAAACTCCCTAAGTACATTGATTTTCTGGTCATAGACATACTTTTCTTATCTGGCATCAAACACATTGACATTCTCTATTAAAAGTTTAAATGCATTGAGGATAAATTACACTTTGTTAGGCTGTCTTGAAGAAAAAAATACTAGTCTATTGAAAATATCTCAATGAAGAGGACAGAGCCAGACAGTACCAAGCAGAACTGACATTCACTGGGTGTGGCAGGTACTGTGCTGAGAACTTGCAGTGTTGCTAGAAGCTTACTGTTTTAGTTTCACTCAAGACTGGAATGTGAGCTTCAGTGCTGATGATACTGGTTTAATAATTAGGATTAACAACTTCCTCATACCAAATGTTTAATTATGTTTTTATAGGGGGAGAAGTTTACTCAATGTAAACTGACTCTCGGAATATAAAAGTCATAACATGAATCTGACTTTAGCACATCATATTTTGGTTTGAGCATTGCCAGGATTCTAGTACAGTTTGTCTCTTTTTTTAAAAAATTGTAGCTTGCCTACATTAAAATCAACCAAGAAATTATCCAACTACATATCTAGTGATTTAAGTAGAAGTCAGGGAAAGTTACACAATAACAAAGGGACAAGAAGGCCTTTCCCCTCCAGGTATGCTTCCATCTGGGCTGAGTCTCAACCCAGTTATGTCTCTCTCCAAGCCCTCAGCTGTACGTTGTTCTGGTATCTTATACCATCTTTCTTTTCTTTCTTTCTTTGTTTTTTCTTCACTTCAATTTGCTGGCTTTTCTTTCCAGATTTCAATTTTCAAGTCAGAGATTTTATCTCTAGGCTGGAAATCAAAATCTAATTCTCATAAATCCCTTGCTGGGAAACTGCAGTTTATCCCCAAATAATACACCAAACATCAGCTTCTCTGCCGTACAGAGGGACTTCTCCATAACCAGCAAATCACACAGAATTTCTGTGCATCTTCACTGTGTCAGATCTTAAAAAATAGTCATTTCAAGTTTGTAATCTTGAAATTAATATTCTGCAATCTTAGTCCTTATTCTATGGCATGATGAAAAAAGATCATTGACAACAATGAATAGAAAGGCTGATCCTAGGTGTTTGTTTATATCCCATTCATTCTTTATTTTGAATTCATTTAATCATTCAGATACTTAGTCAACAAAAATATAATTTATATATTGAATGACAAATATGGCTCATGTTCCTTCATTATTTAACACTCCTCTGATCTTACTCCCAAAGTATTAATTTCATTTGTATGATTTTTATTCATGTAACATCATGTATTAACACACTTGATAAGCATACCAGAGATAGATATATTTTATATAAACTCTTATATTAATAGTACTTGATAAGATGGGCAAGACAGTTCCTTTATTTCAACTTGAATAAGAAATATCCATGAGTCATCAAGATGATGCTGTAACTCAGAGAGATTGATTTATTTTACTGTATCCAGGTTTTCCTGGGATATAGCTGGAAATCTGTTGCTGTCTAAAGTGGGGAAAAACACTAAACCAGTGACTCTAAGACAATAGTAGGATGTAAGGAAGAAAATTTAAGATACTACTTATAAATCAAAGAACTAAAAGACAAAAATTAGACATTATTTTCTAGCCTTTAAAGACTATGTATTTTGTAAATCATCCTGAGACAGGATAATAGTCAACAGTTAACACTACATATATTGCCTGAGATAAGACAGATTATAAAATATTTATGATTTTAAGCAGAAAAGAGAATGTAAAATTTTGTACAATATTTTTACTGCTTTGTTTTAGACTAGACATGTTAATTTTACTCACATTTAATTTAATTGGTGGCTTTCTATATTAGTTTTGGAAAAAATATTACTCTTGTACTCAGTGAAGAACTGTCAATGCTGACAAATAGATAGGTTAATTTTTTGAATTGAAATTCAGATAAATAGCAACAATTCACATATACTAAAGCTAGTTATTGCTTAAATTTAAACTTAATTGGTACTTTTATATCATCTACTGTCTACATATGAAAATCATGAACTCATGGTTGTTTCAATTCTCTAATCATAAATTCCTATCTAGAAAAATTCTTTAAACCACATTCCGAACATATAACCATGGCTCTATCTTGGAGTTTTGAAGAAGATTGTTCACTGTTTTTGTTTTAAACTTCTGTTACTCATTTTTGAAAAAAATCTGTGTATAAAATGTGGCTTATGTACTAGTATTATAGCTACTTGCAAGACAGTAGAGCAAATTTAGCTTGTTCAAGTGTGTCCTGAGTATCTATAGGTAAGAACTATTGATTGCTGTTGAAGGGCAGAATTTGACTCAGAGAAATAGCACAACTTATGCCTGAGGCTATATTCCATGAACAGAGCAAAGTTTAGGATGGATGGGCCACTTTAAAGATGCCCCAGAATAGGAGCAGCAGTCCAGGGAATCACACTTTTAGAAACCAGCTTAAAATGGTGTCCTAAGGAGATGTCCATGAATGTAATTTTTTTATAATTGATTTATGCACATAGGAAGAAAGGCCTGGGGGATGGAGGTGAAAGGAAAGGTCATGTATTCACAGAAGCATATTTTGAGATTATCACCATAGCTTAAGGGGAGGATGCATTCCTGAACCTTAAAAATTAGATGAGAGACAAAATGAACATGAAATAGTACTATGTAGAACTGAGGTGCTTTGTAAAATACAATTAGTTAAGTATCCTAGCTATAAAGTGTAAATTGTTATCCATTATTATTCACTTTCACTAATTCTTTTTTATTAAGAAAATTTTTTATCCATTTTATATACCAATGACAGATCCTCCCCTCTTCCCTCCTCCCATATCCCCCAGTCATTCTACCCAAACCCATCCATTCCCTTCTCCCAAAAGGTAAGCAGAGCCTGGTACATTTAGTTGAGGCAGGTCCAGGCTCCTCCCCCTGCATCAAGGCTGTGCAAGATGTCCCACCATAGGTAATGGGCTCCAAAAAACCTGCTCATGCACCAGGGATGGATCCTGATCGTACTGCCAGGGAGCCCATTAGGCAGATCAAGCTCCACAACTCAAGCTTATACAGAGGACCTAGTCCAGTCCCATGCAGGCTATGCAGCTGTTGGTCTAAATTTCATGAGTTCCCACTAGCTTGGTTTGGTTGTCTCTGTGGGTTTCCCCATTACAATGTTGATGAGCTTTACTCATAGAACCCCTCTTCCCTCTCTTCAACTGAACTCCTGGAGCTCAGCCTGGTGCTTGGCTGTGGATTTCTGCATCTGCTTCATCAGTTATTAGAGGAAGGCTATATGATGACAGTTAGGGTACTAACCAATATGATAACTGGGGCAAGCTCAGGTAATGTGGTGTTATTTTATTTGTGCTCTAACAAATAAAACTTATCTGGGGATCAGAGGACAGAGCCATCCACTAGACGTAGAGGCCAGACAGTGGTGGCACACACCCTTAATCCTATCACTTGAGAGGCAGAGATCTGCTTGGAGCTTTGGGAGTTCAAGACTACACTGGAAGAAGAGCCAGGCATGGTGGCATACACCTTTAATCCAAGCATTCGAGATCTCATGTCTTTGCTTGGGAAGGACACATTTCTTTAATCACAGGAAGTGATGGCAGGAAGCAGAAAGGTATATAAGACATGAGGATCAGGCTTTTAATGGCAGTTCTACTTAGACCCTCAAGGGTGACGACTGAGGCTTTCAGTCTGAGGATTCCTGGAAACAGGATCAGCTGAGGAGTTGGCAAGTTAAGGTTGGCTGTGGCTTGTTCTGTTTCTCTAATATTTCAGCTTTCACGCAAATATCTGGATCTGGGTTTTCTATTAATAAGACTGTTTAGAAATTTGAGTTATACAGGCATTCTCTCTACTCTTGCTAGTAGTCCAACCTGGGGATTCCTTGTGGATTACTGGGAACTTCCCTAGCACCAGGTTTCTCCCTGTCCCTGTGATGTCTCTTTCTATCAAGTACCTCTTTCATCGCTCTCCCACTTCAGCCCTCCCCTAGCTTGACTATCCCGTTCCCTTATGTCCTCATCCCCCATTCCTTACCCTATTTTGCCTCCCTCATGCTCAGTTTACTCATGGAGATTGCATCAATTTCCCCTTCCCAGGGTGATCTATGCATCCTTCTTAGGTTTCTCTTTGTTAGCTAGCTTTTCTGGAGGTGTGGGTTGTCCAGTTATCCTTTGCTTTACATCTAGTATCCAATTATGAGTGAGTACATGCCATGTCTGTCTTTCTGAGTCTGTGTTACCTCACACAGGATAATATTTTCTAGTTCCATCCATTTGCCTGCAAACTTCATGGTATCATTGTTTTTTTTTTTTTTTTTTTTTTTTTGGTTTTTTGTTTTTTTGTTTTGTTTTTTTACTGCCGAGTAGTACTCCATTGTATATATGTACCACTTTTTCTTTATCTGTTCTTTGGTTAAAGGACATTTAGGTTGCTTCCAGGTTCTGGCTATTATGAATAATGCTGCTATGAACACAGTTGAGAAAATGCCCTTTTGGTATGCTTGAGCATTCCTTGGGTATATGCCTAAGAGTGATATTACTGGATCTTGAGGTAGATTGATTCCCAATTTTGTGAGAAATCGCCATACTGATTTTCAAAATGGCTGTTTAAGTTTGCACTCCCACCAACAGTGGGAGTGTTCCCCTTGTTTCACATCCTCTCCCACATAAGCTATTTCAGTGTTTTGATCTTAGTCATTTTGATAGGGGTAAGATGATATATCAGAGTCGTGTTGATTTGCATTTCCTGAATGACTAGGGATGTTGAGGAATTCCTTAAATATCTTTGGGTCTTTTAAGATTCTTCCATTGAGAATTCCCTGTTTAGCTCTGTAGCCCATTTTTTAGTTGGACTGTTGGTTATTTTGATGTCTAGTTTCTTAAGTTCTTCATATATTTTGGAGATCAGCCCTCTGTCAGATGTAGAGTTGGTGATGAAATTTTCCTGTGCTGTAGACTCTCATTCTATTTTGTTTACCATGTCCTTTGCCTTACAGAAGCTTCTCAGTTTCAGGAGGTCCCATTTATTAATTGTTGCTCTCAGTTCTGTGCTACTGGTGTTATATTTAGTAAGTGATCTCTGGTGCCAATGTGTTCAAGACTACTTTCTACTTTCTCTTCTATCAGGCTCAGTGTAGCTGCATTTATGTTGAGGTCTTTGATCCATTTGGACTTGAGTTTTGTGCATGACACTAGATATGGATCCATTTGTAGTCTTCTACTTGTTGACATCCAGTTATGCCAGCACCATTTATTGAAGATGCTTTCTTTTTTCCATTGTACAGTTTTGGTTTTTCGTCAAAAATCGGGTGTTCATAGGTGTGCAGATTAGGGTCAGGGTCTTCAATTCTACTCTATTGGCCCACATGTCAGTTTTTATACCAATACCAAGCTGTTTTTTTTATTATTATTACTATAGCTCTATATTAGTGCTTAAGGTCAGGGATTGTAGTGCCCTAGAAGTTGCTTTATTTTACAGGATTGTTTTAGCTATTCTTTTTTTTTTATATATGAAGTTGAGTATTGTTCTGCTGTGGATATCACTCTATATAAATAAAACACTGATGGTCAGTGACCAGGCAGGAAGTATAGGCGGGACAAAGAGAGAGGAGAATTGGGGAAACAGGAAGAAGGAGGAGAGACACTGCAGCCATGGCCAGGAGAAGCAGCATGGAAAGACGCCGGTAAACCACCAGCCATGTGGCAAGGTATAGATTTATAGAAATGGGTTAATTTAAGATAAAAGAACAGTTAGCAAGAAGCCTGCCAAGGCCATACAGTTTGTATGCAATATAAGTCTCTGTGTTTACTTGGTTGGGTCTGAGTGGCTGTGGGACTGGCGGGTGACAAGGATTTGTCCTGACTGTGGGCAAGGCAGGAAAACTCTAGCTACATTGTTCTTTTGAGGTCTCTGAAGAATTGTATAGGGACTTTTTTGGCTTTAGTGTTTTCTTTAACTGATGAATCTATTTTCTCTACTATACCTTCCATGCCAGAAATTCTCTATTCCATCTATTGTATTCTGTTGCTTATGCTTGCATCTGTAGTTCCTTTTGCTTACTCAGATTTTCTAATTCCAGCATCCCCTCATTTTGTGTCTTCTTTGCTTCTATTTCAATTTTCAGGTCTTCATCTGTTTCGTTCACCTGTTTAATTGCTTTTTCTTGGCTTTCTTTAAGGGGTTTATTAATTTCTTCCAATTGTTTGTCTTTTCCTCAATTTCTTTAAGGGAATTTTTCATTTCCCCTTTAAAGGCCTTTATCATCTTCATAAAGTTATTTTTGAGATTGCTTTATTCTGCTTCTTCTATGTTGTGATGCTCAAGTGTTGCCGTTATAGAACTGCTAGGTTCTGGTGGTGCCATATTGCTCTTTATGTTGTTGCATGTATTTTTGCACTGGTGTCTACCCATCTCTTCCTCCAATAGGTGCAAGAGGTGTCTGTGTCTGAGGGAGCCACTTTTGGTCCAATTTGCACTCTTGGTCCAATCTATGCTTGCTGTGTCTGTGTCTCAGGGGACCATTCTTGGTCCAAGCAGAGTTGGCAGAATCTGTGTCTCAGGGAGACATTGAGGTCTCAGGCAGATGAGAGGGTTTAGGCTAGAGAGTGAGTACTGTAGATTCCAGGGTCCGATGGGGAGGTGTTGTTGGGAAGTTGTAACTGAAGGAGTCTTCACTGCTGGTCTGCAACTGGGGCAGCAATGGGTTGGGGGTGGAGGGCATGGATTATGCCTCCAGGTCTAGATCTTATTGACAGGACTCTCTAGGTGGGTGAAGAGTCACTCACCTCTTGGTTCTATCAGAGCTGGTGGATCCTGTGTCTCAGGAAGCCATTGAGGTCTCAGGGGGGACTTTCACTAATTCTAAGGAATCTACCCTAAGATTGTCCTACAATGTAGGTATTTTCCCTACAATAAGCCCTTACTAAATTTAGACAAATCTTTCTGTCTATGAAATCTTGAGACTGTCTACTGCCAGGTAGAGTCTGAAGCTGAGTTGTGTAGACTGTTTCCTTTGACAAGTTTCTATCAGCAAGAAATTATTGTATCTGTGTTTAAAGAAAACACAGTGTAGTTAAAGCAGTCATTCGTTGCTTGTGAGAAACTGTTACTGTAGATTAAACAAATAAAATGTCTTCATATTTATTATAGCAATGGCCATGGTATTCACATAATGATTTTGTATTGGAGCCTCTCTAAATCTCCCCAGTCTTTTGGGAGTGCAGTTGAGAAGTGAAATGGGGAGGAGGCAGTCAGTAAAATTTAGAGTCAGAAAGAAAAATAAAACCCAGCAGTAGTTTGAATGAGGATGGGTCTCACAGGCTCATATTTTTGAATGCTCGATCCTCAATTGGTAGAACTTTGGGGGAAGAATTAGGAGGATTGGTATTGTTGAAGGAGATATGTCACAAGATATAGGCTTTTAAATTTCAAAAGCCCATGCCATGAGTTATCCCTCTCTATCTTGTGCTTGTGCATTGAGATGTAAGATCTCAACAAATGCCCCAGTACCATTTCTGCCAGCAGCCATGTTCTTCATCAAGATGGGAATAAACTTTAACTCTCTGGAATGTGAAACACACATTAAATACATTCTTTAACAATTCACCTTGGTCATGTTGTTTTGTCACAGCAATAGAAGAGTAAGTCACTGATCTTGAGAAATGGAGACTATAAATGGAATATTTATGTTCTTACAAAACTTTTATGGTGAAACCATATTCCCAAAATCACACTGGTACATGGAAAGGGGGTTTTGGAAGGAAATTTGTTATGGGATAGAGCTCTGTAGAAAGAATTAGTGCTATTTAAAAGGAAACTACAAAGAGCTTTCTCTTCCTGTCTATGAAGACACAAAGACAGTCATTTAAACCAGAGTTTAACTGTAGTACTACCTTGATTTTGACTTCTAATTATTGGTATCTTGTAATTACAACATGAATTGAGTAAGATAAGAGTGATTGTACCTTCTCCCCTTTCCTCCTTTCTGTGTACTTTACGTAAAATGAATAAGTTTCAAACAAACAAACAAAAACCAGTATGCTGATAGTAAAGATAATGAGGGATTATAATAAAGGGTTTTCATAAAACTTAAATGTAATGATGTATGTAAAGGAAGAAAAACATAGTCTGCCAATATGAGTAAGGATTATTTTATCAAATACTTTAATGATAACATAAGAATTCACAAACTTATTTTTATGGAATCTATATGATCAGTTACATTACTTCTTTTTCTCCCGTCTCCTAACCTATATAATCTACCCTACATATGCCACTATCTTCTCTGGCACTGCCACCTAATAATACTGTTCATATTCCATTTACCTCCAGTTGAGTACTTCTTTGAGTGGAACCCGCATTCTATAATCTGAGTACCAATGTTGAAACTCCACTGGTTATCTCCAATCCTCAGTCTCATTTGTCATATATTATTTACACAGACTTGAACTTGAGAAACACATATTACAAACTGAAGATGTGTTTCTCTCAACTCTGAATGTGAGTCAATATTTTGCCTTTCAATAGAAGATGTGAAGATTAAATTATAACCTAAGAATGGCTGATACCTAAAGTGTAATGAATACATAATAATTCTTTAAACCCTTTCCCCCAAATGTTGTTAATAGAAAAGTTTGTACATTTTATCCAATTATGATCAATTCTTTGAAAACAGGAAGCAGTTTCCAATACTTGTAGATATCTGTTAAGAAAATTGACATCAAGCTTTTCATTAATACATTTAACCAGTACTTGTCGATATATTGATCAGGAGTATTTGGATTCATTGTCTGCCTTGGGGTCTTTGAATAGTGCCATACAATTTCCAAGATGATGACAAGTCAGGAGATCTGGAAGAAGACCTAGGGCGTTTTTCAGATTCCAGAAAATGCATTTAAAATTAAAATTATCTTAAGATAAAATGTAATTTTAAGATATATTGCAGGTTGACTCACATAGTTGTTTTGTCTTTTTGTACTGATATTGAGTCCTTTTGTTTGTTTTGTATTATTTGAGGAAATTCAGAGAAAGTTTTCATTAAAATAAATGGAAAAGAATAAAATACAGTGACCTAGGTGCTGTGAATATCATTCTGTATAAATTAAACACTGATTGGCCAGTAGTCAGGAAGGAAGTATAGGCAGGACAGGGAGAGAAGAGAATTTTGGGAAGTGGAAGACTGAGGCAGAGAGATGCTGCCAGCCACCGTGAAAAGCAAGATGTAAGCCACGTGGTAGCTTATAGACCAATAGATATGGGTTAATTTAAGATATAAGAACAAGATAACAAGAAGCCTGCTGTGGCCATACAGTTTGTAAGCAATATAAGTCTCTGTGTTAACTTGGTTGGGTCTAAGAAGCTGCGGGACTGGTGGGTGAGAGAGATTTGTCCTGACTGTGGGCCAGGCAGGACTGGAGAAAACTCCAGCTACACCTAGGTAATGATCTGTATATATATGTTTATATTTGTATACTATTAAGACTATTTAAATCATCTAAAATTATAGGGCAATGAGGAGTTGTCTGTGTTCAATGGTTCCAGGTACAATGTGGGAGTTTTAATTTTCACTTCTTTTGCCAACTTCATGTCTTAGTTGTTATTACCAGATCATCAGAAGTCATTTCACCTTCACACAAATTTCATCACCTTGCATTCAATCCATCTGTTCATGTGTCCCAACGCTTTCTCCCCCTTCTCTTTCTCTGCATGTGTATGTTCTGAATAAAATAGGAAATATTAATAGCTCTGCTGTGGATATTGTTCTATATAAATAAAACACTGATGGCCAATGACCAGGCAGGAGGTAGGTGGGACAAGGAGAGAGGAGAATTCTGGGAAGCGGAAGGCTGGGGGAGAGAGACTGCAGCACCGCCAGGAGGAGAGCATGTAGAGACGCCGGTAAGCCACCAGCCACGTGGCAAGCTATAGATTTATAAAAATGGGTTAATATAAGATAAAAGAACAGTTAGCAAGAAGCCTGCCACGGCCATACAGTTTATAAGTGATATAAGCGTCTGAGTGATTATTTTATAAGTGGATTGTGGGACTGCGGGGCTTGGGGAACCTGGAGAGAAGCCCTCCAGCAACAAGCTCAAATTATTCAGTGATAGAAATGGGAACAACAGCAACAAAAATGTTAGTGTTTAAAGTATCATTTACCTGGTGTACCTAAACTGTCATGACAGACAGACAGACAGCAGGGAGGCTCAAACAAAACAAGAGATGTGCTCCTTGGGCTGCAGTGTCCACAAGGTGAGGTCAGGTGTCACAATCTTAAGTTTAAGTGTCCTTGATACTTTCTGTATAATTATCATAAGTGTGGGTATAATATTTAGGGGAAATTCAGTCATTCCCAAGTGCTCCATAATTCTCATTTTTGAGCATAATTTTGAACAAAATCTACTTTTGAGAAGACAGAGCATTAACATTTTCAAACTTTCACACAGCAAATACTAACGTATCAGCAAACAACAAATCATCTCTCTGTAGCTTTTATCCTTATTGTTCTTATTGTTCTTCCTTAAACTGTTGTATTTTACTTAATAAGCTTGAGTGAAAAAGAAATATAAGCAGTTGAGTGCAAAGTATTAATTTTCCCAATCTGATCTCTCTTTCATTCTCCTGGAATATGGAAAGGATATTGAAGTATTCTTATGTGAGTATGTGTTTAATGAGTACATAGAAGTCTGGAAAAGAAATCGCAACAAGAAAACATGGGATGGAAGTAGGGAAAGCATGATTCAAGGAAGGAGATCAAAGGTTGTTGTAGCTATTGCAGTATGTGCTGTTATCATAAGAATAGCATGGGAAGAAACTAAATGTTTTGTTCAAAGCTAAGGTAGGGACTCTCTAGGAACAGGCAAATAGCAAACACCAGTAGTAAAGTTTAGACATCCCCTTCTATCTTTCTTCCCAGATACTATATTAACAATGACTTTAGTATTGCCTGTGGCATTGAAGTACATAAATTGAAAAAGGTAGTTGTTATTAACCATTTTATTTCTTTCTGTTTAGTTAAGCCTATTGCTAACTATAGATATTCCCCTCTCCCTACATTTCTCAAAGTCCAAGTTCACAGTATCACCCTTGTAGCAGACCTTCTACTGTGGACTAGCCTCATCCTATGCCTCCATTCATGGGAGACTAAATACATCTTAGTGGAATACCCAGTTTTCCTCCTTTCTGTGAAGCCCTACCCTACCCCATGCACCATGACATTTCCATTCCTAAGTGTCAGTGCCCAATACACAGAAATACATTTTACCTGGAACCCTTAGTAGCCATACCTATCAAGACCTCAGAAAAAATTTCTACCAGGCAACACACTCTCCTAAATACACAGACAACACACTGTCCTAAGTACCAGAGAGAAAACATAAACCAATGAACAAAACACCCATCCTACAAATACAAGACCATATATCAGCACTTAAAATTGGAAACTTCTCAATTAGAGATGCATAGATGCCAGCATAAAAATATCAATAACTGCTGGAACACTGTGACTCTACCAGAACCCAGAACCCAACTAGCTTACTACATCAGCTTCTGAACTTTTTACAAAGATGAAGCATAAGAAAAAAAAAACTTAAAATGGACTCTATGAAGATTACAGAGCTCTTTAAAGAGGAAATGAATAAATAAACCTATTGAACCACAAACAGTAGAAATAATTGAATAAAACAATTCAAGAACCAATAAAGAAACTCAAACTGAAAGAATCAAGAAATGAAAATTTTACAAAATCAAAATCAATTGGGAACCACAGAGGCAAGCTTCAACAACAGAATAAAGCAGATGGAAAAGAAAACTCAGACACTGATAACAAGAGAGAAGAAGGTATACCAGACAGAGAAAACATTATATCTAAAAAAATCTTGTTAAAGTACACTCAGGAAATCTAAGATATTGTGAAAAGACCAGCTATAAGAATAATAGCAATACATGAAAGAAAAGAAACATAAGTCAAAGGCACTGAAAATATTTTTTAAAAATCATAAAAAACTTCTCTAATCTAAAGAAGGGTATGCCTATAAAAGTTTAATATGGAATCACAAAAAATAAGATTGCTAAAATAATCCTGAATAGTAAAAGAACTACTGAAGGTGTCATCATTTTCAACTTCAAATTGTAATATAAAGCTATGTTATTAATAACACAAAACAGACACATTGATCAATGGAATCAAATGAAAGGCCCAAACATAAACCCAAATATCCACTGATACTTGATATTTGATAAAGAAGACAGAAATCCACCTGAACAAAGACAGAACAAAAAGTGCTTTTTCATAATGGATCGCTGCATGTAAAAAGATTCAAATAGATTGTATTTATCACTCTGCACAAAATGCATCTCTAAGGGGATTAAAGTCCTCAACATAAAACCAGTCTCAGTAAACATGATAGGTAAGTAAGTTGTGAATATCCTTGAACTTACTGGCACAAGAGAAAGCTTCTGATCAGAACATCATTAGCACAGGCACTAAGATCAACAATAAATGGGACCTCATGAAACTGAAAAGCTTTTGCACAGCAAAAACATCAACATTCAGACAAAGTGGCAGCCTACAGAATACAAAAAGATTTTTTTATGAACTTCAAATCTGATGGAGGGCTAATGTTCAAAAAATGTTAAAGAACTCAAGAAACTAGATATCAAGAAAACAAATAACCCACATGCAATGGGGGTACAAATCTAAACAAAGAATTCTTAATAGAGAAAACTCAAGGGGATGAGCAACACTTAAATGTTCAACATCCTTAGCCATCAAGAAAATGTAAATCAAAGCTACTTTGAGATTTCATCTCATACCTGTCAGAACTGTCAAAATGTCCAAGATCAACAAGACAAGTGACAGCTCATGCGTGGAAGGATGTGGATTAAGATGTACACTCCTGGACTTCCCTTCTGGTCCAGAGGTGAGTACCCGGGTCCAACCCGGACCCCATCCCTGGACACCAGCCACTCCGGGAAGACCTGCCCAACTTGGCACCAGGTTCTGACCACCGGGCAGCTCCCCTTCTAGCCCCACCGGGAAGGATCCCCTTTTCCAAGCCCCCAGGCAGCCCCTGCAATCTCCGCGCCCTGCCCCCACGCCCATCTGCCTGAGACTCCAGCCACTTCCTGAGACTTAGAGACTGGCCCCCAGTTCCCAGCCTGCCCCCGACTTCCCTTCTGGTCCAGAGGTGAGTATCCGGGTCCCCACCAGGAGGGATCCCCTTTTCCAAGCCCCCGGCAGCCCCTGCAATCTCCGCGCCCTGCCCCCACGCCCATCTGCCTGAGACTCCAGCCACTTCCTGAGACTTAGAGACTGGCCCCTAGCTCCCAGCCTGCCCCCGATTGCCATTCTGGACCGGAGCCTGCCCCCGACTTCCCTTCTGGACCAGAGAGTTGGACAAGAGAACTCCCTTTTGGACAAGAGAGAGAGTCTTCCTGAATCTGTCAGCTCTTTCTGAAACAAGTACACTGATAAGACGAAGAAGGAACCACAAGGAGATGGGCAGACGTCAAGGCAGAAGTACATACAGCAAAATGAAGAGCAATACAGCATCACCAGAACCTAGCCCGCCTCCAACATCTAGACCTGAACAACAAAAATTGGAAGAAGCAGAAGAAAGTAGCCTTATGAGTAACTTCATGAAGAAGGTAGAGGCTTGTGTAGAGGAAAAGACAAGAAAATTGGAAGAACGCTGTAAACAACTAGAGGAAAGGACAAACAAATTAGAAGAAAACAATAAAGCCCTCCAAGAAAACAATAAAGTCCTGGAAGAAAACATTAAAGCCCTGGAAGAAAACAATAAAGCACTGAAAGAAAATCATGAAAAAGCAATGAAACAAACAAAGGAAACAGTCCAAGAACTGAAAAGGGAAATTGAAAAAATAAAGAAGACACAAACAGAGGGAATGCTGGAAATAGAAAACCTGAGTAAAAGATCAGGAACTTCGGATGCAAGTATAACCAACAGAATGCAAGAGGTGGAAGAGAGGATTTCTGGCATTGAAGATACAGTAGAAGAAATAGTTTCATCAGTCGAAGGAAACACTAAAGCCAACAAAGTCATGAACCAAAATGTCAAAGAAATCTGGGACACCATGAAAAGACCAAACCTATGAATTATAGGGATAGAAGAAGGTGAAGAATACCAACTCAAAGGCACAGAAAATATATTCAACAAAATTATAGAAGAAAACTTTCCCAACTTAAAGAAGGAAATGCCTATGAAGGTACAAGAAGCCTATAGAACACCAAACAGACTAGACCCCCCAAAAAAGTCCCCTCGACACATAATAATTAAACAACTAAATGTACAGAATAAAGAAAGAATATTAAGAGCAGCCAAGGAAAAAGGCCAAGTGACCTATAAAGGTAAACCCATCAGAATAACACCCGATTTCTCAATGGAGACTTTGAAAGCCAGAAGGACCTGGACAGATGTAATGCAGACACTAAGAAACCATGGATGTCAGCCCAGACTAATATACCCAGCAAAACTTTCAATCATCATAGACGGAAGGAACAAGACATTCGAAGACAAAGCCAGATTTAAACAATACCTATCCACAAACCCAGCCCTACAGAAAGCACTAGAAGGAAAATTCCAACCGAAGGAAGTCAGATACACACTCGAAAACACAGGCAATAGATAAAGCCACAACAGTAAACCCCAAAGAAGGGAAGTACACACACACTACCACCAAAAATAACAGGGATGAACAATCACTGGTCGTTAATATCCCTTAATATCAACGGACTTAATTCACCTATAAAAAGACATAGACTTACAGAATGGATACGAAAGCAGAACCCAACTTTCTGCTGCATACAAGAAATACATCTCAAATTCAAAGACAGACACTACCTAAGAATAAAAGGCTGGGAAAAGACTTTCCAATCAAATGGTCTTAAGAAACAAGCAGGGGTAGCCATCCTGATATCCAACAAAATAGACTTCAAACTAAAATCAATCAAAAGAGATAAAGAAGGACATTACATATTCATCACAGGAAAGATCCACCAAGATGAAGTTTCAATTCTGAACATTTATAACCCAAACACAAGGGCACCCACATATGTAAAAGAAACATTACTAAAGCTTAAACCACATATAAAACCCCACACATTAATAGTGGGAGATCTCAACACCCCACTTTCACCACTGGACAGATCTCCCAAATCAAAACTTAACAGAGAAATAAAGGACTTAACTGATGTCATGACCCAATTGGACCTAATAGATATCTACAGAACATTCCATCCTAACAAGAAAGAATATACATTCTTCTCAGCACCCCATGGAACTTTCTCTAAAATCGACCACATACTTGGCCACAAAGCAAATCTCAACAGATACAAAACAATTAGAATAACCTCCTGTGTTCTATCAGACCACCATGGGTTAAAGTTAGATCTCAACAACAACAAAAACTACAGAAAACCTACAATCTCATGGAAACTGAATAATGCTCAACTGAATCACCAATGGGTTAAGGAAGAAATAAAGAAAGAAATTAAAGACTTCCTAGAGATCAACGAAAATGAAGACACCACATACCCAAACTTTTGGGACACTATGAAAGCAGTGTTAAGAGGGAAATTCATAGCACTAAATGCCCACATAAAGAAGTTGGAGAAATCTCACACTAGTGACTTAACAGCACACCTGAAAGCTCTAGAACAAGAAGAAGCAAAGTCTCCCAGGAAGAATAGATGCCAGGAAATTATCAAAGTGAGAGGTGAAATTAATAAATTAGAAACTAAGAGAATAATACAAAAAATTAATGAAACAAAGAGTTGGTTCTTTGAGAAAATCAACAAGATAGACAAGCCCTTATCCAAACTAACCAAAAGACAGAGAGAGAGTATCCAACTCAACAAAATCAGAAATGAAAAGGAGGACATAACAACAGACATTGAGGAAATCCAGAGAATTATAAGGTCATATTACAAAAACCTCTACTCCACAAAACTGGAAAACCTAAAAGAAATGGACATTTTTCTGGATAAGTACCACATACCTAAGCTAAATCAAGACCAGATAAACTATTTAAATAGCCCAATAACCCCTAAGGAAATAGAAACAGTCATTAAAAGTCTCCCAACCAAAAAAAGCCCAGGACCAGATGGTTTCAGCGCAGAATTCTACCAGATCTTCAAAGAAGAGTTAATACCAATACTCTCTAAATTGTTCCACATAATAGAAACAGAAGGAACATTACCAAACTCCTTTTATGAGGCTACAATTACCCTGATTCCTAAACCAAACAAGGATACAACAAAGAAAGAGAACTACAGACCGATCTCCTTCATGAACATTGATGCAAAAATACTCAATAAAATATTGGCAAACAGACTCCAAGAACACATCAGAACAATTATCCACCATGATCAAGTAGGCTTCATCCCAGGGATGCAAGGGTGGTTCAACATACGAAAGTCCATCAACGTAATACACCATATAAACAAACTCAAAGAAAAAAACCACATGATCATCTCACTAGATGCAGAAAAGGCATTTGACAAAATCCAGCACCCCTTCATGATAAAAGTCTTGGAGCGATCAGGAATACGGGAACATACCTAAACATAATAAAGGCAATATATAGCAAACCAACAGCCAACATCAAATTAAATGGAGAGAAACTCAAAGCAATTCCACTAAAGTCAGGAACGAGGCAAGGCTGTCCACTCTCCCCATACTTATTCAATATAGTACTTGAAGTTCTAGCCAGAGCAATAAGACAACATAAGGAGATTAAGGGGATACAAATTGGAAAGGAAGAAGTCAAGCTTTCCCTATTTGCAGATGACATGATAGTATACTTGAGTGACCCCAAAGATTCCACCCAGGAATTGATAAAGCTTATAAACACCTTCAGCAACATAGCAAGATACAAGATCAACTCAAAAAAATCAGTAGCCTTCCTATATACAATGGACAAAGAAGATGAGAAGACAATTAGAGATACATCACCCTTTACAATAGCCAAAAATGACATAAAATACCTTGGGGTAACACTAACCAAGCAAGTGAAGGACCTATATGACAAGAACTTTAAGTCCCTGAAAAAAGAAATTGAAGAAGATGTCAGAAAATGGAAAGATCTCCCATGCTCATGGATAGGCAGGATTAACATAGTAAAAATGGCAATCTTACCAAAAACAATCTACAGATTCAATGCAATCCCCATCAAAATACCAACACAATTCTTCACAGACCTGGAAAGAATAATACTCAACTTCATATGGAAAAACAAAAAACACAGAATAGCTAAAAGAAACCTGTACAATGGGGCAACTTCTGGAGGCATCACAATCCCTAACTTCAAGCTCTACTATAGAGCTACAGTAATAAAAACAGCTTGGTATTTGCATAAAAACCGACATGTGGACCAATGGAATCGAATTGAAGACCCTGACGTTAACCCACACACCTATGGACATATAATTTTTGACAAAGAAGCCAAAAGTGTACAATGGAAAAAAGAAAGCATCTTCAACAAATGGTGCTGGCATAACTGGATATCAACGTGTAGAAGGCTGCAAATAGATCCATATCTGTCACCGTGCACAAAACTTAAGTCCAAGTAGATCAAAGACCTCAACATAAATCCAGCTACTCTAAACCTGCTAGAAGAGAAAGTAGGAAGTAATCTTGAACGCATTGGCATAGGAGATCACTTCCTAAATATAACACCAGTAGCGCAGACACTGAGACAAACAATCAATCAATGGGACCTCTTGAAACTGAGAAGCTTTTGTAGAGCAAAGGATACGGTCAACAAGGCAAAGCGACAGCCTACAGAATGGGAAAAGATCTTCACCAACCCCACAAGTGACAGAGGACTGATATCCAGAATATATAAGGAACTCAAGAAATTAGACATCAAAACGACCAACAGTCCAATTGAGAAATGGGCTTTAGAATTAAACAGAGAATTCTCAACAGAGGATACCCAAATGGCTGAAAGACATTTAAGGAATTGCTCAACATCCCTAATCATCAGGGAAATGCAAATCAAAACAACTCTGAGATACCACCTTACGCCTGTCAGAATGGCTAAGATCAAAAACACTGAAGACACTTTATGCTGGAGAGGTTGTGGAACTAGAGGAACTCTCCTCCACTGCTGGTGGGAATGCAAGCTTGTACAACCACTTTGGAAATCAATATGGCGCTTTCTTAGAAAATTGGGAATCAATCTCCCCAAGATCCAGCTATACCACTTTTGGGCATATACCCAAGAAATGCTCAATCATACCACAAGAGCACTTGCTCAGCTATGTTCATATCAGCATTGTTTGTAATAGCCAAATCCTGGAAACAACCTAGATGCCCTTCAACTGAAGAATGGATAAATAAATTGTGGCACATATACACAATGGAATACTACTCAGCAGAGAAAAACAATGACATCATACGGTTTGCAGACAAATGGATTGATCTAGAAAAAATCATCCTGAGTGAGGTGACCCAGACTCAGAAAGACAAATATGGTATGTACTCACTCATAGGAAGATGCTAGATGTGGAACAAGGATGACTGGACTGCTACTCACATCACCAGTGAGGCTACCTGGAAAACGGGACCCCAAGAAAGACACGGAGAAATGGATGAGATCTACATGAACAGCCTGGACATGAGTGGGAGCAATGAAGGACGAGGGTCGAGGGAAAGAGAGCGGGAGATCCTAGCTGGATCAAGAAAAGAGAGGGAGAACAAGGAATAGGAGACCATGGTAAATGAAGACCACATGAGAAGGGGAGGAAGCAGAGAGCTAGGGAGGCCCACGGAGATCCACAAAGATACCACCACAAAAGACTGCTGGCAATGGTCGAGAGACGGCAGGAACTGACCTACTCCGGTGATGGGATGGCCAGACACCCTGTTAGTTGTGCCATAAACCCCATCCAAGGAAGGTCTGAGGAATCTGGATGCAGACATCCACGGCTGGGCCCCTGGTGGAGCACTGGGAGTCTAATTAGTGAGAAAGAAGAGGGTTTATATGAGCGAGAATTGTTGAAGCCAGGGTTGGATAAAGCACAGGGACAAATAACCAAATGAATGGAAGCACAGGATCTATGAACCAAAGGTTGAGGGGCCCCCAACTGGATCAGGCCCCCTGAACGGGTGAGACAGTCATTTGGCTTGATCTGTTTGGGAGGCAGCTGTGTGTTGGTGCCGGGTCCTGGGCTTGTTGCATGAGTTGGCTGTTTGAATCCTGGGACCTATGCAGGGACACTTGGCTCGGTCTGGGAGGGGGGGACTGGACCTGGCTGGACTGAGACTACCAGGTCGATCCCGGTCCTCGGGGGAGACCTTGATCTGGAGGAGGTGGGAATGGGGGGTGGGGTGGCGGCAGGGGGAGGGGGGCGAGAGTGGGAGAACAGGGGAATCTGTGGCTATTATGTTGAACTAAATGATGTTGTAAAATAAATTTACTTAAAAAAAATTAAATAAATAGAATTAAAAAAAAAAAAGATGTACACTCCTACATTGCTGGTGAGAGTGCAAACTTATACAGCTTGTGTGGAAATCAGTGTGGCAGTTCCTCTGAAAGATGAGAATCAATCTACTTTAACATCCAGATATACACCTGGTGATGGTAGCATATCCTTTAATCCCAGCACTTGGGAAGCAGAGGCAACAGAAATCTGTGAGAGTTCCATGCCAGCCTGGTTTACAGAGTGAGTTCCGGGACAGCCTGAGCTGTTACACAAAGAAACCCTGTCTCAAAAAAAAAAAAACAAAAATTACAAACCAAAACAAAATCTAGCTATATTACTCTTAGACATATATCCAAAGAATGTTTCATGCTACCACAATGACACTTTCTCTGCCATGTTCATTGATGTTCTATTCATAATAGCAAGATTGCAAACAACCTAGATGTCCCCCAATATAAAAATGGATCATTAAAATGTGGTACATTTACATAATGGTTTATTACTCAACCATTTGAAAAAAAAATGACATTCTGAAATTTCCAAGCAAATAGATGGAACTGAAAATTCATCCTGAGTGAGGCATGCCAGATTGAGAAAGACAAATATGGTATGTTTTTACTTCTATGTGGATGTTTGCTGTTATAGCAATGATAACCAAGGTACAATCCATGGAACCACTAAGGATAGGTATAGAGTAAGGGACTAGAGGGTATAGATAGATCTTGTTAGAAAAGAGAAATACCATAGATATTTATGGATGGATGAGGTGAAATGTCTGAAATGGGAAAGACAAGTGGGGATGGGACAGGAGAGTTATTAGTGGAAAGGAATCTAGGGAGAGATATCCTAATTTAAGGAACATTTGAGGGGTAATGTGGAAAACTAGTAAAGTAAAAACCTCCTAAAATATATACATATATGAAGACAAACTAAATGAAGTTTCCAAGTAATGGGTGAGACAAGTATCCCCCTGTCAATCTCTTGTCACCATCTGAAGCTTCCAATACCATGTTTATGTTATACCTATTTGAATTGTTTGCTAAGTGGACCCCATAGGAATCCCCAAACAATCCAGGTTTTTGCTCAAACCATAAGTTGCTCTCTAGAAACTAACAGTAAAACTCCACTGCTGAAGACTCATTGGACATGAAAATTTCAACCTGGTGTCTACATAGAGTCTTCACCCCTATGTCTAGGTTCTTTGGTTCAGGAAGGCACTTTGCACTTCTCAAATGAGAATATAAACATCAAATCAGTCACAAATCCTTTATGTGCAATGGTGTACTGGCTGCAAGCTATGCCAGGGCATTGGAGGCACAAAGCTGGTGGGAGTAACCAACCAATAACTGATCTTAGTTAAGGCCCATTCCACAAGATGGAACCCATACCTGACACTGATTAGCTTACCAAGAACCTGAGACTAAACAGGCCAGGAATCTAGAACAAAACCAAATAGTACTGGTCTAAAGAGGAAAAAGAAAAAAAAATGTAGCAATAGAAAGACTCCTAATGATATTCTACTAGACTCATAGATTAGTGCCTTGCTCGGTTTATCATCAGAGAAGCTTCCTTCTGCAGCAGTTAGGAATAAATACAAAGACCCACAGCCATACGTTACACAGAGAGTAAGAGACCTTTGAACATTCAGCCCTAAGTGGAATGCCTCCACTAAACCCCTCCCCTTAGGCCACAGGAAACTCCACTGAAAAGGAGACAGAAAGGGTGTAAGAGCCAGAGAGGATGGAAGACACCAGGAGAACAATGCCCTGTAAATCAACTGAGCAAACTCATATGAACTCACAGAGACTGAAGCAGCATATGAAGTTCCTATACAGATCTGCACAAGGTCCTTTGTGCTTGTATTATTGCTTCCAGTTTAGTGTTTTGTGATTCCTATACTTATATAATGGCTTCCCATTTAATGTAATGATATTCCTGAGAGTGCAAATGAGTAGGTCTCTGGTTCTTATGCCTTTTCTTGGGCTCTATTTCTACTGTTTTTCTGTCTTGCCTGATTTTGATGTGATCATTTTTGTTTTATCTTATTTATTTTATTTAATGAAAATGAATGAATTAAAGTAAACATAGATACTAGCACAAAGGTTAATATCAGAACTGCCATTTATATCTACTAGCAGGAGGAAAAAGCAGTTTTCTTTAATGGAATGACACTGAGTACATCTACCACTGTAGGGCAGATCTCATGGTCAGGAATGGTTGACCAACAAATAATGGATTCCATAGCATTTTTTTGCATGTTTTTTATTAAGTTATAATTTGATTTGTTGTTGATGTTGTATTTTGTTTTCTGGGCATTTTGTTGTTGTGTTGGGGTTTTGGGTTGTTTTTTGAAAAGAACTTAAAATTGGGTGAGTTAGGAGGAGAGAGGGTCATATCAGCATTATTCATAATAGCCAGAACCTGGAAACAACATAGATGATCCTCAATCAAAGAATGGATAAATAAAATGTGGTACATTTACACAATGGAGTGTTACTTAGCTGTAAAAAACAATGACTTCATGAAATTTGCAGGCAAATTAATGGAACTAGAGAAAATCTTTTTGAGTGAGGTAACCCAGACCCAGAAAGACAAACATGGTATGTATTCATTCATAAGAGGATATTGGGAGTGAAGTATAGGTAACCAACTTATAATCCACAGCTCCAGAGAGGCTAGATAACAAGGAGGGCCCAAGCAGGGATGCATAGATTTCCCTGGAAAGGGGAAATAAAAGATATCTCCTGGGTAAAATGGGGGCATGCTAGGGGGATATGGAATGGAAACTTGAGGGAGTGGGTTGGGCAGCTGGGTGCAGGAGGTGGGTTGGGTGTAGGACTAAATGGAGAGAGTAACAAAAAACACATCTTGATGGGGAGTCAATTTTGGGGATAGGGAGAAACACAGTGCCAGGGCAATCCCCAGGAATCCATAAGGATGTCCACAGCTAAGACTCCTAAAAATAGTGGAGAGGGTACCTGGACTGGCCATCTACTGTAATCAAATTGGCGACTACCATAATTGTCATCAGAGAACCTTCATCCAATAACTGATGGAATCAGATTTAGAGACCTACAGCCAAGCACTGGACCAAACTCTGAGGGTCCCACTGAAGAAAGTAAGAAGGGATTGTATGAGTCTTGGGGAGGGGGTCAAGGTCATGATGGGGGAACCCACAGAGACAGCTGACCTGAGCTCATGGGAGTACATGGAATCTGGATCAACAGTTAGGGAGTCTGTATGGGACTGACCTAGGCCCTCTGCATGTGTGTGACAGTTGAGTAGCTTGGTCTTTTTGTAAGGCTCCTATCACTGTGATAAGGATCTGTTCTTGGTGATTAATTGGCCTTTGGGAACCTGTTCCCCATGCTGAATTACCTTGTCCAGCTTTGATGCAAGGGGAAGAACCAGGTCCTATCTCAATTTGATGTTCTATGCTTTGTTCAAGCCCAGGAGAGGCCTGCTCCTTTGAGACTGGAGACAGAGGAAGAAGAGATGGTGATGTGGGTGGGTAGACGGGAGGCAGGGTGAGGGAATGGGAAGAGAGGAGGGAGGGATCTGAAATAACTGTGGTCGGTATATAAAAGAAACGAAAAAAAATCTTAATTTAAAAAAATTTGGCAATTAATAGAATAATTTCTCTAGTTAAGAATCAATGGATGCTAAAAATAATAGGGAAAGTATGATGGGGTATGAAAACATCAGTTTTTACCCTGGGAAATATTTGTTAAATAAAAAGAATGAAAATTGTTAACTATAGAATCAATAAAAACAGCAGACAAACTTGCCCCAGTGATCAAAGTTAACATACTAGAAAATAGGGCAAACTGACACGGCTATCTCTTGATAAGAAAAACTAGACTCTAAAGCATCATTTTCTATGATATGTTTTGCAAAATAGCATAACATGAGTCAGATCATAGGGAAACATCAGAACACAAATTATATGGCATTTTGCAAATAGCTTGTCATTACTTTTCAAAATTCCATGTCTCTCTAATCAAAAGCAAAGAAGTTAGAGTACACAAGAAAAACAGATAAAAAGAACAACTGAAGAATACATCCTTGTGACAATGGATAAAACCTGGAAGTAGATTATGTGGCATAGAACAGAGTTATACTTTTGGTAAACAATGTGGTTTTGGTCATTGCATCTGTGAGTTAATAAATAATCAGAACCAAAATATATTATATTACAAATTCTTATGATAGTATATTGCAGTGGGTAGCCATTCCAGCTTTGACCTGTAAGTTCCAACCCCCATTGAGGCTTCGGTAATGGATATGCCTACAAGGTGGGGCTGAGAGAGGATGCTGAAGACCTGAGATCCGGATGTTCCAGAGAACACCACCAGACCGTGGCACCTTTCCCAGACCCTGTTACCTATCCTTTCACTTGTAAGTTACCTCACAAAATAAACCTCCCTTTAACTATGTGTAGTGGCTTTCATAATTTCACCAATAGTATATCATAAAGTGTACATGTAGCATAAAAATTGGAAAGATTGTAGGAACCAGAGAATGAGAAAATTTTCCAAAAGACTGTGTCTCCTAGCAATGTTAGATGTTATACCATGTAGTCTCATGACTGCCTAATCATGAGCAGAACCAGGACAATAACAATAGATGTGCCTAAGTGGACAGAGAAAAGAACATGTGGCATCAACCCTACACAAAGAACTATAGGCAACTAAGACGTCCAGAGTGTGAGAAACGGTCTTTCGCTTGTAAAGAACACCAATTCATTATCCAGTACCAATTGGTCAGTTCTAAAACACAAATACAAGTAAGAGTATATAGGTTTAGCATGCTATGTTTAGGAGTATATGGGTATATACACATACTTGTATAGCAAAAATTATTTTAAAAGAGGCCATAAATTTGAAAGAGAGCAAGGAGTGGTAAATGGGAGTGTTTTGAGGGAGAAAACAGAGAAATTATGTAATTATATTATAAACTCAAAAATAAAGAAAAAATTCTAAAAAGAATGGAATAAGAAATTTTTAATGTTTAAAAAGGAATTATGCATATAATACAATAAATAAGTACTTCCAAACTGTTTTATATAACTATTATTATAATGTTATAATTATAGAAATACATGTAAATATGATATAAATATGAGCAACTTTTTCTTTTAAAATGCGCTTATAAAGACAGAAAGAGCCATAAAGGAAATAGGGAAAACACATTTTATGAATCTAGATAAAATATGTGTGATCATGCTGCACATAGCTCTGGCAAATTATTTATGCCTTTGAAAATACATAAGGAAAAGAAGCACCAAGATGATATTTTGATGAATCAAATGAAGTTTATGCTATCTGGCCTTAGTATTCTTAACTTATGACTTTTTCTTTTCTCATTAGCAAATGAGGTGATACTGTGGCTATTCTGTCTGAAAGCCATTCAGAACGATAAAATAATAGCCTCACTAGGGGCCACCACACCACAATCATAATATCTTCTGTATCTATATTGTGTTCAGTGGGCACTGTTATCTTCACTGTAAAGAAATTAAAAGAGGCCAAATTTTTTAATAAAGTCACTGAGCCAGAATAAAAGCAAAAAAAATTTGATTAGTCTCCAGTTCATAATTACAATGCTCTGTCTGTTGTTTCCTTACACAATTGATTTATTTCTCTTACTATTGCAAAAGCTGCTTTTATATTTTAAAGAAAGCAAAAAATAATTTATAAATGAAATAGATAAAAGGTGTTATAGTGAGGTGAAAACTATTGTTTTAGTAGGTAGTTTTTGGAATTTTCATATGAACTTTGAAAATAAATATAATATCTAGAACAATGTTTGTGGGAAATATCACATTTTAAATCCTTTGTCAAGAAGAAAAGTCAGGCTGGGGAGATGAATTGGTGGTTGAAGGGCTTTGCTGTGCCAGCATGAGGACCCAAGTTCAAATCTCTAGCATCTATGTAAAAGTTGGACATGATTGCGTGTTTCTGTAACTCCAGCAGTTGGGAGAAGGAGACATGTTAATACTATGGGCTCATTGGCCAGTCAATCTATTTTTAAAGGTAGTGAGAGACACTGTCTCAAAGTATGAAGTGAGAGACAGTAGAAAACACATGATGTGAATTGCTTGCCTCCACATGTGAATACAAAGGCAAGTACATCCATGCACACACACACACACACACACACACACACACACACACACACACACCTGTTGGGAGAATTCCCACAGAGCTACAGCTGGCTTGATTCTGGAGTGTTAGCACCTAGCTTTCATCTGTCTTTTGTGATTACTACCTCCTGTCTCCAGTACCTTGAAGTCTCCTCTAAGAGTTTCCTAGGGGTTCAAAGCCTATGCAAACTTGGTTTAGGAAGAACCTAGAAAACTGTGGTATTTCTTTAGAATTTGAATTTGGTGTGTTCCCTTTGGGGAGCTTAGATAAGAGGTTTTGGAATATGGAGAAGAACTTGCTAAAGATGTGAATTGTGTATCAATAAAATGGCCCTTTGCTAAGCTACAGTGGACCAGTCCAGAGAGACACAGATTCCTCTGAGGCAGGAAAAGGCTAAAACCACCATTAGGTGCCTCCATGTCTTCTTTCCACAGACCCATGTGAACCCACACAGGATATACAACACACATCAAAGGACAAAGGAGGGAAATAAATAATGTGTATCAGATATCCAAGCGGTATGGTTGCAGGGGAGGTCTGTGTAAATTCATTTACCAATACCTCAAGATATATGGAATACTTTAAAATGGGACAAAATTAGATGAGTAGAAATGTTCTTTTTTTAATTTTTTCCATGTGCCATAATATTTCATTAATGCCAAGTGAGTAAACAATCCCACATCAGGAAAATATTTATCTCAGGAGCAAAATGATTGTTATAGCTAAGTATATATACTTATAAAATATCCATTCAATCAAGAATGAGAAAATTTAGAGGAAAAAGTTACTTTACAAAAATTGCACACAAAAATGCAAAATTGACCAAAAATAAAAAAGAAATTTTAGATATGGAAAGATGGTAAATCATACCTGTTATTAAAGTTATATTTGCTATATATTATATTTGGGGTTATTTTGACTCCAAATTTGGAGGAATTATATGTTGCTTCATTCATTCACTATTAACCCATTAATTCTATGTTTCTATAATTCAAACCATGCTTCTTTTTCTCTCCTATGCTTTATTTCATTGAGTCTGTCAAACATGAATAGCAAAACAAAACTCTGGTTTTGGTGACTGTGTTAGAGTCTGACTAAATGCTGAATGGCTAGTGAAGACATAGAATTGGAGAAGATACCTAGAGAAGTGATTCTTTTCATCTTAAAATAGGTTTCTAGTTCATGAAAACTAGAAATAGTTTTAGGACACACAGGTCTCACCCACATTTGCTTACAAATACAAACCAAGTAAGTAACCTAAACAGGAAGACCAGCAGGGAGGTCAAGTAATGTTTTTAATTTGAAAGGATAGAGATAGTGAGCAGAAGCCTCCAGGTATTAGAGTTCAAATAAGGTAGAAGGATTGTACAAAGTTACCTGAAGGCGCTTAAGCAATGAGACTTCTGCTACCTTCTAGACATTACAGCCAACTTCTAAACACTCTGTGACAATTTTCAATTTTTTCCTTGTTAATTACTGAGACTTAAAATAAGTGATATGCTTGAATTTTTAAGTTGACAATATGCTCAAGATTGAGAGGATAGGGTGGTGGAGAGGACCTGGGAGCAGTTGGGAGAAGGCAAGACATCTGTACATCGTAGGAGAAAAACTAAAAATGAAGAATTTGTAGAAAAAGTTAAAAGACTCAAAACTCACTATATTGGTCTTCTAATAGTCCCAGTTCAATTAAAATTTAAAGCTGACTTTGGAGTTGGAGAATGGCTCTCTCCTTCTTTAAACTCAAGCATGTTGTTAAAAGGAAAATGCAAACTCCCTGTATCATGCCAGAATAAAAGAGCCATCTTCTGCTATGGGACAGGACAAAAGCCAAATTAATTAAGGGACTATTCTATTACTAATCACAACTCTTTGATTCTATTCTGATTCTTTAAACTTTTCTTAAAGTATGAATTTTATATCAAAATTAACAAGATTAACATATATAGATATATATATATTTTAGACTTTGTTAAGATATGAATGGTCATATAGAGTAATAACTAATTCTAGAAAAAAGGCTAATTCTAGAAAATTAGCATATATATGTCTTTGTGTTCAAGTCTCTTATCAGTTTTCTGCAGGAAATCACGGCCAGACCTAACATCAACTGAAGTCTCCAGGAAGAAGATGGGGCCCCACAACAACAACAATTCCACGTGGACATTAATAATATCACTAAGCTGACAAACATAATCTACAGATCAACTTTGAACTACAAGGTGCTCAGAGCAATTTTGAGATGACTAGCTGAGATGATCCAGTCTCAACGACTACTTGAATAAGTACTTGAGACAAACCCTGAACTTTGGCATTATACACAAACTGGATAATGAAGGATATAGTTACCTTTCCTAGAATTTGACAACTAAACTAAAATTTTCTTTCAGGAAAAAGATAACTTCGCCCATACCCAGCAGGAAGCAATTTTACGAATACGACGCCAACATTCCCAAAGAGGTAGTGTGGGGCAGGTGATTTTTTGGTCTTTTTAATGGTTTTTGGGTCTGGGATAATTTTCATTGTTTAGGGGGGTTGGTTACAAGTTGTTGTCAAGGGTTAGGAAAAAGACTAAGCAAAGGAGATTAGATTTAAGGTTCTTGTTAAAAGAAAGAAAGAAAGGAAGAAAGAAAGAAAGAAAAAGACAATTACTAGTTTTAAATACTTTACATTGGATTAGATTGTTTTATATTGTATACAAATTTGAAATTGATATTGTTAGAAAATGCTATATGTATATTTCTAATTGTATTTATACCATTCATTTAACAATGTAATGCAATTTTCTGATCCTTGAATGTTATTATTACCAACTATTAGGATATAAAGAAATGAAAGCTAGTAGTTAGACATTACAATAGAACTTGTAGTCATATTAGATATGTTTTAAAAATTGAGCAGATATATTTTAGACAGGTCATCTTCAAACCCTTCAGAGATCTACAGAATATGGCATTTAAAATGTTTTAATAACTTAGAAAATTTTCTTTTTTGAGACATGTCGGCTCCTGGCAGTACCAATCTACTTCAGAGAAAATATGGGCATTGAAGAAACTGCATATGGAGTTAACTTTCATTATGGCAAAAGTTAGCCACTGGACAACAAAGTATCCTCAAATCAACAGGACAAAATGTACAGACAGGACATGAAACAAAGGACTACTGATTCTTGCCAAAAAAAGGTGGTTATTGCTTTATCAAAAGGCATCTTCTGAGGCCAGGGCAATATGGCCCCATCCCTGAAGTGGCCTTCACAATCCGGAAAAGGTACAGTGCCCTTGTATTCGAAGGCAGCTTAACAGGCAGAGGGCCGATGGCTTCTGTTGTGCAATGGAACAGCAGCTGAAAGCTCACGCCTCTCGATAGTAGACTGGCATTTGGGATGTGGAGAAGAAGGGGATGCTGAGATGAAGCCATATATACACAGCCAAAAAGAATTCTGTAATCACTCATTTGCTAGAAGTCATGGCCATCCTGGGTATACCTGCTCAAATCAAAATTGACAATGCTCCATCATATGTCTCTGTTAAAATGAAACAGTTTTTTGCTTATTACAATATAAAGCATATTACAGGTATACCACATAATCCTACAGGTCAAGCAGTTATAGAAAGATCAAACAGAACTCTAAAGGATATGCTAAATAAACAGAAAGGGGTAACAAAAATCCCCAGAAATAGACTGCATAATGCTCTATTAACTTTGAATTTTCTCAGTGCCAATGAGAAAGGAACAACAGCTGCAGAGAGACATTGGATAATAGAAAAAACTACAGAATTAAATCAGCCTATATACTTTAAGGATGTGCTGACCTCAGAATGAAAACCAGGGTATGTATTACGTTGGGGATAAGGTTTTGCTTTTGTTTCTACAGGAGAAGATAAGCTGTGGGTACCATCAAAATTGATAAAGGTTTGATTTGAAGAAGAGAGACCTCTTAATTAGAGGAGGTGATAGTTCATCAACCAGCATGAACATACAATTTAAACTAACTTGTACCAGTAACACATGCCTTTTCATTTAATCAGATAATAACTTGCCAAAAAGGAACATCCCCAAAATTAGTCTTGGGGAAAGGTTTTTGTTTTTGTTTTTTAGGAGAATGAAGGTTAAGGAATCTGAAGAACACTGGACAAATGAGACAACTGAAGAAAAGAGACAAATCATCTATCCCAGGAAACATAGTGAAATGGCGTATGGTTATATATTATCTAAAAAATTTTATGTCTTCCTAAATGTTTGTTTCTGCTTTTCTCTAAAGATTTAACTCTATTGGTCTTCTAATTTTCTCTGATTTGTCAAATACAAATGGACTAGACATTGTTTAGGTATTTATTACTTGTATATATTGTATATAGTTATTGTACTTTTGTATGTAGTTTTTCTTATGTTAGTTATAACCTTATGCTTTTTTTTCTTTTTATTAAAATAGAAAAGGGGAAATGTGGTGGTATTCTAAATTGTACTAAAATGTGATTTTGACTGTATGTTAATAAATAAAGTTGCCCGGGGGTCAGAGCTATTAGAGCCATAGCAAGAGTGTGGCGATGGTGGCACATGACTTTAATCCCAGCCCTTGGTAGAAGAGCTACGTAGATCTCTGTGTGTTCAGGGATGCAGCCAGCATTGGAGACATATGCCTTTAAGACCTGGGGGGCTGTACATACAGACAGTGATGAGGCAGTCACGTGTTTGGGTTTACAACAAATGAGAAGGCAGAACAAAAGACTATGAAAAGATATACACACAGGAAATAGGTCTCTTTCGGGAAGCTAGGAGCACCGCAGGAGGAAGGGTGAGATTTTAGCTCTGAGCTCTGATCTCTTGGTTTTCTCTTTTACATTGGTTCTGTGTTTCTTATTTAATAAAACTGTTGGTTACATCTACAGGTGAACTTTAAAAAGAACCAAATAATAGAAAATGTCATATAAATTTAAGTATTGGAGTCAAGTAGTGAGCTTTTTATATCACAGTTCATTTATCAGATGAGAAATAACACCATGTCTACAGAAGAGTAATTCAGAATGGATAAATTTATCACATTCTTAGTCACATGCCTCTCAGAAAGTTACTTTTCTTAACGAAGCACAACTCTTAAATGGAATTAAAAACTCTCTTCTACCTAGTATGAAATGCTATGTTTTTTTCCTTATAGTGATGAATATTTTAACCCAGCTACTTTAAATTGGTCATGCATCATTTTTACTTGAAATAACCTTCAGGTAGGGGCTGGTAGAATATAGCATAAAATGGCTTAAATGAAAAATGGTTTGGAGCAAAATACTGATATGAAGAATTACTGGGGCAGCAAGATTAAATTTTTAAATGAATTGGCTTTCCCCCCATTTTTAGTGCACCATTCCTAAATGTTTCTGCATTTTATACTGAAATAGTGATATAATTATAATAACCCTGTTAGTACTTATAGTGACAAATTTATTTGTAGTTAATTCATTTATTTTTATGTAGGGACTTCCATAGGATTACACTTTAATTCAGTATTAACCAGGCTATTATTTTAAAGTGTTTCCAGCTTGGCAATAAATAGTGGTGATTTAGTTATAATTGAATAGAAATGAGTGTATGAAAACCTAATGAAGTTCAGAGAAGTATTCATTATGTTTCAGTACATTTATATTATCTACTCTCCCAATAAATTGCTGTAACTCTATTGTAATTAACTAGGAATTAACTCATCTAATTTTTAAAAACAATTTCTGGTCTTGGAATTATTACTGTGTTACATAGCCATTGCAAACCTAATTGAGAGTGTAAGGAACATATCTTTTAATGAATCAAAACAAAAAAAATTAGTGTAGCAGTGCAAGTAGATTATAATTGACTGTAATTGTTTACAGAATCATGTTTTGGTAGCATCCAACGGTTTTCTTCATAGCATGCCCTTGATATTAAATGTCTTTCTGTATTCTAGACTTCAATGCTTTATCAAATACTTACACTCTATTCCTCTTCTGTTCTTTATTGTCTGGTATAAAGCATTATCACATTATCCCCTGTCAGAGAGTCATTTTTAATTTCTAAAGGATGGTATATTTTTTTATCTCCTCCTCTTTTTGTGTTTTAAAGGTAAGTTTCTCTGTTTTCCAGTCCCCACAATGTTGAGAATTAACTAAGTGACTATATATCACTACTCAGGTCATCTCACCTTACCTTCTTCCTTTCATTTTCTTTTTTTTCTTTCTCCTTTTTGTTTTATGGAGCTTTGTGGAGGTAGAACTCTCACACCTGATAATTCACCCTTTTAAAGCATATGATTCAGTGGCATCTTAATCAGATATTTGAATCACTGTAGCTAATGCTCAATAAAACAAATTAGAAAAGTTTTGTGTTGTCTGCTGGCTTCCCTGTTCAATTCTTCCACAATAGATGGCATGGAAAATCAAAACAGCTCCTGTCATGGCAGCAGGAATCAGAGACTGAGAATGTCTATGCTAAGGGTTTTTGAATTTTTTTCCTTTTATTCTACATAATTCTAAGTAGATGGGATGGTGCTGCTCACATTTAGAATGAGCCTCTTATCCTCACAATACACAGAAGTATGCTTTACAACTCTGTGAGAAGCTTCTCTACTCATTTGAATTGTCAGTCAATATTAGCCATCACAAGTGATTTTAGGCTGTCCACAGGTATGCTGGAGAGTAGATAACCATTAAGTTTATCTGTCACCTAAAATAGAAACTCATTTTCCCTTATCAACTTCTTCCATATTTCCCTACACCATCTACTTCCTCTAGTTCTAACCTTTTTTTCTATTATTGTGTATTTCTCTATTCTGGGTTATTTGGGTTTTTTTTGTATGTGACTGGAATGGAATCTTACAAAATATGGTCATAGTTTGTTTCGCTTATAATGTCTTGAAGCTTTATTCATTTTGGAATATATATGTATGTATGTATATGCATATGAACAAAATATATTTATTAACTAAATAGGATTCCACTGTGTGGATTCAGCATCATTTTATCATCTATTTGTCAGCTTGCACATATTTTCTTAATTTCTACCATTTGAATATTATGAATGCTGCTTTCTAGAAACTCTGTACAATTTTTTTGTAGAAAGGGATTGGTTTGGTTATGCTTATTATTGCTGTGATGAAGCACCATGACCAAAAGCAACTTAAGGAGGAAAGGATTTATTTCACTCATAGTTCAATATTAAAATCAGTGTGGGCAAAAACTGAAACAGAGAAGAACCTGGAGATAGGAGTTAATGCAGAGGATGCAGAGGCCATGGAATGGTGCTGCTTATTGGCTTGCTTCTCATGGCTTGCTTGTCCTGCTTTCTTATAGAACTCAGGACCACCAGCCCTGGGATGGCTCCACAAACAATGGACTGGGCCCATTTATGGACTACGTAAATCACTAATTAAGAAAATGCACTCCAGACTTGCCTGCAGCCTGATCTTATGAACACAGTTTCTCAATTGAGGCTCCCTCCTCTCTGATGACTCTAGCTTGTTTCAAGGTGACAAAATGAGCCAGTACGTTGATAGTTTTTTTCTTATGGATATATATCTAGGAGTAAAATTCCTGGGTCAGATATTAATGACTGTTTTGAGGAAATACTTACTGCCTTCCACAGTGTTTTACTCTCCCATAAACAGTGGACATGGGTTTTGATTTCTCCAATTTGTTAACAAGTCTTACTCTCTAGTTTTATTAATTTTAATTACTATAGTGAATGTAAAATGAAAATCTCAATGGGCTTAAATATTTGTTTCTCTGAGTAACATTGCTGAGCATTTTCTTATATGCTAATTGAAAATTGTAAATTGGTGTAGTTTCCTTACAGAAATAGCTCTTTAGGTCATTTTTTCTTTTTCCAACTAGGTTACTTATCTCTTACAATTAAGTTAGAGTTTCCAGATATTTGGACATTTTGAATCCCTTTTCAAATATATGAATTGTAAAACTTGCCTGGCTGCAGATTGTTCTAACACTGCAAACAAAACAAAAATCACAGGTTGCCATGATAGGTTTTTATTAGTGTCATTACCAACACCCAGTTAGTTACTAAGAGAGTTGAACCTTCATCTTATATTTATTTTCATGTTTTAAATTTACAGTAGTTAGAGAATTTTAGCACAGAGTTGTGAATGGTAGGCAGTCCTTCTTTACAATGTAATTACTTATCAGTGTGGGACCTTTAAAACTTCAACTTTAACAATGTCTACAACACTTCATGTAGCCATAAAACCTTTTAAAGAGAAGTACAGTTCCCAGACAAAAAAGCCTTCTTTTCCTATTCCCTAATAAAAGACCACTTGATAGCCAAATTTTCAACCACCATCATCAAGGGCTTCAGCAGAGGAAATATTTCAAAGCTCAGGACAATGACATAGGCCATGTGCCTATTTCTCACATCTGGCTTTGTAAATGGATTTTTCTTTGGGTCTCCAGCTCACAAAAAACAACTTGGAGACTTATTATTAATTATGAAAGCTCAGCCTCAGCTTACCCTTGTTCCTAACTCATTCTTACAGCTCAAATCAATCCATATATTTTAATCTATGTTCTTTTAAGTAGCTCAGTTATCTTTACTTTGTATTGCCCATCCTGCTTCCTCCACATTTGACTGGTGACTCCAACTTTCTTCTTCCCTGAGTCTTCTCTGTCCCAAGAAGTCCCACTTAACTTCTTCCTGACTAGCTATTGGACATTCAGCTCTTTACCAGTCACAATGGCACATCTTCATGCAGCATAAAGGAATATTTTCCAACATGACTTCTCAATGCATGTAGTATTTAAACTGTCATCTCAATTGAATGCTCTGAAACAGTCTGAGTTTATGTTAGTATACTGATAAATTTTTGCTCTTTTGTTTCTCATTTTATATGGATCCATGTCTGTACAGTGGAAACCTTGTTCCCAAGATATAGAAATATAGGCTTCAATAGACTTGTTTTTCTTACATTTTTTTTGTGGCATCTCTGGAGCTAATGTCCTTGTTTATCATTTAAGTGTGTTTTGTTGTAATCACTGATCCATTAGAGTGATTAGTGCTATGCACTATTCTTCTTCTTATTATTATTCTTAAGACACCACTAAACTATTTTACTTTCAGAAACTCTGTTTTCCACCATCATCTAGATTGCAGGATGCTTTCCTAGATGTATTTCAAGGTGTCACAATCCCTTTTACATGTGATATGTTAAGCTAAGCCCTCTACTATTTACAAAAATCTAACATCACTTAAAATGTGATTCTCACACACTGGCCCTTATACTTAAACCCTTTACCTTAGTGGATAGAATCAATGTTTCAGTCATCTAAAATTATGCATGAACATTATAGGAACATTTTTTTTCTGCTATAAAGGATTTGTCTAGAGATAGGAAATACCATTTGAACATCATTCTATTTTTCTGGGTTTGTAATGAAATATTCTATCTCAACTTTAAGCCTATACTAGACAAATAGGTGTTAGATAGTACCTAATGTGACACATGGACCCTCTTATACAAAGAAGTCCCACAGATGTAAACTGCATATAGTAATTACCACACTTGAAGTATGATATTATGTAAAACACTATTAAGAATAAAAAGAAAAGTCCAAGTACTTTTCTCCGGGAATGCTGTATAGATGTAGTATAAGAAGCAAAACAAAAAATAAAATAATAGTCACTAACATTCAGAATATTTCCAGTTTTAGACTTGCCAACCAAGTGAGAGACAGCTTGCTGACAAGTCTCACATTGACTGCCAGTCCCTTCCTCCTCGATTCTGTGGCACTCAGAGTTATGTAACAGATTGGAGCAAACTTACTATTTTGTTTTTAGATTGCCCTTCTACTCCTATTTCAGGGTAAGAGTAGTGTGTTCATTTTCAAAATGATGGCGTAGGGAAGTGGACCCTTTGATGATGTAGGCTGCTCTTGTAGAAATCAAGTACTTCAAACTATTCGTTTCTCCCCCTGAATGTGCGGCCTTCCACTCTACCTTCTCCAGCTGCTCTTACTACTTATACCTTTCAGTGAATGTGTGGTAGTGAATATTAAAGATCATTTTAATTATAATCACTTTCCCTTTCAAGTGAGAAGTTGAAGGCCACAACCTAGGATTTGTTTAAGTGTAATAAACCATGGTGACAACTATATTTATAGACATGAAAATATGAATCAAAGAACACAAGCAAAATAGTATTCCGTGATATCAGCATTTCCATCATTTTATGTGTGCTAGAAAAGACTCAACAAATTCATGTTAATTTCTTAAAATTTTCTAATGAACATAATTAAACCATTAAGAGTTCTTTGAGGATGGGGTAAGTTAATGACAAGTTATATGTAATTAGTGGTAATAATTATGTATAACTTGTTCAGGTGAAATAGACTATTGATCTTTTCTCATGTTTATAATAGTCTCTTGTATAATTTTTAGCATCCAGTGAGGTTTTTAATCTATTAATTCTAGTTTTCAATTCTAAAATTTCAACTTTCCTGCTTTTTTATAATGATTTTTTTCTTTAAAATTTCCCATTGGTTTTTGTATGTTTTGAGAGAATTTATAAGTGCTGCTTAAAGTGTTTTTATACTTTAAATTCCAATTCTAAGTGATCAATTCTGAAATACTATATGTAGGGTTACAGTTATATGGACAGATCAGGTTGTATCTTTGTACTTAGGAATACACAAAAACACATGCACACAGGCATACTCACACACATACATAATACATAAGGGATATACATATATACATAGCATGTTAGGACTATCTCTCCCCACTCCACCCCCGTGTGTGTGTGTGTGTGTGTGTGTGTGTGTGTGTGTGTGTGTGTGTGTGTGTTGGCTGCTTGTTTGTATGTGTACCACATGTGTGGCTGGTTCCTGGGAAGGTCAGACAGACCTTCGAAGTCACCCAATACCCTGGGAGCTAGAGTTACACAATTGTGAGCCATCACATCAGTGCTGGGAACTTAATCCAATTCCTTAGCAGAAACAGTAAGTCATCTTAAGAGCCCAGCCCTCTCTCAACCTATCTTTTGTCTTGTCTTTTATTTTTCCTCTTGTCTCTTGGTTTTACTACTACCTATCTGTTTGATACTTACTTTTTTTATTTCCTTATTCTGCCTAGTCCTCTAGCATTGTTAATCCCTGAAGATAGGCATAGTCTTCTGTTATTCCTAATTAACATGCTGGGAATATTGTATCATTAATAATATTTTTATTCATATATAAATTTTAAATCATCTTCATTGTGATAAAATATAAAATTTACACTCCCATTTTTTGCATAGTCACTTTTTAAAAAATGTTTATTTATTTTACATATCAACCACTGATCCCCTCTCATCCCTTCTCCCACTCCTCCCCTTCTCCCCATCCCTCATCCCCTCCTCCTCCATAAGGGTAAGTTCTCCCATGGGTGGCTTGGTACATTCAGTTGAGGCAGGACCAAGCCCCTTCCCACTGTATCAAGTGTGAGTAAAGTGAACAATCATAGGTAGTGGGATCCAGAAAGCTAGCTCATGCAGCAGGGATAGATACTGATAACACTTCCAGGGACCCCTCAAACAGACCCAGATACATATCTCTCTCCCATATTCAGAGTGTCTAGTTTGGTCCTGACTGGCTTTAGCTCAGCAGTTACTTCAACAATGTGTCATGTGTTTGAGTACCACAGTCAACCACTTACAAAACCCCATTTTTAGAACCCTTTTTAAGTATACAGCACAGAGACTTTAAGCCCTTTCACAATGTTGTGTCAACATTGTCACTGCCTACTCCCATACTGTTTTCATTATGCCCGAGTTGGAGACTTAATTGATATTGTGAAGGTCTGTGATAAAGATAACACTGATGGACAAAAGCAACATTGGTTGCTGTGCAATAGCTATGTGGCCAAAGGGGGAAAGTAACTGTTGCAGGAAGCACGTGTATTTAATTGAGCAGTTTAAGAATGAATCAGGTGAAATGTGAAATAAGTTTTTCTTTGAAATGCGACACAGATAGGAAGAAAATAGAACTGACTACTACAAATTGTAGGAATGTTGGGAAGAAAATCCAAGGAAATCAAAAGTTTTACTAAGTTTATGATTCTGAAAGCAATCCAGTAAATATCAAGTGATGAAGTCTTCCTTCTTAGAATATTCTGGAGTATTTTGAAAATTGTATTACAATTAGACTTTAATTCATTAGTGAAGGGACTCTAGCCAACTCAAGCATGGCAAACATAGCTCCATCAGGCCTGTCCTTCATCCTCTATTCCCTACACCTTGCTAAAAATTGTTAGATTACATCCCTAAAAATAGCAGCCAAGATCTAGTCCCTGACTTGGCCACTTCTGAGGCTGACTATCAAGGTCCAGCTATCAAAGTATTGAAGCCCAGCAATCA
The DNA here is from genome assembly GCF_004664715.2 of Peromyscus leucopus. Taxonomy (NCBI): domain Eukaryota; kingdom Metazoa; phylum Chordata; class Mammalia; order Rodentia; family Cricetidae; genus Peromyscus; species Peromyscus leucopus. Next base: position 12,908,693 of record NC_051081.1, read on the forward strand.
AAACTTCCTTTGGCTCACCTAATTAACCTTCCCAATTAAAACCCAACACCTCATCCTTACATGAAGTTTCTCCTTGTACCTTTATAAACTTCCATTTTCCCATGAGCCACATCTGTCTCCTCTCTACCTTTATGCCCCTTTGGGACAAATATCCCATTCCTCTCTCCCTTGTCCCCTTCCCCCTTTCCCTCTTCTTCTATCTCCCATCTTTGTCTCTTATTCCCTCTCAAGCTACTTCTGCCTATACTTCTATATGACTGGCAGCTCCTTCCAGTCTGATGGCCACATTAGATTGACCTCTCCATTTTCAGTAAATGCAATAATAGTGCTGACATTACAGCCCATCAAGCTGCTTTTTCACCCTGTCTTGTTTTGTTTTGTTTTTTGCCCAGGCTACCCCTGCTACATAACCTAGATAATAATATACCTAACCCTCCTTCAACACAGGATACTCTCCAAACCCAAACTGCATATTTTTCCTGACCCTCTGGTGGCTGTTCTCCCAAGATCCCCTCTCACCCACAAGTCCCATCTATCTTCCCATATGTCTACTTTTCCTCTGCCCAGATAATTGCGAAACATCTACTGCCAATTGACTTCTTAAATTCATTAACTGTCCAGACATCAAACACCTTAAATAAATCCCACACTCCCAATTACAAGATATAACTAAACTTAAGTCATGCACACTCTCATGGCCAAGCCCTCACTTAGGTCAAGGTCATCCAACAAACTCTCTCCTCAACTGTACTGATATCTCTTTCCATGCCTTCCCCTTCTCTCTGCACCTCTCTCCAATGGCCCGTGTTAGTTACTGTCTCTCTCACTGTGTGATACTCCACTTGCCAATGCCCTATCACACTACAGACTACTTTTCACCTTAACAGTCCAAGTTCTCCTGTGAGAACCAAAGCCACGTTCTCTCCATTCTTCCACACCAACTCCAAAACCTGTTAGAGACAATCCCTCTCACTTTTTGCCAAGAGCCTCCCTAATCATCCATGTTCCTAAAATATTTCAATTTCAGAACCCACCTAAACACCCCAGGAAAGACTATTCTGATGTAAGAAAAGCCTCTCAAATTGTATTCTCCTAAACCCAACCAGACCCTGCTTTCAGATAACAGTTGCTGTACTTTTAACATTATAGAGCCAATCTAAATTTTCCTGCCTCCTCTCACAAATGCTTGAACAGACTCCAGATAAGTACTCCTGCCAGCCAACAGCCTAAGTGTTCCTGCCTGTTGCCTCTTCCCAAGGGTGGGATCTTTTCTCCCTCCCATGGTCTTGGGATTCCTCTTCCAACTATCAGGACCATGAATCTAAAGATTTCAAATGTACATCCAGCAAAAAGGAATGTACTGTAAGCTCTTCAACTTTACCTCTCTCCCTAGCTTACCTGTCCCAATAGATTTCAAATCAACTACAGACTGTTCTAACAACTCCCTCCCCAGCCCTGTAGCTGGCAGTTTCTCCAGTCCTGCCCAGCCCTGTGTTTGGGATGAATCTCTCCCATCTGCATTCTGCAGCCTCTTGGTCCAAACTAAACACACAGAGGCTTATATTATTTACCAACTATATGGCCTAATGGTCAGGCTTCTTGTTAGCTAGATCTTATAACTTAACCCATTTCTATTAATTGATATGTGGCCATGTAGCCGTGGTGTTACTGATCTGCTGGCATCTTGTTGCTCCTTGGGCATCAGGCTGGAGTCTCATTGACCCCACTCTTCTCTCATTATCTCTTTTGGATTTTCCCACCTGGCTTCATCCTGCCCTGCCAAAGGCCAATGTAGCTCTATTTGTTAACCAATGGAAGCCACACATATTCGCAGCATACAGAAAGACATCCCACAGCACAGCCCCACCTGTTTTCTCAGAATCTGCATCCTGGTCAAGCCTCATAGACTACACATCCCTATGGTACAAATGAAACACCTTGCTCTTCCCAGTCTTGACCAACAATCTTGTGTCCACTTAGAATGACACTGCAATGCCAGCAGAAAGCAGCCAGAGATAGCGTCACTTACTTACCTAACACCTAGCCACACAAAAATAAAGCAAAACTATGGGAATTTTTTTTCCAGCCTGAGCATGGCAAACATGGCTCTGGTAGGCCTTTTCCTTCTCCCCCATATCCTCTGCCTTGCTGAAAACCATTACATTGTACTCCTAAATGTAGCTTCAAAAGGGTTTTCCCTTATTGGCCACTTCCTCCTCCTGAGGCTGACTATCAAGGTTTAGTTATTAAAGTATTGAAGTCCAGTAACTAAAAGACCCCTTTTGCTTACCTAAGGTTTCCCCCTTTTAAAACCTCTATAAACTGCCATTTTCCTATGAGCCACATCTGTCTCCTTTCTGTCAGTGGCAGTCCTTTGTCCTCCTCTGGAACAAATGCCCCTTTCCTCTCTCCCTTGTTTCTTTCCCCCTTCTCCCTCATCCTGTATCTCCTGTCTTTGTCTATTGTTCCCTATCCTTTGTCTCTCTGAAGCAAATAAATCTCCTTTGTTCTGAGAACTTGTTCTTGGGGCTCCTGAGCCAATACCATTTCCCTCTTGGTTAGCTCCAGCCAATTTTTGTATTTTAACATGTCATGTCACTGGAAAATGTCTTTGCCTTTGGAAGAGTTTTATGGCAGTGTTATATAGTAAGAGAAGTTAGGTGAAGACATAGGGTAATGATCTGTTGTGGAATGCTGATATGGGGCTGTGGAAGTCTTGAATGGAAAAGGTAATAAAGAGAGGGATGTAGAATTATGTTCAACAATACTTGCTGATCTCCTTTGTGCTCTGTTATCTTCCTTTCTTCCCTGCTCCACCATCCCCTTGCAAGGAGCTGCTAATCAGGTCAGTCACTGGGAAGTACAAGGCCTCCCTAAGGCACAAGTTTGTTTCTTTTCATGAAACATATGCTAGTATAATTAATTAAAAATATATCATTATCTGCAGAGAAAATTATCTATATACTTAAAGAATCTAAGAAATTTTGCTGATATGCTGCAAAGCTGTTTCCTCTGGAATAAGACATTCTTCCTAAAGGGAAAAGAGAGACTCATGGCAACTACAAAGCTCACAAGAATATTATACAAATTCATAAGAAAGAAGACTATGAGACCCATCTCCATGGCTCTATAAATTGTAAATAACTGCTGGAGTGAAGAGATTCATTGGTGATATGCCCATCTGTAGGTTTTACCAAGCCATTCTAGTGAGGTGATTTTGTTCATTGTAATCTATTGTAGGGTAGGGCTTTGGGAAATACAGCTGCCTGGGTCACTGTTACTCCTATAAGTAGTGGCAATATACTCAAGAATTTATAAAGCTAGATTTATATTGATTAACTTCTTTAATATGTCAGTAGTGATTTGTTTGGGGTGTAGAAATGTTTGTTCATCTTTCTAGGAAAAGTCATGCAAAACAACTGAAACCTGCACAGGAACCAAGAGTCAAATAGGAGTCAAACAGATTTTCATAGCCCCAGTGATGGGCAGAATATGAAACTTACATCTTATGGATTGGAGTGCTTCCTTAATGAATTAAGTCCACCAAGAGTACACAGTGATATTCCACAAACAGCTGAAGAAGCACAAAATACATAACATTTCTGGAAAATAGAACATACTTTCTAGAGAAGTAGATGAGCAGTGGTAACTTAAGCTGATTTGCTGCTCGGAGAAGAAAATGTGGTAGAAACAGTGAAAGACTGGATGTGGTCAATGAGTCTTGGAGTCTCAGAACACCAGAACAGACAGGACTATGTTTAGCAAAGCCAATAAAGAAGGTAGCTCATAAGGGACCACAGGGCTGGTATATGGCTTTATTGACTATTATGAGGCCCATTTTGGGATATAATTATTATGATGTTTCAGTAATCAAATAATATTAGTAAGCATTTCCATATCTTAAAATAATTGTTTTCATGTCTTGGTGATTTCATAATCTTCTAAGAATTCTTTAAAATACATTATAAGTTGTTTAAATTAATAGTTAACCTGGGATTGGAGAGAGATGATTCAACAGTTAAAAGTCCTTATTGTTCTTGCAGAAGACCCAGCCTTGGTTGCCAGACCCAATATGGAAGCTCACAATCAACTGTAAACACCACATAATACATATGTATACATGTAGGCAAACAGTAAATCATGAAAAAAATTCTACAAAATAATTTCAAAAGTAGTTATCCTATTTTGTTACAAAAAAACGAGAGTCAGAGTGTCTGTTAATATGTATGCACTTGTGTTAATTTTTGCCAAAAAGTGTAGAGGGTAGAGAATAGAATTTATGGTATGGTGGTTTTGAGTATAAAATAAATCAAATGTTCAAAATCATACATTATCAGATATTTTTTCAGATATCCAAAAAATAGTACAGAAAAATTACAGTAGTACATGGCAAAAATGTATTTAGATGAAACTTTAATAATTTAAAGAAGTCTTAGCAATCTTAAGAACAAGAAATATTGTGTTAGGAATAAGGAGAAGATTAAGAATGTCAATAATTCAATTCAACACATTAGTAGGAAAATGAACATAAGCATTCGGAGAACTGCTTATTAAAATACAGTGTTATTAACCACTAAAAATTGAGCTTTAAACAATACAGGAACTTGAAAATATTTAATGAGCATAATTAGAATATAATTTTTCCAGTCCTGATTTATAATCAAATGATAAATAATTTCTACTAATTGGAAAGAAGACAACATCTATCTATCAATATTACTGACAATTCCTCTGTGGAGTTTTTGTCAGTGCATAAATCCAAATTAAAATGAAAGGGATAAACAGCATTAAGGAAGGAATAAATAAATCTATATTGACTACTTCTGTCACTTCATGCAAAGAAAATCCAATAAAAGAATCATCTAAAAATTATTAAACTCATACATGAAGCTGACTGTCAAAAAATGAAAATACAAATGTTGTGGGATGGCATTCTATATGCTGTGAATATGTGTTGCTGTGATTGGTTGATAAATAAAACACTGATTGGCCAGTAGCCAGGCAGGAAGTATAGGTGGGGCAAGCAGACTAGGAAAATTCTGGGAAGAGGAAGGGCTGAGTCAGGAGTCACCAGCCAGACCCAGAGGAAGAAAGATGACAAGGCAGAACTGAGAAAAGGTACTAAGCCATGTGGCTAAACACAGATAAGAATTATGGGTTAATTTAAGTGTAAGAGCTAGTCAGTAATAAACTTGAGTTAATGGCCATACAGTTCATAAATAATATAACCTCTGTGTGTTTACTTGGGTCTGAGCAGCTGCAGGACTGGTGGGTGAGGGAGATTTGTCCTGACCATGGGCCAGGCAGGACACAGAAAAACTTCCAACTACAATTGGTGCCCATTGTGGGCCATTGAGCCATATAGACCTAAGAAAATTTAAAGATTCTGAATGCACAGAAACGGAGCCACACTGGGCTTCCTCATCTCACAGTCTCATGCCAGCAGCAGCGCAAACTTGTCTCCTGACACTGCTTGTGAGATGGAGCTGGCTGCCAGCCACCACCAGCTGAGAGGCATGGCTGCGGATTCCTGCCACAGTACACAGAGGCGTCTCCAAGCAGTACAGTGTGGTGCCTGATGGATTTAGCCTTTGCTAGTAAAGACAGGGGGTGGGGGGGGAGTGGTTTCTGGGTTATACACTACTTTAGTGGAGGCATAGACCCACTGCTTCCGAGAGTTGGTGGTACTCATGGCTCCCAGAGCCAGAGCTGGGGGTAAACATAGTTCTGCCACATTAGAAAGCTGAAGTGGGCAGAGTCAACAGCCAAAGCTGCCATTTCAGTCCTAGTAATCATGCAGTTTAAAGCAACAGATTCACAATAAAACATATTCAGATAAAATAAACCTCTGAATGATCTACGATGTGTGCAAAAAAATATACCTAGGCTTGGAAGAGAGAGGAAAAGAAATATAGACAGTTACATAAAAGAAATAGAAAGTTTTAAAAAATAAAGTCTTTAAAGGAAAAAATAAAAGTAATATAAAATAAGCCACATAAAGATGGATATCACACAGAGAATCTGGATTGTGTTGTCTTTGCGAGTTTTAACTACAGAAAGACATTCAATTGTAAAGACTGCTGAATTAAACCAATAATAGATATGGATTGCTTCCAGGTTAATATGGTTTGATCAAGGAAGACCCTCTTAGAGGCCCAGATAATCCAACATCCAAACAGCTTCAAGGCAACTGACTCAGAAAATATAGCGTCACAGACTATTCCAGTCAGGACTTGACCATATTCTTAATTTTCTCAAGATCCCATAAGAACACAGTGTCCTTTATCAGCAGGAAGTAGCCTAGAAAACTATGCCCACATTTGCAAAAAATGGATTATGGATGTTTGTCTTTGTTTAGGTTGTTGGTTACAAATTGTTATTGGTCATAGTCGATATCTTTCTAAAAGAAGAAAGGGGGATAAGATATAGAAATATAGGATATAGATATGATAGGATAAAAGGGTAGATTATTGAGTCTACTTAACAGAGCAACAACTTGCTTAAAATATTTACATTGCTATGCATTTTAGTGTATTGATACAAATTTAAAATTAATTTTGTTATACTATATGTATATTTCTACTCTTGTTTAAGGTATTATATTGTATAGCTTATTTGAAATTGTAATAGATAATTAAGAAGTACAGATTAATAATTAGTCATCCATGAATCAAACTTATAGTCATGTTAAATAAGTTTTCTAGGTATACATAGTTATATTTCGGTTAGATAGGTAATCTTCAAACACTTCAAAGACCTACAGAATATGGCATTTAAAATGCTTTAAAAACTTACTTTTCTGGACAATGAGACATGTCTGCTTCTGGAAGCATCAATTACTTCAAGGAAAATGATGGGCATTATGGAGTTTACTTTCTTTGTGGCAAAAGTTAGCCACTGGGCAAAAAAGTGCCCTTGCATTGACTAATTGACAGTATGTTGTATAAACTGGACATGCAGGATCCATAGGAAGGTGACCACTAAACTTTGCAAGGAGAGATGGTCCTTCAGGTTCCTGCTTCTCAGAAGAAACTGCCAGATATTCTACAGGACACAGAGAGAAGCGACTGAGAGACTCTAGATCTATAGGCTGAAGATGGATGCCCCAATGTTGCAAAGAAACCTTGGGTGACTGTCCAGGCAGCTGGTTATTTCTGTCATAATTCACAAAATTGGAAGTCACTTGTTTGTACTTTCTGTTTTACCAGGTAAAATTATATCCTTCTGAGGTTTTTTATGTAGTTGAAGACTAGATCATTATAAATTTCATTGGTTATGATAAAAGATAAATTAGATATGAAACTTTAGACTCACAAATATAGCATAGATAGAATATTTTCTTTAATTTTGACAAGTACAAATAGACTAGATATTATAACTGTAATTCTTGCTTGATAACTGTTTTGTTATATGTAATTTTACTATGTTAAAGTTAAAACCTTCCTTTTTGATTAGACAGAAAATGGGAAATGCTGTGGGATGTCATTCTGTATGCTGTGAATATGAGTTGCTCTGGTTGGTTGATGAATAAAATGCTGATTGGCCAATAGCCAGGCAGGAAGTATAGGTGGAGTAAGCAGACCAGGAAAATTCTGGGAAGAGGAAGGGCTGAGTCAGGAGTCACCAGCCAGACTCAGAGGAAGCAAGATGACAAGGCAGAACTGAGAAAAGGTACCAAGCCATGTGGCTAAACATAGATAAGAATTATGGATTAATTTAAGTGTAAGAGCTAGCCAATAATAAGCTTGAGTTAATGGCCATAAAGTTATAAATAATATAAGCTTCTGTGTGTTTAACTGGGTCTGAGTGGCTGCAGGACTGGCAGATGAGAGAGATTTGTTCTGATTGTGGGCAAGGTGGAACAGAAAAAAAATTTTGACTACATACAAACAAAAGTATTTTATATAAAACCATAAGGAATCATAAAGGTAATAACAACAGAATCAAACGTGTTTGAGTAGAAATAAAATATAAGAAATTAGATTGAATAATAAAATTCCCAGACATTTTTTTAAAAGCAAGTATTGTGAGGAACATTAAAAACTTTTAAACAAGGTGAATTTTATTAATTAATTTTCTCAATTCTGTAACAACATAAATGACAGAAGCAACTTAAGGGAGGGTGTATTTTATAATATCTTATAATATGAGAGTTGATACAGTATATAATGTTCTCCTGGCATGGCTACAAGAGTAAGAGGCAACTTATTACACTGTGTCTCTTGTCGAGAAGCAGAGATAAATACTGGTAAACCTCTGGATTTCTGGTTTGCCCTTTTCCTTCTTTTTAAAACCACAGGCCAGAAAATGGAGCTGAACCCATTCATTGTGAGTATTCCCTCTTTAGTTTAATCTCTCTGAAAATGACCAGACACAGTCTGAACCCATTCAATTATACAGTAAAGATTAATCTTAAAGTATATAAATGCTAATCAAGTAATAATTGAAAGATTGGTCCATGGTTCTGAATGTCATATACTACAAAATATTCATTTTGATTTTGTCTCAGTATTTCTGCAATTAATAATGTACCAACACAAGAAAGAAAATTAAAAACATAACATAGTAAAATGTCAAGTTCTTGGAGATTATTTTCTTCAATCAAAATTTCATAGTACATAACAGAATTTATTTTATTTCATTTGTCTACATAAATACCTGCTGCTCTTTAAATTTCAAATGACGTTTTATTTGTGTTGTCTATGAATGCAATTTGAATTTAAAACAGCAGCTGGCTGACTAACCCATTTTCAAGTTATACTCACAGATGAATCCATCATCCGCTTGCTCACACTGTAGGAAATACAGTGATCCTGAAGCATATTTTCCAAGTGTCTCAGTGAATGCATCTGAGAAAGAATGAAAAAGGAGTTCTCATCAAAACCAGGAGGTTGTTGCCTGACTTTATCTGAAATCAAAGCATATGTTTATATAAGGTGAGGGTAAATGCATGAAAACTTACTTATTTTTAATCTCATGAACTATATTTTCAGTCCCCCCACCTTCAGAAATGAAATAAAAGTGAAACCGCGAATCTTTAAAGTTTGAATAACCTAATATGTTGTACTTAGGGATAAGATAAATGTATACAGAATCAAACTATCCTTGAGATACCATGAAGTCAATGCAAATTGAGGATTTAATATGTTCCCTGGTCAAGTTGGATAGGAAAACTTCATCTTTTGTTAAAGTCCAGTAACTCTGAACACCAAAAGAATTAAAATTACAATCACTGCTACTCCTGAATATTTAGTATACATGATAGATTCATGTTTATATTTTTATAATACATCATTCAATTATGAAACTGGAGTAGATAATAAGGTTTATCACTACATAAAATTTCTTATTGTTAACTATTCATAATGAAACATAAATTATGTGAAGTAGTGTTTTGAAAAGTAACATTCTAAGTTATGTATTATTTTGACTCAAGTCTGTGAAATTTACTTAATTTTTTTCTTTTCTAACTGAAACAACATATTTAATTAGTAATTTTATCAGGAAACTCTTGATTTAAATAACTATCTACTCATGGGTTAGGAAGAATTTAACTCAACTGTTTATGATGGCTGTCAAAATACACTGGATTAACTTAGTGAAAAAGAATGTAATGAAGAAAGAACTGAATTTTAAAAGCTTAGGGATGACACTCCATGACATGCCTCTTACTCAGCATGAGCAAGTACATGATTCTTATTTTCAGTAGAATAGAAGGAAAGGGAGGAAGAAGAGTAAAAGGAGGATGAGAAGGGGGAGAAGGGAGGAGGAAGAGAAAGAGGGAGGGAAAATACAGAAAATCAAATTCATATCAACATCAAAAATAAATAGGACTGGATTAAAAATGTAATCAAGAGGCAGAGAATGTCAGAATGTATTTTACAAAATGACTAAACGTTATATAAATACAATTTTGGTGCAAAGGTAAATATAGAATATAAGCAAAAGAATGTAAAAATGTATGTAATAATAGCAATAAACAAAAGAAAGCTAGACTTAAAATCAGTATTTCATATTGAAACTTTTCTCCGAGAAAACAAAACATTTCACAATGATAAAAATTATTATGAGATGAGAATGGTTAAAAACATAAACATAAGCAACTCAAAAGAATGTCCAAATATGGGAAACAAAGCTAGTGTGATTGAAAGGGAAAAGAGAAAATTTAATAGAAGTTGGAGATTTCAGCATAACATTACCAACATTTGTGGCAATTATTCCTTGTAACATAATTTAGCATATTTTAAATTTAATTTACCATATTTAAATTTTTTAATTTTAAATTTTCACTACATACAATAATTGATATAAGAATATAACATGCTGTAAACTAAAAAAACAATTAGTTGCCCTTTTACAAATAAGCACTCAGCCACTACTAAGTGAACTTAAGGAAGCAATTTCATTTAAAGTAGGATAAATGTGGTTCATCATAAATGAACCCAAAAGAGTATAAAAGAGCATAAGAACATTATTTACTTAAATATGTGGAAGTATATCCACTGGTCATTTTGACAAGAGTTATAATAATAAAAATATTAGTACTCCTCAAATTAATCAACAACATTATAGTAATAATGTCATACATTTTTCGAAGAAATTGGCAAGGCATTCCCAAAATCAATTTGTTAATGAGAAGAACAATAGTCAAAGTTACTGAAACAGTTTGCAGGGTGCATTTCAAGAGTGAATGGTGAGCTGGGCGGTGGTGGCGCACGCCTTTAATCCCAGCACTCAGGAGGCAGAGCCAGGAGGGTCTCTGTGAGTTCGAGGCCAGCCTGGTCTACAGAACGAGATCCAGGAAAGGCGCAAAGCTACACAGAAAAACCCTGTCTCGAAAAACCAAAAAAAAAAAAAAAAAGAGTGAATGGTGAAACTAAAATAGAAACTATGGATTTATGCAAATGAAATTATAGGAATTAAACAGTATATGGATTTTGTCTCAATTGAGGCTGTTACTAAAAATGTTAAAGGTACATCTTGATAATCAAGAAAAAAATGGTTGAATGTCCTCATGTGAACCAATTAAGTTTTTGTTCTATGATGTAGGCACATGCAAGTTACTTCTACCACATTTACACTCTCATGCTGATTTGTTTATGGCTAGAGTCTTTGAATTTCCATAGAGATATCCTATGCAGATGTTCCTTCTTCGGCACTTGTAGATCACCACAGCTATGATTTTCCATTTTGAACACCAATGTCTCTTCGCCCTTCTTTTCCTTATGATGTTGTTTTTAGTCTTAATAATATGATATTATTTTAAATTTCTACAAATTTCTAGATTACAGATATTGAGAAAATTTAAAAATCTGTCTAATTTTCCCACTCTCAATACAATGACTGATACCCTGTAATGTTTCAATAACTCCAGTAGGTGAATTAATATTTAGATCTATAGAATCAATAACTAAATAGTAATAGATGAACACAGAGTTTCCTCTTATACTTAATGTTTTAAATTAAACCCATCAGAGACCACTGCATGGAAACTCTGAAAGCAGAAAATAAAACCTTTATTGACAGTCAGTGTCTGCACAGAAAACTTGCCCAAATCATGCAGCTCCAGCCTTGTATCCTTTGGTCTCTTATGCACAAAATCCACATCTTGGTTATAACATTTCATTTAGTAAGAAGCAGAACTAAAGAAGCCTAAGATCAAGGATAGTACATGTAGGAACTTCCCTGGAACTAGGGAGTACCTTTTTGATGGATTAAGTTGTTTACTCCATTTTGCCAGGTCTGGGAGTATATATACTGGGTCTTAAGGTGAGAATGGGGGCTCTAACATGGCATCTGTTGTGCTAAGCTTTGGAAGTCGGTCTATTACAACACAATCTTAGGGTGTTAAGTTCCCAATTTATTCACTTGTCATCAAATTTTAGAGATCCTTGGTCAGAGTCTCCATACTAAATCAATACACCAGCCATTAAGCATTCTACCTATCAATCTCATTTAGGAGTTTTTGCTGTGAGGAGCACGGGTTGTAAAGGACTTTGTACATTATATATTTTTTTCATGTCCTCAGGGTCTTGAAAAGTTTCAGATAAACCATGCCGTGAAGAATATATGAATAAACTTTGTACAAAGTAGTCTGTATACAAAATTTTATCATGGTTGAGCTAATTATAAAAATGACTCAGAAAGGATTTATATGGAGGATACTGAAAATTGTGTCTTGGTATCCCATGTTGCTAGCAATATGAATGTGTAACCTGCATATATAGGTAACACTGATTTATTTGGGAATCACAGATCTCTGACTCACCTTGACTCAAGTTAATAAAGTTGATTTTTTTAAATGACCAATGACAAGTCCAGCTGGAGTAATACAAGTCATATTTTTGTTTGCTTTAGTATATTTTTCTTTGTCCTTTGAAATGGTTTTGTTATTTTTTACTTATGATTATTTGAAGTGATTGGCTTTAATAATTTCTCAGCGTTTTTTGGAGGCAGCTTAAGGAGATATAATTCTTGTAATGGAGACAGAGATAGAAATAAAGATAGAGATAGATAGAAACGTATATTTATTAAATTTCAAGCTTAATGGAAATGACCTAATTATTTCTAATTTCTTGAGATAATACGCTTTCATTTTAATATGATAAAAATGACAAATTAATCACTTTTTTCATTTAGGAAATTTAAAAGGTACTTAAAAGTCAGTAATGTGAGATGTTTAATTGATAATTATAAATTAAATTCTTATGAAGTAATGAAAGTTATAAAAACTAAAGTCTGTCACATTTATTTTATTTTTTTTTCCTTTGCTGGAAATATATGACTACTCTCTTGAAAAATGAAATAACTAAGATCATAGTAGAAATAAATGTAGTTGGCAAGAAATATCTCATCTTTGCTTTTGCAATATGATTACCAGTGCCCTGAAGCATTCCATTCAGACACTCTCTTATATTTGAAAATATATCAGAATAATATTAATTGATACACAGTACTTTTTATTAGGTTCTTGTTATAAAAACAAAAAAATGTTTAAATTCTACTACAAGTTCTTTTTATAGGAATACATATGAGGTTTTATTTTCTTAGAGTTAATAGCTAGACTCCAGACTTGTGATAGTTCCAAAATATCAATATTTTAGACAATGCTAGACAGATGATACATGCATAATAGGTGAGTAGACAAATGGTGAACTAGATGATTTACAAGTAGGTACTAGACAGATTTCATAAAGAAACCATTTAATTCATTGTCACTTGCAGATTAAATACAAAGCTAATTTTGAGAGTCTATTTTCATTAAGTATGGTACACTACTGTGACTTTAAATTTATAAATAGGTATAATTTTTGAAATGCTAAAAACTAAGTTAAAATGTGTAACTTCAAATTTATTTCACTTTTTTGTGTGTTTTGCATGCACATGTTTATGTGGTATATGCTTATGTGCACATTTGTGGAATTGTGTGCTTACCTACACAGACTAGTGTTTAGATAAAAAGTTGATATTGAAATTTATTTCTCAATTATTTCTCCTCTGATATTTTGGGTCAGTGTTTCTCACTCATTCTAGAGGCCACCACCATTTTATGATACTAACATCAGGGCCCTGAGATCTGCCTTTCTTAGTCACCAGTGTAAATCTACAGAAGTACATCACAATGAATATCTGTCTATCTATCTATCTATCTATCTATCTATCTATCTATCTATCTATCTATCATCTATCTATCTATCTATCCATCTATCTATCATCTATGTATCTATCTATCATATATCAAGTATCTATCCTGCTATCTATCTATCATCTGTGTATCTGTGTATCTTTCTATTTATCTATCTACACTATCTATATGTGTGTATATATATATATATATATATATATATATATATATATAATGCATTGTGTGTTGGCAATATGTTAACAATATGAAATTTGGAAAAATTGGCAAGATTTTTAATTTATTTAGTTTTTACATTCTCAATAAACAAATGATACTATGGACATTGAGGGTGTCTTTCCAAACTCATTGAGTCCTTCATCAAACTTAGAGCAATTTTTATAACTTCATGTAGTTTATAGTGTTTCAGAGGCTTGTTTAACATCTATTCTATTCCCATCTTGACTCAGGACCTTCATTTAGTTAGTTCACTGATAGCCATACCTTTCATCTCTTTACTGCTTCCTGGCATCCCTGTAAATTGGAATAGAAAAACTGACATGAATCTCTGACACACTGGGGCCATCCTGAACTCAAAAATAATGCTTCCAAAGATGCAGCCTGAATATCCATCTTTCATTTTGTTAAACAAGTCACACACTTCAGTCACTGTTTATTCACCACAGCTCCATCTCTAGTGTCACCTATTTTCTATCTCAATTTCGTGCTTTTTGTGGGAAAACCACCAGTGCAGCATATTTCAATGGCAATGCTTGGTAATGGTTACTTTCTGTCCTCCATCTCATTACAGAGGCCATGTCTTTGTAAAATGGAAAATGGATTTACCATCTCAGTATTATTTTTGCCACACACTAGGGCAGTGAAACAGCATTTGCTCACATAAATTTAATTTTCTTTGGGTGTTTCATAGAGTGTGAATCACACTAAGGAAAATGATGTCACTTTCAAAGTTTATTTCTTCGTGGATATGCAGTAAAAGCTCATGACTAAGTGTTAAGACTACAGATCAGATAGCATATGACACTTACAAAGATTTTAAAAATTATCTCTCTGTTTCCTATTCATGGAATTTTAAATCTTCAAGAAGCATTTTTGTATATTGTTTGTTGTTAGTTAAGGCTATATCTAAACTAATTTAGGCAAAAGTTATTGCTGCTGTTAAAACAAATTACTCTGGATGGAGTCACTTAAGCAAAGATTTTTCTATTTAAAAACCATTGGAATACATGTCAAGATTAATGCAATAGGGAAGACATTTTACTTAATTTTCCTTAAATAAAATGATTTGGAGTTTGTAAGTGTGGTCATGGGATGAGACTAAAGGGTAGTAACTAGAGGCTGTAAGACAATGACAAGTGCTGGAGGGCAGAGGTGGTTAGGCCAGCCCTTGTTCACTGGTATTTGTGGAAATTAGCATCCCAGCCTCCTTATAAGAACTTGGTGGTGAGGGTCTTTTACTTCTTTTGACTACATTTCAAAGAATGTCTACCAGTTCCTAGAAGAAAGATATGATGTTGGTCTGAACAAGCTGTCTCATGTTGAACTGTTGAAGACTTGGTCTCTAGTTGGTGACCCTGTTAGGGAATGATTAATTGTTTCTTTGCTGAAGAAAGTAAGTCATTGGTGGTGGCTTTGAGGTTTTAAAAGTCATGCACCATTTACATCACACTCTTTTCTACATGCTATGATTTAAGATATTAGCTCTTGTATTGCTACTTTAACCGCCATGTGTTCCACCATGCCTGCCTGCTGACATGCCTCCTCACCTTGCTAGTGACAGGATGATATATTTGTGGAACAGTAAGCCCAAGCAAATGCTTCTTTCTATACATTACCTGGGTGCTTTTGAACAGCAATTGAAAAATAAATAACGTGGACTTTGGTACAAGAGAAGATGCTATTATTGTGACAGACCTAACCAAACTGTTTTGGAGAGGAATGTGGAAGGCTTTGGGAATTTAGGTAAACAGAAAATGTTGAATTCTTTAAGCAGGGCCTTAAGCCCTCCTCATAGGAGTCTAGAAAACAGTGCTGAGAGCCAAACACATTTAGATGTCTAGATTAAGAGATTTCAGAGAGAAGCAAGTACTTTAGCAAGACCTGGGCTAGAAAGCATTCATGCCATATCTTGGCAAATAATCTGGAACCTCCTGTTATTGTCTAAAAACTCACATAAAGCTAAATTGAAAAGAAATGGACTCATTACTATGAAAAAGAGAATTTCAAACCAGTTAATATTGTATCAGTGGCATGTTGTTATTAATGACTACAATACAAATATATAGTGGGGGGAAAAGAAGGTGGAGCAAAATGTGCAGTTTGCAGAGAAAAAAAGAGCAACTTCAAGTAGTGTCACTGTCAAGATTTGTGCTAAGAGAAACAGAGAGCAATGTGAAGCCTTCTCTACAGTGGAATAAATGTGGGGTACTCTCAGAGCATGACATCACCCAGCTAAGTGTCCAAGTTCAAAAAGGAAAAGGCCAAAGAAATTTTCTGTTTCTAGAAAAAAGCAAACCAAAAAAGCTCTTGTAAATGTTATTCTACAGCCCAGGGCAGGTGTCCCTCCCCAAGTGACAGCCAAAGCAGGTAGTGTCTTCCACTTGATGCTCACTGTAAGATCATAAAGAATGCAATAGGCAAGTGTTCAGGGAACCTATCTTTGTGGTTTCAGAGAGTCTGTATGGACAGACTGTGTGACGGAAGGGCCCCTGCTAAAAGGACTACTGGTCCTGCGGGTTCATTTTGTGAAGCTGTAAAGTGAAGCATGCATTGTTTGGAGAGATACAGTTGTTAGAGATTCCATAAGCACTTTGAGCCGGTGCCTGTTAGAGATTCCAGAGCCTTGTGGTATACCCCAAGAAGAGCTATATATAAGGAGGGGAGCCAGAATGAAATAGAGATGTACCTTGCAGGCAGCAAAGATGGAAGGACAGAAACATTTACACCCCTTTACACTGGTAATGGAGCTATAGTATTACTAGACTTTTTTTCTGAGTTTCAATCTCATTTTGGTCCAGTATTTCTTCACTATGCTTCAATTCCTCATTTTTGGAATGGTTATTCAAATCAGTGTCCTTATATGTTGAAATTACAAAATTTGCTCTTTGGTATTACAAGGAGATACAGCTTATAGATTGAATTGCATCTAAGAAGATACTTTGGGCTTTTAAAGAGTCCTGAGATTGTGATAGACTATTAGACTACAGAGATGTTTGAAGATGAACTAAATGTATTTTGCATTGTAACATGGACATAAAACTGTGAGGCCCAAGTGCTAAAATGCAGTAGTTTAGATGAGATGTTTCCCATAGTCTCAGGCATTTGAATAATTGGTCCACAATTAGTGATGCTTTTTGAGATTAGGAATTATGGTTTTGGTGAAGGGAGTATGCCATTGGAGGCAACAGGCCTTGAGGTTTCAAAACCTATGCATCATTTCAATGTGTTTACTTTGCTTCATTCTTGTGGTCAAAAATGGGAGCACTCACCTTCTGCCCTGAGTGTCATGCCTGTAGTCTTCTGTGTCTACTTCACATCATGAACTCTGAATCTCTGGGAACATAAGTCCAAATACCCACCCTACACACATACATTTTTGGTTGCATTAGCCATGGTGTTTCATATCAGTAATAGAAAAGTAACTAATACAGGTGCCTCTTATTTGTAAAACGGCAAGTTGGGGCATGATTCATACCTCAAAAGAACAGTGAAAGAACTTAAAATTACACATTTTCTAAAGCATGTTCTCCAGGACAAAGGAGGTCAGGAACTTGTAGTCATGAACAATGTAAGCTGAGGGGAATACTGATATTTCCTGTCAGTATTTTCCATGAAGGTCCATATACACCTCTGCATACTAATTCATTGAACAGTTGTCTGAAAAAATAAGAAGACATAAAATGAAACAAAGTATACAAACAAAAACAGATTTAATCTAAACAAGAAACCTATTGAAGCAAAAGACCAGTTTGAGAAACCAGAGGCTATGGTGTCCCTGTGCAGACAGGAATATATAGTGGAGGGGGGGAGGGAATAGAAGGAGTTATTCTAAATCTTCCCTTTCAGTCTAACAATGGGCATTGTTAGGCATTACCAGGGAATGCTGAGTATATGAATGTTAGGTGGTCAAAATCTCTTGTGTCTGGCCTCTATGAAAGGTCAAGAGAGCAAAGAATTGAAGAATCCAGGGAAACTAATTAGTTTACTTCTAATGCAAATTATAACATTCCTCTTCATTTAACTCAAAAATAGAGTAAGTGTAGAAAATGATATGGCCCTGAACAGCACTTACCATTTCTAAGATTATATTTTAAAAATGTTTTATTATAACTTTTCTCCCAAAGTATACGAGCACAGTGAATATTTGGAAGTAAATATCTATATTACATGCAGTTAATGTGAACAGTTAGACTAATGTTAGTATTATGCATTTGGACATCATGCTTTAAACAAATCTTGGTAGAAATTCCTTTTGAGAATATAGAAAATGGTTTTTTCTCACTTCTGAGCACCAGAAGTAAAGAAAATTCACTAGTAAAAAGTTATTGACTATGTTATAGGTCATTAAAGAAACATATGAATTGTTGCCCAGAAAACAGAGAAATCAAACTGGAGCTGAGAAGCAACTTCCTTTCTGAACACTGGTGCAATAATGGCATGGATATTAATAAAGTAAGAGATTGCCTTTTGATTAGATTTAAAATCCACTCTGTAGAAAGGAATAAAAGCCTTGTTCTGGAAACCAGATCAAGTCTCCCTGTTTCTGAATGTCATAGGCCATGGGAGACAGCAACTGTGTATTGTTACATGGACATGTTACCAAGCTGTCTTCCAAATATTTATGTTTATATTCATATAGAATACTACTGTTAGCCTGGCTAACTACCTTTTGTGGTAGTTGCAGGTTAATGCAGTTAATTCAGAGGCTCATAACTGGTCAGAGTGCTGAGAATAAATGACTTTTAAGTGCATAACCATAAAAGGACATCTATATTACTCTATTCAGTGCCCCAGGAACCTGTGAAAGAAAAATAGGAAAGAATGTTAAGAGGCAGAGAATGGAACAGAACACTATAAAATAATGTTTCTGGGTATGACATGCCAATTGCAACTCCGTTTACCAAAAATAATATAAAACAGGGTCATTTGGAGTGGGAAGGGGTGGTGGAGGTGAATTTGATCACAATCCATTGGATACACATCCATGTAATCTTAAAGTATTAAAAAGAATGAATAAAATCACATCATTGGCAAGAATGCATATAAAATGGGAAATCATGTTAATAGAAATTAGCCACAAAATCAGAGACATATTAATAAATTTTGCATGCTTTCTCCCATATACAAATTCTTTCAAATACTACATGAGTCTTTTTGGTAATTAAAAAGCAGAGGAGGCGAGATGGAAAAGCAAGTGCAGTGGGGTAAATATCTTCAAAGCTTATTATGTACATGTATGGCCATGTGTGTTACAAACTCAATCATTTATACAACCAATAAACACCTTGAAATTAATGGAAAAGTGAATGTTGACTAGTTCAAAGTCAATTTAATAGCCATTGATGAAAAGGAAAATAAAATGTGACTGTAGAAATTTAATACTAAAATGTATTACCATTATCTTCAGTGTGTTCAAAATCAGCCACATGTGATTTTGGTCCTTGAAGATAGTGTGACACTCTAGGGGATGAATTTGTACAAATAACCTTCTCAGTCTCTACTGGAAGGGAGATAAATATATATATTAATGAAATAAGATGTGTTTGCAAAAGAAAACCTCAAAACTTGTTGCTTAACTATGTTTAAAGGTTTTAATTTAAATCATATTTATATTATATGACATATTGCAAAACCGTAAAGCCTCATTCTAAGTTCTAAGTCTATTTTCTCTCTTCCTGACTTTCACATTAGTCTCTTGTGTAATAAAATGTGAGTTTTAAAGTGCTGTATTACATTAGTCTTTATATTTATTGTTATGGCCCATTGAAACACACCCAGGTATATCATTTGCTAAATAGTGCATGCCTGATTTATATTGAATATTTGGGTGACTAGAAGTCTTTATTAAACTATATAAGAAACAAAATGGAAAAAGACATTATTTATTGATACTCATTGTACTATTTGTCAAATATTTTTGGAGTTGCATTTATTTGGTTTTATATTTTATTAATCCTATAAAATATATCTTGTATTCTGTCTTTTTCTTGCTTTTAAATATGGAGACTATTTCAACTGTAAAGCCTTTCTTGGTCCATGACCAAAGTCTCCCTTGTCTTCTTTCACTGGCTGAATACAATAAATCCTAGATACATGTCTAATCTCATGATGCTTACTGATTGGTAGTTTTGAGAAATTAGTATTTTTGGCAATACTAACACCAATTTAACTTACAGAATACATATATATTTACTATATATACTTATATACATATTGACTACATGTTTTATAGCAGAGGCTGTAATATTTATATGAAATTATTATTCTTTTTCTTTCTTATAGGAGGCTTATATAATCTTGCTACCTTGTGACTTACAATATCATCAATGGAGCATCCTGTTTTCTCTCTCTCTCTCTCTCTCTCTCTCTCTCTCTCTCTCTCTCTCTCTATCTATCTATCTCTATCTCTATCTCTCTCTCTCTCATTCTCTGGTTTTTTCAAGAAGGGTTTCTCTGTGCAGTTTTGGTGCCTGTTCTGTTCTGGATCTCATTATGTAGACCAGCCTGGCCTCAAACTCACAGAGATCCACCTGGTTCTGCCTCCCAAGTGGTGGGATTAAAGGCATGCACGACTACCACCTGGCTCATATTAGATTCTTATATCAATTATTGTATGTAGTAAAAAATTAAAATTAAAAATTTTTTAAATTTAAATATGGTAAACTAAATTTAAAATATGCTAAATTATGTCACAAGGAAAAATTACAACAATTGTTGGTAATGTTATGCTGAAATCTCCAACTTCTACTGTTAAATTTTCTGTATTCCCTTTCAATCTTGCTAGCTTTGTTTCACAAAATTGTGCATTCTTTTGAGTTGCTTATGTTTATTTTTTAGCCATTCTCATCTCACAATACCTTGGAATTAAAAATACATGGAGTATCTAAGTCATCAACATAACATAAGTAGATTATATGGATATTGGGATAGCTTATAATAATAGTATTATTAGTGAAATGTGTCTTCTATCAAATATAGTAATATTGATTAATTTATCCATGGTTAATGAAGTTCTAATAATATCATATGCTCTTGAGGAGTTAAGAATTCTTAAGCAATAATTAATTACATTGTGTCCAGCAAAATTTCATTTTCAATAATGGAAAGGAAATATTTTGATTATGTAAGTGTACATTTCAACACCACACACACACACACACACACACACACACACACGCACACACACACACACTCCTCTCTCTCACACACAAACCACAGATAAAACTAAAAATAATTTAATAGATGAAATTAAAATAAACTGATTTAATGAACCAAAATTAATTCTTTGGTGCGTTCCTCATTGAAACTCTATTCAGAGAAAAGGTGATATCTTCACTTTCATGGATATGTGAGGAATATTGAGACAATAATATGCTTGCTTTAACCATTTCTCTACTGTGAGTGAAGGACACACACTCACGTTTACTACTAATGCACTTGCTAGAATTTGGGACTTTTCACTATACTGAGTACTGTGAATTATCCTTGAAATGCCAGATACGCTAAGGAAATCTGGTTGTGGCTGGAAGCACCATTATTCCATATTGAGACTCTTCATATATCATAGAGATAAATGGAAAAAGATAACCTGTTAAATGATATGGTCTCCCCTTAACAAACTAAATTATGCAGTCATTTACATGATTAATTTTCTTATTTTCTTTCACTGTGACTAAGTATCCTTAAATTAAATAAATACATGTAGGTTGCCTCCTAAAATTCAAAACATAAAGGTATATGGAAGATCAGGGTAGTTTCAAATAGATTCACAATTCAAAAAGCTGCTATACAGTAAGTAGGCTTAAATGCTACTAAAGATCTCTCTGTCTCTGTCTCTGTCTCTGTCTCTGTCTCTCTCTCTCTCTCTCTCTGTGTCTCCTTCACTCTTGTTCTCTCTCTCACACACACATACACACAAACATTTTACAGATTAATGCTGTTTGTTTTGGGAGTGTAGACTTACTAAATGAAAAAAATAATAAACCACCCAAATTGATATGGAGCTTTAATAATTGGAAAAATATAATATACAGCTTAGAAAAACTCAATAGCACAGAAGTACTAAATGTTCAAATATCTGACAGATTCTGAAGTATAGCTCTGGAAAAACTATTTTATTTCCTTTTGCTTTTGATGGGAGACATTACTGCCAGCTTTATGTTATGCTTTATCACATAATATTGGTCAGACATTGTGCAGTGTCAAGATACTTTATCTCTATGACTCTTGGAAAACTGTGTGTAGAGTTGTAATTGCAGAAAAGAAACTCAGACATGATTTACTCAAAGTCACACTCACATAAGTAAAGTAGAACTGCTGGACTCTTAATTCCTTCAATGGCTTCCCACAACTCCTTTGCCTTTCTGGACTCCACAAAAGAATGTGTTGGACATGTTGCAAGAAGATAAATTCTTTTTCCCTTGGATATCAACTATGTGATTGAAATGTCAGGATAGCTGTCTTTTCCTCCTAAAACTCTAAACCTAAAACATTGTCTTATGCACACTAAGATAGAAAAGTAAAATTAGCAGATCTAAGTTAGAGAGGCATCATAACACTACTTGATTGGATTGGAAGGGCTGAAAATGACAGTTTATCTAATGTTAGAAAATATAGTTCTAATTACTATAAACATGCTCACTACAGCAAACTCAGCTGAAAAAACACAGCTACACAATTACTTCTCCATTGATTTGTCAGGATTCAGTTCCTAATATAACAGAATTTTTAGCAAGTAACCAACCTCCTTACCCATTGTACTAATATAATGTGTCTTTGCTACAGATAAGAAAATATATTTTGTATATATATATATATATATATATATATATATATATATATATATGAATTTAGATGAGCTAATTAGTATTATTTTCCTATTTGGTATGGAGAGAAATGCAAATACATTTGTTAATTTGGCCAAAGCCACACTGTACGTCTCTTTGCTTGTTTGCTTGTTTGCTTCTTTTAGACATGATCTAGATGAGTAGCCCAGAGCTGGCTTTCAGTTTTTTATCTTGTTTCAGGCATCTGAATGATATTATTGCAAGGATACTTTCTATGTCCAGATAATGATAATGAGCTTTACTGTGATTTGAAATTTGGCTACAGAATTCATTTTCTTAACATTGTTATACTCTCCCAGCCTTAAATCCAAATCAGGACCTTTCGATAACTTTTATAATATCTTTTTCTATTCTCAGATTTTCTCCCCTCATGTATTTCTTGTTGACTTCTGTTCTAGTGTAAAAATGATTATTTAGTATCTTAACCTAGCCCAGACAAAGCAAGGATGAATGCTGTTCTGAAAATCTTTCTGTGCATATTATTCTGGATGGTTCTTGAATCTCTAAATGTAGTTAGTTATTCACTGGCTTTATTAATTGGTGTAAAAGAATATACGGACTCCACAATGTGGGTGTTACTTGGAATTTTAAAGTGGTGAGGTTTGAGGAAGAGCTGTACACTTCATTAAAACTTCTATAAAGCCAATTGATTGAACTTTGTGGTTATAGAACTAAAATGCTGCAGACAAAAGCCAGTCAAAAAGCTCCCACAAATCTAAAAGGAAAGAATAAGAGAGATTTCCCCGACTTTTTCTGTGATCTGACTATGTAATATTTTAACAATAAAACCAAAAGGTGTATTTAAAAAATTATTTTTAATTTTGTGTGTATGCATGTCTGTGTAAGTGTGTGATCACATATGTTCAGGTGCATGTAAAAGACCATAAGAGGGTGTCAAATCCTTGATTTAAATATGTGTGTTTGTGTGTGTGTGTATGTGTACAACTATGCAAAGTATACTTAAACATATTTCTACACTCAAGTGTAGCAAACACTCTGAACCATTAAGTCATCTCTCAGCTCTTATGTATAAGAAAAATGTCTAGCTACCTTTGTTTCTTCTCTTATTATAAAACCTTAATAAGGGCCAGGTGGCAGTGGTGCACACCTTTAATCCCAGCACTCAGCAGAGCTGAGCAGATCTCTGTGATTTTGAAGACAGCCTTGTCTACATAGTGAGATCTAGGACAGGCACCATAACAACATAGAGAAACCATGTCTAGAAAAAAAAAAAAAAACTTAACAAAATGCTTACTGCATTAGAATATGTAATTTGAGGTGATTCCAATTTGAGGTTCAGGTACATTATTTGGCTCTAGAACAAGCTATCATTTATTCTTTATTAGGTAAGAATGGTGCTTTTTTGAATCACAAGTATGTCACTATCCATGCAAAATTAGCAGAGTATCTTTGCAAGGAAGCTCTAGTATTAGTGGCTAAAGGAAGTATTGCATTCAGAGCAGGATGAAATGAAATTCTTCATTGAAATGGAATGAGTAGATGTATGCTTACCTATAGGGCAGTAAAGATTACATAAATAAGTACATTAGAAACAATAGAACCTAGAGTTTCTTCTGTTAAAATGTTACAAATATAGGGGGAAAAAGCTAACACCAAGGTGTTGGAATATTGTTGATATTAGTTTATAGTTTTCAATATATGTAAAAATACTTAGAAATAAATATATAGTTGTGAATGTATGTGCATACATGTAAACATAAAGATATGTATATGTAGTAGTTAAACATATGTGCACAATAACATATATGCTCATGTATCTCTTTACTCCCCTCATCCCCCAAGGCTGAATAACACTATGCATATTCAGGTCTTAGTTGCTAAATATCATTCTAAACTTAAATGATCCAGGCATTATAGGAAACATAGTTGTTTCTAGAGTTGACATAAAAAATGTATAAGATGGTCCTGGAACATCTCTTTACTTTTTACAGCAAGGAAACATTCGAAGAGTGGTGAAGACATATTCTTCTAGACAACAATTGTTAAAGCTAGAGTATAAAATCCTTCCTGTGGGCTCATGTACTTGGACACTTTGGTCTATGCTGGTGGTGCTGCTTTGGGAGACTATAGAAACTTCTGACATGCAGCATAGATGGCAGAAGTAGATCTCAGTGGGAATGGACACAGCTGGGAGTTTAAAGCCTGCCTGTCCCTATGTCCTATCTTTTCATTGTTTCCTGTACTGCTGGGACATGAGCACACAGCTTCCACAGGATCATGCTTTCATATATTCCTCATCTTGATGGACTTTAGCCTCTCAAATCATCAGTAGTTATACCCCCATTTGGTATGTTATAAAGCTTTTGCTACTTGGGGCCTTACTGGAGGAATGGATTTCTGTGGCATGCCTTTCTTATCTCCCTAAGATATGAGCAAGGGGATGCTACAGGTTTTTGCCATCATTGAAATGCCTACCTCCATTCTTTCCCCACCACAATAGACTGTATTTCCTTTTCTGATGAGACATTACATTTCTTCTTGTCAGGTATTTGGTTACAGTAACAACAAAATAACCGATGTAATCAAATAAAATGAGAGTTCAGCATTACTTTGATGCTCTTACATTAGACCATATTTAAAATCTCAGTAAAAACAGATACAGTCAATTACACAATATTTTTTCAATCACTTCCAAAATTTTTAAATTAACAAAAATGAAGGAAAGATTGAAGGAAATTGAGAAGATATGACACATAAATGTAAAATATACTCTGAGCTTAATTTTATTTCTCTAAAAGTTATTATTGTGACATCGACAATGCTGAATGCTGGCTGGAGGGTACATTACAGTAATAAATTAGTATTAATCTCTTCCTTTTCATGGTTGTATTGTAGCTACATAGAAGAATGGAAATTCTTAAACTGTTTCCTATGATATTCTGGAATAACCAATAATAAATATCAGCAATGTATGAGAAAACGATTGAGAGGATTTTTCTTTTCACACTTTATGAATAATTTCTCTGAGTATGACAAGTTTAAAAGTAATACAAAGTATGTTTTCATATGTGCTTCATGAAATATAGAGAGATTTAAGTGCTGTTTATATTCATTTAATTATAATCTGTGACCCTTTTTATATGAGATCTCTATTATATGATTTGATAGTCACATTCTTTATTAATATTTACCAGGTGTTAAGGTAAGGCAAATAAATAATTATAATACCATGCTGTCATAAACCCAATGTTTATAAACATTTGTTTTGGCTCAATGAGGTGTTTGGTTAAGCCAATCAATGAAGACAATTCTGAAAATATTGGTTTACAGAACACTTTGAGTGTAAACCTTTCAAGTAAGAATATCAAATTAATACATTTAATCTTTGCAAAAATTGTCAAGCTTTAAAAGATCTTCATGGATAAATTAGTTCAATATGATCTAAGGACTGTGATGTAAAATATCTTCAATAATCAATTAATAAAAATTTAATGTAAAAGTAGATGAAAGAAATCATTAAAAATGTATTGTTCAGACTTTAATATGTTTCCATATTGTAGAGAACCTCCCGTAATTCTTTTGTTGTTGTTGCTGTTAAAACTTAAACTTAACTAGGAGTTAAGATTAAATGTAACTAGGAGTTTTTCCAGACACTTACCTATTTATTTTATTATTTTAAGATGGATTAGAGATGTGTCCTCCCTATTGTAGTACTCTTAAATGTAAGTTAAATCATTAATGCTTATTTTTCCATATATCAAGCGAAATATTGGGCAGGAGAATGGTTTTACTTGCTAGCTGACAGGTAAAATAAACACTGTCTTCCCTGAGTTGATTCTGACTATAATGTTTTATTACAGCAATTGAAACTACAAGACAGAGATATATCTATACAAAGTTTAAAAGAATATAAAACCTTTCAAAGTAAGCATGTGATATGTTTAGAGATTGTTACAACATTCATATTTAAATTTTATAAATTTGGAATTAGATTGGGAGTTTGATTAGGGATAATTTTTGAAAGGGTAGGGAGCAGGCACCACATACACTTAGAGAAGTAACTATAGTGGCACAGACAATGAATCTTCAATGGTTCTATGTTACTCGAAACACTCACTGGCATCATTGAAAAGGTGATAAAGAGCTGTAGAATTAGTTTTTGAATCAAAATATAATGTATCCATTATTTTATACAGCACACTAAGCCCAAAATTCTGATTTCTTACCCAATTAATCTTACTGTAGTGCATTATGTGATAATTTCTCTTGGAGAACCCAAGTTCTACCAACTAATAGAAGTGGAAGTAAAATAGTTAAAAATTCAGTAGAAGGAACTGAATGTGAGCTAATCCAAACTCTAGCATATAAAGCCTTGTGAGTAACACCTAATATTGAACCAACTAGGTAGCAGGTTGACATATATGCAGAAACTAGAAGACTAAAAAACAAGCAAACAAACAGCCAGTCCCTTTGGCACATCAAATGTGGCACATCAAATCTCTCTGCCTCTGTGTCTCTCAGATATTGTTTGTTTAGCTACAGTAAGACTCATACCTAGTTAAAGGCATTAAAAATTAGACTATACTTATGATAAATAGGAATCTTTACATCTATAAAACTCAAATGAGGTTTTGGGAGCTATGCAATTTTAATAAAGATGAATTAAAATTGATTTTTAGGTTATAATACATTGTTATGGTTTGTTGCTTAACCACAGTGCTTATTTCCAATGTACTGTAATAATAGATCATCCTAAACAGCAATTAATTCATTCACTGATTCATCTACTTAGCCAGGGACAGTGCTGATGGAGAATAGAGAGCAATAAAGTAGATATTAGACAGGGAATGAGGAAAGCAAGCTAGACACAAGATGACGTCTGTTCTGCCTGTGTACCAGTTTGCCTTCTCTCTGCATGGAAACAGCAATATCTCCTGGCTCAGCACCTAAAGAAGTGGTAGTCTCTTTCTGTACTCTCCTCACACTCCCACCTGAATTGATCCTTCATGTTCCTTCCCACCCTCACCTTCCTGCAGTCCATCCACTAAATCACTTCTATTTCTTCTTCCTAGAGAGATCCATTCATCCCTCCTCTCCTTGGGCCCTTCTTGTTACATATCCTCCATGGGTCTGTGGAATGTAGCATGATTATCCTTTACAGTTAATATCCACTTACAAATGAGTACATATCATGTTGGTTTTTCTGGAGTTAGGTTACCTCGCTCAGGATTTTTTTATAGTTCCATCCATTTGTCTCTGGATTTCATGATGGCATTGTTTTTAACAACTGAGTAATACTCCAATATGTAAATGTACATTTTCTTCATTCATTCTTTGCTTGAGGAATATCAAGGCTATTTTTAGGTTCTGACTATTACAAATATAGCTGCTAGAACATACTTGAGCAAGTGTTCTTGTGGTCTGTATCCTTTGGGTATGTACCTAACAGTGGTATAGCTGGGTCTTGAGGTAGATTGATTCCCAATTTTCTGAAAAATTGTACAAACTGGCTGTACAAGTTTTACTCCCCCCAGCAGTGGAAGAGTGTTCTTCTTGCTCCACATCTTCTCCAGGGATGACCTGTACTTGTGTTTTTGACATTAGTCATTCTGACAGGTGTAAGATGGAATCTCAGAGTTATTTTGATGTGCATTTCCCTGATAACTAAGGATATTGAACATTCAAGTGTTTCTTAGCCATTTGAGATTCTTCTGTTGAGAATTCTCTGTTTATATCTATAACCCATTTTAAATTGGATCATTTGGTTTTCTGATGTCTAGTCAACTAACCTGGGCTCATAGGAGCTCACATAGACTTAACTGACAGCTAGGGAGCTTGCATGGGATTGACATAGGCCCTCTGCATATATGTGACTATATGTAGCTTGGTTTGCTTGTGGGACTCCTAACAGTTGGGGCAGGCCCTGTCTTGGACTCTTTTTCTGTCTTTGGGACTCCATTGCTTGTACTGGGTTGCCTTGCACAGTTTTAATACAGGGGGAGGTCTTTAGTCTTAATGAAACTTGGTATGCCATGTTTTGTTGATATCCATGGGACACCTGCCCTTTTCTCAATAGAAACAGAGGAGGAGAAGATTGAAGGGTTGCAGGCTGGAAGTGATGGAGGAGAGGAAAGAGGGGAAACTTTGGTTAGGATGTAACATAAACAATATTTTTTAAAAAGGAAAGGTGTGGGGGCAGGGATAGAAGTAGAATTTGCTGTGTGAGCATGGCAGTGGTCTTCTTATAACAGAGTTAACCATGATGAAATACAGTATCTGAGTTCCTCAAACAAATAAAGCACTCTTTGGACTGTTAGTTGATTGAGTATAAGGACTTTCAGGTTGACCTTAAAATACTGACTTTTCCATTAGTACCCTTTGTCTGACAAATTTTAAACTGTCTTATTTTTATTGAATATGAGTTTTTAAATGTCATAATCTGAAAAGGATTACAGTAGCACAATTCAACTAAAGATTCTAGAATTTCAACTGTCGATAAAACATAGCCATAGGTTTCACAGTGGAAATGTATCAAATGTCAAAATAAATTCAGAAAAACGGCATGTCACTTTGAAATATGATACTAATTTTGTCAACAAAAAGGAAATTTCTTCTAGTGCAGCTAAATTTATCCAGAATCTTAAATCTAATATCACTTTACATTATCTATAATTTAGAAAAAAACAGTAGAATGTATTTGTCATAAGAAAAATACCCAATACTTACAATTATTTCAACTATACATCTATACAACCTCCTTGTTGTCTGTATGTGTACATGTGTGTTTTGAGTCTTCTACAAATTTTACAAAGTACAATTATGTAAAGATCCTTTGTATCTTGTTATAAAAACATAAAAGAACAAATATAAAGAGAAATTTAAATTGTTCACAAAGTGAAACTTAAATAAATAGTTATTTTCTAAGAGTTGGCTTGGTCATGGTATCTCTTCACAGCAATAAAATAGTAGCTAAGCCACCTATTAAATACAACATTAAAAAAAATAATTGCATGCCATACCAAACCTAAAACAATCTGTTACTATGAAAGTATCCTCACATTCTTATAAAATATATTAAAATATATTTAATTTTTTCATAGTTATTGAACCATTTTGTACAATTTTTGTTTTTCTACCTAGACACTACACTAGTTCTATTACTTGGCAGACACTGGAGGATTGCTGTGAGTCTGAGATTATCCTGATGCACATAGTGAGTTCAGGCTAACCAGTGTTACAGAGGAAGATCCTACCTCAGTTTTTCCTTCTGTAGCTGATTATCACTAATGTGAAATAATCCTGTGAATTTTATTTATATTTAATTTTATATTCCTACAATTTTACAAATGTGTTCTAGCTTTTTATTGAGTTTCTTTTTTTTTGTTCATTTTGTTTTCATTTTGTTTCATTATTGATAATTGATATTTCACATACAATATACCCTGATTTCCCCTCTGTGAACTCCTTCCAGATCCTTTCTACTTTCCCACCCACCCAAATCCATACCCTTTCTATTACTCTCTCATTGGAATACAAACAGGCATCTACAAAACAATCAAGTTAAAATCAAGTTTAGGACTAAACAACAACAACACAAAAACAATAAAAAGAGCAAAAGAAAAACCACAAGAAAGGATATATGCAGAGAGACACAGGATCACAAATACAGAAATCCCGTGAAAAGAGAAAATGGGTAACCATTATATATATATACATATATACATATATGTGTGTGTATTACACATATATATGTATATATACACACACATACATATATATGCTTGTAAGGTAATAAAAAACAAACAAATAAATAAATAAATAAATATAAAAAAACTGACAAAGCATTGTGAGCAATGAGCTTCCAAATAGGCCATTGAGTATGTTTTGTTTTGGTCAACTACTGTTGAGCATGAGACCTGGCTTTAAGAGTGGTTTGAATATCCAGTTAGACTTGCTTGGATGAGGGCTTGTAATCACTTCCTCTCTCAGTGCTGGAACCCCATAGGTCTTACACCTAGGAAAGCTTTGTACATGCTGCCCCAGTCTCTGTGAGTTCATATGTTCAATGGCCTTGTTGTTTCAAGAAACCCTTGGTTCCTTTCTGTCTTCCATACCCCTGGCTCCTCTCTGCCTTTTCTCTGCAGTGATCCCTGAGATGACAAGAGGGAATTTATGGAGACTTCCCATTTAGGGCAGAGTCTTCCAAGGTTATTTACTCTTGCATAGTATCCAGCTTTGGGTCTCAGTATAAACTGCAATAGGAAGCTTTTCTGCTGATGGCTGAGCAAGACACTGATTATGAATATAGTAGAATGTCACTAGATATTGCCAAATTCCTTTATTAAAAGGGTTGTGTTTGTTTTTCACCTAGGTCCCTGGCCTATTTAGTCTAAGGTTCTTGACCATCCAAGACTACTCATAGAGTAGTCCACAAATCCAATCAGATATTTGTTGGTTACTGCCACAAGCTTTATGGCAATATTGCACTAGCACATCTTGTAGAAAAGTCACCATTGTAAATCTAAGGTTTGTACCTGGGTTGGTGTTTAACTTTCCCCTTTACTAGCATGTAGAGTAACTTCTAATTCATGAAGACTAGTCAGTAGGGGTGACAGCTCTAGGGAGGCATCAGCTTAACTTCTCCATGTTCAATGAGTTGTGTACATGTTATCTACAACAATAGGGGCTCACCATTATTTTGTGGTGATCAACCAATAGCCTTGGCAGTAGTCTGGGTCATTTGAAGATTCCCATGAGGCCTCTTTATTTCCTCACCTTCCATCTCTTTCAATTAATGATGTTTTATCTATTTGCATTGATTTTGCTTTTTTTTTCTTAAACATCAAATATAGAATGATTATGACTTTGTTTTTTGCTTTGGTTCATGAACTTATTAAGAAAATCATATAGCATTTTATAGTTGATACCTGATACTTGCTTGTAGTTCTTTAAAAATGTACTCATATTGTTTTAGAAAATTCCATTTTATTTCTGTTGTAGTAAGGCTATTAATCAGGACTGACTAGCAAATTTTAATGAATTGTTGGCATTTACTGATTAATTAAATGGTATTTCACCTTAAGTTTTAAATACAAAAAAATATGTGAAGGGAGCTCACACATGGAAAATTCACAACTTTGTGTAAAAGTGTCATGTTTTTACTTCTAAAAAGGAGTGGCATTTAATTATAATTTTATCTTTCATAAGATCCCACAATATTTATGGTGCTTTTTGAGAGTGTGTGATTTACTTTTTATTCTCTTTAGTGACACATAATGTACTGTTTATTTCTACATAAACTAAATATATTTTACTATGTTCATAGAATTTTATTTTATTATCTTATTGCATTGTTGGATTTGCTATTATATATGTCTCTTCCTGAAATTATTAATCATATTTTAACATGTTTATAAATTAACTGTATTATTTTTCCCTCTGGTTATTTTAAGGACATGAAAATAAAATTCACTGATTGGCTTCTCCTGATGCTCATTTGTGGTGATCTATTATTTACTATGAGTCCTAGCTGTAGTTTGACCTGAAGTCATCTCTTGAGGCCACTGTTTGGGAGGTAGTCCTTTATGGCACTTTTATTTTGCTTCTTCTACTATCTCAGGAGCCTTATCCATCAAAGTAGCTTTCATGTTCTTTTTTCTTGACTTGAGAATCCTTGGGCCATTATATATATATATATATATGAACTTCAAATCATAAGATGGGAGATCCTTGGGTGCAAAGTCTTGACAAAAATGTTTTAATTGGAAAAGCTACTAACACACCGAGAATTACACAGGCAATCTCACAACTTATTTGCATAAGAAGATTTTATTCTGCTTTCAAGCACTAGGAATTTCTCTACTGCGACAAGAAATAAAGCACTATTATAAATATCCACTTTCTGTTTCTTTCAGTTATTTAGTTTGTTATTAGACCATTCCTCTTCACCAAATCATATGATGTTCATGAGCTATATATTTCATTGGAGACTTGGAAAATGATTAGATATAATAAGCCTTCTTCTCTCCTTTCCATGTTTCCTTGAATGTCATACAACTCAACTCTTTAAAAAAATATAAGGATTGAGTTTATCTGAATCTTTCTATATAGAGACAAAAATAATGAATTAAAGGATTTTCTAGAAAGTGTATATTAAAGAATGACACCTTGGGGTATACAATCAAGAAAAAAAGCCAGACTATCTACACACACACATACTGTTCAGTAGGTGGTTGGAGAAGTGTTGTTTCTGTCTTTTGAGAATAAGCAGAATGAAAGTGCTGAAAACTGGACATACAAGAGTGTGTCAAATAACTATTTTTAGTTAACTAAAAATTGTATTTTTATTCAGTGAAACCAATGTTTTGGATGAAAATATGCAAATGAGCTTATGAACAGACAATTTATGGGGATGTAGTCAGAACCTCAGCAAGATCAGGTGCTGTGCCTCCAAACCGAAGGAAAACCTGCACAGCTGGCACTGAAGGGGGAAATCTGCAAGCTTAGCAGCCTCCACAGCTGGAGCAACATTTGGAGAATGAATCAGGCCTTGAGTAATTATCTTAGCATCCCCTAGTAATCATTCAATAACTCAATAAACAATCATCATCAACTATATAATTAAAAAATAGTTATACAACATTTCAGCCCATAACTTGGTAACTAAAATTGGTGTTTCATGTAATTATATAATCATAGGCATAATTTTTCAATATAATTTTCTTATTATCAATCAGATGGTAATCTTTCTTTGTAACATCTTTATTGGCATTTTAATAATCACAAGGAGAGCAAGAGACCTATGAAGTCATTCAGTGCTGGTTCCCTGCTAACTCTCTGGCCTTCTGTACTTATCCTTTATGAAATAATCTCAAGTGATGAGTGGCTTGCACATATGGTTGAATGAGAGACTAATGCTACACTTTTTTGTGTAGTGTTTGCAACCTGAATTCTTATATCCTCATGTATTGATTACTTAGGTAAATAGAGATAAGGATAAGACATTTTAACAAATCTGAAGTGAACAACACTAGCCCACTCCCTAAGACAGAATTTATGACAAAAGACTAAACATAAAAATAGGCAATATACTCAAAATAATCTGTCATGCATTTGTGTGTTTATACATACACACTATGTATAATGTCAGCATTTATGCATACTGAATTCTCAGCATTTCAGTTTCATAAATGTGATAAGCAAAACACTGATTTTCATGGAGAGAGTATTCTTAGTATGTTTTTGACCAACTTAAAACACATTTTAGAGAGAGATTCAAGATGGCGGAGACAAGCAAACGCAGGTAGGCCTGTGGCAGCAGCCTGCGGAGGTAGACAGGTCCGGTGGCAGCGGCCAACAGGGACATTCAGGCCCAGCGGCAGCCCACAGAGGTGGTCAGGCCCTGCGGCAGAGATAAGCAGACAGAGGTGGACGGGCCCGGCGGCGGCGGTTGACAGAGACATTCAGGCCCAGCGGCGGCCCACAGAAGTAGACAGGCCACGCGGCAGAGACAGGTGGACACAGGTCGGCGACTCGCGGAGGTGGACGGGCCCGGTGGCAGCGGCCGACAGGGACATACAAGCCCAGCAGCAACCGGCAGAGACATACAGGCCCAGTGGCAGTTTGCAGAGGTGAATGGGCCCGGCAGCAGTGAGGAGCAGAGGTAGGTAGGCCGACAGGGACATACAAGCCCAGCAGCAACCGGCAGAGACATACAGGCCCAGTGGCAGTTTGCAGAGGTGAATCGGCCCAGCAGCAGTGACAAGCAGAGGTAGGTAGGCCCGCGGTGGCAGCCGGCAGAGACATACAGGCCCATTGGCTGCCCGCAGAGGCAGACAGACCCAGCGGCAACTGACAGGGACATACAGGCCCGGCGGCAGAGACAAGTGGATGCAGGTGGGCCTGTGGCGGTGAGCCACAAGGGTGGACAGGCCCAGGGACGGAGAGGGGTGGACGCAGCTTGGAACGGGGACGCCCCTAGCCCCAACACCTGGGGAAGAGGCTATCTCCGTGGGTCGGAACCAGGGCGAGTCTGGGCACTTCATCTGGGGACAACCCAGGGCCCAACTGCTGATCCTGTGAAACCCAACAACTTGGAGGTGTTGGTGAGACTACCCTGCTCAGCTGAAACCCATCTGGGAGAGGATTCAGATGCCTACAGTTTGAAGTCTGAAGAAACAAGACCAGCTGAGGAGTTGACAAATGAACAAAACGTGACCTGGGAACACAGAAGAAGGCGCTACCCAGCCACTAAACCAGATCACCAGAATCATAAGTATATAATTCACCGACTGAAATCAGCTGTCCCTGAAGAAACAGCCCAATAGCACCAATTTAACCAAGAACCCCTACTAAACCAAGACTAAAAATTAGAACAAGAGAGGCACTCTCAGACACAGACACCACCTGCACCGCACAAAGGAAAAGATGAGTAGACGCCAGTGCAAAAATACAGGCAACAACATAAAGACCTATATGGCAATATCAGAACCTAGTGATTCTACACCTGCAAGACCTAAACATACCATGACAGAAGAAACAGAAGAAATCAACCCTAAAAATGGCTTTAAGAAGATGATAGAGGCCCTTAAAGAAGAAATAAAACATTCCCTCAATGAGGAAATAAAAACTTTCCTTAAAGAGGAAATGAAAAACTACCTTAAAGAGGAAATAAAAACTTCCCTTAAAGAGGAAATGAAAAACTCTCTTAAAGAGGAAATAAAAACTTCCCTTAAAGAGGAAATGAAAAACTCCATTAAAGAGGAAATAAAAAACTCCCTTAAAGAAATGGAAGAAAAAACGAACAAAAAATGGGAAGAAATCAAATCAAGCCAAGAAAAAGCAATTAAACAGATGAAAGAAACATTCCAAGATCTGAAAAATGAATTTGAGACAATAAAGAAAACACATGCTGAGGGAATGCTGGAAATAGAAATCCTGACTAAACGAACAGGAACTACAGAAACAAGCATAACCAACCAATTGCAAGAGATGGAACAGAGAATCTCTGACACTGAAGACACGATAGAGAAAATAGATTCGTCAGTCAAAGAAAACACTAGAGACAAAAAAATCGTAACACAAAACGTTCAGGAAATTTGGAACACCATGAAAAGACCAAACCTAAGAATATTAGGGATAGAAGAAGGAAAAGAATACCAACTCAAAGGCACAGAAAATATATTCAACAAAATCATAGAAGAAAACTTTCCTAACCTAAAGAAAGAAATACCTATGAAGATACAAGAAGCTTACAGAACACCGAATAGGCTGGATCCAAAAAAAAGTCCCCTCGCCACATAATAATCAAAACACTAAACACACAGAACAAACAAAAAATATTAAGAGCCGCAAAGGAAAAAGACCAGGTAACATATAAAGGTAAACCCATCAGAATAACACCAGACTACTCAATAGAGACTATGAAAGCTAGAAGATCATGGACAAATCTCATGCAGACACTAAGAGACCACGGATGCCAACCCAGACTATTATACCCAGCAAAACTCTTAATCATCATAGGTGGAGTAAACAAAATATTCCAGGATAAAACCAGATTTAATCAATACCTGTCTACAAACCCAGCCCTACAGAAAGCCCTAGAAGAGAAAATTCAACCCAAAGAAGCTAAACATATCCATGAAAAATCAAGCAATAGATAATCCCACACCAACATACACCACAGAAGAAACAAGCTGGTGTAGCTATCCTAATATCTAGAGAAAAAGGATGTTTCAAAAGAGAAGAAGTCTTGTGGCAATGCCTCAGTGGTCCAGGTAACTACCAGAACTCGGAAAAGTTGGTTGAACTTGGGATTAACTGGGAGGCCAAAGATTTAAAAAGCAGAAGATTCTCTCAAGACACAAGTTGTGTGATAATAGTGCGTTTTGTGTGTGTGAATGAGAATTTGTAAATGTTGAATTCTAGGCTTCGACAATCATTGTCAGTGCAGATCAAGCTGCAAGTATTTATGTTTTAAAACTTAAATTATAAAGCTAGTTATGTCTTTCTAACAACTAGTTTTAATATTTATGAGCATATTTTACCTACATTACCTTTTCAGGATGTTGAGAAAGATGTATCACAAGCACACGCTAGAGGCTGGGGGCTAGATGGTTTTGAGGAAGAGGTCTTGGTGGACTCTTTCATAGAGCAAAGGGAAGCAATGCCTCCTGGGAAATGAGCTAAGTTTTAATCTAGTCTTTAAGATTAGAAGTCAAAAACAAAAATATTAAGGAAAGGAAAACCTAATTGATCTTTGAAGTATTGTTATGTGGAATTGAGTGGGACTTTTGAGGCCTTTCTTCCAGAAAACAAGGACTTGGTTGTCAGGCCTATATTAGGCCTAAAGCTTGGTGCCATGTAGTTGTACTTAAATCATTTCAATGGAAAGTGTCTTAGTGATTGGAACTTCTAGTGCAGTTTGGAGTTCTTCCATTTGAAAAATGTGATATTTGCATGGGATTGTTTGAATCTTGTTTTCTAGTCCCTCCCCATCACCACCCTCATAGTCTGAAGGTAGATTTTTCTCTTGATAAAGGAACAAAAAAGGTGAACATCTTGTTTGTAAATAGGTATCTAGTAACTAGTGGTAAACTTCAAATGGTAGAATTCTTTAAAGCCTAATTCTAGGTAGCCTTAAGAAAATGTATCTTAATTATTTTTGAACCTGTATTCACCTTGTTTTTTTCAAATATCTTAAGTTATATTTTCTTTTTCAGAGCTGCTTCTTATTTGGGGCTACTTTTTTTTTTTTTAATTGAAGCGCAATTCATAAAAGGGCATATTGTTTTGATGAGACTTTTTACAACTGTGGCTGGATGTCTTTCTTTAGTCTTCCAAGAAGGACCATTTTACTTTTTTAGAGTTACTTTTTAAAGTCATGAGGTCAACAACTTGGACTACTATGCATGTAAGTGCTAATGCAAATTAAAGCCCAAGTTGACCTCCAGCAGCAGTTCATTCTATGTTGACAGTGAGAGAACACTTTGCCTGTTAGGATACTGTTACTCGTGGACTGAAATGCTGAAGAAACCCCTCCCCCTATTTTGTTTTTTGCAAAAATCAAGGTATATTCTAGGGTTTCCTGGTTGACCTCAACACATAAACTGAGATGATAGTCTTAGTTCAGAAATGATCTGAATGTAGATTTACAGTCTACGTGTACAGCTGGCTAAGTGAGATCGCTTTCACAGTTCTGCATGTATCCTATTGGCTCCCCATTAGTCACTGAACTCTTAAAACTGGTATTGTAACATTATCACAATGTTTTGCGCCAATTTTATAAACTTTACAGTGCAATGTGTGTTCCTTTTCTGAGGCAAACCAAAGGTATATTTCTCAAGGTTCTGCTGCTATCAGCAGCGTTGATGGAGGATTTTTTATACATTTGTAATAGATAGAAATAAACCAGAAAAAAAGAAGAAAAAAAAGTGGTGGAGGAAAAGGTGAACACTGCAAGAATACTCAAAAGGGCTGAGAGTTACCAACGCCAAGAATGGCTTTGCATAGTAAATGGAATAGAACAGCTCTGAACTATAGCTTACTTTTCCTGGTTTGTTCTGACAGAATGATTGAATGCTTTTGTACAAAAATCAGAGCCTTAAAAACAAGGATTTGGTGAGATTGTAAAATGGTGTGCTACTCTGGCAAAACAGTTTGTTGGTTGGTCAAAATGCAAAACATTGTTACTCTGTTACTCAACAATTCTACCCTTAGGAATATATCCTCAAACTACTGAAAATGTGCACCTATGAAACATGTACATGAAGGTTTACAGCAGTGTGTTGCTAATAGTAAAAAAGTTAAAACAACTCAAATAGCTATCAAATACTGGAGAGAAATAAAATGTGGCTTATTCATAGAATAGAATATTATTAAGACATAAAAATGAATGAGAAACTGACAGATTAAATGACTTTGGTGAACCTTCATAATTTCATTTGTAGATCTTTCCATTTCTAATTTATAAATACATTTGGGGTTATAAATTATAAATGTACTGCCTCCTGTCAACTTTGTATACTTCTATTTGATGATTTCTGTGTCAAACATTATATGGAAATATTTCCAAGTATTTTCTGTATTAACTGTGAATGAATAGAACAAAATAAATTGCCTGTGATGAAAATTAAAAACAAAAACAAAAACACATTTTAAAGATGTTGGTCTTCTTATCTTCAACAGGGGTTCTGAGTGTGCTTTCTTTTTCAGAATATCCTATTTCAGAAATCTAATTAATTTGAATAAATGTCACTTTTCAGATTTCAAAGGACTAGCTCACTTAAAAATAAATTTTGAAATTAGTAAGTGTTATTGTCTAGATTAAATGAAACTTTTCAAGTCAATGTGCTTTTCATTTATACATAAGGAAACATATCCTAGGATATGGTGTCGCCGATTTGGTACAACGTACAAGATGCAGAACATTATGTGACCACTCATCCTCACAGAGACTCTCTTTCCCACATAATTGGTGACTACCTGGATATAAATGAAATAAATCTCCACAACTGAAATGACCAATTCCAGAGAAGAAGCATCTTTAAGATGCTTCCATTAATTTTCTCATTAAAAACAATAATTACTTTAATTCCTATTGATGAGTTTGCTTTTAACATTATTGACATCTTATTAAACCAATTATGATAATTATACTAGTGCATCAATTTGAGTTTTTTCTTTATATATTGGTGAATATTGTCTGATCTAATGTCAAATAAATATCCTAGGTCCCTACTAACAGTGAGCAGGTGGGGATCCCACACTACAGATACCATGGACACTGCCTGGGAGCTTGTTGGGATGTCTCAGGTAGGTTCATGTCTGGACTTAAAACTTGAAAGTTTGCATTATCCTAAGATCCTTAGTTAATTTAAAAATAATGTTACATAGATAAATACTCTAGCTCTCTATCAATTTCCACTACTATGAACCTCTGGAAAGCTTTTTGCTCCAACCCTGAAGCCTCTATCAGTCTGTTTAAAAGAACTACCTGGACCTTGCTCTCTTCATAAAGAAATTGTGTGTCTTTAGTGACCGATAAAACTATCCCACACTGGAGTCTGTAGCTGGAGATTTCTTTAGTCCTGCTTGGGCCCGCAGCCACTCAGACCCAAGTAAACACACAGAGACTTATATTATTTATAAACTGTATGGCTGTGGCAGGCTTCTTGCTATCTAGTTCTTATATCTAAAATTAACCCATTTCCGTTAATCTCTAAGTTTCCATGTGGCTTGTGGCTTACCAGTATCCTTATATCTTTCTTCTCATGGCAGTGACAGCTGGCAGCATCTCCTGACTCAACCTTCCACTTCCCAGAATTCTCCTCTCTGCTTGTCTCACCTATACTATACTTCTTGCTTGGCTACTGGTCAATCAGTGTTTTATTTATCAATCAATCAGAGCAATACATTCATAGCATACAGAAAGACATCCCCAGCATTTCCCCTTTTATTTTTTTTCCAAAAAGGAAGGTTTTAACTTTAACATAGTAAAATTACATATAACAAAACAATTATTAAGCCAGAATTACAGTTACAATATCTAATCTATTTGTATGTGGCAAAATTAAAGAAGATATTCTATTTATCCTATATTTGTGAGTCTAAGTTTTCATATCCAATTTATCTTTTATCATAACTAGGAAAATTATAACTATCTAGTCTTCAACTACACCACAGACCTCAGAAGGATATAATATTACCTAAGTAAACAGGAAGAACATTGT
Organism: Peromyscus leucopus; assembly: GCF_004664715.2. NCBI lineage: Eukaryota > Metazoa > Chordata > Mammalia > Rodentia > Cricetidae > Peromyscus > Peromyscus leucopus. Next base: position 12,949,090 of record NC_051081.1, read on the forward strand.
AAGCAACTTCCAAATATCTAGAATGACAGAGATAGCTGGCTGACTGTAGAGTCACCCAAAGTTCCTCTCTAAAGTTGGGGCATCTGTCTTTAGCCCACAGGCCTAGTGTCTCTCAGTCACTTCTCCCTGTGTCCTGTAGAATGTCTGGCAGTTTTCTCTGCAAAGAAGAAACCTGAAGGACCATTTTGCTTTGCAAAGTTCAGGGGCCACCTTCCTATGGACCCTGCATGTCCAGTCAATATATTTTCTCAAGCAGTCCAGGCAAGAACCATTTCTTGCCCAAATGGCTATTGTTTCCAAGAAGATGATAAACTCTATATGGAGTGTCTTTGATGTCCATCTTTCTCTTTGAAGTAAATCGGTACTGCAAGGAGCAGATGTGTCTCACCGTCCAGAAAATCTGTTTTTAAAATATTTTAAATGCCATATTCTGTACGTCTTGGAACTGTTTGAAGATTACTTACCTAATTGAATTACGTCTATGTATACTTAGAAAACTTAACATGACTATAAGTTTGACCATCATAGAAGACTAATTATTAATCTGTATTTTTAATTATCCATTATAATCTAAATGAGTTATATAAGCATAATACCTCAAATGAGAATAGAAATATATGTACAGTATAACAAAATTAAGTTTAAATTTGTATCAATAAACTAAAATCCATAGCAATGTAAAACATTTCTAAACAAGTTTTTGATCTTTAAAAGTAGGTTCATTGTTATGATGTATTGTGTCTCTCAATATATTGTGCTTCATAATAAACTTATCTGGGGTCAGAGGACAAAATAGCCACTAGTTTAGAGGATTTAGAGGCCAGAAAATGGTGGCACACATGCCTTTAATCCTATCACTTGGAAGGCAGAGATCCATCTGGATCTCTGTGAGTTCAAAGCCACACAGGAAACAGCCAGACATGGTGATTCATGCCTTTAATCCCAGGAAGTGATGGCAGAAAGCAGAAAGGTATATAAGACATGAAAACCAGGAACTGCCCTAGTTAAGCTTTTACGCTTTTAATAGCAGTTCAGCTGAGATTCATTCTGGATGAGGACTCAGAGACTTCCAGTCTGAGGAAACAGGATCAGCTGAGGAATTGGCAAGGTGAGGTAGCTGTGGCCTTTTCTGTTCCTCTGACCTTACAGCATTCACCCCAATACCTGACTCCAGGTTTGTTTTTATTAAGACCATTTAAGATTCATGCTACAGTTCAATAATCTACCCTTTCATCCTATTATATTTATACTATCCCCTTTTCTTCTTTAGAAAAAGATTGCATTTATAATCAACCTGCTTTAAATAAAAATATTGGTTGCTGCTTGTGTGCACTTCCTGTTTTATTAGGTGATATTTCCTTCCTGGGTCTCTGAGGGAGTTGAAGATTAGATAATTATGGTTATAGTTATAGTTAGTTGAAAATTAAATAGTTATAGTTATAGTTAGTTGAAGATTAGATAGTTATTATTATAGTTTTCCTTGTTAAGAATTTCAGAAAAGAAACTCACTAAAAAGGTATAAGTAAATTTGAAAGATATTATAAGATAGTTCTCTGTTAGTAATATAAGATAGGATAGAAATTAAATCAGGTACATTTTGGACTTACCAAAATAGGATAGATAATGGAATATTTTCTCTGAGTTTGTCAAATGCAAATGGACTAGAGGTATTTATTGCTTATATATATTGCATATAGTTATTGTGCTTATTGTATATAGTTTCTCTTATATTAGTTATAACTTTTTTCTTTTTTCTTTTTATTAGAATAAAAGGGGGAAATGTGGTGATATTTTAATTGTGATGAAATGTGATTTTATTTGTATGTTAGTAAATTAAGTTTGCCTGGAGATTAGAGGTCTAGCGAAGTCACATAGCAAGTCATAGGCAGAAGTCAGGCAGTGGTAGCACACACCCTTAATCCAATAACATGGCTGTGTGGTCAAGGACACAGCCACACGTGGTGACGCACAAGCCTTTAATCCTAGAGACCTAGAGGTCTGTATAGACAGGCAGTGACAAGGAGTCATGTGGCTGGGCTTAGAGCCAATGAGAAAGCAGAACAGAAAGGCAATAAAAACACAGGTTATACAGGAAGAAGCTCTCTCTAGGGAAGCGACGGCAGTGAGGTGGTAAGATAAGGTAGTCATGGCTCTTGGCTATTACCTCTGTATTTGGCTATATATTTCTTATTTAATAAGACTGTTTAGAAATTCAACTACAAGAATCCACAACCATTCTCTACTACTCCTTTCAGGCTCAATTGACTTTCATCAGAAAAGGAGTCAACTATATATTGGAAATAAACAAAACACAACAATAACTAAAACTATATGCTTATATATGTTTATATGCCGTAACACCCTGAAAAAAAAAATCCAGGGTTATTTTCCATCACAAAGATTTTAAACTGTCATTTTAGAAGCATATCTATCCATCAAACATATAATCTCTGTATTGAATAAATATAATTATTTTTAAAAATAAAGAACAACAAACAGAAGTTACAGAGATGTTGCTATATTTCAAACAGTCAGTATTGGTTGCTTTCTACTTCTGTCACTGACATTTTCAAATCTGACAGGCCAGTACAGCCTGACACCATATTAGTTACTTTTCTATTGCTATGATAAAACACAATTATTGATTAAAGCTCTTTATAGAAGAAAGTGTTTGTTTGTGTTTTACAGTTACAGAGGGATAGGGGTACATCACCATCATAGAGCATGGTAGTAAGCATGTGGCATAATGCTGGAGATACACAGCTGAGGGCTTACATCCTGAGCCACAAATAAGAATCAGAGATCAGAGTACTGGGAATGGCAGGAAACATCTGAAATGTCAAACCAGCCGTCCTCAAACTATGGGTCATGACCCTTTGGGGGTCGAATGATCCTTTAACAGGGTGTAACATGAATTGCTCAGTCAGGAGAGCATGAAACTCTTAATCTCATGGTTGTGAGTTTGAGCCCCACGTTGGGTTCCAGAAGTTGTTCAAATCTTAGATGATCTTTTAATAAAACAAAACAAAACATCAAAAACCCAGAGCCAGTTATCAGGGTGAAAGCTGAAAGATCAGAGAAGCAGAACAGCCAGCCACTAGTTCTTACATCTACAAAATGTTCATCCTAAAGAGAATGAATTCCTGCTTACTCACACCTTATGTACCTTTCTCTGCCGTACCATATCATTGCCTGGGATTAAAGGTGTGTGTGCTTCTGAAGCAAAAGCATGAGATCTCAAGTGCTAGGACTAAAGGTGTGTGCCACCACTGGCTGACTCTGTTTCTCTCCTATACTGGATCAATCTCATCTAGTCAATGTGACCTTGAACTCACAGAAATCCCAGACAGATCTCTGCCTCCTGAGCAATAGGATTAAAGTTGCCTGCCGCCACTGCCCCACCTCTATGTCTAATCTAGTGGCTGGCTCTGTCCTCTGATCCTCAGGCAAGTTTATTATGGTACACAATCTATCACCACAAAAGAGATTGCCTAAGACCTTTGGAAAACACAGATATTTACATTATGATTCAAAATAGCAGCAAAGTTACAGTCATCAAGTAGCAATGAAAATAATTTTGTGGTTGGGGGTTACAACATGAGGAAGTGTGCTAAAGGGTTGTCATGTTCTAAAGGTTGAGAATCACTACCTCAAATCTAAAATCACTGACATACTTTCTTCAACAAAGCCACACCTCCTAATTTTTCCCAAACTGTCCAACAAACTAGGGACCAAGTATGCAAACACGAGGCTAGGATTTATTCTCATTCAAAACACCATAGGCAATAAGGCCATATTGACACAATTAGTATTTGTCAATCATTACTAATAATCAAAATATCAAGTGAATCTCATTCTCTGAAATAATAATATTTTTGTGGTAAGAAAATAATCTTACTGATTTGCAAGTCATTCAAATGTCTTAACTCTGCCTAAAGTTTGAACTATTTGGATCATATATTTTATCCAAATATGTCCAAGCTTCTTATTTTACTTTAGACATGGTAAAATAAGACAATAAAATTAAAAATGAGATGCATACACATCAGTAGCTTTGAATAAACTGTGAACAATAATGAGATTTGTGATGGCTAATACCATTACTTGGCCGGATGTGGAATTATCTAGTAGACAAGCCTTTGTGTTTGGCTTGGAGAGACTATCTAGGTTAGGCTAACCCCAAGTAATGTCTGCAAATTGTTGTGTTCATTAGGTTAATTGAGGTGGGAATTTTCATCCTGACTGTGGATGAACCTTTTCTATGATCTGGAGTCCTAGACTAAACAAAAATAAAAAAATGAACTGGCTACTAGCGTTCCTTGTGCTCTGCTTCCTAACTGCGGGTGCATTGTGAACAGCTGCCTCACTCCCACTATGTGACTTTTCAGCACAATGACTTATACCCTGGAGCTGCAAACCAAACTAAAGTCTTCCTTTCATAGGTTTCTTTTTGTCCATGTATTGTCACAACAAGACAGGTAAATTATAGTATGTTTTATCACTTCTATATACACCCGAAACTCTAGAAATTCAAAATGAAAATCCTTGTTAATGAGCTTCTTAGACACACCAGAAAAATTTGCCACCCTGGGTTCCACACTGTTCTGTTGTACTTGACCTAAAAGATACTTTCCTGGCCATTGCTGTCAAATTCATATGGATCCCTCTGTTATTTCACTTGGTTAAATCAAGTCCTCAAGAATCACACAACACACAAGGGTCAGCACATGACATCTTGGGAACTTTTGCTTATATGTCATATGACTTTTTAGAGTTGGCTAACATAGAAATCTATCTGGTTAGTGAAGGTCACGTGGAGGAAAGAAAATCCTAAGTTGCAGTTTTAAAGGAAGGAATAAGGAACAAGGAGATGAGGGAGAAGATTTTTTTGGTGGGGACAATGGCCTGTCAAAACTAAATAAGTGTAGAGATGCTGTAAGGAAATGTGTTACTTTGTAACTGAAACTCTTTTTTAAATTTCTGCAATGTTACATGTTTCCCATTGAACTTTTTCTCCAGTTCATGCACTAGACAGACTTACATTTTCTGGATAGATTTAAGTTGAAGAACTGGAACATAAATTATGATAGATTTCTGAGAACTATCAATGTCAATCTTGACCTTTGTGAAGCTGATGTTCTCCAGGTGGACTATGAGGTCTGGGTTCATTTCCAGCTCTAGCAATTCCTGGAAGATGTTCAACTCAAATTGGTCTGGCTTCTCCCCATTGGACATCAGGATCTTTAGACTTGAGCTGAACATGGCTTTGTGCTTGAGGCCCAGCTCTCCTGGAAACTTCTCACATCCAGGTGGACTGGGAAGAGTCAGGTACAGCATGAATAAAAGGTGAAGATAAGAATTATAGTAATAATTTTCTGAAGCATACTTATTTAATCTTAGGAATATATGTTAATTTATTGTATTCATGCCTCCATTGTTTTCTACTTTGTAAGTATCTTGGTAATATATTTTATGTAAAAGTCACCTATGAAATATATAAGATTATAGATGCATTCCTTGTCTGTAGGTTAGACTAGAAAATAGCAGCCAAAAGAGCCTAATTCTACCTCAGATTTGAGCTCCATGAAACATGCCATAGAGTTAACATGTTAATACAAACATTCTCTTTGGCCTTTTTCTGTAGAAAATATTCTTTGCTTTCCTACCACAGCTAAGAACTTCAAGATTTTTCAATGTTTAAGAAAGAATTCTTAAAGCACTTTTTGTGTGTCTAAAAACATCCTTTATGGCAATATTTTCCTGCTGCATTGAGTTTATTGCTGTAGATTTCTGGGCATGGAGCCTACTTTCGTTTTATTTTTGTTTATGTTCATCCTTTTTATTTCTATTTTTGATGTTGAAGCTTCATAAATATATTATTACACACTGTAAAATTGGATAATAATACTATAAAATTGATTTTCTATATTTGCACATTCCTTGAGAATCTCGGGTGTTTACTGCAATTAGTCTAATTCTTCAAATAGAAGCTGTCACCTCCTCCCTTGTCTAAAGAAAAATAGCAGGAAATACAAATCACACTCAACAACCTGACACCAGGATGCGGAAACAAATACCTCTGCATAGAATTTACACATATCATATTGTGTAAGACACACAGAACTGGAAAAGGAAAGTTTATATTTTAAACAATCCTGGTGCCTTTTCTAACAATTAAAAGAATGAAAATCACAATGATGGTGGGAAAGGGCTTATAGATATCCAGCCTAGCTGGCTCTACTTTATGACCACCACATTATTAGAATGTGTGACATATAGTAAGTATTCAATACTTCCTGAGCAAATGAATCAATGCTGCCTCAAATAATTAATTATTTTAAAAGATTTAATGAAAATTTCATGTAAGTAATTTGAGTGTCATTATCTATAAAGCAAAAACAAGAAGCTAGAATAACTTGAAATCAGTGAGTTGTCATCAGAAAATTGCAGTACAGAGAAAAGAAGCTCTTCACATCTATAGACACAGAATCATACACAAAATTCATGAGTGAGAATTTCTTTTTGAGACATAAAACATAGAGATGTAACTGTCAGGTATGCAAAGATGATATTCCTGACCAATTGCTGAAAGCTGGGTGTGGAATACCCTTAAGGTGCAAGTGAATCTCCACATTATTGTGTGCATCACCTCCAAGAACTCTATCACAGTTTTATTTTATGAATATGAAAAAGATCTGGCAATGACAGGAAGATTAGCTCTTGTGAAATATATAGAGACTTTTTTTCTATGAGAAAAAGTGTTCTGGAAGGGGCACGGGGCAGTCTTTACTAATATTTTATTTCAGATCTGTAGGGGGCAAGCATTCTACTCAGCTTTCTCTATCTTTCTTGTTTAATCTAAAGTACTGGAGGTTGAAAATAATGCAGTGGAAACATTTGTGAGAGACGCTGGCTACAGGCACAAACCAATTAAAAGAGGTTGAAATGGGTGATTATAGAGCAATCAATCTCTCTACACCTTTTCAACCACAGCAGCAGGGGGGCACAGTAATAGCTATTCACTCCTGCTGAGACATTTGCAAAATATAGACTGAAGAAGAATGCATGTGGAACCATAAAGTCAGGAAGCAAGAAAAAAATGTAAGGGCACTGTGGATATAAATACCCTGGTACATACAGATACAAAGACACAAGTTGACTTCAAATTAGATTAGTGCACAGCCTCACATTACAGACATACTCCTCTGGTGAACTATTTCTGGTGAAGCCATGTTTGTGCTAAATATCTCACAGACATATTGATTGGTCTAGAATGTCGTGATTATGGAGTGATTGAACTTGAAGTTGAAGATTCAAATTATGTTGGGTTATTTTTGGGGCCCTAAAAGTCAGTTATACTGACATCTGTATGTAATCTAATTGTGACATTTAGGTAAATTTTGGGAAATGTACAAGACCATTAAAATTAAAAGACCATTATCATCTACCAAATTTAAAGCTAATAATGTTATAAAATAGCACCATAACCTGTAGATGAGATACATGATGTCTTCACAAATATATTTGTTAAGTACATTAGTTTTGTGACTTTTTTTATTCTATGACTGTAAAAAATCCTGATATCTCTACCACCGTGAAAACTGTAATTCAGAGTTACCTGAATCCATGTTTCTGGGCCAGAGTCACACAAATATGGCTCAGAATAAATTCTTATTCTCTTGGAACAAGACCTGTGTTTTATGTTGGCAATTTCAGTTTTCATTTAAACTGCAGCTTTTAGCAGCAAAAAAAAAATTACTAGGTACCATAAACGTGAGGAAGAAAACAAGACAAAGCAAAGTCAGCATCAAAACCAGGTTTAAAGAGATAGATGGCTCAGGGTTTAATCTCTTGCAAGGGCTGAAATTCAGTTCCTAGCACCCACATAGCAGCTTACCACTGCCTTGGCTTTCTTATGGGAAACTAAATATCAGTCATAATTCATCAGATTTAATTTGTAATATGAACAGTATTTATATCCCCAGTAAGCAAGTCAAAATGTATAGCTATAGAGTAAAAACTTAAGTGAATCACGTTCATGTGCTGGGGAGATCTAAAAATATCAATAAACCATAAAAACTATCCCTCTTTTCCTCTCAACTACAACAACAAGCTTGTAAGAAAAACTAACATACATAAATTAGTACATAAGAAATATGAAACATCACTTGAGATAAACATAGCCTCTACCTTTAACTAAACCTCCAAATGTGACCATCAAGCATAAAAATAAGGCATAAACATATTTGTAATTTTTTACAGAACTCTTTTCAAAAACAACAGCTTACTTTTTGATTCATAGAGACATAACCCTGTCAACAGCCCTAAGCGAATGCTCACCATGTGCAAAGTGTACTATCTAAGCTATATATACACTTTTGCTTGTATAGTATTGCCTCCATGACAAAAAAAGAGAACTCTCGGAGTGCTTTAAAACAATACAGTAGTGAAGAAAGAGTCTCAAACCAATTAATCAAAAATGTAAACCACGATACAAAGTGACAATAAAAATCTAAAATTAGAGGTCTGGGGATAGGAGATGACTCAGTGGGTCAGATTACTCCCTGAACAAGTGTAAAGACCTGAGTTTGAATCTGCAGCACCATGTAAAGGAGCTGGGCATGGATAGGCAGATCCTGTTGTTCAGGAGCCAGATAGAGTAGGGTAAATGGTGGACTTGCAGTTCAATGAAAGAACCTGCTCCAAGGGAATTAGGTGGAGACTAGTTAAGAAGTCACCCATGTATGTATTTCTGTTGCCACTGAATATGCACTCATGTTCATGTGTGGCCTGTATGCTCATATCATACACACCTATAACGCAGCATACATGTACATACAATAATGTTAAAATAAAACAAAAAAATTCAAAGCTCTGTAATCATATACTCACCTGAAAAGCCTCCTACATAAAATACATTTTGAAGCAAATTAAAAAATTATCATAACCATTTTCAAACAGTACTGAAGTACTCATTTTATTTGAGGAAAAGATCAATTAATTCAGTCACATTAATTTTCATGAGACTCCAGATGTGCCAGATTCAAAGGCTTCTGTGGTGAATTTAACATTCTATACATGGTCACACTACTAACAAATTTGTTCATTAAGAAGGATATCTGCTATTTTAAGCCAGATTTTAAAATATTTTTCAGTATACTAAAAAGTATAATATGTCAGTGGTGTGTGTGTGTGTGTGTGTGTGTGAGTGTGTGTTTGAATATAATAGACTCTAATTATCTTTGCTGCCTATATGTATTGAGTTTAAAAATAGGAAAGTATATATATTATTCAGATGTTTTAAAACTTCAACTGTTCATTTAGAACAGTTCGAGCATGAGGCATAGTAAATATTTTCATAATACACTGAAGGGATTGCAATAATGTAATGCAATTGAATTATAATTTATGTGATAAAAAACATGAATTTGTAAATTATAAGACACAGAAGAAAAATCCAATATATTAATTTCAACAAGTAAAGACCAAATATTTTATTTGGAAATGCATATATAAGGATACATGTACAGTATTTGGTCTGTGGGGGTAGCAATTGTACCAAAGAGGGGATTTGGCCTGAGGTACAGGGTCTGTTATTTCCAATTAAAGATCTAAGGGATTTAATAAAGAATTATAGCAGATTGAACTGAGTGATGACTGGTTGGGTAGGGTGCAAAGTATAAGGTCATATAGTCACCTGTACCTGAGCCATAAAAATGAGATGCTGGTGTAAGCAGACAGACAAAATTCAAAATAAATAATTCATGTGGAACACCAATGCCAAGAAAATGTCAGCTACTAGATTTCAAAATCCATCAGGCACCATGAAAAAGATATTATAGGAAGAGGGTTATGTTGTAGCCAATATAATGTACTGAAATATAAAAACAAGGAGACTGATTGGTTGGCTGATAGTTCTAACCTGGATCTGGTTTTTACTTCAAAATTATATCCTTAAAGTAGCCGCTTTTCATGAGAAGGAAGAATGGAAATCAGGTCAATGGCAAGACTTCTTCCCCTTTCTCTCTCACTCTCCCTCAAAGGCTGAAATGCCATCGCTCAATTCCCACTATATATTCCTTAGGACTTTGAAGAGTGATCCTGATTTCTGCTCTGGACTTCAACATTATAAGATTATAGAAAGACAACCTCTCCAGCAGTACTTTCCAAAGGCTATAATTACAAATATAGAATAAGAGTCTCTACTTCAAGACTTTTAACATTGCTGTTGTTTTTAGAAAGTAATTGGTTTTTCTTTTTCTTCCCCACCACCCCCAATGCTCAATGCAATCTATACTGCCTGGAAGCCAGATTTTAAATGAAACAGATGCTGCAAGTTTAAACTCTGAGCTGGTGGAAAAGTTGTTTCCTAGCAACAGAAAGTTAGGAAAACTTCAGGAGCACCACTTGCTCAATGTGGCTTCTCACACTTAGTTTCATGCACTCAATGGGTTATTATAAAGTCCTGAGTACCAGTGAAATCCAACTTGACCCTAGATTAAAAAGAATAAAATTCCACTGCACTGAAAACTCTAGGCAGATAAAAATTATGTTTTACACAACACTTTAGAAAAAAACAGAATGAAATTTGGGGAGATTTCACTGAAAGGTGGTTGACTTAAGCCACAAACCTTTCTAAGAAAACACATCTTTTTAAATTTCTAGAATTTCTGAAGCTTTATCTAACTCCAAACAGGCAAATAAATAGTATTTAATTCCAATGTTCTACAGCCTTCATTTTCAAGAATTCTACTTTCACAAATTTTGCTTTCATAAGAGGTATTAGATTTCCTAAATGGGTAGAGCCACCTCATAGCCATATCTTGATTTTGGCATTATTTTGTTGTAGTATCATACATTATGCAGACTCGAGAAGAATTAGCTGTGAACCTGAGAGAATAACTGTACACTCTTTCAATGGCTATGGCAAGATAGATCACATTCTCAACAGAATCTGAATCATTTTTTCTTATAACATTTCAGAGCATTCAGCATTAGTACAGTTCTCTTGACTTTGAAGCCAGAGATGTAGTAAACATTTATTTTCCTTTTGCCTTGGGATAGAGCTTAAGAGAGTAAATGCACTGAGATTTCATAAAGTTTTTCAAAGAGCCGATGGGGGAGCTCTGAACTCTACAATAAATGTCACTTCCTTCAAAGGAGAACAAATGGATGTTCTTGAAAAATCAAATCTTTAAAATAGGATCATATATGTTTCTGAACCTTAAATATTAGTAAAGCCTAAAAAGTGGTACAAAAGTACAGTCAATTTTTGTAGCAATCATACTTCATTCATATTAGTCATTTAAAAGTATATTTATGTTATTGACATTGTACCAAAAGATTCTGTGTGGTGAATCAATGATTAGCAATAAATTTGAAAGTTGAGCTAGCATATTTGTGAGGAGTATGAAGACATGGATACTTATGGATACATGTTTAATTAAAACAACTTATGGATGTTGTTTTAATTAAAAAGAATATTGTTTATTTTTGGATATACTATCATAACTTTTATGGCACTTAAGTGGGGACATATGAAAATAAAATGTCATTACTGGATCTTTCACCTCTTTTTCTTTAGAGAAATAATAACAGGACTGTGGTACTTTATTAAAGTAAATTATACTACTTAGTATATCAATATTCCAATCTAAGTAACATGATTTATAGAATGAATCTTCTGAAATACACTCCTGAAAGCTAGAATTTTTAAATACTATAAAATAGTAGGAGAAGTGTAACATGTCTGTGGTCCTATACCAGACATGGTTTCTGACATATTGAGTGGGTCTTAAATTAGAAATATGTACAGCCACTTTATTAGACCAACATAATCCCTAAATACATATAAATATTAGTCATTATAACCACAGACAGGTGTAGTTTTCACATTTCACCAAGGAAACTACTTTTGGCAACAGATGGAGACCATCCATTACAAAAATCCACAGCCAATCAAAACTCAGAGTTGTGGAGATCAGACTCCATAGAAACATCTGCAAAACAACTGCCACACTTAGGATTTGGGGAACATTGCAGAAGAAAGGGCAGGAAGGGCAGAAAGACTGTAACAACCAGAAGATCCTCTGATATTGTGTCTTTTAGTAACGTCGGAAGCTACACACAGAAAGTCCCACCAACATGACTGCTTAAACAGGAGCTGAACAAGAAAAAAAGTAACAGACATGGCAATTTGTCTGTGAAAAGCTAATGAGGCCTCATGCCTACGCCAAGAACTTCAGGCAGCAAAGGAATGCTGGAAGGGGGAGCAATGGCCTCCTGAACATGACAAACTCTAAGGGAAACTATAAGACCTTAACTCTACACAAAGAAGTTCAGACATCTGGGGAAAGGCAGCAACAGGAGAAGGGGATTTCCTTAGGGCAGAGCACATCAACTGGTTGTCGAGTGCCAAATAGTCAGCCCTGTAAACATACATACAAGTAACATGACATGGCCATAACAGGTTATATTTATAAATATATATGCATTTAATAAAAATTAGTGAGAAAAGAGGCTATTAACTTAAAATAGAGCAAGAAGGAGCATACGAGAGGTTAGACAGAAGAATAGGATGGGAGAAATTAAGTAATTAAATAATAATCCCACAAACTAAAAAAAAAAAACAATAAAAAGACATTTAGGAATATAGGAAGCTTTTGTGGAAAATAAAAATCTAAATTTAAAGCTCAGTTAAATAAAAAATAAATTATTTTTGTTTGGGTAACTAACCACTATACTAAAAATAACCAAGTTTACCTTATTTTATTTTTGTTGAAATAGATGCCTCCAAAATATCATGAGCAGTGCACTACATCTGTCACATTTGTATTTTTATCTAAGAAAAATATGATAAAGAAATGGCCCAAGTTTGGCAAAGAGCTCACTGTAACTGTCCTATAAGAAATGTCTCAGGAAGAAGCTACAATTCTAGGCAGAAGTTTGAGTTTCCAATGACAGGAGTGGTCATCTCTGCTGTCAACTCCCTGGGAGGACTTACAGATTCAGAGAGGGGGTGAAGACCTGCCACTGAAGGGACTTTCCTTTGCTTAACCTAGAGCTCAAGAAGTTGCAGTGAGGGTTTCTCTGTCCTTATGAAAACCGATGTCTTTCTTCTTCACAGCTTTGAAGTATGGCAAACACATTACCAAAACCTTCATTGAAACCAGCTTATATACTGTAGACTTTAAGATCAATTTGGAAAATAAAAGGGACACCAAAACTATCTCCATATTATACACCCTTTCCATTTTACAAAACTAACCTTTTCAAATATAGTTTAATTCTAATTCACATCGTTAAAAAGCACAAGTATAGGAAGATATGCATGGGAGGGTTTGAGGAAAGCATGGAGGGAGAAAAACTGGGCAAGGAAAGTGATGTAATTCTATTTCAATTGAAAACATTAAAGTTTTAAAATGTGAGTGAGAGAGAGAGTATAAGGAAAAATGAATTTCCTATAATAGCTGAAATTATTTGTGAATTTTATGCATAAGATTTTAGTATACAAGCAAATTAAAAGAGCAAAGAACATGCAATTTTTTTTAATCTTAAAAGACATGAGGGATTTTCACTTTGTTCCATCAAGCATTAAGGATACTGGATTTGTATATCCACTTTAATCAATAAGAGAGTTGGATAAAAATATGAGGAAAGCAGCTATGGTCCATTCAGCAATGTAAATTTAGGATCCCTGAGAGAATGATAGTATTCTCTAGAAAATTTCTAGAACAACTTCTTTCAATCTTATTCAATATTGATTTGTTTTAGTCGATAATCCTTGTTTGAAGCAATCCTGTGCATTGGATGGTATTTAACAGCATACTGAACCTCCGACACAGCAGCACTACACAAATTGTAACAATCTAAAATGTCGCCAAGTACAATACGTATCTGGTAGATGACCAAATAGTTTCACGTTGGACAACACTGGTCTAGAAGTTGTTCCTATCCTGTAACATAAAAAAGACAAACCAGCACAGAAGAGATGGCTCTTTGCTTCAGAGCACCAGAGGACTCAAGTTAGGTCTCTAGAACCCAGGCTGGGCAACTAACAACTATCTTTTTTTTTTTTTTGGTTTTTCGAGACAGGGTTTCTCTGTGTAGCTTTGCGCCTTTCCTGGAACTCACTTGGTAGCCCAGGCTGGCCTCGAACTCACAAAGATCCGCCTGCCTCTGCCTCCCGAGTGCTGGGATTAAAGGCGTGTGCCACCACCGCCCGGCCAACTAACAACTATCTTAAACTCCTCCAGCTCCAGGAGATCTGACATCCTCTTCTGGAATACATATGGAATGCACACATAGAGAAAGGAAGAAGGAGAAGGAGATGGAGGGAGAGGGAAAGATGAGGAGTAAGAGAAACTGTGGAGGGGGGATATGGAGGGGGTGTCAGCAATTAAGAAACTGAAGGAACTCCCAGAAGACTTGGGTTCAATTCCTAGGATCCACATGGTTGCTAACAATCATCAGCAAGTCCAGTTTCAGAGTCCATGTGGTATTCATACATATGTGCAAGCAGAATACCCATACAGCATACACATAAAATAAAAATATCAAAAAATTAAAAGCAAGTAAATAAATGAATTAATAAATGACAAGATCAGAATCAAGGAATCATGTTAGCTCCAGAATACAGAGATGAGTTGCTGAAAATGTCAGCTTGACAAGAATTGTTACACAAGATTAACTTAGTGAAAAGTTTCCTAGTACATGTGCAAAAACAAATGATTATGAAGGGAAAGAACCACTGGACATGAGTAAGGGCAAGAACAGGGTCTACCAGATATGTGTAAACCTTCCCTTTACACTGGATTTAAAGTGAAACATATTGCTAATTGCATTTGGTCTAATTGGAGTGATTAAATGCCAAATCTATTGACAGATATCAAGTTAGATAAAATCAGATTCAAACTGCAGGTTATATATAGGAAACTCATTTTAGATATAAATGCATCCATCATCAGTAGCCTAAATTGGATTTTAAAAGGTAAGTCATGTAAACACTGAGTAAAGAGCTAAACTGGTATATGCCTACTAGACAAAAATGGGTTTTCAGGCTAGAATACTTCTAGGAACCAAAGAGAAATGGACATTTTAAGGACAGAAAGGTCAAATCAAGAAGAGGCGGTACGGTACTCTAAAATGAGCATGTATCAAACAAAAATGCTTCAAATGCACCAGGGCAAAGAAAACTGCTGCAATAAGAAACAGATAAATATGTAAGTATCTTTGGAAATAGTTGGAATTTTCCTTAGTCATTGTCAAAACATGTGGTATAAAAGAAAAGATTAGGCTACAAAACTTTCCCATCAACAGTAATTAAATGAGATAATATCAGATCTGCCAATACATAAAAAGAATAAAACACATCTGAGCATAATTATGATTAGAAAATAAACTGATGTATTTCATGATACTAACAAACAGTGAAAAGAAGCAATAAAATGTGATTGCTTTATATACTTGAGAACCAGAAGGAAAGTTTCACAAAACTCAAACTAGTAAAGTGTAGAAAAGATTTTAGTGAGCTAAGACTAGGCAAGCACTCCCCTAACACATAGAATAATTATTAAAAACACATAAAGTACACCATACTTAATGCAAAAGGCTTTAGTATTCTACCTCAATAATGATTAGAAGATCAAATTATCATTTTCATCAGTTATATTCACTATTTTAACTCAGTTCTTTTTTGACTAGTTCATTATGATAAAGAAGGGAGGAAGAGAGAAGAAGGGATAGGAAAGGGTGATAAAAGAAAAGAAACCACCAGTGTAAATGGCAGAACCGAGATTTCAAAATATATGTATCTCTATAACACCAGTGCCAATTTTGGCAAAAATTATCAATGTAAACTTCAGAACTTTGAAAACTAACTAAAAACAGGGCATCATTTATTCAAGAAATATATATCTTAGAAATAATAATGATTATCTTGGTCTTCAAATTTGCATAGTCTCACCTGCCTCTGTCATTGCACAAATCTGAAGGCTGAACATTTAGCAGCTTACTGACCACAAATAGAAGCGTAATGGGATGTTAAATCCCTTCAAAACCACCTTCATAGAAAATGGAACTCATCTAACTCTCTGGAGAATCTTTGTCATTGTTCATTTGTAGCCTTTAAGAAATAGGAAGGAAAATATTTCTGTATATATTAATGATATTTTATTCAAAGTTAAGTCATAGCTCTATAATGAAAGAGCTGAGCTATATTGTATCTCAGGGTTTAGATTAATATTATACATCTTAAAGTATCGCAAGCTAGCTACAGACATGTGACTCTTCTGTTCCTTAGCTGAAATTACTTTAAATATTTAAATCTTTTAGAGGAAAAGATAATTGCATCTACACCACTTTTAATCTTTATTAGTCTTGAGAATGTAGACGGACATGAAGTAAGGGTTGACTAGAGAATCTGAGGTGATTCAACATACATTATAAAAAGGAATTGACCCTTCTGAGGATATGAGACAGTGAATGGAAGTCTGTGATTTGATAAGGACAGCTCAGGTGGCTTTGAAAGAGAAATCTCCTTCCTAATGTAAGAGATTGGTTGCTCTGATCCTTCTCTTTGTTCCTTTTTTATTATAGCAAGAATTTCCTCCAGCACATGATCCAGTGTTCCTGCATATATTATAAGTGGTAGCAGTTACAGACATTTTCCAATCCCCATAAGTGAATATCAACCTTTCCACAAAGTTCATCTCAAAAGAAACTTTCCCTGGTTCAACTTTAAGACCACTGCTGTACAGTTCCAGCCACATAGGAGATGCTCAGAAACTTTGTATTGAATTTTTTAATGTTATTTTTTAATTGAAAATAGATTATTTTCTCATACAATACATCCCAAGCACAATTTCCCCTCTCTCTACTCTTCCTGATTCTCCTCACCTCCCTTCTCCCCCAGATCCACTCTTCTTCAGTTTTCTCTTCATAAAACAAAAGATGGTCTCTAAGAGACAACAGCCAGACATGACAATACAAGATACAATGTGACAAGGCACAAGCCCTCATATGGAGGCTGGTCAAGGCAATGAGTAGGCTAAAGAGTCAGAGATATACCAGCTCCCACTGTTAGAAATACACAGAAACACTAAGTTAACAGCCATAACATGTATACAGAGGACCTGGTACAAACCCATGAAGGTTCCATGTTTGTTGCTTCAGTTTCTGTGAGCACATGTGGGCCCTCCTTATTTGATTCGGTAAGTGGGCTGTGTTCTCCTGGTGTCCTCCATCCCCTCTGACTCCCATTGTTTTTTCTTCTCCTCTTCTGCTGAGTTCCATGATCTCTGATGGGAGTGACCAGATGATATTTTTTACTTGGTGGAATAAGGATGTATTAGGAAGAATAACTTGATAATGAATAAAATGTCATTTTTAATGAGTGATGATTAAAACACCACTTCAAATATTAGATTCACCTAAGTAAATATTAATAACTTTTAGTCTATTGTGCATTTTATGGTGAGTCTAAATTATCAGTTTCTCTTATTATAATTTATCTTTCTGTGGTAATTTGATTCTCTCAGAAGATTTTATGCCCATGAGTCATACAGAAGCTATAGGTAAAAATATATCTTAATGAAAAAAATTATTAAAAGTATCAAATATGTAATCACAATTATAATTAGTTGTATTAGCTATGAAAAATTTATACTGATCCTATCTTCAATTGATATAATTATGATACAGCAGCAACAGCTGAAAATAACATCTCTTAAATCATGACATTAAACAAAAAAATCTTCACTGAGTACAATTTAGTGTACAATCATTAAACTTGTGACCTACAAGATTGTCATCAACCTGAAATGATATTTTGCCAATTCTTTTCTTTTTGTGTTTTCCTTTCATCTAAGGAGCCAAGCATCTATTACCTATGAGTGTGAATAGGTGATATAAAATTAGCCTTGCTTCAACCTACAAAGAATTTCACTCCCAGTATCAGGTCCCTGTCTTGCCAAGCTTTTATCAGAAGTAGGCAAGCAGTTAGGCATCCTTAGCCTATAAACTCCTTACAATATAACCAGTTTGATTTTCATGTAGCAAGAGTAGGGCTCTTCTCCTAAAGTGAAGCAATATGAAAGAGTATTGAAGGGGCATACATTTAAATATAGTTCTTTTGTCAAGTAGGTGGCTTCACTTTCATTCATCTTTTTGCTAGCACTAAGTAATTTTTAAACCTGAACCCTAGCCATTAGGGGTATGAAAATGCAGCAAGTTATAATTTAAAAATAAAATTTCAAGTCATGTTGCTGCTAGTATCATTTCATAGACAAGAAATCAATATGTAACCTTTCTACAGTGAGCAGAGGCAAGAAAATCATTCCTTCACCCATTGCTCATATGTCTTATAAATTAATAAAGGGGGCAAGGATTTAAGAGTACTGAACCATGGTATGTTGTGATAGTTTCAAAAACAGATGCTTCACTATTATTGGGTTGATGCCAATAAGGAAAATCTTGTTATAGCAAGAAAAAATTTGGAGGACACTATTATAGCATCAGTAAGACTTTTTTTCCCCTTAAGGTAGTATTTACTCTAAAACAAAGTATTAAATGATGTAATATAAAATAGATCATTAGTCACACAATCCATGATGTTTAAAAATTATATCACAAGTTACAAATAGAAATCTTTGAATGTAAATTATCAAAAAATCATATTAGAAATTTGAAGGATTATTTTTTAATATAGAAACTTAAGGCTAAATGTAAAAGATGAAGTATACCCGAGAGAGCACTGGGCTTGAGCCAGAGCTTGACTAATCAAGGGAGCAGATATTCAGTCGCAAAATGAGTTTGAACTTGGATAGCAGTTCCAGCTAAAAGCAATGAGCAAACGAGTAGACTATTGACTTTGAAGACAAAGTCATTCAAGGTTGTGGCTTCTACTCTGAACAATCTTAAACCTTCCTTGATGCCTGGCCAAAGCAGACCTTGGTGTAAAGCTTATTTATTTGGTAAGCAAACAGATAAAGATTAGTCAGAACCTGAAGCGGGATTGACAAATAGATCAAACACTTTGCATTATAATTTAGTGTCACCAATTGTTTGATTTTGGGGGATCTTTCATTTAAGAAAAATCTGCAAGCTCTAAGGGAATGAAAGAATAAAACTATAATTTGAGCTGAGTGTTCAAGACTATCACACTTAGAAACTGAACAGATATTGACATCTACCTTGTAGATATTTGGAAAATTCTTTCTCTCTCTTCATTCCTTTCTTCCCTCCTTCCCCACTTCCACCCTCCATTCTTTCCATAATAGTTTATATGAAGTCTCCATTCAGAGGGGGGTGTTGTGCCTTATTTCTGCCATGGGCATCTTTGAATATCTAGTTAGAGGACCTTGTTAAAAGGGAAAACATAGTGATGGTGAGGGTCTGCCCAAGGCTGCTTTATGCTCTGGTGAGGAGACAATGTGGGGGACATCTGAGGATTTCCTATGGGACCCAAAACATACCCACTGCGTCAGAGTGAAGGCCAATGCTTTTTTTTTTTTTTTTTAGAAATCTTGAACAAACATCATGAAATACACAAAGCGACATTTAATCCGTCTGGAGGATCACTGGTGAAGGATAAGTCAAGTGAGTGTTCAGTACACAGCAGGAGGAAGAAAAGCAGTATAAAGCTGGAGCAGATGTTCTATGCAATCACACTGGAGACACTCATCTTTTCTGTTTGATGCAGAACAAGAAGGGAAAGAAAGAAGACAATTTACAACACAGCATTATCCCACAGTGAATAACATGCACTTTAGTGTTGTTTCTTAATTTGCTTTCCATAAAGCATTATGCTATTTTATAATGCCTTGACTAATACATCAAAATCAATAAAACACATTTCTTAATTTGCAACCTACATATGACCATACAACATGATTTATCTGGATGTATGTGTTACTGTCTGTCACTCCATTCACTTTAAAATACAGCTCAGTTCAGAAAATAAGATTTAAGGCCACCTATCTGTGTCCCATCTGAATGTTATCCTATATTAGCCAAACCAGAATGGATGTGTTTCCTGGAACAGATATCTGAATCCTACACAAATGTGCTTTTTTTTTTCTGTAAAGACAGAACTTTGAATTCATGACTGTCTAAATGTAAAATCCATGTCAGTATTATTACAAAATAGTATTTCTAAGAAAGAGATTTATGTTGGATATCTGTTGGATAAATTGTTTAAAACACTATTTGCACTTTTATCCTCAAGTAGTAATCTAAAGGCCTTATATGAAATTATGATGTATTTGGGCTAAAATTTTAAAATGTCTTACATCAATTGAAAAAACACTTGCATAGTTTATTCTTATAAATTTTCTTTTATAAATCATAAATCTTGAACATAAAGAAAACCAAGTTATGACAATAAACATGGAGGTACTGTTTATTATACAAATTCTGCATTGTGCTTTCTGTGTGTGCCTAAGGAAACAGAAAAACAGGCTGGAACTGTTGGCCAAGTGTTATTCTTTACAACATGATTTCCTCAAACAGTTATTGAAAGAAATGAGTGTGGAGCTCTGGAGGGCTCAGTCGTTAAAGTCCTTGTCTTGTACATAAGAGAACTGGAGTTTAGATCCCCAGGACCCACAGAAACATGCAGCCTCTAAAGGGAGAGACAGGTGACCCCTCAGAGCAAGACATAGATGAGACTACCTGTATATCAAGGAGCGTGGAGTTTGACTGAGAGGCCCTGCTTCCATGAGTGAAGTGAAGAGCCATGGTTGTGGAGAATGATTCTTGACATCAGCCATTAGCCTAGGACTTCTATATATACCGTGATTGTACACACACACACACACACACACACACACACACACACACACACACACACACAAAACCATACACACATCAATATGATGATGAAAACAAAGTTACTCCCTCAGCAAATGTTATATGAAAATTCAAATTGAGTACTCCGTAAACTAAAAACAAAAATTCAAGGACAGGGTTATGTTTAGTCTTCATAAAAAATTTGAATACAACCCTGGCCCTTTATCACTAACTTTCTCTTGCCTAAGTAACACATGCTTCCTAGTTTTGTTTCTTCATCTTTTCCTAGTCCTTGAAATTATCCAAAATTTATAGAGTTTCTTAATTCAGTAGACAAGTAGAGCTAATTATCACAGTATGGCAGATGGTCTGCTCAAATAATATGTAACTAAAACTGTGTTAATATCTTTTTATCCTAGACAGGCCAACATAGTGCCATTTCCTTCTACTTTTTTACTCAGAGGCATAACCTCAGAGATGTTGGGTGAGACACATAAGACCAGCTGCAGAGGACCACCCTTGCCTTAACTATGGGACAAAGTGAAGAACTCATGACTCTCCCTGACAGGCCATCCAACAAGGGGCATGAGAAACATCTAGAAATAGGCTCTACCAGATGGACTGAAGAACACATTTGGAGAATCAGCCGTATTTACTGAGCCTGGTAGGTTTGTAGGTGAACAGCTGGGGAGAAATGTACTGTTCCTGATACATACATCAGAAAATAATAAAAGAAAAGAAAGCAAAACCTTTACAGGCATCCTAAGTGAATAAATCCATAAACAAAGAAACATTTAATATTAAGTAATAGATGAATGCCGGACGGTGGTGGCTCACACCTTTAATCCTAGCACTCAGGAGGCAGAGGCAGGTGGATCTCTGTGAGTTCAAGGCCAGCATGATCTACAGAGTGTGATCCAGGAAAGGCACAAAGCTACACAGAGAAACCCTGTCTCAAAAAACAAAAAATAAATAAATAATAGATAAATAAATAAATAAATAAAAATAATACATGAGCCCACAGATATATCCTTCCTTTATGCCACATTGAGCTATGTGGAAGTCTGATATTGTTTGTACTAAGCAATATGTACTTAAAAGTGGATACTAACTTGTGTATGTGTGTGTGTATGTTTGTGTATGTGTTGTTTGTACGCGTGTGTGTTTATGTGTGTATATGTGTATGCCTGTGTGTATATATGTGTCTGTATGTGTGTGTGTGTCTCTATATGGGTCTGGGATATATGTGTGTTACTATGCGTGTGCAAGTGTGTCTATGTGAGTCTGTGTGCGTGTGTGTATATATCTGTGTATATGTGTGTGTCTGTATGTCTGTGTGTACGTATATGTATGTGTGTCTGTGTGTGTGTGTGTATGTATGTGCATGTGTATATGTGTGCATGTGTGCATGTGTCTATGTGTGTTTTCATACAGTGAGCTTTACCATGTTAAAGACAAAAAGCAAGATGCATACCTAGAATGAATGATGCTTGTGAGGTGAAAGCAGCAACCATTTTTAAAAAATGGGACTCAAATTGATAAATTATGAGCAAAAAATAACTTTGAAGATTGAAAATCTGTTAATATAAACATTTAATAATGGAGAGAAAAGACAATCAAAGTCCCTAAGAACTGTTGAGAACAAATTAAACTCTTGGGTATTAAATGAGAATTTAATTTCCAGTAGATAACAAAATGCACTAAGAAAACCATGTGTTTAAATAATAAATAAATAAAATTATAAATTCCAGAGGAAGAATGGAAAGTCAGAGGAAAAGCAATTACTGTATTAACATTTTATTATTTAATACTTTATACAATATACTCTTTTTTCACATTCTTAAATAATTTTATTTTTAAATGTGTGGGCTTCCATGGTACATATACAGTTTTTCAGATGAAATCTGATTTTGCACATGCGGTCTTATTTGAGCATTAAAATAGCAATATAAATAATAAAATTATAGTTTCTTAACTATGGTAATTTAATAACTCTAAAAATTAAACAAATACTCTTAGTTAAAGGGAAATAAAGTTGATTTTATAGCAAAGGGTATTTGTAATCAAATGGAAGCAATAACCTGACAACAACAAAATAAAATAAACATGTAAAGTCATTGATTAAATTATAGATCAGGAAACCAATATTATGTAGAGATTTTTCTTTTCATCATTCAGTATTCTAAGGCAATTACAATTACTAATTTCAAACCAGCGTGGTTAGTCTGAGACCAGAAACCATGCATTGACAGTGCTTGCAGAAACAGTCAATAGTGAACTTCAGTGGTCTATTTCCTAAAGAAAAACTTCAGAATTCAGGGGAAAAAAGGAAATCTGTACAAATTTACCTTTAGAAAGGGCACATTGTTTGTACAGAAACACTAAATCAAAATAGTTAAATAAGACTATTGTTTAGGTATTAATAAAATATGTTTAGGGATAATTTAAATAAAAGAATACAATATAAAAATATGTACTATATTTTATGAAATAAAATATTATTTGTTGAAGAAAGAAAACGGAAGAAAAAGTATTCTGCCCCTCTATTCCAAGAATGATAAAAATATTTAAATTCTATTGTAGTCAATATAAAATATAGCCAAATATATGATTATTTAATATATAATCACACACAAAAATGTATGAGAGTTACACTAGAGAATGTGTAGATACATATATTTATAAACACACATGCCTGAAATTTTACAATTAGGAGCAAAAATTTTACAATTAGGAGTAGAAACTTCTGAACACTATGTTGACTAAACTTTAGGTTGGAATGGAAACAGATCTTCATCTCATGCTGTATTTTAAGTTATTCTCTTATGTAGTGATG
The DNA here is from genome assembly GCF_004664715.2 of Peromyscus leucopus. Taxonomy (NCBI): domain Eukaryota; kingdom Metazoa; phylum Chordata; class Mammalia; order Rodentia; family Cricetidae; genus Peromyscus; species Peromyscus leucopus. The sequence goes on from NC_051081.1 coordinate 12,972,713, forward strand.
GGTTTGGAAGTACAGTGACTTCCTCTACTCTGAAACTGACACATAGGTTTAATTTATAATAATTTTAATATACAGTGTACCTTAACTATAATTTAACAACAGGAAGTCATCCATACACTAGAAAGATATTTAACTGACTCAAAGTCTTAAGAAATGGACATAATCATGAGAATGTTCAAAAAAGGACAAAATTGGAAATCAGAATTCAATACATTTAAATGACAATTCCTAACTTGTAGCACTAAATTTATAAAGAAGAAATAATGTAAGTACATATGCAATTTTCATTTATACTAATTATAAGTTGCCTTAAATTCCATATGACAAAAACATTAGGATTAGTTTAGAAATAGGCTCTATCATTGAAAAATATAATGCAAAATAAATGTAATATAACATGTTGCTGTAAAATACATATCTTCTAACTGTGAATCATGAATTCTGTCGTGATAGTGCTTACATCCCAAGAATTCAAATAAAAAGCAACTAGCACATGATTCCTTGAATCCAGTGAGTGATTGCTTGCTTGTCATGTGTAGCCTAAGTACCTTAGACTATGACATGTAACGTTAGTGTCAAGTAGAACTGACCAGCAAATCATAGTTTTTCAATTAGATTTATTTGTTCAGTCTTTAATACTTCTTGGTGGTTTTTATAATTAATTTTGAAAGATTACTTGACAACTTTTAATTTTTAAATTGTTCTTCTTGTCAATAAAAGATATTGGCATTTTCAGCAGCTACAAAAGTTGAGATGAAAACAGAAGTGTTTACATGTTTAACGATTTATCTTTATTATTTTTTAAATTCTATATATGTGTGTGGAGGGTATGTACTTGTGATTGCAAGTGTTCTCAGAATGCAGAACAGGGGAGTAGATGACCTAGAGTTACATAAAGTATGAACCACCAGATGTGGGTATGAGGAACTAAACACAGGTTCTCTGGAAGAATGAGTGCTCGTTACTGCCAAATTACCTCTCTAGCTCCCAAGATGATTATATTTAAAAGGAACATGCAAATTATTTCCTTTCTTTGTTTGACACAATTGTTGAAACTGAATTTTATTTATCTTGGGCCATTTCCACGTGTCCAATATGCTGTTAATAGTTTTATTTGGCTCTCTGTTAAGAAGTAGGAAAGTGAATGCCCAGATGAATATTAGCCCTGTAAGCTCCATCAGGGCTAGAAACTCTGGGATAAAATAGCTTTTTTTTTATAAACTGTAGTATTTCCCCCATACCAAGACAATGACAATTTACTATGGTAGTTTCTTTCCTTATTAAAATATTTGCATTTAATTACAATGGGGTATCATCATATACAAAATACTTCACTAGGTAATGCAGGGATGAAGGAACATAAAGTAAATGGATATTTAAAATGTAGAAATGTTTTCCTGTGGTTTGGCTGTACTCTTGTGTTCCTATGATATAGCTACAACAATATGCCACATCTTTTTTTTTTTTCTTTTTTTTTTCTTCAAGACAGAGTTTCTGTGTGTAGTTTTGGTGCCTGTCCTGGATCTTGCTCTGTAGACCAGGCTGGCCTCGAACTCACAGAGATCCACCTGGCTCTGCCTCCCGAAGGCTGGGATTAAAGGTGTGTGCCACCACCACCCTGCCAATATGCCACATCTTTAGCCAGGTTCTAAGAACAATCCACCCAAAGATTTGAACTTGAGAAGAAACACTCAGGTCAGTCCACCCCAATTCACTCTTTGAAACCAAGTTGCTTTGATTTCCCATAGGCTTATGTGTTAGAAATGTGATTGAAGTCCTATCTGAGATGAATCCTTTGCTCAGGTCTTCCCAGGAAAAGTGACAAAACTGATGGGCAGTTTGAATTAAAAATGCTATGTTAGACATGTTAAAAATGGTTTGTGCTGAATGCTGTATGTACTGATCTATAATAAAGATGAATAAGTTCTAGAAAAATAATTACATAACAAAGATATTGAAAGTTTATTATGAAATTGTACTGACTTGACAGCAGATAAATACTTATAAAAAGTTATTTGATTTCTATAAGATATGAAATGACTAAGGATAGAACACAGGTTATATCTTTCTGAATAATGACCAGTGCTCAATATTGCCCAGGTGGATTTTCCAATATTCCATTTTCCTACATTTCCTGGCAATAGTATTCTAAAACTTACATGTCTAACAGTCTGCTTTATTTCTACTACATGTTGCAAAAATCAGAAAATAGTGCCTATAATATTATTAGGATTCAGAATGTTTCTGGAGATGAACAAAAATTAATAAGCAGATCTCTCAAGGGAGCATTGTTATTCTTAGGTCTTTTAATTTTTCTTTAATTTATAATCTTCATGGAAAACACTGAAAGATTTGCCATTCAAACCTGTAAGTCACTAGATATAAGAAGAAATCCTAGTTAATATCATCTAAAAAAATTTAGCAAAAATGTAAGTTAATACTGTCCTATACTCACCAAATTCTAGGCAGTAGGTAACCAATGAGTTCAAGGTTCAGAGAACTGAGATCTAAGATTTGATCAAACTTTATCAGCTTCATGATGTAGGGAAAATAGATAATATCTTGACACTTGTTTTTCTGTAAAATTTGACAAATAATTATTTGCTTTGAACCTATGATTGAGGTAATACATAAGAGAAAGAATTGTTCCCCTGATAGCAAGTGAATAAGAAATGAATTCTTAAATAGTATCAATACATATTATTACTAGGACATTATACTGTAACATGAGGGAGTTTGACAATATGCATGTGATGTGGGTTTTATTTGTGTTAAAGTGATTGTCTGACTTGTTCAAGGTGACACAACACCATTGTTATAAGAAATAATTCCTTTTACTTTGAATTTTGTTCGCTAGGTTTTGCTGGGACAGAGACTTTATCAACCTAAATGGAAATGATCATCATATGAGGCAATTTATATTGCACATCTGAAGACAGGTGGCTGCATGTGACAATCAGTCAGACCTAAAATAACAGAGTATATCTACTCTAGATGGAGTTTAAAGTCCCTTAGAGCAAATGGCAATGTTATAAATCTGAGTAAGGAGAAGGTGTTTATATGGTTATTTTTCTACAGTTATCAGCTTCAAGAATTATTTGAGGCAATGAGTCTGACTTGAGTCAAAGGAATTGTCAAGGTCTTCAGCTGATTTTACATAGTAGCATTTGTATTATGAAGTAAGGATGAAATAAATATAGGTCATATATTTATACTAATTTTGCAAATGAGTGATTTTATTTTTAGCATTTTCCCTAGGATGCAAATGCTATATTATAATAATTCCTAAAGGATGGATATCAGTCTCTAGATTGCTTAGGGTTGTAGTTATATCACAAATCATTACTACAGTAGCAACTCTTCAGATGTCTGAGGAAATTCATTATTTATTTTGCTTCTCTCGTGTGCCTGGCATTGTTCTATGTACTTAGATCATAATGAGCCAAATTGGTGAAGACTTCATTGTGTAACTACTATTCTGTGGTGTACTGGATAATGAAATTAAATGTAATAGAAAAATAAACTCTCTAATGTTTTAGAAGACAGTAAGATCCTACATAAAGAAATTAAAAACATAAGTAGAGGAGATAGGAAATCTGCAATGTGTAGTCTGTTTTATTATTAAATGTATAGCATAGAAAAAATAAATATAGTAGATGTGAGGAATTATCTATTTTATAAATTTTGGAAAACTTTCCAACTGAAAGATAAAGGTAAACTAATGAAAATGAAAGTACTATAGAGAAAAACCATGTAGCTAGAACAGAATGCTGAGGTCAGGAAAGCTTTTAGGCCAGGCCCTCTGGGTCCATGCTATGCTATGGACTTTGACAATGTCAGGCTTTTGAGCAAGAGATTTGACACAGTATGCAATGTTGTTGTAAGGGTCATCTGGTCTTATGTGCTTAGAATAAATTAAATAAGTCAGGAATTTCAATATAGATACATTTTAGGAGGTTCTTGCTACAAACCAGACAATCAGTTGCTCTCTGCATTTTGACCATTTGTGGCTTTTTGTAATAGTCTCTGCTGAATAGAGAAGCTTCTTTAATGAAAAGTAAGAGTTACACTTATTTGTAAGTGTAAGAATACACTCAACATGCGGGAATAAACAAAAGTTTAATTCTAATGGGTTTTAGGAAAGTAGAAGTTGTAGGTTCTTCTCTGAGATCCATGACTTCACTACCTACAGGTCATTGGCTATGTTTCAGGCAACAGGCATGATTTCTCACCTCTTAAGGGGGAACTTAAGTATAATTAGACAGATATTGTTTATCACTAATATATGAATGCCACTCTTTCACCTTTAAAGATATTTTGACACGATGTTCATTGTTAAGATTTATAGAGGTAACAGATAGGTAGGACTATCACTTCCTTTGCAACTTGCATAATACCTTCTGTTACTATGAAAGCTAGCTGGCAGGGAGGGAGCCGTCAGATCAGATCCAGCTAATTTCCTTGGAGTCCTATGTCTGAAGTGTGTGTGGTCTTCAGCAATAGGAATGTTCCCCCATCTCAGAAGAGGAAACTAAGGGCAACAGTGTAGCTGAAGTTTTCCTGTGTCCCACCCAGTTCACAGCTGCTCAGACCCAAGTAAACACACAGATTCTTATATTAATTAAAACTGCTAGGCCATTAGCTCAGGCTTCCTACTTACTAGCTCTTACACTTAAACTAACTCATTTCTTTAATCTATATGTTGCCACATGTGCCGTGGCATTATCTATGTGTCATTACATGCTGCGCCCTGGACTTAGCCTTCCTCCACTCAGAATTCTCCTCTCTGCTTACCCTGCCTATACTGCCTGCTTGGTTACTGGCCAATAAGCATTTTATCTATCAACCAATCAGAGGAACACACATTCAGAGCATACAGAACATCCCACAGCACAACAGCAATAGCATATATTGCTTTGGGAGTTCCTTGGAGTCCACTGATCAACTACTCAAAAGGAGATTTCTAATGCCTGGCACTAGAGTTTCTGTCAAATAGTCTATAGCTCTAGAAAATAAAAACATATTCTATGCTAATGAATTGGTAAAATTAATATTGTGAAGCTAACTATTCTACCAAAAGCAATTTATAGACCCAATGCAATCTCAATCGACATTTGCATGGTTCTTTTTTTTCCAGTAGTAGAAATAAATCATAAAATTCATAGAGCCATAAAAGACACCAAATAGCCACATCAAACCTGAGCAGAAAAACAAAACAAAACAGCATAAAACTAAACAAAGAAATAGAACAATGCTGAGGGGTGCTATCCTTCAGAGTTATTTGAATTCTCCACTCTTTCCCATGTCTTCTGTCTGTAACTTATGGTTACTGGCCTGTCTGTATGCTGTCTGTTGTGTGTGTTTGACCTGTCTGTTCTTGTTGCCTATGTGATGTACCTGTATCTATTCTGTTTCATGACTGCCCCTCACACATGACTTTGCTCTATATTTATAGAACAGCACAGAACACATGGTATGGGAAATAAATTCCTTACAGAGATCTTTAACAGCTTTAAGAGGGAAGAACTGTGGTGGTCTGAAAGAAAATGACCCCCAATGGGAGCAGCATTACTAGGAGATATAGCTTTATTAGAGTAGGTATGGCCTTGTTCTGGGAAGTATGTCATTATGGAGGCAGGCTTTGAGGTCTCATATATGCTCGAGCCATGCCCAGTGTCTCAGACCACTTCCTGTTGTCTCTGAGTCAAGAAATAAGAACTCTTGGCTTCTTGTCTTATACCATATCTGCCAGTATGTTGCCTTGCTTCCCAACATGACTGATAATGGAGTAAGCCTCTGAACTGTAAGCAAGCCACCACAATTAAATGTTTTCCTTTATAAGAGTTATCATGGTCATGGTGTCTCTTCACAGCAATGGAAAGTTCAACTAAGACATGATTCCAACTGACCCTAGGTAACACTCAAAACCACACATAGATGTTCCCAATCTGTATTCACATGTTGTTTCTAACATAGATGGGCTCTTTGTTTTGTTTCTGGTTGTTTCCAACCTTTTTGGGGAGCTTTTGCAAATGATTATCAACAAACCATACACATACATTACTATTGGTCAATGGTATGAAAGAATGCATTATTTAAAATTAAGCTATACACTCAGTTATTCTGTAAGGCTGATTGCATGAAAATCCAAGGTATACTGAGGTTGGATATATTGTTCTCTTAAAGGCAGGATAAGCTTAAGTAGGTTGAATACACAGCTGGATAACAGGTTAAATACATAATGCAAAATGATCATGAGGCACATTATTAACTTAGCCATATTGTCTTAAAAAATTCAGTCTCTTTGAAGTCAAGAGATTGTTTCAGGAAAACATAGAACTACACAATACTAGTAAAAACCATATGGTGCTGGTGCAAAAACAGACTTGTAAATCAATGGGACAAAATAGAAGACCCAATATGAGTACACATGTATTGGACCAGAACCTCACTCTTGGAAGAGTTTTATATTATGATTATCATTATTGCTGTTCTTGTTAATAGTTGATATTCAAGAAGAAGCTATTGAGAAGACATTTGAGGATATGAGCTTGGGATTGAAAGATATGTCTGAAATGAAAATATGAATTAGATTAAGTTACATATAGAAGATATTAAAACCATGAGTGTGGAGGAGAAGTTGGGTGTATGTAAAATGACCTAAGGACTGATTTCTCGAGAACTCTACACTCAGAAGCTCTGTATAAATTTGGAGAGGTATAAGGAGAATGTGTTAGTAAGAGTGAATACATGTTTCAATTTGTACATAGTGTTAAATTCCTTGATGCAGCTAAGTGGAAACTAATTTCCTTCCCTAGAAAGGACTATCTTCTCAGACTTGATGTACATCTTCTTTTTGCCCCTAGAAAATAAATAACTATTCTTCCATAATGTGATGCAACTTATAAAGTCATTCCTTTATCTGCATTTGTATCTTTTTATATAAGTCTTATCTGTATTGGAAAGTCAAACATCTTTAGCCTACTATTCCCCACTACACTTTCAATGTTCATGACAGATGTATAAACATGTAGACAAAATTCTAAATGGTCTTATTAAATAAGAAACACAGAGACAAATACAGAGTTAAAAGCTGAAGAGATCAGAGCACTAGCAAAGCCCAGGACTACTTTTAGCTTACCACTCACTGCTGTCCTTCCCCCAAGAGAGAGAGACCTTCTTCCTGTGTATCTTGAGTTTTATTGCTTTCCTGTTCTGCCTTCTCATTGGCTCAAAGCCCAGCCACATGACTTCCTCGCCACTGCCTGTCTATACAGATCTCCTGGTCTCTACGGTTGGTACTAGAATTAAAGACTTCAGGGTCACCACACTTGGCTGTGTCCTTGACCACACAGACACTCTGTCTGACATGTGATTGAATTAAGGACATGGGCTACCAATGCCTGACTGCTGTCCCTGGCTCACTATGACCTCTGATCTCCAGACAAACTTTATTTAATAACATACAAATAAAATCACATTTCAGCACAATTAAAATAGCACCACATAAACATACTTATTTAATTCTTTCAGCATAAATATCCTACTGAGCAGTTGGTGAAGATAATTAAGAGGAGACTAGGTTTTAAAAATAAACTAAATTGTATAGAAATTAAAATTTTCTGACTTAGATTTAGCAACTTGTTATGTTCACTGAATCTTTTATTTTATTTCTATTTTATTTATTTTATCTTTTGTTATGTGTGAAATAAGGATGATAATATATTTTCCAAATTCACCAATAGTATTATAGACATAATCCAATTCCTTATTTGAGCTGAATTTTTTTACTCTACTATCTTTATTATTATCACTTTCTCACTCTGATCCAATTTTTATCTGGCTTAATGTCTACAGTCTGATATTTAAATATTTTAAAAAATAAATGTGCATGTTATAAAGTCTTCTTCATAAAATTTTCTTTTCTTGGAACATTATTCTCAACTGAGTATAAGCAGTAAAATATGTAACATCCTTCAGTTATTTTTATGCCAATCGATACAACTGTTACCAGTGTAAACTTTTTCCTAAAACTGGCTTCATAGTTCACCAAAAGATATGTATTGCCTTCTTTTTCACTTTAAGTGGGCTTGGAAACTATCACAATGAAGTGAAAGGGGGCAGCAATTCATAATTCTTGAGCATGCTGGGCAGTGTTGACATAGAGATTTTTAGCTGGTATATAAAGACAGGATGATTACTGCTTATGTGACTTTAACTGAGGGGGACACGTGACAAGTTACTGGCTGGGTTAAGAGTCATCTCTTCAAAGAACATAAAAACAAAAATAACGTTCTCTCCTCTGTATTCAGTACACCTTGCCATCATTGTGGAGATGCCATCACTGTCAAGGCCAACAGAAGAAAAAAGACTGTATCTTGCAGAAATAGATAAAAGGCAGGAACTGTGCAGCCAAACATGCCCAAAGAAGCTCTTTTGCTTCAAGGTTCTAATTTACTTCTGAAACAGTGGTTATTCTGTTGAGTTTTTTCTTAATACAAATATTTTCTTGCAAGGAGAAACAATACAAGTATAGATTTGCCATCTCTATTGTGTTATTAATCCCTTCATATAGATTATAATTTTTTGTGAACTCAAAGTAAAACAGGGCCTTTACCATTGTCAAAGGATCAAAACCAAAATGGGTACAAACTTTACTTTGTGAACATTTCTTCTTGATTGAGGAACTTGACTAGAGAAGGGAGGAAGCACACATAACCAGCAAATCAAGTGTAACTCCATTTTAGAAGTCATTGTCTAAGCTGACTTCCAATGGTTAGAAACAGTTTTAGAGTTAAAAAGTTAAGGAAGTCACAAAGATTGACATACTGTGACCACGGAAGCTGGGAATTTTCATCAGAACTTTTCCTAGCACCAGAGATGGCAGCCATCTACAAAGGAACTGCTAGAGTGACAATTGTAGGACTCAAGCACATTTGAACCCACACCCTTCACCATTAACTCTCTTCTTTGAGAATATCGGTTTCTGTCCTGTTCTTCAGAATCCAATCTTTTCATGGTTACGACTGCTCAGAGATGACTAGAGAATATTGATTCATCTTAATGCTGAGTTTCTAGCAAATCACTCTCTGTTAACTTCCTATTTATACTCCTAAAAGGTAATACTAACCACTGTGATTTTCTTACAGTGCATCACCCAACCCATATCTCATGTAAACATGTGTGATGTGGAGATTGGCTTAGAATCTACAGGATTCTTTTCTTGAGCTGTCTCCTCACCTATCCCATTTCACTGTCACTGTGAACAGTATAAGCTCACAGCTCTTATTCGGGACAGTTTGGAACAGCAGCAGATAGATAGATAGATGTTGTCTACCTCTTACTTAGCATAGCATCTAGAATCAGATTATTATGAAATGGTAATTGAGAGGATGGACGACAAACCTGTGGACCTTTAGTTCTACAACCAGAGTGTTTTCATGCACAAAGCCCTTTATCATGGTTCTCTCACAGAGTGCAGGGGGTGGGAAGAAAAAGCTGAGATTTGTTGGAAGGAAAGGGAAAAATAGGAACACCAGTCTTAAAATATAGGGAATCAACTAAATACAAAGCATGATGGTGCTGCTGACTGAAAGATGTCATTCATTTTAATTTTGGTTCATATCATAATGTAAAAAAAAAAAAAATGCAGCTTAGCAAAGTATATCTTTTGAGATACCCAAAGAAGTAGGAAAAGTATTTTCAATTGAATGCAAAATTATCCCTCCTATGTTACCCAGAGATAAGCAGGTGTTAAACACAGAAGAAAACTACTGTGAAATAACTATTAGAGTGTATTTAAATATTCATCAAAAGAGTTATTGTATTGTCAGATGGGTACTTTCAACAATGAGGTGATAAAAAGAACTTCAAAGGAAAGGTTACAACTTTAAAATGTGAGAAATGAAGTTTCTTGAAGAACTAAACGTTAACCAAATACAACAACACAACAAACCTTCAGGTGCTGAAGGTGATCTGAACAAAAGTATCACAAATGTATACACAGCACAGGCACACGAAGCATCAAGGTCAAATGGTCTAGCCCATTTATCTGTGTTTCTAATGGAGAATCTGGCACTTAAGAAATTGGTCTTGACTGTGAGATGTGTTGGAGAAATAAAGATGCAGTACTCGTGGGAGTGGCCAACCATTGCTTAGTTTGACTGGAGGCTCACACCATGAGGGGGAGCTCACGCCCTACATTACCAAGAGGGCCATTAACCACAGACTGGCTAGCCCAGAGATTTAAGTTAGAATTAAACATTACTGGCAAAAATAAAAGAAAAATCAATGAAATGATTCCTAACTATAGTCTGCTGTAGTAGCTCATAGATTGGTGTCTTGTCCAGTAGTCATCAGAGAATCAGATGGCAGTGGTGGAGACCTACAGCCAGACATTATGTAGAGAGTAAAAATTGGAGGTCTACACTGGGTCCATCCCCTTGGAGATTGGGGAACCACATGGAAGATGGGAGAGGGGATTTTAGGAGTCAAGGGGGATAAAGGACACCGGGAGAACACAGCCCACTTAATCAACGAAGCCAGGCACATATGGGCTCACAGAGACTGAAGTAGCAAGCCTGGGTCCTGAATGGGTCTGTGGCACGTCCTCTGCTGTTTACTTTGGTGATTTGGGGTATTTCTAATGCTTTTGCCTGCTCTTGAGACCCCTTCCTCCTATTGTATTGTCTTGTACAGCTTCGGTGGGAAGGCATTTTCATTTTCTTATTGTATATTGTTTTATCTTGTTGGGCTGTTGTCTCTTTAGAGGCCTGCTCTTTTCTGAAAAGTAAATGGAGGTGGAGTGGATCTAGGGGAAGCTGAGAAGAATGGAAAGAGGAGAAACTGTCTTTGGGATGTACTGTATGAGAGAAAAATCTACTTTCAGTTTTAAAAAGGAAATATTTTATAAGCACAGTGGAGAAAAAATATTTCCACAACTGATAAAAAGCATCAATTCACAAATGCAAGAGACAGACGAACCATTGCAAACTATAAATGACTTATATCTTACAGTAAATCACTGTTGATTTTCTGAAAATCAGGAGGAAAATGTTAGCACAGTTCAGAGAGAAAGGTATATGAAGCATCAGGAAATGGAGAAATGACAGAGAAGGAATAAGTAACTTTATGTTAGAATGAACTTTAGTGTGAAACTTTTAGAATGAAGTTAAACAGTCTATTTAAAAAGTGTGTTTTCAAAAAAAACATACTTTCAAGAGTAGTATAAACTGTAATAATGTTTAAAGTGACAAAAATTGAAATATTTCAACTGTATGAAGCCATTGAAAGCAATGATAATGTTAGACTACTTTAGAGGAGGAAAACATACTAAAAAAGATAAATATGCATGAAGAATTATTTTGAAAATTTTTCTTTATATAATTAAATACTACTTAAAATTTGAAGTACAATAAAAAACAGTATTTTGTGATATCATATAGAAGTAATACCTATGACGTTTCTGACATTGTGATGTTATATCAAATGAAGTTAGGTTCTGCTAAATTAAAGCTGTACAATAAGATGACACTGAAAATATATTCATCAATACATGATTTAAAAAAATACTAACTATAAAACCACCTACTGGGATTCATCCAACAGAAAGTGGTTAGAGAGATTCAATAGTTAAATTTATCAATGTCAATCTTTAAATCAACTGCAAATATAAAGAGTGTTGACCAGATAACAACCTCTGTTCCACTACAAGCTGCCTATAACAAATGTTCCTTAAACAGGAAGACACATAGTAAAATAATTAAAAGGATTAAATAAATACTAATTATGGAAACTATGAGAATAAGAAATCAAACAATGTATTTCTCTCACAGAATGTAGTCCTCAAGTTGCTGGCTACTGAAGCCTGAAGACTTGCGTTCAATCTCTGGAAACATGTGAAAGTAGAAGTAGAGCATCAACTCCACAGAGTTGTCCTCTGACTTCCAGATGAACAGGCGCACACACACACACACACACACACACACACACACACACACAAACACACATGCACACACATGCACACACACATCATGTACACACACACAAACACACATATATGAGTAATATATGTCTTAGAGAAAAAGAAATAAACGGAAGAACAAATTTTTTCAGGAGACCTGAAAGTCCTACAGTATGAATCTAATGAGACTATGCAAATAAGCATCCAAATATTAACAAAGAAAAGACTGACAATTTCACAATCTTATTTGAAAACTATAAGCCACATCTTGACTGAGCAAGCAGACGTTATCAGGGCATGACATGGATATAACATTAGAGCCACTTATCAATGACTTTACCTAAATAAAATCTGTAGAACTTTATACTCAACAACAGGACACACATTCCTTAGAAGCACAAGTAGGACATTCACCAAGATGAATGAGCAGGATCCTGATAAAAGTATCTGTAGATTTTAAATGCTGGGATCAGGCAGAGAATATTTTTTGAATAGCCCATTCTCTATTTACATAAAAACAAGGGAATTCCTAAGAAATTCAAATATTGGAAATGTAATAAGCATATTTCCACATTTTCTATGGATTAATAAAGAGCAGGAAGAGCAAGCATTTACATTGGGTAAAGATTAAGGAAAATATAAAAAATTGCTATGGATGTCAAGGTCATGTTTCTAAGACATAATTATGTACAGCAGTCATACTAAATATTACAAGGTTATATCATATAATCGGTGCTGACATAGGTGAAATTATTTTTTAAAGAAAACAATCTATGCTTCCTCCATAAGAATGTAGAGTTTTAAAAAGTCACATTAAGTCCAAAACAATAGTAGACTTTAATAATAAAATATAGACATACAATAGTTAAAAATACTTAAAAATAATTAAATCTTGAAAATATTATTAGAATTGCCATATGTCTTGTAGAACTAATCAAATAATAATCAGAGGAAGCTCATAGATGGGGATTTAACAATAGATTCTGCAGATATTAAAAGGAGACTAATATTAAGGACAACATACATAGCATTGTATTCAATACCAAGAAGAAATGGGAAAATCATTGGTTAAATTGGATTTTTATTCTTTTTAAAAAGGACAATCCCTGTAAGCCAACTGTGGTCCCAGATGGCTTGATCAGCAAATTCTATTAAATGTTAAAGGAAGCAATAATGTTAGTCTTATATAAATTCTGCAGAAAATAAAGGGCTAAAAAGAAATATTTCTTGAGTTATTTCATGAGGCATAAATTCACTAAAATACAAACCGGAAAATATTTTAAAATAAAAATAAAAGCAATACTAGCATCCATCATGATCATAAAAATTTTCCTACAATGAATTTTATCAATATGGAAAGTAGCTAAAAAGTATACTTAAATATATTTCATATTTGGCTAGAGAGAATAGGTTAATATCCACAAGACAATTCATGTATAAATTACTGAAATATGAATAGGGAGGAAATGTTAGGTAATAAATATGGAAATTTGATAGGTTTAATCATCCCTAACTATAATGTGGCTTTATCAAATTTTGAACAGCAGTAATTTCTGCATTTTTGAAAAGATATTTAAGAAAAAATTCTCCAGATTACATCATTTTTAAAGTTAAAACAAACATTGTAAGATTTTCCTTTAAGATCAGAGATAGAGCAAAGATAGTGTCAAAAATTACAAATCACACATAAAGTCAACTGATTATTAACAAAGAAGCCAATATAATTCAATAAGGAAAAAAAAGCTTTCAACAAATTCTGCAGTAATAATAGAATTTGGAATAAAATCAACTTTGGACTCTATCTCACTTGGCAGACAAAATTAAATTTGGAATGGATAGTAAACTTAAATGAATCACAGCTAAACTAATTTATAATATCATATTGACATCTTTGTAAATTTCTTATATAGGACAAAACCTACTACATTTAATAGAAGGAAAATATACAATTTCAATCCTTTATAAATGAAAACAGCTATCACTTAACACAATAAATAATGAGTAGTAGTGCACATATTAAGAACATATTCTATTTTGTCTATGTACATTTCAAAAAGGTTTTACATCCAGAATCCATAAATATTTGTATAAATCCATAAAACAAAAGCAGACAACTCCATATCCATAGGGAAATCATAACTACTTTCTGAACAAAATAGCAAAATGGCCAATATATTCATAAAAAGATGTTGACCATCATCATTGATTAGAAAGTAATCATTTCAGGACTTAACAGAGCACTGAGCAATTAAATCATTTGCCGAGAAACCTGATATGACTTGAATTTGATTCCCAGAACAAATGTAAAGATGAAAGAAGTGAATCAACTCAATAAAGCTGTCTTCTAATCACCACATGGGGGTCATAACACTAGTCTACACACTCATATCATGCATTCATATACTCACATCACACACAGTCACATCATACACATACATATACACATGGAGCTGGGAGGACAGAGAGGGGGCTCACACAACAATAGTAAAATAACTTTAAAAATACTTATTTGTTTGTTTTACATCCTATCTGCAATTTCCCTTCTCTCCTCTCCTATATTCTTACCCCCTCCCCATTCCTCTCCTCCTTCCGTTTCTGTTTAGGAAAGGGCAGGTCTCCCATGAGTATTAACAAAACACGACATATCAAGCTGCCATAAGACTAAGCACCTCCCCATGTATTAAAGCTGGGCAAAGAGACCTATTATAAGGAGTAGGGTCCCAAAACCAGTAAAAGAGTCAGAGATACCCCATTCCCACTGTCAGGAATCCCACAAGAGGACCAAGTTACACAACTGTAACATACATGCAGAGTGCCTAGGTCAGTCTTATGTAGACACCCTGGTTGTTGGTTCAGTCTCTGTGAGTCACTATGAGCCCAGGTTAGTTGATTCTGTGAAGTTTCTTGTGGTGTCATTGACCCCTCTGGCTCCTACAACCCTTTCTCCTTCTGCAGGCTTCATGGAATGCCTACCTAGTGTTTGGCTATGGGTCTGCATCTGTTTTTTGTTTTTGTTTGTTTGTTTGTTTGTTTGTTTGTTGTTAAAGAGGATTTTCAGATTGCACTGTGCCCTGTGGCCACTAGCTCCATGGTCAAGTCCATAGTGGTTTTCAACATCGTTATTTATATATAGCAACTCTTCAGCTCAGTCCCCTTCTAGCTATTTGCAAAGTTCCCAAGGAAGAAGAAACTTTGCTGCTCTGAGCATTTGAAAGGAAGTGTTTGGTTATGAGTATTTCTACTTTCAGAGAATTATTGTAGGATTCATATGTCTGGGTGGTGACATTTCGTGCCTTAGTCACTCATATTAAGTCCATCTATGAGGTGAACTTTAAGGATGAGAATTTCATCATGAACATTCAGGTCCTGGTATCTTATTCATGCAAATGATGAACCAAAGACAAACAATTTCCGCTTTTCATCTGCACTACAGAGACTTAATGTTTTCATGGCAAGTGCTCTTAACCACTGGGCCACCTCTCTCCTCTTGGTGTAGTCTGTACACTGTGGATGTATGTTATTCTCTATAGTGAACATATGTTGTTCCCATTGGTTAATAAATAAGCTGCTTTGGCCTATGGCAAGACAGCTTAGAGGCAGGCAGGAAATCCAAGGAGAGAGACAGAAAAGAGAAAAGCGGGGTCTGGAGAGACACCAGCCTGCCACCTAAGAAGCAGCATGCCAACAGGTTGTTAAAGCCACAGAACAAGTGATAAAACACAAATTAATAGAACTGGGTTAATTTAAGATATAAGAGCTATCTAGCAAGAAGCCTGCCATAGGCCATGCAGTTTGTAAATAATATTAAGCCTCTGAGCGATCATTTTATAAGCAGACTGCAGGACCACGGGGCTTGGAAAGACTTGAGAAAACTTATGGCTACAAGTTCTGACTGGTGTGCATGTTAAATACCAGACCCTCCCATCTGCAGCTCAGGGGACACCTAACTGTCTGCTATTGATATTATAGTCCCTGTGTCCGCGCTGCTCTTCTTTGGGTTTGTAATTTCCTCATTCCCCGGAAGTTGAGCTGGATTGCATAGTTAAGTTTATGATTATGAGTAGAAACTAAATAAGGGAAAGAAAGACATCATTTTCATAATAAATCAACACCTTCTATCCAAACAGTTTTATTTTGTCTAGTAGAGGTGAGGCTGGGGAGAAGCTAATTTTCTAGATAATTTTTAGAATACATCCTTACTTTAACAAATATAGTTTTGTTGCTGAATAATATGCTGTTATATATCGATGCTTTAATTATTTATTGCTGAGTTTTCTCCATCAAGTTTGCTGTGTGTGATTACTGTGTGCTTTGAATGGTGTGTGTGTGATAGTACATTCTTTGACAGAAGCATAATAGGAGAGTCACTATAGATCAAAAAATGGCAGTTACTAGAAAGTTAAGGGCAAAACAACTATATAGTCTAGTAGATTCAACAATTTGACTTACTCTGAAAAAAAGAAATAAAAAATGTTGGCAGTCAATGATAAAACTTTTAATTTTTAAGTTTGCAATGATTAGAAAAGAGCTAATTTTCTAGATAATTTTTAGAATACATCCTTACTTTAACAAATATAGTTTTGTTGCTGAATAATATGCTGTTATATATCGATGCTTTAATTATTTATTGCTGAGTTTTCTCCATCAAGTTTGCTGTTTGTGATTACTGTGTGCTTTGAATGGTGTGTGTGTGTGTGTGTGTGTGTGTGTGTGTGTGTGTGTGTGTGTGTTTTACTTCTGTACAAATGATGACTTGAATATCATGCCTTAATTTATCACAGGTTTTCTGATTTTCTTCGCTCATACCTAACTCGACCATTTATTGCTTCTTATAAGAAAAAATGATTTCTATTAATTGTCTTGAGAGATACAAGATTCCTGCTCTTGTGGAGATAATATGAGCTGAAGATGAGGCAGCCACTAAACAGCAGTAATCCCACATATTAAGGTTATATAAAGAAAAACTAGGAAATTGGCTAATGATGATATGGCAAGAACACAGATTAAAATTCCTAGGAAGACTGTAGGCATGGACCCAGAGCTGAAGGATGAGAATAAATACATTATATAAAGACCTACAGAAGGGGAGATTAAAGCATAAATGACAAATCAAGTGATAAGTCATACCATTTGTTATGAGTGAGTTTTGATTCAGATAAGCTTTATTATATTCTAAGTCAACCAGTTTAAAATTTTTCAATCAGCTTTGGTTATCAAATTTAAAATCAGTACTTTATGTAACCATTGCTTATTTGAAAATAACTTTAAGTAACAAGGTACATAACCTGTAAAAGACAAAATTTATTCATGTAAACAATAGCACTAAAATACATTCACAGAAATAAAAAAAGTTTAATTTTTTTCCCATCTCTGCCTCCTGAGTGCTGGGTCCACGCAGCTGAAAAAGTTAGGCTTAATCATTGCCATATGAAAAATATTAATGGCATTTGTTTTCATGGGAACTGGAGGAATAGAAGTATAAATTATAAATCTTAATTATAAACAGAGCATTCTAGAAAAACATCAACTAATACGTGAAGAATTACTAGTTAATATTCAAATGCTTCCTAGTCTGCTAAGTTTCAATGAACTAGGCTAACTAGTGCATCTCTATGGATACACAAACTTATTTATGAACACATTCCTCTGCATCCTTGCAGGAAACCTGCTGACGAATCATTTTCCATTGGCAGCCCTGTACATGGAAATGATCAAGGCAGAGGAGACGCGCTGCCTCCAGGCTACAATGTGGTTATTTTCATCCATGAGTAGCAGCTATACACCTCACCATTATCTCAGATGCAACCCACTTTCTTTCCATTCTTTCCTTGTTATTCCTCCCACACCCACTGAATTGAGAAAGTTCAGTGAGCCATGTCCACTTTGGAAGCTTTGGGTAGCAAGCTGAAAAGCCAGACAAACACTAGAGCTGCCAATTTCCTTCTAATGCTAAAGCATCTGTATTCTGATTCCTAACAGCCTTCCTAAATGTCTCCTGACAGCTTCCCTTGTAAACACACACAATTCCTTCGGCTCTTTGGTTGGTACTTTGTAAGTCTATTAGTGCTGTTAGCAAAGGGAACCTCTGAATATTACCATCTTATGGAGAAGTAGGTTGTGAAAGGGTAGCTTAGCATCTCTTTGTTCTTTGCTGAAATTGTATTATGAATTAAATGTATTATGAAGAATTTGTAAGATCAACACTGTTAGGGATTTTCTTTTTCCATCTTGGTGTCAGATTTCTTAGTTATTATCAAAGTAGATGTGTTATTAGATCTACATACCATTATATTGTGTATTTTGCTTCCCAACAGTAGAAGTATTTTAAATTTTATTTTACTACAGTTTTATTATATTCTATCACTTAAATTCATAGAGATATTCAGAGCTTGTTTATTTACTCTTGTCAGAAAAAAATCAAAATCCTTTATTCTATTAAAACTCAATATGCTCCCAATGAGACCACAAACCAATTAGGTATCCTCTAATTGATGAGTGATTAATATGAGAGTTGCAAAGAGCTAAGTGGAGCCAAGGTAAACCACGGGATATTGCAACAAATTCACAAAATATCTCCATGGTCATGTGTTGCCTATCACAGTAATAGTTCACTTCCTGGTACTACTACTGTGTTCGTTACTTTTCCATTGGTAGCAATAATCAAGCCCGAGACAACTTATAAAAGAAAACATTTAATTTTGGAATCTCGGTTCAAAGGGTAATAGAATCCATGGCCATTATGGCAGGGAGCACGACAATAGGCAAGCATGGTACTGAAGCAGTACCTGAGCACTCTGTGGTTACCAGTGTGATCCCATCTGAACTCCACTGCTCCTTCAACTCTTGTGACCACTGAAAATGAACAAGCATGTCTTTACTGTGCAAGCACTTCCTACTACTTGAGGAATTATAATAAAATGTAGGCATAAAACATCAAGTAAAAAATAAGTAATCTGAATTTCACATCCTCAAAAGAACAGCTGGTAGTATTAAAGTACAAATGGAAACAAAGCAATTAAATGAAGTAGTTTTTAGAATGAGAAGAAATTCAAATTCTCTTTGGCTTGAATTCTTGGTCCCCAGTTGGTGGAACTCTTTGTGAATGACTAGGAATTGAGGTCTTTTTGGAGAAGGTATGTCATTGGGAGTAGACTTTGAGGTTCCAAAAGTCCATATCGTTCCCTGTTTGCCCTCTCCCTCTGACTTGTGGTTGTAGTCTCAGTATGGAAGTTTTCAGCTACTAGCCCAGTGCCATGCCTGCCTGCCTGCTACCATGATGGTCATGGACTCTACTATCCTCTCGATCTGGGTCCTCCAGATTAAATATTTTCTTTTAAAATTGTCTTGGTCATTATGTTTTGTTATAGCAATAGAAAAGTAACTAAGGACTGTTGCTGTGACACACATGACCCAGGAGTTCATATTATATAAGGCTTTTCAATTTTTTTTTACTTCTTGAGTTTATTTGTATTTCCAAAAAATAAAAACAAACAAAAAACTTTTAACACACATAAAATATATGCATGAGATTACAAAGGAAACTAATGATATTGAGATACAGCCATCAAACTATGATTAAAACTTGTGATTTAATTATATATTAACACATTGTATATAAAAGGAGTAAAATAATAATTTACTGATTGATATTTTGAAGTATCTACAAGCCTACCATATCATTTTGAAATACCTGTGACTGATTTCCAAACAACTACGTATCACCTCTGTGAAAAGCCATATTTATATAACAGAAATGCTACAGTTCCTTTAGATCACCTCCTAGGTATCAGTAGGTCCCAAACTTAGACCCCAAGCCTGGAGAATCCTTCTCCTTCAAGTGTGATAATTTGAAGGAAAGAATACTGAAACATGTCCAATAACACAAAACTTAGAGGAAGCATTCAAATTAACAGAAATAGCATCTTCTTCCACCAAGGCAAGGACTTTAAATAATATATACCTCTAACCCATTGCTCTCATTTTTATTTATCTCATTGTAAGCATAGCTTCATAAATCCCCAGTAAGCATGCTGTAAATGGAGAATTTATCATGGCATGCTCACTTCTGTCTTGTAAATTACTGGCTTACTCTGCAATGATCTATACATCAATCTATCTCCTCTGATAGCCAGTGAATTCCTAGAGAAAAGTCACTGTGACAAATACATCCTATGACCCCAGCTTCCTTGAGCTGAGTGTTATATAGTAGTTTGTTAGTTATTAACTTCAGGGTCCTCCAGAGTTTATATTTGTTTCTTGTGTATAGTCTTCTTTCCTTTCTACACTGAATATTTCTGATAATGAAGGTAACGTTTGCATAGCTGTATGTCTTTTCATTTCTTAACCAATGGTGTGCTGTGCACACTGAAAGATTTAGACAAAGAAATACAATTTGAGAAGAAAAGTAATTTAATGATTAAGATCATGCAATACCTGTATATGAAAATGAGTTTTTCAAGCTACCAATAAAAACAAATTAAAGGAATTTTAATATTAATAAATAGTTTTGTGTATATTTTATATTTGATGCATAAATGTGATGTGATTTAAAACACTTTCATGAGTGCATTGATGACAAAATCAGTATTATTAATCATTATTTGAAACAATGATGTTAGATAGAGAGTTTAACATTGGCAGAGAGCACAATTTTTTTTTCGAATATGGAATTTTAGAGTTTGTGAATCATATTTAAAAACATAAATTTAGTCTAGCCCCATCCCCATGTGTGTATGCATGTGGAGGCAGGCCTTCCTCCATCATTTCCCACCATATTTGAGGTACAGTCTCTTGCTTAGCTCAGAGCTCACCTACCCTAGCTAACATAGTCAAGCAGCTTGCCCCAGATATTCAAGGTCCTTGCTTCTAGAAAGCTGGGATTATAGACAACAGCCAGTCCTGGATGATCTTTCCACTGAGTCTGTGCATCCTAACTCCAGTCCTCAGGTTACACAGCAAGTGATTTATCGATGAGCCATCTGCCTGGTCCCTATTGTGTTAAGAGGTTTCATGTTACTCTCATGATGTACCAATGAGTTCACTGATGAGGATCCTGCTAGTGGTATGAAAGGACAGATTGAGATCTGAACATTATGTAGAATGAGGAATCCTGACATTCTTACCAAATTACTCAGTGTTAACACGTTCCAATCATGTTGAAACCAACAAACCTTTCTTCTTCTCTTCCCTCCTCCTCTTCCTCTGATTTCTTTCTCTCCCTTCCCCACCCCTCTTCTTTTTCTTTCTTGGGGGGGGGGGCTCGTTTCCCAGGCCTTGCACACACTAAACATACCTTTTACCACCAAGCTACACACTCAAACTCAACTTCTCTTATTAACATTTTAAATACCCACTTAAACTAATACTTTAAAAAAAATTGAATTCCATTTAACATATGTCAACCTGAGTAGTTTATCAGTTTTAAGGTAAATTTTTTTACCTATCTTTCTGTTATTGTCCTCCCTACATGATTAAAAACCAAGCCTGTGGATTTTACTTATGCTTGGTTGTTGTTTTAATGTTATAAGAAAACAATTAGTTATTTTTATTTGAATTTGTAACTTGTTAATTTGAATTTCAATATCAATGTTCTTGAATAAAAATATAAAGTATAGAAAGCAGGACTTTCAAAATTTTATAAGTAAATTTTAAATTATAATAGAATTACATCACTTCCTTTTACTTTCCTTTCTCCTTTCTCTTTTTTACTATATTTTTACATATATATGTGTGTGTGTGTGTGTGCACAATGTATAAATACAACCTACTGAGACAGATTTTGCTCTTGGTGTGTATATGCTTTCAGGGGTGACAAGTATGTAGAAATTCTCTGACTGCTGAAGACAAAGAGTTACCACCATTTCTAGGATTACTTCTCTCTTCATTTGTTCTTTTCTTCTCCTGTAAATTTTCACAATATGGTCATAGTTCTTATTATTGCAATAAATATGCGATCCTTTCCAACTGCTTTCTGACACTTTGTAGTAATCCTCTGTATTGTTGTCCTTTCTTGATTAAAGAAGGTATATTCAAAAGCATAACGACTTTACCTATTCTAACCGCCGCCCCGTCTTTTGACTCTAATGAAAATTTTGATCTTAAATCAAAAATGTTTGTCTTAATTATTACTAAATCTTTTAAAGAAATAATATTTATAATAGTAATCGCCTAAGAAAATAGTGTATTTATTTGATGTTCAACATAGAATTCTCAATGAAATCAATCTAAATTAAGGTACTTCATAGAAAACAGCATACTTTGAGAATAGTTTCTTCATAATTCCATCCCTAATTTTTTCTTGTTGTTGTAACAAATGGCAGAATTACATCATAGTTCACATTATGGGGAACAATTACTTTGGGGTGATTTAGCAAATAATGCACGAGTTGACCTAAATAATTTGTTCATAGGAAGATTAGGCAGGAAACATGGAATCAAGTTATGGCTTACCTACACAGTAACTCAAAAACTCATAACCTCCTTTTCCTCTTCCTTTCTCTTTTCAAACATTTACCAATGTCCCTCATACTCAGAAGTATAGACAATTTACTACTTGACAGGGAGAATATTTAAAAGCTGAAAATAGTCTAAATTGTTTTGTTGTATTGTTTCTCAGTTCTTATCCTGATCTTCCTTTAGATATTTCAAACAATCTATCAGTCTGTTTGTGTTGATAGAAGAAACAGACAGAGACCAAGTAACAAAAATAATAAAATTTATTACTACAGTTGTAAAAGGTAGAAAATCTAAGATAAAAGGAAGCAGTGGCAGTTATGATATCTGGGAAAGGACCTGCCTCTCATCTGAGGGAGCTTATTGAGCTCTGGTTCCTTTCACTGCAGAAGTGATCAAGAACAAATCATATAACCAAAAGCAAAAGAGTATGAACCTTCTCCCTCAATATCTTCACAGAGTTCCTACTACCAGTCATTAGGACTTGATTCACCTAGCGTATTTTCTTACTACTTTTATTTTAGCAATTAAGTTCCTACATATGTTTTGGGCAACATGTTCAGATCAGAGCAACTTTCCTAGTGTTTAAAATTTCCAAATGTGCTTATGTTGGTGACCCAAGGAAATCAAGGCAATGGTAATTTTAGTGTATTTATTTTCAAAGTACATATGTCATCATCAGAGGATCACATGAGTCTTAATGTGGTATCTAAAATCACCATTATAACTAAATGTATAATTCACATCATTTCATTACCTATTTTAAGCTTTGTGTTTTATCCATAATATTCATTTATTCATCAAGTATTTACTCATCATCTCTTGTATGTTGTATAATTTCTAGGTGCTGGGAATACAACGATGAACTACCCAGGCTACTACATTCAATTATGGTTGTTAGAGACAAACTCTTTTTGCAACACATAAATGAATGACAATGTGACAATGTCTACTAATTTTCCACTGGTTATGGGTACAAGTTCAAACTAGTTTTCAATCTTGTGGTAAACATCTTGGCCTTGTGGTTCTCAGAGTAACAGCCAGTGAGTTTGTCCTAGAAACAACTGTGTTCTTCTGACAACTGGCATCATTTTGAGCAAACATCTTGGCCTGTACTTTAGCGTGGGTCTTATAAGAAGGTTGAGGGTTTTCATGTGCTTTAACTGAAATAATATAATGATGGGGGTGAAAAAATAAACACATCAGCTCTAGTTACTATAGACCAAACTAATCCTGTATTGTAGTATTGGGCCAAATATTACATAATATGTCTACACAGGAACTAAATAGAAAATGGCCTAACAATTAAGTGGGGGAGGACAATGTGTCCAGCTTTTTTTTTTGTCATTTCAATCATTCAGCATGCATCTGCTAGGCCACAAGAATAATTTAGTTTTCTGGCAAGACTTTCTTCAAGTTTCACAATGTAACCCTCTGTATGTGTGTTGGTTTTCAGTGCTCTCCAGTGGTCACCGACATGATGGGGAAATATGCCAGGCACTCAATATGAGCTTGAAGGAAGGATGCTTCCAATTCTCAATCCTTGCACTTAATTTGTTATTGTCTTCTTTGATATTCTACTTTAAAGACTATTTTATTCAAGTGTTAAGCAGTAATTCAATGAGCCCATATTTGTACAAAATGTAGGACTCCAAATATACAACCCTTCTCCATTTTCTCCCAGTGCTTCATTCCCTCTCCCTCTAGAACAATGTTGTCAAATACCACTATCAACCAAAAATATTTAACAATTAATCCTATATTCAATGATTCATAACACTGGAGATAAAATAAACCATCTCCACAGAGATTCCAGTGAAACAAATCTACTTGATACCTTGCTCCTGAGTATCTTGTGAGACTTAAATTGAGGAAATTAAGCTAAGAAAAAGTAAATATTGATAAGAACTCCAGTCTTGCTTTTAACTTCCATTGGCCTTCTCAGATGAACTGGGCTGGACATGAACAACTTTAAGATTTATAGGGCTGAGTACTTAAAGCTAGTGTTTACAACAAATTTAGCTGGTTTGGCTCTCCCTCCACTAAAAGCACACGCTTTCCAAATGTTAGTATATATATATTTGAGTTCTGATTAACAAATGATAGAGGGACTTATTTTAAACTTTATAATGAAGCCCACTCTGATAAAATAAACAACTGCAGTGATACTAAATATTGAGAAATACATCATGGAAACAAAACCTGTGAACCAAATTAGGAAAGGACAGAGGACAGATCACTGTGCACATCTAACCCATGGGGAATGAGAGAGAGGAGAAGGCAGTGCTGATGGAGCAGTTTAGGCCCCAGACCTATGGAACATCTAGGTGGTCTTTGCTGAGTCCCCAGGCTAAAGCTATCTGTTAGAGGAGACCCGCTTCTCCACTGTAATCTGCATTCAAATCTCTCATGTTCAGTCATTGGCTGGGGGTGCCCAGAGGATCTAATGAGTTTCTGAGGTTGCATGGCATGCATTTGGGAACATATGCTTCCTGTAGATGGGGTTTATTTAGAAAGACATTCTTATAGCTACCATGCAGCTATATTCTCAGGGTGCATACTCATAGCTTTGAAGGTTTGCTGTTTATTCCCTAGCTATAGAGGCTGCAGTTTATCCTGAATTCAACAGTGATAACTAAACAGATCACCAAACTGACACATAAGCACATTTTAACATCTAGTTTTTCAATTTCCATCTATTATTTTTAGGATCAAAATCATAAGGGGAATGGAATGTGCTCCTGTTTCTATATAAAAGAAAGATACTTTACAAGAAAAGTGCCATTAAGATAGACTGAGACAGTGTCAGCCCTGTTCTGTATGAAGTGAGTGACGCTCGTCAGAAACAGATTCCTCCCATTCCTCAACCTCAGTAGCTAATGGAATATGCTCCGCTAAGGGGCAGGATTTATTTACAAGATTGATTCTGTTGAAGAATGCACAGGAGTGGAGCAGATCTGTGATAGAGTGATGAAACTTGTACTGCTCTGTTTGTTAGATGACTGGTGTTTGCTCATGGTTAACTCTGCTCTGGGTCCTATTTGAGATTATCCATGTGTCTGCCATTTAATGGAAGAAATTTGAGGCTATTTAGATAGCATGAAGAATTTTTATGAAATTATATCTCTTTGTTCTGACCACAAACCAAAGCTGGTTCTTGGGACACAAAAGTAAATGTAGCTTGCTCTCAGGTGTTGTCTCCTCATTATTTAGGATACAGGAGTCAGTTCTTGAATTAATGTAATGATGTCAGACTCCCTGGCTTTATTGTTTAATCTCAGTTTTTTTCTATAACTTAAAAAAAAACATCAGATAGATAACTTGAATTAGAAGTGTAGGCAGATTTCTAAACAGTCTTATTAATAAAAATCCTCTGGACCTAGGCATTGGGGTAAAAACCTGAGAGATCAGATGAATAGGGAAAGGCACAGCCAACCTCACCTCACCAACTCTGCAGCTTCCAAAGAGCGAGTTACTTCCTATCTACTCACGCCTATATGCCTTGGTGTTCTGCCATATGATTTGCTCCCTCTGTCCAGCTATATCACTTCCTCTTCCTGCTCAGCTCTGTCACTTCCTGTCTGTCTGTACAGACCTCCAGACCACCATGGTTAACTAGTGTTGGAATTTAAGGCATGATCCACCACACCTGGCTTTGTTCCCAGTGTGACCTTGAACTCACAGAGATCTAGACAGATCCCTGCCTGCCAAGTGATAGGATTAAAAGCTTGTGTTACCATTGCCTGACTTCTATATAGTGACTGGCGTTTTCCTCTGATCTCCAGACAAATGTTATTTTATTGGGAGACACAGTATATTGGGGAACACAATACATCACCACACAGAAGAGATTCCTTATCTAAGCTGATTGAACCAGCAAATAAAAATAATGCCTCACTGACAACTCTCTAGAGGGTCTTTTCTCACCTGCCACCTTGTGAGAACATGGCATCAAACTTTAGGATAGCTTGTGAGAGACATTACCCACTGAGCAATCTTTTCAGCCATCAGAATGGCATATATAAATGGTATTTAAGATGTGTTCTTTGGGTAGTGTACATATTTATGACATCAAAGATCTTTTTATATACTTATACACTGTTCAACTAGTTAATAATGAGACATCTTACAGCAGGAGGTATTTTTGCAATAGTTTATATTGATGAAATTAAGTTGGAATATTTAAAGCTGGAAGAGATCTTTGTACATATAATTATTTGGCTGGCAGAGTTGTTCACCTGCACCATAATATACTATAATAATGTTTTTAAATGTAGGTATTCTAATTATGATGCCTTTGAGATGGGGGCCAAGTAATGTTAACATTTAACAAGCATTTAAATCGTTCTTCTATACATGCATATATTTAGAGGTTATGATTTTTCTTACTTTCTAGGCATATTACCCTACTATAGCCATAGTTACAAATCTTTATTGACTCATAAAAATAGCTTGGTAGCACATTTTTATAGGTATTAAAGACAAGTTACAAGCTGAAAACAACTTATTTAAAGTACAGTAGATATTTACATAGTGTTGTTCACAGCTACAGACTTGGATCTTATTCAAATCTTTTTACAGTACTACTGATTTTACATAGAATTAATCTTGTTTTAATCAACGTTAACTGTCATGCAAACAAATTTAACTTCTGAAATTTGTGCATCTGCAGGAACTATACCATCTTTGGTTTTTGTTTTTAACATTTTGGCTGTTTCTGTTCTCTTCCATTGCTTTGGGGTTTTGTTGTTGTTGTTTTTGTTTGTGTTTCTTTGTTGTTGATGTTGTTGTTTTGTTTTCCATTAAGCCTAGACTGGTCTCACACTACTAGTGGAAGAAGCCTCTGATGGTAAGACAGAGCAAGGTCAGGCTCTTTTGAATAAAGGTGCTGATGTTAATGCCACTCCCCTGTCCTTTTCAAGAGATCCAGCTTTATCCACAGCTGCAGATATAGGGCATTATACCTTCCAGGCTGTTCCTTGGCTAGTATATTATCAGCATGTTCTTTCTGTATGAATGTAAGTGTTACCATTCTCTGGGCAGTGTTACTGTGCAAAATTTCAGATGCAATTATTTCTATAACCTATACTAACCCCATACTCCTGCTGCATTTTATGATTTGTTTCAATATAAACTACAAATGTTCTTCTCTCTCTTAAAGCTTTTCTCTTGAAACTTTAGGCTTCAAGTCCACCATCGACTTACAGGATTGAGGGTTGTTGCTACTTTCAGTTGTTTGCCCTCTGTACTTTAAAAATCTTAAAGTGTGGTGGTAATCTAATTGTACTGAAATATTATTTTGATTGTATGTTAATAAATAAAGTTGTCCGGGGGTCAGAGCTATTAGAGCCATAGCAAGAGTGTGGCGGTGGTGGCACACGCCTTTAATCCCATAAGATCTCTGTGTGTTCAGGGATATAGCCAGCATTGGAGACATATGCCTTTAAGACCTAGGGGGCTGTACATTCAGACAGTGACGAGGCAGTCATGTGTTTGGGTTTACAACCAATGAGAAGGCAGAACAACATACTATAAAAAAACGAACCGACAGGAAGTAGGTCTCTTTTCGCGAAGCTGGGACAGCAGGAGGAAGGGTGAGATTTTAGCTCTGAGCTCTGACCTCTCGGCTTTCTCTTTTACATTGTTTCTGTGTTTCTTATTTAATAAGACGGTTGGTTACATCAATATTAAAGGTCTGTGCATTACACCCTAAACAGTAGCATTTGATTCTGACTATGCTTAATTACTGTTATTATGAATTATTATTAATGAGACTTCTTACCTACTCTGAGGTCAAGTGAATACTAAGGCTAACTACATGTTGTAAATACATGGATACAAATAATCTGAGGTGGACAATATTGCCTCCTAAGATACTGTTTGCCTCCCAGATACTGTTCACTTACTGTGTTGAATATGTGATATTATCAGACTATATTTGATACTCAGAGTTATGTAGTTGTTAGTTTTAAAATAAGAAAAGAACATTTTGAATACATGAATATTTAATTTGATTTTTAAGAATTCTCTGTAATATAATTCTTAGAAAACAATGTTTCCTTGAGTATTTTTTTTCTCTTTAAATTTGCACAATTGTTGATTTCTATTGCTACTCTCATAACTGCATCTCATTTAAGGGAGTGCTGTGTTTTTTGTTTTTAGGAAAGCTTATAAGGATGTGCATCACAAGAATGAGAAGAGTCTGCTGTGACTATCAGCAAATGGTGGACACAGAAATGTGGCTTATTTCCTGATACTATCAGGGTACAGATGCAGATACATCAGATAACCAAGAGATAAGACCTCATAGCATCATTTAGAATCATCTCCATCCATTTGCACATAGCCCAGTATGCAGTGAACTATGATGTCCAGAGGCAGCTTTTAATAAGTTCTCAAGATTGGCCTGGTCCTGCACACCTTATTTCCATTCTCTGTTATCTTTCAACACTTATTTTACCTTTAATATATGACTTGCTTCCCACCCCACAAGAATAACATATAGTAAAATGTCAGGCCTACTTCTTGGGGTCTCGGTACAAATCACTGAATGTTCCATAGGACAGGTGGTCCCACAGGCTGACACATGTGTTTTTGAGATTGCTCACTGCCCCCAAGTCCTGCAATTCATGAATAAGTGGCTTGGAGGTATGAGTACATAGTGTAGAGTGGATAAAACAGATGAGAAAAATATTCCCATTTGAGTTTTGACTAAAATAATATTAATTCTTTTATTTTTTGCTCTAGTCAAAAAAATTGCAACAGATGTTTACTTAATGATTATGCTAAATGCTTTATACAAGTCAGCTAACTCAAAATAGTTCTGTGTTATAATAGCTCAGATGTTATAATTGCT
This sequence comes from Peromyscus leucopus, assembly GCF_004664715.2. Classification (NCBI taxonomy): domain Eukaryota; kingdom Metazoa; phylum Chordata; class Mammalia; order Rodentia; family Cricetidae; genus Peromyscus; species Peromyscus leucopus. The sequence goes on from NC_051081.1 coordinate 13,001,983, forward strand.
TCTCTAGTTCTTATCTAGATTCTGGCACTGAATACCTCAAATATCTTATTTATGCTCTGATATTTAATGATTTTTTCCGCTCTAAGACCCATGATCCTTATTTTCAATTTATGATTTATTCTAATGTAGAAAGAAATTTAAGGAGTGGCTATAATATAGCAGGAGCACCTGATACAGCTGGAGTATCCACCCACCTCTGCCTCCTGAGTGCTGGGATTAAAGTCATGCACCACCACTACCTGGCTCACACATTCCTTAATACAATGAAGGTAATAATTCTAAAACACATGTGGATCTCTGTGAGTTCCAGGCCAGCCTGGTCTACAGAATAATTTCCAGGACAGCCAGAACTGTTACACAGAGAAATTCTGTCTCACTCTGTCAAAACAAAACAAATAAAAACAAAAGCAAAACAAAACAAAAGAAAAAAAGGAAAAGAAAAAAAGAACAACAACAAAGACCAAACAAACAAAAAGTGTGTGTGTGTGTGTTGTTGTTGTTGTTTATTACCTCTTTAAAGAGTAGGAAAATTAAGTACAGAAAAGTGATTGAACAGGACCAAGGTCACCAATGCAGACATCTTAGCTCCCAGTCTTTAACATACGATATAATACTGTAATACAAGTGTCACCTGGGACCTTACATTATGTTGATGTCATTTCTGCTTTCTCTTCTTTGCATTCCCACTGGAATTGCTTCTGCTTGTCCAAACTACACCTCACTTAAATCTGCAAGGACCTAGTTTACATACTCAATGCCACTTCTGGCTTCCTTGGGGACCATTTCAAAGTATTAGATGACGGTAAGCAAATTAGTGACTTGATTCTGATGAACTGAGGTCAGCATAGCATCTGTTTTTCTCAACTTTGCTGTCACCTTTACTTCTGTGGCTTTGCCTGTGCCTGTGATTCAGTCTGTCATCCAAGAACATTCTCGGTGACCTAGTACCTCTTGTCCCCTGTCACTGTTCCTTCAAGTTGTTGTCTTGACACAGTCTGGACAGAAAACTCTAACTTTCTGGAGATTCAATAAAATACTCTTCAAGTTCTTCTCTTTCAAACATTTGAATTGCTCTTTTCCTCCAAAGAATCAAGGAGAGATGTTTGACAGAATGAACATAAACACCTTTATTAGCAGTCTAAGTGCAAGAAGACAAAATTTCCTGGCAATCCACTCCTGGATTAAGTTAACATGAGGCAATAAATTTATGAGCTAGGTATTGGATAGAAAAGGATTTTATTTATTTTTGAAATCTCTTTTCATCAAGAACTGAGAAAGTTAGAAGAATCATGCATTTAGAGATTTGCATTTGTTTTCTATTTTGGGGATGACACCAAAGCCTCATACATCAAGCAAGTGCTCACCCGCTCACCAAGTGATCACCTGTCTAATGCAAATTACTTTTGGCCAATATGCCCATTCACATGGACATAGGCAATCAGTGGGCTGTATTGAAGGAAGCTTCTATTATCATGAGTTAGAAGGATAAATATAACTTTAGTCTTGAAAGAGAACTGAAGTCAGAGATAAAAGTAGTAACAAATGTCAGTTTCAACAAGTAAATATGGTAAAACTCAAGATATCAAAAGCAACAGGTAGACAGGACTCACAAATGGAATCAGTTTTGCCAACTATGCCCCAGTCTGGCTTTCTTTAAGGGATTTATTGATTTCTTCCAATTTTTGTTTGTCTTTTTCTCAATTTCTTTAAGGAAATTTTTCATTTCCTCTTTAAAGGCCTCTTTCATCTTCATAAAGTTATTTTTAAGATTGTTTTCTTCTGCTTCGTCTACATTGTGATGTTCAGGTAATGCTGTTGTAGAACCACTAGATTCTGGTGGTGTCATATTGGTCTTTATGTTGTATGTACTTTTACATTGGCATCTGTACATCTCTTCTTCCACTTGGTGCAAGAGGGAGTTGCTCTTGGTCTAATCTGTGCTGGCTTTGTCTGGGTTTCAGGGGACCATTCTTGGTTCAACCAGTACTCTTGGCCCACTCAGTGCTCTTGATCCAATCACAGCTCTTGGTCCAGTCAGAGCTGATAGATTCTGTATTTCAGGGAATTGCTCAGGTCATAGGAGAATGAATGAGTTTGGGGTATGGAATGGTTCTTGTAGATTGCAGTGTCCAATGGAGGATGTGGGTGGGTATGCCTGTAGGAGTTCTTTTAATCTTTAAATTCTTTTAATCTCTATTCTTCTTAAATTGCTTTTTCTTCTTAATAAGGCTTGTAAAGTCTAATGTGGTTCTCATTTTACTTGCCTTTTTCTCTTCCTTTTATAAGCTCATGATTTAACATCACACTTCATTTTTCTTGAGAAAATCTTAACTTGCTTCTCTTTCTTAGATATATCAAGTCAATTCCACTATGGCAATTAAAATTCTTCTCAAACTCCTACAATGGATGTAATTAGTGTTCTTCAGACCACTGATCTGACTAGTGAGATGGCTCAGCAGGTAAAGGCTCATGCCACTGAGTTTGATGATCTCAATTTTTCCCAGAATCCACATGTTAAAAAATGGCAAATAAATCCTATAAGTTATCCTGTCACACAGAGAGAGAGAGAGAGAGAGAGAGAGAGAGAGAGAGAGAGAGAGAGAGGGAGGGAGGGAGGGAGGAGGGAGGGAGGGGGAGAGAGAGAGAGAGAGAGAGAGAGAGAGAGAGAGAGAGAGAGAGAGAGAGGGCTCTTTCTGGCATATTCCAATAAAGCTTCTATCACTTATGACTTATTTTTTTTTACCATACCACTTTGTTACCTTTTTATATCATTGATTTCCATATGCAATATACAATGTCATAGATTCAGTGATTGGCCCACTCAGGCTCCATCAGCCCACCCTCGAGGCTGCCTTCTTATATAATAAACATTGATAACAGAAATCACAGTTCCTGCTCTTTCCTAGTAGGATTCCAGATTAACGTTAAATTCTAGGTATTGTTTTGAGAGGAGAAATGAATTAGAGGCTAACTTCTTGCTGCTTTTGCTAACAATTAAGTCTTCACAAAGGCAGGATTTCGTGCTTCTGTATAGTCTCTGTACTATTGTGAACATCTGAGGCAATTGTATGCACCAGCTTCCAGAGCCCAAACAAGCACAACTGGAAAGAGTTTGATGTAAGAGCACCACGGGCGGTACTCTGACTTTCCAATCTGCAACCTTTGGCCTATTTTCTGTGGCCTTTCTTTAACTTTATTGAAAATCTCTTCCATTTAATGTATCCAGTTTTTCCTGAATATCACTGAACACTTGCAAATTATTTTACATATCTTATTTGTGTCTTCACTGTTACTGTTTTAGCCACTAAACCCATGGAGAACAGGAAGGTGCCTTACTCAGCACTAGAACATCATTTTTACACCAACAGTCCTTGTCTAAAAATTGGGGCTAAGGAAGACTCAACTAGTGAGTAAGAATTAATACACACAGACTAATCTTAATTGAGTCTGAAAACGAGCCAAAGGTGTATAGGCCACAACATTTCTTGTGTCAATCGTTTGGTATTTACGTTGGACTTAAGTAGCATTAGGAAAAGGAACTGTTTTAGAATTGAGTAGCATGCCTCATTTGCACTTTTTAGGATATAAAAATGTTAACAGTTTCTGTTGAATAGGTTTTCATTTATGTGTCAACAAATCCCTGTAACAAAATTATGAAAGCAGGATTTCAATAAAGTTATTGCTGCTCAGACGATCTGCATATTCACCCTGGAGAATAAAACCTTTTCTAACTTGCAGTTTGAATGTGGAATCTGGAAATATCAGGCACATCTGGCAATGCAATGGGCATCTCAGTTGCTCTATTTCAAACCCGCAGTTTCCCATGAATAAAGATTCTTGTGTTTTATCCTATTTCTTTTCAAATTATAAATTAATACCACATAAAAAGTAAGTAATGCACATTTTAATATTATTGTCTAGAAGTGAGTCAGCATTTCTTTTCATTCTGCTGGGAAGAAGCTGCAAACAAATACTTCAGTCAAGCATTGTGAAGGACTTGACCTTTTCAGAGGGAAAGAACCCCCTCCAATCAAAAGTGCGCTCCTCAGGTTTCTCACCTGCAGCACTTAATCAGATCCCTAAGGCCCTCTTGTCTTCTTTCCTTCTGCTGGGTAGTTAAGATTGACAGGATGCCTCCTTATTATATAGATTCTGAAAGGATAGAAGCTTCTGTTGCTTAAGCATCAGAATTCCAAAGTGTAATTGAAAAAAAAAAAGAAGCTTCTGTTGCAATGGATGCACAATGGAATCTTTGTTATTGTTTCTGTTCATTTCTTTCCTTTATTTTTGAAGAGTCAAACAACTATCAAATATTTGTGCATATGTAATATTAAAGAACTTGCTTCCTTCAAAGAAATCATAAAAAATAGCCATGTTGGGATATCCACAAACCGTTTAACAGAGAAAAATAATTAAAGCATGTTTTCCCCACAGACAGGTCTGTAAGCTCTATAGAAAAGAGCAATTTTAGCCAATAAAAACAGATTCTCGGAAGGGCCACAGCCGAATGTGGCTCTTTGCATCAGAGGAGGGAACTGGAAGTTAGCGGACGGATGACACCCATTTTACTAGATTTCATGAGCTAATTCTAAGATCATATGATGAGTGGTATTTAATGTGTAAAGCACTAAAGAGACACATGATCAGAACCACTCCTCATTCTCCAAACACAGCCTGCCCCTTCACATCCTCTTTCAAGTACAGACACAAGAGAACTTAAAAACACTTGTGGAGGATTTGTCTTTCTATTTATGTTGGAAGAGACAGAAAAGGGAAATAGAGACCATGGAATGGAAACAAACTAACAAACCAAGGAGCAGAAGGAAAGCCAAGGAGGAAGGGGAAGAACCTCAGGCAGTTCATCACTAAACACTGATGGAATTCTCACACCGTGTTCTTTGTTCAGAGGAAGTGAATCTATAGGGCTGATTTGGCCTTGCTGGCCTGGAAGAAGAAATGGAAGAAACAAGTGAATCTGGAAGATGCTTAATTCTTAATGCACAGCAATGATTTCATTAATTGTACTCACTTCGCTTTATCTTTTATATGTCCTTCCTCCTTTTGCTGAATGGAACCTATAGCTAAAATGGCCTAGCAGACCCCTCTTGTCACATATGAAGGATCAGAGAGCTTATAAAAATTTAAGTAACTGTCTATATTTTTGTCAGTTTATCCAAGAGCTATAAATATAATGTAGGTTTTTTGACTTTCAGTCTAGTAGTTTCCTTTTTTGTCTGCTATACTACCAGATAATATCATCATTAAAGTATTCATTTTTCCTTTTTGTCACTAAAGCAGCCCTGAGTATTAACTGTAATAAGACTTTCTTAACATAATTGATGATGAAGCAGTGTTTTAAAGACAATTTCAAACACTCTTACTGAATTACAATGAGGAATCCCACAGCCATGTTTTGTCATTAGGAAATCAGAGGCAGTCCACCAAGAGCAGATAGTAAAACTGCTGATCATCTGAATTCAAATCCATCCTATGTCTGATATTTCTGAAGTATAAAAGCATAGAAAGTGAGTTAAACAGCATAGTAAATTTGTTGCATAGTGGCCACAATTAACGAGGAATGAAGGATATGGTAGTGATTTGGAAGACCTTCCACTGGGACTCTGTACTGGTGAGTGTTTGCTGATGTGATAACATGCCATGACTAAAAGCAGTGTTAAGAAGAATTTACTCCAGTTTATGGTATCAGCAGGCTAGGGTCAACACTGCCGGGATGGCATGGCAGCTGGTGGCAGGAGCAAGAAGCTCGCTGACCATATTTCATCCAGATACTGGAGACAGGAAGAATGAGATAGGAAGTAGAGTGAGGATGTAAATCCCCAAAGCCCACAACCTGGAGATGGACTTCTTCCAGCAAGGTTCCAACTCCCAAATGCTCTGTAACTGCCTCAAAAGTGTCTCTCACTGGGTTTCAAGTGTTCAAGTGCATAAAACTATAGGGGGCACATCTTATTCAAACCATCACAGGATCTTAGTGTTTTTAGGAAAAAAAAAGTTGAAAAAAAAAAACTGGTTTTCTGAACCCCAATTAAAACATTGAAGAGGTATATGAAAGAAGTCTTTATTTATTAGATCAAATAGGATTTTCACATAATATATATAAACAATTAATCTATTTTTTCCTCTGGATAGGCATTCATCTGAAGATGGATTAATATTGAGTTCTTCAATATACATGTCATAACAGTGCTATACCAGCAAGAAAAATTACACCTTAAAATTTACAAAAATAGATTAATATGTCAAAATAAAATGCTAGAAATCATCATGAAAATCTTGTACTTCTATTCCTTAACTTGGTAAGAAAAAAATTAAGCCTAGAGAGTAAAGTATATTACATGATATCAATTTACATACCATAAAGTCCAAAAATAGTTATTTTAAAAAACTTGGCTGAGAAATCAGTCCAACTGCTGCCTCCATAATCTTGGCTACAAAACAGTAGGTAAAATAATAAACACATTTGTTGTAAGTAGACTATTAATCCATAAATACAATAATCCTTATATCCTAATGAACAGAATATTTCACATATATACATATTCTAATGTATATATGTTATGAATTATTGTACTGCAGGGGTGGGGGGTGGAGGAGGACCAATAAAGGTATCCTGAGCATGTAGGGAAACATGCTGAACAGATGCAGTGGTGACCTGGGCAGATGCATACCATGTGGGCGAGGGGGTGGTGGCTGGTAATTCACAGCACAGATGTTACATCCATGTGGAGAGTTTATTATAATAGAGAAATGAAGAGAAAGATAGGAGAGAGACAGAGAGAAAGAGAGAGAAGAAGAGAGAGAGAGGTCGAGGGTGCACAACTCATGGGAGGAAAAGTGGAAGAGAGAGAGAGAGGAAGCAAAAGAGTTTTTCCTCAGAATGAGGTTTTTACAGCAGGACACAGGGTGGTACCAAGGGGTTTCAAGGGGCAGATCAGAATATTAACAATATCATTTTATAATAGTTGTTGATTAAATTGTAATTTTTCTTTTCATGTTTTTAAAGTTTATAAAGAGTCAAAACATTTATCAAGCTAAGACCATATTGATGCCTCTCAATATTTAAGGATGTCCACATATTTAATTATTTAAAAAATGAAATTAATTAAAAAATAGTGCCTTATTACATCAACTAATTATTTTTAGCAAGTCAGAATTTAATGTTGGAATTTATCCTGTAGTTTTGACACAGAAATGTAATAATAGAACAGTTTCTGGGCTGAATCATAATAAAAGATATCTAATTTCCTTATTACCAACTCATCTACTTTTCAAGTGCTGCAGCTGAGTGTCTTTTCTTTAAAAAAAAAAAACTTAATTTTTTTTAAAAAATTTATTTTAGCTGTACATATGTGTGTTTTGCCTCCTGTGTGGCTGTGTGTCATGTGTATCTCGTGTCCACAGAGGCCCAAGAGGGCAGTGGGTCCCCTGAAACTAGAGTTACAGATGATTGTGAACTGCCATATAGGTTCTTGGAATTGAATCTGGCTCCCCTGGAAGAGTAGCCTGTGCTCTTTCCCACTAATCCCCATGTCTAACCCAAGCAGTATCTTTTTCAATCATCTTTTCTTGAGTTCTCTCCTCTTCTGTTCATTTTTGGCTAGAATTCCCATGTATTTTGAAATAGATTTGGCTATCAGTATTGCCCAGTGAGAGTTAGAATGCACAAAGAAGGATTTTAGAGATTTAATCTTGTATAATATTAAACTGCATTATCATACTCTGGTTTCAGGAGTTTTAAGGAAAAAAAAAATATGTACAGGATTTAGCCACTGGACCCGGATGTTCCCAAGCTTTCAAATGCAAAGACACCTAATGGGCCAGCTCTATTTACTATTTCACAGTGACACCAAAATGACTTCAAAGAGACTCATCCAAAGCCAAGTTTGACAAGTGTGAGAAGGCTTTCAAATAACTTTGATCACCTCAATTAACCAAACCACAGGGATTCAAACTAAAGCAATTAGCAGACTTGACTAACACAGGATGGTGGAATGCAATCATTACTATGTCTCATAATTCTTTAAAGTATTGGTTAAGAAAGAAATGCTGTTTCTGCCAAGCTATGGATAAAGAGAGTCAATGGAATGCAACACTTTTTCACAGGCCTGCTAAAATTCTGACACCTCTTTTTGTTAAAATATTTTAATTATGTACATATGCATTTTCATTTAAGTGCAGGCCAAAAGAATGCTGGTGATATTATGATAGGGAGGAATGTAGAATAAGATTATGGAGTATTAGGTGTGATGGAGACCAGGAGATACATCTTGACACTAATGGAAAAAGCAGAAGCATGACCTGCACGTGACTCTCAACACACACACACACACACACACACACACACACACACACACACACACACATACACACACACACTTTCTTAAAGGTAGCAAACTCTACAAAAATTCTCTGCTGCCATCTAAATTTCTTCACAAAACACTTATTTCGTAAGTGTACATCTCTCACCAGTAGAAAATGAATGTTCTTTAGACACTGACCCCCACCAAAAAGTATCTAAATAGGCCTTGTTAGAAGTACCCTAGTTTAACATTATGTCCTTTTGCTCTCTAATTATATTTCTACATGAATATCCATAAAAATAGAATTTTCATGATCATCTTTTATGAAGGCAGCTATATAATTTAAAACTTTATTAAATAATTTTAAATGCTTTTTCTTTTTAACCTACCTTATTTTTGTAGGAGCTTTATCCAGGAACCTCAAAATGGGTGGGAAATCATAGCTTTTAGTTTTTATTTTTTGTAGCTGGAGTTTTCTGGTCCTGCCTGGCCCACAATCAGGACAAATCTCTCTTACCCGCCAGTCCCACAGCCACTCAGACCCAACCAAGTAAACACACAGGGACTTATATTATTTATAAACTGTATTGTGATGGCAGGCTTCTTGCTAACTGTTCTTATATCTTAAATTAACCCATTTCTATTAATCTATAAGTTGCCACATGGCTCGTGGCTTACCAGTATCTTAACATGTTGCTTCTCATCAGAGCAGCTGGCAGCATCTCTCTGCCTCAGCCTTCCACTTCCCAGAATTCTCCTCTCTGCTTGTCCTGCCTATACTTTTTTTCCTGGCTACTGGCCAATCAGTGTTTTATATATTAACCAATCAGAGCAACAGATTTAACATACAGAACATCCCGCAGCAGTTTTTGTTGCATTTTTTTCTTTTGCAATATTTTGATGCACTTATCAATTTATGACTTATTTTGTATATATGTATGTTAGTTCTATTTGTCTACTTAACACAAGGAAGAGTTATCTGGAAAGAAGGAACCTAAACTGAGAAAATGCCTCTATCAGAGTGATCTGTAGGTAAGTCTATAAGATATTTTGAGCCGGGCGGTGGTGGCGCATGCCTTTAATCCCAGCACTCGGGAGGCAGAGGCAGGCAGATCTCTGTGAGTTCGAGGCCAGCCTGGACTACCAAGCGAATTTCAGGAAAGGCACAAAGCTACACAGAGAAACCCTGTCTCAAAAAAAAAAAAAAAAAAAAAAAGATATTTTCTTGGTTAATGACTGTTGTGGGTGAGCCCAGCCTATGTGCAATGCCTTGAACAAATGGTCCTGGTTTCTACAAGAAAGCAAGCTGAGCAAGCCAGGAAGCAGAGTTGCTCCATTGCCTCGGTTTCAATTTTAGTTTCCTTCTTTTCTCCTTGAGTTCTTGCCATAACTTCCCTAGGTGATGCACTGTGGCATGGTTCATGTAAGCCAAATAAACACTTTCCTCCCAAAATAACTTTTGGCCATGGTCTTTATCATAACAATAGAGGGAAAATACAGCACCATATGTTTATAGGAGCTTGCAGAGGTCAGATGAGGTCATCAGTTCTCCTGGAATTGGAGTTTCAGTCACCAAGAGGGTGCTGAGACCTAATCCAAGGTCCTCTGCAATAGTAGCCAGTTTTCTTAGCCACTGGTTTATTTCTCTAGTTTCTGTTTGATTTTTACTTAAAGTATATGTATTGGTCAGGGTTCTCTAGAGAAACATAAATTATAGAATATGTATATAGAGAGATAGATAGGTATATGGAATTTATTAGAATGATTTACAGGCTGCTAATCCACCAATGACTGGCTACGAATAGAAAGTCCTCTAGAAGTTGCTCAGTCCATGAGATTGGATGTCTCAGCTGGTCTTCAGTATACTCTGGAATCCTGAAGTAGGTTTTAATGACAGTGAAGGAATTGACTTACTAGTAAGGCATGGGCAGGCAGGCAAAGAGTAAAAGCTTCCTTCTTCCATATCCTATATAAGGCTTCCAGCAAAAGTTGTGGCCCAGATTAAAGGTGTGTCTTCCCACCTCAAGATCTAGATTAAAGAACTTTGTCTTCTAACCTCAAAGTTCTAGATTAGGATGAGAAGTGGATCTACCTACTTCAAAATAAGCAAAGAATCCCTCACAGGTATGTTCTCCATTTTTGTATTTTAGTTAATTATAGATGTAGTTAAGGAAAGGGGATGATAAAGTTGTCTTACATAGTGCTTTATATTTTATGTTTATATTAAATTCAGACATTTTGTTTTGCTTGCTTGAGTTTTTTATTTCTGCATAATGTAAAATTAATTTGCAATATAATGTGTCTAATGAGTTGTAGAAATGAGCAAGTTTCTAGTGGGGAACCCTTTGGTTATTTACTATGTATGTAGTCTGGAGCAATGATATGTTGTTTTATGTTGTGGAATTTTCTACTTTTTCTACCAGTACTACCATGGTAGCACTGTTGACAGCATTATTAGAATTATAAATAATAAATATATTAAATTTTATTTTGAACAGCTATTTTCTTCTTTCTAACTGTAACTTCTAAAATGTGGTGATATTGTGTTCCCCAAAATATTGTGCACCCTAATAAACTTATTTGGGGTCAGACAATAGAACAGTCACAATATTAAACATAGAGGCTAGGCAGTGGTAGCCCACACCTTTAATTCTATCACTTGGGAGGCAGAGATCCATCGGGATCTCTGTGAGTTCAAAGCCACACTGGAAACAGCCAGGCGTGGTGACTCACGCCTTTAATTCCAGGAAGTGATGGCAGAAAGCAGAAAGATGTGTAAAGCATAAAAATCAGGAACTAGGGTTGGTTAAGCTTTTAGGCTTTTGAGCAGCACAGTTCAGCTGAGAGGTATCCAGTCTGAGGAAACAGGATCAGCTGAGGAATTGGCAAGGTGAGGTAGCTGTGGCTTGTTCCATTTCTCTGATCATCCAGCATTCTCCCCAATACCTGGTTCTGTGTTTGTTTTTATTCATAAGATCTTTTAAGATTAATGTTACACTGAAATCCAACAAAAAAGTGACCCCTGATGGTTAATATTGATTGTCAACTTGAGGTGTTCTAGAATCACCTAGGATAGCATTAATTTATATTCTTGCTACAAGTCCATAATATGCAAAACCAAACAAATCCCCAAATCTTTAAACTTGAGAATGGGCAAATACCTTACATCTATTTACAAAATGAAATATTCATCAAGAAATGTTGTAGATCTAATACATATAAATAGTGGGTGATCCAGAAAGACATGTTAAAAGAAAAAAAATGACAAAGGGTAGTATACTACACAATATTAGTTACATTAAATAGCTAGAATAGTCAGATCTAGAGAATAAAAAAAATGATTACAGGTTGCTTAAGGCTTTTGAAGTGATAGAAATGATAAGGAAAAATATGCTATTTATGCACTTGTGAATTCTACTTTAGAATTGATGACAATATTTTTAGGGGAATAATCTGGTCAAAGATATGATATGAAAAAATATTTTAGTTAAAACAAAGAAAATTAGCCTAAAGTGATAGTCATAGTTGAACAGCTCTTCAAGTATAATAAAACAATTGAACTGTACATACAAAATTTGATAATTATATGATATGAAAATTTTACTACAACTATTAAAAGTAGCATTTCTAATAACTTGACTACAGCAAGGTCAAACTATTTCAGTTGGGAGAATTGTGTGTGCAAAGGGCACAGAGTCCGAAAGCCCAGAACTTGTTACATACATAATGAGGCATTTGGTAAATGAAGTCTATGTTAGGTACAATTCTGAGATTCTTGGGCCCTGGTGTACACACATTCATCTTGTTATTTCATCAAACACTAATCAGGTGTTTCTGTAAAAGGATTTTGATGATGTAATTAATGTTTCTAATTAGTTGACTCTGAGTTAATTTGAAGGAAGATTGTCTTGGGTATACCTGAACCAGTCAGTTCAGCCATTAGAAGTCAGATTCTAAGAGGCAGAGATTTTTCTCCTGCTGTTCTTAAAGAAACAAGGACACAGAAGCTGAGCAGCCTGCTCTGCGGACTACAGTGAAAAGGCCTGAAACTGACCCGTATGGCACTGCTGTGAGTGAGTCACCAAGTAAAGGCTACTCACACTTCATTTGCTTAGGAATTGAATTCTGACAGCCAGTGAGCCGGGGATGATGTACATACACTTCAGAACACATTACAGTTTCTGCTGTTCTACAGATATTTCCCTATGAAACGAGTGGGGCCCAAACCTCTGCATAAACAGTGAGGTAATGAATTCATGCTATTTTATAAAGTATTGACAAGACTAAATTTCTCTGAAAGTTCAAGAGATGTCTTCTGGCTTTTTTTCTAGCTTGTCAAGGCTGTCCATATTCCCTGACTGATAGTTCCCTCCCTTCCCAAAGCCAACAAATCTTTCAACTTTCTCAGACTCCTACCCTGACGCTCCAGCCTAGCTCTTTCATTTACATGGATTCTTTTAACTTTATTACTTTTATATTAGTTTATATTTTATTACAGTGACAAAGTACCTAGCAAAAACAACTCAGAGAAAGGAGAATGTTGGTCCTTGGTTTCAGATTGCCTATTCAAAGATGAGAAGGAATAGAAAAATGCCTCAGTCTATGGTGGCAGTGTCTCTAGCTCATCATTTACTATATGCTCCTAGGCATGCCATGTAATCAAAAAACCCTCCATTGTCATCTATCATTATGATTGTTGTGAAAATTGAATCTAAAGATGTCTTAGAGTGCATGGGTGGCTGTCTGTCCTATGTGTTAGAATTCTCCCCTTACTCCAGCTGTGTGGCTGCATATGCACAGTCCATGAGTTAAACAAAAGCAAAAGGTCTTGCTTCTTATGTCATCAGTGTGTTTTGGTGACTAAATGCACACGGCAGCGAGGTCATGCAATCAGCACATGCATGGTGTAGCTCCATACTGGAAGCCCTTTAAAGCCAGATGCAGATCCCACCTTCTCTGCTGTGCTCCCTCTCCCCCCATTCCACCATCTTTCTCTCTCTTTCCTCCCCAGGCCTGGTCCTTTTATCTCTCCCCCCGCTTCCTCCTAATAAAGCTCTCTGTTACTAAGCAACCAGGTTCTATTGTGACTGTGACCTTTCTACTGGTAACCAGTGCTGCCACATCACCACTTACCATTCATTTCACTATAGTGCAAGGAATCAGTGACAACCATTGCAAAGAGTCTAGAATGTTGAAAATATAGTGGCAAACAAAATACTCGTGATTTCTTTGATCAATGAAAAATCAACTGACCCATACATTTTTAACAATGAATCCATTTATTTCCAATGGACCAACTCCTAAGCATAGAGTTTAACATAATTGTCAAACAAAGAAATGTATTTATTTTTTGGTCACAACTTTAGGTGAAGAATTATATGATCTTTCCAGTGTAGCTCAATTGAGTTCCCCTTAGCTCTTTAGTGATTACAAACATAATATACAACTCTACACGGCAGGCATTCCAATGTTGGTTCTAATTTAATGAGAATGAGTTCCTGTATCTCTGTTTTGAAACTTTATTAGTAGTTGATTTGGAAGTAGGAAGAAATTGTTTTTCTTTCCATTCATGAAAATACAACTCTAACTTGAAAAAATATTTCTATAACTCATTTACATGTATTATAGGTTCTTTTGTGTTTGTGTTTGGCATCTGCTGAGCTTATTTTATTTAAAAATATCCATTCACCATGATTTACAAATATAACAGACATTGATGATACATTTCCTAATATGCTATCATGCCTGAAAAATGCTTGCTTTGTCATAGTCTTTGCAAAACATTGTAAATCCAAAAAAAGCACAACTAGTAATATCCTCTTGGGTGATATAATCTTAGTATGGTAGTATATAGTGGTATTTGCTCTGCCCATGACCTTGAGCTATATAACTCAAAAGGGGTGGTGCTTCTTGCCTTCCTACCTGACCTCTTAAAAGGAAAGGGAGAGGGGTTACATTTTTCTTCTTCTTGGCGTGATCTGACAGCCAGTTGACTTCACTCCTGGACAGAGCAGGGGACAATTCCAGCTATTTACTCAATTCTGTATTTGTGAGTGTATTTCCTCAATTTATATCTGAATAAATCCCTGTTACCCACTAAATAGACTCACATGGATTCATCTTAATAGTAGTACTCAAGGAAAACCTTAAGTGGTGAAGTGAAGGAGGGAAACCAACTTACATTCCTGAGTGCCTGCAGTTTAATTGCAACCAAGGTGTTAACACTCTTGACAGAAGCAATGTGCCTGAAGGTAGGGTTCATAAAGGTTATAGTCCTTCATGAAGGGGAGTCAGGGCAGCAATCCTAGCAAAACCTTGAAGCAGAAAACATGGAAATGGAATGCTTCTTCTTGGCCTCCATGCAGGATCATGCTTAGCTAGCTTTCTTATAACTTAGTAATATTTAACCCAAGATTACTGGCCCAGGCAACGGTACTATCCCTAATGTGAGCTGGGTTCTCCTGCATGATTTAACAATCAAGACAATCTCCTAAAACATGCCCACAGGTCAATCTCATCTGGGCAAGCTCTCAAGTCAGATTCCCTCTAACTTGAGTCCAGGCTGTGTCTAGTAGACAATTTAAGTTCACTAGGATAGAGAACTAAATAATCTTCAGATGTGTAAGGCATTTTTAGAAACCTTATGGAGTCCAGAATGAACAGGGAATATATCAGAATTTGTTACTATGTCTCCCACTCACTCATATTTCAGACAAAACGTCTGCTCCTTAGAACCTGATTTCACATGCATTTTCTAGGCAGCCACTAAGTAAGCCACATGAGGCAATTCCATGTGCAAAGAGGGATGATTTACTCTCCTGCTTGGCAGCATTTCAGAACATGGGTATCCCCTTTATCTATAATGGATGTCCTGGAAGGTAAGGGAGAAAGAGATGAAGATAAACATGAGATAGTGATAGATAGAAATGGAAGAGGGAGGGAAGAAAGGAAGACAAAATGGCTTAGGGCAAGGGATCAATGTAGTTCATACCTTTAATCCCAGCACTCAGGAGCCAGAAGCAGACAGATCTCTGAGTACTGGGCCAGCCTGGTGTACAAAGTGAATCCCAGGACAAACAGGGCTACCAGAGAAACCATATCTTCAAAAAAACAAAAAACAAGCAAACAAACCAACAAAAAGTGATTACATGGTTTATTGAAAATGAATCATTCAATCATATGATGTTATTTCAAAAATGCATATTAGTGTCAGGTAACTCTTAAATTTTGTTTCAATGTATGTACAAACCTTTGGTATTTCTATGTTACTATCAGGTGACAATATTTTAGACACATTATTTGTTTTGTACTGCTTGTTTCCTTCAGATGGGGGAATGTCTTTCTGAATGCTGTGAAAATATGTTGCTCTGTTTGATTGGAAAATAAAATGCTTATTGGCCAGTAGCCAGAGAGGAAGTATAGTCAGGATAAGCAGACAAGGAGAATTCTGGGGAGAGGAAGGATGAGTCAGGGGACACCAGCCTGCTCTCTAGGGAGCAGCATGTAATGGCACACAGGTAAAGCCATGGAAAATGTGGCAACATAGATTAACAGAAATGGGCTGAGCTTAAGTGTAAGAGCTAGTCAATAGTAAGCCTGATATAATGGCCAAGCAGTTTTAATTAATATAAGCCTCTGTGTGTTTACTTGGGTCTGAGCGGCTGCAGACAGGGTAGGACAGAGGAAAACTTCTGGCTACAAAAAAAGGGGACTGCTGTGGGATGTTCTGTATATCCTGTGGGAGCCCGTTCTCAGGTTCCTCATGGCTTTACCCCAGCAGGTCCGTATAGAGGATGATTAGGACCATGGGCCTGAGTGCAGGTGTCTGAGATGGTCTGCACTTGGCTGTGCTGTGGGATGATCTGTATGTCAAGTTGCTCTGATTGGTCAATAAATAAAACCTGATTGGCCGTGGCTAGGCAGGAAGTATAGGTGGGACTAACAGAAAGCAGAAATAAAAGAACAGGAAGGCAGAAGGAGTCACTGCCTGGAGCCGCTGCCAGGACAAGGAAGATGAAAAGATGCCAGTAAGCCACGAGCCGTGTGGCAGGGTATAGATTTGTGGGAATGGATTAATTTAAGCTATAAGAACAGATAGCAAGAAGCCTGCCATGGCCATACAGTTTGTAAGCAATATAAGTCTCGTGTTTACTTGGTTGGGTCTGAGCGGCTGTGGTTCTGGCGGGTGACAAAGATTTGTCCTGACTGTGGGCAAGGCAGGAAAACTCTAGCTACAGGGGGACACAGGAAAACTTCAGCTATATCCTTCCAACATGAGTATGAAAAGACTTCATGTATTTTAATTTGTTTCCTGAAGGTTTTGATGGTCTCATAGGCAATGAACATTTTTGATAATTTTTAGTCATTTTAAAGAATTTTTGTTAAGAAAAATAGCTAAATTTAACATCTAAAAATAAAATCACTACAATCATTGCATGATTTATGCTCAATATTTCATTTTTAGTCTGTATTCTAAGAAATATCTTATTTTCTGCTACAGTATATCTGGAATAAATTGGCTGTATCCAGTGAATGTAGTGCAAACTTAATGTAGCTTATCACCTTAACATATTATATAAGATAGTGATACTTTAATAGATTCAGAGGTTTTTCTTTTCAATTTCAATACTATCTCTGTTATTTTCAAAATAAGACATTTAGTTAATTTGTAACAAAGCAAAGCTTAGTTAACCTGCAAAAAAAGTGTATGTGTGAATGTGTGCATACGTGTGTGTTTCTGTAGATACATTGCAATACTGATATTGTGAATAGACACAGGATTAAAATAATGTGTTTTTCTTGAGCGATTTAATTATCATCCTTGACTTAGACTTCCTATTGAGAAATATGGGTGACTCATTATACATATGTATTATATATAATAAACAAAATTTTATATATATATATATATACACATATATATGCCTAGATTATGTCTACATTTGCTTCTGTTAAATATCAAAAATATGTTTTGCTTTGTTTTACTATTTTTGTTGTTTCCATCTGAATTATCCCCTTTGAAAGACTCAGTGGAAATGCAAAACACTTAAATAAATCTTTCCTGACTTAGATATGCTTTATGGCAAGCTACACAGCTTCAATGATTATTTTTGATGGAATAAGGGTGAGACAAACTTTTTGAATAATATTACTAATTCTTAGAAGTAATCATTGCAATTTGTAGTTGGATGTATACCCATATGACAGAGTACTTAGTAGAGAGGCCTGATAATTTCTGCAGGTCATCAAATGCAGCCTGAAGGTAGAAGGTATGTTTCTTCTTTAAGAGGAGATTACTTTAGGGTCCCTGAACTTAACAGAGACAAAAGAGCTTCCTTCTTCATAAACAATAATTATTGGAGGGGGCTGCATAAATAGCAGTTGTGTAGATACAAACTTTGCAGATAATCAAGATACATCTGAAAGTATGTCTTTTCTTCTACATGTAACATTGTATGTTTTATAATACTGTGAGTATATAGGCATCATTAAAATTATAAAGCAAAGTTTAGAAAGCAGTTTTCTTTTCTTAATTCTCCCTCCTCCCCACAAAACTGTCATTCTGTTGCTTCCTTTCCAACTCTATGACAACAGAATATACTATAGCCTTCCAATCATTAGGAGTGATTTTAAATGTGTTATTTTTAGATATGAAACACCAAAGCTAGGAACATTCTTCTCATATTTACCTTGAGGTGTAAAGAAAGGAGACTATGGTCTTTGGTTTCTCTGGTCTCTGTATGCAATGCCCTCTCATTCACATTTTCTCCTAATGATACCATATCAATAAAGACACGGGATCTGGTACAAGAAGACAGGACACATTTTCTCAAAAACTAATGTCTTCTGTAATAATAGTATAATTCTTTTTTATTTGTTTTCTCTTTCAGTTTTTTGCAGCTGGAAACCGAACCTCGAGCCTTCAATATGTTAAGCATGTGCTTCATCACTGAGTTACACCACTGCTTAGTTCTTTTCTAAATGTAACAAAAGTCAGAGACCTGACCCCAAATGCTTGTAATCTTAGCATTCAGCCCTCAGGAAGGTCTCCACAAGTTTAAAAACAGCCTGATCTATACAGAAATTTCAAAGCTCTCTAGAAACATATACTGAGAGCCTGTCTAAAATAAACTAATAAAGGGAATTTATTATTTCTTCTTGCAAGAGATGAAAGGATCTGGAATAGCTAAGTCAACTAGTAGTATCATGAAGGTCTCTTTTGAGTACGAGCTTCATATCTATCATTTTTACTATTTTCCCATCCAAAGACAGCAAGTAGAATCTCTCCTTTGGGTTGTAATAGGTGTGCATCAGTTGCATGTTCAGCAAATGCTACAGTCTGACTCTGTGGCTCAACACCTAGACTCTGCTTCATGTCCTTACCACACAAAGATGCAGCCCAGCCTCTGAGTCTGGAGAACAAATAATGAACTGCCATTGAGTGCTTTCTAGGAACTGTCACTATCCTGAACTCCTTCACAACTCATCCACACAACATCCCAAACAATATTATAGAGCAGACATAACAATTGTTTTTTTTATCTTTCTAATACATTCAAATAAAAGTCAATTGCTTACTATTGCACAATTTGCCTATGTCTGAGCTAAGATGATGACCCAAGCCTGTTTGAATATAAGATCTGTCATCTTCAAAATCACAATGAGTTGCCTTGAGCTACATAAAATTTCTTGGATCGAGGTCTCATGTATTGGTAGTTGGAAGTTCTTGATGAAATCACTCATTCATGCTCTTGTGGGAATACAAGTATTGTAATTTTCTGGACTTTTACATTTTAAAAATACTACACTGTATTATTTTCCCTCCACTAAAGATTAATATATTTTATAATACTCATAGATGTGCGACACAGATTTTTTCTATTTTTTAATCATATCTTTGTGTTCTTCCCCTAAAATTAAACTTCTATTCCAGAAGTGTCTAAATTGCAGAGATATTTGTGAAGATCTTCTGCCTTCCATAGGAAGGGTTTTTGACAATTCCTATGTGCAAGTCACTACAATAACTGCTAGAATGCAAAGAATTGTTTGGCATTATCTCTACCATCCTGCATTTCTAATTCAAAATGGCATATGGTCCATATAAAGAAAAGGTAAATTTGTACTATAGTCTTTAATAATAAATTTCTGTAGGAAAGGAAATGTATGGTTTAAGAATTTAAGAGATGAATTCACATGAGCTGTATACTTCTTTCTCTTTCTGTCTCTGTCTCTGTCTCTCTCTGTCTCTCTCTGTCTCTCTCTCTCTGTCTCTCTCTCTCTCTGTGTGTATGATCCCATGGGGTTTGTGTGTGTATGCTTGTGTGGTGAATGTATGTTTGAGCCTGTGTGGGGTGTGTGTGAGAGAGAGAGGGAGAGCCCAGGTGCTATGTGTATGCACGTGTGTACAAAGGCCAGTGTCTGTGCTGTGATAAGGTGCTGATAAAAACAAGAAACAAATAAAACATAACATATTTCTCATCTCCAACACTTTCCATCCTGTCAATCACTCAGTTTTAGCTGCCCTGTTGACAGACTGACATTGAATTGTACCATTGAGGGAGACACAGAAGTGGTTCCAATATAGTGCCAGTGTAAGAGCCAAGGATAGCCTCTTAATCCACACATGGGATGTCACTCTTGATTTACCTGATGAGAGTTATGTGAAAGGAAAACTGTTGTATATGTACAGGTGTGACTCTGTGTTTGAGTCCTGAATGCTTTAGGAGAAAGGTTAAAGGTTTATAATGTTGGGGATTGAAAGATGGTTTGCCTGTGAGAAATGCATACTTCTCTTGCAATGGGCCTTAGATTGGTCCTAGCACCCCAGTTAGGTGTCCACAACCTCCTGTAATTTCAGCTTCAGGGGTCCCAATGCCTCTGGCCTCTAAGAGCAAGAACACACCCATGCAAATACCTGGACACACACTCATGCACATACATTTAATTTAAAATGATAAATATTAAAAAAGGTTTAAAAAGTATATATATATGTGTGTGTGTGTGTGTGTGTGTGTGTGTATGGGAGTACAACACAATTTATTAACTGTTACTTATTTTCAAGGACAGCATCAGTTTGAAACAGGATAGAAACAAACTCAGTGTTTCTTGTGAATTCACAGCAAATAATTCAATTATTTTCTTATTTATAGGAACAAAATACTAAAATTGTTAATATTGAACTTGATATTAGAGTCTGAATGACTGCCATGTAGCTTGAAGAACACAGGGCAGACAGTTACTGAAGAGGCAAACTAAGAGTTAAACAAATGAGGCTTGATCAATTTGCCAAGTTAGAAAATGTGAACTGTGGGCTACCTAAGTTACTCTTTTAGGTAATATGTTTTCACTTGCTAAATGGTTCAATCTGAGTAGATAGTGCTTAATCTTGTTCTAATATTCTATGAATATTTCACATAAAAAGTGCTACTAGGATTATTTGCTAATTATATAGTTATATAAACAATTTTTATTTGAAATGCATTAATTCCAAGTCATAGAAAGATGGTGAATTTGCACAGAGCCATTTGTGTGGGGTATTAACTTTGACATTTGTATGACAAGTTCTGTGGTAGTGGCAGGGCAAATTTTTGATTTCAATTCTGAACTCAACATTCTAATGGTAAGTAGCTATAATTTCTACTTTAGCCATTGTCTGGCATCTATAAAATCATTCCTAAAGGTCAAACATGTCAAGGCCAAAATTAAGGAATGGCTGTTGCCATCACATTACTACTGTGTGTTCTGTACTTCTTTTGTACTCTGTTAATAGTACATTTTAAGGAAAAATAAGAAAGTTTGATATGGGAGGGTGAAAAAAATCACATTTTGAAAATTATCGTTAATGTAAGAGTTATACTAGGTAATATTCTAGAGACAGGCAGTGATTTCAACTGCAGTGCTCTCACAGTTTTCATTTATCTAGCATTAAACTTCACACTACACTTAGACTTCCTTCAATTCTAACTTTTATATAATTTTAAGATATTTAATCTCACTAGTATTAATACATTTAATTCAATAGAATCAGAATTACATTTTATAAATTTCCTAAAATTCAGTGTGTTATCTGTAATATACACTATCTAGTGCCATTTTCATGTGTGATCTAGGACTATTAAAACATACCTAAAATAGAGAGTTTTTGTTTTAATTTCATGTAATGTGATGAACTTTTTGTTCAACATTAATTAAGATCACTTTATATATTCTTCTGATCAGGAACCATGAGTTGAATATGATCCACAGACTACTTGAATATTATTTTAAATCTTCCATTGCTTCCTGGATGACTACTGATTAAAAATAATTCTAACAATCTCAAATCTAGAATACTTTAGTTGCTTTCCTGTCTTTTGTTTGTCTACAGATTAGGTTGATTTAGTAAAAGAATTTACACCACATTATAATGGTATGAAATAGGTCACACTATGGGTTACATAAATAACTTTTACAAATTTTCTATATATAAAATAGATGAGTTTCAGCAAAATGGGTCATGTGCTAAGGAACTGGTAACAGGATAAAAGATTAACTCTCATAGGCTCTGGGTGTTTGGGTCCTCACACTCATGTGTGCCTCAACAAATGGAAAATAAATAGATTAGATTACTAGACAACTAAGCATTGAAGCACACACCACTTAGCCAGAATATTAAGTGCACTAGAACAACCCCAAATTCCAGCTTTCTGCTTTGCATTTGATTTAATTTTCTTAGTGTTCTCAACTAGACATTTTATTCAATGGATATTTCAATTATTTAAGAAATGTCAAATATTTTCTCAGCAATAAAATATTATAATTAATTATAAGATGTATAGTTTGGGCATTGAACCTAAGGCCTAAGGGATTCTTGGTAAGTACTCTTCCACTGAGAAACAACCATAGCATAATGCTCTTATGTTTTACAGATCACTTGTCACATTGGTAAAGATGCAAAAAATGTAAAGACAAATTAATATATTCTTTTATGACAGAGTAGCTGTATTAAGAAAATTTGAGGCAATAAGCATTGATTTCTAAACCTCGATTGCTCTCAAAATAACAGACATGCTCCCATTCACATTCTGGACCAGTGAGTCTTTGTGGATATCCTCATCCGAACTCTTTCAATTCCCTGGGTTTCTCCTTGCAATAGCTGTCCCTGTGGCCACTGGACTACGGAATTCTAGTAAGAAAATCAGTGAATCACGTGAGAGACTGTTTATGGAAAAATGTGCAAAGCCTGAAGATGATGTCTATCTTTCTGTCCACTTTCTATTGGCTGTAAGTTCAGACATGAAGTTAATCTGTCTCAATCTATGCTAGTTCTACTGATTATCCCTGTTAGTAGGTCAACATTCTCAGAGGGTTTTGAAAGCATGCACTAATAAACTCAACCTGCTTGGCTTAGGACCATCCTATTTCTAACGCTATCCATCTTGCATATTGGTTCCTCTTCACCTCTCACCCTATATAGACTGGAATAACTAAATACCACTTATAGGTCTAGATGTAAAGAAGTGCTCACTTCTTCAAATACTTTTTTTTTCTTGAAAATGATTTTTTTCATGTAATACATTTTGATCACTGTTTTCCCTCCTGTGTGTTCTCACAGATTCTCCCCTCCATGCCACCCATCTAACTTCATGCCACCCTTCTCTATTTTTAGAAAACAAATGCAAACAAACAAACAAAACAATATAAAACATAGCAAACAGGAAAAACAAAAAGAAAAAGCATGAGAAATGCATACACAGACAGATAGAGAGACAGACACAGCACACACAAAAAATATAAAAACACATAACTGGAAAACATCATACACTAGAAAACGACCAGCAAAATACAAAAAAGCCAAGCTAATCTCCAAAAATACCATTGAGTTTCTTTTGTGTTGGCCATTTACTACTGGGCATGGAGCCTGCCCTTAAGTGTGGTGAGATTCCATTGAAGGAAACTGTTTTTGCTTTACTAGTGGTTGACCCTTAAAGGTAAATTCTGGGTTATAATATGGGATCATATCCAATTCTCCTCCCAGCACTGGGACCCCATCCAGTTTGGACATGTGCAGACTCTGTGTATGTTGCCATAGTCTCAGTGAGTTCATATGTGTGTCGGTCCTGCTGTGCCTATAAGACACTATTTTCTTGGTGTCTTCCATCCCCACTGGCTCCTACAATCTTTCCAGTTCCTCTTCTGTAGAGCTGCCTGAGTCCTGATAGGGGGTAATTGATGAACACATCCCATTTAGGACTGAGTTATCCAAGGTCTCTCGCTCTCAGAATATTGTCCAGTTGTGGTTCTTTGTATTTGTTTCCATCTCCTGCTAGAAGAAGCTTCTCTATAATGGCAGAGAGAGCTTTATCTATGGGCATAGCAGGACATTCTTTGGAGTGATTTTATTGCTTCATTCCTTCAGCAGAATGATGGTATTTTGTTTTCTCCTAGTGGTCTAGGCAGCAACATAAAGAAAAGACAAAATCCTTCCTATTTGAGAGATTTGAATTTTTAATACCCCAGGCCACATCCTAGACACATTTACAATTGTAGTGCTAGAACCACAGTGTCCAACACGGCAGCCAGAAGTCACATTAGCTAATGAGTACTTGAAATATTACTAGTGTGATGTATTAGATGTATAAAGCACATATCAGACTTGACAGACTTGGTATGACCCGGAGAGTTTAGGTAAAGAGAGGGGGCCTGGTAGAGGCACAAATAGATCTCTCTGGGAGGGAGAAATAGAATAGATTTTATGGGCAGACTGTGAGAAGGTGGAAATAGGAGCTGAGGCATCAATTGAGGGACAAGTTGGGTAGAGGGAGAGAGTGCAGGGAGAGACAGCTAGAATGGGGGGGGTGGCATTTGAGGGGTAGTGTGGTAATCTAGTGTGGTGGAAACTTTTAGGAATTCATGAAGACAGACCTAATGAGGACTCCAAGTAATAGGGAATACAGTTTCAACTGGCCATCTCTTCTTGCCAGTTGAAGCTTCCAATAGTAAGACTGGATTTCCGTTCAATTGAATTGTCGGCCTAGGAGGTCCCATAAAAATTCTAAAACAACACATGCTGTTGCTAAAACAATGTTTGCTCTCTATAAACCTACAGTAGGGCTGAGGATAGCATCCACACAACTTTCTGAACATGGAGAAGTCAAGCTGATGCTTACATGGATTCTTTACCCCTATATTCAAGTCACTTTTGTGTGGGAATGTACTCTGAAGCACACTGAAAGAGAAAAGCCACAAAACCTTTAACCTACAATCTGTCCTGCCTGCAAAATATTCTTGTGCAATGGTGGCACAGAACTTGTGGGAGCAGACAACCAATGTCTTATTTTACTCAAGGCCCACTCCATGAGACGATATGCACGACACTGCTCGGGTAACCAAGAACCATAGACTAGGCAGCCCAGAGAGCTAGGGTAAAACAAAACATGACTGTTCTAAGAAAAAAAAATCAATAAATGATTCCTAATGATATTCTGTTATACTCATAAATCAGCACCTTTTCCAACAACCATCACAGAGTCTTTCTCCTGTAGCAGATGGGAACAAATACAGAGACCCACAGCCAGACATTCTGTGCAGAGACTCTTAATGGAGGACTCTCCATCAAATACCTCCCCACAAAGCTCAAGTAATGCCATGGAAAAAGAGACAGAGAGATTGTACTAGTCAGAAGGGAGGCAGGATATGAGGAGATCAGGGCCATCTGAATCTACTAAGCAAGGCACATATGAGCTCTTTGAACCCAAGCCACCTATCTCTCTCTATATTATAGATATTAGCAGTGTATTTTTATGGCACTCCTGACCATGAGAACAAATGAGTCTCTGACTCTTGTACCTGATCATGGAACTCTTTTCCTCCCATTGGACTGCCATGTCCAACTTTGATATGATTGTTTTTGCTTCATCATATTATACTTTATTTTGTCATGTTTGGTTTTCATCTCTTAGAAGCCTGTTCTTTTATAAAGACAGACAAAAAGGAAGTGAATCCAGAAAGGAGAGGAGGTGGGGAGGAACTGGAATGAGTAGAAGGAAGGAAAACTATAATCAGGATATATTATATGAGAAGAGACTCTTTAATTTAAAAAAATAAAAAAAGAGAAAAATGAATATGCAAGTCCCAGTAATGATTTTTATTGATTCACTGTTACAGGTAACCAACTAGAGATGACCTCTCAGACACAGTTACTAGCCAATTGAAAGTCTTTATTCCAGCTGGCTGGAACCACACCAGGCATTTGGGCACCTAGGTGTGGCCCCAAAGGTCCAGAATATGAAGCTTTTACATCCTGACATCTCACTACATAGCTGCAGGGCAGAAGTAAGCAGTTTGAAACAAGCAGTTTTAATAGAAGCTGAGATAAATGATTAGCTAGAAGGGATTCCATGCAAACAGACAATTTAACAGAAGCTAAGACAAGTTCGCTAGACATCCTGATGTATAGTTCATAGAATAAGTTTGGGGAAATTTGCTTGTGATTCTTCATCAAAGAGATCAAATCTATTTTAACAAGAAATGGCCTCTGCAAGAATACAAGTCGAGGGAAATTTTGTACTGTCTTGCCCTATCATATCACTGGTAATTTTTGTATGAATTTAGCTATGAAAATATTTTATTACTATTATTTTACTGTAGTCTTAATATGGTGACGGAACCATTCAAAAATGACACTTACTTATACTTATTTTGGATAGTAGTTGTCTAGATTATCAAATGCATCAAAGACACATCAAAAGGAACATATTCGATATTCTTTTTCCCTGAAATTGCATGTGATTTGAGCAGGTTTGTTAGGAAAATACAGTGGCAGGAAGAAGAAAAAGGGCTGAAAGACAGCTACATTTCTTAGGATACTATTAGAAGTACAGGTATATTCATAACAATTAATGTATTACTTAAAATAAATTACCAGGTATCAAGAGTATAAATGATTTCTAGGGAGAGAAAAAAAATCGCTCTGTATGTGCTGGCAATCTTAATATGAAAGCATCTCTGCCATTTCTTCAGATAGACTCTCCAGCTTTGTCTTACACCACATGGGGCCATTGCTGCTTCTGCTGCTTCCTCCCCCTTTTCCTTTTCCTCTTGTCTTTTTTGAGTGATTCTGGGGATCAGTCACAGACCCTTGTATATAGTAGGCATTTTCTCTATCACTGACTTCTAAATTTATCATTTTCTTTTGTTAAATGAGAACAGAAACTATTTTTCAAGTTGTGCAATTTTGTACTTAGTGTATTATGATTATAGACTATTCTCTCAGGAGATATGATGCTATTTTGTAGTATTTAGCCCATTCATGATTTCAGTGTTTTTCACTGACTCAAATCACAGTAGGTTTGGTGTGTGTGTGTGTGTGTGTGTGTGTGTGTGTGTGTGTGTGTGACTTAGGCAAGAAAAACTACAACTGCCTGAGAGTACTACTCATTTCATTTCCTATATATTCTAATTTCAGATAGATATGAATATGTATATATGTGTGCATTTATCTTCTAAAATGTATAGTACATTCTTATAGAGAGTTAGATAGAAAAAACATTTTATTAAAGGTTTTAATAGATCTTGTATTCCTAACTACCATGTGGGTAACCTATACTTATTTCTTTGTCTAGGTGGGAGTGCTTTTATGGGAAACTTGAATCCAGAAATAATTGGTTGATACAATTTTGATGTCTACTTGGCTCCCCTAATTGTGTCAGATTATTATTGAACACATTTTATTTAACTTTATTCCTACTGGCCAATAATCTTAAATGCTAGTTAGCAAATATAGAGAAACCAGAGAGATACAGATAATATCTGGAAAACTCTAAAACAAATGCTTTTTATTCGGGAATAAGTAATTCAACTTTATCTCTGAATTAGACCCTTGAGCCCCCATGGATTATTCTACACAGAACATTTACAGTCTCTTTGAATAAGTGGTCTTAGTTATAATCAGAATCAAGCAAAAGGGGCATTGAGAAACCACTCTAGGGGGAAAATGTTACTGAAGAGAGATTTTTATAGCCACATTAAATAGGACGAGTTTTAAATTTATATGATGTATAGGAAATATAGAGTACAATTCTATGTTTACTAGTATTTGTCATATCACTGGAGGCTTGGAAAATTATTTTGTTCTTCCTTTTTAAAGTTTATTTTTAATTGTAATTGTACTACTTTCAGGATTCTTTGTTATTTTTTATACATTTGTTTTGAGATAAGAGCTCAGCATATAACTCAGGCCTATTTTAATCTTGAAGTCCTTCTACTTCAGTATCTCAAGTAGCATATATACAGAGCTATGCCAACATACCCAGCAAGAACTGGTTTTTAAACTGGCACAGTGAAAAGAAAAGCATTTGAATGTAAAAGTGCAAGCAAAAAATTTCTCCTTGACTTTGGCTCATGACAAGATGTGCATAGGATCTTGGCTCCTTTCCCAGAGATTTGTCTTGGAGATGCCACACAAGCAAGAGGGAAGGTGACAGACTTAAAAATATTTAACCCTTGAGGAAACCCTAGTGAGTCAGGTGGCACCATACTCCCATATCTATTCACCCCCAACCACCCACACCATCTTCTCAATAAGAAGAGAGCCAGAGTCAGGCATAGAGAAAAAAACAGATGAAGGATACTACTGATCAGTTTTTCTCACCTACTTATTGTGTGATGTTATCACCACCCACCTGTCCCACACAAAGAATAACCAACAAAAATAGAGAGGAGAGGGAACTAGAAATTCTTAAGCTATGTTGTCTAGGATCAATAAGAAGAAAGGCTAGAATATCAGTATAGGAGATTTGATTATTTTTTCCTTTAATTCTCTATGTCTTTGCTCATCTAAGTTTTAGAACACATAGAAGTAAAACTTCATTAGACTTAATAGATTAACTCATCTAAGATACAGAACACAAAATTAACATATAAAAATCATGAGCATTGATACATGCTGATGGTAGTACCTGAAATAGAAATGAAGAAGGGAATGCCATATATACTAGTTAAAATTTTCTTTAATCAAAAGAGATGATTGTCTCTAAATGAAAAGTATAAAACAATGATGAAATAAAGAGGAAAACAAATTATGGGATGAAATCCTTGTTTATGCATTGTAAGAATAACTATTAAAGATGCTTATGTCTCCTAACTCAATCAATAGATTCAAGCAATCTCTATAAAAATACCAAATAACTAGAACAAAATCCTAAAATTTGTATGGAACCAAAAAAAAAAAAAAGGAGCAAATGTAATATTGACTAAAAAGCAAAGTAGGGCAAGCTATACTACTTGACTTCAATATGTACTCTCAAACTACAAGGAACTGAACAGCAGGGGATTAGCTTAAGTACAGATAGGGATCAATGATGAATGACAGCAAGCCTATGTGTAAACACATGTCTACAAGCAAATGATGTTCAATAAAGCTGGTAAGAACATGCCTTGTGAAAAGGACAGTGTTTTCAACAGTAGTGGGGAAACTAAATATCTACCTGCAGAAAAAGAAACTAAATCTCTCACTCTCACACTCTACTTTAGTTGATAAAGAGTTAAATGTGAAGCCTTAAGCTATGAAATATCTAGAAGTAAACCTAGAAGTGCGTTAGAATATTAGATACATTTTTTTTAAAAGAAAGTCCACAAGAAGTAAAGCAAAAATTGACAAATGGAGTTATTAAAATGAAAAAGCCAATGAGGTAATCCACAGATGGAAAAATCAAATTATTTAATAGTTCTCTATTAGATATCCTTCTTTGCAAAATATGCTATATACTTGATAATGCATATACTTCAATGCATGAAGACTCCAAACTTAGCAGCAGAGAGCAAAAACAAAGAAGTCAACTAACCAAATTTAAATGGTCAAAACAAAACAACAATAAAAAATTACAAATGAAAACAAATAATAAAAAAAACAGGACATAGCCAGAAGCACACATTTATTAAAACAAAATATCTGAGTGGATTTCACAAAAAATATTTTTAGGAGTACCCAGGAGAAAAAAATCTTACATGACTTAAAAACTAGGAGCACAGTGAGGAAAATGACAGACTATACAGTATTCAAATGAAGAAACTACATTTTCATAGGATTTCATTAATGGAAGAAAAATTTAAAAATAAATAAAATAAAGAGACAAGCTTCAAAGTGAGACTTTTCCACTAAGTATATACATTTTTAATCAAGAAGAGTTAATGTAGAATTTTTAATCTTATTTGTAGATCATGTACATAAGATTAATATTATCCTATATATCTCATAAATTAATAATTAGACAAAAAGTTACTAACAACAAAGACTTCAAACAACACTTTTCAACTCAGAGAATCTGAATTTTATGGATTGTGGCTGTGGGTACTGGTTCCTCTAAAGAATAGCCAAAGTGTGTCTTTGTATGATCAGATTCATGAATAGAAAGAAAGATATTCATGGCCCTTATGTAAAATTTGTAACATTTGCACACAAATGTTACATATCCTTTCAGAGGCTATAAGTTATATCTAAAACATTTATAATGATTAATGCAATAAATGACTACTTACATAGTTATATTCTGTTGCTTACAGAAAAATAACAAATACATGAACAATTAGCACAAGTGCAATTTTATTTTAATTTGTATTATTAATGAAACCTTTTTGTACTTATAAATATATAAAATATATATTTGTGTATGTAAACATTGCACAGAATATGGATTAAATTAAGTGTATGTGTCACTTCAAATGTATCATTTCTTTATAGTGAAAAATTTCCAGTTCAATTTTTCTAGCTTTGCTAAATATGTACTATAAAATTTTTATAATTTCTGCCTTGTTGGGGAAATTATTAAAAACATATCACGTTAACATTTTCAATTATGTCATGAGTGATATTGCTCTTTATGCTTTGAATGTGTTGCTCTGATTGGTTTATAAATAAAATACTGATTGGCCAGTAGCCAGGCAGATAGTATAGGTGGGATAAGTAGAGAAGGAGAATTCTGGAAATTGGAAGGCTGAATGACTAGATGCCAGTCTACCTTCCAGGGAGCAGCATGTAACGGCACATAGGTAAAGCCATGGAACATGTGGCGACATAAAGATTAACAGAAATGGGCTGAGTTTAAATGTAAGAGCTAGTCAGTGGTAGGCCTGAGATAATGGCTGAGCAGTTTTAATTAATATAAGCTTCTGAGTGATTATTTTATAAGTGGCTTTGGGGTCCGTTGGGCTGGGCAGGACCAGCGAAAACTTCAGCTACAATTAGAAGTCAGATGAATCCACAATTGCAGGAACATGGGTATAGCTTGTTAGATTTTATATTTCCTTTTGACAAATACACATTTTCATGAAAGCATTAATGACTCTTCTCAAGTTCCTGATCATATGACTGTATTCTAGATTTAGAGAAAGTATTTTTTCCTACATAGATAAAATCATTTTTAAGATGCTAATTTTACAATGCCTAGGTTAGTGTGTTTCTTCTGCTTCCTATATTAAACTCCTTCTCATTTATCTGATACTCTTCACTCTTTTCTTCAGGTCTTTTTACTCAAAAATAAACTAAAAAATATAAGTAAAGAAAGCAAGCATTCACAACTATTACATCAAGAGGCTGAGACAGTAGTTTTAGATTACTCCGGGCTTGATATCAAGACCTGTCTATAAGAATATTGAAACAGCAACCTAACAACAAAATTCAATATCCCTAATATTATGCTCACAACTGAGCAGTGTTAGAAGTTGGTAAAAAAAAAAAAAATGAGGAACCAGACTTTCAGTGAGGTTTCTGTTCATCCTAAATGTTGTCTACAGTAAGGGAGGTGAACATCCCCTATTTATGCTGAGGAGGAACTGCTTCTGAAATCCCTACTCTACTATAAGTAATAAAGCACTATGAATTTACTATAAGAAAAGAATTTCAAGTGTTTTAACACCTTGAACATATGGCATCTTTTAATTGATGCAAGAGTTATATGAGGTAAGTCTAAGCATGTAGAAAGAAGCATACAGTTAATTTGAAAACAGGTATGTTTTTCCTATTACATGTAACATAAGCTGTATTCATAACAGAGCTTGTGTCTCAAATGAAAACTGCAAAATGATCTGTACTATGTTATGGATTGGATCTCAGTTGTCTCCCAAAGGATCATTTATTGAAGGATTGGATCTCCCAAAGTGTTCAGAGGTAGGTCTTTTGGAAAGCACACATTAAAAAAAAAAAAAAAAAAAAAAAAAAAAAAAAAAAAAAAAAAAAAAAGCTGATCATGAGGACTCTGATATCATTATAAGGGTATTGATGATAGTAGGCTTTAGAAGGTACCCTGATGGACGATGGAGGTCACTAGTGGCAAGCCCTGTTAGAGCATATTTCATCTCTGTTCCCTTCTGCTTGCTTCCAATAGGTGAGCAAGTTTAACTTCCATAACCTCCTTCCATGCTTCCCTGTCTCTATACATGCTCAGAAACAATGAAGCCTCCTGACCATAGTTTAAAGTCTTTGAAGTATAAATCCAAACAAATCTTTTTTTTAAGATTTTCAATTTAACCTGGTCTCCAAAGCGAGTTCCAGGAAAGGCGCAAAGCTACACAGAGAAACCCTGTCTCGAAAAACCAAAAAAAAAAAAAAAAAAAAAAAGATTTTCAATTTAAGAATTTGTCAAGGCAAACAAAAGCTGACTAACACAAATTAAATAGGCTCTAAAAGCTGGTGAAAAGGTACAATCCAAAATGAAACCTCTGACACCCCCAAAATGGAAAATTCCCCCACACAGCATATGCTATCTAGAACAATATTATTATTAAATAATTACTTATCAAGGATGTGATATGCATTGTAAATTGTCCATTAAAGGGTGAAGAAGGAATGGCACCTCCATTTTAGATGAGCCCATATGTTTCCATGGATAATAATAAGACCCAAAGTAAGGGGTATTAATGATACTCATTGTAACTTTCAGCTTTTCCTAACTAGACTTAATAATTAGCTGTTTTAAAAAGAAACTTCAGCTTCTTAGTCTTATGAGTGGAGGTCATTCTGTATATTGGAACAAAGTATCTTCTAACTCTAGGCTCCTGAGGTCTTAAAAAAAGAAACAAATAAAACAAAACAAAACAAAAGTCCTATATAAATGATATTTTTATGGGATCACATTTCAAAGAGATGGTTCCAGATTATTAAGAAAAAGATTTCAGGTCTGAAATGGTCAGAAAGTTGTTGTGAGGCTTATTTTCTTTTTGTAAAGATTTATATCCATTTCAAAAGTACAAAAAAAAAATAAACATAAACCCATATTGTCTCAAATATTTCCTGAGAGTGAGAAGAGTCTCATCCCCTTTATTTTATTTTATTTCTCTTGAAATTTGTTTTGACTCATATGTATGATATATATATATATATATATATATATATATATGCTATGTACGTTATATAAAGTTTCGGTTTTCAATCATTTAGATGGTTGTGCATCTACACACAATGACTGCATTTCATCATACATTAAACACTTAGTTTTTCTATATATATATTTAGCTACAATTAGGAGAAAAAAATGAACTTGAAGATTTTTCTGCTTTGACTCTCAGTATAGAAAGCTGTCAGGAGTGAAATGGTTTTCTAAAAGGGGAGATTTGGTGTGAATTGAGATGAGTGTCTAGATGAAGTCAAAGGTTTAAGTGTGAGAGAGAGGGGATATAAGTAAAGAAAGATTGAGCAAAAATAGCTAGGAATCATGAGAAATGTGTTAACCAAACAATTTTTTATCATATCTTAGTGATGAATACAAAATGACCTGAATGCTACGACACAAAAGAATCCCTAAGTGAAATTATGAGTTTTCTGTGTCATTTCAAAATGACTTAAAATGGTAAATAATCATCCACATGCTAAGGAAACATTTTATAAAGTCTACAGAGAGTCAAATAAGCTTTGACATTCTGAAATAATGAACAACACTATTAGAGTCCTTGCTGTAATCCTCAAGATGAGTAAGGTAGTCCATATCACTTGATAAGTGCAATAGTATAGTAACACCATTTATAGTAGTTTTATAAAATGACTGCAAATTGGAACATTAATCATCTGGAAATGCTAATTGCATGTTCCTCGTTTATTCCTATTTCTCTACAGACATGTTAGTAGTTAGACTTGAGAAAAGTGACTTATAGGTGAGATGTGAAGAGACATGCCTAGGCATTTTAGTTGTTTTTCTATTGCTGTGATAAAACACCATGACCAAAGCAAGTTGGAGAAAAAAGTGTTTGTTTCACCTTACACTTCCTTCCTACAGTCCATCACTGAGGTAGGAACATAAGCAAGGAAGAACCTGGAGGCAGGAACTGAAGCAAAAGCCTTGGAGAAATGGTGTTTTCTGGCTTGCTCCTTACGGCTTGTTCAGCCCGCTTTATTATAAAACTCAGGACTATCTGCCCAGCGGTGGCACCACTCACAAAGGGATGGGCTCCCACATCAATCATTAATGAAGAAAATGTCCCATTTCTCTCTTCCCAAATGACTCTAGCTTGTGTCAAGTTGGCGTAAAATTAGCCGGGACACTGGGGTGGCCTTTGAATAATAGGGTCTAAGTACTTAAGTAATTTGTATCATTTAATGGCTTTATGCATATGCTAAATCACATTGGTAAGGTATTGTAGACCAATTTTTTCCTGTTTTATGTCAGGTGGAATGTTGAAGAGATCTATATTTTTGTAGTTTTTCATAGAATACAATGCTAACATGTATATAAGTTTCTTCAAATGTTATGAAGGATATTTTCCATGTATTCTAAAGAAGCAGAAGCATACTCAGTCGAGCAAGACATATGAGAGCATAAGCACATACTAAACCTGCAACTCAAAGCTGTAGCAGGAATCTTAACAGGTCTTATTAATAAAATCAAACCTGAAGCCAGGTATTGGGGTGAATGCTGGAAGATCAGAGAAGCAGAACAAACCACAATTCCTCAGCTGATCCTGTTTCCTCAAACTGAATGCCTCTCAGCTGAACTGTGCTGCTCAAAAGCTTAAAAGCTAAACCAGCCTAGTTCCTGGTTTTCACACCTTATATACCTTTCTGCTTTCTGCCCTCACTTCCTGGGATTAAAGGTTCACTTCTTGGGATTAAAGACGTGAGTCACCATGCCTAGCTCTTTCCAGTGTGGCTTTAAACTCACAGAGATCCAAATGGATTAAAGGCGTGTGCGCCACCATTTTCTGGCCTCTATATCTAGTGGCTGTTCTGTCCTCTGACCCCAGATAAGTTTATTAGGGTGCACAATATTTTGGGGAACACAATATCTCCATAGAAAGCTGTCCCCATGCATGTACATATGTATGTGTATGTTTTGTTCAAACTTGGGCTGAACAGAATCAACAGATTCTAAATAACATAACTTCTTCCTTTTTTTTTACTTGTAGGTATTATACATTTTAAAATTGAAAGAGAAATTCATATAAGTTAATAGTGACTCTTAAGTATAAAGTGTTTCTGAATAATCAGAATTGAAATATGTTCATAGTCTATATAATAATAAGAGCAAAGTAATTTGTCAAAGTTTTATGACACAAAAAAATTTAAAAGGCAATGTACTCAAAGGAAGAAAACAATGAGAAACAGATAGACAGACAAAGAAAAATCCCAGAGGATTAAATCATAATTCGATCCTATAGTGTTGTCTTTGGGTACTCTTTTAACCTAAACAAAATTTTTAACTTAAAATGAAGATGTCAAATCTATCTTCTATAAAGCAAGATGATAAATCAGATCAAGAAATGTTTATAAAAGTACGATTGACCTTAAGAAGACTAGAGACAGGCTCTAAGGGAATTTCCCTCAAATTGACACTGGCCAGCATACAAATGGCTGCATTCACAGAGCAATTTGTTTGCATGTGAAAATCTGCAAATTAGAAAAGAGAAACAACAATGAAATTTGAAGCAACTTTCTTTACCAACGAAAGCACACTTACATCACCATTTACATTCCTTGTGTTACAATTCCACAAAGCCCTTCAATCTTTCCCATTGCAAATGCACTCGAACAGCAATTGATAAATGCTCACTTTCCAAGGTCAAACATTTTCTTTAAAATCCTGAGGATTTGGAACCTGGTACGTGTTAGCCTTACTGATACATTATTGCTATTTAAGAAAGACCACTTAAAAAGACAATTTAAGAAAGACCATATTTTTTCCCTAAATTATTAATTCACCTTTGTATTAGACTACATGAAATTATAAAGTAAAATAATATATTTTAGTTAGGTAATATTTCCATTTAAGATTATGATACCCTGATCATATATAAAATTTTAAGTACATACAGATCATTGTGTAATCCAGATCAACTTGCAGATTTTATATCCCCATTTTTATATAACATATCAATGCTATAGCATTTAAAACTACTCAAATGTGAAATTGGTTGTGTTTATTTGTAGTAATTAAGCCTTGCTTAATAAGTATATATCCTAAACTCCCTTAAAGATACTATAGCTTAATAAATTAATTTACCAATGAAAATTGGCTTAGCACCATTGAGAAGGAAGTTTAAACAATTATTTCTCTTATTTCCCCATAAATTTAATTTCTAAATGGCAGTATAAACTGGCAAAATGTGGTTCATATTATTCATCAATCCAGCCTTTTTTTTGTAAATACAATTACACTAGATGAAAAATTTGACCATCCCTTGAGTTCAGGGTATCTTCAAGCTGCATTGACTGGACTAAGTAATTGTGACAGAGCCCTTCCAGCTGTGAACCTAAATTATTTACTTCTTTTTCCATTGACAGGAAATACTTTCTGAAGCCTGCTCCAGAAACACAATCAAAAGGAGAAATGTTTAGAAAGATGATCAATGTTCAGGGCTGTACTTCTTAGTCTCTTCCTTCTCTTGGTAAACTTTGCTCAGGTACATTCCTGAGGGCCCTAAATTCTGTTTGCATGGAAGCCAAACATTCCCCAGTGAGTGAATGACCTTTGAAATGGTCAGTACTAAATGGGATATCTCCATCAAAACACCTCCCTCCCTGCTCAGGAAATCTAGAAGAGAAGGTAGAAAGAGTAATAGAGCCATAGGGCTGACGGACACCAAGAAAAGAAGACTATAAATCAACAAGAGAAAAACACATATGAACTCTCAGAGACGAAAACAACATACACAGGACCCGCAGGAGTCTGCCCCATGTCCTCCGCTGATATATCCCGGCTTCTAGCTAAGTATTTTTATGGGATTCTTGAGTGTGCAGACAAGCGGGTCTCTGATTCCTATTCCTTCTCTTGGGCTCTTTTTCTTCTGTTGGTTTGTCTTGTCATCTTCAATGCAATAGTTTTTGTTTTTTCTTATCCTATTATATCTTATTTTATTTTTAAAAAGCAGATGAATGAATGAATGAAAATCTAGCCACCAAGGTAAAGTTAACAACTAAACTGTCCTTTATACTTTCAGGGAATGGGAAAACCCTGTGGAGTGACACTGGGTATGTCAAACACTCCTGGTCAGGCCTCGTGTTCAGATGTAGTTGACCAACATGTAATAATGTAATAGATTCCACATTTTTTTTTTTGTGTGTGTGTGTGTGTGTGTGCTTTTATTTCCTTACAGTCTGGTGGGTTTTTTTGTTGTTGTTTTGTTGTTTTCATTTTTGGGTATTTTTTTATTTTGTTTTATTTGTTCTGGGGGTTTTGTTGTTGTTTTGGGTTATTGTTTGTTAATTGAAAAACAACTTAACATTGGGTTGGTAGGAAGAGGAAAGGATCTGTAAGGATTGGGAGAGGGGAAGTATATGATCAAAAGTATATTTAAATTTAAAAGTTATTTTAAATAATAAAATACCTAATAATTAAAAATATTACAAGCTGTCCTCATGTGGAGGATCTCATTTATCAAGAAGGAATGCCATACCATACCACAAAGGAAAATGATAACCCTGGAATTCCCACTCCAAAATGCTGCACTCTCAGAGGGTTCACTCTTGGTTATGTATTTTTTTCATCCATAACAAAGTGCAACAATCTACCACTTTAACAAATAAGCACACCATCC
Source organism: Peromyscus leucopus (assembly GCF_004664715.2). Taxonomy (NCBI): domain Eukaryota; kingdom Metazoa; phylum Chordata; class Mammalia; order Rodentia; family Cricetidae; genus Peromyscus; species Peromyscus leucopus. The sequence continues at coordinate 13,039,302 of NC_051081.1, forward strand.
CATACCACCTAGGCAAAGGTAGTCATATTTATTTTGTACTTGCAGATGATACTCACATGAGTCAGCTTCAGTCGTATATCTTATGACCCATCTTGGGAGCCATAAAATAGATCTTTCCTAACTCATTTTTTTCATGTGATATTCTCATTTCTTTTCTGTTGCTATGATTAAATACTGACCAAAAAGCAAATTGGGAAGGAAAGCATTTATTTCATGCTTACAGTTTACATACATCAAGGGTCTACAGAACAGTAGATAAAGGCCAAAACCTGGAGACAGGAACACTACTTACTGGCTTGCCCTTTTGTTCAGCTTGTTTTCATACACAACCTAGGACTACCTAACCAGGGGTGCCATGGACCAAAGTGATCTGAGCAGTAACACATCAATCATTAATTAAGAAAATGCCTCATAGGCATGCTCACAGGATAATCTGATAGATACAATTCCTCAATTTCCCTCTTTCCCATCACTCTAGGTTGATCAAATTAATAAACACTAACCACCACATGTAGGTCACTGTTAGTGCATCAATAGTGTTGTTTATCTTTTGCCCCCTGCAGACAAATATATATTCATCACGACAGACCAAGGCAAGTATTCTATACTTGTCTAGCTTTATGAGCCAATTGGTTTACTGGCATTCCCTAATGGCACATAGATGACTAAGAAACAACATACTTCAGAAATGACTCACCAAACCTTTATAGATGGGGTTTCCTGAAACTTCCCACAGCTCTGCCAAAACCAACCAACCAGCCAAATAACCAAACACACTAACAAAAACCCTCTTCTTTTCAGAGCTTAGGGGAAATATCGCCTTGACTACAGTATTTGATACAGACACCAACTGAATTTCAGGAAAAGGTGACTGTGAAAAAATGGATCAGGCAGGGGCTCAATGATTTTTCTCTGAGGGCCTTTGAAATCTGCCTGCACATACTTATGTGGTCACTAGGAAAAATAGTAACCTCAGTGAATGGGCACCCACTGCTGTTAAGATAGACTGTACCACTCATTGCAGCCTTGCTTCGTGGCATCTCACAGTTCTCAAAACAATTTCTCATTGTGGCAACTATAATGTGAGTGTACATTTTACAGATTCTTATTGTGCTATAGTTTATTATTACATTATGTTTTGGATATTTTGATGCTGTCTGTAATATCCAGTAGATTTTTTTGTAGTGTCATGATAGATATTTAAGTAGGTATATACATAGATAGAGAAAGTCAGATCGATGGATAGGTGGGTAGATAGATAGATAGAGATAGATGATAGATAGATAGATTGATTGATAGATAGATAGATAGATAGATAGATAGGTAAATAGATGCTAGATAGATAGATAGATGATAGATCAATTGATCGATAGATAAATAGATATATGATAGATAGATGATAGATAGATAGATAGATAGATAGATAGATAGATAGATAGATAGATAGATAGATAGAGATAGATAGATGACAGATTATAGCAAGTTCTGTATCACTTTTTGGTTTCTTGGTCTACCTCTTACAGAATTCTTCTGTTCTTTGCTTTTTACATCTCTTACTTCCTGTCAAAAGTCTAAATACTGCTGCTTTCCTCTCTTTTTCAGTTGAAGTAGAGCTGAGGTGGTGACATGACCACCCAAGTTCCAAACCTTTCCCACTGTGAACTTCCATAAATTCTCCTTGCAGAGTCAAACTTCATTTGATGGTACATATTCATAAATCCCAGAAAAAAAGTTCAGGTATTTGTGTGAAAATATTTTGAAGATCTCATAGAATATAGCATGTCATTTCAGATGTCTGAACTTCGAGCTCTCATCTCTATGGGGATAGTAGTTACATTTTATATTCTATGTGATTTTAAATGTTAAGCAACACTAGAAGATTTTAAAATACAGTATGGCTTAAACATGAAAATCCAGTATATTAACTTTTAGAATGATTTTCATTCCACTGGAGTAGAGGTACTTGTGTTAGAAGCTCATGTGTGTGATAACATCCACATATATTTTACTAAGAGACTGAAGTTGAAGCTGCCTTTTCACCCACTTCTTCCACGTACAAAATGCTAGGAGTCAGAGATTATGGATTTTGTTTTGTGGAAGTGGTTAGCTGAGAACTAATCTTGACACTTAACAGTCTTACATCATTTTTTTAAACCGCTAACTTACTACTACTACTGCAAGCTCCAGGAGACACAACCCTTGTGATGTGTAGCTAGGCCAAGAACTGTATTAAAACATTCTCTGCTATACAGAAGAGAATAGTGTTATGCGACTATTTAAACATGTTTGTTTGTTTGTTTCTGGATACAGGAGGGGTTCTTATGAGATTCAGGAAGATAATGAAATTTATAAGGCTTAGGAACCTCACAAAAGTTGTAATTTTTCAATCATAATTACACTCACAACATCTCCCCTTGAGTGCTTAGGTAAAATACTGCTTTTAAGTCTTTTTTGTCATTGAAGCAAACTCTCAGCTGTGCTCATCTGAGGAAGCCCCATAAACCTGTTTCCAAGCTAGATTTCACTGTAATTGTTATTTTGCTCTGTTGCTGGTACTCTATGTGCTTACATGTCTCTGGGAACAGCTATGTAACTCCCTTTGTTCATACTTCCCAGCAGAAATGATATAAATATTTCCATGATTTAAAGTTCACTCCAGTTATAGACCTCAAGCCCATCAGCATTTCAGAGTTTCAGGAAACAATGTTATAGGTAGAAAACGCTAAGGCAAACAAACTAAGGTCAATACTATACTCTGAACCCCTGAGATCCTGCCCGTTTCTTACTCTCAAAATGTCTGCTGTTCTCCTCCTGCACCCACCTCTTTTCCTTCTAGTACCACCTCTTCTGTCTCCATAACTCTCCCCCTGCAGCTGTAGCATTCAATCAAGGGCTTTGCATAACTTGTTCTTCCCTTCCTTCAGATGAATTGTTCACCCTTTAACAATCCCTCCATCCCTCAAAGAGCCATAGAATCCACAACACCTCTTAACTTAAGGCTGTGTCTCACCAACTAGCTTTTAAATCCAAGGTATGTATTATTTTTTTCCTCTTCCTTTGAAATATACTGCTCTTCCCCTAAACTTTAACCTAGTCTAAGACTTAAAAGCATTTTTTTATTTGTCCTTGAGGAAACTTTTGCTTTTTATTATAATACTCAGAGAGAATTTCCCTAAATTTCAATACTTAAAAAAAATCCAGCATCTCTCTGATAATATAACAGAGGTCTATATTACCACCCTACAAAATTATAATCATATTGAATTTTCTGGCTATACACATACCTACAGAATTTCCACAGGATAAAAATAGATAATACTATTGACTTGTTAAGTAACTCAGATCCAGTGATTCTAAAAATAAGTTTTACCTGGTGTGTTTTGGATTGTCTGTTTGTATGCAACACCATGATCACTTTTTCTCTTCCCAAATGGATGGAACAGCACCACTATCAAAAAAGCTCATAAGAATTCCAAGAGGCAACCATGGTGTGATTATCTCCATGACCCTGAATAGTCCCTAATGAGGCATAACTTATTTGTGGCAGCTATGTCTATTGCTATCTGTCTTATTCTTGAACTGGAACCTTTCATCTGGCAAATCTAATTAGCTCTTATCAAACCTTTAACCAGAATGCCTTCTTTTCCCTCTTGATTACTCTATTACATTTGTTTTAAATTTTCAGGTACTAGATGAGATGAAAGGTCTACAAAAGCATGTTAGGACAACAAATTAGCCATCTAATCCAAGCTCCCAAATGAGGCTGTGAGATTCTTTTCTTACCATTTTCTCAAAACGCCTAGAGGTAAAAGACTAAAACATTGAGGGTAGAGAAATCATGACTGCTGCAGCTGATTACATGTTTGTAATCATTCTGTCAGGAGCCAAAACTATACAAGCCATTAAAGAATTTGACAGAACCTCTCCTTACAGGAAATATTCAAGATTGTATATAATGTAACCCAAATGATTAATATTTTTGACTGAGGCATGTAGATACTCCAGTCAGTCCTTCACAATCATCTAGAATTGCAAATAATTCTGGCTTTTTTATTAGCATTTGAACAGTGGGTCTCCATGACTTCTGCAATGTCTTTCCAGTATCTTCTCCAATGTTTATGGCATGGTCAAAAATATCCAGATGAAAAATTGGAAGTTTTGTCATGTGGCTAGCTATGTTTTCACTTTCCCATTTCAGGGAAGTGTAAGACGAATTGCTAAACAGTCTTATTAATTTAAAAAAAAAAAACAGAGCCAGATATTGGAGTGAAAACTGAGAGATCAGAGGAATAGAACAAGCCACAGCCAACCTCATCTTACCAACTCCTCAGACTCCAAGGAGAGCTACTTCCTGTATACCCACGCCTATATGCCTTTTTGTCCCTGCCCCCTTTACTTCCTCTCTCTGCCCGGCTATATCATTTTCCTCTTTCTGCCCAGCTCTATTAATTCCTGTCTGTCTGTACAGACCTCCAGCCCTCTATGATTAATTACTTATGGGAATTAAAGGTGTATGCCACCACACCTGGCTCTGTTCCCAGTGTGGCTTTGAACTCACAGATATCCAATGAATCTCTGCCTCCCGAAAGCTAGGATTAAAGGCATATGCTACCACTGCCTGACTTCTATGTTTAATATAGTGGATGGCTTTTTCCTCCGATCTCCAGATAAACTTTATTCAGGTGCACAAATAAAATATCACCATAGTGAAGATAATTTAAGCTTCCTTTAGAAGTTTTAGTAGTCAACACTCTGACCACAGGTCTTGGTTTTAATCACTTGTTCACCTTTTAACAGCCACTATTGTAATTTTAATATTAGATGTTTGCTATTATCTTTACTGTCTGATTACTAAGATCCTACATTTTTTTTCCACTCTCTACCTGTGGCACAGCTAGTGTTGCGGCTCAGAAGTGGGTACAAGGAAGGTACTCATTTCTGACAGGCACTTATACCAGAGTTAACCTCAAAGTGACTCTTATTCCTATACTAATCATTGTATAAGACTTTATCTCATAAAACAGGAAGTACTCATCAAATATTCACAATGGTACTCAGTACCCTTCCTTTGTTTCCACAAAACATTAACTTTATCTCCTTCTGTTATGTCCCAGGGTTTGTCATGTTTCCAGGATGAACAATGACACAGCAAAGAAGCAAGCAAAAAACCAAATATACACACAAATAAACAAACAAAAAAAAAGAGTTGGCTTCCGTGATAACTTTTTCTGAGAATTCATTGTCACTGGAAGACTCCTTTCATGTTACACCCTACTGTCTTTTCATCTGTGTATTCCCACAATTTATAACCCTAAACCCAAACAAAAGAAACATGCTAGTATGAAATTAAATACATAAACACCTATGCAGAAGAAAAGGAAAATTAAGTCATGACTTATCTATCCATAAAAAGGGATGACAAATAAAATGTGATACATGCACCAGTCCAGAGCAAAGTATTTTGAATGTATATTGTTAAGGAAAGATAACCAGGGATAATAGCAATATATAATATAATTTATTCAAAACTTAAAAGTATCCCAAAACTTCTTTATTTTACATATTTTACATGAACATATGAATTAAAACTATAAGATATCTAGACATCCAGAGGGCATATTTTAGCATGCTTTATTATTTCAACTATTTTATAATAAATCAAACAAGCATAGGAAAAAACTCTAGAACACCCAGAGACTGCTGATTGCTAAGAAGCATCTTCTGATGCAAAAACTCTAGAAAACGCTGATGTGGTAACTTCTGTTCTATGTCAGGAGGAATGATGAGGAGAAGAATTCCCAGTACAGTAGAGTCAGCTCTCTGTCAAAACCTAGGATAGATTTCCCATGTCACTGATTCCTTTACTAAAGGCATAATTGTACATGGATGGAGATTTCCAAGCAAAAAAAATATAAAATATGTATTCTTTTAAATCAAATGTCAATTTGATCCTTAGAAAAGGATCTTGGTGTATGCTATTTTGTTCCTTGTTTTAAATAGGCATTTTGCTAATAGAAAATAGAAAATAGTCACAGATCTTTAATCCCATATGCTTTTCCTGGGCAGAAAAATATTCATGAATAATACTGAATGGCAGCTATCATTTAAGTTTTTAATTTCATACCCTTTAGAGAAATACTTTAAAATAATTAAACTTCTACAAATTTTCATATTTACATGTAAGTTTTTTTTAAATAACATGAATTTAAATAGATTCCAAGAAAGTATTTTTCAAGCCAATGAATTCTAGAATTGCCTGGTTTTGTGTGATACTTGATCAGTACACATAGATAGATTTAAAAGAATTCAAGTGGTGTTAGCTCCATCTCAGGATAGAAAACTCAAACTAGAACCTTGCCTTGCTATGCATTTTAAATTGAAGTATGCTTAGAATATAGAAGTAGAGAGATCTTTGTTACCTTCCCTGCCCTTTCTAAAACCTCATTCTTCTCTTTCCTTGAAAGGGGCCATAGCACGTAGTTGGTGCTCCTTTGAATGAGGGTGGCTATCTGACTTATTCTTAATTTGAGGGAAGGAAAACCCTTAGCCTCTGAGTACACAGGAGGAATGTACCTGAACAAGGCCCTGGCTGACTTTCTCAGTTTATGATCTTCAACAATATTCTTTCTTATCAAATTATATTTCACCAAATCTTTGGGGGAGCCTTGTGACTTCTTTGGGGAACAATGCCTGAGAACAGCACAAGTGGCTCTCTTCATGGCAAAGCCCCTGGAGATCTTGATCCACTTGGCAAGAGCTTTGGACAGTTCTGTTGCATGATTCTGGGTATGGCCCTGTGAATATGTATGCTACGTACTCTCCTTGTTTTCTCTAAGCTAGACATCCCGCTTGTCTGAAGGAGCCACAATAGGCCATGAAGTTCAATATTACATATTTGTATAACTGTTCTCAGAAGAATGACTTTAACCATAAGAGTTTAAAGATATGCCATTAAATAGATGGTATAAACAGTTAATGGGAAGATTCAAGGAACAGGGAATGAAGCATAATCAGAGAGACACACTGTCCCTCATTTCTAATACTTATGCCAATACCCCAAGAAATTAAGGGAGATAGACGTAAGGAGGAGGACAAGGGATGAGCAATGCCAACTATAACTGTAAGTTTCCATACCTGGGCAATGGTGGAGCACACCTTTAATCCCAACACTCAGGAGGCAGAGACAGGCAGATCTCTTAGAGTTTGAAGCCCACCTGGTCTACAGAGTGAGATCCAGGACAGCCAGGACTGTTTCACAAAGAAACTCTGTCTCAAAAAAAAAAAAAAATGAAACAAAAAGAGTAAGTTTCCAGGTTATGTTGCCCATAGGATAAATGGGAAAACTTGGCATGGCCCCAAGAGGGGATAGAACAGTACAAAACATAAAATGGATTGATCTGGCTTTAGCTGGTGAATTGATCATGAGAAATGACACCCTTCCAGATGTAAATACTAACCACAAGGGACAAAATGGTCTCACACTTTGCATGACACTGTAACTGCATGTGCTGGCAAGTGGGCACATAGTTCTACTGTAGGTGTGCCTAGTTAGAAAAGTTCCTTTGTAGTTTGCAAAAGTGATTCTGCTTCTGACAAAAGAGATATAGATCAAAAAAGTAATTGCTACCTATGGAAGAATTGGGAGATGGAAGAGGAAAGAGACAGGGAACAAACTGGTAATTAATTATTGTAACCATTTTTAGAAAATTAGGAAGTAAAAACAACAAAACTGTTGAAAACTGTTTAAATAAAGATGACTCAAGCTATTCAGTGCTGGCTCAATCTATTCTGGGTCACTTGCTTGAATGACAAGTGATTGTCACAGTTTTTCCTTGGTGCCCACTGCACACCTCTAAACCAGGTCAACTAACCCATCTGGAGAATGGTTTCCAGCAAAAGCTGGCCATATCTTCACTCATGTACCATAAAATATCCTGAGATTTCCCTGTTTATTTGGACTGCCATTTCCTTATTGAGATTCTCATGCCATGAGAACTTATTAAATAAATATATATTTTTCTCCTTTTGTCCTTGCTAGTTTTACTTTTAGGCCCACCCTGGGGGTGGGGTGGTGATCAAATCTTCTTTCACTTGAGTTTTTTGTTGTTGTTGTTTTATTTCTTTTGTTTTATATTTGTTTGTTTTGTTAAATGGTTGGTTGTCTGTTTTTGCTGTTTTGTCATTAAATTGAGCTGTGTTCTAATCACCAGGTAGTTTGAGTTCCTAATATATTGTTATCAGCTTTTCATCCAATGTATTATTTGTCTCTGGTTCCCCAGGTATGTGTATTTTCTTTTACCATGAACTCTTTACTTTGCTGGACAAACTTTGTTTAATGTAATTTATTTTGATTGTTTTTTGTAATGCTGATTACTATGGGATAATGACCTGTACACTGGTTTAATAAAACACTGATTGGCCAGTAGCCAGGCAGGAAGTATAGGCAGGGTAAGCAGACGAGGAGAATCCTGGGAAGAAGAAGGGTTGAGTCAGGAGTCGCCAGTTAGACACAGAGGAAGCAACATGACAAGGCAGAACTAAGGAAAGGTACCAAGACATGTGGCTAAAAGTAGATAAGAATTATGGGTTAATTTAAGTGTAAAAGTTAATCAGTAATAAGCCTGAGCTAATGGATGAGCAGTTATAATTAATACAAGCTTCTGGGTGATTATTTTATAAGTGGGCTGCAGGATGTAGGTGGGAGAGATTCATCCTGACCACAGGGCCCAGGCAGGACTGGAGAAATCTCCCAACTACATTTGACATACCAACATGGTACCCTCAAATTTCCATAACGCCTAAAAGAGTTTAAAAAGGACTTCTAAATACACAATAATGGAGCCAAAAATAGCTTTCTACTTCATGTCTCATGCAGGTTGAGATATAGAGATGCCACGGTACAGAAACGCTGTGGCATGCAGACTTGAGCTACAGTATGGCGGGTTCATGACAGTGTGGCATGCAGACACTTGAGCTACAGTGGCATCTGCAAGCCACACAGCATGGTGTGTGGTGGATATAGCCTTTGCTATTACAGACAGAAAAAAAAGGAAAGAAAAAAAAAGGTTTTGGGGCTACATGCTACTGGATGAAACTATAGACCCACTGCTTCCCAGAGACGAGGGGTAAGCATGGTCCCCAGAGCTGGCGGTAGGTAAACATAGTTCTGCCATGTTGGAAAGCTGATGTGGGCAGAACCAGTAGCCAAAGCTGCCATTTCAGTCCTAGTCTTTCTGCAGTTTAAAGCAATTGATTAACAAAAAGACAGATACAGATGAAATAAACCTCTAAATGGTTTACATTATGTGTAAAAATGCATGTAGACTTGGAAGAGAGAGGAAAAGGAGGATAGACAGTTATATAAAAAAATAGAAAGTTTTTTTAAAAAATAAAGTCTTTAAAGAGAAAGTAAAAGGAATATAAAAATAAGCCACATAAAGATGGAAATCACAGAAAGTCTCTATTATATTGTCTTTGGGATTTTTAACTGCACAAAGACATTTAATTATAAAGGCTACTGAGTTAAACCAATATGTATATTTTAAAGGTATCTTGATCTCAAAATTTGGATCTAAGGATATGTTGCATTGGAAATTAGGCTCTACTTTTGTTTCCACAGAAAGCAAGAGGCTATGGATCTGTTCCAGGTTAAGATGGATCAGATTTGATCAAGCCAGACTTCCTGAACCATCACAGATGGTACATATCAACAAAGGTAATAGCCAGTCTTCCCAGGACTTGAACATTATTTCGAATTTTCTCAGAATCCCCATAAGACTGCCAGCACCCACAATCAGCACGAAGTGCCTAGAAAACTATGCCCACATTTCCAAAAGCTGGACTATGGATAGTTGTCTTTGTTTAGAAATTGGTTACAAATTATTATTGGTCATAGTCAATATCTTTCTAAAGAGAAAATAGTGATAGTATATAGATATGATAGGATGAAAGGGTAGATTATTGAATCTACTTTTAAAGAGCAAGAGCAACAACTTGTGTAAAATGTTTTAAGTTGCTATAGATTTTACTTTACTATAAATTTAAAGTTAATTTTCTTATACTGTAAGTATATTTCTACTATTGTTTTATGTATTATATTTATGCAACTCATTTAAAATTGTAATGAATAATTAAGAAATGCAGATTAATAATTAGTCTTCTATGATAGTCAAACTTACAGTCATGTTAAGTTTTCTAGGTATACATAGATGTAATTCAATTAGGTAAATAATCTTCAAACACTTCAAAGACCTACAGAATATGGCATTTAAAATGATTTAAAAACTTAGACTTTCTGGACAGTGAGACAAATATGCTCCTGGCAACACCAATTTACTTCAAAAATAAAGATGGGCATTGAATTCATTCCATATGGAGTTCATCTTCTTCTTTGCAAAAATAGTCATTTGGGCCAGAAACTGCTCTTGCCTGGACTGCTGATAATATGTGGCATAAACTGGACAAGCAGGACCCATAGAAAGGTGACGACTGAACTTTGCAACATGAAATGATCCTTCAGGTGCCTACTTCACAGAGGAGACCGTCAGACATTCTACAGGACAAAGGAAGAAGCAACACAGAGAATCTAGGCCTATAGACTGAAAAAGGATGCCCCAACATTGCAAAGAAACTTTGGGTGACTATCCAGGCAGCCAGCTATCTCTGTCATTCTAGATTTTTTTTTTTAATGCTTAGAATGCATTTCTTGTTTACTTAGGCAATATTATATCCTTCTGGGGTCTTTGACATAGTGAAAGAGTAGATAATTGTAATTATAATTTTCCTTGGTTATGATAAAAAATATATTAGCTATGAAACTTTAGATTCACAATATAGGATAGATGATAGAATATTTTCTTTAGTTTTTGCCAAATAGAAATAGACTAGATATTGTAACTGTAATTCTTGTTTCATAGCTGTTTTGTTATATGTAATTTTACTATGTTGAAGTTAAAAACCTTCCTTTTTGATTAGACAGATAAGGGGAAATGCTGTGGGATAATGCCCTTGTATACTGGTTTAATAAATTACTGATTGGCCAGTAGCCAGGCAGGAAGTATAGGCAGAGTAAGTAGACAAGGAGAATTCTTGGAAGAGGAAGGGCAGAGTCAGGAGTCACCAGCCAGACACAGAGGAAGCAAGATGACAAGGCCGAACTGAGAAAAGGTACCAAGCCACGTGGCTAAACATAGATAAGAATTATGGGTTAATTTAAGTGTAAGAGCTAATCAGTAATAAGCCTGAGCTAATGGATGAGCAGTTATAATTGATATAAGCTTCTGAGTGATTATTTTATACGTGGGCTACAGGATACAGGTGGGTGAGATTTGGCCTGACTGCAGGGCCTAGGCAGGACCAGGAAAATCTTCCAACTACAGCTAATATTTTCTTCCTTCCTTTATATTTCATATGCACTTTTCCATCATGTTTGTACTTCAGTATAAGAATAAAGGTGTTACATACTTTTCACTAGCAAAATATAGACATCTATTTTGCACAAGTGCAGTTCTCAAACTTTCCTTTCATAAGGAAATTTCGTTCTCAACTGATACTGGAGGATGTCTGGGTTTGTTTAGATATTTACAGATGGATTATGGTGTCACAAAGCAAGAAAATGTACAAAGACGTGTGAATAGAAGAAGAAGCAGGGACAGTTTATTAAGAGATAATACACTTCCAAAGAGATAGAACTACACTAGACCAAGGAGAAATACTTTAAGCATTCAAATGTCCCCACTTCTGCTGTACAAAGCAGGTCAGTCAGACTTTTAAGTCACTTGATGTGGTTTTTTAGGATCATTTTATAATGCAGGTTCCTTTTGCACATGCTGTCTCCTACAAACCGATCTGCATATGATTCCAAAATCACATCTTAAATCTCTACCTAAAGATATGCATTTTAGTATTGTAATGAGCCAGAGATCACCTTCAAATGCTCTGGAGTACACTGGGCTTCTGCTACTGTCTCTAGCAAATTCAACTTAGCCTCATCTATGGAGTTTTCAGCCTCTTTTTTGTGAAATGTTTTTCTCATGTTCTACTTTAGTGGCCTTCTTACCTCAGTCTCCACCTTTCTTTTCTGTTTCATGACTGTTACTGCTTCTATAAATTCCAGTTCCCACCTATACTGACTATTTCATTGTTTGTATGTCACACTAACAGCTAAATTGGGAAAAAGTGTATAGAATCATAATGAACATGAAAAGAGAGAAAATGAAAATAATTTACCTAAATAGGAACACACATAAATATTCTAAAGACAGAAAAGTTGTAAAAAGTGTTAAGGTCCTGACTTTTTTTTCAGATTAAAAAGACAAACTCACCAATGAAGATTTCTTTCCTAGATTCCCTGTATCCCATGTATCCCAATATTGATGAAGACTTGAGTTTGAATACTTCTCAAACTCAAACTTCTTCTTTGGCATTATAGTTTCCCATTATTGTTGAATTTGGAAGTACTAATAGGGAACCCAGAGAGTAGTCTAGATTAAAGAGGAGAAGTGGGTGAATATGATCAAAGTACAAATTATGCTGTTTGAAATTCTCAATGTATTAGTAAAATTCTTATGTTAAAAAAGAAAATAAAGAGTATATTGGCACAAAATAAATATCAAATAAAACATGACTATTCAGAGTCAAAGAGTAATTTGACCTAAAGCAAGGGAAATACAGGAAAATGAAGTGTATGTTTGGAATTAATAAGCCATGGATTAATAACCAGCATTAAGTATTACCAGCAACAAGGGCAAATACTTTCAAATTTATAGGAAAATATCATAAAGTAATGGCATTAGTTGAATAGATCTTTATAGCATAGTTTAAAATAACAAATATTGTTAATGTTAAGAAACTTCTCGAATCAGGAAGATATCATGGATATGCTAAGCCTGAAATTGTAATTAAATTTACATTTCACCAAACCTAAAAATTAAAGTAAGAATTTTATAAATTTACTATTTTAAAAATTAACTTCAAGCTATGCCACATAGAAGCAAATATTCTGGAAGAACAAAATGATGGAGAATGATGTATCACCTATGTGACAATGACTCATTAAAAAGAATCCCTAACAAACATAGAAGAAAAATAAATCCCCACATAGATAGGAAAGCATGAGTTGGGAAGCAAAACAAAAAGAAAAAGAAAAAGAATGAAAACAAGATATTTAAAGGCATACCCATTAAGCATTAATATACATTACATAAATTTAATTAACATATTGAATTGTGAATGAGGTAAACACATTCAGGAAGCAAGAATGGAAAGTGTAGTATAGTATACATTTTAGGACTATAAAAGAATTCTATAAATTTCAGAGGCTTTGGAAGGAAAGAAGGTACTTGTAATTGTGATCTATGAATGCCAATAGTGTAATGAGTGTTTATATCAAAATTACATGTACCTATTAAAACTAAGTCATTACATAACTAAAACAAATAATATATTAAAATTGCCTAAGTAATCTACTTAAATAACCAAATCTTCTTTAAGGCCTTTTATATAGCCTAGTACCATTTCAATAAATACATGTAATATATATGTTAAACTGAAAAAGGTGAATTTATAATAGACAGAAGAATTATTGACAATAAAAGTAAAACTACATTAGTATTTTAGCTGAATAATTGATATAGAAAAGAAAATATTAAAATTTCTATAATTATAATATGAAACAGACTAAGGGAAATATGTATGATATTTGTTGAAAAATGATACTTTATAAAAATGAGAAATTTCAAGCTTATAACAGCAATATTTCATATATGAAATTAAATCCCCATTAGAAATTAGGGACAGAAGACATAATAGAAAACATTTGAAGACAGGACAACAGAAAATATTTTCTAAACTATAAAAAGCAAGACCAATGACATTGCTCAAAGTATTAAGGCTCTTGCTGTCTAGCCTGATAACCCAAGTTGACCCCTACAGTTTTCGTAGTGAATGTCTAACATTGGCTTCAGCAAGTTCTTCTCCAATTTCCAGGCATATTCTATTGCAAACACATACACACACACATTTAACAAACAAACAAACAAACAAAAGATGATAGATAGATAAATAGATAGATAGATAGATAGATAGATAGATAGATAGATAGATAGATGGAATGAAAAACAAGGAGAAAGTAAAAAATACATAATAGTTTGTGAAAGGTAAAATAATCACTTTTTACTGTTTATCAATGATCAAACATGACAATACAAATATATTTGAAAGAACAGAAATAAGAGTAGAGACACTGTTAGCATAAATAGTGGTTATAAATTTTCAAAGATGAAAGGTATCAAACTGCAATTTATGATATTCAAAGAACTGCAAACATCTTATACATGGAGAACACAGCTAGACCAAGCTGAAAAAAGAAAGGAAACCAAAGAAAAGTTAAAAGCTGCTTATAAACAAAATGTTCATTACTATAAGAAATGTAATAATGCAATGGAATATGAATTTTCATCATAAGTGGAGAATCATGAAAATAAATTGCTATCTCTAACATGTTGAATTCAAAACAATATATCATATGTAATATTCTAAATGTACTGAAGCAGAATAAACATTTCAAACCAAATAGCATCTGATGCTAGTAGTGATATTGTAAACTGTTATAAACAGGAAGAACTATAAATTGTAAAATAGTCCTTGATATGGAAGGAAGATGAATGAACTTAAGTGAAATACGAAATTAAAGGTAAAGAATACGCAAATAAGTGGGTGATAATGATTTCTTTGTTTTACTGTACCTTGGGAAAATACCAAGAGTTTTCAGTTTTGAGATAAGGAATACTGAGTTTGTCAGGTGCTGGCTCATATTGTTGGCTCAATGCCTTGGCTACAGTATTTTTGCTTGACTTTTCTGGAGTGGATGGTGTCAGCTTCAGCTGAGCTTTGTTGAATTTGTTGTATGTTCTTTCCTAAAAACTAAGAAGTGTGTTTTTCCAGTAATATTAATGAAGCCTTACTGGATCATGAAGAGTTGGGAATGTAATGGGGAATTGTAGAATGTGATGGGCAGGAGTCAAATAGGGCTTAGAACATTTCAATAGCTGATCAATTATTTCTCTACAACGTAGATGACAGTCATGAAAAATTAATAAAATATCATGGAAACTGTAACAAAATGATTCTTTTGTAATGTGTTTCTTTTTCTATATTTTAGAGTGGCCAAAATATAAGCTCCTACATAAATTAACTGCCTAAATGAGAAATCTTTCAAAAAGGCTATTCCCACTAGCCTAAATGATGATTTCTGTTTTATTAATTATCTCTGCACAAATGAAGATGCTATTGCATTTACACAATACTAACAAAATGGAATTAGATGCCTGCATTTTCCTTTATTGAAATACAGCAAAGAGACAAAAATCTGTAAGCCAGTGTGATTATATATAACTCTTTCAAGACTATTTTCTGTCCTCTTCATGGAGATTTCATTTAAGATTAAGCTTTCAACAAAGTAAATGTCTAATTCTTGTACTACTAATCTTCTTTTTAATTTAAGCAAATGGTGATTCACAGATAGTCCCCAAAGGATCATTTATTTGGAGTTGAAGCAAGAAATACTTTATAAAATTGTCTATTAATCTCAAGAGGACTGGTCTTCTTTGATTCAGACTCTGGAACAGTTTGAATATAAAAAGCAAAATCTCACACAAAAGATACCGAAATCCTGTAAAAAGGACTTGAAGTGTAATTTCAATTTTTTTTCTAGATTCTATACACGTTGAAGAAAGCAATTGTCATTCAATATCTGAAATAAAAACCTACTTGTTTTATTTAACAGTAGAGAGTTTTGCTTGCAATATATCACTTTTGCATAAAGAACAGCAAAGATTTTATGTTGGATCTGGGAAAGAAAATATGAGATATAGTTGGGCTACTGAAAGTGATCATATTTAGGCACTGGACAGCTTTTGATTTCAATTTCATGACTATGACAGCAAAAGTCAGACAGTGCGGTATTATTGGCTTTCAAAATTCTCACTGTTCACTTCAGAAAGGTATTAATCCAGTGTTAGAGATTTGTTGTTATTAAGTTCATATTAGAAATGCAGATTTACTGCCTCAATTTTCTTGTATATTTATTGGTAATGATGTCAGAGTAAAAGAAATATAAGATTAATTATAATGGTATGATGATAAACAAAGTTGCTATTGAAATCCAGATTTTTTACTTACATATTTAGAAATATGTATATATGCATTTAATTGTTGAGATACATTCATATATATATATATATGTATGTATATATAAACAATGAGAGGAAAAAGGTCATAAATTTGATAGAGTGCAAGTTAGAGTAGCTACATGGGGAAGGTTAGAAGAATGAAAGAGGAGGAAATAATGTAAATATATTTTAATTCTAAAATAAAAATATAATTAGAAAGTTATAAAGATCTTTATATGGTTTGTCTATGCTGTGGATAATATTTTTAAACTAATTCTATAGAGCAAAGATGTTACTAATTTTACCATGCCTGAAAAAAAGCACTTCTTTTTATTTAATCATATCTGTGATAACAAAAATCTAACAGTCTCTTTATCTTACATTAACATTTGTCAAGAGTCTAGAAAGACTCTTTTTTAATAAAAGTAATAACTCTCAAGTATAACTGTATGCCAAGGGTCCAGAAAGAAATATTACAACTAAAAACACCAATCCAGTGTCTATTGGCCAGATGTGGTTGTTCTCACCTGTAATCTCACATTTGGGGGACATAAGCATGAGGATCTTGAGTTTAAAGCCAGACTGCGGAGCTTAACAGGACACTGATACAATAACACATATAATGAAATGAATAAAAGAGATAAAGTTTAGGTAATATTTTATCAAGATAATGAATTTCTATATTGCTATATATTCTTATATTTCATTGTATTATACATGAATATAGAAAACCTGTATTAACTTCTCTCTCTGTTGTACAGGAGATGGAAGAAAACAAAGTTTTGTTGCACACTTACAATTTCTGATGGACTTGTTCAAAACTATCAGCTTCATTTCTTGTTATCTGTTTTTGTTTTCATAGTAGCTTCTCTATTTCCTTTAGAACTCACTCACACATAATAAAATCATCTTTATTAGTATACAGTTTTTAGACAAACAAGCTATGACTCAGAGAGAGTAGATACGTTTCTCGAGTCGAAAAATAATCTGAGGGAGCTGGATCTCAAATCCAACCCTGCCAAACCTCTAGGCCCATGGGAGCACTAGGAGAAAATGAAATTAAAAGTCTTTTCCTCTGTCTTCATTGCAACGTAACTTCTCCTTGGTGAATTATTTGATACCATCAGCCTCAAGAACAGGTAACTATTATGTTTTTAATTTGATGCATTTCTTTGGTAAGATTTTTATGGGAGAAGGATGGATTTTTGAAGTAGGTTATGTGACTTGTGACTCAATTACACTCTTTGGTAAATATTTATGGATTTTCCCCTTGCCCTACAAATTGAACCATATACCATCAAAACTAAAATGTCTATCCTGGAAAAACTCATGTTAGGCAGCCCGAATAGTCTAATTTGTTTCTTAAAGTGTTGGCTTTTCAGCTCCTTGGGAGTACATGATGAAACAATACTTCCCTTTTCCAGCAAATGATGCCACATTTCTTGCTCTTTTCCAATTTTCTGCCTCTCTGTAGTACTCCCTGACTTAAGAGTTATGATGCAAGAACTTCAGGAAGTTCATTAGTCAATTCTCCCACACCCAAGAACTCATTGCACTTGGTCCTGCTGGTTTATATATGTTCACATTTTAGGAAAGCATTCCCAGGTGAGTTTTAGTCAGTAGTTATTCTTTCATTTCATTCTCATTCCACAAACTTCATTTTCTTTGCTGTAGCTTTTTCCTTATGTCATTGGGATGTTTGAGGTTTTACTTTTCTTATTGTTGTCTTTAAAAAATGAGCTTTTCTTGAAGACCTTGACATTAATCCACACACCTATGAACATCTGATTTTTGACAAAGAAGACAGAACTGTACAATGGAAAAAAAAAGAAACCATCTTCAACAAAGTGTGTTGGCATAACTGCATGTCAACATATAGAATATTGCAAATAGATCCATATTTGTTGCCATGCACAAAATTCAAGTCCAAGTGGATCAAAGATCTCAATACAAATCCAGTTATACTGAACTTGATAGAAGAGGAAGTAGGGAGTAGTCTTGAATGCATTGGCACAGGAGATCACTTCCTAAATATAACATCAGTGGCACAGACACTGAGAGCAAAAATTAGTAAATGGCACCTCCTGAAACTGAGAAGCTTTTGTAGGGTAAAGGACACTGTTAATAAGACATAACAACAGACTACAGAATGGGAAAAGATCTTCACCAACTCCACATCTGACAGAGGGCTGATCTCCAGAATATATAAAGAACTCAAGAAACTAGACATCAAAATACCTAACAATCCAACTAAAAAATGGGCTACAGAGCTAAACAGAGAATTCTCAACAGAAGAATCTCAAATGGCTGAAAGACATTTAAGGAATTGCTCAACATCCTTAGTCATCAGGGAAATGCAAATCAAACCGATTCTGAGATACCATCTTACACCTCTCAGAATGGCTATGATTTAAAACATTGATAACAGCTTATATTGGAGAGGATGCAGAGCAAGGAGAACACTCCTCCACTGTTGGTGGGAGTGCAAACTTCTACAAACACTTTGGAAATCAGTACGGCAATTTCTCAGAAAATTGGGAATCAATCTCCCTCAAAACCCAGCTATACCACTCTTGGATATATACCCAAGGAATGCTCAATCATACCACAAGGATACATGTTCAACAATGTTCGTAGTAGCATTATTTGTAATAGCCAGGACTTGGAAACAACCTGGATGCCCCTCAGCTGAAAGATGGATAAAGAAAAAGTGATACATATGCACAATGGAGTACTACTCAGCAGTTAAAAAAATGACATCATGAAATTTGCAGGCAAATGGATGGAACTAGAAAATATCATCCTCAGTGAGGTATCACAGACTCAGAAGAACAAACATGGTATGTACTCACTCCTAAGCAGATACTAGATGTAGAGCAAAGGATAACCAGAATACAACCCATAGCTCCAGAAAAGCTAGCTAACAAGGATGACCCTAAGAGGGACACATGGATCTTCCTGTGAAGGAAAAATAGATGAGCTCTCCATGAGCAAACTGGGGGTGGGGGTGGGGCGCAATTGGAGGGTAGGGGATGGGGGATGAGAACATAAGGGAATGGGATATTCGAGCTGGAACATGGACAGAGTAGGAGAGCAAGGAAAGAGATACCATGATAGGTGGAGACATCATGGGAATAGGGAATGCAAGGAAGTTCCCAGGAATCCACAAGGATGACCCCACCTTAGACTACTAGCAATAGTGGAGAGGGTGCCTGAACTGACCTACTCTGGTAATCATATAGGTGAATACCCTGTCATCATAGAGCCTTCATCCAGTAACTGCTGGAAGCAGATGCAAAGATTCACAGCTGGGTGCCAGGCAGAGCTCCAGGAGTTCAATCAATGACAGAGAGGAGGGATTCTATGAGCAAGGGACATTGAGATCATGATGGGAAAATGTAGAGATGGCCAGCCAAACTAGGAAATGCATGAACTGTGGACCAATAGCTGAGGAGCACCCATGGTACTGGACTAGTCCCTCTGGGTAGGCAGGACAGTTGTTTAGCTTAAACTGTTTAGGGGCCCCCCAAGTAGTGGGATTGGGACTCATCTCTGGTGCATGACCTGGCTTTTTGGAGTTCAGTGCCTATGTTGGGACACCTCACACAGCCTTGGTGCAGTGGGAGGGGCTCAAACCTGCCTCAACTGAATATACCAGGTTCTGCTGACTCCTCCTGGGAGACCTCGCCTTGGAGGAGGGAGGAATGGGGAGTGGGTTGGGAGAAGGCTAGGGGGCAGGAGGAGGGAGGAGATGGGAATCTGTGGTTAGTATTTACGTAAAATGATTAGAAAATTTCTTAATAATAAAAAAGGAAAAAAGAAAAAGAAAAATGAGCTTTCCAAAATTAGTTAAGTTTCTCACTGCTCCAGATAAAGCTGCTCATTTTTATTTTTTAAGTTTTTCTTATTGGAATCTTTGATTCCTAAGATTGTTTTGAATTCTTGTAAATATTCTTTTTCTCTTTTTATTCTCTTTCTTTTTATATTTTGTCTTGCCAGTTAAATACACTGGAGTTGAGATTTCTCTTCATCAGTATATGGTGACTCAGACTTCTGACATTTGACAACTATATTTCAGTTCTCTACTACATTGTTTAAGAGATCCACATGTATAGATGAATAATAAACAAGCAATACTCTATATAATAGTGCATGTTTGTATGTGTGTGTATGTATGTGTGTATGTATGTATGTGTGTATGTGTATATGTGTGTGTAGTTGTGTGTATGTGTTTGTGTGTATGTACATGTGTGTATGTGTGTATATGTGTGTGCATGTGTGTATATATGTGTGTGTATGTATATGTGTATGTGTGTGTATGTGTATATGTGTGCATGTGTGTATGTATGTGTGTATGTGTGTGTGCATATGTGTTTGTGTATGTGTGTGTATGGGTGTGTGGGAGGACCAGCCCCCACTTTTATGACCAGGGTAATCTTGAGGAGGGAGAAGTGAGGAATATGTAGATAGAAATATAGAGGAGAGAGACAGACAGAAAACACAGGATAGCCACAGGAGGGCCTGAGTCAAAACATACCAGCCCCAATTTTTACTCCAAAGGGCTTTTTATAACAATGCCAAGCAGAGGAGCAGAGGAGCAGAGGAGCAAAAGACCTCCCCCTTGATTGATACAGTTAAGTGTAGACCCTTCCAAACACCTGGTACCCAGGCCCATGGTCCAATCATCCTTTTATGCATTTCTGCTGAGTAAAGCCACTAGGAAACCTAGGTGGGCTCCAATGTGTGTGTGTGTGTGTGTGTGTGTGTGTGTGTGTGTGTGTGTGTGTGTGTGTGCATGTTTGTGTGCATGTGCGTGTGTGGGGGGTATGTGTGTGTGTGTGTGTGTGTGTGTGTGTGTGTGTGTGTGCCCAATTAACATATAGGACTTTGTCAGGAAGAGTCACTTAAGTTCCAAAGTTTATGGTTCATGAATGATGTCCCACAAAGGTTATGTTAGGCCTCTTTTCATAAACACCTTGTTTAGAAAATGGAGAAATTGTTGCACCAGAGATATGATTTGCTTCCATTCAGCTGTTTCTGATATAGCAACAAGGGAATGAATTTATACAAATTCTGCCAATGTGTATGTATTTGTGCATGTAATATCATCATGACATTGTGAATATTCTACTTCACAGATATGAAGAGTAGTTAAATAGAGTCCACATATCTTTGTTCATAAAATTTAACTAGTATTTATGGGTTGTTTATATAATTGAATTGACATATTTGTTATAATTATGTAGAAAATATGGTCATATCATCAGTGAGCATAGTATGAAAAGGTAAAGGGGAAATGAGCATATTTATATTGTCTGTATGTGAGCTGCCAAGAAATAAGAAAGGGCTTTGCTAGCTGAGCTCAGCCATAGGGTACTTACCAGCAGATAGGACTCCCTGGGTTCAACCCCTCATTGAACAAAAGACAATGAAAAGGAATTTTGAGATATTGACAGCATTATTTTTCTTTGAATTAAAGAGCACCTTTTTCATTATTTAGGAAAAGTAACAATCAAATAGATATGCAAATTGTTAAAATAAGACTGTCAGTCCTTAAATACCAGTATCAAAATCACAAATATGAGTTCTAAAGGGAGGGAGGGAGACACTCAGAGAGAGAGAGAGAGAGAGAGAGAGAGAGAGAGAGAGAGAGAGAGAGAGGAAGAAGAAGATGAAGAAGAAAAAAAGAACAACAACAAGAACAAAAACAAGAACAAGATAGAAAGATAGAGACATAGAGACAGAGACAGAATTACAGAGAGACAGAAAGGTGGGATGCTGAAAAAAGCTATCAAGCTGCAATTCACAATAAGGTTACAAGATAAAAAGATGATGGAAGTTGCAGTTATATGTGTAGACAGTAATCAAAAAGGCCAGACATAGGTACATCATTTTGAAAATCAATGAAGTAAGCAAACAAAAGATATTTTAAAGCAACAAATAATTAAGTAATGTAACTAAAACAAAATAGTGTGTCAATTAAACAATAATCATGTTAGCATAAACAAATTTCCAGCAGCACTAGATTTGAGAAACCAAAAGACTAAACCCCTAAACACCCTTTTGCAAGCCAGTAGTCACCATTGAACTCTGCATGGAGCCAATTGCTTTATTTGATCATGAAGTATTACTTTAAAAGTGCACGTTCAAGTATATGGCCACACTGAATGGAAAACTGGTTTTTTTTTAATTGCTTTAACATAAAATTTACCAAGTATCAATTGCATTCCAAGTGTAAAGCGTGTAATTATGTTGTACATGTTTTACTTAAATGACTTTGGTTTTGGAATATGTTAACCCTAACATAATTTCAGATGAGATCAGGATGGTTCAGTGTGGTATGGTTGTAGATGCTAATGGTATTTCCATATGTACTATTTATTTAAATCTCCCTTTTGTTACATTTTATGTTAACAATGGCTAAAAAATTAAAATTTGCCAAGAACAATTACTCAGTGCAAAGAGCATACACCACCCTCATTTACTAATAATGGAGTTATAAATTAATTTGGAACTTTTCATAAGAATTTGGCAACATTTTTAATGTTTTAATATACTTTCTTTTTAAAGGTGTACTTTTCTAAGAGAATTTTTCCTGTTTCAATTGTGTGTTCCTTAATATTTTGTACCTTTACTTAATGCTTGGGCTTTTATATTTCTCAAGATGATATTTTGTTCATTTTAGTCTTATTTTTAATCTCTTCACTCAAAGCATCTTTGATACTTTTTCATTGTGCTATAAAAAGATTTTATGTTTTCCAAAGTGAATTTTTCATAGGAATAAAACTAGAGTAATTAAGCTTCATATGCAAAGAAGTATTGTGATTCTGTGGGGAAAAAACACTTTGCAATAAGTAATGTTTGAACAATTAGATGTTCTGTATTAACAGTATCTGTAGAAGATTTGGGGAAAGAAAGTGTGGTCAGTATGCATATAGAACTGTAAAACTGTAATAAAACTTAAAACAAACCCTAAAAACATAGAAATAATTCAAGTTATTTTAAAAACACAAGGTGTACTGAATTAATAT
Source organism: Peromyscus leucopus (assembly GCF_004664715.2). Lineage (NCBI taxonomy): Eukaryota > Metazoa > Chordata > Mammalia > Rodentia > Cricetidae > Peromyscus > Peromyscus leucopus. The sequence continues at coordinate 13,062,502 of NC_051081.1, forward strand.
TCAGAAACCCTATATATAAAAACATCATTATGAAGCCAGTGGCCATAAATATTAGAAGATGCTTGTAATGAACTGAATCATGTCTCCCCAACATTCATATGTTGAAACCCTAATCTTGTTGATATTGAGTTTGGAGAAAGACCTTTAGGTAAAGTAATTAAAACAAAACAAATTGATGTTGAAGAAGTCACATTCAGAATAATGGCTGATCGCTGTCCTTATAAAGGCCTTCAGGAGACTGCTCACACAGATGAAAGACCATCTGCTGATGTAGTAGGGAGGCCATGATTAAGCCAGGGAGAAAGTACTCACTAGAAACCAAGTCATGCCAGCATCTTTGCCCTTTACTGCAAGCTTCCAGGAAACCAAGAAAATAAATTTAACTTTTGGAGTCACCTAGCCTGTGATATTCTGTCATGGGACCCAAGTAGACTGATCCAACATCCAAAGTGTAATCTAGTCATTTACTTGTAATGAAAATACTACTCTTACAAGTCAGAAATTGAAAAGCCAACAATTTTCTTTGAAACAGGCAAAACTAGAGATTTCATCAAACAAGGATCCATGCAAAGGTGCTGAGCATGTGCAGCTGTGAGGAAGATTAGATGATATTCACGTTGCCAGAGAAAAGAAAAGATTAGTATTTCTACACAGCTATAAAGCCTATGAACCTTGACAGTGACTGAACCAGCAAGATAGTCTAATAGGACTTAAAATTCATGCCATAGGAGGGAATTAATACCTAGTAGAATAACCTAACCTATTACCTGTGACTGGATAGTCATAGACATGAGAAGACAACCTAGTACTATCACTTTTCTAAACTAATATAATTTCTAACTGCATTCTACACACTTATTTTTAAACCCACAGATAAATGTATCTCTCACCCTTCACCAAAAAAGCTTTTCTTTGAAGAAATGGAGTGTAATACAGAAAATCACACTGGTCAAAATGCAGAGAATAAATGATTATGTGGTAATAACCCAAATTGTATATCTACAATGCTTAGGTGAAATCACAGAAGAATTGGATGAAGGACTATAAGAGTCAGAAGCCCAGGATACCTGTTTTAGGTAAAGTCCTCTAGTAAAATAGAAAAAAATTTACCTATGAAATCTCAAAACTATAGTCACTTGAAAGAGACCAACAAAATGACAGTACCAACTGATATGCCAATATGTATTTGCTAAATTCCACATAGTCCCATCTCTAAATGAAGAGCTATAGGTGGGCAATGGCTGTTGAGGAAAGGGGAATTAGTTTTCTCTACTGATGAGTTACTATAACCCAAGTGATCATCCCTAGCATATCTACATATGAGTAATGTTACATGGGCTCAGTGGATTCTATACACATGTACATATATATGAATGTATGTATAGATATGTAACAATAATAAGGGCTAGAGTATGAATTTGGTGGGTATAAGAGGTATTTGTGAGGAATAAGGAAGGGCAGGAATAATAGAAATATAATGGTCATATATGAAGTTCTTAAAATTTTTAAATATAAAATAAAATCGGTTAATCAACAAGTATTGTACTGTAGATGTAACCAAACGTCTTATTAAATAAGAAACACAGAACCAATGTAAAAGAGAAAGCCGAGAGGTCAGAGCTCAGAGCTAAAATCTCACCCTTCCTCCTGCATTGGTCTCAGCTTCCCGAAAGAGAGCTATATCCTGTCTGTCCGTCTTTTTATAGTATTTTGTTCTGCCTTCTCATTGGTTGTAAACCCAAACATGTGACTGCCTCGTCACTGTCTGTATGTACAGCCCCCCAGGTCTTAAAGGCATATGTCTCCAATGCTGGCTGTATCCCTGAACACACAGAGATCTATGGGATTAAAGGCATGTGCCACCACCGCCACATTCTTGCTATGGCTCTAATAGCTCTGACCCCCGGGTAACTTTATTTATTAACATACAATCAAAATCACATTTCAGTACAATTAGAATACCACCACATTGTACAACATAGTTTAGAAATGTTATCATAATTACTAGGATCATTTAGGAGACAGAATTTAAAGTTAAAGTCATATCTCTTTGAAGAACAGACCTGGGAATGCAAATAAAAACTAGATTAATTTTATTCTATATCAGAGTTAAAAAAATGTATCTAGGACTGGTGTCATAGACCTGTTTTCTCAACTACTCAGGATGCTGATACAAGAAGAGAAAAGTTTGAATCATACATGGGCTAGATTGAGTTCATGCCAGCCTGTGATACTCATACTGAGACTGTCTCATATGTCTGTAGCATGGCTGTAGTGCATTAAGTTCTCTATCACCATGTAAGATCCTGAGTTATATCACTCATGATATGAAAAAAAGATAAAAGTTATTTACATAGTTGTGTGTTCTTGGACATAAATAGCATAAATGGTGAAACCATTCTACAGTAATATAAAAATAGTTATTTAACCTAAATAATTTAAACTTAGCTATGCCTTAACCCATTAGTGTCACAGGCAGAGTTTGCTGCACAGACATTTTGGCATGAGAGTGTGAATATATATATGAGAAGGTCCACTACAGACTTGCAAATACAAGATATCAATAGCCAACACTGACAACTGACTCTGGTTTTGATGTAGCCTGCCGATAGCCATGGGAGTACACAGCAGGTGACAACTAGTATTCAACAAGTCAATCTACTAGATGAATAACTCTGATGGGCAACCCAACTAGGAAAAGTCTGTGGAGTCACTGACTGTGGAAACTGGTTGTTTTCTATCTATAACTTCTCATGTGCCACCACAATACCTCCCTTTGAGGTTTCTTCTGTAGCCCATTGGTAGTGTGATTTACACCTTTTGGGCACACATATAGCTGTGGATGGTCAGGAAGATGATTTCTGTTTAAGCTGTATAATGCTGATAACACTAGAATATTTTTCATAACTGACACAGAAATGTAACAGTATTTTCAGTCAAAAAGATAGCTAATTTTAGACTTGAGAACAAATTCAAAACAGACTACCTGCCCCTGCAGCAAATACACAAAGACAAATTCCCAGGTATTTATTGCTGAATTAAGGTCAGACTTTGGTAGACATAACTCTCTGCAGTAATGGACTTTCTGCATATACTCCCAATCCCAAGGTTCAACCAACTAATTGTTTATTGTTAAGTCCTGTATTTCACTGTCACTTTCTGTCTGGGAGAGAGCTGCATGCACAGCCAAGCATTACTCACTGACCCATCAGTATGACCTTCTTAGCCTGAGAAATACTATGTGACTTATCATGTTTGTGAGAATAGGTTGGCCCCAGAAAATGTAACATATAATTGTCCAGAGTTTGACTGTGAGAGGGAGAATTTATGAGTGTATGTATGGAGGGTATACAGAGGAGAAAACATGAGACATCAGAAAGAGAAAGAGAGATTTTCAGAGAGGACTTTTTTCAAGATGAAGTAAAAGAGAAAGTTATCATCACAAAGCATATGTGTTTCTTTATTTACCCCTCAGATAGATAAGAATTTTTCCTAAGCCCTCACCACATTCCTGATTTTAATACTACCTTGATGATGGCTGGAAGCTGGCCCTCCAGTTAGCAATAGTAGCCTGTGTAATTTTTAATATGTTATTACAATAAATGAGAAAATGTTTTTGATTGTTTATTTTAGAATTTTTGAGGCAAGATTTCTCTGTGCAGCCTTGGCTGTCCTAGACCTAGCTCTGTAGAGGAGACTTGCCTCAGACACACAAAATTCCACCTGCCTCTGCCTCCTGAGTGCTGGGATTAAAGTCATGTGCCACCACTGCTTGTTTTCACTAGGATATTACGTGTTTATATACACAGCATATAAGTGAAAACAGTTTTTTTTATAATTTTTTTATTTTATTTTACAATACTATTCAGTTCTACATAACAGCCACAGATTCCCTTGTTCTCTCCCTTCCTGCCCCCCTCCCCTTCGCCCCAGCCCACCCCTCATTCCCACCTCCTCCAGATCTGGTGATGGGATGGCCAAACACCCTAATAGTTGTGCCAGAAACCCCACCCAAGGACTAAGGAATCTGGATGCAGACATCCACGGCTAGGCCCTGGGTGGAGCGCCAGGAGTCTAATTAGTGAGAAAGAGGAGGGTTTATATGAGCAAGAATTGTTGAAACCAAGGTTGGATAAAGCACAGGGATAAATAGCCAAACGAATGGAAACACATGAACTATGAACCAAAGACTGAGGGACCCCCAACTGGATCAGGCCCTCTGAATAGGTGAGACAGTTGATTGGCTTGATCTGTTTGGGAGGCATCTAGGCAGTGGTACCAGGTTCTGGGCTCATTGCATGAGTTAGCTGTTTGAAACCTGGGACTTATGCAGTGATGCTTGGCTGAATCTGGGAGGAGGGGACTGGACCTGCCTGGACTGAGTCTATCAAGTCAATCTCAGTCCTCGGGGGAGACCTTCATAAGTGAAAATAGTTTTGAAAACATTGGGACCTATATAAACTGTGTATCAAAGAATACTATTATAGTAATGGTGGAAGTATAAAGAGGTTTATTTCCTTCTTTATTATTTCAATTATAACTCTAAATCAAGTGATATAGCTAATTAAGAAATACTTAAAAATCAGTCTGAAAGTCATCTATTCATCTTTGTATCTCTCTGCTTGGTATATAGTAACTGCCCGATAATCATATGAACTTCAAATAAAGAATGCAAGTAAACTGTCACCTCTATTGCATGATCTAAATAGAGGCTCCTATTCTGAGGCTAGAGAATTCATCATGATTTAGTCTCTAACCAATTTTCTCACTAAAGTAGAATTAAATATCTTGAAAACTAACTGAAAAATGGTCATAGTCCATGTTAGAGACTATATTCTGTGAATTTCGTTGTTATTAGGATTACTGAGGCTTCTACCTCTATGTGTCCACACTATTATATTACTGGCCAAAGGATATCATGGCTTGTATAGTTCTGCCCAATTTGAGTCAAGACTGTTCCATTCTAGGCAGGCATTTCCTTGATGTCAGGAATACAACTTGGGGGAGGACAGAAAGTTAAAGTGTAGCAAATGTGGCCTATCTTTTTTCTACCCAAATAGCCACCTATGGCACTTGTTTCCATAATCGTCATGAAAGGGAGACAGTTGGTGATTTTCTCATGAACATTACCATATAGTGTTTTTTTAAACAATCAAAACAGATTTCTATAATGGATAAGGGAGATCAGAATAAAAATGTCCATATTCCCCTACTAGACTGAACAAAAAGGACAGTAGTATCTGCATAGAACCTTCACCCCTACACAACCCGTTAGTGTCTTTGATATAGGAATGTATTCTGCAGACTGCCAAAAGAGAAACCTAAAAAACCAATACAGCCCCAAATCATTGATTTACAATCTGTCATGCCTAAAAATATACTAGGGCAGTGATGGCACAAAACTTGTGGGAGTAACCAACCAAGGTCTGGTGTGATTTGGGGCCCAGTCCAGGAGATGGAACCTATACACAGCACTGTTTGGGTGACCAAGAATCAGAATTTAGATTGCTCAGAGACATAAGATAAAACCAAATATTGATGTTCTTAAGAACAAAGTAATAATAAAATAGCTCCAAATGATATTCTGTCATATTCATAGATCACTGCCTTATTCAGCCACCATCAGAGAAGAATTCCTCCTACAGAAGATGGGAAACAATACAGAGATACACAACTAGACATTATGCATAAAGTGAGTAACCATGGAAGATTCACCCCTAAATGAGATGGCTCCATCAACTCCCTCTCCTCAGTACTCAGTGAACCCAGGAAAAGAGGAGGCAGAAAGAGTGTAAGAGCCAAATGGGATGGAGGACACAAGGATAACAAGGCTCTCTCCATCAACTGAGCAAAGTGTCATATGAACTCACAGAGACTGAAGCAACAAGAACAGGGCCTGAATGGTTCTGCACCAAATCCTCTATTTACATATTATAGTTTTCAGTTTAGTACTATTATAAGACTACTGAGTATGTGAACAAGTGCGTCTCTGGTTTCAGTGCCTTCTTTTGGGGCTCTTTTCCAAGTTTGCCTTGTCCAACTTCAATGTGATGGGTTTTATTTTTTTATATTTCATTTTGTTATGTTTGGTTGTCTCTTACAAGTCTTTTTTTTTTTTTCTGAGAGACAGAAAGGGAGCGGATTAATATGGCAGAATATTTGGGGAGGAACTGGAAGGAGTAGAGAGAGAGGAAACTATATTCATGATATATTTTATGAGAAAAGACTCTATTTTAACAAAATTGGGGAAAAATAGTAATAAAAAGAAACGGAACATTCAACAACAACAAAAAGGATCAGGCAGGGTGGCACATGCCTGGTATTTCAGTACTCAGTAGGGTAAAGGAGAAAGATCCCAAGCCAGAATCTGAAAATTTCCATGCTGCTTGGTGAGATAGTAAATCTTGTCTATTGACTTTATAGGGTTAACAAAAAGACAGACATGCTTACAGGTCCTTGATGGCATCCAAAAGGATGAATGGATGGAAGAGGACCCTACTTCAGAGAGCATAATACCTTCTGATAGATGGCCTGAGGATAATCTCTGCTGCTTGCCTGCTTGACTTTACTTCTTGCTGGTGAGTGTGTAGTGTATCTATTCTTGTGCTGTGTTGCCACCATTCTTGGATGACTTGGGACTTTTTCCAACATGAATTGAAGAACAATGACATTGTAGGAATCTTCCAGATTTTCAGAGCCACATTGGGACTGTTGAGAAATCTTGTGTGTATGTATGTATACGTGTGTAAGTACCAATCTAGTGAACCTCTCTATAAAATATATATATTAAATATATAATATGATACACACACACACACACACACACATATATATATATATATATAATTCAAGTGTATATTATATACATTATCTATCAGTTCTGTTCCTCTATAAAATCCTGCATGGTACACTATAGATGTAACCAACCATCTTATTAAATAAGAAACACAGAAACAATGTAAAAGAGAAAGCCGAGAGGTCAGAGCTCAGAGCTAAAATCTCACCCTTCCTCCTGCTGTCCCAGCTTCGCGAAAAGAGACCTACTTCCTGTCGGTTCGTTTTTTTATAGTATGTTGTTCTGCCTTCTCATTGGTTGTAAACCCAAACACATGACTGCCTCGTCACTGTCTGAATGTACAGCCCCCTAGGTCTTAAAGGCATATGTCTCCAATGCTGGCTATATCCCTGAACACACAGAGATCTTATGGGATTAAAGGCGTGTGCCACCACCGCCACACTCTTGCTATGGCTCTAATAGCTCTGACCCCCGGACAACTTTATTTATTAACATACAATCAAAATAATATTTCAGTACAATTAGATTACCACCACAGTACACCCTATACTGGGATAATATACCTATATGAGTTCATATTGAGAACTGATCTCAAAGAGAAAGTGTGTGTGTATGTGTGTGTGTGTGTGTGCGCGCGTGTGTGTGTATGACAGAGAGAAACAGAGAGAGACAGAGATAGAGAAGAGACAAAAAACATCAAAGCTTGATAGTAGATCAGAGCTTATGAAGGATCTTCATATATGTATTTTTTCTGAAAAGGTTTATAACTGTATATAATAAATATACCTGTATATACTCTGAAAATAGGTTAATTGCTCTATAATAAGATTACAAGAATCTAGAAATGATACTCATAGTTTTATAACATATTTTTAATAGTTTTAATGAAGAATGTTATCTTCCTTGTGCTAGGAAGTACCAATCATATCCCAAAATTCCATGACAGAGAAATGTGTATGACCTTCAAGCAACAGAGAAATAAAATTTATAATGTACCCAAATTTTCTTGGTAAACCTGCCTCCAGTGCATCAGCTATGAGATATTATACTTTATTTATAAATAGAAGATAATAATGTTCTGTTTGATTCACTTATTGATGGACATAATCATTTATAAAGCATTCCCTTCCAGAGTGTGGTGGAACTGGCAAGGTTCTAACAGAATGATCCCAATTTGAGGTCATCCTGGGCTACAGAGGAGTGTCAGGCCGGCCTGAACTACAAAACAAGACTCTGCTTCCAAAAATTAATTAAGTAAAAACTGAGAACCAAAACAAACAAAGAAAGAAAATATTGACCAAGAACTTACTCTAAATGAAATGCTGACTTGTAAAGAAAGTATGCATTCTTACTATCACCCATTTTTCAGATCACAGTGAAGGATTCACGGTGAATATATAACCACAAGTATATCCGCAAAGGATAATTATAGCACATGTCATGAGCTAAAATAAACATGACACAATGGCAGAGAAAATGGCAGCTGTAGTGGGGCATGGTATATTCACATATATTTATTCTGAAGAGATTTCAACTTACTCATCAGCACCCAGGATGATACTACATTTATTCTGTCCCTAATCCATGTGACTTTATAATCATTCAGCTTTTTATACAAGTAGAAGAAGAATTCTCATCACAATTTTTTTATAATCTATAATTTTAAGTAATTCCAACACTTAAACCAGTTTGCTGAGAACTCTGAGCATTTTCTCACTCAGAGTGATCGAATTCCCATCTGCCACTTTAAGTGTGTTATCCTCACAAAATGACTAGATGTCATAATCTCATGTCAGCTGTGCAATGACACTTCAAATTTAAAAGAAAGATAATAAGTATTCTCCTTAAAATATTGATAAATGCATTTTTAGTTTTACCAAGGAATTTTATTCTTTGATTCTTTATTAACCAGCTAGCACTGAGAACAAATAAATAATAAGGATGAAAAGAAAGGGGAACGATCTGAAAGAAAATAATGTAACTTATGACCCCCCAGGTAGATGAATTTCTAAATGGTCTTACTAAATAAAAAACACAGAGCCAAATATTGGGGTGAAGCCTTAGAAAGATCAGGGAAATAGGGAAAGCCACCAGTCAACCTTACCTCACCAACTCTGCAGCTTCCAAATGCAAGCTACTTCCTGTCTACCCACATCTATATGTCTTGTAGTTCTGTCATCTGATTTGCTCTGTCCAGTTACATCACTTCCTCTTCCTTTCCAGATTTGTTACTTTCTGTCTGTCTGTCCAGACCTCTAGACCTCCATGGTTAACTAGTGTTGGAATTAAGGCGTGTGCCACCACACTTGGCTCTGTTTCCAGTGTGGCCTTGAACACACAGAGAGATCCTGCCTGCTAAGTGATAGGATTAAGGGCATGTGCTACCACTGCCTGACTTTGTTGTTTTCTTATAATGGCTGGCCTTTTTTCTCTGATATCCAGACAAGCTTAATTTATTAAAGCACAAATGAAATATCACCACATTTCAGCACAAATAAAATATCACCACACCCTCACCTCCAAAGACAACAACTTGTAGATTTCTCCCACAATCCCTCAACTACTCCATCACTTTCTGACAAGTCAAGTTTTCTGCTCCAGGTTATAATTATCCAGCTATATACTACCCCTATTTTTTTTTTACATGATTTGTTTTCTAAGAAGAGGTTTAGAGGGCAAGCCTAAGATACTATGGTGATTGGAGCAGATCTTTGATCTGTGGTTCTTTCTTTCTGTACTGGATGCTCAGTGAACATCTGAATAGGTCCTTCATAATTACTGTTTCCACTTCTTCCTGATTTCGATGTCACCCGTCAATTTAAAAAATTTAATGTATTATATGCTTTTGTTTGGGCATTCATTTCTTTTCTCAAACAAAATTCTGAGATTAAAAATAGGCAAATGAGCCAGGCGGTGGTGGCGCACGCCTTTAATCCCAGCACTCGGGAGGCAGAGCCAGGTGAATCTCTGTGAGTTTGAGGCCAGCCTGGGCTACCAAGTGAGTTCCAGGAGAGGCGCAAAGCTACACAGAGAAACCCTGTCTCGAAAAACCAAAAAAAAAAAAAAAAAAAAAAAAAAAAAAAATAGGCAAATGAAATTGTATAGTTCACATCTCTAAATTACCCATTGCCTCTCACTTAATAAAAGTTGCAAATTAAATAATTTTATTGCTGATTGCTTTGTGTGTGTGTGTGTGTGTGTGTGTGTGACTCACAGGTTGGTATATTTTCATTGTACATATTCCTGAAGGTTTCCATTCATTTTGTCATTTTATTCAGTCCAGAGTCGAAATGCTGTAGAACTAAAAAGAGCTGCTATGAGAAGAATCTTGAAGGCCTTTGAAAGATCTCAGAAGTGTCCAAATCCATTTTAGTGCTCTGTGGCTCTAACTCCCCAGGTTAAAAGCCCTTTGTCACAGCTCAATTTGACAGCAGCAGCAGAACATGCTGGTGCTGGAAAGTAGCAAGTACTTACAAAGATATTGATTTTGGTGTTAGATGGTTGTCTAGTAGAGTTTTACCATTATCATTAAGCATAGCATATAAAGTCAAAATGAACTCCCTAGAGCAAGAATAAAAATTAAACACAACTTTTAACCACTCACACAGCCATTTTTCATGTCTACTATATTGTTGGTTTACATATGGATTAAACTTCCCAGATGCAAAGATTAGTGCCTAGTAGGAGTGGAATAAGAATATTCCATGTTTATTACTATTTTAAGCAGTCACAAAATACATCATTATTGTTACTGTATATACTCTGTTTTATTAGTAACTTTTAAACTTTTTTCTTTTATTTTTGTGATTATAGCATAACCACACCATCTCTCACCTCCATTTCTTCCTGTAAAACACTTTAATATGCCCTCCTCACTGTCTTTAAAATTCGTCCCCTCTACTTACAAGTAACCTTTTATACTGTTTATTTACTACAGTTGCTTATAGTTTCTTTTAATATTATTTATTATATAATAAATTTTTGTGTGAAATTTGCATGTGTATGTTGATATACTTATTTTTATTATTTTTCTTTAAATTTTTTACATTTGTTTAAATATGTATTTGTGTACATTGTTGGAGGAGGAACTTTTCAAATGCAACAGCAGCTTATGCATGGAGGTCAGAGGACAGCTTGCAGGAATTAGCTTTTCTTTTCCACCTTGTGGATTCTGGGGATTGAACTTCAGTACGGAGGCTTTGCATCAAGCTCCTCTAGCCTCAAGACTTCTTGCTGGCTGATGTGTTTTTTTGTTTTTTGTTTTATTTTGGTTTTTTTTTTTTAACTTAATCCTTTCCTACTAATTTCTTGAAGGATCTTTTTAGGGCAAGTGTTTTTTTCCTTTTTATATGAAATTTTAAAAGATTACATTCTTATTTCTAACAGAAAAGAGGCCATTTTGCTATGCCAGAGATTCTTTTTTTGGACAGTTAGTAACTTTTTGGCCTCATTTTTTATTAATAACTTAAAAGCCTGTGCTTTCCTCATGAACATAAAATCATATGCCTTTATTTTCTTTAAGTATATATAATTTTACATTTTATTCCTAAATCTTCTATTAACTTAGAGTTTGCATGTGTCATTGGAAATGCATCTACATTCATTAACTTATTGACACAAAATTTCTTATGCACAGTTTCATCTTAAGTCTACTACCTTGACATATTCACTTTAATAAGTGGTTTTCAATGCAGTTGGGTTTCTCTCAATATTCTCTCTCTTTTGTTTCTTTGGTCTATGTTGGTATCCACATGTGCCTCAATAGTTACAATGCTTTATTTTTCATAGTCATCTTTAAAACATAGTTGATTGTATTATCCATGAACATATTAACATTTATCTACCAGTTTTAGAAATCACTCTTTTTGTTGGTGAATGGTCTGTATGTCAAATGCTCTGATTGGTCAATAAATAAAACACTGATTGGCCAGTGGCCAGGCAGAAAGTACAGGCAGGACTAACAGAGAGGAGAATTGAGAGAACAGGAAGGTGGAGGGAGACACTGCCAGCCGCTGCCATGACAAGTAGCATGTGAAGATGCCGGTAAGCCACGAGCCACATGGCAAAGTATAGACTTATGGAAATGGATTAATTTAAGGATAAGAACAGTTAGCAAGAAGCCTGCCACGGCCATGCAGTTTGTAAGCAATATAAGTCTCTGTGTTTACTTGGTTGGGTCTGAGCGGCTGTGGGACTGGCAGGTGACAGAGATTTGTCCTGACTGTGGGCAAGGCAGGAAAACTCTAGCTACAGTTGCTTGTTTGTTTGTTTGGTTGGTTGTTTTTTTGAGGCAGGGTTCCTCCATGTAGTTTTGGTGCTTGTCCTGGATCTCACTCTGTAGACCAGGCTGGCCTCGAATTCACAGAGATCCGCCTGACTCTGCCTCCTGAGCGCTGGGATTAAAGGTGTGCACCACTGCTGCCCAGCTAGAAATCACTCTTGTACATAAATCTGATTTTTAAAATATTGTGACTTACGTTGTTCTATCTTATTCTTTCATCATCTGATCAATATCTTGAATGGATATCGGCATTTCAAAATTTTTTGATTTACAAGTTGATTTCTTATATTTGAGGGGGTTTTGTTTTCTCATTTGTGAAAGTGTGTTTTGTCTCTGCTATTGATGGTATGGTTTGGAAGCTAACCATAATTAACAGTTCTGGTCTTTGCAGTTCAAACTTACGTTTTGCCACCCAAACTAGTTCCGAGGTTCCCCAAATACCTCTATCTCTTCTCTTCTCATAGACATTTTATTTTTTGCCATTTTTAGAAGATTGCTGAATCTTATAATAGGGTGTTGTGTAGAAACTCTGCTTTCCTTCAGCCCTGCTGTCCATCAGCTAATGTCGACTGACAGTTAGGGAGGAGGCAGGACCAATCCAGCTGGTCTCTCCCCAGGGCTGAGCAGGATGGTGAGTGTCTACAGCCCAGACCTCCCCGGTTTACCTGAGAAAAGCACACTGAACCAGGAATATTGTCAAGCAGGAACTTATTTTATTGCATCAGGAGTGGACTTATATTGGTTGGGGTGATGAGGGATGGGGTGAGAATAGCGGGTCAATGAGAGGATGCCATCTCAGCAGTTACTAGGCAGAGACAATTCTAGGTCAAGTTGAGCTGAGTCACTCATAAGTGTAGATGTAACCAACCGTCTTATTAAATAAGAAACACAGAACCAATGCAAAGAAGAAAGCCAAGAGATAATAGCTAAGAGCCTTACCCTGCAGCTAGCCTCTTATGCCAAGAGACCTCTCCTAAAGAGACCTACTTCCTGTGTGTTTGTCTTTATATAGTCTTTCTGTTCTGCCTTCTCATTGGTTGTAAACCCAAACACATGACTTCCTTGTCATTGCCTGTCTGTAGAAACTTCCAGGTCTTCTGTGGTTGGGTTTGAGATTAAAGGCATGTGTCTCCAATGCTGGCTGTATCCTTGAACACACAGAGATCTACCCAGCTCTGTCTACCAAGTGCTGGGATTAATGGAGTACACCACCAGCCACGCTCTTGCTATGGCTCTAATAGCTCTGACCCCTGGGCAACTTTATTTATTAACATACAATTAAAATCACATTTCAGTACAAATAAAATACCACTATATTTCCCCTTTTATATTTTAATCAAAAGAAAAAAGAAAAAGGTTATAACTAACAAAAGAAAAACTATATACAAAAATACAATACCTATATACAATATATACAAGTAATAAATACCTAAACAATGTCTAGTTCATTTGTATTTGACAAATTCAGAGAAAATAATTCCATTATCTATCTTATTTTGGTCCAAGATGTATCTAATTCACTTTCTATCCTAATTAATCTTCAACTATAACTAACTAAACTTCAACTATAACTAACTAATCTTCAACTCCCTCAGAGACCCAAGAAGGAAATAATATTAGCTAACAAAAATAAAAACAGGAAGTGCATGTAAGCAACTTCCAAAAAATTTGTGAGTTGACAGAAACAGCCAGCTGCCTGGACAGTCACCTGAGGTTTCTCCACAGTGCTGGAGCATCATCTTCAGCCTATAGGCTTAGCATATCTGACAGACTCATTTGTGAAGTAGGATGTAGACAAGGTCAACAGTTCAACCTCACATTGGATGAGAGCTGTCCATGTACCAGAAACACCTGAATTCCACTAGTGTCATGCCATGATTCAGGATTTTAAATTCTGGAAATTGTTGATGTTTTTTGAAGTCAGATGTCCATTCTTCTTGACTGTGTATATGTGTGTGTGTGTATTCATCTCAGCATCCTGTTCTTCTCCATATCTATTAAATGTCAGTCTACTATTGAGAGGCATGAGCTTAGTTACTCTTCAAGAATAACTGTTTCAGCTGTTGTTCCATTGCACATCAGAAGCCATCGGCCCACTGCCTTTGAAGAAAAGCGCACTGTAGCTTTTCTGAATTGCGAAGGCCACTTCAGGGATGGTGCCATATTGTCCTGGCCTCAGAAGATGCCTTTTGATAAAGCCATAACCACACTTGTTTTGGCAAGAATCAGTAGTCTTTTGTTTCATGTCCTGTCTGTACATTTTGTCCTGTTGATTTGAGGATAATTTGTTGTCCAGTGGCTAACTTTTGCAACAATGAAAGTTAACTCCATATGCAGTTTCTTCAATGCCCATATTTTCTCTGAAATAGATTGGTACTGCCAGGAGCCGACATGTCTGAAAAAAGAAAATTTTTCTAAGTTATTAATTTTAAAAGCCATATTCTGTAGATCTCTGAAGGGTTTGAAGATAACCTGTCTAAAATATATCTGCTCAAATTTTAAAACATATCAAATATGACTACAAATTCTATTGTAATGTCTAACTACTAACTTTCATTTCTTTATATCCTAATAGTTGGTAATAACATTCAAGGATCAGAAAATTGCATTACATTGTTAAATGAACGGTATAAGTACAATTAGAAATATACATATAGCATTTTCTAACAATATCAATTTTAATATATACAATTTGTATACAATATAAAATAATCCAATCCAATGTAAAGTATTTAAAACTAGTAATTGTCTTTTACTTATTTTCTTTTCTTTCTTTCTCTTATTTTTTAAACAAGAACCTTAAATCTAATCTCCTTTGCTTAGCCTTTTTCCTAACCCTTGACAACAACTTGTAACCAACCCCCCTAAACAATGAAAATTATCCCAGACCGAAAACCCATTAAAAAGACCAAAAAACCACCTGCCCCACACCACATCTTTGGGAATGTGGGCGTCGTATTCTAAAAATTGCTTCCTGCTGGGTATGGGCGAAGCTATCTTTATGCTGAAAGAAAAATTTTAGGTTAATTGTCAAATTCTAGGAAAGGTAACTATAGCCTTCATTATCCAGTCTGTGAATGATGCCAAAGTTCAGGGTTTATCTCAAGTCCTTATTCAAGTAGTCTTTGAGACTGGATCATCTCAGCTAGTCATCTCAAAATTGCCCTGAGCACCTTGTAGTTCAAAGCTGATCTGTGGATGATGTTTGTCAGCTTAGTGATAATATTATTGTCCATGTGGAATTGTTGTTGTTGTGGGGCCCCATCTTCTTCCTGGAGACTTCAGTTGATGTTAGGCCTGGCCGTGATTTTCTGCAGAAAACTGATAAGAGACTCGAACACAAAGACATATATATGCAGCTAATTGACGCCTTTTTTCTAGAATTTGTTAGTACTCTATATGACCATTCATATCTTGACCAAGTTTAAAATGTATATATATTTATCTATATATATATTAATCTTGTAAATTTTGATATAAAATTTATACTTTAAGAAAAGTTTAAAGAATCAGAATAGAATCAAAGAGTTGAGATTAGTAATAGAATAGTCCCTTAATTAATTTGGCTTTTGTCCTGTCCCATAGCAGAAGATGGCTCTTTTATTCTGGCATGATACAGGGAGTTTGCATTTTCCTTTTAACAACATGCTTGCGTTTAAAGAAGGAGAGAGCCATTCTCCAACTCAAAAGCCAGCTTTAAATTTTAATTGAACTGGGACTATTAGAAGACCAATAGTATTAAAACTTTAGAGAAAAGCAGAAACAAACATTTAGGAAGACATAAAATTTTTTTAGATAATATATACCCAGGTGCCGTTTCACTCTGTTTCCTGGGATAGATGATTTGTCCCTTTTCTTCAGTTGTCTCATTTGTCCAGTATTCTTCAGATTCCTTAACCTTCATTCTCCTAAAAGACAAAAACAAAAACCTTTCCCCAAGACTAATTTTGGGGATGTTCCTTTTTGGCAAGTTATTATCTGATTAAATGAAAAAGCATGTGTTACTGGTATAAGTTAGTTTAAATTGGATGTTCATCCTGGTTGATGGACTATCACCTCCTCTAATTAAGAGGTCTCTCTTGTTCATATCGAACCTTTATCAATTTTGATGGTACCCACAGCTTATCTTCTCCCATAGAAACAAAAGCAAAACCTTGCCCTAATGTAATACATACCCTGGTTTCCATTCTGAGGTCAGGACATCCTTAAAGTATATAGGCTGATTTAATTCTGTAGTTTTTTTCTATTATCCAGTGTCTCTCTGCAGCTGTTGTTCCTTTCTCATTGGCATTCAGAAAATTCAAAGTTAGAAGAGCATTATGCAGTCTATTTCTGGGGGTTTTTGTTACCCCTTTCTGTTTATTTAGCATATCCCTTAGAGTTCTTTTTGATCTTTCTATAACTGCTTGACCAGTAGGATTATGTGGTATACCTGTAATATGCTATAGGTTGTAATAAGCAAAAAACTGTTTCATTTTAACAGAGACATGATGGAGCATTGTCAGTTTTGATTTGTGCAGGTATATCCATGATGGCCATAACTTCTAGCAAATGAGTGATTACAGAATCAGCTTTTTCAGAACTCAAAGCAGTTGCCCATTGAAATCCAGAATAAGTATTGATGGTGTGGTGTACATATTTCAATTTTCCAAATTCTGCAAAGTGAAACACGTCCATCTGCTAGATCTCATTCCTCTGAGTACACTTTGGGTTACATCCTGAAGGTAATGGTGTTTGATTGTAGAAGGAACAAATAGGACATTTCTTTACTATTTCTTTGGCTTGTTGCCAGGTTATGGAAAAATCCTTTTTTAAACCTTTACTATTGATATGATGTTTTTTATGAAATTCTGAGGCCTCCAGCATTTTTCCTATCAATAGTTTATCAATCTCATCATTGCATTGTGCTAGAGGGCCTGGCAGACCAATATGGCATCGGATCTGAGTTATATATAAAGGATGACTCCTTTTCCTGATTGTATCTTGTAATTGAATAAATAGTGAAGTTAATTCAGAAGCATCAGGGATAAATTCTGCAGCCTCAATATGTAATACCACTCTTTCAGCATACTGAGAGTCAGTTACTATGTTGAGAGGTTCTGAAAAATCCATTAATACCAACAGAATAGCATACAATTCTGATTTTTGAACTGAATTATAAGGACTTTGAACCACTTTACTTAAATTTTCTGATTTGTAACCTGCCTTTCCTTGTTTGTTGGCATCTGTATAAAATGTATGAACTCCAGATATGGGTTTTTCCCGTACAGTTCAAGGCAAGATCCAATCAGCTCTCTTTATAAGATCAATTCTATCACTTTGGGGATATTTGCTGTTAATTTCTCCAAAAAAATCACTGTAAGCTCTTTGCCAAGGTTCACTTACTATCCATAATTTTTCAATGTCCTCCTTAGTTAATGGTACAGCAATTTCTGCTGGGTCTATTCCTGCTAATTGACCAAGTCTCAATTTTCCTTTCCAAATCAAGTCAGAGATTTTTTCCACATAAGTTTTTAATTTTTTATTTGGTTTATTTGGTAAAAATATCCATTCCAATATAATATCTTCCCTCTGCATTAATATTCCAGTAGGAGAATGCCTAGAAGGTAAAATAACCAAAATGCAATACAGCTTTGGATCAATATGATCCACGTGCCCTTCATGTACTTTCTTTTCTACCAAGGCCAATTCTTTCTCAGCTTCAGGTGATAATTCTCTTGGACTATTTAAGTCCTTGTCACCTTCTAAGGTTTTGAACAAATTATTCAATTCATCATTTTTTACCCCAATAATAGTGCTTACATGAGAAATGTCTCCAAATAATCTTTGAAAGTCATTAAGAGTCTGTAGACTATTTCTCCTAATTTGCTCCTTTTGGGGTCTAACTTTTTTGTAGCTCTATTTTATAGCCTAAATAATTAATAGAATCTCCTCTTTGTATCTTTTCAGGAGCAATTTGTAATCCCCAGGAAGGCAAAATTTTCTTTACTTCTTCAAACAATCTTTCTAAAGTATCTGCATTTGAGTTAGCTAGTAAAATATCATCCATATAATGATAAATTATAGATTTAGGAAATTTTTTACAAATCATTTCCAATGGCTGTTGTACAAAATATTGGCACAGAGTTGGGCTATTCAACATTCCCTGTGGGAGGACCCTCCATTGAAATCTTTTAACCAGTTGAGAATTATTATAAGTAGGCACTGTGAAAGCAAATCTTTCTCTGTCTTTTTCTTGTAAGGGTATTGAAAAGAAACAGTCTTTTAAATCAATAACTATGAGAGGCCATCCTTTTGGTAACAGAGTAGGCAAAGGAATTCCAGATTGTAGAGAGCCCATTGGCTGAATTACTTTGTTAATTACTCTAAGGTCTGTTACCATTCTCCATTTACCAGATTTCTTTTTAATAACAAATACAGGTGAATTCCATGGGCTGGTTGATTCTTCAATATGCTGAGCATTTAACTGTTCTTCTACCAGCTCTGCTAAAGCCTGGAGTTTCTCTGTTGTTAAAGGCCATTGCTGGACCCATACAGGCTTGTCTGTTAATCATTTTAAAGGTAGAGCTGTTGGTGTCTTTGGAAGATCATCCGTTGTTGTGCCCTGTTCTTGTATAATATGGATGGCTGGTGATCACTCAGAATAATGCCTTCTAATATTTCTCTCAGTAACATGTGCTAGTTTATGATTTGTTTCTGAGATTGGAGGGATGTTAATCTGAGTATTCCATTGTTGCAACAAGTCTCGACCCCACAGGTTCATAGCTATGTTAGCCACATATGGTTTAATTTTCTTCTCTGTCCTTCTGGATCTATACATTCAAGCCATCTTGCACTCTGTTTCACCTGAGATAATGTCCCGATTCCTAACAGTTGAACGTTTACCTCCTGAAGAGGCCACGTTAGATGCCAAAATTCTGCTGCAATTATGGTAACGTCCGCACCTGTGTCTACCAGACCAGACAACAAAACACCATTTATTTTTATCGTTAATTTTGGTCTTTGTTCATTAATAGAAGTTTACCAAAAAAATTTCTTTATGTTTTCTCCTGAATTTTCTATTCTCTCTGTTTCATCATCCTGAGCAGCATGATTTATTCCAATAGGCATTTGGTTATTTAATCGCTCAGAGCAGGGATTTCCTCTATGGCTGCAGGAAAGGTTTGAACTGGATTTGCAACGGGGCCTGTGTGAGGCCCGTCTGGGAGTTTCCCGAAGACTGAGGCAAAGGATTACCCTGTCTGTCCTTTGTTGATCTACATTCGTTGGTCCAGTGTTTTCCCTTACCACACCTTCTGCATACTCCAGAAGGAAGGGGCATTCTGTTGCCATTGTTCCTTGAAGAAACATTGTTTCTAGGAATGACCTGTCTACAGTGCCTTTTCAAATGTCCTTGCTTTCCACATTCAAAACGTCTAACATTTCTCAAACCTTTTGAAATTGCTTCTCCTACCCACATATCATCATACTCATCAGCTTCAACATTAACTGTGTCTCTAATCCAATCTTCCAAAGTTGCAGATCTTGCCTTTAATGACCTGATTATTCTTTTGCATGCTGCATTCACATTCTCAAAGGCCAAAGATTCAATTATTATCTTACTAGCTTCTAAATCTGAGACCATTCTCTTTACTGCTGAAGCCAGTCTTTGTAAAAAAATCTGTGAAAGATTCTTTTGGGCCTTGTATAACCTTTGTAAATGACTCAGTTTTTTTCCTGGTTCCTCAACTCTGTCCCATGCATTCAAGTCTGCTGTTCAACATAGAATTAGGGTTTGGACATCATATAAAGTGTTTGTACTGAAGCATATTGGCCTTCTCCAGTAAGCTGATCCTGGCAGACTTATATTCCTTTATCCCTCCATTGTTTTTCTATGTTTTTAGCCTCATCCTTGAACCAAGTTAGCCACTGGAGCCTTTAACTAGGTTCAAGAACACCTTGTGCCAGCTCCCACCAGTCCTGTGATACAATCCTATTATATGTTGACCAAGAGTTTAATATTTGCTCTACATATGTGGAATGCATGCCATAAGATACTATTGCCTCCTTAAACCTTCGTAAATCTAACATTTCAATTGGAACCCAAATATTTTGTGTAGTCATTTAATTAGGCAACTGCTGTACAGTTACAGGATAAATTAAGGGTGACTTGCGAAAACAGAATTTCTTTCTGTAACCTTATGATCCAATCTTGAAACAAGCTCACTGTTAATTTCTTATATCTGAATTTTTATAGGTTTAACAAGTTTTTCTAAAGCTGTTGTCCTGGCACTTAAATTGACTATCTTCTCAAATAGTAAAATGAGGATAAGCATAATAATAAACTGCATAATTCGATCAACATTAATCTTCTCATATAGTGGTTCCATTGTCAGTCTGCCTAAAATTTCAAACAAACCCAATTTCCTTCCAATGTATACATAAAACCCATTTTTTTTTAATGTGGAAAAAATTTCTCTTTTAAATAGTTTCCTTTAAAATATCTGATATGTTAAGTGACTTACCAAGTCTGCATAGCACAGTAGAATTCTGAGGGAATTTCAAAATGTCCACCTAGTGTCCGAGGTGTGAATCCAGAGAGAGAGAGAGAGAGAACTCAAGAATGCATAGCCACCTAAAGCTTAAATCCAGCCATGTGTTCCCTCTTGAGCTGAGTCCAGGCTTGGCTCTAGCTTCCTTAAGCTCTGACCATATGCGTTGGCTTTACAGGCAGGGGCCCTTTTCGGCAGGGCAGGCCTGAGTTGTTTGTAGTACCAGCTTTAAGCAAATAGCTCAAGGTTAGTCTGGCCTGAGACCAAGCCGCCCTGGGCCCGGGCTAGTGAGCCAACCACCCGGGCTAGGGAGCTGACCACCCAGGTGGGAAACTGGACCTGCCGCCAAGCCAAGTTAAGCAGTTTTTAATGGATTCTTGTCATGTTGGGCACCAAATGTAGATGTAACCAACCGTCTTATTAAATAAGAAACACAGAACCAATGCAAAGAAGAAAGCCAAGAGATAATAGCTAAGAGCCTTACCCTGCAGCTAGCCTCTTATGCCAAGAGACCTCTCCTAAAGAGGCCTACTTCCTTTGTGTTTGTCTTTATATAGTCTTTCTGTTCTGCCTTCTCATTGGTTGTAAACCCAAACACATGACTTCCTCGTCACTGCCTGTCTATAGAAACTTCCAGGTCTTCTGTGGTTGGGTTTGAGATTAAAGGCATGTGTCTCCAATGCTGGCTGTATCCTTGAACATACAGAGATCTACCTAGCTCTGTCTACCAAGTGCTAGGATTAAAAGAGTGTGCCACCACTGCCATGCTCTTGCTATGGCTCTAATAGCTCTGACCCCCAGGCAACTTTATTTATTAACATACAATTAAAATCACATTTCATTACAAATAAAATACCACCATACATAAGTGGAAATCATGTCTGAAGACAGATCACCAAACTGGAACTAGGCTCAGGAAGTTATGCTGGGCCTCATGCCTGGGCCTTACAGGGCCCAACAAGCTAAGGCATAGGCTGTCTGGGAATTTCTCCAGTTCCCGCATCCCTCACCTACCACTGTCTCAGCTTCTAGGATACATCTTTCTATAACTCACACTGAAATATTATCAAACGATTGTTTAAAGCTTTATCACATTTCTTAAGCACATGAATTTTTCTACTGTTCACACTAGTTTAGCATAGTAGATAAGCCCAAATCATTAAATCTCCATTGAGTTAATTAGGTAATGTAATAAGACCTTAATAAAGAGTAACAGATTGTCTTAACCTTTCTTTAAGCAGGGCCTCAAAAGTCAAAACCTCCATGAAAATTTCAGTATCTTGATGGTGAATGAGAACCCATGCAAGAGTCTTATCAGCAAAATTAGTATTTTTCCCTCACAACACAATAAATTATTTATGTAAATTTTTCAGAAAGGCTGATGGCTACATTGGAGTATGTCCCTACACAGCACCCCAACACTATCCGGTGGGTAATCATGGAATTGGCTATTCTAGTTGCATTGAGTGGCATGAGTCATGTGTTTTTCAGGGTAGAGTCCAGGGTTTCTGGGATACTGGGAGACTTTCAGGTCCTGAGAAACTAAGGCACTTCTGCAGGCAGTGAAGATTCCGTCCACTTTGTGTTCCTCAGAAGCCAATGAAGCCTATTTGACAGGGAAATTGGTCTTATGTAGCCTGTACAGTCCTGTATAGACACATCATTGTATCCCAACAATTACAGTTGTATTGATCCTGGCAATCACCATTATATTCTGTGTCTGATAAAGGTGAAAGAAATCTGATTGCTTGCAAAAAACTTTTCACAGCCTAGGTCTCACTGTGGTCCTTCCAACCTGGGCCTGGTTTTCATTTCTCACCAGCCATATTGATTAACCTTACCCCCTGGTCCCTCAGTAAGTAAGCACTGATGTGTACACTGTCTGTGGGAGATATCTATGTACTTACAGAGTGATTAATTAAGTGTCATTTCAACATATCTAGTTAAAACTTGTTAAATAAAGTAGATGAGTTATAAAGAATTAGCATGTATAATACACTAATTGATTGTAAGCCTAAGTACATATGACTAGAATTGTATCTCCTGAAAGCATAAATTTCTTTAGCAGGTCTAACTATCAAAAAATTCTGAAAGTATTCTTTGCTCAGTACCCATAAGAAAGGGACTTTATGAGAATGACTCCTAAGCTACAAAGCATAAAGGAAATGTCTTACAGGTCTCCATGAAATAAAGCTTCTTTAGGAAAAAATAACATAAAGCTGTATTTTCAGGCATTTCAATTAAATGCTTATGTTGTCTGAAAAAGGCTAGGCCAGGATATTTACCTAAAAACACACAAAAATGATAACTTGGATATTAAATAGTCACTTATAATGAATAAATGACCAAATTCTACCAGTAGTCAAAGAAACACATCAAAGACAAAAAATAAGTACATTAAAATGAAATTAAAATAGACACCCACATAAAAATGTAACTACTTAGCTCCCCCCCCCCAGCCATCCATTTTTCTGAGTAATAGGTAAATGGTCACTTTTCAGTAAATAGTTTTGTCATATTTTCTGATGTAAACCAGCTTAAGTCTTGACAAGCATATGTTAGGTTCTTCTCAGTGAAATGTTTCCTCTGGAGTAATTTTCACAGCATTTCTGTTTCTGACAGATTAGGGAGTACATCAAGCAGCTAGATCTTGTGTCTTGACTATGTGAGTTATCTGATATATTTATTATTTCTACACTATTATGTGAAGAACATTGATTACTCACACCTCAGGTGTCTGAAAGAGAGAGAGAGAGAGAGAGAGAGAGAGAGAGAGAGAGAGAGAGAGAGAGAGAGGGAGGGAGGGAGGGAGGGAGGGAGGGAGGGAGGGAGGAAGGAAGGAAGGAAGGAAGGAAGGAAGAAAGAAAGAAAGAAAGAAAGAAAGAAAGAAAGAAAGAAAGAAAGAAAGAAAGGAAAACAAAATTAAAATCAACACAAAAAGGTAGTTCAGTACCCAGAGTAGTGCCTGGAACAGAATTACATCCAATAGACAGGTTTTGTTTTGTTTTTTTTCAAATCAGAAACTAAATAGGATGTCCAAAATTGTACCCACACAAGAAAATAGAAAATTATGAAGATAAAACTGACATAACATTTGACTTTCCACTCACTCATAGCAATTTACTCTAAGTTGCACAAAAATAAAAGTAATATTTAGCAAGCTTTATTTTTCAACAGTAGAAAATCAAGAAGACTATGAGTGCCTTATAGCAGAATTTGTACAAATACATTATTGCATTTGATGAGATACTCTGAAGCTGTTAAAAAGCTCAAAGAGCATAGATTCTCACATGAAAAAAAAACAATCAAATCCTAATGAAGATGATTTTACACACAATGTCTCCATCTTTCAAAAATAATATTATGCACAAAAGCAAATATACACACAAATCTCTCCAAATCCACCTGTGATTGTCTGATGTCTTTCCTTTGTGTGCTTTGACATTTATTCATTGCATTGATCATATTTTTCTTCATAAACAGTGCTTTATCTTAAAAAATGAAGAACTGAAGGTAATACTGGATGACACCAGGTAGAAAATATGGCATTTAAATCAACTGCAAATACTTTAAAGCTTGCTGTGTTACTATTGTATGATAAAACTTATCCATACAAAATTTGGCATCAAACAAGTAGAAAAAACACTATTGTATTTCAGGATCAAAGCATTTAGCAGATCTTCCTTGAATTTGAAAAATATTCTTGTCTTTCTCTTCCTGAAGTTGTAGATTTGTAATTTACAATCTGATGAATTCAATGATAGACACATTTTTGATAGATTCCTTTTATAAAAATGTTATATCTGCTGATTCTTCAAATCCAGACATTCTACCTTTTGTGTAAAGGCTGGATGAGAGGATGTGAGTTTAAAAGCCTTGCCCCAGCTACATGTGGCAGCCTGCCTCAGCTCACAAACATCAGAAAGACGTTGGATTAGGAGCTGCTTGGTCATGCCACAAATAAAAAAGTATTTCTGACAAATTTTAAGAGGCAATACTAAACCAGCACCCCTTGTGTTTGTCCAACTTCTCACTGAGGGCCTCTTCTTCACTTTTCATCACAATGGATAGCTGCTGCTCTGATGTGCTTGCCAGGGGCTGTGGCTCTGAAGTCAAACAGGGGAAGATTGTGGCTGATTATGGCAAGTGTCTGACAAGTGACAGGATATCTTAATAAGTCATTGAAAATCAAGGCACACACCCTTGTTGAGCAAACCATCTGTAAGGTAACTTGTCACTCTAATATACATATAACATATGGCATATTTATACATATAGATGATAGATAGTTAGATAGATAGGTAGATGATAGATAGATAGATAGATAGATAGATAGATAGATAGATAGATAGATAGATAATTAGTGTGGAAATAACAGAAAAAGTAAAATTTTATTTTCTGTGGAATCTTGAATTTTACAAATGGAGAAAAGAACAAAAGAGACAGATTAATGTTTTTGAAATATATGAGAGGGTATCTCAGAAATTAATGGTTGGAGATTATCTCTTACAGAAAATATGACATGATGCAGAATTACTGCATAAGTAGTCTGGCTTTACTTTTTTAAATAGATGATAGGGGCTGAGATGATGGCTCAGGTGTTAAAAATGTTTTTTCAGAAAGCTCTTATAGAAAACTAGGATTCAGTTCTCAGCACACACATTCTACTCACAACTACCTGATACAACAGTACCATGACTTCGGACACCCTCTACTCGCCTTCGTGGTCACTGAATGCACATGAGGCACACATATAAATGTAGGCAAAAACACTTATACACATAACACAAATATTAAATAAATCTTTAACTAGGTAATTAATTGGGTATTCTATGATGCTTCTTCCATTTTAGGATCCTTATAATTTATAAAGATACCTGTTAATCCACCTTCTACATAATATATTCTTAGCTAGACTGTGACAGTATTCTCTGAATGGTTCCGTTCCTTGAGAAAACATCCAATTTTAAAATCAAGAAAATAATACCTTAGGGTAATTTCAGTGTAGCATTACTGATAATAACCTTAATGTACCAACATAATTTGTTCATATGTTTGGTTTTCACTTTTGTATAATAAGACTAACTGCCTTTCAAATTCTTAACATTGAAAAAGTCTTGTAATATTTTTGAATGTTAGAAGTGGAACAGGAGGATTTGTGTGCCTAGCATCTGAAGTATCTGTACATTATTTTAGTTTGGGGTTGGTGATCCAATCAGTTTTTAAAGTAATGAATTCAATGTATATTTAAAATAAAGTAGGATCACTTTCACCTTGTTTCCATTGTACCATTATGGAGAAGCTGAAACAAAATGCCAATAATGTCATGTACCTAACAGGATGTTGAGCATGAAAAAGGAGATGGTGTCAGAGGAAAGGGAAGCATGAGCACCAGGAATGACGTCATGCAAGGATACTGACGATTTGTTTTGTCATACGTTGTTCAGACCAGTTTTGTTCTAAAGTCTGACAATGGAGTGGTAACATATGATAACCTTGCTCAGAGAGGCTGTCAGATAGAAAATAGATATGTTTCTCTAGCTAAGTCATGGTCTCCATTAAATTCCTGCCCCAAAGAGTCATATCGAGAAAGGACAGAGATATTTAGATGAGGAAATCTAAATTCAGTAACAGTTGTAGTATTTCAAACAACAAATTTGGGATGATTTTATCCAGTGAGTTTACGTGCAAATGGCACAATTCCAATACAAAAGTCACTGACTCAATACAGAATAGATTATGGTATGCAAAATACTTGATATTAAACATTAATAACAGCTTTTTTATACTGGTAAATAGGCATGTAGATGGCTGAAAAGTAGACAGATAATATTAATCTTCCTTTGAATGATCCATAAAAATAATAACAGTAGGAATTTCTTATGTCATATTTCATTTCTTTAAAACTGTCATTGTGGCCATAGAGATGACTTGGTGAGCAAAAGTGATTGCTGCCAAATCTGATGACCTGAGTTTGGTCATTGGAACCTGCATGGTGGATGGAGAGAACTGACTGCCCATAATTAGCCCTCTGACTTCCCCATACCTACCATGCCATGCACAAACTCATATACATATCTGCACATGTGCATGCACACATACACACACACATAATGAATAAATAAATAAATAAATAAATAAATGTTTAAATATCTTAAATATCATTTTTTACTATAAACTACATGCTTAACAAAACGCAAATTACACAGATTTTAATTATTTTATTTTTCTCTTCATTGGTTACTAAAGCAATTTTAAGTGAAATAAAAGATAATCTATAAGTGATTATGAGAAAGTTGACATAAAGCTTATTATTTTGAATAATTGAATAGATCAACATGTTATTTAAATTTAGTTTAACATTTATAAAGCAGTCACAAAATAAATAGTAAAGATCTCACAGATCAGAAAACACACAATGTTCTTGACTGAGGATGATTTCAATAGTGCTGGGAGCAGAAAAGCCAGCTCATCAATTGCTGTTCAGCAGTATCTCATACTGACAGTGATCATTCCATTTTACATTTGTGGAGTTAAACTGTTTGCTGGCAAGAGAGGTATCCATCATTCCTGAGGGGCCAGAACTATTACACATGATGATTCTCAGAACAACAAAAATGCAGTGCTAAATAGGGCAGAGGATGGACAATTTACCTGGAGAATATAAAGAAAAAAAAAAAACCTAGATTTGCCAGCAAGTATATATTCAATGTCACAAATGGTTGGAGGCTTTTATTGCTTGAGGCTCTTTAAAATGTTTGATACATGCTCAGAGAGAACAGGAGGCATAAGCTTCTTTCTACTTCATACAGGAAGTCAGGGTTTTCAGGTATGAGTGCTCTATTTAGAAATGAGGAGGCATCTCTGAATTGCCTCCTGTGTGACATCCTGTTAGCCTTCCTGCCACTTCCACTTAGCATCTCACTAGGCATGACTGCCTTGAAGCTAAGCACCGAGAATGAAGCCAGGTCTTGTTTACAGCTGTGTGGAGATGTGGATGCATACAGGGTATGACATTTCAGATACTCCGGGTAACTTCAACATCCTCTTGACAAAAAGTTTCTGCTTTAATTCATCACTACTCTTTTGAATTTCAGGGCTGTCTGGTGAAACAGATTTCAGTGTATGTCCCACAAAGCTTAGAGTGGAAATAGTGAGTCATTAAGGTTTTCTAATGAACAAGCTAGCAAAATTGAATGAAAGTTGTAGAATGATTTTAATTCATGGACTATGAAAACAGAAAGCATAGTTCTGTGAAACTGACTACTCTCTACTGGTGTGAATTGAAGATAGGTTTGAGATAAAGATTTTTATCTCAGTGTACATTTTTTATACTATAGTCTGATATATGCATTGATATTAGTAAACCTAGGACATAGTCCAAACTAATTTCAGGCCTTCTGATTTTTGGCATGAATTAAGGCTGATATCTAAATCATTTGTTTAGTGGTGTGAGATGCAAAATGCTCTTAGAACTATGATGCAACATAGAATTCAAAATACCTGCATGTTTGCAATGCACTAATTCATCCTTGGCCTTTTTCTCAACCCTGCTGATAGTGAAATGCCCAGGAGCTCGCTGCCCTATGGGTAAGATGCAATGCTTTTGGTGCTTCCATCATTACCTTCACTAGAACCATCAAGACTTCTTCCTCTTTGTCTCTTACACAATTATGTATTGATCACCCTTTCAATCATGACTCTTGAAAGGGAAGCTTCACTCCTAAATTCTAGTGTGCTTAAATCTCCTTGGAGGCAGCATCTATTGTCTGCTCCTCCTTGCTAGCTCCACATTCCTTTCTATACTTACTGCTTTATTTTTCCCAGATCAAATATTATAACATGACTTTCATGACAGTTTTCTTAGTTCTCTGTTCCATTTTCTGAAACAGAAACTCCATAATACAGAGAGGTTTGGGATGCCTTATTCACTGTTGTTTCCTAAGCATATAGAATGATGCCTAATGTGAAGTAGATAATTAATATGTATGTTTTGATTACATCTATTGGTGGGATTACTAAAACTATAAATGATGTTTAAATACATATTTAGAAAACATTTGAACTTGTAGCATATTACATATAACTTAGAAATATTAAATATGATAATATCTATCTAAAGTAAATATCACTAGATAAGAAATTAATATTTAAGTTATGCAATAAACCAGTGATCTGTGATATTTAGTAATTATAAAATACAAATATTAGGGTACTTTCTGTTCCCCAGAGACAATGATACATAATATATATTCCTACATTCAGATATTTGAAAAAACTATTAAGTAAATGCATCAGGTACTTAGATGACCAAAGTACAGAGCAAATGTAATCTAAATAAAACTAAAATTGTTTTTCACATAAGAAGTACAATTAAAGTAATTGTGATTTGTTTGTCAAAGATGTTTCAGATTTAGGCAGCAAAAATCTGTTGACTTATGTGTGGAGTATAATGATTTGCTTATTATATTTGATACTAAGGGACTCATGAAGTATAACCAATCTGACAAAATCCAGAAAATTTCTTTTGCTTAGAGTTTCCATTCATGGCCCTCAAACACAAACATACATTTGTATCCCTGAGAGCTCAGCTAAAATGAAGATTTTGATCCAAAAGATTTGAGGTGGGTCTTCAAACAGCATTCCTAAGGAATTCATTCCTAGTTATATTGGTAAGGCTAAGAAACCATGGACTACATCCAGAGCAGCAAAAATAGAGACAACATCAGAATAATCTGAATCAAATGTAATTACAAAATTGAACAGTGGATTTCAACTAATAAGCCACACTAATCATTGATTAAAATTCATTTTATTTTATTATTTAACAAATGGCCCCTAAGAATGGGCTTAAAGGAATTCCCCCTAGCCTTACAATCAAGAAGCACTTTCTCAACCAACCCAAACGGCTCTGTGATATAAAACGTGGACATGGGGAGATTACAAATCTTTCCAGCTATATGGTTTCTATATGCTCATTATCCTTCCTAAGTACCCACAGGGTTCCTGTACAACACCAGGTGTTATACAAAAGAGAATTTAACAGAATCACTTATCTCCCCTCCAAGCACCAACCAACCAGGCCACATCCGAGATACTGAGCTGTAAAACCTGATAATATTTTTATATGACCCTCAGGTCATTTTGAACAACTTCAAGAGTCTTATTAAGGATTTAGAGAGATTTTCAAAGGGGGATTCTTAGTGAAGCCTCTTTTAAATCTGGTCTTTTACCAAATCCCTACTAGGCAAGTCACTGAAGTTTTAAAGCATTCATAACCTGAAAGAGATGAAAAAATTGATTTTAACAGCATTAGAATAATATATATAGATATGAACAAAGAATGATATTTTATTGTAATTATAATAGGCAGTATGCAACCAGAACAGGAATCAAAAATCAATTGCTGTGTTATAAAGAAAAAAATGATCTGGAAACAAAATCAAAATAAAAACCATGTCTCTTTTACAAGCCTACTTTGTTGACATGCATCTCAATCAGTTATGAACCATGATATAAAATGAAAGCAAATTGGTCCCCTGTGAGAGCAACTTCATCTATGTGAGACTGCAGCACAAAACATATTCAAAATACTATATGTTTGCATTGACACATATGTGCACAATTTCTGCAACCGTGAAGGTCCAAAGCATAAGACAGAGGGGAAATGTGTTTGCTTTGGTTTGAATGGATTGGACATGAATGGAGAGAAGCACAAATAAGGCCCTGAACACCATGCTTGGAATCTAGAGAATGTCACGTTTAATTTGAGTGTGGTTAAGTATGAATATTATAGTTCAAGAATACTCATTTATAAAAATCATGATATGTATTTATTACCCAAAATTGGATATGGCCTTACCAGAAATTATCTACAGGTTAGATTTGCCTAAACAATCATTGGCAAGTAGAAGGATACTGAAGATCTGAGCAAAGAGCTCACCAGTGAGATTCTAAAAGACTGAGAGTGATGGGATTTAAATATTTGCATCTATTTCTCTGTCACAGATCTATCATCTATTTGTCAACAATCTTTATCTATCATCTATCTATAACTATCTTCTATCTATATCCCTATCTATCTATCTATCTATCATCTGTTATCTCTTCATAACACTTTACAAAATTTCAACAAATAATATGAATTTGTAAATGATGACATGCTTATTTTCTCTGTAAGCTTTTAAGAGGGATTTCTTGAAAAAGAACTTTGTGGACTCTGCTAAATTCTATCAGCTAAACTTGAAGATTACAAAAAATAGAAAGCAATGCAAGGGTATATTAACTATGTGGCTCTATCTTAATATGCATTATCTTTCTTCTCCTGTTTTCTAATACCGTATAAAAAAATTAATGAGGAATTTACATATACCTCACCTTCTGCTTCATAGCATTAAACATGTTTTGTTGCTATATATCATTTCAAATACGGATCCTTTTAAATAGAAGAAGTTCTGGATAGGAGGACAAAATTACTCAACTCAACTAACTCTAACTATGATAATGACATAAAACATTTATCTCCTTTATGCTGGTTTAATGGCAGCATGATAACACAGAAAAGTGATCATATAAATTTAAAGGTATTGCTATGCCTGGGAAATGCTTAAATCACTCAAGGGCAAGGAACAAGGTGAGTAGAAATTTGGCAAGGTTCTAAAGGACAGAACAATATATTTCAAATTTGTGACCTGATGCCTTCTAAAACTTCAACAGAGTTGCAGAACTGACATACACCCATGGCCTAATGTCCAGAGGTTAGGGCTCTTGTTGTTTTGATTTACTTTTCCAAGTTTCTATAAATGTGTAGCTGAATATTACACTATTTTGTTATTTTTGTAAAATCTTAGGGATGGTAGGGTCAAAACATTGTCACATTCCACCATTTTCATTTAAGTTTTTGGTAGAATTTATGATTTATTGATTTTTAATTCCTCATTTTCTTATTGAAAGGTATTTTGAAATAGAAAATAATCATAATCACAATGTTAGTGATTGTATGCATCTTCTGAAATAGCAATTTATAAATTCCATTATGAAAAAGTCATGGTGATTATAAGGATTAATTCTAAGACAATATATACTAAAATATGAATTTTTAAGGAGATAAGAGGAAAGAAGAGAGAAGGAGGGTAGAAGGGAGGGAGGGAAGGAGAGAGAGAGAGGATTTCTCTGAAGTGTCACTTTAAATAATAATGTGGTTTCATTTAATTTTCAAAATTTTCTCTCTGAATCTGGCTGTGAAAGATTTTCAGCTCAGTGCAATTTTATGAATGTAAAATGACTTGAATTTTTCTCATACAACAGGGATCCACTCAACACAGTTTTAAGTCCCATATGCAAAATAATGACTGTTCTTACATTCCTCAATAAATTTTAAATTTAAGTTAAGCTATGAATTTAAATAGAGAGGAATAATGGCAACATTTTCAATGTTTATTTCATTGAACTTCTAAATTACTTTAAAATCATCAATTGGAAAAATTAAGAGTAGGCACAGCCCAAGTATATTAAACATGCAATAAACATTGAGCCAGGCACTCAATTATTTTGGAAGAAGTTAGTATTCAAGCTTCAAGTTTTATTATTCTTCTAGTATTTTAACTACAAATGATTCTGGAGAAGTCAAAGGTAATTTTTCAGCACTATGCAAAATGGTTTTGTGTATGTGTTTATACTATCTAATGAATTCTAATAAATTGCTATAGTCTACATCTTCTTTATTATTTTGAACTATTTATTTTCATTTTTGTGATTATAGTAAAATTGCATCATTTCCTCCTTCCTTTCCTCACTATATACTCCTTTCCCATATATACTCTTGCTCAGTCTCTTTCAAATTCATTGCCTCTTTTTCATTAGTTTATATATAATGTGTATATATATATAAACATTTGTATTCCTAAAAACATAAATATATCTTTCCCTTATAAGCATATATGGAAATATTTTCTTTTTATTGAAAATAGATTCTTCTCATATAATATATCACAACCATAGGTTCCCCTCCCTCCATCCTTCCCAGCTCCTCCTAAGTACCCACTCCTCCAAATCCACTTGGCTTCAGTTTGCTTTCAGGAAAGAGTAGACCTCCAAGAGAAAACTACCACAATGAGAAAACAAACACTAAAACAAGATACAATAAGAAAAGGAGAGAGTCTTCCTATCAAACAAGGCAACCCAATAGGAGGAAAACAATCCAGAGACTCAGAGACACACCCACTCACACTGATAGGAGTTTCACAACCAAGCTAACAGTCATGATGTGTATGCAGAGGACCTGGTGCAAACCCATGCAGGCCCTGTGCTTGCTGCTTCAGTCTCTGTGAGCCTATATGTGCCCTGCTTAGTTGATTCAATGGGCCATGTTCCCCTGGTGTCCTCCATCTCCTCTGACTCCTACAATCATTACATCTTGAGAATAAGAATTAACTCCAAACTCACTAATTTTAAGAATACAGCCCTTGCCGGGTGGTGGTGACACACACCTTTAACCCCAGCACTCGGGAGGGAGAGGCAAGTGGATCTCTGTGAGTTCGAGGCCAGCCTGGGGTACAGGGTGAGTTCCAGGAAAGGCGCAAAGCTACGCAGAGAAACCCTGTCTCGAAAAACAAAACAAAACAAAACAAAAAAAAAAGAATACAGCCCTTTAATTGCCATGTTTACTCTCCTGAACAACAGAAACAAGAATGCTAAGACTATAACAGCCCATGAGCTACCATCTTGATGTTTAGGCAGCTTCCTCTCTCTTATTTCAGTTTCTCTTGTAGACTGCAAGAATATATTTTAGAAATTCAGCTATATATAAAAGCTATACCTAGAAATTTCAAGGCATTTTTCTAGAGGAAGCCATTTATCAAGGAATATTTAGAGTTATTGTTTTTAATATTTCAGCTGTCTACTGCTATGAAATTCTTATGGGCCCATATACTACTGGACCATATTGGCAAACAGTGTAAGCTTATCAGATGCTGATCTACTAGGTAACTAACACCTCTTCAGGGCCTAGCAGACAAGCAGGCTGTAGATGTATAGCTCTGTTTCTTGTGAAAATGAAGCTCAGACCTCTCTTCCCCAGACAGAAAAATGGTATTTCAGAGCAACTGACTCAGAATAAAGAAGGTTTTTGCATATCCAGGTGGAGTAAAGGGTAAAGCATGATTTCTGACCAGGGCAGAGTCACATGGAAAGGAAAGAAAGAACAAGGCAGTTTTTCTGTAGATGGTAGACAGAGCCACATGGCTGGAGAGAAGACAGAAAGGCAGAGATTTTATCAATGGTGAGGCAGATCTCTTGTAGAGTTTTCTCAGAGCCAGGAGTAAAGGAGCAAGGGAGGAAAGATGCAGGACGAAGGAACAGAGGACAAAGATGAGATAAAAAACAT
The DNA here is from genome assembly GCF_004664715.2 of Peromyscus leucopus. NCBI lineage: Eukaryota > Metazoa > Chordata > Mammalia > Rodentia > Cricetidae > Peromyscus > Peromyscus leucopus. The sequence goes on from NC_051081.1 coordinate 13,096,494, forward strand.
AAGGGCTTAGTTATTACTAGAGGTATGAGGGAACAGAAAAAGTAGGTACGGAGAGGAAGTGAATGTCAGGACAGAACTGAAATTGTATAGATAGAATTTTGTCCTAGAGAAATAAAGTAAACAAATACAGAGCATGGTGAACACAGATTCTTTTCCCTCAGATAACCCCATACTGGACATAGTGCCTTCCTCAGGACTCTGGGAGGAATCTTCTCAGGACAGGCCCTTAGGAAAATTCCATTAAGTTTCTTTTGATTGACAGTCTCTCTGGTTCTCTTGCCCCTTTCTCTTCTTTCTTCTCCAGTCTGTTTTTCCTCCTCCACTTTTGTTTCCATGTTTATGTAACTGCTACCTGCACGTTTACTCGAAACCCATTTGTATAACCCACATAATAAGTGCTTTCCTGTTTTTAAAAATCAGTTGATTTCTTCTTTTTTAAGTTTGTTTTATTCATCTATTTATTTTACATCCTAGTTGCAGCCTTCCTCCCATCCTCCCTTCCCAGACCTCCCCTCCCATCTCCTCTCCCACCCTCAATCCCCTTCTCTTTTGTCTCCATCCAGGAAAGAGCAGGTCTCCCATGAGTATTAACCAAACATAGCATATCAAGTTTCAGTAAGACTAGGCACTTCCCCATGCATTAAGGCTGGGCAAGGCAAGCCAGTATGATGAATAGGGTCCCAAAAGCCAGTAATGAGTCAGAGACAGCCCCTGAGTACCACAAGAGGAACAAGCTAGACAACTGTAACATGCATGCAGAGGGACTATGTCAGTCTCACGCAGGCTCCCTGGTTGTTGGTTCAGTCTCTGTGAGCCCCTATGAGCCTGGGTTAGTTGATTGTGTGAGCCTTCCTGTGGTGACCTTGACTTCTCTGGCTCCTACACTCTTTTTTTTTCTACCTTCTCCTATGCAGGATTTTGGAAATCACCCTAATGTTAGACTGAGGGTCTCTGCATCTGCCTTCCATCTGTTCCTGGATGGTGTCTCTTTGATGAAAATTGGCTTAGTCACCAATCTGGTCACAGGAGACAGCCAGTTCAGGCTATCTACCCGCTATTGATAGGAGTCAGTTATTCTAAGGAGTTTATGTTATAATTTCCAATTTTCAAAAGACTAAACTCAGGATCTCAGAAGTTAAACGAAGGAACTAAAACAGAGATTAGAGCTTGATTCCAGCTGCTTCTGCTTTTCAGGACAAACACTGTTATTATTTTTGTTTACTGTCACTATTTACATAAACTGACAGTGAACAGGGTTATGAGTTATTTGTTAGAACATTCCCTTGGGGAATAATTTAAACATATTCTCTGAATAAAGATCAATGAGTTTACTAGGTCATTGGTCACCATTTTTAGTTTATTGCCTGAGTATAGAGCATCACTGTATGAGAGAATCCTATCTAAATTTGTAATCCTTTTCAAATATCAATTAAGGTGATTTTCAGAAATAGTTTTGTGTTATTTTACTTCCATATTTATATTGCTCTGCAGTTTTATCACTTCTCAGAACAATGCTATGAAGTAGAGCCTAGTGTTAACACAGAGTTGGAAGTGAGAAAGTGCAGCGCAAAAGAGTTAGATGACTTTCTAGATCTAGCTCACAGAAATATGAATGATAAAGAAATTTCCAGGAACACTAAAGCAAACTATGTTATGTGATTTTTACAGGACTAGAAGTTTCCCTCAAGCTGAGGTGGAAGTGGTTCCTCATCTCCACATCTAGCTCTAAGGACAGTTATTTACTTGATGTCCAAATGATGTTTTATTCCTTGACAAATTTTCTTCTGTATCCCTTATTTTTATTAGTGCACATTCTTTTTATGGAGTTAAATCATACTATTCATATCATGAATGGATTTTTAAATTATTAATAGGATTTCATGTTGATAAACTTTCTTTTTTTTATACTTCAAAATCATAAAAAGATGGTTGCTATATTTGATTCCACCCCCCACCCCCGCATGACAACCAAGGAATAAATAGAAAACTTCTTTCAAATTAATGAAACATATTGCACCACCAGGAGCTATTCCTATATTTTGCAGAAACACTGCAATGCTAAATTTGAATATTTATGAATAAGCACGGTGCTACATTATTCTATATTCCTCCATCTAACAAAGTGGCTTCATCTACAAAGATTATTTAAAAGGAAGTTACCTAATAATGGAGTCACTAAAACCTAGGAGATCCAGTCCAAAGGAAAATAAGTGAGCTGAGCACCTGAAGGAGGTTGAAAGACCTGTTCTTAGTTTCAAAGTTTTTAATTTCATTTTAAATTTCAAATTTAATAGAATGTGTTCTTTAACAATTCCATGTGTATATTCCCATCTTCTACTCTCCCCCATCTCCCTTTCACCCCCATCCACCCACTTTCTTCCTTTTGTCTTATTCAGGTTTTCTTGTTTTGTTCTGTGACCCACAGACAATCTATTAAATACCCATTGGAGCTTAGTTGGGTCACTAGTGAAAATGCAACTTGCTACAATGAGACTCCTTCCCCACAATACATAATCCAAGAACTCAACAGGGAAAGGTATGGTACCAGGAACCTTTCCTCTCTCGGTGGCTGATTATTGACAGGACCAGTCTTGTGAGGGCCCAATGAGTACAGTCAGCAACAGCTACTGTTAATTCAGGATCACAATAGCTGTGTTAAGCGTAAAAGATACTTCCCAGTTCCTTCCCTTATCTTTCAGTTCTTATATTCTTTCTGCTCAGGTATATTGTTCATTACTTTTATAGATCATTAATGATATTGTTTCATTTATGTATTTTTCAGAACTTTGTCATTGGTGCACAGGAAGGCTATAGATTTTTGTGTGCTACTATTATATCTTACCAATTTACTTAAAGTATTTACCACTTTCCTGAACAACATTACTACATTGACCACATTACCATCCTCCTATTTCTCAAAATGAAATTTTGGGAATCTCATGTATAGAATCACATCATAAGAATATGAAAATAGATATTTTTTGACTTCTCATATTTGTATGCCTTATATGTCATGACCTTGCCTTATTGCTCTAGCTAAGATTTCAATAACTGTATTGAGTAGAGTGTACAGAGTAGACAATCTTTTCATGTCCTTCATATTTCTGGGAGCAATTGAAGGTTTTTTTCCTTTAGTATTATGTTGGCTCTAACTTTGCATATATAACGTTCATATGTTAAAGAAACTCTCTGCTTCCCTTCTCTCTCCATTACTTTTATCATGAAGGAATTAATGGTGGATTTTGTTAAAGGGTTTTACTGAGATAACTATGTGATTGATTTCTTTGAGTCTATTTATGGGACAAATTATATTTATGATTAACATTTGTTGAAATATTCCTGTACCTCCAAAAAAGGCAACTTGATCATGTTGAATTATTTTTATATGATCTTGAATTTGATTTGGAAGTGTTGTAGTGAGGATTTTTTGCATCTTTGGTTAGCAGAAAAACTGGTCTATAATATTCAGGTTATGTTTTATTAACTTCATAAAAAACAATTTGAAAGCATTCTTTTCGATTTGACAGATAACTTTGAAAATCATTGACTTTGATTCTTTGACTGTCTGGTAGAATTTTTCAGTTGAACCCACACAATCCTTAGCAGTTTATGTTGGAACATATTTTAGTAATACTCAGTCTTGTGACCAAGTATTAGACGGTTCAAGTTACTTATTTATATTGTGGTTTAATTTTACTAGACCATACACATCTAGAACATCATGTATTACTTCTAGATTTTGCAGTTGTGGAGAATGCAAATTTTTAAAATGTGACCTTGTGATTTTTTTCTGAATTTCAATGGAATCTGTTGTAATGTTTACCATTGTCATCTCTTATTTTGTTATTTTGGGTCCTATTCTTCTTTAGTTTGATTTATCCGAGGTTTCTGTTAATCATGTTTACCTTTTAAATACCCAACACTGTTTCATTGATGGTTTGTGTAGTTCTGTTTGTTTCTATTTAATTTATTTCTATCCTTATTCTAATTGTGGGTCCCCATCTATTACTAATGGGTTTAATTTGTTCTTGCTTTCTCAAGGTCTTAAGGTGTATTATTAAGCTATTTATTTTAGTTCTCCTTGATTATATTTTAATTTAAGCACTTAGTGCTATTAATTTTCCTGTTTTGATTGTCTTAAGTGAAATCACTAGGTTGTAATGTATAGTGTTTGCATTTTCATTAAGTTATGGAAATTTTTAAAAAAAATGTTTATTGAGTTTTTTTCAGTATATTGTTTTGTAATATTCATGAATTTGTGTATTTTCAGCAATTCTTTTTTTCTGTCATATATCTAGCTTTCTGACACCATGGTTAATACAATACAAAAACATACTTCATTTTTCTATATTATTTTAGAATTTCTTTATGCCTTATATGAGTAATTTTGGAGGAAATTCTATGAGCTGCGTGAGAATAATGTTTATTTTTTTAGTGTTTGGGTGATGTAGATATCTGTTAGATCCATTTGAAATACGGCAATTCCAATGTTTCTTTTATTTATTTATTTATTTTTTGCCCAGAATATTGAATAAATTTAGGCATTTAAGTCACTAAATATTAGTATGTTGGGATTAACCCATAGCTTTTCATTGAATAATATGATTTTGTGAATTGGGTACAAATGATTTTGATGTTTGATTGATTAGAATTTTAAAAGGCTCATGGTCAATTTTTCCTTAGATGAGTATATAGTAATCTTATAATGACTTCTGACTTATTTGGGTTATAACTATATCTTGTCAGATATTAATATAGGTTTATTTATGTGATTCCTAATTCCATTTGATTGGTAGGGCTTCTTTCATCCTTTTATAATAAAATAGTGTCTATCTTTGACGGTGAAGCTTATTTCCTGGACACAATAGAAAGTGAATCATGTTTTGTAATCCAATCTGCTAGTTATTTTTATTGATTTTTATAATTTATATTATTTATTGAATTCATATTCAGTTATTTGAAAATAATTTATATCATGTTGCTGCTTTTAATAATATTTTCTTATCTCCCTTCTGATTAACTCTTTTGCTATTGTTTTTATCCTGAGACTGCTTAAGTGTTCTGGTCCTTCTCTTCTATCGAAGATTTCATTCTAATATCCTCTGGAGTGCTAGCCTGATCTGATGCACATACATTTTTCTTTTCTTTTCTTTTTGTTTTGTTTTGTTTGTTTGTTTTTCAAGATAGGGTTTCTTTGTGTAGCCCTGGCTGTCCTGGGACTAGCTCTGTATACCAGGCTGGCCTTGAATTCACAGAGATATATCTGCCTTTGCCTCCTTAGTACTGGGATTAAAGGCATGTACCACCACTGCCCAGCAGCCACACATATATTTCTTTATCTTTTTTTCTCATGGAGAATTTTATTTAGCCTTCAGTTGTAATAATTTCTAAGTAGAATATTCTTGGTTGGTATTTGAATTTTTTTGGAACTTAGAATACATCTTTTGGAGTACTTTTGTCTTTAAAATTCTATCAGATAAGTCCTACCTTCATATGTGACTTGGTCCTTTTATCTAGAAGCCTTCAATATCTGTAAGAGATTTTTTTATTTGTTGATGTGACAAAATACCAGTAAGAAAAGCAACTTATCGGGGAAAATGTTCTATTTTAGCTTACAATATCAGAGAAGATACATTCTGTGTGGAAGGGAAGGCATGCCAGTCAAGAAGTGGTCAAAGCAAATTTCATTCACAACCATGAAGTACAAAGGTAAAGACCTCAAAGCCCACCTCTGGGCATGTACTTCCTCTAGCAAGGGTTCAGCTGTTGAAGGCTCCATAGCCTTCCTAAGTAGCTACACCAAACTGAGACGAGTCTTCTCAGGATATCTCTCATTCAAGCTATCCCATGCCAGCATCTCTCCATTAGGCCAATGACTATCTTGTGACATAAAATCCATTTAGGCCAACTTCAAGAATCTTCCTAGTTTTTAACTTTCTCCAAAAGTCTGAAGATTCTTTTGAGACTTACAGCAATCTTTTAATTGTGACTCATCTTTCTACACACACACACACACACACACACACACACACACACACACACACAATCTACTTCCAAATTACAATGGCACAGAATATATATTTTTAATTTCAAAGGGGAATAATAAGCACATAGTGAGGAAATATTGAACCAAAACAAGATGAAAACACAGCAAGGGAAATTACCAAATCCTGTAGCTTTATATCTAGTTACTGGAACATCAGATTAAAATATCTCAGGTGGCTTTGTCCTTCCAACTTTATTGCCTACGACACGTATTTCTCTCTTGACTAGTTCACTTCCTGTATATAAGTCTCCTTTGAAGATGTAGCATAGCTCTGGCACTCCCAATAACTTGGAATCTCTATCGCAACCTAGGCTTTACTTTGCAGCTTCATAAAATGGATCTTAACAGCTTCTTCATAGGAATCCCAACCCTGACACATGTTACCTGGCCTCAACAGACTTCTGAAAGCAGAGAGGAACTATTCATGACCTCCTCAATCTTGCATCTTTCATGCCTCAAAAACCAGAGGGACTCATCACAAATGGTACTCCACTCTCAATCTTTCATTTTAATTTTGAGTAACAATTTACTATTCAGGTCAAATTTATCTCACTACTTTAAATATATCATAAAGTGTTTAATTCCAATAATTATTAAAATTAGAATATGTTGAAATTTGATTTAGTGTTTGTATAAAGCTATCCTCCTTATTTAAATCACTGAAAATCGCTTATCTGTTTTACCTGTTTGCATGAAATAATGAGCACGGTCACTGTGTGAGCCTGTGGTGTTTGTGTAGGTACAATGTCCTTTGTGTAGCCCTATGCCAGAGTTGAGAAAATGACTGCAATCTCACCATGTTATAAGTGGGGGATATTAATAGTTACTTAACTGTGAACATATTATATGGATTATTTAATGTAAAGGAGGTTGTTTTAGACTGCTATAATTTCTATTCTCTTTTCTTTGCCATTGTAATTTTCTTCACTTCTTGAGAGTACAGCTTTTTAATCTGCTAACATAGCTTACCTCAAAATGTATCTATTACTTTGCAAATTTTGAAAGAAAGCTTAGAAAATGAGTAGGCAGCTTCTCCCCTATTGTTTACTGCCTTAGGAAAGGAAGCTTATTAACGTACATGTATAATGACTCTGGATACTCCTTTTTAAGTTGATTCCTTTGTTCATTTAAACCGCACTCAGAAGAAATAAGGATTAAATTCTTTCCTTAGTCTTTTTATAATCATATGTGAAATATAATGAACGACTGATAATTGAAGAGAAACAGCAATTTAAACAATCATGCAGACTGTGGTTATTAAGAACATTTACCTAGCATGTGCCAAGTACTTGGGTCCATCTCTACCATTAGATTAAAACCAAAACAGTTTTTAAAGAAATCTTTGATGATGTTTTGCCAGTGTTGACAAAAGAACACCATCATTCAAGATCAAACAGTCCCATAGTAAATGTATGAGGGAGTTTTCAATGCTCCAAAGCACATATTTTGTGGTCATATGGAATGAATATTTTATAAACTGAATATTCTTCTTTTCACTGGTATAATGTTGATTTAAATTTTGTTAAATTAATATTCTTTACACATAATATACAGATGCCAATAGTTTTCTACAGGTGAACATTGTGATGACTTACTAAACTGTCCCATGTCAAACAAGAATAAAGTTCCATGCATAGAGGTTGTTCAGTAAATTCTTTGGCAGCTTAACCTAGTAGTGAAAAATGCATCTAAAATAGGATACAGATACTAACTCTTCTAAGCCTTGAGTTGGGGATCCCAGTTTCAACATACAGAAATGTATATAGTAAGTTTCCAAGTATTTTGTTAGTCCTTATTAACATGTTCTGACTTCACAGAAATTGTGCACAGAAAATAAGAGAAGGATAATCCAAACTTGCCAAGTTATTTTTTTCCAATGAGGTCTGAGGCAAAATATTTTCCATGATTAAAATATTAAATTTGTTGTATTGAATTAATATCATGAAAAAATTCACTTTAGTGGCATGCAGACACATATATCTGATTTGATATTTTGTGACTACCTAGAATGTTTCAAAGTATGTATAAATACTTTGTCAGATTGATCATATAGGAGATTTTGACATTTTATTAAATATTAACTACTCAGCATATAATAATTACCTTACTTTCTGCTACTTTGTGTTGAAGTAAATTGTGCATCACAGCACACTGAAAATGACTTGCTACTATGTCATTTTCAAACCTAAGAATTCTCATAAACAAAAATTTTCTTATAATTTGCATCAAATCCATTTAATGGCAATCGTGCATTGAAGATGTGAGGTTCTGCACGTCTTCCCTTTTCAGTTTATCATAATTCCTCACATGCTCAAGCTCAGCAGTAGTTTAAGGGTAAGTTATTTAAGGCTGCCATGGAATCTAAGTAAGAATGTTTTATAATGTGCAGCACAGTGCTATTACCTTCTATGTCTGAGAAATTAACAATACTTCTATCATACCAAGCTCTAACTAAATATTTTTCAAGCTTCATTTGTATTTCTGCTAAGAGCATCTTTTGATAAATAAACTTTATATGATTAATAAGAGATATACTCTGTCTTATTAAAGCAGAAGAGATTTCGGGGTTTTTATTCATACTTGTATACTTTATGCTTTATACTCTAAAAGGTGTCTAAAACAATAAGAGACTTAGTTGTACTTATGAAAATTTATTAAGATACCCCAAAGTTCTGTCTGTCTATACATACCATTCACTACCCAAAACTTGTGTAAAGTGGTGTTTGAATAGTCAATAGCATCTCACACTTCCCCAAGCATGCTGTCAATCTTTCCATTAAAAAAAAGTTGTCACTATTCCTTCTTTGACATGTCAAGAGTAAGTCCAAAGGGCATTGCTTACTCAAAAATTTGAAATTCCATTGTGGTTCTCCTAATGATTTGTCTTGCTCTCACTTTTTCCAGCATATGGATATCCCATGTGCCAAAAGAAATGAAAGATAAAACGATGAATGATGTGTGTGGACATCACACTTGTCATAAGCATTTATCATCATATCCTCAGAAATAAAGCAATATATGTTCGTTCCATCAAGAATTTCTCCCCAGATAAATTGTGTATGGAACAGAGACTGTTTTGATGGAAGCAGTTATTTTTAAACTCTCTGGTACTTCACTCTCCCAGGCTCCATTATTTTTGTATGAGTCATGCTGGAGTTGTTTTTTAAATGCGATAGCATGGTGAGAGAACTGATGTAAGTTCTACAGTAGCATATGGATACAGGTAGGCAAGCTTATATTTAACTGGACTGATTAAAACCTGTGGCTCAAAGTTAAAAGCTGCAATGTTTCTAATTAAAAGGTTTTAGTTATTTCAAGCAATTATGCACCAAACATTTGATAAAACAATCTATAATACTAAAGGTAAAATATAGAGTAGTATGTTTAAATATGAACAGTGTCAGGTGACTTCTAAAATAGCACTTTAAAATAATATGAAATCATATCAACTTTATGATATATGATCATATATAAATATGTACACATATATTTTTTATGAAAAAACCATCAAATTACTGTTAATGTATTGTTAAAATAATACTAATAAAACCAATTTTTTTTTCAGTTTTCATTTGGACTTGTCTTTCTTCACACTAGAAATTATGAGATAATATACATTTTATACTTGTGTGACTCTCCAACAGCCAAGACAAGAAATAACATGTTGACCTGAAACAGTCCCTATAGTGACACCTTCTATTGCATTCTTCTCTTCTTTATAGGTATATCACTTGTTGAGAAGGAAGACTTCATCTGCTCACAAAGTGTCATGTCAGCCTCTCACCTTTTTGCAGATTCTTAGGATGGAGGCTAGGTTATATATTATTTATGACACAACTATGTTATTTTGGCAACAGGAGTTTTGTACTTCCTTTTCTTCAGTGTGTTATTGTAAACCTGGAGAGGAAGCATGGATGCTGCGAAGAAATTTGTGCCTACAGTAGACCTGTCAGGTGAGGGACTTGGAGCTTAGAAAATGATAATATTTTGAGAAATTTCAGGGAAACTTCCCTCTCTGGCTAAAAGAAGACAAAATCTGTATTACTTCTACTACCAAATATATGAATCCTTGGTTTCAGAAGGAAACACTATTTATTTCAAGGCAAACTGATTTATAGCACATTGAAAATACATTCAAAAATAAAACTATGTGTCAATACTTCTGTTCTGAAGATCTGAAAATCAAACGAGCCTCAGAGAGACTGTCCTCTAAATCTGCTGAACTAAATTTATCAATCATCTATCATCTATTTATCTATCTATCTATCTATCTATCTATCATCTATGTATTATCTAGCATCTATTATTTATCTATTTATTACCTGTCTCCTATTCATTTTATGTATCTCTAAATCTATCATCTAAGTATCTACGAATCTATGTATTATCTACCTATCATCTGTGTATCTATGTATCTACCACCTATCTGCCATCTTTTTTATTTTTCCTTTTTTGTTTTTTGAGACAGGGTTTCTCTGTTTAGCTTTGGCACCTTTCCTAGAACTCACTCTGCAGCCTAGACTGGCCTCCAACTCACTGAGATCTGCCTGCCTCTGCCTCCTGAGTGCTGGGATTAAAGGCGTGCACCACCACTGCCCAACAATCTGCCACCTTTCGTTGGCAACCATTGACACTTTTGATTACAATGATTTATATTTTCTATTTTTGTGCCAATAAAAAAACTATGAACCATAATTGAATTGTAATATATAATCAAGTAAGGTCAACATCCCCATCTTCTAATGTTGTTTCTGGGAGATTCTAGCTCATAGCTGTCTGCCATAAAATTTTAAAAACATCACCTCTGCAGTTTTCACCTAGCTACCCCCAAAAATATTAAAAACTGTACTGAGACATAACTAAAATTATAAAGTCATTTGTGAAGAAAGATAACTTTACAGAACTAAAAATTTTAACATTTAAACATATCTTCATTAATAAAACATTTTTAACATACTTTAATAAGAATTTGTACACATTTAATTAGAGTGCCTCACATTTATTTTGCAGTTTTTTTTTTTTTTTTGGTTTTTCAAGACAAGGTTTCTCTGTATTGTTTTGGTGCCTGTCCTGGATCTTGCTCTGTAGACCAGGCTGGCCTCGAACTAACAGAGATCTGCCTGGCTCTGCCTCCTGAATGCTGAGATTAAAGGCAAGTGCCACCACTGCCCAGATATTTTGCAGTTTTGAACTAAACTATTATCTCTAAATTTTCATTTCCTGGATGGCTAATAACAAATATGTAGAATTATAATTCAATTAAATTATTTCTTTTATACCATTCAGTGAAGGCGTTTTTTGGCTGTCAACTTAACTACATCTAGAATGAACTACAATCTAGAAATGGAGAACGTATCTGCAAGAGATTTTTGCTTGGTTTGAAGTCAGTGAACCTACTTCCAGCTTGGATCTTTGTGGGAGGAAGACAAAAAACTTGGATCCAGATTCTGAGGCAGAACACACATGCCTTTTATCTCAATTATTAAATAGGAAGACACATGTCTTTAATTTGGATCTTTAGGCAGGAAGACATGCCTTTATTCTGGGCCACACCTCCTGTAAGCCTATATAAATGAGGTCATGGAAGAAGGAAGCTTTTGCTCTTTGTCTGTTTGCCCTTGCCTTGCTAGAAAGGCCATTTCTTCACAGGTATTAGACCCTACTTTTTCAGGATTCCAGCATCTATTGAAGGCCAGCTGAGAATTCCAGCCTTGTGGAGTGAAAAACTTCTGGATTCTTGGGCTTTCTGTTAATAGTCTGCCATTGTCAGTTTAGTAGTTGGACCACAGTTTGTTAGTGGTTCTAATAAATCTTCTCTTTTATTTTTAAAGCTTTCCCTTCTGTTCTTGACTTTTCAACTGGCCTGAATGTTGTTTTCAATGTGGAAGGAAATCTAGTTTGGTGGATTATTATTTTCCTGTTTGTTTGTTTTTTTAAAAAAACCACTTCAATATTTTTATTCATTAATTGATTTTAATATTTTAGCAAATGTCCTTCTGCAGCATAGATAATTCTCTTCTTATATTTCCATGACTGCATTTTGCTGTGCTGTTTTTGCAGGGAGTGTATGAGCTTCAACGAGGTAGGCATTTTCAACATGTCCTGTGTTCTCTGGTGAATCTCCAGTGCTTGAAGAATGACTGGCACAAAAAATGACCAAGAAATATTTTTCATTAAACTGAACATTAGTTGTGTGCATCCTTTCATTTATTATAAAAAAGCACATAATATTGCACACTAATCTGCTAAAGTACTGAATTACGTGCCTATATTTTCTATTGCTAGACTAGCCTTGCTTTGCAAAACATAAAAAATTCTCTCAGGGACAGGATTGTAAAAGTATAGCAAACATTGTTATGTCCTAAAATTGGTAGGAGGTATTAGGCTGAAATTATCCCTTAGGAAAACAACTCTATTTCATTTTTTGTCTTCTGCTTTCAGATCTGAAAGGTAAGGGATGATGCTGTATATTATTGCATACAAAATAGGAATATGTATTCCAAAGTCTCTGCAAATTTCTATTTCAAATCAATGCATGAGGAGATGGGAAAGTAGGGTAAATCCAAGGCCTGGTATTTAATTAATCAATGTGTTGGAACTGTCTATACTCACTCCTTCTACACAGTCTCTATGGGGGAAATCACTTCTGTTTTAGTTTAACGATATAGGATGAAATTGTCTTAAAGACACATTCCAACCTTAATATTACTGGATTCTTCAAATAAAGTATTGTTTTTGTTCTTGTTGTTGTTTTAAAATTGAAGAGAAGGCCTTAATTATTTTCCCTTATTAATATATTTTACTGTTTTCCTTTTGCATTGCAAATTATACTGCAAATGCTCTTATAGCTTGGATCTTTTCAAATAGTCTTCAAGGATTTCAGCACCAGGCTCATTTATGCTGCCTGTAAATTTTGTGCCAGGAGTGAAATCCACATGGGCACATGTGGGGGACCATCCCACCCCCACATTTCCCCAGGGTACCCTTGAGCAGGAGCAGCAAAGAATATTAGATAGAAAGATAGCAAGAGAGCGAGAGACAGAAACCCAGAAGAGCATAGAGGGCCCCTTCTGTCTCTACTCATGTGCCTTTAAAGGAATGCCAAAGAGTTGAGCAAAAACCTCCCAGCGGCACAGCCAAGTACAGACCATACCAGATACTTGTAACATTGCATGTGGTCAAGCCATCTCCTAATGCTGCCCTGCTGTATAAAGGAATCTCAGATCTCACTAGGAAACCTCTGTGAACTCCAGCAGGCAAGGACTCTGCACTAACTATAAGACCCACAAGTCTCAGCTTCCACTACTGAGGCCTGACTTCATTCTCAGGCAACTTTTCGACTAGATGTATGGGTGCTGTTCCCTACTGTGGTCAGAAAAGTGTCTTTATTGCAATGGATAGTGGTTAAAGCAGAGACTCACTGTTGTTGAAAGTGCTAAGAAGAGTAGACCACGAGTGCTCAGCCACAGATAGGATGTCTTTATCATCTCTACATCACCACCACCTTCAAGTCTCAGGGAATATTGAAAAGAGTAGAAAAAATGAATGCAGGAGCTTGATGTTGTTGAGGATGACTGTGGAATGTTACCTTTTGGACAAGAAATGACTGTGGCACACATAAATTCACAGATCTATGTTTCCCTGCAAAAGAACAAGTCAGTTAAAATCCCAGCATGAAAATTAAAAGCCTTCTCAGGTCCCACTTCTAGCTGAGAGACTATTGGTAATTGATGGTTGCTGGAAAAATGAAAGTCACTTATCTCCTAGGTGTGGCTACTAGTAGGTTTATCAATTCTCAATGGATGACACCACATCCATGCACATATAAGAAGACATGAAGTTTTGAGAAAAAAAAAATGATGGGAGAGGATTCATGGGGTCAGTTAGAAGAGGATGTAATTAGCAGATATGATTAAGATACATTGCATACATGCATGAAATATTCAAAGAACAAATCATAACAAAAGTCTTCTAATAGATTGTATAGATTGTGTGTTGTTTCACATATGAATAATTTTTAAAATACTTACTCATTTATTTTCCTGTTTGGTGCTTTTATCTGATCATATGTTTGCATTTACAAGAATACCAACTTGGTATTGCTTTGTAAACCCTACACATGATAGATGCATCAGGCAGAAGTGAGAATTTTCATGTTTCATGGCAAAATATACAGGAGTTACACACAGACATATATGCCCACATAATCAGTGACAAGCTTTCTAGCTTGTTTTTTAGAGACAGTAATGATGAGGAAAGTATTTATAATTTGTTTTTGATAAACTGCATCTACTTTTCAGAAACCAAAACGTATGATTTTATTGTAATAATCAGAATAGCAAATCTGACTTTGTAGGTGAAAATGGAAGTTACTAATAAAACCATTCAGGCTCCGTTGATGTCCATTTCACTTACTGGAGACATGGTTTTCTTTTACTGCCATCTGACATATTTTTGGCTTTCTGTGAGAGAAACTTTTATACTCACTGACGATTCATTATATCAGTGACATATATTTGATTTTTATTAACATTGCTTAGTTACAGAAGAAAAGTAAAGCCAGAATATACATGCCAGTACTTTTACCTAAATCCCCTGTGTGTGTGTGTGTGTGTGTGTGTGTGTGTGTGTGTGTGTGTGTATGTGTGTGTGTTCATGTGCATGTGTAATGTAAACATATGATGCATGTGAATCAATCTCTGATTTGGGGCCCAAAGCAAATTCATGCCAACTGCTAATCTTTATGACAACTCTACCTGTTTTTGAAAAAAAAAAAAATGCTTTCTTTCAGAGATAATACAAAGTTTACAATGCACAAAATACCAGCTCATGAAATGACACTTCAACCCATTCACTTTTTTTTTTTTTTTTTTTTTTTCTGGTTTTTCGAGACAGGGTTTCTCTGTGTAGCTTTGCGCCTTTCCTGGATCTCGCTCTGTAGACCAGGCTGGCCTCGAACTCACAAAGATCCGCCTGGCTCTGCCTCCCGAGTGCTGGGATTAAAGGCGTGTGCCACCATCGCCCGGCTAACCCATTCACTTTTAAAGGGATGTCCTGTGTTTTTTGTGTGTGTTCTAATCTGTGATCTCTTGACTACCCTCTACGGGGACCCAGCTGGCCTTTTCACTCTGTCACCTCACTCCACCCTTCCTAATGCTTGGTGCTTGTGTTTGTATTTGGTAGAATTCCTTAAGGAAAGTTGTTGTTATCAGTACAAGGCTAGGAGATGTGAGCCTATTTTCTCTTTTCTACAGAGTGTTGGCTAGGCAGAGTCTATTTCAAGGCACATTGAACTCGCTGCATTTCCTGGTCACTGCTAAGGACTTGGAAGGTTAATATGCAGAAACAGATAGCATCCCGAGAAAGCATTTCAAGCTGAACAGAAATGACAAGGACATTTTTGAGATTTCTTGTTTGAAGGAAGTGAATACTGATGATGTGGGACCTTTACAATATTTCATTGTCAGTTTCATTTGTCAGGCCACCAAATGTAATTTATTTGTCTCTTCTCTAGAAACAACACCATTTAGAAAAGAAAAAAGTTCTTTCACGTTAACAACCAGGAATGTCTCCCTGAATACTATCCATACTATCCCAGAGGGTGGTGAAACTAAATATGTGTTGGTACACTGATAAGAGAACATGCTAATTGATTCTTTTGTTTTTCCTTTGAGAGTCACATTTAAAACATTGTATTTAAGCTTTTATCAGGACTAGAAATGACTCCTGCCACTGTCCAGCACAAAAAGTTAAATCTTATGTAAATTTATGTGCATATTGCAGCTGCTCCTTGGTTGCTGCTTAAAGTGCATGCTAAGAGTCTCCAGGCTGCATTCACATTTTAAGGAGGGCTGTAATCCACTTCTTGGATCTTAGATGCCTGAAGAGAAACTCTGAAGTCAAGGGGTCAGTTACATCTGGCAAACTGGACCTCATATTGATCTGCAAAGGAGATCAAAACTTTTGATCCACTGGAGTACATAACCTTCATACATTTAAAAAACAATGTGTTCAAACAAATGGTTACCTTTTTTGATGAAAAATTTTTGCTGATTAGGTTTAATAAATCATTCCAACTATAAAATTATAGAAATCCTCCCAGAGTAAGGAACTGAATGTGCCAAAGAATTTAGCTGTTATTCACTGAAATATATCAGGCCAAACTACAAAGTGAAAATTATAATAAGATATTACTTTATAATAATTCTTTTCTGCATTTTTCAATATTTAAGACAAATTTCAAATTCAAATTTATTTTGATCATATTCTCCCCCTTCCCCAAGTCCCTCCAGATTCTCTCCCTCTCACTACCCACCCAACTTTAAGTTCTTTCTCAAAAAAAAAAAAAAAATGAAAAAAAGAAAAACCCAATATGACAACAAAAACACCCAAACCAAGAAAACAAAATAAAACCACTTCCAAAAAGAACACAAACAAACAAACAAACAGACAAATGATGGAATCCAATTATATGTTGGGTAAACTACTCCTGAAATGGAGGTCTGTTCTGAAGTGTCACTACACTGGAGAAAACTGATTATCCCTCTCCCAGCAGGTATAAGCTATAGTTCAGTTGTTAGCATTTATCCTTGGGGCTAGGTTTTCACTCATTCATTCATTTATTCATTCATTTTTAAAAATATAACAAAACAAAATACAATAAAATTAAAAATTAACAATTTGAAGTTGAGCAAGACAGTAGGAAAAGGAGTCAAAACGAAGGCACGAGAGTGAGAGACCCACTCATTTGCACACTTACACTACTCTAGAAGTTTTAATACATGTACAAAGGACTTGGTGCAGACCTAGACAGGCCCTGTGCATGCTGCTTCAGTCTCTGAGCTCATATGAGCATTGTTCGTATTCACTTAGACTCCCTTGTTTCTTTGGCATCTCCCATATCCTCTGGTTTCTCTTCTGTGGGGTTGCCTGAGCTCCGAGGGGAGGGATTTGATATTGAATTTCCATTTAGAATTTAGTGTTCCAAAGTCTCTCACTTGCTGCATAATGTCTGGCTGTGGGTTTCTATATTTGTTCCCTGGTGCTGCAGGTGGGGGCTTCTATATTTTAGTCTATTTTTTTCAGAGTACATAGTGCAAGATATTTTAAATGTTTAATCCCTATTATGTATGTGAAAGCTTTTGCATGTGCATGCAAAATGTTTAATCTAAGTTAGACATACAACAGAAGTACTGTACTTTTTACTTATTTCAGTTTGAAACTTGACACAGAAGCCAGTGATTGAATATACATAAGACTACAAATAACTAGCTGTGAGGTACACACTTTATATTTTATTATATTAAGAACCATGAAGTTTGTGGTTTGACTCTCCATGATTAGGATTCCTCATAAAGCTTATGTGAGAAGTAGAAACTTTATAATGTGTGACCTAGTTGGAGAAGTTAGACCGCTGAGATATGTATTGGAAGGGGACATGGGCATCTTCCTCTCTGTTCACTATCTTGGCATTATGAGTGAGCTAGCTTCTCTATCACACATTCCCTACTATGCTGTGTCATTCACCACAGGCAAAGGATGGGACCAAGTAGATAAGGACTTAAAACCCCCAAAATTTGAACCAAAACAACCTTGTTCCTTCCTTTTTAATTTTTTATTGCTATTTTGATTTTTGAAGATTTTAAAATAATGCCCACCCTCCAAACCTTCCATATACTCTGCCTTGCAATGAATTACTTCAGAGGGAGAAAGAAAGCCGATACATAAACAGTGTTTGGTGAGCGTGTCTTGCATCTCAAACTAGACTCCGTTTTGCAAGACTTGTCTCCTTTAGGTCTCACACTAACCCTCTGTGATAGATTAAATGTTTTTTCTAATTCCTTGCATAATCTAATTCCTTGCGTGCTTGCTCTCACCTTGCTAGCAGGTCCATTCTTTCGTTGACATTAGAGCCTGCTTCTTCAGGATTCTGGCGTATACTGACGTCCATCTGAGACATCCAGCCTCACGGACTCAACAACTTCTGGATTCTTGATAATCTTGTGATAGATTAAATGTTTTATTTAATGAGCTTTATAAAGCAATACATTGAAATTCAGAAAATTAACCTGCGCAATGAAAACAACTAGTCTATGATAAAGATAGCATGTAATACTAGGTTTTGCTAAGGCCAAATGTCCTTTTTTTTTTTCCTTTTCTTGTTTTAAAATGAGTTTTACATAGCTTTACAATTGACTCTCTAGCAAAACTGTTTCTCTATTTCTGAGTTTCTATTTCTCACCTCTTTTCTGGCTTTTCTTTGCATTGTGTCTTTGTTACATATTAGCTATATGTTCTCTTGGCAGCCAAATAGGTGTCATCTTTCGCTAGTAGTTAAGGTGGTGCTTTTCCTGTTAGGTGTGCTAAATTTAAACTTGCAAAACTTTATCTAAGGTGCAACCAAAAAGAAGGCTGCATTTCACATAGTTAAACAAATGAAATATTAGTTTTCTCTAAAGGGTCTCACTGGGAAATCTAACCACTCTCAAGGGTGGGTCCCATGAGTAAAGAGCCAACATAAAATGAACTCAATTGCATCCTTGGAAGTTCTTTGTCTCATAATGATAAGTTAAGGCATCTTTTTTCCTACTTTACTGGTCCTTAGCATATATACATGTGTGTGTGTGTGTGTGTGTGCGTGTGCGTGTGCGTGTGTGTGTGTGTGTGTGTGTGTGTGTATGTGTATGTGTATCTATCTGCTTCATCTCTACTCTTGCTTTTGCGTTTTTCTTGTTTGGTTGTCTTGTCATATTCCAATTTGTTTATTTTTATTTATATCATTTTCTTTTGTTATTATTTCTTTAATGACTATTTGTTTTCTAAGGAGAGAGAAAAGGTATGGATTCAGATGGGAGGGTAGATGGGGAAGAACTGGGAGGAATAAAGGGATGGAGTACCATAAACAGAATATATTGTACAAAAAACTATTTACTATGAAAGAAAAAATAATCAAGACTAATGCAAATTTCAAATTTCACTTATCTTCTTTGCTCTTTGAATTAAGCAAGGTAATATTGTTAACATGTCATACAAGGTGTATTAGGTTTCATCTTTTGTCTTTCACTTCATCTGTCTTTTTAGGGGTGCAGAATAACAACTGCGATTACATCGATGAAACTATGGGCACTAAATGGGAAACTTTTCTCTTTTACTAAGTTTATCGTTGTTATATACCAGCTTCTTACTTGATATAGAATTTATCATTTCTATAAATAAAATCAAAATAAGCTTCTGCTGTGATTTATCACAAAACACTGAACTTCTCTAACTCACAGGCTTTTCTGGCAACTTTGGTCCTTGGATTCCCTGAAAATATACTTTTAGAAAATGCCACGACAATGCTCACATTTGCAAGAGTATATGTGTGTCAAATAGGAGTCCTATATTTGATCTATGTCTCTAGCTATGTCTCCACTCTGATTCTGAAAATGTAAGTAGAGATGGTTCCCCATGAGCAGATGTCTGGGAAGCATCTACATATTCTCCTTCCTTCCACAGCAGGGTTCTTTGGCTTCCCTTCCTTGTTATTTTATTTATCATTATTATTACTATTATTGGTTTTTACAGACAGGGTTTCTCCATGTAACAGCAATGGCTGTCCTGGAACTCTCTTTGTCCACCAGGCTGACATCAAACTCACAAAGATCTGCCTGCCTCTTCCTCCGGAGTCCTGAGATTTAAAACATGTGTTACCACCACCTGGTTGCTATTTTTGCTTTTATTCCTTGATAGTTTCATATATTTATGTTATGAATTTAAGTGGTTTTCACCCACTTTGTCCTTTTTCAACCCCCTCCCTTAAGCACCCTTCTGGCAACTACCCTCCCTCCTACTTTTATGCCTTCTGTCTGTGTGACCCACCTGGGCACTGATTAGGATTTCTTGCCAGAGATTGGATGGAAGGTTATTTACGGAGGCATGGACACTTGGTGGCTATGCTTCCCTGTTCTTGTTTTAAACTGCTTGTGAGATTCTTAGGTTTGAACATCAGCTCAAACTTATCTGCCGTCTATACTTCACTGAAATTCCACCTGTTTCTCATGCTGTTTGAAAGAAAAACAAACAAAAATAAACTTCCTTATCCAAGCATTGCAGCACACTCTTCTAATCCTAGCTAAAAGCAGGACAAATACAAGTGAAAGACCAGCCAAGGATGCATGATGATTTGCATATTGCCAAGTGCAAAAGAAACTTGGGGCAAATGGCTATCTGTGATGTCTATCACCACACCAAAGTGCAGGCTGGTCTTCAGGCTCACTAGAGACCTCTGGCCCATCTTAGCTCTTCTCACTGTTCCTCCTACCCTAAACTTCTCCAGCTTATGAATTTCTCTTCCACCAGTTTTTGATTCCTACTTAGTTCTGCCATTTAGGACATGCACTCTCTTGGTGCCCTCTCTTGGCCCTCTCTCCTCTTTGGCCTGTCCCTCTCTCCCTTCTTTTCCTATCCCTGTGGTCAGTGGTCTCCTCCTCTTTCTCTCCTCTCATTTGCCAGTTTAGTCCACAGCTTTCTTTCCCTGCCCTGGACTCTTCCAGATGCCACTGAAATCTACCCCTTATATACACAATGAAAGCCTTAACATATCTTGGAGCAGTCTTGTCCTCACTTTGTACATCCAGTACCCAAACTCCCACTTTCCATACACATCAGCTATTGTCTCCTTCTGAATGTTTTCATAAGATTCCATACATATGCATGACTACATATATAAAAGCTTGTGCATATTAGTTAGCCACGTACGGAAAATCTTTTCACACATATTCAAATTCCTAGTATCTGCCATAATGCCACACTTGGCTCTATCTTTGTGGTTACAGAATAAGGAGAAAGCTATGTTTGACAGCATAATAAGTGAATGAGTAATTCATTTTTATATCACTGAATTAATTTTATTTCAATATTCTGTTTTTGACATTAGAATGTATACAAAATACTCTATAAACTAGTATTTTCATTTTTATAATGATAATAAAACTTTTACAAGCACAGAACTAATTTGCATTACTAGCGTACTTCTAGTATCCCCACATGCTTCACAGCAAATGAGGTAGCAATTTAATTACAATAGTTGGAGAGACAGATAATTGACTGACAATTGTAGTGGGTAGCCATTTCAGCTTTGATCTGGAAGTTCCAACCCCCACTGAGACTCTGGCAACTGTCACACCTACAAGGCGTGGCCAAGGGAGGCACCTGGAGACCTGAGATCTGGATGGGCCAGCACTTTCTCTGTTCCTGGACCCTGAACGGTGGAGGTGGAGGTGGACTGAGCAGAGCTCCAGAAAACACCGCTGGACTGCGATACATCTTCCCCAGACCCTGCGACCTACCTATCCCTTAATTTGTAAATTAAGCCATTAAATAAATCTCCTTTTAACTACGTGGATTGGCCTTAATAATTTCACCAATAGACAATTTCACTCATCTCATTATCATCTGGCACAGAACACTGTAGTTGAGAAACCTATAAGACTATATGGACTAACCATAGTTTCTATTAGATGACAGCAGGAATAACACAAGCAGCAGGAACTGCTAAGGACTTACATTTTGCTATTTATGGTATCAAGAACAAAACTTAGGTTCGCGGTTGTGGAGATGTTCATTGAGTAAGAGCACTTGCTCTGCAAGCATTAGGACATAAGTTCAGAATTAAAAATCCCATGTAAAAAGTCACTCATGTATGGCCCATATGTCTCTAACCCTTGTATTGCATGGGGTGGAGACAAGAGGATTTGCTAGGGTTTGTTGCTCGCCTACCAACCCTGCTGAAAATTAGTGATTTCCAGGTTCAGGGTAGGGGACCCTGTCTCAAGGGCATAGAATGGACAAAGATAGAGCAGGACACTAAAGTTCTTCTCTGGACTCTGCATATACTCAGGTATGTGTATACATCTGGACTCATATTCATAAACACACACACACACAAAATGAATAAATGCTGCTGATGCTGCTGCTGCTGATGATGAAAATAGATAGACAGATAGATAGATAGATAGATAGATAGATAGATAGATAGATAGATAGATGGACAGTCAGACAGAAAGATATAACCTTATTCTTCAGATTCTTCAGATGTAATTGGTTGCCATGGAATTCTTAACTGTCTACTAGTTTTCCACTTCTTTCTATGGGAAATAGTTCCAGGAAGAAAACTTACCTACAAAAACAAGCATCTGTCCTGCCCACCACAGATGCACTAGAGAGTGACTGGTCAACCAGAGACATATGATAGGCTTTCTTGCAATATGCATGCAAGATAAGTTCTCACTTGTGGGAAATCATGTAAGAGGTTAAAAAATTCACTTAATCTTACTTTTTCTCCCATTGTATTAATATGAAATGCACCTCACAAAAGCAGCATGGTTGGAGCAGTGGGTAGTTCCTTGTCAATAATGTCATTCATTCAGTCAAGTGACCTGATAAGTGGCATGTCAGGTATTGACCTGTAGTGTGGCACAAACTGTCATGGTTTATATGCTAATACATCTTAGAAATTAGTAAGAAAAATGGATACTGTTCAAATTTTCAAGCAAAGAACATAAATATAAAAATTTTAATGTTGATAATGGTCTTTAATTTAATGTTGATTGTGGTCTTCAGAGTCATTTACATAGAGATTTGTTATTATCATGATAGATAATAATGCTCTGCCTAAGCAAAATAAATTTTACTATGAAAAAGAAGAATTAAAGAAAAATGGAGATCATTTCAGACAGAACAATCAATAAACTCAAAGTCGTGAGAGGGAGGGAAAATAGTCTCAAGTAGCTGAAAGATGGACAATGAAGATGAGTTGTGTGGGGTGGGAAAATGAATGAAGTGAACAGGTGCTGACAGACTATGCCAGTTTAGTTTAGATTTCAATAACAACCTGTTGTTGAATGGTTTGGAAGAATGCCAATTGTAATGTGTATGAGTAATCAGTGGAATTTCAGACTGGATCGAATGCAGAAAAGTCAGGAAGAACAGTAATACTTTAAGTAAGATGCTTGAACAATGGGAGTGGAGAATGTCATTTAGGGAATAATATCTCCAGAACTCACAAGCATGAGAAAAATCTCAAGCTTTCTGAATAAAATTGAAGCTATTCTTTGAAGCAACATTACATGGTTTTGATTTGAATGGTCAGACACTGGGATCCAGCATAGCTATATGGTAGTGCTCTGCAAGAATACCATATTAGTCCATAAATTCTTGCTTCAAATATCCCTTGCTAGATGTGCTATTGCACTCTGGTTAATAGGAAACAAAGGAATACAGTTACAGAAATTGAAAATGACCTTATAAGGAATGCTTAAAGATGCACAGACTGGTAAAGAAAAGAAATCTGTAGACAGTGGAGGTTTGTGACACATCTATGATCCCACCACAGAAACATTCTTTAATGGCCACAGGATGTGGGATATGCTGAATATGCCCACTAAAGAATAATTGCCAGGTATTACTGTAGAGAAAATTAAAGGGTATAATGTAAATTATGAATTTTTAAATCTTTACTAATATTTTTTTATTTTTATTTGCTTACTTATTTTTATTCTTATGCATATGTGTGTGTGTGTTTACAAGACTTTGTGGCCATCACATTGGTCCAAGAGGCCACTGAAGTGAGTCTAGGACACAGATCTCCAAAAACTGGTGTTTTAGATGGTTGGGGGATGCCGTGTGGGTTCTGGGGAAAGAACCTTGGTCCACTGCAACAACACTAAAAACTTTAAATGCTGAGCAATATCTCCAGCCACAAAATCATCACTAATTGTTTAATAATATATAGATTCTGATATTAGATTTAGCTATGGAAATAGGATATAAAAGGAAGCACTTTCATTTAAAAACCTTTCACGACAAGGTAATCCTTGTACATCTACAAACTAGTGATTTTAATGTTACTTTATAGAGGTTATTCGTTCAAAATGAAGAAGTTATTTACACATGAAAAGCACCAAACATTATTTAGATATCACTAGTTTTCCTGCAGATATCTTTTTATTACAAGATCCCATAATGGATTTTACATTATACATTTATTTCACTTAACTATTTTACCTTCTTGCCTCTCCCAAGGTAAGAAAATTCCTCAGATGTTTCATTGTATTCCCTTTGTATAATGCCTCTGCATATGTGCTTCTTTGTGATTTCAATTAAGCTAAGAATCTTCCTAGATAAAAATCATTGCACTTCTCAATCTATCCAGCCAGTAGAAACATAATGTAAATATACTGGGGTACTAGTAGTTTCAAAATCTAGTGTCATGTTAAGGAACTGCCTATCATGTTTATTTATCATACAGTTATTAATTTTTCTTTCCTAATGAAGGTATGTTTTAAGCAAAATTGTGTAAAGACCCTCTTTAACTGTGCAGTTCTGTCAATTATTTTTTAAGCTTTTTTATTCGAGAATTTCACACATGAATATAATGTGTTTTGATCAAATCTGCCTCTCCAATTCTCTCTCTTATAATCCTTCCCATATTCCTACCACTTTTTCCTCTCAACTTCACTTGCTCTTTTTAAGCCCACTTAGTGGTGAGAGTACGTTCATGGTTGTAGGACCATTTACTGAATCATGACTAACCACTCAGGGCACTCATCCCTGTAGAAAACTGCCTTGCCCTCTTCCAGCAGACAACAAACTCCAATAGGTCCTCAACTAGGGATGAGACTTCTTGCATCTCTCCCTCATTCACCCTGGAATTTTGACTAACTTGATCTTGTCTAAAATTTTGAACTTACATTCACAGCCATCGTGAGTTCATGAATTCAAATGTTCCTGTTATGTCTGACAAATGCAATCTTTCTACCTCTTCTTCTGAGATGATCCCTGAGCTTTGGAAAAGGGGTACCCCATTTAGAGCTGAGCATTCCAAAATTCCTTATTGCATGAACATTGACCTGTTTTGGGTCCCCACATTAATCATAATTTTTATCAAGAAGCTTATGTGATGAGGCATGAGAGGTGCACTAATCAATGGGTATAAAGGTAAGAAGGTAGGATATAGTTTAACACTTCTTCTTTTCATTAGGCTTATGACCTATCCAGTTACAGTTTTATGGCCCAGTTAATGACACCAAGAAATGTGTTCTCTCTTGTGGTACAGGTTTTGAAACCTATCAGAACTCCACATCCAGTTCTGGCTTTCATACCAGCCAGGTCTCATGAGGCTACTTAGGCTAGCCCATACTGACCATGAATGTTGTTCCAGGCATCAGCTACTAACCTCCTGAAGCAAGCCCACCTAAGTTCACAATGCCTTCTAGGAGTCAGTTAATATTAAGCAGCACCAGAGAAATGGCAGGTCAAACAGTTGTTATTGTAGCATTCTAAGTGGAATGTACATTTTTTCACTCTTTTCATTTGTAGAGGAATGTTCTTCTCTGGGAAATATCTTTTCTCTTTTTATTTATTTGGTTAGTTAGATTAATCTGAAATAAGTAATTATTGGTTGATTTTCATTTATTTAAATGTTCATATGTCTCCACTTTGGTCAACAGGCAGCCTGCAACCTAAATCTTTACATATAAATCACCTCTAAGCAACAGGACATTGGGGAACAAAAGAGAGACTGACTTGTAACCATTTTCCTTGTAGTTGGATGCACTAGCATATGATCTGGGTATGGGGCAGATAGTTCAAGGGAATTGGAAATGTGACAAAGGTATGGTCTGTTTATCCTTCCCTGTATTTCCATCAACAGAGCAGACATCTGAACTATAGGGGAGGCAGTGCCAAGATCTCTTTTTATCTGTATCACTGCCTGCCCTTACCATTATATGTTAAAAAGCCAGGCCCATAACTTAATACTTACATGAAAATAATAAATTTTTGATGAGGTATGTGAAAGATTGCACCTTCTGACATTGAGTACCCAGCCAGTGGGGAAGAGGGAAAAGAGACTTGCACTTAGGATTCTAAAAATTGATGTTCTACTCTCAAGGAGATGGCACCATTTTATGGGGATCAGGTGACCTTTCAATTGTGTAGTTTGGCCACTCTGAGTCTCCAGGGCTCATTGCTACCATCTGGCGGACTCCTTATGCCACACTTCTCGGAAGTCAATTTTTCATTTTTTGTTTTCTAGAGATAGGGTTTCTCTGTGTAGCCCTGGCTCTCCTGGAACTTGTCCTGTACACCAGGTTGTCCCGGACCTCACAGAGATCTGCCTGCCTCTGCCTCCCAAGTGCTGGGATTAAAGATGTGTGTCACCACTGCCTGCAAAATATTCTTTTTTGTTATTTGAGTTTTCTTTCTTTCTTTCTTTCTTTCTTTCTTTCTTTCTTTCTTTCTTTCTTCCTTCCTTTCTTTCTTTCTTCTTTCTTTCTTTTCTTTCTTTATTCCTTCCTTCCTTTCTTTCTTCCTGTCTGTCTGTCTGTCTTTCTTTCTTTTTTGTTTTGGTTTTTGTTGCTGTTATTGTTTTGTTTTTCCAGACAGAGTTTCTCTGTATAGCTCTGTTGTCTTGGAACTCACTCTGTAGACCATGCTTGCCTCAGATTCAGAGATCCACCTGTGTCTGCTTCCTGAGTGCTGACACTAAAGGAATGCACTGCTACCACCCAGCAAATTTGAATATTATTACTTTCAATATTTTCCTCTGAATTGCAGGTATTCTGACCTCTGGGTGATAAAGTATTTCTGTTTTCAATTTTCCTTTCTTTTTTTTTTTTTAAACTTTGTGCTTGAATTTGGGTAATTTCTACTAAATTCTTTTGTACTTTCAGGATAGTTTCTCCTCCTATAGATACAAGGGAGAACAGGGTCCCTTATTCCAACTATTAATCTCATTATTAAAATAATTTAAGAATGGGCTCAAGCAGAAACTTGATGACAATTTTATTAGTGTTTAAAAGAGGAAATTCTAAGGCAGACCAGCTGTGAATCGAAGTGGTTGCCTGAGGGGTAGAATAACAAGTAGAAGGAAAGAAACCATGTTATTTCAACCAGCATGGAAATCAGCCACGTGTCAGACAAGCAAGCATGTGGGGGAGAGAGGAGCTTTAGAGAAAGCCTAGGGAAGCCCAAAATGTTAGCGAGCTCAACATGTTAGGAAAAGCATGCTTAGAAACAATTTGCTGGATTGTCTTGAAAGCATTCAGGACATGTCATCAACTTTTAGTCATTAAAATATGTAATAAAGACAGAAAGTTCTTTATCAGGCAATGCAGAATTGACCTTCTCATGGATG
This sequence comes from Peromyscus leucopus, assembly GCF_004664715.2. Lineage (NCBI taxonomy): Eukaryota > Metazoa > Chordata > Mammalia > Rodentia > Cricetidae > Peromyscus > Peromyscus leucopus. The sequence continues at coordinate 13,123,718 of NC_051081.1, forward strand.
CAGAAGAGAGGTGTTCATCACCAACTCAGTAAGTAGACACCAGTTACAAGACTATATATAAGTCACTCATGAGAGCATAGAGTTTTTGAAAGATATTTATTCATAGGTAAGTATTCTGCATGATTTCTGTTCATCACTTCAACATTTATTTTTAGAAAATATGTTCATGCTCATGAGGATATATGCATTTTCCTATTATTTCAATGCTATTATACATTATCAAGTAATAGCAAAACCAGATTGCATAATTAGCATCTGGATTTTATTGTATACTAAGTGAAATATAAATCTTAGCAAAATAGTTTCAAATAACAGAGTTGTTTCTGTCATGGGTCTGTTTTATTTATTGTGATATCTTTCCTGCCTTTTTGTGGTGTTGTAAAAAATACGACACATTTTTTTTTTTTAACCTGAAAAGGTAAATTTGTTATGCTGATGCTACCACTAAGCCACAACAAATGGGATCTCTCTTTCTTTATTACTTATTTGAATGTGTGTATGTAAATATATGTGAGTACATGTATGTGTGTGTATGAGTGTGTGTGTGAAGTATGTGCTGAGTTGTGTGCTGGTAGGCATCCTCATGCATTCCCATGATGTAGATCACAGTAAGATGTCAAGTGTCCTCCACTACTGTTCTCAACCTTACATTTTGCAACAGAGTGTTTCACTGAACTTGGAACTCAGAACTGTTTCTGCTAGGATGGCTGGCTTTTAGGATCTACCAGTCTGCCCTCAAATGCAGAGGTTGAAGATTATAAAGCTGCCTGCCTTTTATTTAGGTGCTGAAAAATCAAACACAAGTCTTCTTTCTATTCAGCCATGCCCCAGCCTTAAAAGTGAGACTTTATTGAACACAGTGAAATTTGTTAAGCTGAGATAGGTCCAGGAAGTAACAGAAGGATGAGTTGTCAATCATTTTTATCCTTAAGATGTATCCATCAACAGACTGTGAGCCTCAGTAGAATGAATACATGGCAGTTGGAACCACCTTCAGTAAAGGCATTGTAGTCAGGCTCACCCCTGTAGGTAGGCTAATGATGAAAGCAGTTGGAGGCTCTATAACAGGCATCACGAGCACTTAAATTGGCCACTTGGATAACTAATCTTACGACCTTTTCACATTGCTTCAGTTAAACCTGTTACTATACATTCCTTCAAAGCTGCACAGTTGAATTTTATTGGTTTGTTTTTCAAAGTAGAATTTTATTTTAAATTTTTATTAGAATATAACATTATGTGTTTAAGGCTTTAGAAGTTTTCCATATTTCATAAATCATGTGGTTTTATAATTTCTGATGTTCATTATTCTTCTTTTCCTGTTAAAATAGAATACATTTTTATTTATTTTTTTCCCTAATCCTATGATTCTTTTCTCAGTCTTCAAATATTTTGGTGTGGAATCTTCCCTTATCAAACATGTCAATTAATGCCTAATGGAATGACTGAGGACTCAGGTGAAAAAAAGGACAGAAGATAGAAAGGACTCCTGTGACTGTGACAAAACACCTGGAGATTGTTCTCATCTGTAGAAGGAAACTATTTTCTCCCATGAATTATCATTTATCTTGTTTTCTACATGGACAAAATGTAGACACCCTCAAAAGGAGGCTCATGATGACTATAGGCCCTAGTGCAAAGAACACACTTTGCTTCTTGCATCTGTTTTCTCATGTTTGACTCAGTTTTTATGGCAGTTATATATTTCCATTGGTGTAGAATTTACTTTGTACTCTGATTTATAAACTAATAGCAAAATATCTCTTCTTTCCCAATTTTTGTTTTGAATTGAAAACCATTTTTCTTTGTGTTTAGTTCACTTATTTTGCAAAAGAAAATAGTGAACTTGGATTTATTAAAAGTTTTTAAAGAAAGGTACTGAGTACTTAACAGAAATTATGTACTTTTTATTTAAATATCATTTATTTATTGGTTACTCTATGTCTGACACACTGCTATAAATTCTTTCAAAAATTTATTCAATGTGTATAATAAATCTTTAAGTAGAGCATATACTATAACTTTTTATGCCAAGAAAACAGCTAAATAAATACATGTGACTCCTCAGATGCAATTTATGTTACTATTTGCATTCAATATCAAATTGTAAAATGTATATATTTTTCACAAATTGGAATTTTTGAACAAATTTTTTTTAGTAACTACTAGAAAAAAACAGTTATTTTTACATTTGTAAATCTGCCATATTCTTGAAAACATTTTATTGCATAAAAAATTATTTCTTGGTATAGGTGGCATTTGTGCCTCATGGTAGAACTATTTAATCTGAGTGTAATGGGTAGCTCTAGCATATATCAATTCTTCAAGAATGAAGTGAATTGCATCTCTTGTATGAAATGAAGATATCATTCTTACACATAAGGAAAGGGTATGATTCATCTCATTGAAAAAAAAAAACTCTTGATAAAATTTCCCTAAAACAGTGAAAACTTGCAAAATATTCTAATTATTTTATACACAAAAATAGAAATTGTAATAGAATTTGTAAAATATTTAGAAGTTTTGCTGGCAAGTTTTATGTCAGCTTGACACAAACTATAGTCATCTTAAAGGAAGGACCTCAGCTGTAGCCATGCTTGTAAAGCATTTTCTTAATTAATGATTGACTCCTAACTGGTGGTCCCTAGTTCTGTAGGAAAGCAGGCTGAGCAAACCTTGAGTAATAATGTAGTAAGCAGCACTCCATCATGGCCTACGCATCCGCCCTGCCTCCAAGGTCCTGCCTAGTTTAAGTTCCTGCCTTTACTTCCCTCAATAGACTGTAACTCAGGATATGTAAGTCAAATAAAAACTCTTTCATCTCCAAATTGCTTTTGGTTATTATGTTCCATCACAGCAACAGTAACCTTAATTAAGACAAAAATAAAGTCAAAACACATTTTATATAGAACTATTGCATTTTTCTAAGAATTATGTTTATAAATGATTTTATAACCAAAAGTCAGAAAATATAAACAATATTAAAGTAAAGGAAATTTCATCAAAAATGCCATGATACACTCTAAAATTTACATAAATAAAATCTTATAATAGAGAAATTATGGAAAAATATAGTAGTAAAGTAGTAATTCACCAAAGCTTGAATATACTCACAGACAATCTGTTTGAAATTGAACTTCGGGGTTGGGGATTTAGCTCAGTGGTAGAGCGCTTGCCTAGCAAGCCCAAGGCCGTGGGTTCAGTCCTCAGCTCCAGAAAAAAAAAAGAAAAGAAAAAAAAAGAAATTGAAGTTCACATAAATTATTTTTTCACTAATAAAGTCAAACAAGAAAAAGTTCCATATAAAATAAATGCTGCATATAACTTTATATTTTCCTAAATTTAAAAAGTTTTTCAACTGTCATTAAACCTGTTAAGTATTTTTAAAATTTTATGTTATTAGAAATTAAATTTAATTCACTCTTTGTAGTTACCTGGGAATGTATCAATTTTATGTAAACTCATTACCTTAATTCTTTATTTGGGTGACAAAATTACACAGTACAGGTAGCCCATATTTTGTTTGTTCATCTTGCTGTTTTTGTATATCTAGGTTGACTTATGTCATTGTTAGAATTTCTATTGTTGTTAAGAGACATCATAACCACCATAACACTTTAAAGAAAAACATTTAATTGGGGGTTAGCTTATAGTTTCAGAGGTTTAGTCCATTATCATTATGCTGGATTTGATGGCATGCTGGCAGACATGGTGCTAGAGAAGGAGCTGTGAGTTCTACCTCTTGATCTGCAGACAACAGAAGCAATTGTGTGTCCGACTGAGTATAGCTTGAACAAAGAAGACCTTAGAATCCACTCTAGAGTGACACACTTCCTCCTTCTCCACACTACACCTACTCTAACAAAGCCACACCTCCTAATAGTGCCACTCCCTTTGGCAGCTATTTTCTTTTAAACCACCACAACTGAACTAGGGTAAATAGTTCTATATTACACACTGATGTGCAGATCTCTTTAATATGTTGATTTGGAAACTGAATAAACATTGAGAAGTGGTATAGATGGGACTGTTGGTAGTAGTTATATGTCTATTTATTTTTATTTTTATTTTTTATTTTGGATTCCTTATATTCTTTTCCAGAGTGGTTGGACTAGGTTGCATTTCCACATGCTATGACTAAGAGTTCCTTTTTGTCTTCACCTTCACCAACGTATATTGTCTTGTTTCCTTGATGATTACTATTCTTACTAGGACTTGATAGAATCTCAATTTTACTTATTTGAATTTCTCTTGGTGTACTATAACCTAAACATGTTTTTGTGTTTATTAAATCACTTATATTTCATCTTTTGGGAGGATTGTTTGACGATTTCATGAGCATACATATTGTTGTTTTAGAGTTTTATAAGGTGTTTATATAGTCTAGACATTAATGCTGTCAGATGTTATTTTAATCAGGGTTCTCTAGAGTCCTGGGACTTATGGATGTGTGTGTGTGTGTGTGTGTGTGTGTGTGTGTGTGTGTGTGTGTGTGTGTTTGTGTGTATGAATGACTTTCAAGCTGCAGTCCAAAAATGTCTAGCTGTGAATAGAAAGTCCAAGAATCTAGAGATCTAGAGTTGCTCAGTCTCACAAGTCCGGGTGTCTCATCTTGTCTTCTGTATATGCTGTAATACCAAAGAAGTAATTTCCAATGCCAGGGAAGGAATGATTGTGCTTACAAGGCAAGTGCAAACAAACTAAGAATGAATGTACTATCTTCCTTGTTCAATTGTGCTTCCAGTAGAAGATGTGGCCCAAATTAAGTATGCCTTCCAGCCTCAAAGTCTGGAATAAAGCTTGTGTCATCCAGTCTCAATATCTGGATCAAAGGCATGTTGTTTTCTTGCCTCAAGGTCTAGATCACAAGTGTACCCTCCATTTCTGGATTATAGTTCATTCCAGATATAGTCAAGTTGACAACCAAGAATAGCCATCACAGATGTATAACTAGGAAAGATTTTCTCTCATTCAGTCGGGTGTCCCTTCACTCAGTTGTTTGCTTTACCCATGCATTTAATTTCATGAAGTTTCTCTTGTTAATTGTTGGCAATATTTCCTGAGTAGTGTTCTGAAGCAATACCATGACAACAGCAACACTTAGAAATGAAAACATTTATTTTAGGTGGCAGCTTACAGTTCAGAGGTTTAGTGTATTATCATGGTGGGTAGGCATTGTGCTGGCTACTTCTTGAGCAGAAGGCAAAAGGAAGTAAACTATGTATTACACAAAGAGCACTTGAGCAAAAGAGACCTCAAAGCCTACCCCTGCAGTGACACACTTCCTCCAACAAGGCCATAACTACTTAAATAAGGCTACACATCTGATTAGTGCCACTCCCTTTGGGGGCCCTTTTTTTTTTTTTTAACTTCTACACTGAGCAACTGGTGTCATTCTTTGAAAATGTTTGCATATAATGAAATTTTGAATTGTTTTTCTTTTTTTCTTCAACCATTTTAGGATTTTATGTCTTACATTAAGTCTATGATTTTTTTTGGAATAAATTTTTACATGGGGTGAGACATAGAAATATAGTTTCATTTCTATATACGGATTTCCAGTTCTGCCAGCACCATTTTTTGAACAAACTGTCTTTTCTCCTATATATATTTTTGGCAACTTTGTCAAAGATCAAATAGCCATAACAACATAGGTTTATTTCTGTATCACCTAAAGGATTTCATTGATTTACGTATCAGATAAATATAGAACAGGACAAAACTATCTCAATGAAAACAGATATAAAATTTTCAATAAACTTGCAAACAAAATTTAAGATCATATCAGAAAAGATCATTCACCATAATCACATTTGCTGCTCTTGCAGAAGACCTGAGTTCAGTTCCCCAGATCTCACATCGGGACTCATAGCTATTATTTTGGTTCCAGGGGATCTGTAGCCCTCTTCTGACCACATATGGCGCACATAAGTTCTAGCACAAAAGCAAATACGCAAACAAACAAAAATAAATCTTTGAAAGGTAAATAAAATGAAATCTTTTGAATCTCACATATATTTTTGAAATCATTTTTATAAACAGGATTGTGAGACGTTAAGCTACTCCAGAGCTTGAAATTTGCTGAAATGTATGTCTGAGGTTTATTCCCATGATGTAATGACTAAAATGATGTATTTACTGCAGAGAATCTTTTATTGAAATCAGAAAAGAGACTATTCCATAGACTTGATTTAAAATGAAGAATTTGGAAGGACTTTGAGGTGTAAATGAATGGTATATATGTATTATGTTTATATACATATCATGCAGCATATATTTCTAATGCAGAACTAGAAAATAGCTTTTATATGAATGATGATGTAGCTTATTGTGCCTGTAGTTTGAAATTTCTACATCATTTTCTCATCTAAATCAGCATATAGTGTCACATATTACTGTTTCAAAATGCAGACTATACACCAGATATTCAAACTCAAAAACTGGTTTGCATATGTAGAATTATATGTTTTAAAGTAATACATAATACATCATGGACTTAAATGCTTGCAGATTGTAATTTAAATTATAAAATATTTCAATGCATCAAGGCCAAAATGTATTCTAATTAAAGACAATATGTTTATTCTGTCTCACTAGCCCTCCAGCCTCAGTACTCATAACTTTATTATTTAAATGGAGACACTCTGAAAGAGTGATGTTGAGATTGGATTACAAATGTATATTTCACCAATAATATGTGTAAACTTGTAAACTACTTAGTATGAAATCCTTGGTAAAGCTAGTAGTGTGCTATTACTAGTATTAAGATGAAGTAACCTCAGTTTTATTGATTTAATGTTATTGAACCTTTAAACATTTTGGCTTCCATTCACCACAAAGTAATACAAATGTGTATTTATAAAGAAAGGATTCACTATGGAGAAAAACTATTTTTCTCTGTTAACACAAAACTTTAAAGACAATTGCTCATTTCTTTTTTTTTTAAATTTTGAGGTATTTTTAAGATTACAAACAACTAGGTAAAGTTTATCTAGTTATAATTTAACTTTATTTTCCCCTTTATTTGTATTTTTGCTTTGCTCAGTTTTGTTTTGAGACTTCTATACTCTGTAGCATGTGCTGGAATAGAAAATGCTTTATAGAGTAGGATGGACTTGAACCCTCCTGCCTCAGTTTTCCCACCCTGGGATTGCAAGAGAGAGCCACTACACCTATTCATTTTTAGATCTAGATTAAAGTTTTCTTTGGGTAGTTTATTCTATAAAATTATATATCTAAATTGAATACATTTTTCTCATGATTCCTTGTGTTATGAGTCAGTAATGATAAAGCAAATCCCATTAGTGACTGATGGAAAATAAACTGTTTTGATAAATTATAGAAGTATTGATACTGCTATGGACATATAATTTTTGACAAAGAGGCCAAAAGTGTACAATGGAAAAAAGAAAGCATCTTCAGCAAATGGTGCTGGCATAACTGGATATCAACGTGTAGAAGGCTGCAAATAGATCCATATCTGTCACCGTGCACAAAACTTAAGTCCAACATAAACCCAGCTACTCTGAACCTGCTAGAAGAGAAAGTAGGAAGTAGTCTTGAACGCATTGGCATAGGAGATCACTTCCTAAATATAACACCAGTAGCATAGACACTGAGACAAACAATCAATAAATGGGACCTCTTGAAACAGAGAGGCTTTTGTAGAGCAAAGGATACGGTCAACAAGGCAAAGTGACACCCTACAGAATGGGAAAAGATCTTCACCAACCCCACATGTGACAGAGGACTGATATCCAGAATATATAAGGAACTCAAGAAATTAGACATCAAAACGACCAACAGTCCAATTGAGAAATGGGCTTTAGAACTAAACAGAGAATTCTCAACAGAGGAAACCCAAATGGCTGAAAGACATTTAAGGAATTGCTCAACATCCCTAATCATCAGGGAAATGCAATCAAAACAACTCTGAGATACCAACTTACGCCTGTCAGAGTGGCTAAGATCAAAAACACTGAAGACACTTTATGCTGGAGAGGATGTGGAACTAGGGGAACTCTCCTCCACTGCTGGTGGGAATGCAAGCTTGTACAACCACTTTGGAAATCAATATGGCGCTTTCTTAGAAAGTTGGGAATCAATCTCCCCCAAGATCCAGTTATACCACTCCTGGGCATATACCCAAGAAGTGCTCAATCATACCACAAGAGCACTTGCTCAGCTATGTTCTTATCAGCATTGTTTGTAATAGCCAAAACCTGGAAACAACCTAGATGCCCTTCAACTGAAGAATGGATAAATAAATTGTGGCACATATACACAATGGAATACTACTCAGCAGAGAAAAACAATGACATCATACGTTTTGCAGGCAAATGGATGGATCTAGAAAAAAATCATCCTGAGTGAGGTAACCCAGACTCAGAAAGACAAATATGGTATGTACTCACTTATAGGAAGATGCTAGATGTGGAACAATGATGACTGGACTGCTACTCACATCACCAGTGAGGCTACCTGAAAAACGGGACCCCAAAAAAGACACGGAGAAATGGATGAGATCTACATGAACAGCCTGGTCATGAGTGGGAACAATGAAGAGCAACGGTCGAGGGAAAGAGAGTGGGAGATCCTAGCTGGATCAAGAAAAGAGAGGGAGAACAAGGAATAGGAGATCATGGTAAATGAAGACCACATGAGAAGGGGAGGAAGCAGAGAGCTAGGGAGGCCCACGGAGATCCACAAAGATACCGCCAGAAAAGACTGCTGGCAATGGTCGAGAGACGGCAGGAACCGACCTACTCTGGTGATGAGATGGCCAGACACCCTGATAGTTGTGCCGTAAACCCCATCCAAGGACTGAGGAATCTGGATGCAGACATCCACGGCTGGGCCCCTGGTGGAGCACTGGGAGTCTAATTAGTGAGAAAGAAAAGGGTTTATATGAGCGAGAACTGTTGAAGCCAAGGTTGGATAAAGCACAGGGACAAATAATCAAATGAATGGAAGCACAGGTTCTATGAACCAAAGGCTGAGGGGCCCCCAACTGGATCAGGCCCCCTGAACGGGTGAGACAGTCATTTGGCTTGATCTGTTTGGGAGGCAGCTGTGCGTTGGTGCCGGGTCCTGGGCTTGTTGCATGAGTTGGCTGTTTGAATCCTGGGACTTATGCAGGGACGCTTGGCTCGGTCTGGGGGGGGGAGGGGACTGGACCTGCCTGGACTGAGTCTACCAGGTCGACCCTGGTCCTTGGGGGAGACCTTGATCTGGAGGAGGTGGGAATGGGGGGTGGGCTGGGGGAAGGGGGAAGTCGGCGAGAGGGGGAGAACAGGGGAATCTGTGGCTATTATGTTGAACTGAATGGTGTTGTAAAATAAATTAAAAAAAAAAAGAAGTATTAATACTGATGTGAAAGTTATTAAAAATCAAATCACAGGAAAAATAAAACATATGCCATATAATTTGACCCTACATTCATTTAAATATGAGAGAAAGCATCATCAGAATAAAAGAGCTGTATTGCATAATAAAAATAAGATGAATTAGTGAATGTCATATAGTGATAAGGAGATCTCATATTTTTATGTTAGCAAATGATATCAACTTAATGTACAAACTAATTCTTTGTGCCCTTATTCAATAAATGTCATTAGCATGGAGAGAAAATAAAATATTTATGACAGTCTGGAAAGCAAATTTCCTAAACTCCCGAAGTGCCACCTACTTCTTAGAAATATGTAGTTTTGAAAGCCTTAAAATGCTGACTGTTTCCAGAACATTAGGGAAGGGTAAGTGAAATAAAAATTAATAATGGTTAATTTTTTCAGCAAAAAGCCAAAGTATCAAGAGTAGGCAAATGAACGGTAGAAAACAAAGTGTAATGGAATTCTGGGTTTCTTGTCGGACCTTTGACCATTTATGAGTATAAGAGGAGGCCATTTATTACACGGATTTAAAATAAACCACAAACAAAAGGACAAAGAGAAGGATTAAGAGGATGCACTATCTCTATTCTCCTTTTCTTTCACTTCTATCCTTTGTGTGATTCTCCTGGCACACAGCTGTAATCCCAATACTCAGGATAACATCTTGAGTTATATACCCTGCTTAAAGGTAGCTTGAGTAATACAATGAATTCCTGTCTCAGTCACCTTCATAAACATCATCATCAACAACAATAATAACAATAACAATATGTTTTAAAACTCAAGAAATTGTAGGATATTTCTAAACAAATAAGCATGAATGTGCTCTGTAGAACACAATTGAAGACTAAGATATGTCATAGTGGAAGACTTTCCTAGTATGCAGGAGTCACTGGATCAATTACAGCATGGAAAAGTATTTTTAAAATGATAAATAGTAGAAAGATATGTTTCATTGAAAGTGGAAAATGTTGAACATTTGATTTCAAAGAAAGTTATCATTGTCAATAAAAATTCATATGCGTATTTGAAAGATTATTTGTAATTTTGTTAAATCTCCAGTTTCAATTTCACCTTTAAATTTTTTTAAATATATATTTGACTAAAATAAACTTCTCTTAAAACTCAAGATTTTATATTAGCTATCTCTGATGAATAGATATATAGCTAATGCCACTATAAAATAGAACTATAATGAATGAAGAGAATTGCAGTTGTCAGTTGCTAGAAAACATATATACATTTACTGCAAAAAGGAAAGATCCTGAAGTAGTAAGAGTATAAAGCAAGTCCTGTTAGGTTATTTTGGTAAGATATTAGATAAGCACACAGATAAGATATTAGATAAAATTAGTTGAATGCATTGCTTCAAAAGATCCATAACCACCCTCACTGAACCTAGGATGGGTTTCATACCAACCTAACTTTCACCCCATTGGCTCAGAACTCTTCTACTGTCTCCACAGTCTTGGTAAATGCATTGTTGTCTACTTTATTGTTTTTATGTGCTGTTGATTGAGTAGTGTTCCTCAAGATTCACATGTTGATATTTAACTCTATCTTAAATATAACGATATTGGGCAGACTTTTGATACTATAAGGACATAATTAGTGAATTTTATATTAGGTAATCAGTGAATGTCCTAATGCAGTATGACTCATGTCCTTATAAAAAAGATCACGTAATCTAAAAATAAAGGCAGAAATTAGAGTGATAATTTCATAGTCAAGAAACATAAAATAATAACCAGCCAGCCACTTGAAGCCAGATGAGAGGCATGGAACAGATTCTCTCAGAACTCAAGAAGAAAATGATCCTGTGTCTTGAATTCTATAATACATGAATGTAATGCAAAAATTGGTTATATACTTTTACATATGTGAGGTTGTATTATTGTGTGCACAGACATGATACACCACATTACAGAGGACAACTTTAGGGGAACAGATTCTTTCTATAAACTATCTCATGACTTAGTGAGTCAATGCAGTTGCTCTGAAAACCTGATGACCTGAGTTCAGTCCCCAGAACCCAGAATGTACAGAATATGAGTGTAACAATTTTTTGAAGAAGTGTATTTAAATAAAACTATTTAATCACAGAATAAAATATAGTTAGATTTGAGATAAAATTCAGATTTTTCAAAAGCTTATTTAACATTTAACTTTCTCACTAATAATACATGAGTGTTTAATATGTTTCATGCAAGTGCTCACATGTGATATATACTAACTACAATCTCAGCAATTCTTTGGGATATTAAATGGTATCTTCTCATTTATAGCATCTTATGTATGAGAACATCTTATGTGCTTGTCAATCATTCATATATCTTACTTTCCATTGAATATTTTACTTATTTTTGAAAAATGTTATTTGTTGCAGGATATTTGATTAGACTGTGAACCTGAAGATTATATAATTTTCCAGAAAAAAACCTGTTTCTAGTTGTATCATGGCTCAGCCCCAGCACACACCTTTAATCCAAGAGCTTTCTACTTATAAACAGGATTAAATAAAATCAATCATAGGTCAAGAAGCAAAGCAAGCAATGAGTTGACTGGAAGTGAACAGGAAAAAACCATAGAGAGGAAGAGGGAGTCAGGAGGATGGATAGAGAGACACACAGGATGTAGAAGAAAGGGACATTCAGCTTCAGAGGTTTTGTTTGAGACAGTGTAGGAAAAAAGAGAATTTTATGGGACATTGGCAAAGGAGGAAGGTCATCTGGGTGCTTTCTCTGTCTCTATGAGCTAGCAGAGTTTCACGCAAGCATCTGGTTCCTGAGGTTTTATTGGCAAAATCAAATGATTGAGGTTTAGTTAACAACATTTGGCACTCCAACACATTGCATGAACATATGGACACAGAAATCAAACCAGCTGAGGACAAGGTGAGAAGCCATCAGATTTGGTAAGACACCTGAGAAGTCCTCAAGGGAAGAGTTAAGCAATATTAAAAGGAAAAATATTTCCCACATTAAGGATGGTATCATAATACAGGGCATTAGGGCCCTGTATAATGCCATAATAGATGGCTTGAAGAAAGAGGCAGAAAATGAAAAGATAAGTGACTTATTTGAGATTGACAAAATATTGGTTATAATCACTATCAGTCTGGTAGTAATTTATATTTTATCCTTAATAGCCATAGTAATTTTTGTGCCAAATATGAAAAGTGGATGAGCCTTAAAATGACTTATAAATAAAAATAAGAAAAGCACTCAGACACAGACAGAGGAACTTAGACAAGAACCTACCATGCAAATGCCTAATGAAACTGAAGAGGGATAGCCCAACGTTGTTAGAAAACTAACCTTAGTTTATCTAGCTACTATATAAGAACTACCAGGAGAGGATATGCACCTCACAAGGTTACCAAGAAATTAAATGGAATCCTGCAGAATTATTAGATTTAAGGATATTTAAGGAAGTGATCATTTCATATGGTATCCATTCACCCTATTTGAAGCAGATGTTAAATTCATTGGCAACTCAGAACAAAATTATCCCCCAAGACTAGAAATACTCGGCAACAGTAATAAGGGAAGCCTGTTCTCAGTTAAAATGGCAAACATGGTGGAAAAAGGAAGCTAGAGCTATAGAACAATGAAACAGATCTAGAGGTGTTATTGTTTCCCAAGGTCAGTTTCTAGTTGAAGCTCAATAGGCTGAGTTATTGAGTTTGAATTTGGTGATCACACCTTGTTGTTATATCATTTAGCAGCTTTAAATGCTTGAGATTGAAGAATCAGGATACAAGTTTGAGTCACTTACTAAAATTATATAAAGCCTAAAAGAAGCCTTTACTGATTTTTTTTTGGCAAAGATTGACTTCAGTTATAAATATAATAGTATCAGATCCATAAGGCAGATACATATTAATCTAATCTTCAGGTTCAGAAAATGGTAATTCAGAATGCAAAGGGGTAAATAAGCCTTTAAAGCAAGATCAGTACCAATAGATGAATGGATTAAAAATATGGTGGATATTGTTTCTTATTTTTATGGTGCTACTCTGATAGAAGTAATTTCTAGAAGTTCTAAGAAAAATCAAAACGTCAGGTGTTTTCATTGTGGTAAAAGCAAGGTCATCTGAAAATGGATTATAGACAAGGCATTCCTTTAAACAATATTTTTCTAGAGATAATGCAAAGGAAGGCCCCAGCCTCCTGGAGTATGCAGATTTGGCAAAGGCCAGCAGTCAAGTTACTGGCAAGATAACCCTTTGCCATTGGTGTCTCCCACAGACCAAGATATGAAATTTGATTTAATCATTCCCTGTCAGAAATGGAGAAGTCTGTCCAAAAAGATTTAATGCCTGTATTAAAAACACCACTGCTCTCAATTCTATCAAGGGCCAGAACAGATTCAGTAGAAAAACAATACATTCAGGAGAGACCAAAAAACAAGTATTTTGGCAAACTGTTACAAATCATCAGAGATCAAAGCTGAAAATACAAATAAATGGCACTGAAGTTGAAGTTTTAGTGACACAGGAGCAGATGTAGCAATAATTTAACAAAATGACAGCATCCAGATTGCCCTCTTCAGGAGGTAAATATTTAGCTTCTAGGGATTTGAACTTTATCTAAGGTAAAACAAAATACAAGAGAAGTTGAGTATATAGGGCCATAAGGACAAATACAACAATTAAAGCCATATTTGTCTAATAATATGGGATTGTGATATGTTACAGCACTGGAAAACACAGATTAACATTCTTCCAATCTCAGGAATAAACCATAAAATAAAGAATACTTCTGAAAAAAAATATTAGAAGATATTATTAAGAACAGTCACAGACCATTCAGATTGTACATAAGCAGGATACAACAGCTACTGATTTTTCAAAGTTACTATGCACCCTACCTTTCAAATGGTTAACTGACAAACCTGTGTGGGTGGAACAAAGACCTGTGACATGAGAAAAATTACACTAGAACATCTACTACAGAAGCAGCTAGATGCTCAGCATATTGAAAAATTGACCAACCCTTGCAATTCTCCTCTATTTTTCATTACAAAGAAATCTAGAGGGACTGGAGAGATGGCTCAGAGGTTAAGAGCAGTGACTGCTCTTCCAGATGTCCTGAGTTTAATTCCCAACCACCACATGGTAGCTCACAACCATCTATTATGAGATCTGGTGCCCTCTTATGTAGTGCAGGCATACATGCAGGCAGAACACTATATGCATAATAAATAAATCTTTAAAAAAAGCTGGAAAATGGATAATATTAACAGATTTAAGAGCCATAAATAAGATGATCCAGCCAATGGACTCTTTACAGCCTGGGATTCCTTTGCCTGCTTTATTACCTAAAAGATGTTCTATTAATAGTGATTGATTTTAAAGACTGCTTTTTTCCTATACCTACATAAGAACAGGATAGAGAAGAATTGTTGCCATCATAGTGTCTACTTATAATAATGCTCAACCTTTTAAAAGATATTAGTTGGAAATACTTTCACAAGGAATGTTAAAGTGCTCCATTCTATGTCAATATTTTGTACAACAGTCTTTAGGAATAATTCATAAACAGTTTCCTCAGTCTAAAATTTATCATAGTTGGATGTTATTTACTGGCTGATTCAGACGCAGATAACTTAGAAAAAAATATTGCATGAAGTAAAGAAAATTTTGCCTTGCTGGGGATTACAAGTTGCTCCTGAATAAATACAAAGAGGAGATTCTATCAATTGTGTCAGATATAAGACAGGTTTCCAGAAATTTCGACCACAGAAAGAACAAATCAGGAGGGAGCAATTACAAACTCTTAATGATTTTCTAATGTTGTTGGGAGATATTAACTGGCTATAGCCCACAATTGGATTAACTACTCAAGAGTTAAGTAATTTATTCCAATCCTTACAAGGTGCTAAGGAAATAAATAGTTC
Source organism: Peromyscus leucopus (assembly GCF_004664715.2). Classification (NCBI taxonomy): domain Eukaryota; kingdom Metazoa; phylum Chordata; class Mammalia; order Rodentia; family Cricetidae; genus Peromyscus; species Peromyscus leucopus. The sequence continues at coordinate 13,139,008 of NC_051081.1, forward strand.
AAGACAATTATCAACAGGAGTTGATAGAGAATTGGCTCTGATAAAAAAACAAATTGCAGAATGCACATGTGGATTGTTTAGATTGAAACCTCAATTGCAGTTTAGTTATTTTGCCTTCTACTCATTCTGCAGCAGAAATTCTTATACAGGGAGAAGATAATTTGTTACAATGGATATTTTCAGCACACAGAGTAAAAAAATGAAGACATATAGAAAAGTTTTCTGAATTGATTATGAAAGGAAAATTAGCAAGAATAAACCTAGCAGAAATTGCAGTAACTTTTACTAATGCTGAAATTGCCTCATTATGGGCACAAAATGGACACTGACAAAGAGCTTACAGTAATTTTGGGGGGATAGATTAATAGCAAGTGTTCCAAAAGTAGAAATTTCAGCATATAAAAAGAAATAATTGAATTCTCCCTCATACAGTAAATGGGACACAAATTTCTGGAGCTGCTACATTCTATACTAGCAAATAAATCAGGAAAGGCCGATTATAAGTCAGGAAAAATAGGTAAAGTGACTCAAAGTCCTTATTATTCAGTTTAAAAATCAGAGCTGTATGCCATCCATATGATATTATTAGATTTTCCTGAATTTCTTAATATAGTCATTGACTGTCAATATGCAGAAAGAGTTGTTTTACATATTGAAACCCCTGAACTTATTCCAAGTAATTCAGATTTAACCTCACTGCTTATTCAGCTGTAAGTAATCACAAATAGAAATTATCCATTATATATAACACATATCAGATCCCATATATGTCTATCAAGCCTTCTAGGACAAGGTAATGATGGAATTCACCAGCTATTAATAGGAAATCTACTAGAATCCTCAGAATATCACAATAAACAGCATGTTAATAGCAAAGGTTTGAAGAAAGATTTTTTCATTAGTTAGCAACAAGCAATGGAAATTATAATGAAATGTCCTCTTTGTTCTTTGTATAACCAAATTCTATTACCTGCAGGAAGTAACCCAAAAGGTACCTAAAGCAATGAAATTTGGCAAATGGAAGTGTTTCATTTTGCAGAGTTTGGAATTTTAAACTATATGCCCTATACCATAAATACATTTTTTCAGGATCTCAATGGGCAACTGCTTTAAGTTCTGAAAAAGGTGATTCTATACTTACACATTTATTAGAAGTTATGGCTATTATGGGGATACCTGCACAAATTAAGACTGACAATGCTCCAGTATATATGTCTCTAATAAAATGAAACAGTTTTTGCATATTGCAACATAAATCATATTACAAGTATACCACAACAGAACAATTAGTTATGGAAAGATCTAATCACACTTTAAAATATATGTATAATAAATAGAAAGAGATAATATAGACTCCCAGAAATAGATTACACAATGCTTTATTAACTTGAATTTTTTTAAATGCTAATGAAAAAGGAGCAACAGCTACAGAGAGACACTGGATAGTAGAAAAATTGCTGAAGTATATCAGCCTGTACATTTTAAAGATGTGTTGACCTCAAAATAGGAACCAGGAAATGTGCTGCCATTGGGGAAGAGGTTTTGTCTTTGTTTCCACAGGAGAAGAAAAACTGTGGATACCATCAAGATTGATAAAGGTTAAAGTCAAACAACAGAGACCTCTTGAATAAAGAAAGGTGATAGTTCATCAGAGAGCTTGGTCATTCACTTCAAACTAACTTATAAAGTATAACAAATGCCTTTCATTTGATTAAGCTTGAAAAAATAAAAATGAAAAATAATAATATTTTTAAATGATAATTTACCAAAGGCACATTTTCCTTACTGGCATGAAATAAAAAATGGTTTTCCTTAAACCACATGTCATTATTGCATGTTAGAATGTTGGACTGTAGATTGCCAGGTGGCCCATGCCATCTTGGACATCAGCTTTTGCATGTTTTTCTTAAATAAAAAAGGTTATTTTTGTTGTTTGGTGTTAAAAGCACAGTTAAGAGATTTAAAATATTTTAAATTAATTCAATGTTTTCTACAGTTTAAATTGTTTTTTAAATCTCTAAGAGTTGTAGTGATTTGGAGCTAAGATAAAATATTTGAGCAGGGCAGTGGTAGGTAGCCCACACCTTTAATTCCAGCACAGACAGGTGGATCTCTAAAATTTTGTTCTTTTTAAATTCTAGAGTTATAGTGAACAAGGTGGTAACACAGGGCTTTAATCCCACCACCCAGGGACAAAACTCAGATACAGCTCCTTATTGGTTTGCACATTAGAGAAATCACATACCATATTTACAAATTGTTATTAAAAAACCTTCTATAGAGTTACTAAAAAGGCAATTAATTTTTGATGGGTACAGGAACAAAGAGCAGTTTTTGCAACTGCTGGTGAACTCTTCTCCATGCATGCAACCAATATTGAGCCAGATGATACCCTAATCATAGATATATATTTATTGGTAAATTGGCAAATGGGGACTTTTCATAAAACAAAAAGTAGTCCACCAACATGTATTTGCCTATTGGCTTCTATTGCCGACACGTTCAATATATGCTGAATATTCTCTCTTTGAGAAACAAATCTAGATATTTTACGAGACATGGAGAACCTTATACTCAGTCATTGTCAACTACCATATGGTCATAAGAGTAACCCTTACATCAATGGATTGGATCTGTTTGAAGGCAGAGTCCTCCTCAGGCTCAGCCATTAGGTATTACGGTGGAACTGGTACCTATCTGAATTCCTCATGGCCAGGATGTGGTAGCAATGGTGGCTGTGCTTCTCTGCATTGAGGAAATAGCTCTGTTGCCCATAATCCCCATGCCTAAACTATTTATCCCTCCCCTCAAAGAGGCACCTACTGAACTGTAGGGAGCAACAGAATGGTCACAACATTTGACTAAACCAATGCTTATTGATGGTTCATCAACCACTGATGGAACCAAAACTAATGGAAAATGGCAGCCTCTAGACTTGGAATGGAATTTTCAATTCTAGGAACCAGAAAATCAGTACAACACTATTGTTTATAAGACAAACAAGTAGGAAAGAAAAAGGAAACTATCTAGCTTCTCCAATTCAGGGTACATGTGCAATGATATAGCTATATGGTCATTAAAATGGAAAACCACTAACTGGCCGATGAATAGCAAAGATATCTTGTCATTAGAGGCATGAATAGAAATTGTAAAACCTGGCAAAACTTAGCAAAGACATCAGCTTTTATGGAGCTCATACAGTTAAGACAGACAAAACATCTCAAAATAATGAAGTAGTGGACAAATTGGCATCATGCTTAAATAAAACTAGAGTATGAAAATTTGTCAAGGCACAGAGCCAGAATAAATCAACAAGAATGATAGATTACCAGAATAAATCAACAAGAATGATAAATTACACATTTTGAAAAACTTGAAAGTTGACCCCTAACACTAACAAAAGGGGAAATGGAGGACCAAATTAAAGCAAGACAGCCCTATGATAATAACTATTATAAAAAATCCTTAGCCAGGCAATGGTTCATATCTTTAATCCAAGTACTTGGGGAGCACACACCTTTAATCCCAATACTTGGGAGGCTTAGGTAGGCCCATAAGAATTGCAATGATTTAAATTGAAAAGTACTTGTAAATGTCAGGCTGAAATTCAAAGTGAACGTCCTATGTGATCTAAAAACAAATACACTTAAAGCTTGACTTTATATATAAAGAGAAAAGAGAATCTAGGTATATTTACCCCATATACTAAAGTATATTTACTTTCAAATTTTTTAAAGAATTGAAAGAATTTATTTTTTTTAATTGAAAGATAATACCCTTCTGTTGCCAAAATCATTTAGTCCTAGGAAAGATATAAGCAGCCAAAAAGGACCCTAATAGAATGAGAGTTGAGATAAGGTTTTGCATTTATCTTTCCAGGATACTAAAAGTATGCAACTAAAGAATCTGGAGACCACTGGAGAAGTGCAACATCTGAAGAAAAATGACAAGAGAAAATGTCCCGAGAAAAGGAGGAAATTGGCCTTGTGTTATTGCCAATCTCTGACTGCCCAGCCTGAAATCCTGGTTCAGAGCGCCAGGTTAGCACTGGTACTCATGCTACCATCTTGCCTGACTGGTTACTCCTTCCTGCTGGACAACCGCCTGTTATGGGTCAAGGGTGGAACAGACTGGGTGGGTGCTCCCTTACTGTTCCTTTTTATTTATATAAGAGGGGGGAATGTTGCAGCATATTTGATCACACTGTGAACCTCAAGATTGCATTATGTTCTGGAAAATCTTATTTCTAGTTGTGGTGTGGCACAGCCCTAGCAGACACCCTTGATCCAAGAGCTTTTTGCTTATTGTAAACAGGATAAAATAAAGTCAACCACAGGTTTTAAGAGGTGGAGCAAGTAACCAGTTAACAAGAATTGAACAAGGGAAAAAAAAAAAACAGAGTAAGAGGGCGTCAAGTTGATAAATAGAGAGATGAACAGGAAGTAGAAGAGAGGGATATTCAATTTGAAGACTTTTGTTTGAGATGACATAGGAGAAAAGAGAGTTTTCTGAGACACTGGAGAAGGAGGAAGGTCAGCTGGTTTCTTTCTATGCCTCTCTGAGCTAGCAGACTTTCACTCCAGCATCTGGCTCCTAAGCCTTTATTGGTAAAATCAAATGATTGAGATTTAGTAAAAAGCAACAATGATTTATACATGTTGTCTCAAAGGCTATGAACAGAGTAAATTACATTAAACTTGACTAAGATGACTAAACAATCTACCATTTCATATTTTATACTTTTAGTATTTGGTAGATTTTAACTACATTTACTAAACTGAGTGTGAAAAGACTTATTTTAAACATTAGAATATGTGACGGCTGTATGTCAGTTTGGTTAAGCAAAACCCAGTAGTTTAGACAAACACAAGACATTGTTGTGAAGATATTTTGCAGATGTGATTGGTATTTATACTTACTACACTGTCTGTTAAAGAGCACTTCTAACAATGAAAGGATCACATTCAACTAATGCACAAATTTATGACTGGAAACTGACTTTACTTAGGAAGTAAACATTTCTAAGCATAACAGTACTAAAATCCTTTTGCATTTTCAGCCTACAATCTTTATCTTCAAATTTCAAACTCTATACTAAAACTTCAATTACTGACTTTTCTTGCTGGCTTTCACTAAAAATTCTAGACTCAAAACTGTAGTATCAATTCTTGCCATAGGGCCAAGCTTGCTTGTTAGCCCTATAATTGAATGAGTTGATGGCATGTATGTATTTCTCTGATTGATACTTGGGTACTGGAAGTAGAGTAAATATGTATTGCATGTGAGTAAGGAATAATTTCATGAGGCAATGATATGGATTCCCATGGGTTGCATTGTATCTCCTAATAAAGGTAAATTACATTTTTAACCCCTGAAACTGATAAAAATTAATCTTATTTGGAAAGAGTTTCTTCCATAAACAAGCAGGTTAAAATGAGATTTGGAGAGTGAACCCTAACCTAATATAACTGGAGACTACATAAGAATAGCTAAATGTAAACAAGGATAGCTTACATAGAGATAGTTATTGGAGGAGGGCCTTATACACTAGAATAATATACTAGAAAAGGAAAAAATCTCTATGGCCCTAAATACAGGGAAACGAGGTTGAGAAATAACCCTACCTTCTACCCAGAAGAAATTTTGTTGTAAGGTCTCTGTTTCAGACTTCTGGACACATATTGTGGCCAAATGTCTGTTGTTTTAATCTACTCATATGTAACATTTTATTGCAGTATCTCCTTCAAATAGAAGCAAATGCATTTATTAATGTCAGTTTACTTCTAAAGACAGGGACTTAAGGAGTGTGGCTATAGATCTGTGGTAAAGTACTTGTCTAGTTTGTGAGAAGGCCTAGAGTCAATCCCCAACCCTGTCTCCAAAAGACCAGAACTTAAAAATGCAATGAATATTTTAAAAATATAATATAAGAATATTGATGCTTAAATACATATGAACACTCACATAAAGCACACACAGACTTACTAGAATATAATTTTCACAATAATTATATGTGTTTGTTGTTTACATTCTAACAACTGATTAGGAATAATGTGAAGACACTTAGAAAACCTTAAATCAAATGCCCATTTTTCTAATTGAATGTACTTCTTTACCTATGATGTTTCATAAATTGGACAAATGCTGATTACAGGATATAAAAAAAGTGTAAGTCAATTGTTCTGCTCATAGGCAGCATTGCTTTTTATATCGGTCTTTCAATATACTAGCTGAATAATTGTCAATAATTGTCATTTTTATAACTATAATCTATTTATCTATTTGAGCTTCTAGACATCATAATGTTTGCAGAACTCATACTGTTTTAGTCAGCTTATAAAACCTTTCACATGCATGTGGACCATGCCTGCCCCAAACTCCCAGATAGTGCTGAGATTAAAGCAGGCACTAAGATTTCCAATGAGGGAAACACACATTAAAAGTCATAAATATGCAAAGGCAAATTTATTTAGAAAGGATTTTTACAATGGTATCTGTGAACCTATTATAATGCAAGGTTAATATCAAGCACTAAGAAAATATATGTGCTGTTTTGAAATGGTTATCCTATGTTGAAAATGTACCCCAATTTCATTTTTAAAATAATATTCCAGAGGTATTACCTGTGCGTTGTGTTTTGGTGTTGAGAGTAGAACACCCTATCATGGTTTAATTAATTATCTAAATAGTTGATCTTTATAAAAGTCACTTTGGGTCTGTCTCTTGGATACATCACTCTTTCCTACAGAAGTGATTATCAGCAAGAACTTCATCAGATTCCACCAACTGGTCTTATAATCATTGGATTGTGATTTGAATAAACCTATAGTTTTTTATAAATTCATAAATCCTTGGCACTCAGTAATGGTCACAGGAAACAGACTAAGAGACCCTGGAAGCTAAATACTAAACCAGTACAAGGAAATCTAAGAAACAATCTGATATACATTGTAGATCCATGGGAAATAAAATAATTTGCATTTATTCATAGCTTTCAGGATGAAGTTGAAACTTAAGCTAAAAGTGAGCTGCCGTATCAGAACTTCAAAAAGTAATGGTTATATGCCTCCATGAGAGTCTTTTCTCTAGTCTAGATGTGGTGGAATATCCCTCTGGCTCATTCAGACAGAAGCTCTGAGTTTATTCATGTGCAAATTAGCCAGACAGACTTTGGATAGTGAGAGATTTGAGCACAAGATCAAAGCATTTTTTCCCTTTGATTATGACCTACAGAAAAGGGACAAGCCATCTGATATCCTTATCAAGTTTTCCTCCAAAGACATTGCATTCTGAAAGAATTGTTCCATGGTGATTTTAAGAGTGGCAGGCATTATATGCTTTCACAGACTAAAAGCAAGAATCAGACACCTCCTTACTTTTGAACACAGAAATGTTTTACCTTAGAAAGAAGAAACAGGTGAATAAACACACAGCAGATTATGGCCAGCCGAGGTTAAGCAAAGAACAAATATGAAAAAATATATATCATTAATAGCAGCAAAGGTAAAGTCAACTAGCTTTGAGACATGTTTCAACATGAAAATAATTTTTGTGAGAATATATTTTGAAAAAGAGAAAAATAGGGTTCTAAAAAGGAAAAACAAATAGTGTAGTTGGCATATAGAGGGTGAAGATTAGGAAAGGTTTTATATTTAATGGCTACTAGAAAAATTTGGATATCAGCAAAAAATGCCCTAGAACTATGGAGGATAATCATTCTATGATAGAATTTATATAAATATATAGATGTTTTTCATAATATATTTAACTGGATAATTTCTTTTATGAATCTATCTAATTACATGCTCTACCAAATAGCAAAATAAGACTAAGTAAACAGGTTATCGAGAAAACAGAATAGTAAAAATAAAACCAACCCAAACAGCAGGGAGCCACATATGGATGGTACAGAAAGGTGCTCAGATTACAGCTATACAGTCAGACTTGCAGCTAAGTGACACCGTGAATACACGTAGTAAAGAGTATGTATCATTAGGATTCTTGAGAAAAGTATAACTATCCAAGCCCATGCCCACCATTACCTGCACTTTTGCTATAGCAATCATCTATATTATATTAATAACTCTCTCCGGTTACTCAAGTATAACATATATAAAACAATTCCATTTATGTAGTTTGCTTTTTCAGCTTTAGCTAATTTCTACTAATTTTTCAGGGCCCTAAATGAAGTTTAGCACTTTACATACTGTTTCAAATGCCACCATTATTGGACTTAGAGTTCATAATCTCCATTCCAAGAAGTCAAGTTTGTTCACACATCATTAATAAGCCAAATTCAAAGAAAAAAAGTAAGAGTGTAAAGCAGGGGGAAAAAATGAGATTTCTTCAATCTGGTATGTTGGGAATAGAGTCAAATAGATCTAGTAGTGCCCTCAAGTTCATCTTTGGGTTCTTGATCTGGGAATAGGGTTTAAAGACAGCGAGATACGTGCAAAACTATATAGTCAGGCCAACATGTGGACCCCTCACCACCATTGTCTCAGCCCTATGTCTCTACTGTTAGGTGAGATTAATAATGGTCATGAAATCTTTCTATAAGAGAAAATCTCCTCTCTGGGCTTCTCTTCCCCCTGTAGGAGATTACAGGAAAAATTATAATTTCTTGGTGTCTATAGTTTTTAATAGTCTGATAATCAAAGTGGGGAGTACATGCATTTCTCTGAAATATATATAGAGAGATATTCATTTATATTTGTATATATATTCATTTCTGAAGACAGGCAAGTAATATCACCAACCACCAACCCATCAATAACTTAGTGTACATAGAATCTGAATTTGAATTAGAATTTGGTGACATTTATATCTATTGTTTCTGTTGTTATCTCTATTTAAGTATTATATATGGTAGAGTAATGGATTTTTTTATTTATAATTTTATTGTTTTGAAAACTTCATACATGATCATTGTATCCATATCACTCCAAATATTCCATCCTCCCCTCTAAGTATCTCTCCCAAATTCATTTCTTAAATATTATTAATACCGGTATATGTTTTTGTGTATGTATGTATGTGTATGTATGTATGTGTCCAGGACTAACCACTTGGTTTTAAACAGCCCATGTTCCCTAGAGGAGACTGGCTATCTCTCTTTCAGTAGCCACTGACAGCCTATACATGCAGCGGTGAGATCACATAGAGCTTCCATATTCCATATTGGCATATCAACTGATGTTGTCATTATGCTGGTCTTGTTTAGGCAATAATATTTAGAGTTCATGGATATAGCTTCTCTATCATATATACAAGACAATATGTCATAGCAGATGTATGGGCTTCTGAATCATGTCATCCTCCCTCTCCTTCTTCTGTGATTTTCCCTGAGCCGTTGGTGTATAGGCGTTATATTAAAATATATCAGTTGTGGTTGAGAAGCACACAGTGACTAATTCGCTATATTTTGACCAGTGGTGGTTTCTGTAATAGTCTATATCTGTCGCGAAAAGAAGCTTCTTTGATGAGGGAATAAGAGTTACACTTATCTGAAAGGATAAATATTATGGATATACTCAGAAATCATGTTAGTTCAGGTAGTAGTCTTAGGTCTATGACATCTCTAGTCATAGGTAGTTATTTAGATTTCAGACTCCTAGTAGAAACAGATGGCTTTTTTTCACCCAAGATAAAAGGCCACTGTTGCATCAACAGTCTTTCTATTGTTGTGGTTTATAAGCTGTACAATTGGTTAGGATTGTTTTTCTACCTTGGTAGCTTATAGAGAACTTCATGGTATTAGGAGAGCCAGTTCTCAGGGAGCAGACTTCCACATGAGTTCTACCTTAATTTTAAAGGTTCTGTGTCTTCAACAATAGGATCTTTCCTTCAAGTTTAATGAGGCAAGAAAACACATTGTTTGGGGAGTCTTTGACTCATCCAAACATCAATTCAAAGAAATATTTCTCCTGCATAGCACCAGCATTATTGTTATGTAGTCTATAGTTCCTGGAGGGGGTAACATTATCATCCAAAGTTATATAACTTCATTTAAATTACTTGTATATTTATATGCATACACTCATACATTTTATATGTGTACTTTTAAGTAAACATAAACTAATGCTTCTCTATGTCTTGTCAATCATTCTTGGTATTTTTATCCTTCTTTCTTCTCTTTCCCTCAGTATTTCTCTCCTTGAATCATATCTTGTAATTTATATTTTTAGTCAATCATCAACTGTATCATCAGTTGTGAGGAAACTGTGGGAGACCAGCTCCTACCTTTCCCATCTTTTTTAGGGGTCTCATGAGGAGAAGAGAGTGATAATAAATATTAGTTAGAAATAGAGACTTAGATGATGAGAAGAAACAGAGAAACACAGGATAGCTTCAGAAGGGCCTGGCTCACTACCCAATGGCCTCGAAGATAGATGTAGATGTAACCAATCGTCTTATTAAAATAAGAAACACAGAGCCAATGTAAAAGAGAAAGCCAAGAGGTCAGAGCTCAGAGATAAAATCTTACCTCCTGCAGTGCTCCTAACTTCCCCGAGAGAGAGCTACTTCCTGTTTGTCTGTGTTTAAATAGTCTTTCTGTTCTGCCTTCTCATTGGTTGTAAACCCAACCACATGACTGCCTCATCACTGCCTGTAAGTACTGCCCTCCAGGTCTTAAAGGCGTATGTCTCCAATACTGGCTGTATCCCTGAACACACAGAAATCTACCTAGCTCTTCTAACCACCACGCTCTTGCTATGGCTCTAATAGCTCTGACCCAGGGCAACTTTATTAACATAAAATTAAAATTACATTTCAGTACAAATAAAATATCACCATATTTCCCTTTTCTATTTTAATAAAAGAAAAAAGGCAAAAGGTTATAACTAACAAAAGAAAAACTATATACAAAAGTACAATAACTATATACAATATATACAAGTAACAAATACCTAAACGATGTCTAGTCCATTTGTATTTGACAAATCAGAGAAAATAATTCCCTTATCTATCCTATTTTAGTAAGTCCAAAATGTATCTAATTCACTTTCTATCCTAATTAATCTTCAACTATAACTAACTAATCTTCAACTCCCTCAGAGACCCAAGAAGGAAATAATATTAGCTAACAAAAATAAAAACAGGAAGTGCACAAAAGCAACTTCCAAAAATTTTGTGAGTTGACAGAAACAGCCAGCTGCCTGGACAGTCACCTGAGGTTTCTCTGCAGTGTTGGGGCATCATCTTCAGCCTATAGGCTTAGGGTATCTGACAGACTCATTTGTGAAGTAGGTTGTACACAAGGTCAACAGTTCAACCTCACATTGGGTGAGAGTAGTCCATGTACCAGAAACACCTGAATTCCACTAGTGTCATGTCATGATTCAGGATTTTAAATTCTGGAAATTGTTGACCGCTTTTGAATTCAGCTGTCCATTCTTCTTGGCTGTGTATATATGGCTTCATCTCAGCATCCCCTTCTTCTCCACATCCCTCTATTAAATGCCAGTCTACTATTGAGAGGCGTGAGCTTTCAGTTGCTGTTCCATTGCACAACAGAAGCCATCGGCCCACTGCCTGTTCAGCTGTCTTCGAAGAAAAGGACACTGTACCTTTTCCGGATTGTGAAGGCCACTTCAGGGATGGTGCCATATTGTCTTGGCCTCAGAAGATGCCTTTTGATAAAGCCATAACCACACTTGTTTTGGCAGGAATCGGTAGTCCTTTGTTTCGTGTTCTGTCTGTCCATTTTGTCCTGTTCATTCGAGGATACTTTCTGTCCAGTGGCTAACTTTTGCCACAATGAAAGTTAACTCCATGTACAGTTTCTTCAATGCCCATATTTTCTCTGAAGTAGATTGGTACTGCCAGGAGCCGACATGTCTCAAAAAAGAAAAATTTCTAAGTTATTAAAACATTTTAAATGCCATATTCGGTAGATCTCTGAAGGGTTTGAAGATGACCTGTCTAAAACATATCTGCTCAATTTTTAAAACGTATCTAATATGACTACAATTTCTATTGTAATGTCTATAACTACTAACTTTCATTTCTTTATATCCTAATAGTTGGTAATAATGTAAAGTATTTAAAACTAGTAATTATCTTTTTCTTTTCTTTTCTTTCTTTCTTTCTTTTTTTTAAACAAGAAACTTAAATCTAATCTCCTTTGCTTAGCCTTTTTCCTAACCCTTGACAACAACTTGTAACCAACCCCCCTAAATATTGAAAATTATCCCAGACCCAAAATCCATTAAAAAGACCAAAAAAAAACCACCCACCCCACACCACTTCTTTGGCAATGTGGGTGTCATATTCTTAAAATTGCTTCCTGCTGGGTATGGGCGAAGTTATCTTTATCCTGAAAGAAAAATTTAGGTTAATTGTCAAATTCTAGGAAAGGTAACTATATCCTTCATTATTATCCAGTCTGTGTATAAAGCCAAAGTTCAGGGTTTATCTCAAGTCCTTATTCAAGTAGTCTTTGAGACTGGATCATCTCAGCTAGTCATCTCAAAATTGCTCTGAGCACCTTGTAGCTCAAAGCTGATCTGTAGATGATGTTTGTCAGTTCGGTGATATTATTATTGTCTACGTGGAATTGTTGTTGTTGTGGGGCCCCATCTTCTTCCTGGAGACTTCAGTTGATGTTAGGCCTGGCCATGATTTCCTGCAGAAAACTGATAAGAGACTCGAACACAAAAACATATATATGCAGCTAGCCTTTTTTCTAGAATTAGTTAGTACTCTATGTGACCATTCATATCTTAACAAAGTTTAAAATGTATATGTATATATTAATCTTGTAAATTTTGATATAAAATTTATACTTTAAGAAAAGTTTAAAGAATCAGAATAGAATCAAAGAGTTGAGATTAGTAATAGAATAGTCCCTTAATTAATTTGGCTTTTGTCCTGTCCCATAGCAGAAAATGGCTCTTTTATTTTGGCATGATACAGGGAGTTTGTATTTTCATTTTAACAACATGCTTGAGTTCAAAGAAGGAGACAGCCATTCTCCAACTCCAAAGTCAGCTTTAAATTTTAATTGAACAGGGACTATTAGAAGACCAATAGTGTTAAATCTTTAGAGAAAAGCAGAAACAAACATTTAAGAAGACATAAAATTTTTTAGATAATATATACCCATATGCCGTTTCACTCTGTTTCCTGGGATGGATGATTTGTCCCTTTTCTTCAGTTGTCTCATTTGTCTTGTGTTCTTCAGATTCCTTAACCTTCATCCTCCTAAAAGACAAAAACAAAAACCTTTCCCCAAGACTAATTTTGGGGATGTTCCTTTTTGGCAAGTTATTATCTGATTAAATGAAAAGACGTGTTACTGGTACAAGTTAGTTTAAATTGGATGTTCATGCTGGTTGATGAACTATCACCTCCTCTAATTAAGAGGTTTCTCTTGTTCAAATAGAACCTTTATCAATTTTGATGGTACCCACAGCTTATCTTCTCCTGTAGAAACAAAAGCAAAACCTCGTCCCCAATGTAATACATACCCTGGTTTCCATTCTGAGGTCAGCACATCCTTAAAGTATATAGGCTGATTTAATTCTGTAGTTTTTTCTATTACCCAATGTCTCTCTGCAGCTGTTGTTCCTTTCTCATTGGCATTGAGAAAATTCAAAGTTAATAGAGAATTATGCAGTATATTTCTGGGGGTTTCTGTTACTCCTTTCTGTTTATTTAGCATATCCTTTAGAGTTCTGTTTGATCTTTCTATAACTGCTTGACCTGTAGGATTATGTGGTATATCTGTAATATGCTTTATTTGTAATAATCAAAAAACTGTTTCATTTTAACAGAGACATATGATGGAGCATTGTCAGTTTTGATTTGTGCAGGTATACCCATGATGGCCATAACTTCTAGCAAATGAGTGATTACAGAATCAGCTTTTTCAGAACTCAGAGCAGTTGCCCATTGAAATCCTGAATAAATATCAATGGTGTGGTGTACATATTTCAATTTTCCAAATTCTGCAAAGTGAAACACATCCATCTGCCAGATTTCATTCCTCTGAGTACCCTTTGGGTTACATCCTGCTGGTAATGGCATTTGATTATAGAAGGAACAAGTAGGACATTTCTTTACTATTTCTTTGGCTTGTTGCCAGGTTATGGAAAAGTCCTTTTTTAAACCTTTACTATTGACATGATGTTTTTTATGAAATTCTGAGGCCTCCAGCACATTTCCTATCAATAATTTATCAATCTCATCATTGCCTTGTGCTAAAGGGCCTGGCAGACCAGTATGAGATCGGATGTGAGTTATATATAAAGGATGAGTCCTTTTCCTGATTGTATCTTGTAATTGAATAAATAGTGAAGTTAATTCTGAAGCATCAGGGATAAATTCTGCAGTCTCAATATGTAATACCACTCTTTCAGCATACTGAGAGTCAGTTACTATGTTGAGAGGTTCTGAAAAATCCATTAATACCAACAGAATAGCATACAATTCTGATTTTTGCACTGAATTATAAGGACTTTGTACCACTTTACTTAAATTTTCTGATTTGTAACCTGCCTTTCCTTCTTTGTTGGCATCTGTATAAAATGTACGAACTCCAGATATGGGTTTTTGCCGTACAATTCGAGGCAAGATCCAATCAGCTCTCTTTATAAAATCAATTCTGTTGCTTTTGGGATATTTGCTGTTAATTTCTCCCAAAAAATTACTGCAAGCTCTTTGCCAAGGTTCACTTTCTGTCCATAATTTTTCAATGTCCTCCTTAGTTAAAGGTACAACAATTTCTGCTGGGTCTATTCCTGCTAATTGACGAAGTCTCAATTTTCCTTTCCAAATCAAGTCAGAGATTTTTTCCCCATAAGTTTTTAATTTTTTATTTGGTTTATTTGGTAAAAATATCCATTCCAATATAATATCTTCCCTCTGCATTAATATTCCAGTAGGGGAATGCCTAGAAGGTAAAATAACCAAAATGCAATCCAGCTTTGGATCAATACAATCTACGTGCCCTTCATGTACTTTCTTTTCTACCAAGGCCAATTCTTTCTCAGCTTCAGGTGATAATTCTCTTGGACTATTTAAGTCCTTGTCACCTTCTAAGGTTTTGAACAAATTAGTCAGTTCATCATTTTTTACCCCAACAATAGTTCGTAGATGAGAAATATCTCCAAATAATCTTTGAAAGTCATTAAGAGTCTGTAGTCTATCTCTCCTAATTTGCACCTTTTGGGGTCTAATTTTTTGTAGCTCTATTTTATATCCTAAATAATTAATAGAATCTCCTCTTTGTATCTTTTCAGGAGCAATTTGTAATCCCCAGCAAGGCAAAATTTTCTTTACTTCTTCAAACATTCTTTCTAAAGTATCTGCATTTGAGTCAGCTAGTAAAATATCATCCATATAATGATAAATTATAGATTTAGGAAATTTTTTACGTATCACTTCCAATGGCTGTTGTACAAAATATTGGCACAGAGTTGGGCTATTTAACATTCCCTGTGGGAGGACCCTCCATTGAAATCTTTTAACCGGTTGAGAATTATTATAAGTAGGTACTGTGAAAGCAAATCTTTCTTTGTCTTTTTCTTGTAAGGGTATTGAAAAGAAACAGTCTTTTAAATCAATAACTATGAGAGGCCATCCTTTTGGTAACAGAGTAGGCAAAGGAATTCCAGATTGTAGAGAGCCATCGGCTGAATTACTTTGTTAATTGCTCTAAGGTCTGTTACCATTCTCCATTTACCAGATTTCTTTTTAATAACAAATACAGGAGAATTCCAAGGGCTGGTTGACTGTTCAATATGCTAAGCATTTAGCTGTTCTTCTACCAGCTCTTCTAAAGCCTGGAGTTTCTCTGTTGTTAAAGGCCATTGCTGAACCCATACAGGCTTGTCTGTTAACCATTTTAAAGGTAGAGCTGTTGGTATTTTTGGAAGATTATCAGTTGTTGTGCCCTGTTCTTGTATAATATGGATGGCTGGTGACCACTCAAAATAATGCCTTCTAATATTTCTCTCAGAAACATGTGCTAGTTTATGATTTGTTTCTGAGATTGGAGGGATTTTAATCTGAGTATTTCATTGTTGCAACAAGTCTTGACCCCACAGGTTCATAGCTATGTTAGCCACATATGGTTTTAATTTTCCTCTCTGTCCTTCTGGACCTATACATTCCAGCCATCTTGCACTCTGTTTCACCTGAGATAATGTCCCAATTCCTAACAGTTGAACGTTTACCTCCTGAAGAGGCCAAGCTGGATGCCAAAATTCTGGTGCAATTATGGTAATGTCTGCACCTGTGTCTACCAGACCAGACAACAAAACACCATTTATTTTTATCGTTAATTTTGGTCTTTGTTCATTAATAGAAGTTTGCCAAAAAATTTTCTTTATGTTTTCTCCTGAATTTTCTATTCTCTCTGTTTCATCATCCTGACCAGCATGATTTATTCCAATAGTCATTTGGTTATTTAATCGCTCAGAGCAGGGATTTCCTCTACAGCTGCAGGAAAGGTTTGAACTGGTTTTGCTATGGGGGCCTGCATGAGGCCCCTCCGGGAGTTTCCCGAAAACTGAGGCAAAGGATTACCCTGTCTGTCCTTTGTTGATCTACATTCGTTGGTCCAGTGTTTTCCCTTACCACACCTTCTGCATACTCCAGAAGGAAGGGGCATTCTGTTGCCATTGTTCCTTGAAGAAACATTGTTTCTAGGAATGACCTGTTTACAGTCCCTTTTCAAATGTCCTTGCTTTCCACACCCAAAACATCTAACACTCCTGAAACCTTTTGAAATTACTTCTCCTACCCACGTATCATCATGCTCATCAGCCTCAACATTAATTGTTTCTCTAATCCAATCTTCCAAAGGTGCATATCTTGCCTTTAATGGCCTGATTATTCTTTTGCATGCTGCATTCGCATTCTCAAATGCCAAAGCTTCAATTATTGCCTTACTAGCTTCTGATCCTGAGACCATTCTGTTACTGCTGAAGCCAGTCTTTCTAAAAAATCTGTGAAAGATTCTTTTGGGCCTTGCATAACCTTTGTGAATGACTCAGGTTTTTTTCCTGGTTCCTCAACTCTGTCCCATGCATTCAAGGCTGCCATTCGACATAAAATTAGAGTTTGAACATCATATAAACATTGTGTTTGTATTGAAGCATATTGGCCTTCTCCAATAAGCTGATCCTGACAAACTTGTATTCCTTTATCCCTCCATTGTTTTTCTACGTTTCTAGCTTCCTCCTTAAACCACGTTAGAAATTGAAGTCTCTGGCTGGGTTCCAGAACAGCTTGTGCAAGGTCCCGCCAGTCCTGTGGTATAATGCTATTATATGTTGACCAAGAGTTTAACATTTGCTTTACATATGGGGAATGCATGCCATAAGATACTATTGCCTCCTTAAACCTTTTAAAATCCATCAGTTCAATTGGAGCCCAAATATTTTGTGTAGCCATTTGATC
The DNA here is from genome assembly GCF_004664715.2 of Peromyscus leucopus. Classification (NCBI taxonomy): domain Eukaryota; kingdom Metazoa; phylum Chordata; class Mammalia; order Rodentia; family Cricetidae; genus Peromyscus; species Peromyscus leucopus. The sequence goes on from NC_051081.1 coordinate 13,156,417, forward strand.
AGGCATCTGCTGTACGGTTACAGGATAAATTAAGGGTGACTGTGTAAAAACAGGCTTTCTTTCTGTAACCTTATGATCCAAACTTGAACCAATTTCGCTGTTAATTTCTTCTGTCTGAATTTTTACAGGTTTAACAGGTTTTTCTAAAGCTGTTATCCTGGCACTTAAATCGACTATCTTTTTAAATAGTAAAATGAGAATAAGCATGGTGATAAACTGCATAATTCCCATAATACTAATCTTTTCATATAGTTGTTCCATTGTCAGACTGCCTAAAATTTCAAACAAAACCCAATTTTCTTCCAATGTACACAGGAAACCCATTTTTTTAAATGTGGAAAAAATTTGTCTTTTAAATAGTTTCCTTTATGACTTACCAAATCTGCGTAGAACAGTAGAAATCCGAGCGAATTTCAAAAGAGCCACCTAGTGTCCTAGGTGTGAATCCAGAGAGAGAGAGAGAGAGACAGAAACAGAGAGACAGAGAGAAAGCAAGAGAGAAAGCAAAAGCGAAAGTGAAAGCGAAAGTGAAAGTGAAAGCGTAACCGGCTAAAGCTTAAATCCAGCCACTTGTTCCCTCTTGAGCCGAGTCAAGGGTTGGCTTTACAGGCAGGGGCCCTGTTTAGCAGGGCAGGCCTGAGTTGTTTGTAGCACTGGCTTTAAGCAAGCAGCTCACAGTCCGGCCTGAGCCAAGCAGACCTGGGCCGGCGCTAGGGAGCCGGCTGCTCTGGCTAGGGACCCGGCCCCAAGCAGTTTTTAATGGATTCTTGTCACGTTGGGCGCCAGATGTAGATGTAACCAATCGTCTTATTAAAATAAGAAACACAGAGCCAATGTAAAAGAGAAAGCCAAGAGGTCAGAGCTCAGAGATAAAATCTTACCTCCTGCAGTGCTCCTAACTTCCCCGAGAGAGAGCTACTTCCTGTTTGTCTGTGTTTAAATAGTCTTTCTGTTCTGCCTTCTCATTGGTTGTAAACCCAACCACATGACTGCCTCATCACTGCCTGTAAGTACTGCCCTCCAGGTCTTAAAGGCGTATGTCTCCAATACTGGCTGTATCCCTGAACACACAGAAATCTACCTAGCTCTTCTAACCACCACGCTCTTGCTATGGCTCTAATAGCTCTGACCCCAGGGCAACTTTATTAACATAAAATTAAAATTACATTTCAGTACAAATAAAATATCACCATAGATAGATTTGTTTGTTTGTTTATATTTGAAGCAGCTTTTTATAACATGCCAAGGGGAGAGGCAAAAGACTTCTGTCTCACAAGATCAAAGCACATCATACTGCCAAATGTAGATCCTTCCAAATACTGGGTAAATGTACCCATGGTCAAATCATCTCCTTATGTAGTCCTGCCAGGGAAAACAAGCTCAGATTCTCTGACCCTGAGTAATTTGGGCCTCCACAAATTCACCCTTAATAATATGTCTCAAATGAGGGTACAGAGCTTAACTCCATGCAGCTCTGAATTGGGTTTCCACTAAGAGCTTGCAAGTAGTTAGAACAACCACGGCAACATTCCTGCTCCCTTTGTCTGCCACACATCCCAGTAAAAGTGGAGGATGAAAAAGAATTGCCTTTTTGAATGGGTCTTAGCTGACTACAGCAGTCTTAGCTGCATTAAGCCCTTTTTTCAGTCAATAAATTCCTGATGCAACCACATCAAATAAATCAAGAAACTCCTAATGCAACAGCATCAAATCTAAAGACTCTTTAGCATCACCATTAACATTAATATGTTAATATAATTCTAGCATAAATACTACTGTATACAATTACAATTCTCTCAAACTTACATCTGAAAGTAAACTCTCACTAGAACTATTTATACTTTACAAACTATAGCAAACATTCAAAAGCAATCTCTTAATAGAATTATTTACACTTTCTACTAACAAAACATAGTATACATTAACACAGGTTAACATTAATCTACTCAAGGGCCAAGAAAATATTTTTTTTTAATTAAAGAGACTGAGGAATATTAACTCTCCCTATTCTTTATAATTGTTTTAAACTTAATCTTGAGCATGGGTAGAAAAATTTCCCCATTTTTACACAAAATAATAAATAGTTCCATTATTAACACAACAGTTCATGGGTCACCACTGTTAAAGAAAGCATATATGTATACACAAAATAATTCCATTACAATTGAAACACTACTGTCCAATCCATTTCTTAAGTCTGAAAAATTCAAAAAGACAGTTCTGGCACCAGTCTTAAAGTTTCTCTGAGTACTCGAAATCAGAGCCAGCCTGTTGGCTGCCCTGAATTCCTTGTATATCAGTCTAAGTCATAATGACTCTGAAGCAAACAGCTCCAAACATGAGGAGTCCCATGACCAGAACTTTTTGTAGTTCCTCTGAATGCAACAATTCATTTAGTTCAGTCTCTGAAACTTTCATTCTCAGCTCTAGGTTGTGCTTTGCAGTCTGTAGCCTTCTCTTGGGCAGTTTTGCTCCTGGGCTAAAGCTATTAGCTGCCACAATAGCTGGCTGGTGCAGAGTCCTCTCTAAAGAAACCTTCTTCCAGCCAGCAAACAGAAACTGCACAGCTCTTTTTACAGTGTCAGTCCTGAGGCCCGAAGGCTCTAAACTGCCTTGCACTTCAGAAGCTCAAGGGAAAAATGCAGCTGCTAAGAGCTGCAGCTTCCTTGGGTCCCATTGCCTGCTTCATTGGTGGACCCATGTTCAACACCCCAGGCCCAGGAATCCCCTGTGTGCTGCCTTGTTTGCAGGGTTGGACTCTGACCTCAGGGTAGCTGCATGCTTCATCCTGCTGCTGGGAGCTCAGGCTGGCCTCCAGAGAGTCTCTTCTGCTCAGTAAGAAGTGTTGCTGCTGCATGCTGTTGCTAAGGACTCAGACACTGTACATTTCATTTCAGGGAGGATTTCAAAACCTCTGCTGCTCTCTCCACACCAGGGATCATCCCACTCCAGAGTCCTATCAGCCAGCAGTTTTCCCCCATGGTCTTACACTGCCTCTGCTGCAGTTCTGCTCTTGAGGATGCTGTCTGGCCATCACAGGCAACTCACTGCTGCTTGCAGTAGTCAGGCCTACTTTGGTGTACCAGAATGCATACATGCAGACTCAATGTCACCTGCTATCTGGCCCTCCTGGTGTGAACTCCATGGGCATTCCTTTTTCTAGAAACTGTGTGTCTTGGGCAGCCACCACAGTGCCTTACACACTTGCCCTCCAGCTGCCTGCTTGGCTCTCTGCCAGCACTATCCCAGGTATTCCTCACTTGGCTCCAATCTGGCTCCCAGTGACATGCCTGCTCCACTCACTGGGGTCCAAAGTCTCTGCTGCACTCTCACCACCCCTGCTGCTCCTCACCATGGCTTTTTCATGGCAGAAAGTATGCACACACTTGCTGCTAGCTCTATTTTCTCAGCATCTGCTGCCCCTGTGATGAGGCCCCAAAGCTATCAGCCCAGCTCCTCATGCTGCTACATTCTGAAACTGACCGTCTCTGAAGCAGCTTCTCTTTCTCAGACTGCAAAGTCCACTGTGGCTGCTCAGGGCTGAATGCTGCTTAGTGTGCCCAAGGTCTCACTTGGGAAAATCTGCTCTTCTATAAATTACTTTATATTTGCTGCAGGTCGCAGGAATATATCATAAGAACTCAGCTAGTTATGGCAAAGTCACTACCTGGAGGAATCAGGAAATTCCTCCAGAGGAAGCCAAATCCCAAGGAGTTTTTGGTGTTACTTGGCTTGTTATATATCAGCTGTATTCTGTTATGAAAATCATGTGTGCCTTCATAGTTTTCCCAATTGACTTTTCCCTAAGAAGGGCTAACAGTGTGGACTGATGACTCTCTGGACATACACATTCCAGGTATTTGGAGAACAGCCTCAGGAAAGGCTTTCTCTGGAAACAGATATCTCCCTTGGCCACTTACAAGGACTAGCAGTAATAACAGTCCACATGCAAGTCTCCTGATTTAAGATAAATTCCACAAGGAGACACTGCCTAGGTCAGGTGGATGTTAAGTAACAGCTTTACACAATTCAGCTCGGACCCTCCTTACAGCATTACCAACTTTATAGACCGCTAACTCCTTACCTAACCACTTCTAGGAATATTTAGATAACCTTCTGCGCTGACAGCTATGCTCAGCCAGAACTCCAGTTCAAGCCTCCCTGTAATTATCGTCATTGGCAACATCCAGCCAGGTCCATTCCCAGATGGAGGAAAGTACTTTATGAGAGATACCTCTGTACTCTCTAAGAACAGACTTAAGCATCCGGGCTACCTGTTTGAGAAGGCCTGGCAGATGTGCCAATTAAGCCTTACTTCCTCCTTTCCCAAACCTTATCTCCAGTTCCAGATCTCCCTTTAATTATCACCAGAGGCATCTAGCTGTACACAGGTTGCCTAGCGACCGAGCACACTTTCCCTGACCCTACAGAAAAACGGCAGATAGCTTGGACAGATAGGAGCCACAGGAAAAAAGAAAACAGTTTTATTTTCTCCCATTGACCTAGCAATTTATAGATTCTTAACACTTTCTACCAATCACGTTTAAGATTATAATTGAGCACATAAGAGCCCTCTTCATAGATATTACCTGAATTTAACCTTTAGTTAATTCATTTCCCCATTGGTCGCTCCCTTTGGGGTTGCAAATAATAATTAATGGTTGGTAATTGCCTCCCTATGTGATTCTTATCACCCCTCCATTTGACTCTGGAAGCCTGGTTTTGCACTACTAAGGGAATACTGCTTGTAAGTGTATATATACCAGGACTCCCAGGGCATGGGTGGACAGAGAAGAGAAAAGAGAATGGAAAAACTAGATGGGTAAGAACTTGAGAGGAACAAACTGAGATGGGGAAGAACTAGATTGAAGGGCTAAAAGGGAGGACTAGAGGAACGAGATGGAAGATGAGGAAGAACCAGATGGGGAAGAACAAGATGAGGAAGAGCCAGATGAGAGAGAAGGAGACGGGAGAGGAGCTGATAGGGGAAAGAACTAGATAGATGAGAACTTAGAAGGGACAAAACTAGATGAAGGAATTAAGATTGAACCTAGAGGGGACAGTAGATAAATATGGAGAAATCAGGCAAGAAAGGAGCTAAACATGAGAGCAGAATAGAAGCTGTGTAGAGAGAGAACTATTACAGAATAATAAAGTGTATGAACTAAGGAGTTTCATGCACATAGATTCATTTCTTCTCATTAAAGATTAATTATCAGCTGGTTGTAGATTCTTCCCGGACCCTGAAAGGGGACTATCAAGGGGCTGGACCCCTATAGTCCCTGATATATATTAAACCTTCACTATATCCCTAGACCTAAAGCTCACATTCTCCAAACTTCACCAAGACATTTTTTTTACAACTTTAGAGAGAGAAACAGAGAAACATAGAGAGAAACAGACACAGAGAGATACTTGCTGCAGTATAATTTGAACTATTCTGCTTTATATTTACAGTTTTACTCCTGAAGAATAGAATATCACTGCCTCAACTTAATTTATTAATTCATTACCAGGCCTGCCCCTGCTCTATGTGGTGCTCCTTCTCTCCTATCTTTGGTACCTAATCCCCATGTTCTGGCACCATCTGTGGGGTGTGGTGATATTTTATTTTTTCACACCAATAAAGCTTACCTGGTGATCAGAGGGAAAAGCCAGCTACTATATTAAACATAAAGGTCAAGCTGTGGTAGCACACACCTTTAATCCAGGCATTCAGGAGGCAGAGATACATCTGGATATCTCTGAGTTCAAGACCACACTGGGAGCAGAGCTAGGCATGGTGGCACATGCTTTTTTTTTTTTTTTTTATTTTATTTATTTTTTGTGATATATATTTTTTATTTTACAATACCATTCAGTTCTACATATCAGCCATGGGTTCCCCTATTCTCCCCCCTCCCACACCCTCCCCTTACCCCCAGCCCACCCTCCATTCCCACCTCCTCCAGGACAAGTCCTCCCCTGAGGACTGTGATCATCTTGGTAGACTCAGTCCAGGGAGGTCCAGTCCCTTCCTCCCAGACTAAGCCAAGTGTCCCTGCATAAGTTCCTGGTTTCAAACAGCCAATTCATGCAATGAGCACAGGACTTGGTCCCACTGCCTAGATGCCTCCCAAACTGATCAAGCCAATCAACTGTCTCACCTATTCAGAGGGCCTGATCCAGCTGGGAGCCCTCAGCCTTTGGTTCATAGTTCATGTGTTTCCATTCATTTGGCTATTTTTTTTCAATAATTGAGTAAAACTGAAATTTATTATATGCCACAGTCGTCCTAGGGACCTCCATGCTATATATATATATAGCCTTTATGGTTCTATGGGTTGTGGTCTGATTGTTCATTTTATATCTAGAATCCACCAATGAGTGAGTACATACCATAACTGTCTTTCTGGGTTTGGGTTACCTCACTCAGGATGATTTTTTCTAGTTCCATCCATTTGCCTGCAAAATTCATGCTTTCATTGTTTTTCTCTGCTGAGTAGTACTCCATTGTGTATATGTACCACATTTTTTTCATCTATTCTTCCTTTGATGGGCATCTAGGTTGTTTCCAGGTTCTGGCTATTACAAATAGTGCTGCTATGAACATAGCTGAGCATGTATCTTTATGGTATGTATCAGCATTCTTTGGGTATATGCCCAAGAGTGGGATGGCTGGGTCTTGAGGTAGTTCGATTCCTAATTTTCTGAGAAACCGCCATACTGATTTCCACAGTGGTTGTACAAGTTTACATTCCCACCAACAGTGGAGGAGTGTTCCCTTTGCTCCACATCCTCTCCAACATTGGTTGTCATTGGTGTTTTTGATCTTAGCCATTCTAACAGGTGTAAGGTGGTATCTCAGAGTCGTTTTGATTTGCATTTCTCTGATGATTAAGGATGTTGAGCATTTCTTTAAATGTCTTTCAGCCATTTGTAGTTCTTGTTTTGTGAATTCTCTGTTTAGCTCTTTAGCCCATTTTTTAATTGGACTGTTCAGTGCTTTGATGTCTAGTTTCTTGAGTTCTTTATATATTGTGGAGATCAATCCTCTGTCAGATGTGGGGTTGGTGAAGATCTTTTCCCAATCTGTTGGCTGTCTTTTTGTCTTATTGACTGTGTCTTTTGCCCTGCAAAAGCTTCTCAGTTTCGAGAGGTCCCATTTATTAATGGTTGTGCTCAGGGTCTGTGCTGTTGGTGTTTTATTTAGGAAATGGTCTCCGGTGCCAATGCGTTCAATAGTGCTTCCTATTTTCTTTTCTATTAAGTTTAGTGTAACTGGATTTATGTTTAGGTCTTTGATCCACTTGGACTTGAGTTTTGTGCATGGTGACAGATATGGATCTATTTGTAATCTTTTACATATTGACATCCAGTTATGCCAGCACCATTTGTTGAAGATACTTTCTTTGTTCCATTGTATAGTTTTGGCTCCTTTGTCAAAAACCAGGTGTTCATATGTGCATGGATTAATGTCAGGGTCTTCAATTCGATTCCATTGGTCCGTATGTCAGTTTTTATACCAGTACCAAGCTGTTTTTATTACTATAGCTCTATAGTAGAGTTTGAGGTCCGGGATGGTGATGCCTCCAAGGGTTGCTTTATCGTATAGGATTCTTTTAGCTATCCTGGGTCTTTTGTTTTTCCATATAAAGTTGAGTATTTTTCTTTCCAAGTCTGTGAAGAATTGTGTTGGGATTTTGATGGGGATTGCATTGAATCTGTAGATTGCTTTTGGTAAGATTGCCATTTTTACTATGTTAATCCTACCTATCCATGAGCATGGGAGATCCTTCCATTTTCTGATATCTTCTTCAATTTCTTTCTTTAGAGATTTAAAGTTCTTATCAAAAAGGTCTTTCACTTGTTTAGTTAGTGTTATCCCAAGGTATTTTATATTATTTGTGGCTATTGTAAAGGGTGATGTTTCTCTGACTTCTTTCTCAGCTCTTTTATCATTTGTGTATAGGAGGGCTACTGATTTTTTTGAGTTGATCTTGTATCCTGCCACTTTACTGAAGGAGTTTATCAGCTGTAGAAGTTCCTTGGTAGAGTTTTTGGGGTCACTTATGTATACTATCATATCATCTGCAAATAGTGAAAGTTTGACTTCTTCCTTGCCAATTTGTATCCCTTTGATCTCCTTTTGTTGTCTTATTGCTCTAGCTAGAACTTCTAGTACTATATTGAATAAATATGGGGAGAGTGGACAGCCTTGTCTTGTTCCTGAATTTAGTGGTATCGCTTTGAGTTTCTCTCCATTTAATTTGATGTTTGCTGTTGGCTTGCTATAAATTGCTTTTATTATGTTTAGAAATGTTCCTTGTATTCCTATTCTTTCTAAGACCTTTATCATGAAGGGGTGTTGGATTTTGTCAAAGGCTTTTTCAGCATCTAGGGAGATGATCATGTGGTTTTTTTCTTTCAGTTTGTTTATATGGTGTATTACATTGACTGATTTCCGTATGTTGAACCATCCTTGCATCCCTGGGATGAATCCTACTTGGTCGTGATGGATGATTGTTTTGATGTATTCTTGGATTCGGTTTGCCAATATTTTGTTGAGTATTTTTGCATCAATGTTCATGAGGGAGATTGGTCTGTAGTTCTCTTTCTTTGTTGCATCTTTGTGTGGTTTGGGTATCAGGGTAATTGTAGCCTCATAAAAAGAGTTTGGTAGTGTTCCTTCTGTTTCTATTGTGTGGAACACTTTGAAGAGGATTGGTATTAGTTCTACTTTGAAAGTCTGGTAGAATTCTGCACTGAAACCATCTGGTCCTGGGCTTTTTTTAGTTGGGAGACTTTTGATGACTGTTTCTATTTCTTTAGGGGTTATTGGTCTATTTAAATGGTTTATCTGGTCTTGATTTAATTTTGGTATTTGGTATTTATCCAGAAAATTGTCCATTTCTTCCTGGTTTTCCATTTTTGTGGAGTACAGGTTTTTGAAGTATGATCTGATGATTCTCTGGATTTCCTCATTGTCTGTTGTTATGTCTCCCTTTTCATTTCTGATTTTGTGAATTTGGGTGCTCTCTCTTTGCCTTTTGGTTAATTTGGCTAGTGGTTTGTCTATCTTGTTGATTTTTTCAAAGAACCAACTCTTTGTTTCATTGATTTTTTGTATTGTTCTTTTGTTTTCTATTTCGTTGATTTCAGCCCTCAATTTGATTATTTCCTGGCGTCTATTTCTCCTGGGTGAGTTTGTTTCTTTTTGTTCTAGAGCTTTCAGTTGTGCTGTTAATTCATTGGTATGGGATTGCTCCATCTTCTTTATGTGTGCATTTAGAGCTATGAATTTTTCTCTTAGCACTGCTTTCATAGTGTCTCATAAGTTTGGGTATGTTGTACTTTCATTTTCATTGAATTCTAGGAACTCTTTAATTTCTGTCTTTATTTCTTCCTTGACCCATTGATGTTTCAGGTGGGCATTATTCAGTTTCCATGAGTTTGTGGGTTTTCTATAATTTTTGTTGTTATTGAGTTCTAACTTTAAGGCATGGTGGTCTGATAAGATACAGGAGGTTATTCCAATTTTTTTGTATCTGTTGAGATTTGTTTTGTGTCCAAGCATGTGGTCAATTTTTGAGAAGGTTCCATGGGGTGCTGAGAAGAAGGTATATTCTTTTGTGTTAGGATGGAATATTCTGTAGATATCTATTAGGTCCATTTGAGTCATAACATCTGTTAGGTCCTTTATTTCTTTGTTAAGTTTCAGTCTGGTAGATCTATCTTTTGGTGAGAGTGGTGTGTTAAAATCTCCCACTACTAATGTGTGGGGTTTGATGTGCGTTTTAAACTTTAGTAGTGTTTCTTTTATGAATGTGGGTGCTTTTGTATTTGGAGCATAAATGTTTAGAATCGAGACTTCATCTTGGTGGATTTTTCCTGTGATGAATATGTAATGTCCATCCTGGTCTCTTTTGATTGATTTTAGTTTGAAGTCTATTTTATTAGATATTAGGATAGCTACACCAGCTTGTTTCTTAGGCCCATTTGCTTGGAAAACCTTTTCCCAGCCCTTTACTCGGAGGTAGTGTCTGTCTTTGGAGTTAAGGTGTGTTTCTTGGATGCAGCATATGGATAGGTCCTGTTTTCTTATCCATTCTGTTAGCCTGTGTCTTTTTATAGGTGAGTTGAGACCATTGATATTGATGGATATTAATGACCAGTGATTGTTAATTCCTGTTATTTTTTTGGTTGTGTTGTGTTGTCCTTCTGTGGTGTATGTTGGTGTAGGTTTATCTATTGCTTGATTTTTCATGGATGTGTTTAACTTCTTTGGGTTGAATTTTCTCTTCTAGTGCTTTCTGTAGGGCTGGGTTTGTGGACAGGTATTGATTAAATCTGGTTTTATCCTGGAATATTTTGTTTACTCCGCCTATGGTGATTGAGAGTTTTGCTGGGTATAATAGTCTGGGTTGGCATCCGTGGTCTCTTAGTGTCTGCATGAGGTTTGTCCATGATCTTCTAGCTTTCATAGTCTCTATTGAGTAGTCTGGTGTTATTCTGATGGGTTTGCCTTTATATGTTACTTGGTCCTTTTCCTTTGCAGCTCTTAATATTTTTTCTTTATTCTGTGTGTTTAGTGTTTTGATTATTATGTGGCGAGGGGACTTTTTTTTTGGATCCAGCCTATTCGGTGTTCTGTAAGCTTCTTGTATCTTCATAGGTATTTCTTTCTTTAGGTTAGGAAAGTTTTCTTCTATGATTTTGTTGAATATATTTTCTGTGCCTTTGAGTTGGTATTCTTCTCCTTCTTCTATCCCTATTATTCTTAGGTTTGGTCTTTTCATGGTGTCCCAAATTTCCTGGACGTTTTGTGTTAGGACTTTTTTGTCTTTATTGTTTTCTTTGACTGACGAATCTATTTTCTCTATCATGTCTTCAGTGTCAGAGATTCTCTGTTCCATCTCTTGCAATCGGTTGGTTATGCTTGTTTCTGTAGTTCCTGTTCGTTTTGTCAGGATTTCTATTTCCAGCATTCCCTCAGCATGTGTTTTCTTTATTGTCTCAAATTCATTTTTCAGATCTTGGAATGTTTCTTTCATCTGTTTAATTGCTTTTTCTTGTCTTGATTTGATTTCTTCCCATTTTTTGTTCGTTTTTTCTTCCATTTCTTTAAGGGAGTTTTTTATTTCCTCTTTAATGGAGTTTTTCATTTCCTCTTTAAGGGAAGTTTTTATTTCCTCTTTAAGGGAGTTTTTTCTTTCCTCTTTAAGGAAAGTTTTTATTTCCTCTTTAAGGTAGTTTTTCATTTCCTCTTTAAGGAAAGTTTTTATTTCCTCATTGAGGGAATGTTTTATTTCTTCTTTAAGGGCCTCTATCATCTTCTTAATGTCATTTTTAGGGTTGATTTCTTCTGTTTCTTCTGTCATGGTATGTTTAGGTCTTGCAGGTGTAGAATCACTAGGTTCTGATGTTGCCATATAGGTCTTTATGTTGTTGCCTGTATTTTTGCACTGGCGTCTACTCATCTCTTCCTCTGTGAGGTGCAGGTGGTGTCTGTGTCTGAGAGTGCCTCTCTTGTTCTAATTTTTAGTCTTGGTTTAGTAGTGGTTCTTGGTTAAATTGGTGCTATTGGGCTATTTCTTCAGGGGCAGCTGATTTCGATCGGTGAATTATATACTTATGATTCTGGTGATCTGGTTTGGTGTCTGGGTAGCGCCTTCTTCTGTGTTCCCAGGTCACGTTTTGTTCATTTGTCAACTCCTCAGCTGATCTTGTTTCTTCAGACTTTAAACTGTAGGCATCTGAATCCTCTCCCAGATGGGTTTCAGCTGAGCAGGGTAGTCTCACCAACAGCTCTAAGTTGTTGGGTTTCACAGGATCAGCAGCTGGGCCCTGGGTTGTCCTCAGGAGGAGTATTCAGATTCGTTCTGGTTCTGACCCACCGAGATAGCTTCTTCCCCAGATGTTGGGGTTAGGGGCGTCCCTGTTCCAAGCTGCGTCTGCTTGTCTCCGTCCCTGGGCCTGTTTACCTCTGCAGACTGCCGCTGGGCCTGTATGTCCCTGTCAGCTGCCACTGGGTCTGTCTGCCTCTGGGGGCCGCCACCGGGTCTAAATGTCTCTGCAGGCTGCAGCCGGGACTGAATGTCCCTGTCGGCCGCTGCCGCCGGGCCCGTTTACCTCAGCGGGCCGCCGCTGGGCCCGTCTACCTCTGTGGGCCGCCGCTGGGCCTGAATGTCTCTGCCGGCTGCTGCCGGGTCTGAATATCCCTGTCGGCTGCCGCCGCTGGGCCCGTCTACCTCCACGGGCCCCCGTCTACCTCCATGGGCCCCCACCGCAGGCCTACCTGCGTCTGCTTGTCTCTGGCGCCGGACCTGTCTACCTCTGTGGGCCGCCGCTGGGCCTGAATGTCTCTGCCGGCTGCCGCCGGGCCTGAATGTCCCTGTCGGCCGCTGCCACCGGGCCCGTTTACCTCAGTGGGCCGGCACATGCTTTTAATCCCAGTGCTAGTTAACCATAGAGGTTTGGAGGTCTGGAAGGACAGGCAGAAAAGTATAGAACTGGGTAGAAAGAGGAAGTGATGAAACTGGATGGAGAAAGGAAGGAAGTAAGATGACAGCCCACAGATAGGTATATAGGTGTGAGTATACAGGAAGTAGCTCTCTCTGGAGTTGGTAAGGTGAAGTTGGCTATGGTTTGTTCATTTCCTCTGATCTCTCAGTAGTTACCCCAAAACCTGGCTCCAGGACTTTTTACTAATAAGACTATTTAGCAATTTGTCTTACACCTGGTGCCCCAAGGTTTGTGGCAAAAATTCACGAAAAAGCCACTTGCTTGTGGCCTTAGAGGCCCTGGCTCAAGCCTGAGCTGCATGCGGCTCGAGTCTCCACCCCATGTGGGCCAGAGTCCGTAACCAGCTGTTGGATCTTTCACTTATTCTCTCCTGGTGGATTATGGGCTTTCTCTGGATCCCCATCTTGGGCTGATAACATACTAAGTGGCTGTCTTGAAACCTGATTGGGTTTCTATTCTTTTACACAAAGGAGTAAGTCTCACATCTGAATTGTCATTCTCATAAAATTTGGTGAGTCAAGTAAGATATCTTGAAGGGAGAAATTAGTTAAAAGAGAATATTTTCCCATTAAAAAATGGGGAACATTTTTATAATGGAAGGAATTTGGCCTCTTTTTGATAACACATTTGGTGATCTGAAAATGTAACAATTAAATGAGAGGATAATTAATGTTGATGGGATTTATATAATATCAATTATGAATATTATTTGTTTGGTCATTTTTGTTTTAGCATTAGAAAGGTTGGTTAATTTGAGTGACAAGATAAAAGTTTTAGAAAAATGTGTTAAAACAAATCATAGAGAAATTTAGACCCAGACAGAAGAATTTAAAGGTAATCCCATTCTGTGCCAGAGAAATCTTCTGACCACAAACCTATCCCTGCATTGAATTATACAGTAACAGAGAAAGTGCCTAAGGTTTTCATATGGCCAACCTTAATCTATCCAGTAACCTTACAGGAACTACCAAATGTTCAAGGTTATGTACAAGCTAATGGGACTCCTGTGGAAATATTAGATTTGAAGAGATTTATAAAAGCCATAGTCTCATATCTTATGCATTCTCCTTTCGTAAAGCAGATGTTAAACTCACAGTAAACCTATAATAGAATTATCCCTCAAGACTGGAAAGATTTGGTTACAGCTATCCTAGAGGCTGGTCCACAGTTACAGTGGAGAACCTGAGAGAAAGAGGAAGCTAAGACTATAGAACAACAATGTAGGGCTAGAGTATAGAAATTTCCCCAAAATAAACTTCTTAGAAAAAGGTGATTATCCTGATTTACAAAGACAGTCTTTATATGATGACCACACCCTAATTCTATGCCACATGGCAGCCTTGAATGCTTGGGACAGAACTGATGAAGTAGGAAAGAAAATTGAGTCACTTAGAAAAATTATACAGGGCCCAAAAGAAACCTTCATGGATTTCTTATGAAGGCTCTCTTCAGCAGTAAATAGAATGATACTGAATTCAGAAGCTAGACAGACAGTAATTGAATTTCTGGCTTTTTAAAATGCTAATACAGCATGCAGAAGGGTAATTAGGTCATTAAAGGCAAGATCAGTGCCCTTGAAAGAATGGATCTGAGATACAATTAATATTGAATCTCATGACCATGATGATACTTGGGTAGGAGAGGTGATTTCCAGAGGTTTGAAGAAAAATAATAATGTCAGATGCCTTAATTGTGGTAAACAAGGTCACCCAAAAAGGGACTGTAAAAAGAGTATTTATAGAAACAATGTTTTTTCAAGGAACAACGGCAACAGAACACTCCTCCCTTCTGGATTATGCAGAAGGTGTGGTAAAGGCAAACATTGGACTAACGAAGGTAGATTTAAAAAAAAAAAAAGGGACAGACAAGGTAATCCTTTGCCTTTGCCATCAGGAAACTTCCTGAGAGGTGTCTTGCAGGCCTCAATGGCAAATTCAGTTCAGTCCTTTCCTGCCATCATAGAAGAAACCCATTCCCAGAGCAAGAAAATAACCAAATGCCTATTATACAAAACCATACTGCTTGGAGTGATAGAGCAGCTATAGCAGAGAGAACAAAAAAATTCAGGAGACATCATAAAGCAAATTTTATGTCCTTAGATGTCCTTATGTCATGGATGTCCCCTTTGTTCCACTAGTGGCTAGTAGAATTATTTCCATTTGTTGCATGTGTACTTTTGCCAGTACTCCACATGATATTTTGTCGTATACAATCTTCCATGAAGTATAAAGTCTCCTTTTATATTATCTATAATAAGTTGTTTGGGTATGATTATTTCCCTATATGTAGGGGCACAAGGTTCCTGTGCTCACAGACTTACATCATGGGAACTAAGAATGTTAAACACACAGGATTGTCTCTTTAAAAGGAGAAATATGTAATCTGACTTTTGCCCAAAAGCCTGGGAGAGTATGTGGTTTATAGGCTGGTGATATCTGTGCTGTTAGTGTGACTGAGAACACACCAGAAAGACTCCCAGATGTTGATCTTGTGCTCATTTTTCTCAGCCAATCTAAAGAACCTATCTTTATAAAGGATATCACATGTAGTCAATCTATAGAACCCATCATTATGGAAGACATACTCTACAAAGATTTTTGATGGAGTCATGGCAGAAGCTTTATTGTACACACAGAACTGAGTTAATTATCACCAGGAAATGTTTTTCCAAATTGTGTGGTACTTAAATATGCCAGAAATTAACTACTCCATATCAAATTTAGAACATTTGAACCAACCATCTATTAAATCATGTAGAACCAAACTGCCTTCTTATCTCTCACAGATTAACAGTCTGTTAACCTTGCCTCCAATTATGAATAGATACAATATTGTATTCAAGATTCCCTTGTATTTTACATTCAATGTATAATCAAAAGAGTCTAAATTTAAAAAGCATTGTTTTCTTTTAGGAAGAAAAGTTCATGTATAGAAACAAACCTGTGGATGCTACATACATTCTGTATGGAATGGATCTTACTGATTAATTGACCCATTTAAGTAGAAAGCAAAAATATTTCTTTAAAGTCATAATTTTACTCTGATGATTATCTGTGTATTCTTGTGCCTAACCAACTTCCTTTAAGATGGTTATATTCTTTGGTGATGCACACCTATCATCACAGTACTCAGGAGGCAGAGACAAAGGGATCATGAGTTTGAGGACAGCCTGGATTATTTTAACAAGACCCTTGTCTAACTTACAGATTGTAACTTTGATATATTTATCAGATGTCATGTTTCTAAGATCTTTTTTTAATTTGTTGGTGTTGGTTTGGTGTCTGTATTTGACAAAGTATTACTTCTTCAAGTCTTCTCAGGATGGTTTCGACAAAGAAAGACTCAATAATTTTAATGAGCCTATTAAATATTTTTAGTTGGCAGGATCAGTGTGTGGTCTTGTTTGTGAACTCCTTCAGAGAATATGTCTAGTGTCTTTGTGGGTAACATGTTTGGTTACTGGATTAGTAGAACTAGTCTTATTGTTGTCTCTATAGGAACAAGTCTGGAACCTACATCTACTGGCACAAAATGAACTGCATAGGTATGAATAATCCAGAGTCTGGGGAAGACGCTACATCTAGCATGGTGTCCTGGCCAGTGGGGTCTTCAACGGGGACCTAAAGGGAGGGCCAGCGAATGAGAAGGACAAGAGACATAAAGAATGAGAGCAAGACAGGACGTCTGATCAAGCTCCAAAATTTTATTTTACTCTCAAGGCATAATAGGTAGGCAAAGGGGGTTGAGAGCAGGAAGGGCCTTAATTATGGGGGTTGCCAGCAGGAAGGGACTTAGTAATGGGGGTTGCAAGCAGGAAAGGAATTAATTATGGGCTGTTCAGTCAGCAGGAAATGTTGCTGTGAAGGTTATCTATCTACCCTTGTCTAACTGCCTAATTGCTTAACTGCAGCTCATTCATCTGATATCTGAGTGTGAGACCAAAATGAGCCATCTTAGAAATAAGACCAAAATGCTTTCACCCTAAAATTAAGGCCTAAGATTTCTCCTTTTGGGAATAGGCCATTAGTTACTGAAACCAGTCAGTTCAGATTCCAAAAACCAGGAAGTGTAAAAGTACAGAGTCACAAGATAGTCACGAGGTAATGCCTGCCAGACTATGGAATGTCCTCTCCCTGGTTTCCAGGGTAACTGACCACAGAAATGCCCCCATCTGAGGGCAGCCAATGAGAAATGGTGGCGGGCAACCACTCCCTTAGAAGTAATTCCTAGAAGTCCCTAGAAGCGAGCCAATCAGAATTGTATCCATACTAGCACCCCTAAATGATGTAACCTTGTGACTTTTCCCTTTAAAAACTGAGCTTGCAGACAGGTGGGCACTTCCTCCAGCCTCCACTGCATTGGATGTATTGGACGAAGTCCCTGCCTAGGCTTGTATTACTTTTGGATATCCAGAATTAAACCTTGCTTTTGCATTCCAGCATACTCGTCTTTGGTGGTCTCTCTGGGGGTCATGATCTGGGCACAACACCGAGAAGAGGTTCTGGTATCTGTGGAAAGAGGTTCTGGTACTATGGAGACTTAAGCAAGGCCTAGATCTAAGAAAAGAGGAGAGAAGCCTAAATATGGCAGCATGTGTGTCAAGGGTCGCTTAGGCTTATGGCTCCTGTCAGCATGGGATAGCTGAGAAAAAATAATCTATGTACACTATGCTCTTATGTCTGTTAACTTTATTCCTCTATGACAAAATTTTATCTACACAACTACACCTCCATAAGGCATACAGGGCAGGAATAAATCTAGATACACCAAGCTCTTTATCCATTTACTTTGTTTCTCTGGGATGAAATCTTGTCTACATAGCTTCAGTTCCATCCTGACACTCAGTTCCTCTTTGTCCCCTTGTACTGCCATCTCATAGTCCTGCTAACAACTAAGTTCTTATGCTTTCAGCTTCATCTTCATCCTCCATTTCTTTGCTCTCTACTCCTGGCTCTGATGAACACTACAAGAGTTCTGCCTTACCATCTACGAAACCTCTGTGTTCTTCCCTTCTCCCTAGCCATGCCATTCTCTCTGCCTCTACAGAAAATGCCTGTTCCTTCTACCCCTGGCCATGCAGTTCTCTGACTCCTCAGAATTTTGCTCTACTCTACCTTCCACCTTGATATGTAAAAACCTCTTTTGTTCTTAGTCAATTGCTCTGGAGAGCCACTAGGCTTCAAGGCAAGGGGATGGTCTGAGCTTCATTAGCACAAGAAACAAAGCTATGTGTCTCCTGCCACCTTGTCTTTGCCTACAGGACCTTATCCAAGTACTGGCTCAAGCAGGGAAGTTCACACACACACATTCTATGGGAATTGTGAGCACAAGAAATTCACAAGGCACAGCTGAATATTAAGCTATGTAACACCAAGAAGTCCATGCTAGATGGCTTCCCACTTGACTGACCCTTGGCCTAGTCAAGATATAGCTTTAATATACAGCTGGACTCCTTATAACATATTCTTATGGCTTGCCATACATAGGCAGACTCCATTACCTAGATTGTGTGTAAGAGTTTTGGAGGCTAGATCCATGGGTCCCATGTTTGCAAAGGCTAATATGGAAAACGCTTAGAACCTGGGACTATTAGGGATGGCACAAAATATGTAGTTGCATGGGTAGATCTGGTATTTAAACTTGTGTGGAGAGTGGGGATAATACTGGAAACATGAATCCCTAAGTTCATTTTCCTGAACTGATTAGACTGATCTGATCATGGAGAAGCCTAAGCCTGGGTCTGTGGTAGCCATCTTGAAGACTTAGTCACTAAGCATAAGCTTGAAATTTCAGAATTCATTGAGGCTTGCTAGCGTTAAATTCTACAGCAAAGCTGTTTACTTTGCTTGCCTATTACACAATATATCTCTCTGAGTGGGGCTTTGTTTACTTTAATTTGGGACTATCTTGTCCCCCTCTGACCATGTGATTAATAAAACATTACCACAGAAATTTGTGTTGCTATAATTTTGACTTGCTTTTGATTCTATTTTGGAAATATATATCCCTGTTTCCTTGAACTCATTCTTTTATCATGTCAGTGCTCAAATTGTGGACATGCCATAAGCTACAACACTAGGCCCAGCTCACCAAGGTCGTTAATTGAAAACAGTCAGAACACTACATCATTTAATAAATGACATTTACATTCCACTTTAAACAAAATATTTTTATGGTTAACTAGTTTTTGCATATTAATTAAAATACTAACTAATTTTATGGACTTTCCTCTGTTGTTCTGACAGCTGGCTTGAGAGTCTGTCAAGGATGCGTGTTCAATTTGCTATTGTCTTTCTGTTTCTCCTAATGCACCAACAGTGGTCAAATTATTTACTTTGCTTGTACTAATTTTAGTACATTTTTTTCTGTCATTCATACTTCTTAATTTTATCAAAGCCATGTGCATTGCCTACAATGAGAAGAATGTGCTTCAATTTTCAGTGTGGGCACTGAAAAGTCATGCCTTACTATATTAAGCATTTTCACACATTTTATTAATTGGATTTTACTAAGCAGTGAGATTCTTTATGAATAAAAGTATATTATCAATAAAGGCAATAGCTATATGAATAGTTCCCTGTTATCCTATGAAACAAAATGTTCATAATTTATAAATATTCAGTTAAGGTTTTAGGAATCTCAGATTTCAACTACCAAAGACATAAAGTAAATAGGTTTTATTCATTACAGTGAACATAAAGGTGAGTTAAGAAAAGTGATTCACTATGGTAGTGTTTAGTAGAACAGGCCCATAGGGTCAAGGAAATTGGCTCAGACCAGTTGCCAAGGCATGCCCATAATGTACTCCTTACGAGCCAACCTGGCCTGAGGGCCTTATAACAGGAGCTGTCATAGTTCCTGGTCACCATCAGAGTGCACAATCATGCAGAGTTTGCCTGAGGGCCTAGCAACCATGCTGTCAGAGTTCTTGATCACTGTCGGTGTTCCTGATCTATGTCACAGTTCCTAGTTATGCCCAGCCATTGAGTGATTACCACACAGTGCCACCACACAATGCTGGCAGAAGGGTACATAAAGCCTTCCCCATTATTACATAAATGAGTTTGTTGTTTATCTTCAACTGACTCCTGGTGTCTGTGCTGTTGATGCCTTGCCTTGTCACCCCCTCCTACTTGGGAGCTCTTAGGATCCAGCAATGTCTGGTGCTGAATGTAGGGCTTCCATTAATTTCTCTCTCCCAGCACAGGTTCTGATCGTCTTTCTCCTTTCACTCTTGGTGATGACAGCATCCTCAGGATATTGTGTTTCAATGAGAAGGCCTCTCAGTGTTGTGTTCTTTTAGTCCCTTTGGCAGGTAAGCATTGAGGCCCCCATTTCTTTCCTTCTTTTGTGTTGTCTGTCATGTTTGTCTGCCCATCCCATTAGGAAGGCATATTTTTTTTTGTTTCAGTTTACCCAGCTCCTGCACATAAAGATTGACACCTCCCCCCAGGAGGTGGAACCAAGACTTGGCTCATGAACATGGTCCCTCATTTGGAAACACCATGTGGGCATACGGTCATAGCCCAAAAAACCACAGAAGTCCCCCACTAAGCACAAGACCTAAGAGTTCAATAAAAATTTCTACCCCTGTTGACTGTTATCTTCTCTCTGACTGTTGGTTGCTTACCATTTCCCTCTAAAATATGGGTAATCTTTTCATCACTCTCCATCTCTTCCATCCCAGATATCTCTACAATATCCAATGAGGAGGAAGCAGACAGTTTGGGCCCCAGGAAATCTGTCCAGGAGAATGTAGCTGTCAGTGTGGGTCCCACCAAATATGTCAAGGAGAATGTAGCTGTCAGTTTGGGTCCCACCAAATCTGTCAAAGAGAATGCAGCTGTCAATAAGTCCTCTCTGCTCTACCACCACTACTGGCAGCTACCCCTCTGTTGCAGTATTCATAAGGAGATCTATCTCAATTCCTGCCTGCCTCAGGAGGTGGCTACTCTCCCACAGTACTAGGTGTCTTACAACCCTTAGAGCCACTATCAGTCTGTAGGCCCATAGAAGCCCTCCCAGTCAATATGGGCCCATATGCCAATGCCCATACCTGGATTTCTACCCCCATAGTTGATCCCTCCCTCATCAGCAGGCAGCCAATGAGTCAGGCCCAGATTCCCCCTACATTCAGCAGGTCCTTGCTCAATGGTCCATGCACTTACAAACTTATTTTGATTGGTACTATTTGCTTAAAACTGTGTTGGAGCTTGCAGTCTTTTTCAGTTGCCTATGATGATCAGGCAGAGTCCCAGGCCTGAACAAACATCTTATTTAATGTCCCAGTGACCTATGATATGCTCACAAGGTATGGGGAATATGTCCATCCTGTACACTAGCCACAGATTGGCTTGAGTACCTATTTTTAACAGGTCTCAAACCTGGCTCTCAATGCCCTCAGAGCCTGTACTCCCTGGAACCACTCGGCATACTTTCTCAATCTTATCCAACAGCCCAGGGGCTCTTCACTGACTTCTTGGCCTATGTTCATGATGCAGTAGAGTCATAGTGGATATAGGACCCATTGGAGACATGCTGAATAAACAACTGACTTGGGAGGGGCTTAATGCACAAACTCATAATTTGGTTGTAGCCTTGCAGAATGAGGACATACATAAATGGGTGTAGACAACCAGAGATCTTGACCCTAGCATCGGTCCCATTGCCACTCTTACCGCCTCCCTAGATGCTCTCCTCACTGACAGGCAGCTTGCTAATGACACCTCCAAGGGTCCCCAGGTTGCTGTGGATGTGGCAAACCAGGCCATTTGTGACCTGACTGTCCCCCACACAAAACCTAGGACCCAGTGTCCCAGATGCAATAAAGGATTTCATTGGGCAAAGGATTGCAGGTCACAGCCTGCTGAAACACCAGCCCCTTTAAACTCCAGGTGGGATAATCCTCAGCCCTGCCAGTAGTAGAAGGCTCTGGTAATCCAAAAATATGTTGGACAATGCTCACTTTTCCACACTTCCTGATGCTAACCATCTGTCTTGATGGACAAGCTGTCAAAGGTTTGGTCGACATGGGTGCTAATGCTACCATTACAACCAAGACTGAGGTGCTTCGCTTCACTCATTGGAAGTTTAAACCACCTGCCCCCCATCAGTGGTTTGGGAGGACATCAAAATTCTAAGATGACCACCCATTCAGTCCATTGGAAGGATTTTGATGGCAATCAGGGAGCCATTCACCCTATCATTTCTAATGTACCTAGGAACATGTGGGGCAGAGATATTTTGGAGGATATGGGTGTTATAGGTGTTGTCCTAACTACAGATGACAGGGCCTTTTAAGATGGCATCAAGGTCCATGTAAAGGTTGGGTCTTGTGGTCCATGACCCTACATGATATCTGCACTTCCAATTCTAAGGGCCACTGTCCCTATGAGATCAAAAAATCAAACCTTGTAGCTCCATTCCATTGATGTGGCTCTCAGATCAAGAAGTATGGGTGGGACTGTGGCCTATAATTGAACCCAAGCTGTCAATCCTAAAGGAATTAGTAGCAGAACAGTTAAAGATAAGTAAACATAAAACACTCATATTTGTTATTCCCAAGAAACAGGAATACTACAACCTCCTGCAGAATCTTCATGTTAAGAGGAACAACAGAGCTCTTAAGGAGTTGTTGACAAGGACTATCTCACCTGAGGCTAGGAAAAATCCTGATCTAGCCTTAACAGACGTCCTTTTTCATATGAACTTTCTGAGTTTTGATGACAAGGGGCTCAGCCCAGCCTATGAGCACTGGATGTCTCTGATTAGGGACACACCCTTGCCCCTGGTGAGATGTAGAGATCCTATCTCCTTTCTCTAGCAGCTGCCACCCACCCTGCTAACCTGTAGGAGAGGGTATGCTTGTGTTTTTCCTCAGAGTGCCACTACTTCAATATGGGTCCCATCAAGAGATGTGTGCTTGGCCATAGATCAGCCTCCTTCCACCAAGGAGAAAATCACCCAAAATGGACAATGTATATACTCCCCTTTCTTGCTCTCATTGCCCCTCTAAAGACTGAAGACTTATGGATCCTCGATTTTTTCCATTTTGTATGATGCCTTTTGAGATAAAGAATATTACTTTAGCAGGCCTCAAGGTAGCTAAATATATTAAGGGTCCATGGTCAGCTAAGTTTCTATATTATCCATTACAGATAACAGTTGAAAATTTCCAATTAAATCGGATAAGATCAGAGGTTGTGGCTTTTGACTCTTTATTTTTTTTTAAAGGTTTGGCATGATATAAAGAGTTGTTTGATCCCTCCTGGATTTCACTTATGTATTAAATGGCGGGTAAGTGCTTCCCCACCATAAAAGGGTGGATATGTAGTAGGATAGACCCATAGGGTAGAGGAAATTAGTTCAGACCAGTTACCAAGGCATGCATATAATGTATTCCTTATGAGCCAACCTGGAGTCTCCCTGAAGGCGTAACAACAGGTCCTGTCAGAGTTCTTAATTGATGTCAGAGTTCCTGATCATACCTAGCCAATGAGGGATGACCACACAGACTGGGTGCTGGAGGAAGGTATATAAGACCTTATTGAATAAATGAGTTCATTATTTGCCTTCAACAGACTCCTGGTATCTGTGACATTGATGCTGTGCCTTCTCATCCCTTCACCTGAGGGAGCCATTAGAATCCAAGCAATAGTCTGCAAGGACTCAGTGCTTTTACCTATATCCTGCTTCCTAAATTCCCATCAGCCCCAATCAATGCCCATAAAATTGTGAAGCCATCAATGAATTAATCTTGATGAGGTGCCTGCCATCACTATTTGTTCATTTCCCCCAAACTTTTGCTTTTGAATATTCCTGCTCTGAGGACCAAGTATTCAACATATGAGTGTTAAAGGAATTATTTTAGATATGAACTACAAAAAAGAAATTATATACAAAGAAAGAAGAGAGAGAGAGAGAGAGAGAGAGAGAGAGAGAGAGAGAGAGAGAGAGAGATGCATTAAGGCTCACAAGACAGCTCAATAGATAAAAATTTGCTAGCCAATTTGAGGACCCGAGTTCAAATTCTCAGGACTCCTGTAAAAACCTGTCTTGGAAATACATATCTAATATCCTCAGTATTTCTGAGGAGAGATAGTAAGCCCCAACAGGAGAATATTGGAGGCATATAGGCCATCTCTCTGGAAGTAAACACTGGTGAACAGCAAAGACATCTTCTCTCAAAGAAGATTGAAGGCAAGGATAAATAGCTGAAGCTGTCCTCTGCCCACTGTGGTATACAAGTATTAACACAGACACAGACACAGACAAAGACACACACACACACACACACACACACACACACATACACACACTGAGTCACACAAAAGTACAATAGATCTTGTGTTGGCCACCTAATTTTGGGCTTGGGGCCTTCTTTACAGTGTGATTGATATACCTAGTGACACTTCATTTAAGAAAGCCAAGTTTCGCTTTTCCAGTATTTATCAATTACAAATAGCTTTTTAGTTGGGTATAGGACATTGTGTCCACTCTCCCCTCTAAGTGTTTGGATTTTGTCTAATTTGAAACTGTACAATCCTTGTGCATTCTGCCACAGTCTCTCTGGGAGTTTGTATGTGTATCAGTCCTGCTGTGATCAGATAGTGCTGTTTCCTTGAGGTTGTCCACCACTTTTAGCTCTTAGCATCTTTCTGCACCCTTTCCTCTGTGTATCTCTGAGTACTGAGGGAAGGTATTTGATAAAGATATTCTATAGACCTGTCAACTGATGAATAACTTTTTTAAAATAAGGTGTATATACACAACCAAATATTATTCATCAGTTAAGAAAAACAAATTTATAAAAATTACAAGTAACTAGATGGAACTAGGAGCATATATCCTGAGTGAAGTATCCCAGACACAAGACATAAATCAACAAATATTGAATGTTTTCTCACACATGGGTTTTAGCTTTTAAATATGAGGTATGTGTCCTTCAATCTGAATAATCATGTAAGTTTTGTAGCTATTATTGGATAAGTGGAGAGGTAGAGGATCTTCCCAAAAAGGGAAAATAGAATATATAATTATAAGGAGATAAAGGGTGAATTGGACTTGGAGAATTAAATGGGGAAAAGGAGGAGAAAGCAGGGTAATGGAGGGAATATGTGAAGAGATAACTAATGCTAAAGATCTTTTGAAAAGCCATATGAAAACCCACTACCATAGATACTTCCTAAAATATAAACACATATAAAATGGTTTAAATAAAGTCATCATATAATTGGCAAGACAACACCTGAAACAGACATCTTATGCTATCAAGAAAATACTCCAATTCTAGGAATAGATAATATTTTGTTGAGTAATTGGTTGACTAATTAATTAATTATTATTAATTGATTGATATATAAATTTATTATTTTAGCTTACTATTTCATAAATAACATAATTTATTATTTACGAGATATTAATCTATATAGTTACAAAGCACTTTCTATATTTCAAACACTGAAATAAAACAATTTTTTTTTTTTTTTGGTTTTTCGAGACAGGGTTTCTCTGTGTAGCTTTGCGCCTTTCCTGGAACTCACTTGGTAGCCCAGGCTGGCCTCGAACTCACAGAGATCCGCCTGGCTCTGCCTCCCGATTAAAGGCGCTGGGATTAAAGGCATGCACCACCACCGCCCGGTAATAAAACATAATTTTAAATGTACATATATTAAAGTTAAAATTTTGTTTTTGCAAGGATTCTCCTTGTTCTCCTTTATTTAACCATTGCTTCTTACCATTGACATAGCTAGGCCATCAAGCTCAACATGTTTTTCAGATGCTCTGTCAATTTCCTATAACTACTTATTTATCATTTGCTCAAATAAAGAGTAATGTTGCACATGACTTGCTATACTACACTCTTTATTTCCTCTTTTTTCTTCATTCTCTTGACTATATTCAGGCCATTATTGAAAAAAGGA
Source organism: Peromyscus leucopus (assembly GCF_004664715.2). Lineage (NCBI taxonomy): Eukaryota > Metazoa > Chordata > Mammalia > Rodentia > Cricetidae > Peromyscus > Peromyscus leucopus. Next base: position 13,181,844 of record NC_051081.1, read on the forward strand.
ACATTTTAAACTCTGTAATTAAGATAATTTGATGCTGAATATGGACTATGCAGGTGGCTCTTTGCCTTTGGGTTTTTAAAAATTTTTTAAATACTTTTGACTATGATAAATCAATTTTACCTCACTTAAACCATTGAATTCTCAAGTAAAGTGTTGTTATTGTTTATTATTTCACAGAAACTTACACACACACACACACACACACACACACACACACACACACTGTAAGCTATGCTACGTTCTATTTTTTTATATGTATAACCCAGTACAGTGCTTGAGAAAAGCCTTATAACTAAAGGCAAATACTCAGGTTTGAATAGTAGTGAAAGCCAATCTGAGAAACCAAATTTATGAGTAGAAGTTGTTTTGATGATTAGATGTTAGAAAAACATGGTGTGCACAGTTCCTATAATGTAGACAACAAGAAATATATCATAAATATATGAAGTTCCAGTATGATTGGAAATGAAAATAAAGTTTCAATCAGGTGAAGAAAAAGGCTGGGGACAGCTCAGATATTTCTTCTAAAAGGTTTTGTATTTATACAGCAGGCAGAGGAAAGTCTTGATGGCACTGCCATATGCAAAGACCTGTCCAGCTTCATAACATTGCTTGGACCAACATGGAATTATAAAAACCTGTTAGGAAACTTTTTCAAGCTATGTCAGATATGGAAGTACCAAAATAAAATCTGAAATAAAACTGATATACAAAAGGGAAAGTATAATAAAATTTAACACATCACTATTATATCAGATTTTATATGAAAAATCACACTTGAAAGATATGAGTATTTTAAAATAAAAGTAAAACACAGACACACACACATACACACACACAAATCAAACAACACACACAAACATATAACAATTAAAAAATATAGGCTGTGAATTTTAAAGACCACAAGAAGGCAGGGCACATGGCAAATGAGGAGAGTTGGAAGGAGAAAAGGAAGTAGGAAATAATGGAATTATAATCTCAAAAAAAATTGAACTAACTAAATAAACAGAACAACAACAAAAAATTGACTTTGCTTCACATGATCCATTGTAAGCACAGCATCTGCCTACATTCAGAGACTTATCATCTCTCAGGAGCTTGCTTGAAGTCCCTGGTATTTCACCATGCCATTGCTATTGTAACTTTGATTAAGTGCCTGATCTTTCCCCTGTATTTCATAATCATATCAATCTTCAGAGCATCGAAATGGGGATTTAAGATCCCACCAACCTTCACTAAGAACATACAATAATAAAAGTTTTTTGAGGATCTCTCTGTCTCTGTCTCTCTCATCCTCATCCCTTTCTTCCTTTAATTTAAATTAACAGCCCATAATAATAAAAAGGGAGGGAAAAGACTTCTTTTATTTTTTAGAGCACAACTATTAAATGTTTTTGTTTTTCTCTTTCTTTCTGTAAAATAAGCAATACTACCTAAGAGTTCCTAAGTCTTTTGGCTGAGCTTTCTAGTGATGTGACATTGGTTTTAAAGCCTCTTAGAATGGTTGCTAAAGATGTCAACAGGCAAGAGCAATCTATTCCACCACCTGTTCATTTTTCCATTAGTTTTTTTTACTTTGATACAAAAGACCCCCAACCACATCTACCAAAACCACAATTTGATTGTCTAAAGGTCCTAAACTGTCAAACTAAAAGTATCATAATAAAAGAGAAGATATCTCCCATAGTTCACTAATCTAATTAACATGATCAGTCAGCTGAGAAAACTATCATACTAGCAAGTCAATTGTTAGGATTATTTCAGGTATTTTTAGATTAATGTCTTTAATAAAACTAGAATGGTGATGCTGATCTTTAGGGAAAGGTAATAAGGAGTTGTAACTGAAGAAAAATAGTCCTGTCAGCTCCCTGCTGCAGTCAATGTATGATAAATTTAGCCAGAATGTGAGCAGGTAAGAAAGACTTTTTTCTCCTACAATCTCTCAGGAAATTACACATCTTTCATTAATGGAACTATTTTTCTAAATATGCCCAAATCTATTAACTGGTTGCTAAACAGTAGTAAATTCATGATGACTGATCTTAAAGCTAAATTTTTCAAAAATCTGAGCTAATATTTAGCAATTTTCTTGTAGCTACTCTTTCTACACTGAATTAATTTTTTTTTTTTTTTGGTTTTTCGAGACAGGGTTTCTCTGTGTAGCTTTGTGCCTTTCCTGGAACTCACTTGGTAGTCCAGGCTGGCCTTGAACTCACAGAGATCCGCCTGCCTCTGCCTCCCAAGTGCTGGGATTAAAGGTGTGCGCCACCACCACCCAGCCTGAATTAAATTTTGTAAGTAATGAAATCAGTAAAACAACATTCAATAGGATAAATGCAATGCTGATATATATATATATATATATATATATATATATATATATATATAATGTATAAAATAGAATGAACATGCAAATATCTCAAAAATTGGGAAGGTGAGGAGATATATGAGTAATCATAGCTGAGATTTGACTTTTTTCTCTCTTTGACCTTTAGTCAAATCTATATTTTTGTATATGTGTATCAGTTTTTATATGGTTTCAGAAAATGGTAGCATTTTTTATGGATAAAACATTATAGTCTAATGATATAATACAAAATACTATGATGGACACTTCACTAAGGAGAATGTGAGTATGCAAACTCTTACCCAACCCAAATGAGCCATTTAATTAAACTTCAACCATTGAGTTCAAAGCTAATGAACTAAACTAAGAATATACATAACTAATTCCTGGTTCTGAATTGAGTTTTGAATAGGACAGGGCTCCATTTGGCTATATAATCATCCATCATAATTCACTACCATTGCTGGATTCTAATGGCTCCCTCAGGAGAGGGGGTGAGAAGGCACAGCATCAATGATACAGACACTGGAAGTCAGTTGAAGGCAAACAACAAACTCATTTATTTAAAAATGGAGAAGGCCTTATATACCCTCCTCCCAGCACCCAGTCTTTGTCACAATCTGGTGGCATTTTATGGTCATCACTCATTGACTGAGCATGATCAGAAATTCTAACATTGAACAAGAACTCTGACAGTGACTATTGCTAGGCCCTCAGGCAAACTGCAGGCTGGCTCACATGGTCTGAGCCAATTTCCTCTACCCTATGGATCTGTCCTACTACATATCTACCCTTTTATTCTATTACATGGGCTCTCAGCAAGAGTCAGAATTCTTTGCTCTGGCCTTGTTGATCCTGCATCAGGGGGGTTGAGCAATTGGACTATGCCTATCTTAGGTTGACTTCCCAAACAAATTTGTATCCGTCATTGACTATCAACCCTCAAAGAGGGCCCATCCCTGGGGAGTTATCCTGGATGGGGAGTGTCAGGCAATAATAGCTTTTTGAATTTCAGAATGCCATGAATGCAAAACTTCCTGTGGAGGGGTATGTGTTGGATGTCTAAGAGCCATTAACAGCTGTAGAGTCACCTTAGTGGCCATTCATTGTTGCTGGATGTGCTGTAAGAGACACTTAAAAAGGAGAAAGCACCACCCGGCCAATCAAAACATAAGTAAAAATCCAGGAGAGATCAAACAGCCTCTTTATATCATGCCAAACCTTTAAAAAAAATAGTCAATGGCCATAACCTCTGCTCTTTTTTGATCTAATTGGAAAATTTCACATGTTATCTGTAATGGATAACACAGAAACTTAGCTGACCATGGGCCCTTAATATATTTAGCTAGCTTCAGGCCTGATAAACTAATGTTCATTATCTCAAAAGGCATCATACAAAATGAAGAAAAGTGAAACTCCACAATTCTTAAGCCTTTAGAGAGGCAATGAGAGCAAGAAAGGGGAATACATACATTATCCATCCTGGGTAATTTTCTCCTTGGTGGAAGGAGGCTGATCTATGGCCAAGCACACATCTTTTGATGAGACCCATATTGGCATAGTGACACTCTGAGGAAAAACACAAGCATACCCTTTCCCAGGGGTTAGCAGGAGGGCTGGTGGCTGCCATTGGAGGGAGATAGGATCTGTACATCTCACCAGGGATAGGGGCATGTTCCTTGGCAAAGATACCCAGTGCTAATAGGCCAGGCTAAGCCCCATTTCATCAAAATTGAGAAAGTTTATATGGAAAAGGCCCTTTGTTAAGGCCAGATGAGGATCTCTCCTATTCGCTGGCAAGATAGTCCTTGTCAATAGTTCCTTAAGAGATATGTTGGCACTTGACACATTGTTATGTCCCTGTGGATTGTAGGGGATGCTAATGGTATGGGAAATCTTCTAGGACCCCAGAAAGTCATTGAATTGTTGAGAGGCATAGGCAGGGTCATTGCCAGTCTTAAGTGACCAAGGTACCCCTATAATTAACTTAAGAACCTTGATAGCATTGATGGCCTGCTCCCCAGAAAGGGTGAGGGCACGAAAAAAGAACAGGTATGTATTATCACATGAACATATTTAAGATTGCCAAGGGGGGAATGCTGTGTGACATCCATTTGCCAGATGGCCTTAGGCAACAAGCCCTGGGGATCAACACCTGCATGTTGAAGCAGTCCTTAGGGGGCAAGAGGAGTGCAAATGGCACATACCCAGGACATATGTTTACGTTGGGAAACCAGTAATTCTGGGAGTAGTCTATGCACATTCTGTGGAGACAGATGGAATTGCTGGTGAAGAACACCAGCTTACTCTAGAAGACACATACTGGCTGTTAATATGATGGTGCTATGACCTCATTTCCTCTAGCCAATATTTTCAGTGATTTGGAATGAGATCTAATATGGGACAGGTACCAATGCATAGTTCTCTGATTTAGGATAGCTTGTGTGTCCACATGGAGCTGGCAATGGGGGCCAGTGAGTCTTTGACTTGGGAAAAGGTGAGTACATGAACTGCCTGTACAGCATATTGGCTGTCAGAAAAAAGTATTAATGGGCTTGATCTGGCACTCTACTAGAACTTTTAGGAGGGTCAATAGCTCACCTGATTGAAAGGAACCAGTGTTAGGGATAACACATGTAACATCTTCGGAGCCAGGATGTTGGATAAGAAAACCATATCTGTTTTTATTGGAATCTGAAAAGGCCAGAGTGATGTGAGGGATGGGAGTGGAGAGGGGGACTCAATGGGGCTGTATCTGTATTGGAAGTGTGGGGGGTTCAGCCAAGATCTTGTTTTCTTTTTCAGATGATTGTCAATAGTTCCTGTGAATCCTGCAACCATTTCTTGGAATGAGATAAAATCTGCCCAGAGGGACTGGGTATTCTTTAAAGAAAAGGGGAATACAAGCTTATCTGGCTCTCATCCATATGTTTTCCATGCCAGCATCCATGCCTTGAGGCTGAGTTGGAAGGACTGGTCAAACTTAGAAGTGACCTTGTGCATGTCAGAATGTGCTTAATGTATTAGAAAGGACCCAGATTGCCATAATACTCCCAAGAATCCTCTGGGTGTCCAGAGGATCATTACCAATAAGGGCCTTAGGGGATCATGGCGTTGCAGACTGGAGGTAGCTAGAATGGCCAAAACCTTTTATAGCAACTCTTTAGCTCCTCAGGAAGCCTAACCTTAGTGGAATAACAGGTGAGGCCCTCCAACAATGAAAATAGGTGTCTCATCTCTTGGTCAGGGATGGGTAAGAAAGGCTTAAGCCAATTAACTACGCTACATAATTGTTCTAATTCTGATAGTGAGTACAATTCCTTCATTTTCAATTTAAAGGAAAGGGGGCAGACCTTCTTAGCAACGGAAAGCCTAAAAAGGCAAATGGGGGTACCATCTATATAATGGATCAGAAGAACATCCCTGGGGACCTTGATCAAAGCTTGAGAAACATAATTGGCAAATAGTGGGGCTATTCTTCATTCCTTTGGGCAAAACATTTCATTAATATCTCTTAGATGGTTTAAGCATATAGGTTCCCACAGAGTAAAATCAAAATGTTTTCAATCTTGTGACATGAGAGGAATTTGAAAAATCAGTCCCTAATATCTAAAACTAATACACAATAAGATGGAGGAATAGCCTTGAGTTGGGGAGGCTTGGTTGTATAGACCATATTTTTTCCATTTGACCATTAATTACATAAAGAGTCTGCAGGAAAAAGTAGTGTCCCTATTTCTTGGGAATAACAAATATGGTTGTATTATGTTTACTTGTGGATGGTTCTATGTGCCCCATCTTTAGCTGTTCTGCAACTAATTCCTTTAGGATTGGCTGCTTGGGCTCAATTATAGGCCACTGCTCCACCCATACTTCTTGATCTGAGAGCCACATCAGTGGAATGGGGCTGAGGGCTCAATTGCAATGGATCTCATGGGACAATGGCCCTTAGAATTGGGGGTGCAGATCTCATGCATGGTTGTGGACTACAAGACTCACCTTTTCATGGACCTTGATGTCATCATAAAAGGCCCTGTCATCTGTAGTTAGGACAACATCCCTATCCTCCAAAATATTTCTGTCCCACATGTTCCTAGGTACAGTGATAGGGTGAATGGTTCCCCAATTGCCATCAAGATCCTTCCAATGGACTGAAGAAGTGGTCATGTTAGAATCTTGCTGGCCTTCCACATCACTGATGGGGGCTAGGTTAAACTTCCAATGAGGCAAGTGAAGCACCTCAGTCTTGGTTAAAATGGTAGCATCCACACTGGTGTCAACCAAGTCTTTGACAGGATGTCCATCAAGATAGATGGTTAGCATTGGAGAGTGCAGAAAAATGGGCATTGTCCAGTAGATTCTTGTATTACCAGAGCCTCCTCCTACTGGCAGGGGTGAGGATTGCTCCACCTGGAGTTTAAAGGGGCTTTTGTTTCAGCAGGTTGTGACTTGCAATCCTTTGCCCAATGAAATCCTTTATTGCATCTGGGGCACTGAGTTCTAGATTTTGCCTGAGGGCAGTCAAGCCACAAATGGCCTTCTTTGCCACATTCCCAGCAAGTTCTGTCTACCTGGGGACTCTTAGGGGTGTCATTAGCAAGCTGCCTGTCAGCAAGTAAAGTGTCCAGGGAGGCAGTGAGAGCTGCGATGGGATTGGTACTGGGGTTGAGATCTCTGGTGGCCTGCACCCATTTATGTATGTCATTTTAATCTTTAACAATTACTGATACCAGAAATTGATACACTGTTGTCTAAGTTAATTTAATATACAACTGCAACATATGCTTACCAGCTTTTTAAAGACTTATCTGCCTAGAAACAACAAACATCAAGAGAGCTAGACATTATGGTCATGAAAGCAAGGAGAAGAGCAGAAGACAAGCAAACTAGATGTTTAAAAATCACCTTGTGCAGGTCCTTTGTTGGAAACTATCTGTTTTTGGCTTAATGAAGATGATATCATGTCTTCTTTAAAAAAGCATGGAGATGAGAGGATTGGGAGGAAATGTGAGGGGGTAGGAGGAGAGAGAGAGAGAGAGAGAGAAAGAGAGAGATGATGTTATTTTACTATGTGAATATATGAAAACCTCAACAATAAAAGAAAAAATATTTAAAGAAAATGACTTTAGACATAAGAGAAGCCATAAAAAATGTGAGTGAATTTTATGGTATTTATAATGTTTTCAAAAGAAAGCTAGTATACAATGCAATATATAATCTGTTCATATAACCTTGAAATGTTCAATGTAATGGTAGTTAAGTTAATGAGTGTTAGGCACATGGGAAATTAGTTTATTAGAGCACCTTCTGCACGTGTGATACTAGATCACAGCAATTGCTGTGTTTCTCCAAGGACCTACTTTATTTCACTTTTGAATAAAGTTCAAATTAAAATCTAATGTGAGTTGTTAGGAGAGTAAGAATTCAATTTACTTTGAAAATTTCTCTGACACCAAAACATCCTCTTTTCTTAAATTCTTGCTTTTATGCTAAAGATGAATGATAATAATGAACAGAATGGCATTGGATTTGCTTTGGAGATTACCATGAAAACCATCTGAAAGCAGTGTGTCTTCTAATTAATTCACTGGTAGGGGGCAGGTGAGTGAATCCTTCCACTAAATAGCTCAATTGTACTTTTCTGTAAAGACCTCACAATCTACACATTTTATTCATTAATCTATTTGTTTCTGAGACAATCACTTGTTCATATAGACTGTGATATCTTTGAACTCTTTAGTCCAGGCTGGCATCAAATAATCTTGCCTCACTCAGGCTCTGTTCTCCAGTACTAGGAAGATAGATTTGTACAATTGCTCCTGTCTTTATTGTGTTTTTTCATAATTGCCCAATCTTCCAATGTAATCTTGAACTATAAGCATGCATGCTCATGACTGTAACTGGTCTCCATAGGTTACTTTATTGATAGTAGCACCAAGTAGCACCAAGGAAAGAACAAGCTGGGGTTTGGAAGATTTAGGAAATGTGTGCTTGTTTAACAGTTTCAGAATGTTAATTATGTAGACGTATCCACTGCAATAATCACTGAGTGGTCAGTCCTCTTATGATTTGTGTATTACCTACATATGTATTATATATCATGAATCAAATGTAGAAGAATTTAATACTAAAATAATCATGAATCAGGGAAATAATAGAGTCAAATTATTCATTAAAATTCATCTGTAAAACACATGTTAGCCAAATATCTCATGTTAGAAATTGTGAAGCTGCAAGCTAGTAAGTTCTGACTCGTTAAGATGATAAAAATCATACTCTCTAGAGTGCAAAGTGTCTTTAAGTACATGAGATTATCTCAAGCATATATGTATAGAAATAAGTTAGGACACTTAGAACATAAGGAAATTACTGGTCCCTGTGCTGATCAGTTTTTTGTTTCTTTGTTTGTATATGAATTTTGCACAAACTTAGATCATGTGGGAAGAATGAACCTCGGTCAAGAATATGCCTCCATTAGTTTGACCTGTGGACAAGTCTGTGGGGCTTTCCCTTGATTAATGACTGAGTGGGAGAGCCAAGGAAGGATAAGGTGGGCAGCAGCACCAATGCCAGATGGTTCTAGGTTATATAATAAAGCAAACTGAACTAGGCATGAGGAAATGACAACACAGCTCCTTCCTGGCTTCTACTGCAGTTCTAACTGAAGGTTCCTGCCGTGAGCTCTTGCTGACTTTCCAGTGATGAAATGTTATTGGGAGTTGTAAGACGAAATAAACTCTTTCCTCCCCAACTTACTTTTGGGTTAATTTTATCACAGAAATTAAAAAAAAAATAAGCCTAGGACAGTTACAAATTTTGCTTGTATGTATTCCATTGTGAGTGATAATGTATGGACTGAAGGTTATTATGCCACTCTTCTGCAAATCAAACTGCAAACATGCAATACTTGTGAAGATGTAGCATTATATATCCTGATGTTTCTGAATATGTGAATGTAGCCATACTTAAATGTTTCCTCTCCACTTCATTGTATAATAGATAATTCATAATACCCAATATATATGTTTAGATCATAAAACATTTATCTAAAATCATATAATCAATCATAAATTTAATTTTATTAGTAATTTTACAAATTTCGATTCATTATTTTATTATTCTTTTTTAGAGAGATGGAAGATTAATTTGAATTTTAATTAGTTTTACAAATTAAAACGACGTTTAAAATTTTCCTGTGATCAGTTTACTCCTCTACTGATTCTGCAGCTAATACTCAGAATCAGTTTCCAAGTAGTGAAATGTGAGTACATAGACTTTTATTACATGATTGTATTATTTTATTTCATGATTCTTTCCATTGAGTAACTTTAGAAGTGTGTTTTTGTTAATTACAGTAATGATATTTTCTAGTTAAAAATTTAAGTATTATGCAAAAATCTGCAGTTATAAACTTTCATTTGCATTTTTTGTAGTTAAAATTTATATTAATGTACATATAGAGTCTTGGAAGCCTACAGAACATCTTTTACTCACATGCATTTGGGGCTAACTTCTTTTAGCACTGTCCTTTTGTTTCACTCTATCAGAGAACTGGACAGGGTTTTTTACAGTATGTATCATATACTGTTGAAAAGAAGCAAATGAGTAAATAGTTGTTAGTGCTTCAGTCCGCTGCTCTCATCCTGGCTATAGAGCAGGAAGATACACATAGCATTGTAATATGAGTGAAGGAAACTGATACCAGTCTTAAAAGGAGTCAAAATGGCTAGAACTTGTGGTGCAAATGACCAAAGATAAGGATCATTCCAAGAGAAGGGACTGAAACTTGTGGAGTTCTGCAGCGTTAAGAAAGCCATAGAGCAAGTGCTGCTCTGTACTTGATTTAACAAAGCTTACAGTTAATTCTTACAAGTACCAATTTCATTTATAAATTAACTGTATATATAAACAGGGTCAATACAATTTAAAGCACTACAATAAACCAAGTATATAACAGGCTCAATAGAAATATTTAGCATCTGATAAAACCTGACAGACAAATATACAGCAAAAACTATGATGTATAAATATTTTTAAAGTTATATAGAAATTCCATAAATAAAAGAATTAGCAAACAATATACTTAGGGTACCTGTTCTGGACCATGTGAATGTGTTCAAATGTTAAGAGAAAATAAGACAAATTGAAGGAGGAAATAACGTATTTTAAAATACTGATATGATTTTAATTTGTGTGTGGTGGTGTGAAAACCCTGTTGACTATAATTTACTCATAAGGGTAAATTATGGATTGAGAGTTCAAGATCAGCCTAGGTTGCATAGGCGGCTGTGTGTAAATAAATATATAAATAAAAGTATTATATATAATAAATATAAATGAAAATATCATATATACTTGGTGAAATGAAAATTATACTGATTAGAATTAGTAGGAGATTCAATAATGCAGGGAAAATATTTTCTTGGAGCTATACGTATATGAACTATTAGAATTATTCCCAACCCATAAAATAGATCAGACACAACTGACAACAATGAAAACCATCTGACATATTGGATAATATCAAGGAACAAGGCATGAGATATTGATGTTGATGGTAATAGAGAATACTGGGAAAAGAATATTGGCATTTTGTATGTTTGTACAATTTCAGAATCATATCCAAGAAGATAAATGAGTTCCAACCAAAAATTAAATAAAGCACACCAGAGGAAGTAATAATCATATTGAGGAAAACGGCCTTCAAAGCTTTTAGGGAATTGAGTGAAAACATTACTCAGAGAAGTGAGTAGAACAACATTTTCCTCTAAAGCTTTAGGAAATAGAAGACAATAACACCCAGCATATATAAAGTGCTCAAAGATAAAAGACTACTAGCAACCAAAGTTATCAAAGCAGTATGGGCATAATTCCATAAGGGCTAGCAGACAAAGCATGCTAGTAAGGTGCAGGATGTGCCTACAGTGCGCATAAATTCCCTTTATAATAAAGGCAAAGAGAGTTGCCTAAAAATTAGAAGCCTAGAGAATTAAGCCACATTTAAAAATTCTGAGACATGGTGAAGATTTTTTTTTCCAGAAGAAAAGGAATGCTATCAGATAAAAATATTTATTTACACAGAATAATTAATAATGCCAAGGTAGTAAATGTGTGAGTGCATGTTAAAAGCAATAATTCTCATTTCTTTACCCTTTAAATGTACTGATTCTTAAAACTAATTATTTAAATTCTAAAATCTGTTATGACCAGAAAATCTTATTATTTCTAGATGTATTTTATAGTCATTACTATTTTAGTTTCTCTAATCACCTACTGTTATGTTGTGTCCATCAGAGAAATTGCCCCTTTATGGACAATGAGTGGCCATCTATGCATCTCAGACAAGGTTTTTTTCTTCCTTCAGTTATATAAAAGCATAGATGATTATTTCAATTCTACCTGATCTATATACACAATGTTAGCTGGATTATAATCGGTTTTTTTATTTGATTTTGCTTCCTGATGTAGGTTTTTGTAATATGAAAAAGTTTTAAAAAGAAATTATTTGATAACATTGCTATTGGAATTCTAGTGGGAACATAAACAAAACAGAACATTATTTCAATATGATTGTTATCTTAATATAACACAAACTTGTGAGAATTTACTATAACAATATTGGTCCCTTATTGTCTATCCACAGAATTCAAATATACTGCATACAAACTCTATAAATTGTAAATTTTTACATAATTTGCTTTTCAAATTGTTTACATGTTTGAAGACCAAAGCCGTGTTTTCATACTGTTTTTATCTATCAATATTTGCTGTTGTTTTTGTTATTATGACTTGATATCCCTTCTGATCTCAAACTGGTCTTGAGCTCATGTCTCTCTTGATCATGAGATTTATAGGAGTGTATTACCCATTCCTTGCTCTTTAATATCTCTTATTATATACAGCAGTATATGCTGTAAGATTGTTTTTACCTGTCTTTAAGGGTAAAGTGTCAAGACATGACTATGGTGATATTTTATTTGTACTGCAATGTAATTTTATTTGTATGTTAATAAATAAAGTTGCCTGGGGGTCAGAGCTAATAGCAAGCCATAGCAGAAGTCTGGCAGTGGTAGCACACACCCTTAATCCCGATCACATGACAAGCAGATCTCTGTGTGTTCAAGAATACAGCCAGCACTGGAGATACACACCTTTAATCTCAATACCAACCATAGAAGATCTGGAGGTCTGTACAAACAGGCAGTGATGAGGCAGTCATGTGATTGGGTTTACAACCAATGAGAAGGCAGAACAGGAAGTCTATATAAAGACAAACACACAGGAAGAAGCTCTCTCTTGGCTGAAGAGGCTAGCTGCAGCAGACGGGTAAGGCTCTTAGCTCTGATCTCTTGGCTTTCTTCTTTGCATTGATTCTGTGTTTCTTATTTAATAAGACAGTTGGTTACATCTACACATGACCATTTGTGTGCTTGCTTACTAGTTGGTTCTTAGCTTTTTGTGTCATCGTACATTCCTTTGGAAAACCCTATTGTGTTTACCATTCAGTTTTATATTCGTGTGTTTCTAAATATAAACAGAGGGATTCTTTGGAAATATTAGAAATACTTCCAAAACAATTTTGATCTTAAAATATATAAGCACTAAAATGGGAAATACTCAGGAATTACAATAATCTGTACACAATAATTGTATCTCATCCACATGAAGTGGGTGTTCATCACCCATCTGTTGAATTCTAATACTGACATTTAAATAGCATGGCATCATTTTCTGAGGTCACTTATATTGACATTGGAAATCACTGGCATATGTACTGGTTCAGGAAAAAGATTTTGTTTATAATTACTAAAAAGATAGTCAACATGTTCATTCTTAGTGTGACATTCCTGACCTAATCTTCTTAGTTTACTTTTAGACAGCAATGTGGCTTGTATCTATATTTGACAATTTATGCCAATATTTTTTATTGTCAAAATTGAGAGTACTTCATATATTCTTTCCCACTTTTAATAATAACAACACAGATGATAAAATTATGAAAGTATGACTTACTAATCTGTTGATATGTAAATTTGACATTCATTTCAAAGTTTGTATCCTTCAATCTTAGATCCCATCAAGGTTTCTGTAAATGAGTAGGGGAAATAAAAATTTAGTAATGTGCTCATTTAGTTTTTAATCTTAGTAAATCTTCATCATGTTTCTTATTTATGCACTTCATAGTGATGTACCTATTAAGGTGATGACTTTTTGAATTGTTTATAGGATTTTTTAAAAGACATACTCATGAGTTTGTGAAATGTACAGACTCTGTCCTTCATAGTTCTGGAATTGCATATACAAGCAACTTACTAATTTAAACCCTTTGTGCATAAAAAACCTGTCGTTTGTTTACTTCATGAGGGTTAAAATCACATTAAATATGATTTATTTAATTGGACTAATAAGTCTTTATTCTGTGAAAATATTTACATTGATTGGATGACGATTACAATTCTTAAGAAAGTCTTATTTAAAACCTAACTACCAGAGGAAGCCAAACTCTTTTTTTAATACTGTAACTTTAAATAATCAAAAGTAAAGATATATTGATAGTAAACATGTCAAAATATGATCAACATTGTGAAATGTATGAATGCAAATTAAAATGTTCTACTATTTCACACACTCTGACTAAAATTATAAAGATTAGGCATCCTCAATTAACAATGCACAGTCTAAGTCCATCTATTTTTGTGCAAAATTTTAACTTTATTTTTCTTCAGAGTTGATTAATATACCAAATTTTCATTATCTGTTGGTGAACAATGAGGTTGATTCCAAATCTTTTTTACAGTAAATAAAACAGCAATAAATAAGTTGGTAAAATATCTCTGTGGTAGGGTATGGAATTCTTTGGGTTTATGATTAGGAATGAAATGGCTGAGTCATATTGTTCTACTTTTTTAAGAGAAAAAAAAGGATATTATAAGAACTTCAACTTTGTTTAAATTTCTATTTATAAGTTCAGGTTCAATCAATGGCCCAAACCAAAGAAACAGTTAATATTTATTATACATTATGGTATGGTATGGTATGGTATGGTATGGTATGGTATGGTATGGCTCAGTGTCCTTGTGTATTTTACCTATAATAATGAAATACTTATTGCCTACAACAACCTTGGCAAAAATCATGCTCTTCACTTTGTGCCTGGAATGTCAAGACACAGGAAGAAAATGTCCAATGGGTAAGGAATGAACGGTCCATCTAACAACCTTTAGTTGCTGCATTGTAAATTCTACTAAATTGTCATGACTGACCCCAGAATCAACAAGCAGCATATATTTCTGTAGTAAATACCATCAACCACAAAAAAATATCAAAATTTTCTGTGGCAGACTCCTAATTATTTTTTAATTAATGTATTTTTTATTAAAAAAGTTGTATTACTCATTTAATATACCAATCAAAGATTCCCCTCTTCTTTCCTGCCCCTCTAGCCCTCATTCCCTCCTACAAGAAGGTAAGGCCTCCCGTGGGGAGGTATATTTAGTAGAGGCAGGTCCAACCCCGTCACCCACCACCTACCCCTACCCACCTCCGTCTCAGGGCTGTGTGAGGCATCCCATCATAGGTTGTGGGCTCCAAAAAGCCTGTTCATGCAACAGGGATGGATTCTGATCCTACAGCCCGAGGGCTCGTTAAGCAGATCAAGCTACACAACTGTCTCGCTATGCAGAGGGTCTAGTCCAGTCCCATGGAGGCTCCACACGTGTTGATCTAAATTTCATGAGATTCCCACTACTTTGGTTTGGTTGGTAGACTCCTAATTTATTGCCTAATAAGGTGACATCAGTTTTACGACTCCTTCTCCTATAAAAATGCTGAGGAATTAGCTCTAACACTGACAAATAGCGTTATATGCAGTTAAAAGTGTCTTCACAGAAATACAAACAAACAAAAACAAAAAACCAAAGACAAAACAAACAAACAAAAAGACCTGCCAGCAGAGTGAACATACAGTCTATAGAATGGGTGAAAGTCTTTTTCAGCTATACATCACACACGGGTTAGTATCTAGAGTACAAAGTAGACAGCAAAAGATACCCTCTAAAACAATAAAATTCCTAATTAATAAATGAACTGAGAGTTTTTAAAAAGAAAAGAAAATAATAAACATAATTTAAAAGTGTTCAACATCATTAGCAATTATATAAATGTAAATTAAAATTACTTTGACATTCTATCTCATACCAGTCAGAATGGCTGTAATCAAGAAAACAAATAAAATTCAGTGCTGGTAAGGAGTTCAGGAAAGGTAAAACTTTACCTGTGCTTGGTAATAAGCTGTGCAGTCACTATAGAAATCTGTAAGAAGATATCTCAAAAAACCTAAAGTATGGTCTGCCTAGTTTCTAGTGTCCTCCTCACTCACTTTATTCGGTGTCTTATACATTTTGCTGAAAATACCTTTCATTTTCTTGGAGAGGTTTACGTTATGTTTCAGTATTAGAAATGCAATTGTTTTCCTGATGTTTTCTTTAGAATGATTGCCATTAGTATATAGAACAGGTATTGAGTTTTTCTTAATTTTTTTTGGAGGGACAGAGCCTCTCTGTGTGGCCCTGCATATCCTAGAACTCTCTCTGTAGACCAGGCTGGCCTTGAACTTACAAATGTCTGCCTGCCTCTACCTCCCAAGTGCTAAGATTAAAGGCATGGGCCACCACCACCAAATGGTTATTGATTTTGTATGTGTTATTATTAGGTCCTGCTACTGTGATGAAAATGTTATCAACTTGAACAGCTATGTGTGTCTAGGAGTTTTTGTTTGTGTGTATGTGTGTGTGTACGTGTTTGTGTGTGTATATATGTGTGTTTGTGAGTGAACATGTGTATGTTTGTGTGTGTGTGTGCATGGTATTTTAGATTTCTTAGATATAATCACATCATCTTCAAGTATACAGACTTTGATTTATTTCCCTATCTTATCCCTTTTATTTTCTTCCCTTGTCTTACTGCTTTAAGCAAGATTTCAAGCACAACTTTGAATAGAAAAGGACAAAATAAATAACCCTGTCTTTGCCTTGGTCTTTGTAGGAATGTTTTAATTTTTCTTATTTATTCTGATATTGGTTATAGGTTTGGTTGATTATGATTTATTACTATTGTTATTATTATTATCATCATTATTATGTTGATGTATACTTCTTCTATCCATAACATCTTCATGATGTTTATCATAAAAGCATGTTAGATTTTGTTAAAGGTCTTTTCTGCAGCCACTGAAATGATCATGTGATTTGTTTTGAGTTCATTTCTGTGATGAATTACATGTATTGATTTATGTTTGTTAAACTGTCCCTGTATTACTGGAATGATGCCAAATTCATTATAATGGTCTTTTTGATATGATCATGAATTCTTCCTACTAGAATTTTATCAAGAATTTTTTCATCTATGTTGATCATGAGAATCCAGTTTATATATGTTTTCCTTTTTTGCATTTTATTTGTTTTTGTCACCAGCCTACTACTAGCTTCACATAATAGTTGGGAAACAGTCCTTCTTTTTCTAATTCATGGAAGAATGTGTACTAGTAATATGAGTTCTTTGATAATCTGCTGTAATTATGGAGTGAGTTCATCTGGTTCTGTACTTTTGTGTTTAGATGGGAGAATTTTTAATCAGTGCTTCAATAACATTGATGGTAATAAAGCTGTTTAAGTTATTTATTTCATCATGGATTAATTTTAGTAGGTCATATGCATCTAAAAAGTCATCCATTTAGTTTTGTATTTTCTAGTTTAGTGGAATATATGGTTTTTTTTGTTTTTGTTTTTTTTTTTTTAAAGATTTATTTATTTATTATGTATACAGTGTTCTGTCTGCATATACACCTGCAGGCCAGAAGAGGGCACCAGATCTCATTACAGATGGTTGTGAGCCACCATGTGGTTGCTGGGAATTGAACTCAGGACCTCTGGAAGAACAGCCAGTGCTCTTAACCGCTGAGCCATCTCTCCAGCCCGAATATATGTTTTTTTAAGATGTGTCCTTAGAAATCTCTGAATTACCTCAATGTCTATTGTAATTTCTCCATTTGAAGCACTACTTTATTTTTGTTCATTTCTTCTTTTTTTATTATTAAATATTTTAAAATTTATTTTACATACCAACCACAGTTTCCCCTCTGTCCTCTCCTCCATTCCCTCCTCCCACCTCCTTTCTACCACCTCACCCCCATCCACTCAGAAAGAGTAAGGCTTCCCATGGGCATCAAAAAAAGCATGGCATATCAAGTTGAAGCAGGACTAAGCTCTTCCCCCTGCAACTAGGCTGAGGAAGGCATCCCATCATAAGAAATAGGTTCCAAAAAGCCGGATTATGTGCCAAGGACAGATCCTGGTCCCACTGCTAGGGGCCCCACAAACAGATCAAACTACACAACTGTCACTCACATGCAGAGGGCCGAGGTCAGTCCCAGGTCGCTCCCTAGCTCTTGGTGTGGAGTCCATGAGCTCCCACAAGCTCCAGTCAGCTGTCTCTGTGGGTTTCCTCATCATGATCTTGAACCCCCCTTATACAATTCCTTTTCCCTCTCTTCACCTGGACCCCTGAAGCTCAGCCCAGTGCTTGACTGTGGATCTTTTCATCTGCTTCCATCACTTACTAGATGAAGATTCTATGATAACAATTAGGGTAGCCTTCAATCTGACTACAGGTAAGTCCAGTTCGGCCACCCTCTCCACTATTGCTATGAGTCTTAGTTGAGGTTATCCTTGTGGATCCCTGGGAGTTTTTCCAGCACCAGTTTTCTCCCTAACCCCATAATGACCCCCTCTCTCAAGATATCTCTTTCTTGATTACTGCTTTATTTATGCCTTCTCTCTCTTTCCTTTGGTTAATTTTGCTAAGGGTTTGTCAATTGTTTTATCTTTATGACAAACTAACTCTTCATTTAGTTGATTATTTTGTAGTCACAACTCTCCTAGTTTTATGTTTCTGTAAAATAATCAGTTGCTATTCTGACAAATCTGCTTTTACATTGACTTGGCCCTTCTTTCTCTTACAGATCTGAACAACTGTCTTTATTCTGTGCTTAGTGGTTTAACTGAAATATGTCATAGAGAGTGTCCTTTTTTTTTTTTTTTTTTTTTTTTTTTCCTGGCCCAGTGTAGCTTACACCCTTTAAGCCTCTCATTTGTGGATGAGCATTTTTTTTAAAGATTTATTTATTTATTATGTATACAGCATATATGACTGCAGGCCAGAAGAGGGCACCAGATCTCGTTACAGATGGTTGTGAGCCACCATGTGGTTGTTGGGAATTGAACTCAGGACCTCTGGAGGAGCAGTCAGTGCTCTTAACCTCTGAGCCATCTCTCCAGCCCATAGCATTTTTTTTTCGTTTGTGATTTTCCTGAAAATATTTTCTATGTGTTTTGTGTGTAGTGCTCAGAATTCAATAGAAGGCTCTTGAGAAGAAATGATAAGCCTTTGAGGGAGGAAGGAGGTAAGGCTCTTGGAACCATTGTGCTGGGAGAGTGGATAGGGGAACACTGAAGACAGAAAGGGGGTGGCCAAAAAAGAGTGAAAAATAAAAGTATGTGTATGGGTCAACCAAAAGAAACTTTGTATGAAAATGCCAACCTCCCCCTCCCCCCACACAACTATTACTCTGTATAGCAATTATAAAAAAAAAATCAACTTTTATAAAAGAATGCACTGTTCCTTAGATCTGTCTTTTACTTATGTTAAATCTGCACTATAATTAATTTTATCTTTGATAATGATTCTCCAGCTAAGAGTTTTCATTAAATTATAGCAATAATCAAAGACATTAACATGTCTTCAAACTGCATGGCAAAATAGTATTTTATTCCTTTGTAAAGCTATATTGCTCCTGGATTGTCTGAAAATGAGTGGAAAATATAATTTTAGGAATAGAAAATTGTTTGTACAGTTCAACCTTGTCTTCCTGAGTTTTTTTCTCACATAGTGCTAATGTCAGTGATATGATTAGGAAATGACTTTTCTCTGCCTTATGGGTCACCAAATTCCATCAGTTATTGGTTTTACTGGCTGTACAAAGCTATCACATCAAGATTTTGAAAGTATCGATACACTCATATGCATCAGTTCTTTAATGAAAGAAACCAATATCCTCCTGCCCTCTAGGGAGCCTGAGCTATTTGACTTTTATCTCAGCTCTCCACTTCAATAACTCTAGAGCTTCCCAATTAGCATGTTCAATTAAAATTTGTTGAAGTGCAGAATTTTCTATACTCTCTCCACTTGAGTAGTAGCAGCTGGGTTTTCTATTTGCTCAGTTACAGTAATTCTGATACTAGAATTAACACAAAACTGTTAAAGTAGAGATAAACTTGTGAAATATATATCGATACCCCCCTCTTTTAAAAATTATTCTTATTCTCCCCCAATGATATTGAAGTATTTTAATCAAACATTAGCAGTAATGTAAATTTTAACCTTAATATTTGGAAGGGATCCATTGTTTCCTTTTATAAGCATCACATCATGGAACAGCTTACAGATTCTGATTGTTCTTAAGGAGGTCTGGTGGGAGTCCAACTTCTGGCTTCTGTCACCATTTTTATTCCTTCTTCCTTTGGAGGACATCGAAGATAATACTTCTTTGGTTGGGACTTTTGTTTTCAAACCTTTTGTTCTTTGCTTACCTGCAATTTTAGTGAAAGCAATACTCAATGCAATCAGAGCATTCACCCCACAGTCATAGGTAAGGCAGTAAGTGTACATTCGGGAATTGGCAATTGATGGCCTCTATTTTTCTTTCCTATGGAAATTAATCACCAAATGTACCAAGTTAGTTTTAAGTCACCATTTCTTTTTTTTTTTTTTTTGGTTTTTCGAGACAGGGTTTCTCTGTGTAGCTTTGCGCCTTTCCTGGAACTCACTTGGTAGCCCAGGCTGGCCTCGAACTCACAGAGATCCGCCTGGCTCTGCCTCCCGAGTGCTGGGATTAAAGGCATGCACCACCACCGCCCGGCAAGTCACCATTTCTTTAGATCCCATATATTACTAAATTCTTTCCCCATCCCCTGAATTCCCCTTTCCTTGATTTTTTGCATTGGTTATATCATCAGTAGCAAATGTACCAAAGCCAAAATTTGAAATAATGATTCAAGGTCTATTTATTTAGGTTCTCAGCCGAGTATATAAAGAATAGATTTCAGAGAAAGTGAGAATGAGAAGAAATTAAAGTGGAAAATTAGTGTGTGTTAATGCTTATGATAGATGGTTGCCGGATAACTAGACACACAGTTAAATTTGGATTTCAGTAAGTTTCAAATACTTTTTAATATAAATAGATGTCAAATTTTTCAAGGGGCAATTGTATTAGTAAAACATATTTTATGGGCTGGAGAGATGGCTTAGAGGTTAAGAGCACTGGCTATTCTTCCAGAGGTCCTGAGTTCAATTCCCAGCAACCACATGGTGGCTCACAACCCTCTTTAATGAAATCTGGTCCCAATTCTGACCTGCATGCATACATGCAAATGGAACACTGTATACATAATAAATAAATAAATCTGTAAAACATATTTCTTCTTTGCCTAAAATTCAAATCCAGTGGCATTTTATAAGTTTAGTTTGGCAAATCTGGTGAGCTATATCTTGAGAAGTCATGTGGGGTGTGTCTTAAAGTCTTTCATTGAGAGAACAGAGAAGCTGACTTCTCCCTATAACAGTGAGGGTTGCCTGGGTGCACTCTCCATTTCTTCTCCTTTCCAATATCACCCACCCATATCTGCCCACCTCAGCAAGGTCTGGGGAGATGCTAGAGAACTTACCATCAGACTGTGCACAGCCAACAGTAAGGGGTAACATTAATATCTAGCCATGCAGTCAATGCAGGAAAGCAATTTCACCCAATGAAGGATGCTGTGTGCTCTTTCTCTTCTGATCAGAGACACCTCCCTCGGGAAAGGCACATTTTTCCTAATGGCCTAGTAGCTGTTCAATTAAAAAAATTTGAAGTTAAAATATAATCATGTCATTTTCTCCTTTCCCTTACCTCCCTCCAACTCTTCCCATGTACATCTACATACATATACATTTTCCTAAATATATAAATAAAACCTGGTCGGTATGTATAAAGTTACTTGTATGTATATGATTTCATGGATGAACACTTAGTATTAGAAAACCTATTGCTGTGATTTTCCCTGGAAAGAAAATTTCTCCACCTCTCAGTATTCTTTAGTAATCTATCTTTCTTTGTCCGGGTTCCCAAGAGAATTTCACCTTTCATGCTAGCAAGTTTTTAAGTATCTTCTACTTTCAGGTCTTGTTTAAGCAGACATAAGACTTGATAAGACTTCTCTTGCTGGCCGCAAGACTATATTATAGAGATTCAGTTGTGTTTTAAAGCTATACCTAGAAATTTCAAGGCATTTTTTTTAGTGGGAAGCCATTTATCATGAAATATTTGGTGTTATTCGGCTTTAATATTTAGCTACTCCTCTTTATAAATTTCTTGTGCTCATAATTTCCATAGAGCTTGTATGTGTGAGCATCCTGCTCAGACCAGTACTTGGATCAAGTCACATAGGCAGAGCCTTCTGCCTCTGAGCTCTTAACTCCCTTTTTAGCGTTTGAATTGGGTGTCTGCCTTCTTCAATTATTTCCTTTTAGCTACATCCAAAAATAGGGCCAACCCCAAAACAAAACAGAACAGCTACCAGACCACCTGCTAGGTGCCTGAAGCCCCTAATCTAGGTAAAAGGTCCTTTTGGCTCCCAGGCCTAGTGTCTGGCCCCCTAGGTGCATAGCTTTGCTTCTTGTGCAAATCAAGTTCAGACCTCCCTCCCTTTCTTACTGCCCCAGAGCAACTTCTTAGAACAAAGGGTTTTCCTCTCACCAGGTTTCTTCAAGCTGTGATGCAGATTGACTGGCTATCAGTACTCCTCCCCCGTCCTGTCAGAAAGCTGGTAGCAGTGAAAAATGGGGCAGTTTTATTTTTAGTGACTTACAGATTTCTTTACCCTACCACTTGTGAGTTTGTAGTTTGGGTGGGCACATTCAAGATAGACTCGTAATGTTTTCACCTAACCAGGATAGATTTCTAGCACATAAATTCCTTCTCTGACTTATTCCAGCTCCTATCTAACTCTACCCTTGTTCTCTTCCCCTTTTTGGGTTGCATATGAAGTTGCCAGGAAGCTTCTGGTGGAGACCTTGCAATTCTTATGTTGTATTCTAAACATGAAGGTGTTGTTTTTTTTTTCCTGAAAGATATAGACCCTTACCAAGAGAACCAGGCAGAATTATGGTGGCAGACAAATAAACCAGTTGAACGAAAGAGCTCCATTTATCTAAATTCATCCACCTACCATTGATAGCATCTCTCCTGGGCCCCTGGGAAGGAAATTAAGAGGCAGGACCTCAAATTTCTGAAAGACTTCTTGTGTGTACCATATCTAACATTCTAGGAAACAAAATCTCACAGCAAATTTCCGGTTCCTCTGTTTTGTACAATCGCCTGCGTTCTTCCATTATGGTCCGTGAACCTTAGTTGCAGAAATTATGCCATAAATATATCAATCAGTTGTGGATAGGTACTACATGGTCACTTGTTCCCTACAGATTTTTTTCGGTTGTGGTTTTCTGTAACGGTATCAGTCAGTTGGAAAGAGAGGCTTCTTTGATGAGTGATGAGAGCTATTATATTGGTATAAGAATAAAAATGTAAACAACAGTTAGAAATTATTCTAGTTAATTAAAATGATAGTTATGGGTTCTCTTTTAAGTTCCATTACTTTGCTGGCCCCCAATAGTTGGCTAGGTTTCCAATATCAGGCACGATTTTCTTCTTGTTGAGAGGGTATTAAGTCCAGTTAGAGGACTGCTGGTTACAGTGAAAGTATTCAAGTGCCACATTAAATACTTACTTAGGTTTATACTGGATTGGTCACTGTTATGCTTCATAGACATCATAGCTTGAGTAGGACTATTGCTTGCCTCCCTTGCTTGGAAGATTATATAACATCTTCTGGCACCATGAAATAGTCTTCATGAAGGACTCCAGTTTCAGATCCAGAAGAGATCTTCCAAGTCTTGACCAAGTTATGTGGTGTTTTGGGCAATAGAAACTTAATTTCAGCCTCTGGAAGGAAACCAAGTATATCAGTAATAGCAAATAATGTTTGAGGAGTCTATTGAACAACTCTAACCATGTACTCAGAAGGGGACCTCTCATGCCTAGTATTGATTTTTTTGTTGTTGTTGCTGATAGTCAGTCTATGCTTTTTGTTAGAGTATTTTCAACACAGATGAGAAAATTTTAATTGAACTATATAGGTATATACACTAACTGATATGTATTATATGCAGTGCTGGGTAAATACAGAATACAATGAATCTTTATGACTTTTTTAGATACCCTCACAGCTAGTTTCCCCTCCTCATTCATCCTTCTGTTTTTGTCTCACCCCTCCCTAATTAAAGACTCCTCATTATTCCTATATTTCCCTTCAATTAACTTGTACTCTTCTGTTCCCCTAATTGTTGATCATTTCCCTACCCTACCCTTAGTCCAGTCCCTTTTTACTTTCTTCTTATCTGAGGTTGCTCTGGGTTTTATATTTACAGGAACTGCAAATGAGAGAGATCATGTGCCATTTGCCTTTGGGTCAGGGTTACTTCACTCAATATGATCAATTCTAGTTCTATCCACTTACCTGAAAAGTTTATGTTTTTTTGCAAATAAATCTATCATTCAGTATATATGCACCATATTTTTATTACCTATTTGTCAGCTAAAGGTAGTTTTCGTTTACTATATATTATGAATAGAGCAGCAACGAACATGTCTGAGCATGCCTGAGTGTATGTGGGAGTCTATGCCCAATCTTTGGGCATATGTAAAAAAGTGGTATAACTGGGAATTGAATAGATTTATTTTTGAGCTTTTTGAGAGTAAAAACTGATTTCCATAGTGTCTGTACTAGGTTGCAATGCCACCAACAGTGAATAAGGTTCCCTTTCCCCTACATGAGTTGTAAGCTCTTTTGTTAATCTTTGACATTCTGACAAGGGTAAGCAAAAATCTCAAAGTTGTTTAATTTGCATTGCTCTAATTGTGAGGGACACTGAACATTTTTTGAGATAATTCTTAGATATTTTTCTGTCCTCTTTTGAGAACGGTTCAGATCCCAATCCCATTTTTGTAATGGGCCATCCATTTCTTTGCTCCTTTGATTTGTGAATTCTTTAAATAAACTAGATATTAACTCTTTTCCAGATGTGTTGCTTCCAAAGAGTGCATTCTCATTCTGTGTGTTTGGCTTCTTCTTGATATGATTGGTTTTTTCTTTAACTATGTAGTTGTTTTTTAGTTTTATGAGGTTCAACTTGTCAATTGTTGAGCTCATGTCCAGGCCAATGGGAAATTATTGGGAATGTCCTTTTCTATATCTGCATCCTGTGGAGTAGTGTTTTTCTTCACCTTTTTATTTCTAAGTGTACTTTATGAACCATGTCTTAGTCTTCTGTTTCTTTTTGGATATACCCATTCAGTAACTACATTGTTTTATTGTTGTCATTTACTTTTTAATCACTATAAAATTCTACATTTTTTGTATTTTTCTTTTATTGAGAATTGGTTTTTTTTCATAAATATTTTATGATTATGGTTTCCTATACCCACAGCTCCTCTGAGATCTTCCCCACCTCCTTTCACATCAGAATCCACAACCTTTATATTTTTCACTAGGAAACAAAGAGGCACCTAGAGAATAGTAAATACTACTACTACTACTACTACTACTACTATAGGATAAGATGAAACAAAGACAGGTAAACTGGAATAGGACAAAACAAACAGAAGAAAAAAAGCCAAAAAAAAAAAAAAAAAAAAAAAAAAAAGAAAGCACAAGAAATGTATATAGACCCAGAGACACACAGGCTCACACACAGAGCAATATCATAAAAGTACAAAACCAGAAGCCATAATATGTATGTAAAGCACCTGTAAGGTTTTTAAAAAATATTTAAAAAAATAAAAAAGAACATTAGGAGAAAGAATCTCCCAAGATGGCATTGAGTTTGTTTTGTTGATGCCCATCTACAGGTGGCCATGGGATCTTCCCTGAAGAGTGGCTTACATCCCCAGTGAGACTACATTGGAGAAAACTTTTCATTTTCAAGTGACTTAGGGATGGAGGCATGCATTCACTTCTCTTAGCTCTGAGACTCTATCTGGCCCAGTCCCATGCAGGCCCTGTGCATGTTGCAACAGTCTCTCTGAGTTCATAGGTATGTTTACTTTGCTATGTTCTGCTGTGGATATCGCTATATATAAATAAAACACTGATGGCCAGTGACCAGGCAGGAAGTAGGTGGCCAGGCAGGAAGTAGGTGGGACAAGGAGAGAGGAGAATTCTGGGAAGCGGAAGGCTGAGGGGGGAGACACTGCAGCCACTGCCAGGAGAAGCAGCATGTAAAGACTCTGGTAAGCCACCAGCCACGTGGCAAGGTATAGATTTATAAAAATGGGTTAATTTAAGATAAAAGAACAGTTAGCAAGAAGCCTGCCATGGCCATACAGTTTATAAGTGATATAAGTGTCTGAGTGATTATTTTATAAGTGGATTGTGGGACTGTGGGGCTTGGGGAACCTGGAGAGAAGCCCTCCAGCAACAAATGGTGCCCAACAGCTCGAGTTTCCACCTTAAACCTGAGAATATTTAATAACCAATTCTAAACAGAGCCAAAACCAGGTTCCTGCTTCTTGTCTCATACGGGCAGCTAGACGCCACAAAACACAGGTTTGAACACTGGCGGGTTCCTGCTGTGTGCGTTTGACCAGCAGTATGGCGGGAATGAGGTGTCTGTCAGCGGCACATTAAGCTGTGTGGTAGATATAGTCTTTACTAGTATTAGAAAAAAAAAAAAAAGAGGTTTTTGGGCTACACGCTGCTTTGATAAAAGCTTAGACCCACTATTTCTGAGACTTGATGACTCCCAGAGCTGGCAGAAAATGTACCACTGCCATGTTGGGAAGCTGAAGTGGGCGGAGCCAGCAGCCACAGAGCCTTTTCAGTCTTAGAATGGTGCAGTTTAAAGCAATAGGCTCAAGGTAATATAAAAAATAAGCCATGTAAAGATGGCTACCACACAAAGAATCTGGATTATGTTGTCTTTGATATTCGTAACTGAAGAAAAACATTTGATTTCAAAAGCTGTTGAATTATGCCAAAATGTATATTTTAAAAGTACCTTGACTTCAAAATTTGGATTTAAGGATATGTTGCTTTGGAAAAGAGGTTCTGCTTTTGTTTCCACAGAAAGCCAGAGGCTGTGGATTTGTTCCAGATTAAGATACATCAGGTTTCACCAGCCAAGACCCCCTGAAAGGTCTCCAATGACACCATGGCCCAGATGATCCAACATCCAAAGCAGTTTCAAGGCAACTGGTTCACACAATACAGCCTCACGGACTACCCCATAGGCCTAAAATTTTCTTTGTGTCCTCATAAGATACAGCGCGCCCCTCCAGCAGGAAGTAGTAAAAGATACTACGCCCAAATTCCCAAATATACCAAGCTGGCTTTAGAGGTGGAATTGGCTCACTCCCCCTCTAAACCCAGACATACTGCTTTAAAAAAAAAAATGGTTAAGAGATTCTTGTGTCCCAAATCAGAAGAGCCCTCTGATGTGGGACAGAGAAAAACCAATATTTTTATTTAAAACAGGTTGATTATAAATGTGATCTCTTTCTAAAAAAGAAAAGGGGATATGATATAGATATATAGGAGGATATAGAGATGATAAGATAAAAGGGTAGATTAATGAACCTACTTTTAAAGAACAACTTGTTTAAAATGTTTTACATTGGTATAAATTTTAGTTTATTGATACAAACTTGAAGTTAATTTTGTTATACTGTATATATATATATTTCTATTCTTGTTTGAGGTATTATGTTTATGTAACTCATTTAAAATTGTAATGGATAATTAAAAAATAGATTAATAATTAGTCATCTATGATAATCATATCTGTAGCCATGTTAGTCAAGTCTTCTAGGTATACATAGATATATTTCAGATAGATAGGTAATCTTCAAACACTTCATAGACCTAGAGAATATGGCATTTAAGTAACTTAAAATTCTGTTGACGTGAGACACAATTGCTCCTGGCTGCACCAATTGATCCCGAGAGAATGTTGGGCTTCTAAGACATATCCATTTGGAAGTTTGTCTTTTTGGCACAAAATGGCCTACTGGGCAAAGAACTGCCCTTGCCTTGACGGCTGACAGTACAAATATAATGCTGTCCTTTCTGGATAAGCGGGACACAAGGAGAGTACCACTGTACTTTGCCAAGACAGGGTAAGATGGTCTCTCAGAATTCCTGCTTCTAAAAATGGTCTTCAGATACTCTAGGCCTGTAGCCAATTTAAATGCACCAACAATGCAGAGAAACATTAGGTGACTGTCCAGGCTGCCAGCTGTCTTGGTCTACTCTTGCAAGATTCCCGAAAGTTGCTTGCATCCATCTACCATTTCTCAGGTACCATTATGTTCCTTCTCAGGTCTTTGATGTGGTTGAAAACTAGATAGTTGTAATTTCCTCAGTTATGATAAAAGATAAGTTAGATATAAAACCTTAAATTCACAAATATAAGATAGATAGGACATCTTCTTTAATATTGTAACTGTAATTCTTGCTCGATAATTGTTTTGTTTTATGTAATTTTACCATGTTAAAGTTAAAACCTTACTTTTTTTACAAAAAAAGAAGAAAAGGGGAAATGCTGTGGATATCGTTCCATATAAATAAAACACTGATGGCCAGTGACCAGGCAGGAAGTAGGTGGCCAGGCAGGAAGTAGGTGGGACAAGGAGAGAGGAGAATTCTGGGAAGCGGAAGGCTGAGGGGGGAGACACTGCAGCCACCGCCAGGAGAAGCAGCATGTAAAGACTCTGGTAAGCCACCAGCCACGTGGCAAGGTATAGATTTATAAAAATGGGTTAATTTAAGATATAAGAACAGTTAGCAAGAAGCCTGCCATGGCCATACAGTTTATAAGTGATATAAGTGTCTGAGTGATTATTTTATAAGTGGATTGTGGGACTGTGGGGCTTGGGGAACCTGGAGAGAAGCCCTCCAGCAACAATGTTCAAAAGGTCTTATTTCTTTGGTATCCTTCAACCCCTCTGGTTCTTACTATCTTTCTGCCTCTTCTTGAGCTAGAGTTCCTGAGGCCTGAGCAGAGGGATTTGATGAAGACATTGCAGTTAGGTCTGAGTATTTTAAGGATTCTGACTCTGCACACTGTCTAGCTATGGGTCTTTGTATTTGTTAGGGTGTGATACAGTAGGAAGCATCGTTGATGATGGCTGAGCTAGGCATTGATCTATGCATACAGCAGAATATCCTTAGGAGTCATTTTATTGCTATGTTCCTTTGGAAAAATAGTACTAGGTTTTCCCCTAGGTCCATGGGCTATCTAGTTTCTGCTTCTTGGTCAACACAACAATGTCAGCAATGTGTTTGAGCTCATGTAATTAGCCCTCAATCCAGTCATATATTGGTTGAATATTCCCTTAAGTTTTGCGCCACTGTTGTTCATGTACATCTTACATGCTAGTCATCATTTTAGATCAAGTGATTTGTAACTGGGTTGGTGTTTACTTTTCTTCTTTGGTAGCATTAATGGTTACCAAATAGGCCATGTGGGTGAAAGCTCAACTTCACTGTGTTCAATGAGTTGCCTTCAACAATAGGACCTTGCCATCAGTCTGTAGAGAACAGTCAATAGTCTTAGCAATAGTCCAGGTTGTTTCAAGATTCTGATAGAGTACTTTCGGCCAACATTACTCAGTTAGATATAACCCATTCCCAGTACCGATAGCTTCATTTGGTAACAAGAGATGTCCACTTGGAATATTGTCTCTTCCTCCCCATAGTCTCTCTATTGCTTACTAATCCCTCATTCCTCTGTCTCTCCCTCCCCATATTCTTTCTCTTGCCTCCTCTTCACTCACTCTTTGTTTGATACTCCCATTCCAATAAACTCTTCTGCTGTTATCCCTTTGTAAGTATTTATTCTATTTCTCCTTCTTAGGGAGATCCACTTGCACCCCAGTAGCTTGTCAATAATGTCTGCATATAGGTGAATGCACACCATATTTTTCTTTCTGTGTCTGGGTTACCTCACTCAGAATGATTTCTTTTCTACCTTCATCAGTTTCCCAGGAATTTTATTTTATTTATTTATTCTTCTTTTACTGTATGAGTAATATGCTATTGCAGTGGTTCTCATCCTATAGGTTGTGACCACTTTGGGATTGAACAACCCTTTCAGGGGTTGCATATCAGATATTTGCATTACAATTCAGAACAGTAGTAAAATTACAAATATGAAGTAGCAATGAAATAATTTATTGCATTAAAAATAAATAATAGGAACTGCATTAAAGGGTCAAATGATTTAGGAAAGCTGAGAACCACTGTTCTATTGTGAAAATGCATCAAATTTTCTCTACCCATTTTCATGGATCCATAGGATCTTTTCAATTCCTGGCTGTTACAAAATGAGCAGAAATTAACATGTTTGAGCAATTATATTTATACTAGAATGAAACATCTTTTGGTTATATGCCCAAGAATGGTATATCTGGGTCATGAAGTAGATCTATTCACAGATCCCTGAGGAATCACCATACTGATTTCCATAGTGGCTGTATAAGTTTGCCCTCCCAACATCAATGGATGAGTGTTGTCATTACTCCATATCATCAGCATGAGCTGTCATTTCTTTTACTGCTCTTAGCTGTTCTGATTGTACTAGAGAGTTATAGGAATAAAAATAGCATGGTATTGAAAACAAAAATGAGAAATTGATCAATGGAATCAAATTGAGGACCCAGATCTATGTCTACTCACTTATGGACATCTGATTTTTGATAAAGAAGACAACATCTTCTTTATGCAAATAAATCCATGCTTATTATCCTGCACAAAACTTAACTGCAAATGGTCAAAGAATTCAACATAAAACCAGATACACTTGTTGGGCCCCATAAGGCCTGGGCATGAGGCCCAGTGTAACTTCCAGGGCTTAGCTCGAGTTTGGTGACCTGTCTTAGGACATGACTTCCGCAAACGAGTGACTCAGCTCTACCTGACCTAGAATCGCCTCTGCCCTAGAATCATCTCATTTGCCCACTATCCTCACCACATCTCCCCAACCTATATAAGTCCACTCCTGATGCAATAAAGAGTTCCTGCTTTGACAAGACTCCTGGCCTAATGTGCTTCTCTCCGGTGGAATGGGCAGGTCTGGGCCATCAACACTCACCAACCCATTCAGCTCCAGGAAGAGACTGGCTTGACGGGTCCTGCCTCTGACCTACCTGTTGGTCAGACTGACATACACTGAATCTGATGGAAGAGAAAAATCGGAATATTCTTGAACGTATTGGCACATAAAAATACCTTTGGAACAGAACACTGATAACATGGCTCTGAGAAAATTAATATAGAGGACCTCATGAAACTGAATTGCAAGGCATACCATTATTTGGACAGTGTCAGGCTTCAGAATGGAAAATGATTTTACCTATTATGCATCCAATAAAGGTTTAATGTCTAAAATATATAAAAAACTGAAACAAACAAACAAAAACCTGGACATCAAGAAAACAAATAACCTAATTAAAAAATGGGGTAGGGTAGAAATCTAAATAGAGATTTTTTAATACAGGAAACACAAATGGCTGAGATTCATTTAAAAATGTTTCATCTTTAGTCATCATGGAAACACAAATCAAAGCAACATTTTCAAAACATAATTACTTTTAAAACTTCTTTAGTGTACATATGTGTGTTTCTCTACCTGTAATTATGTGGATAGGCCATATGTCAACCTCCAGTTTTGTTGCACAGTATTGTCTCCCTTTTTTTTTTTTCAGGTAGGGTCACTCATTGCCCCAGTATTTACTGTTCTTGTTAGACAGGCCAGTCAGAGAAGTCCAAAAATTATCTTATCTCTGACTCTCCCCAACTGGAATTACCAACATACACTTGATTCCATTATTTTTACACAGGTTCTGGAACTGAATGCAGATCTTCATTCTTGAGTGGTAAGCATGTTCCCACTGGGCTGTCTCCCCACCCCCAGAATGTTTTTTTTTCTATGAGTTTTGCCAAGTGGTTCCTTGACTGACAACATCTGCTTTACTTGGAGACTTGTTACAGATTTCTGAGGATTATCTTGATCTTTTCAATCAGAAAATCTCCAGGATCCACCCTCATAGATTTTCCTCAAGTATTCCCAATAATTTGGAAATAGATTCAAGTTCGACAGTTATTATACATTAATAGCTTTGTTTACTTTTCTATCAAATGTTTGTATGGCAAAGGACAAAATATGCTAAATGTATAAACCTAGTTATTTGAAGTACACTATGCAGAGGTATAAAATATTCTCATTCTTTTGCACAAACATCACAATATTTCA
The DNA here is from genome assembly GCF_004664715.2 of Peromyscus leucopus. Lineage (NCBI taxonomy): Eukaryota > Metazoa > Chordata > Mammalia > Rodentia > Cricetidae > Peromyscus > Peromyscus leucopus. Next base: position 13,213,651 of record NC_051081.1, read on the forward strand.
TCTCCACAATTTTTTCATCTAAAAATTGGACTGCATATCTCTTAAATAATGACTCCACATTTCCTCTTCACATCAGCCTCTGGCAACCATCACTCAAGGTTCATTGTATGATTTTGACTAAGTGCCTAATGTAAGTGGAATCATACAATATTTTTCTTTTGTGATGGCTCATTTAATATAATGCCCTCAAGGTTCAACCATGTTGCAATGTATATCACTTTCCTTTACTTTTAAGGCAGAATAATATTCTATCATATATTTTATTATATATACATTCATATACATATGCACACATATATAAATGTATTTGTATATCCATATCACAGTATGTCCATCTATTATTCTACAAATGGCACTTATTCTACTTCATTTTTGTTGCTTGTATTTTGCTGAATGTTTTGACACAGTATCACCCTGTGTAGTCCTGGTTCACCTAAGCTTCACTATCTAGTACAGACTTGCATCAACTACTGATGCTCTGTCTTGACACACTGGGATTAAAGATATGTAACCACCATGCCTGACTTACCACAACATTTTACACATCTTAAAAAAACGCTGTTTTAGATACTAATAGAGAAACATACAGGTTCAAGATTCCGCTTTCAATTACTTTGTGTAAGTGCCATTAACTATATTGTAATTTCTTTTAAACTTTGGGTCAACTGCTATACTCTTTTTCACTGTGCTTTATTATTTCATATACATGTCAGCATTATGCAACAGTTCTGATATATTCATATCCTCATGCACACTTATCTTACTGTTCTCCCTTTTTAATATATTTCAGCAGATAATTTAAGCATGATGTCACTATAATTATGACATGCATTTTTCTGTGCAAAGGATGGTGTTAGATGTTCTATCATCTGATTTTGGCTACCCCTTTATCTTCTGTGGAGGACAGACAAATCATTGTCACATGATTGCTCAACTTGTTTTTGTTGTCTTTATGTATCCTAAATGCTCATCCTTATCAGCTGTATGATTTTAAAACATTTTTACCTCTTCTTATGAGTTATCTTCTACAGTTTACGTTTATTTATCAAAATGTGTCATGGAATCCAATTAGCTTATCTCTTTATTTTGCTTTTGTCTTTGCTGTCTTAAACAAAAAGAATGGCAAATCTATATCATAAAATTGTTTCACATTTTATTCCAATTTTGCTTTATAATTTTAGCTTTAGGATTTGCAACTGTAGTCTGATCTTTATAAGTTTTACAGCACAAAGATTCAATATTGCTCGCTTTTCCTAACATCATTTCTTGTAAATAATGTTCTTTCCCTAAAAAGTGGTCTTGGCACCTCTTTGGAGAACTATATGACCACATGTGTATAGGTTCATATTTAAGCTTTATACTGAAATGTGAGTACTCTAGTTTTTCGTTATTCAATTGTTTTATAGATTGTTTAGAAACAGAGGTTTCACGTGATATGTTTTCTGTAGTAGAGATTATTGGAATTTGTTGAGTCACAAATCATTGCAACAGTATCTTAATATTTTTAAGTCTTCCTTTCCTCCAATATAGGAGTTTTTCCTTTCCATTATGCCTTCTTCAGTTCAATTAGTAATATCCTAGGTTTCTATAGGTATATGTGGTTATATGGTATATCTATAGTTATATATATATAATATATATATATATATATATAGTTATATATATATCCTTTTCTTAGTTTGTATTTCTCTTATTCTGTTGATATTGGAAGCAAATTAATTTTCTAAATTTCTTTTCATATTGTTAAAATACACTGATGTAAGTGACTGGTATAGTGACTATGCATCCTGCTACTTCTCCAATATTATTTTCAGGAATCAACTTTATTCATGGAATTTAAAGTTTCTGTGTCTCTTTGTAAGAATGGAAATGCTATTAGATCACAAATCACATATTTGGCTAATATGGTAAGAAAGACATATGAATAAATAGTTGGGGCAATAATATAACCTGACATTTAACTCTAATGTAGATACAGCATACTGATAATAGATACTATACATTAAAATGAAATTAGAGCTAAATGTAGAACAGAACCTATGGTAAATTTATAGAAATATAAATTGTATTTTTGGGGCAACATATTTCTTAACTTTATCCACTGAATTTCTATAGATTATGACAGTATTTACTTGAAACAGGAATAGACATTGTATCAATCATAACAAATACACAGTGAAACTTAAATTAGTTATTAACTTTATTTAGAACAAGGAATAAATAACTTAGAAATTGAAAAGGGAATACATGGACATTTTCTTATAAAAACTTTTTCAAAAATTTATGTTTCTTGAGAGTGCTAAGTAAATCTTTGGGTTTATTATAAATATATTTGATGGCTTTATAACTTTATTCTGACAATTTTTCATCAGAGGGAATAATTTAGTGTCAAGTATAGCATTGACAAATGTATTATTTAAACATGCTATATGTCCAACACTGTAACCTACTTCTGTATGTGGAGGACTTTGTAAGTACTATGTAATGGTCCAAAGCCTTCATTATGGAATAAGGAACTAAGACTGCTTCATTACACAAATATATCAAGTTCAAGTTATGTAATGTTCCTCATCTCAATATTTTTAGTATGTGTTCTAAAATGACCGTTATATATCCCTAGTTTGGGTTCCTAAAGAAATGACATTTATTTTAAAGATGTAATGAGCTATCACCAATTTTAGAGTCATTTTACATTTCCAGGAATCTTGAAGATGTTTAACATCCTACTAGCAATTTCCTATAATATTTTATTTTTATATTTTAGGAAGGTATTTGACATATTTCCACATTAATATTTCCCATATATAATAAAATTATTTAATGGTACCACACAGAAAAAAATATGTTTCATCATCTCTTAAAATAATTTGTGTCTGTACCTTAGTTTCCATGCCTTCAGTTTAGGCTTCTTACATGCAGAGAGAAAATTAAAGACTAATTTGTCCACAGACCCTAAATTACCTAATAATTAAGCAATATTATCTCATGTCCTTGTGAAAATGTCTTGACAAACCAACTGAGAACTAAATTTTAAAGTACCTATAAATGTTTTTATATTAAAATCAGCATGGTAGTGTTATACTTACAATCCATTATAATAATAATAAAAGAAACCTGACCAGGAAACCCATTATGAATTATAACATGTATAATTTAATTCTGGAGAAAATAGCTAAGGATGTATCTCAGCATCTCGGTGTTTTAACTAATGCTATTACATTTTGGCCTAGGATTTTAATACATACATGAATTTTGGAGAGACACAATTATTTCTTCCCTAACACTCATCTGAGGAATGATTAAATAGCACATTTAAAAGAGAATAGCATAGAACTGAATCATAATTTCATAGCAAGAAAATAGTCCACAATTATGTCATGTTTGGTTTCTTGGGATAGATTTCATGTAATGAAATTGGCTCCTCTCTTTGCTGAGAATGGACTTAAAACTTCTGATTCTCCTGTCTATGCTCCCAAATCCTGGAACATAGACATGTGCCATCAAACTAAGCACTACATATGTGTTTAATACTGTTGTACAACAGAGTCACATAAGTGAAATGGGCTGTTTGTTCATTGATTTGCATAGCCCGATTATGCAATAGGAAAACTAGTCAGGAATGATCTGCTTTACTATCTGACCTTGCAGTAGTCAGAGTAAGGCTCGCATTCTAGAGGTGTTTTGTTTGTTTGTTTGGTTTTGTTTTTGTTTTGTATTAACAACAAATCTGCATGCAGACAAGATGTACTCTGTGTGACAAGCTGCTGTGATGCATCATTCACAGTGATTATTGAGTGTTTGATATGTACTTAATTTGTTATTGAGTCCATTTTTAATTATTGTCAAGTATGTAGTAAATTGGCTTAGAAATAACACACATTTTTTATTCTAAAGAGTAGTATGCTGTTGGCATTGTATACATAGCCAGGAAATTGTATTTCCTGTGAACAGCAAAAAAATGCCTATTAGTTACAGTCCTGACACTAGCTCTGCCATTATATTTCCAAAAGTAGAATCTGAAATTTAAAAAAAAAAAGCCACCAGTAATGTAACTAGAAAGCCAAAATTGGTAATCCATTAAAATAGCTGATATTTTAGAAAATGGTTGCTATTTGCAAATTAATAAAGTCTCTCCAGTTATTTGCAAAGTAATTCAACATGATGAGACAGAGTAATTATGTTTATTTTTAGAGTTGAGCAGGAGTTTTCTTCAGTGGTGTTATGGTTCAGAATCTCCACAAAAATTCATGTGTGGAGGACTTGGTCCCAAACATTGCCAAGTGATAGAATTCTAGGTAATGTTGTCTAGTCAATGGCTAGACAGATTATATCCACTGGTAGATTTATAATTTGATGTCACTATTGAGAAGCAGTTGGAAGTTCAGAGCTAAAGGCTAGTGGTAAGTGGTAGGTCTCAGGAGCTCTCAGGACATACTTCTGTTGTCTCCTGCCTCTGCCCTCCTGAGGAGCAGCAGGGAGGGATCCTCAGTCTCATACTCTGTCTGCCATGATATCTCACCTTGCCTCATGTCCAAAACAAAGGGTATAAATGAACGTGAATATTTTGAACAATAAGCCAATAAACAGTACTAAACAAACCCACCCTTTGAAGTGGCTCTTATCAGATATTTGTCACAGCAATAATTTTGACACAAGTGGTTTGACATTGATTTTGAAGAAATAAACTAGAATTGTACACACTTTTACTAGTCAGACTTTCTATGGTGATAAATGCCTAGGATAAATGGTATAAACAGGAGTGGTCTATTTTGGCTCAAGAATTCCCCAGAGTCATTTGGCCCCATTGCTGTGTAACTATGATGAAGTAGAACACAATGACAAAGAGAGAATTTTGGAGCAGAGTTTACTTCGAGACCACGGACAACAAAGAAGGAGGAAGAGGTTGAGGTCAAGGCTCCAGTGATCCTACCATCAACAAAGAACCACTTCTTACATTCTACCTCTTCTCAGCATTATAAAACTGTCAAAACTAATCCATTGGGTAGCTGAAAACTCGCCAGTTTAGAAGTTAAATGTCAACCAGATTATTGATGACAGTGAAGATATACTACAAAATAAGTCAAAATCTACTATTCTGTATCATTTTACTTAACCCATGATGCATTCTTGCTGTACATTATATATTCACAGGTCTGACAGTTATAATCTAGAGGTCAACTTTTTTTTTTCTGTAAAAAACAAACCATAATTACATTAGAATTGGAAGGACATATTATTGTATTATTGGTGTTTTATATTTGTGTGAAAAGAACTATTTGGTTAGATAATTAAGTGTACCATTTTTTTTTTTAACTAAGATTGGCCAGTTTGTCTGGGCCTAACTTGAATTGTTTTGTATTGAAGGAAGAATCTTTAGTTGGGCAGGTATGGTGGTGCATGCCTCTTATCCCAGCATTTGGGAAGCAGAAGCAAGCAGATTTCTTGAGTTCAAAGCAATCCTGCTCTACATAGTGAGTTTGAGAGCAGCCTTTGCTGTGTAGAAAAACCCTGTCTCAAAAATTAAAAAAAAAAAATAGGTATGCATATTGTATATTGTTGTGTAACACTGTGAACTTGTCTCAAGGGGTAACACACACACACACACACATGCACACACACACACATAAGTATTTGAGTAATGAACTGGAAATCTGCTCTTATAGAACATTGTTTTATTTAAGAGAATACAAACATAAGCTCTTTCAAACCCTCAATACTTTTTATGAATTAAAAAATTTCAAGATTAAAATGGTTGAGCTTTCTTGTTCTAAGTGATTCTCTGTGTCCCTGATTACTTTCAACTAAGTATCAATGTCTTCAACCAAAAAAGATGTTTAAAAATGTGAGAAATTGAGTTTTTCACATATAAGTTTTCTTTGTAATTATCTTTAGAATTCATTTTGAATCAGAATTTGTTTTCCTATTATTAGAAACTTTGATAAACCCTTAACTAACAGAGACATCAGAAGAGTCTAGACCTGCCCAGATTCTTTTCTTTGAGAAGTACTTTAAACTAACTTATATCATTGTCTTATTATTGTGTACAATTTTGTTTGTGTTCAATCACGACATTATTTTTCAATGTCACATGTACCAATGGTATGGTAGTCCTTAAGCTGAAAGTGGCTTGAAGTCATTAGTCCTCTTATTACAGCTTTCAGCTCTCTCTCTCTCAAGCTTGAACTTGTTCTAAGTGCTCATAGGCATTTTTCTATTAGGATTTTTCAACCCAGAGCAATGAATAAAGTAGATTGTGTGTAGGAGTCCATCTGGTGCATAGTCATTTTTACTTTCTTTTGACTGGGTAGATTTCTGTGCATATTGACCAAAATGGAGAGAAGTTCCTCATACACATGATACTTACTGTGGATAAACAAGTGGTGTCTAGTTTAGATTAACTGCTAGCATCACTGTTTAATCATAATATGATAATTATGTAAGGTAACTAACATGATAAATAAACCATGAAAGTATTTTACATTGAAATTTAAATATATGGTAGGCTTCAATTTAAATCATATATAGAAATACTAGTCTAATGCTAAATTTAAAATATCTTTCCATTCTAAAAAAGAAAATAAAGTTCTAATTCTACATTTTTTATGAAAATATGAATCATGACAAAGCTATATGCATTTGAGGAGCAACAATGATGAGCCTTTTTTTTATTAAGAAATTTTTCACTCACTCCACATACCAATCACAAATCTCACCTCATCCCTCCTCCTGTTTTCCCCAGCCTTCCCCAACAGCCCATCCCTCACCCCCTCCTCCAAAAAATATGCCCCCCCCATGGGGAGTCAGCAAAGCCTGGCACATTCAGCTGGCACATTCATCAAGACTGTGCAAGATGTCCCACCATAAGCAATGGGTTCCAAAAAACCATCTCATGCACCAGGGATAGATCTTATTTCCACTGTCAGGGGCCTCTCAAAAAGACAAAGCTACACAACTGTCTTGTCCGTGCAGAGGGCCCAGTCCAGTCCTGTGCAGGCTCCACAGCTATTGGTCCAAAGTTCATGAGTTCTCACTGGCTTGGTTTAGTTGTATCTATAAGTTTCCCCATCATGGTCTTGATGCCCCTTGCTCATAGAATCCCTCTTCTGTCTCTTTGACTAGACTTCTGGATCTCGGCCTGGTGCTTGGCTGTGGCTCTATAATAGAGTTATAATGTTAAAAACATCTTGGTATTGGCATAAAAATCGACATGTGGAACAATGAAATTCAACTGAAGATCATGACATTAATCTGCACATCTATGAACATCTGATTTTTGACAAAGAAGCCAAGACCATACAATGGAAAAAAGAAAACATCTTCAACAAATGATGCTGGCATAACTGGATGTCAACACATAAAAGATTGCAAATAGATCTATATCTATCGGCATGCATAAAACTCAAGTGCAAAAGGATCAAAGACCTCAACATAAATCAAGTTACACTGAAGCTGATAGAAGAGAAAGTAAGAAGTGACCTTGAACGCATTGGCACAGGAGACCACTTTTTAAATATAATACCAATAGCACAGACACTGAGAGCAACAATTAATAAATGGGAACTGAACCTGAGAAGCTTCTGTAAGACAAAGGACATGGTAAATAAGACAAAATGACAGCCTACAGAATGGGAAAAGATTTTCACCAACCCTACATCTAACAGAGGGCTGATCTCCAACATATATAAAGAACTCAAGAAACTAGACATCAAAATACCAAATATTACAATTTAAAAAATGGACTACAGAGCTAAACAGAGAATTCTCAACAGAAGGATGCCAAATGACTGAAAGATATTCAAGTAATTGCTCAACATCTTTAATCATCAGGGAAATGCAAGTCAAAATGACTCTGAGATACCATCTTATACCTGTCTGAATGGCTATGATCAAAAACTGATAACAGCTTTTGTTGGAGAGGATGTGGAACAAGGGGAACACTTATCCACTCTTGGTTGAAGTATAAACTTGTATAGCCACTTTAGAAATCAGTATGACAGTTTCTCAGAAAACTGGAAATGAATCTACCTCAAGACCCAGTGATACTGCTCTTGGGCATATACCCAAGGAATGTTCAAGCATACCACAAGGACACTTGCTCAACTATGTTATATTAGCATTAGTCATAATAGCCAGTGTGGAGGGCCCCAAAACAGCTTGACCACACAGCAGCCATGACAGGCTTAGGGGCCTAGACACAGCTTCTGTGAAAGGCTTACTGGCAGGCAACACCCAGATCCAGGAAAAGCCTTAAGCTGATACCACGCAGGGATCCAGGGGTGAGGAAGTACCTGAGATCCCAAACATTCCAAATATTAGATAAGGTGGCCAGATGTCCTTTAGTCTAGCACACACCTATTTTTTGTTTTACAGATACCCCTAGACAATTGTCAGCCAATCAGAGTCCTGGGCCCTGAAAATCCCCTCACCCCAACCTCTGCTATGATAAAAACTCTGCCTCACCTGAGCTCGGGGCTCTCTGCTCTCACCACTGTGTCAGACAGACAGAGGAACCAAGCTCTGAGCTTAAAATAAAGGCTCTTTGCTTTTACATGTGGGATTCAGTCTCTGTGGTGGTCTTTTGGGGGTCTCCGTGATCTAGGCATAACACCAGAATCTGGAAACAACCTAGATGTACCATCAACCAAAGAATGGATAATGAAATGTGGCATATATACACAATGGAGTACTACTAAGCAGTAAAAACCAAAACCAAAACCAAAACAAACAATGACATCATGAAATTTGCAAGCAAATGGATGGAACTAGAAAATGTCATCCTAAGTGAGATAACCTAGACTCAGAAAGACAAACATGGTATGTACTCACTCATAAGTAGATATTAGATATAAAGCAAAGGATAACCAGACTAAAACCCACAGCTACAGAGGAACTAGGTAACAAGGAGGACCCTAGGAGGGAGTCATAGATTGTCCTGGGAAGTGGAAATAGATGAGATCTCCTGAGTAACTTGGGGGTGTGCTACTGGTATTATATTTAAAAAGTGATCTCCTGTGCCAATGTATTCAAGCCACTTCTTACTTTCTCTTCTATCAGGTTCAGTATAACTGGATTTATGTTGAGGTCTTTGATCCACTTTGACTTGAGTTTTGTACATACCAATAAACCTCAGTGGAGGGTAGGGGATGGGGATGGGAGCATGGGGGAATGGGATGGTAGAGCTGGAACAGGGCCAGAGTGGGAGAGCAGTGAGGGAGATACCTTGATAGAGGGAGACATCATGAGGAGAAACCTGGTTCAAGGGAAGTTCCCACAAATCCACAAGGGTGACCTCAGGTTAGACTATTAGCCATGGTGGTGGTGGTGGGGTGCCTGAGCTGGCCTACCATGGTGATCAGATTGGTGAATGCTCTAACTGTCATCCATGATCAATTTTTTCATCATAAACCTTTTGTCTCAAATCCCATGTAGTGTATCTAATTTATGTCTATCTTTAAATAATCACCTTTAATGAAACACTCTTGTTTTGTCATATATATATTTTTTCTATGCTACTGAGATTATGCCATCCAACCACTTAATTTTGACAGTCTTTAAAAGTTATAAATTTGCTAGTCAAAAATAATACTAACAAAGAGGTGTGACTGAAGCAATGCTGACCTCCAGTGACTATTTAGGCTAATGCACAGTCTGTAAATAGCATATTTATTTAACCAGCTAGTAAAAAAGAAACACCAGCATTGCCTTCCTGGCTGATCAATGTATTTAGAGCGCAATCTACAAAATGCTATGTGTAGTCATTATTGATGGCATCTCAGTGTCACCAGTGACTCTTAGTCAATGAAGGGCTATAAAATAATTTATGTCAAAGTTAATGGACCACCCTGGTACACTGAAATTTCCCAGTGTGCAGCTGACTTAAAAAGATATTTAAATAAAAATTCATTTTGTGAATGAAATATGAGTCATTTAGCTTTGAGAGAGAGAGAATGTGATCAACATTTTATCAACACTTATACAAATGCATAAATTGTATGTTAATGTCATTTGCATGTTAACTAATTCTCTTTTTGAAAGATGCTTTATGTATTGAGCTCTGCTATATTCTTTTGAATTAAACATGACAGCTGTATTAGCAGGTGAAGTGGCATATATTAAACTAGTAATACCTTAAAAAACATACAGATATGCCTGAACCATTTCTTGTAATTCTAATACAATTCTTTCAAACACTTTGAAAGTATAAAAGCAATGATACAAATTCCTGTATTCAATGTTAGCTGATTTTCACAATTCCGTTTATGATGTATATGCCAAAATGCAATTTATTTTAGGTCTCAGTTGTTTAAATATTTAAAACTCAAATAAATTACAACTCTTATACTCTTGTTTGATTAAGGGTTTTGCATACCTAAAATATGCCAAACAATGTACAAAGTCACACAGAATTTTGTATTCACGTTATAATTAAGTTGTGTATTCACCAACTTTTTTTTTCATTTTATTTGCTGCCCTTTGATGGTAATAAATAGAAACCATCACAGCAGTGCCTCCTTCCTGTTATCAGGATACCAACTTTTATCAGACAACGATGGTAGTCTTTCAGTGTTATGTTCATGGCAATATTAGTATTTTATTCATTCCAAAGACTTTCAATCATACTACTCTAATACCATTCCAAAACAACTCTAAATTCTAGCATTCATACTAGAATATGTGTGAGTATATGTGCATCTCTGTGTGTGTGTTTGTATATTTGTACATAGACCCACATATATTGTGTTTAGAAGAAAATTCTTGCCATATTCTTTATTTAGAATATTAAAAATACAACAATAAATTTAATTATATCCAATTCTTTTTTTTTCTTTTTTTTCTTTTTTTTTTTTTGAGGCAGAGTTTCTCTGTTGAACAGTTCTGGCTGTTCTGGAGCTCACTCTGTAGATAAGGCTGGCCTCTAACTCACAGAGATCCACCTACCTCTGCCTCTTGAGGGCTGGGATTAAAGGCATGTGCAACCAACACCCCTAGCTTTTATGCAATTCTTGATGCATCTATCAAGATAATAATATGGAAAGGGAAATGTAGCAAGAATCTTAAAATTTCTTATTAATAAAAACAAACCCGGGGCCAGGTATTGGGGTGAATGCTGGAAGATCAGAGAAGCAGAACAGGCCACAGCCACCTCACCTTGCCAATTCCTCAGCTGATCCTGTTTCCTTAGACTGGAAGCCTCTGAGTCCTCATCCAGAATGAATCTCGGCTGAACTGCTACTCAAAAGCCTAAAAGCTTAACCAGCCAAATGCTTCTAGTTTCTGTTCTTCACGCCTTATATATCTTTCTGCTTTCTGCCATCACTCCCTGGGATTAAAGGCTGGCTTTCTGGGATTAAAGGCATGTGTCACCATGCCTGGCTGTTTACAATGTGGCCTTGAACTCACAGGGATCCAGAGGGATTTCTGCCTCTGGAATGCTAGGATTAAAGGTCTGTATCTAGTGGCTGTTCTGTTCTTTGACCCAATATAAGTTTATTAGGGTGCACAATATTTTGGGGAACACAATAGCACCACAGGGAAATACTTCTTAGACATTGCTCAGATGTATTCTATCATTAGTAGATTTCTACCATTGCATTGTACCTGAATGTATAGTTAGTTTATTTAGCTATCGCTCACTTAGAAACTCCAAGGGAAGTGAATAGCTTAAGTTCTTACCTAGAAAGTATGTCAGTTTCTTAGATGATGGGAATCAGATACATTTTCAACATGTAGAACCCTGGACAGCCAATAAACTGATCCATTTTATTTTATGATAACTTTTGTATCTTGATTAGCACATGTGTAAAGTCAAAGAATATTAAAACATTCTGTTTCAGTAAAGTATATTTAAGTTAATTAGTGAATTATGGAAAAATAGTCAGAAATAATAAGCTAAACCTAAGACTAGAAATTTCCCATTGTTTGTATCATAGTTTTATGGCTATTTTACTTACAGATCAATTTTTTACAGCCTATAAAATGAAAAACTTATGGTCCACAATTGATTTTAAGTTTGGTGATGTCAAACAAATTTTTAAAAAAATTGTTAGCTATTTTTCTATTATGATGAAACACAGTGGCCAAGGCAACTTTAAGAAGAAAGGGATTATTTTGGTTTTGTTCCAAAGGAATAAGAGTCCATTATATTGGGGAGGCACAGTGGCAAGAGCAGGAAGCTGAGGGTTGATATCTTCAATCATAAGCACAAAACAAAACAAAAACAAAAACAACAAACCCTATTAAGTGAGTTGAAACTATGAAATTTCAAAATCTGCTCCAATTACTTACATCTTCTATCAATGCTGCACCATCTGCCTAACAGGCCACCAGTTCAGACCAGGTGTTAAAAAATTTGAGTCTATGGGGAACATTTCTCATTCAGACCACTACAAAGTATTAGAAATGTCTCTTCCCTAAAATATATTTTAAAACATTATGTAATAAATGTGTACCCTAAAATTCTCATATCATGTCAACACTGTATTGAGAATTATCACATCTCTCATTGTTTATCTAGTGTTATATGAACAAAACAAAAGACTGACTTGTAATGATAATCATAATTAACTTTAAACCAATTGCACTAGCTAGCAGAAATAAAATATATTTTCCTAAGTTTCAGAACAACTTATACTCATTTTGTAAAATTTCTCTTAAGCATAAGATAGTGAAAGATATATAAACTCATATCCATTCTTTCAATATTCAAGTTAGAATTGTGCAGTGATTTACAAGAGTTTATATGAGTATGAAAGATTTAAAATCATCATTTGGTTGCTTTGTCTCCATAACACATTCAAAATTAAATCATCAAACTTTCAGGTTTGGTTAAGGTTTTAAGTTGTCACATTATTTACATATTTATACTCTAAAGGACAGGGGCATATTTGTAAGTGAATTGGAAATAATTCACTACTCAATAGAACAAAGTCAAAGTTTTTTCTTTATTACCCACAATAAGAAAGTGCATGAAGCCTCATTGTACAGCATCGTAAGTCATCTCCCTACCAGGGCTGAAAAGAGTTTGTGAAAATTACTGTTTGTGAAAGTTAAGTCTTGGTAATCAGGATAGGAAGAAGACAAGACTAAGGCAGCAACATCATTGCATTTATTTCAATCTATTGCTAAATCTACATTTAAGCTGTGATGTTGACTTATTCTCAGCAATGATCCTACACATATGAATGATAGACTCAGAGTCATGCTTCCCATTTTACCAGGATGGGTTTGTGCTAAGATCCTGAGGAAGTTGCTAAAGCTAGAAGGTACTCAATACACAACAATGACTGACTTGTTCATGCTCTGTAACTGTGCAAAGGAGAGTGTGCTGTTACTGATTAAGAATTGAGTTCTTTGTAGATTTTCTTTCTTGTATTTATTCTTAACTGCAATGATAGATTTATAAAGCAAACATCCAGGTTTCCATCATTATTTTTGTTTTTCTTACAGAAAATAAGCAATGATTAATTAAATAACTAAATATTTGTTTTCAAGAAAATGGATTCATATACAACCTATTGTATATAACACTCTACTTCAGAGAAATCATATTCTAAACAAATCATATTTACTTATAACTTGTTATCTTCACAAATGGCACTGTAGAATTATCCATTTTGTAGTAAGTTTTATATATTGTTTTTGTTTTGTGTTTAGTATAGTCTAGTTTTAAATTAAAATTTTGTTATATTTAGTCATGTGACAGTCCATTTTAATGTCATAACAGTAATGATAGATGATTTATGTCTGTGACATATAATGTAGTATTGCATATGAAAAAGACCAAAGAAAATATCGTGCTACTTTTCTTTTCTTACAAGATTTGTATCAATTTTAATACATTGAAAGCTTGCTAAATCTTTATCAATCTCTTTTCTCAAATATTTGCAGAAAATATTGCTTATCTTCACAATATAAAGAACATGCCTAAGATGCAACCAGTTACTAACGATGCAATTTTGGACACAGAATAATATTCCTTTGTATTAATGACAGGTTTTGAAATATTTATGAGGACATTAGCATGTAATTTAAGGTGAATTATAGATATAAAAGAAATCACTGAGTTTAGAGATCAGCATGGAATTTTGCTAAGATCAGTCTTTGCATGGCAAACAGATGAAGTAGGACTCTGTAGCTTAATTTACATATTGTCTATTATTTGCATGCTGAGAAAGCATAGGCGACTTCTTAATAGAGAAACATCCCATGGGTAAAAGTGACTAAATGGGCAAATATTCTGTTCATTTTAAACGCAATTTGAGGCTTAGAAAGAATTACCTTGACTTACAGCATTTGCTAATCATAAAAGGAATCTTTGACTAATTCTGAAGAAAATATAAAAAGTAAATAATTCACTGTAATGTTTTAATGATATATATATATATATTTAAAATGACAGTAGAAACAATTAACTTGAAATTTATGTGCATGTTTAAATATCTTTGATATTTAATAAATAATCGAAGCTAAGGTAGAGCAATGTTTGGATTCTGCTCATTCATATAACTGAGTTGTATTCCCACATCTATGTTATATAAAACAACTTTGGAAAGTCAAGCAACTTGAAGTGTTTAAAAATTTAGAACTTATAAAAGAATTTAGAATAATTTGTGGTATAAAGGAAGTATGTGTGTTGACTGTAATGCTAATTATTTAGATAAACATTTTTGACTTAAAATTATATTTATAAATCTTTAATTTATTTATTGTCAAACAACCTTGAAATGTAGGATGTGTTTAAAAGCCATAAGGAAATCTGTCAATTTGTGTTTACTTAAGTGCACATACTCTACATACATATGTGGGTATGCATATGTATAATGAAGTTATTCCATTTGAGGTGGTAATGTTCCCTCCAGGAAGCATAGACCCTTTAAATAAAGCCTGGGTCAGGGAAATTCAAAAGACTCTGAAATAGTATATGTCCTTGGTTGCCATTCAGAACTTAAAGTGAAGACTTCATTGCTTCATTGCTGTAAAGCCCACAAACCACAACCATGACCGTCATGGCAAACTATCCTCAATGGCTCGGTAGTGGTACTTATATATTTGGGGAAACCAACGTTCATCTAATTTGACTTAAGTCTTGCTTAGTAGGAAGGAATTCATTCCTGTTATTATAAAGCTAGCCAATTATCAGTCATAGGTATAGTCATGAACCATAGACAAGAATCTACTATTGTTACTTTTCTAAACAATTTGTAATTTCTAACTGCATTTCAAGTACTTATCCATATACTCACAGAAGAGTGAAATTTTTGTCCTCATCAGAAATTCCTTTTGTATCAGAGACAATGACATAAATCTATAACTGTTTGAAATACAAGGAAAAACTGACCATGGGTGTCCACAATATAACCCCTATACCTAAGGTTCAGAAATATTAAAGGAGTTTGAAAAAAATGTAAAAGCCTGAGGACCAAGACATTTGATGCAAGGTATTATCTTCTAAGTATGAGAGGGTAGCTCTATCCATGAAATCTCAACAGTAATGTCATTAAAAAAAAAAAAAAAAAAAAAAAAAAAAAAAAAAAAAAACAGCTGGGGGGTGGTGGCGCAAGTCTTCATTCGCAGCACTCAGGAGACAGAGGCAGGTGGATCTCTGTGAGTTCGAAGCCAGCCTGGGAAGCCAGCCTGGGCTACAGAGTGAGTTCCAGGAAAGGTGCAAAGCTACACAGAGAAACCCTGTCTCAAAACAAACAAACAAACAAAACCAACAACAACAACAACAACAAATAACCAAGACCTGTACAATGAAAATACCAGTTGACATGTCAACATGAATGGAGCAAGTCTCATGAGGTCCCATCCCTAAAAAGTATAGGTTACTAAAGGCTGAAAAGAAAGAGTTAGTCTCCCCTAGGGATTAGCTAGCTGATAGAATACCCAAACATGATCAATCATCTCTAAACATAAGCCCTTTGCAAAATTCAAAATGGACTCAGCAGGTTATAACAAGAATTAAAGAACTGACAAATCTGAGGTGAAAGGGGTGTGTGTGGAGTGAGTTGAAAGAACATGGAGAATTGGAAAGGATGTAAGTATAGTACTTATGAAGGAAATATTTAAAACGCATTAATTAAAACAATAAACAAAAGTAATTTGTTGACAGAAGCATGTCAGAAGTAGTTGCAGAATCTTAGATTCAAACCCAGATAGGGCAGCACTATTGCTTTATTTTACTAATTCGATCAATAGTCGAAATCATTCTTTCCAGGTTGACCTAAACAAACAAGCTGTTATCGTAACCATTTATAAGTATTTAATCATAATAATATTATAGATCTGATAGGATTTTTTTGTGGAGACTGATAATGTTTCTACTTATTTTGATTTTTTAAGGAAATATTCTATGAAGATTTGATCTTACTTGAATATATAGGAGCAATGTGCAAATGTATTAGTGATTGCCCTGGTCTTCAATGGTTAGCATCTTTTTGTTTTTGATTGATGTGTCTATAGTGTACTAGTGATGCTTTGTGTACTATGAAATTTATTTTTTCAACTGTTCAACTTTAGCACATAAGAATCCATAAGTATTATGTAAATATGTATGTAACTGTGTTTTTAATGAAATTTATTAAAAGATACAAGTCAATTTAGTCCCATAGATCTTAGTTTGCCAACCCTGATTTGGTTTCAGCAGATGGAGTCAGAGATATTATGTTTGATTTTGGTATATACAGACTCCATCACCAATATGCAGCATAAATGCATATTACAGAATCTTATCTATAATGCCTTCCAAATAGTATCTTTAAAAATTTTTGAATTTTTTAAATTTGCTTTCAAGGGTTTTCCATACACTCATTTTAAATAATACAAATATGACAATTCCTTACACAAATATACTTAGTAAGATAATTTTGGGATGCTTACACACATAATTTTAAGTGTTTTCCATGTGCTTGGAATTTATACTTTTATAATTTGACATTTTGTGTCTCTATAGTAATAGCCTATTTGTCCCTCAGCCTTTTCATAATCAAATAGAAGATACAATTTTATCTTCTTGGTCAAGTTCTTGTGAGAATTATATAAGTCACCACATGCACATATGGTTCTTGCCTGGTAAATTGTAAGCAATATTTTAGTGTTGAGTCTTATTGTGATTTCAATTTCTATCACTGTTTTGAGCACTGAATGTGATATATAGATTTATCATTAAACAAGTTTAATACCTTGGTTAAGTGAAGACTACACTCATGGCATGAGAGAGGTAAAAAACAAACAAGTAGACCAGTAAAGCAAATACCATTATCAGCTGCAAGTGTTATGCACACAGTGTGATGCTGAATATAATAGACACAGTCTGAGTGGTATAGTGACTAATCAAGCTGATTCAGGTACAATGTTTGATGACAGTCTCTTGGAGTACTGATTATTTTTTTTATCTTGAATATAAAAACAATTATTTCAGGAGGATGAAAGGCAGTATTTAAGTCAAGCAAAAGAGTTGCTCATGTTGAAATGCATTGATATGTCATAAGAGAAAAGTAATAAGAAGTAATGAGCCCAAGAGTGGTGTAAAAGAGGAGATTCATGAAGTCCATGGAGGATATTTGCTTTTAACCATAATATACAGCATAATAGTATCTTCTGATATGTGAGAATATTTAAAATTTTAGATAGTTTTAGCTCTCTGAGATCCCTAAATATCATATATATGATATATATCACATATAACACATACATACACACATATATAATATACATACACAGAGAGAGAGAGAGAGAGAGAGGGAGAGAGAGAGAGAGAGAGAGAGAGAGAGAATGGAGAAAGGGGCACATTATGTTTGATACAGTATATTGTAATTATATATGCAAATTATGTTTGATAGAGTATATTTCTATAGTTTTCTGTTTCCTTAATTAGTTAGTGATAATCTATTACTGTGTATAATTTATAAATGAAACTTTATCATAGTTATGTGTAGATGAATCATAGTACAGGTATATGATTCTATTCTGCCAGGTTTAGATATTGTTAGGCCTCCCAAGTTGCTTGTGCTAAAGACTTGGGCACCTATTTACCAGTCTTCATGTGGCACAACCAAGAGATGGTGATTAGGCTCCTAAGAGGTTCTTAATTGTTTTTTCTATGGGTGTGAGTGATGCAAAATGGGAATGCATTCTTCCCTGACACAATTTGAGAAAAGGTTGTCACAGAGTGAATTAGGCCTCTCTAGTTCATTCATCCTTTTGTTTTCTCATCATGCATTTTTGCTCTCTGTTTCTTTTTGTCACTTTTTTTTGTTATATCTATATACCATTCAATACAATCTGACATAGGGCCCAAATGTGAAGCTAAGGCAAGTAACATGCTCTTGAAATGTGAGGTAAATAAATATCCTTTACTTATACATTATTTGCCCCTAGGTATTCTATGAGAGCAACACAAAATGACCTAAAACAATGTTTTGTTAACATATGAGTATTCACTCAAGAGCTCACATCTTGAAAATCAGGCTATTGAGACAACTGAATTTGAGTCAACATATTCCATCACTCCCGTGTGTCATGGCATTTAGCCTCATCACAATGGCGAAATAACAGAATCAGTTGAACACAGGTTGGAATCCCTGGAAACATGAGCACTACTAACTATATCCTTCTTTAAGCTGTTTCTTGCCAGTATTTGTCATTGCAGCAAAACTTAACATAGTCAGACTCATTTCAGTTTCAGGCATTCATTAGGGGTTTTAGAATGTGTCAAACCCTTTATCTACAGCTTTGTTAATTGGTAACAAATTTCTCTTACTACTGTAAATAATGTACATTGAGCACATTACCTAGTAAATACCCCAAATGGTTGGAAAGTAAGGTGATGCAGGACTGTATCCTTAGTTCAGCAATCAAATGTAGCTGGATAATACACCATTAGAGTAGGGAAGTCTAGTCACAAACAGAGTAGTTATCTTGATGAGCTGAGAAGACAGAGATTTCAGTTCAGATGAGCTTAAAGACCAGGGACTGAAGAAATATGTATGCACTAAATAAAAGATAGAAATGTGACCCTAAAACACTCAGTAGAGAGGACTTTATACACACTGAATGAGACTCACAAGGTCTAGCAAAAAACAGCCACTATACTGCTGAGAGCAAAAGAGAACAGTCACACATTTCTCTGGAACTTTGTAATTCAGTTTATTAGATGAAGGAGGCTTGCTAAGTTCCCAGGCATTGAGATAAGACAGAGATAAAGGCATTCATAATAAGGAAAGAAATATTCTATAGATTAAAATTTTTTAATTGGTATTTTCCTATAGAGAACCACATAATACACATGTTTGTCTCCAGAAGTCATATACTATTTTTCAAATCTTTTTCAATGAGAAAAAAAATCTCATTCTTGAACTATGCAAAGTCATCTGCTGGATTTTACCATCTGGACCTAGCTTACCAACCTATATTTTGGAATAAAAGCTACATTCAAAATATTATAAAAAATGAAAAAAATACATTGTTACAAAGAATAAAATTCTGTAGCTGAGCACAAAATTCCCAAATTACTTAACTGCTTATTTTAAAAACTGCACATAATTTATCACAAGAGAATTTGTTTTATAACTTACTATAATATATTATCCACAATATGGGACCTAAAACACAACATTTGTATAAAAGAGGCTAAATATAACCAACCCATAATCAAAAAGAAATGAGGAGCCAATATAAACAGATGCCCAAATTATCCAGATGTTGAAATTAGCTGAAAGGAATTTTAAACATCTATTATAAATATGTTCAAGGACTTAAGAAAAAAGGATGGTCATATTGAGTGAACATATGGGAAATCTCAACAGAGAAATAAAACCTATTTAAAAGTACCAAATTAAAATTTAAGAAGTAGAAGAGGAAATGGAATGAATATTCTCTGGATGACTTTAGTATCATATGGAAATACCCAAACAAAAGGTCAATGTCCTGGAAAGCAAATCTATAAAAATTATCTGATAGGAAAAACAGAAAAAGTCAACTAAACTAAATGCTTAGAGCAAGTACAATAGACATTTTCCAGCAGAAGTAATTTATCAAATTGGAATTTCATAAGGAAACACAGTGAGGGCAGGAAATATCAAAGGAACTCACCAAAATAAAAATTATCAGATGCTGCAGAAATATTTTCAACTTAGGGAGTCATGAGACTTAATGGACCTCAAATAGCATGAATAATAAGGAAAACAAGTAAAGAAAAAAATCACAACAGCAGAAAATCAAAGACACAATCTTTTGAAATCCACTAGAGAAGAGTATCTAACAAGATAGAAACCAATAGTAATGATGGAAGCCAACATGCATGAAAATATATTTTCACAAAGCTAAGAAAGAAAATGTAATTGGTACTAATCTGGAGTTCTACAGTTAGAGAGGGTATCTTGAATACTGGTCCAAAATACAAGTAAATATTAGTAGAGAAAAAAATAATTCAATCTCTAAATTCTATGCACTGCAAATCTGGAAGGCCAGTCACCAAGTTTAAAGAAAGTTGAAGAAGAGGATTGGCAGGAAGGAGTCAGAAAATAGCATATGAAAATAGATGCCCCGATTTTTACTACGTATTTGTCTTTTGATTTCTTTAGGTACCAACAAAACCAGCTAAGATAAAATCCATGAGAGACTTTGTTTTCCATTGATTGATATTAAATATTGAGACAAAAGACAAAAGAATTAGTTGATGGCCCTAAGAAATAATAAATTAGCAATTGCTTGTGGGTGGGAGTTAACAATTGAAGAGGTAATGTTCATTTTTCCCCCAAAATTTTGTTGTGTAAAGATTTGAGCTGAGGACAGAATAGGGTCAAAGGTTCTTATTCATAACTAAAGATTTTTGAAAAAGCCTCATGAAAACCAACTCATTTGTAAGCTAATTTCAAAATACAAATTTAAAAAGCATGCAAACAACATCACTCCCAAAAGATATGGACAGCTAAATAAAAATTAGAGCACAAGGTCTGGGATAGCTCCCTGTGAGTTATTAGGAAGGCTATGTAGGTCGTGTAAACACCACAAGCTATTGCAGTTACCCTAGGCTTTCCATGGTACAACCATATGACATAAAACATATATTCTGACCACAGAACATCGAGAAATCAATTCCACAATAAGTGGAAAACATCCTCTCCCAGAAAATGCTATTCAGGCTTCTAAGGGAATTAAAAAAAAAACATTGTCTTACTCTGGATGCTGCAATATTGACATGCTAAGAAAGATATCCACTGTTGCAAGAGTGGTATGACTGTTTGGGGTAAGTAACTACTTTCTGAATGGATATGAGATTTGCTCTGTAGAAGGAAGTTTCATGCCTGGTAGTATAATCCTGGTCAAAAATCTCACAGTTGTAGACGTCATGGGTCCTAGGTTAAAAACTATTATTGTTATTTTGATAAAAAGGTCATTATGTCAAAGTGGCTTCTACTCCATGACCTGAACTAATATCAATCTTGGTCATTGAATGCTCTTTTGTAGAGGACAGAAATAAATCCAGAGATATATAATAGGTTAAGGTACTAAGAACGAGAGAATCAGCCATAAGTACATTTGTATCAAATTCCCACACCTCAAGCCCCATGGTCACCTAGTCTCAGAGAATGTCATAGAAAAGGAGGCAGATAGAATGTACAACCTGGGAGAGAGAGCAGAGTATTGTGACATAATGTCTTCTATGAACGATATAATGGCACTCGTGAATTCACAGCTATTGGCAGTTGATATGTCCTGTGGGAGATAGAGACAGTTATTTTAGAGATGTTGTCCCTGATAAGTTGCCTATGCTCTAGTGGATGGTTTTATACTTATGTGCTGTATACTTAGATTAACATCCAGTTTAAAGCTATGATGAAAGGAAAGAAGCACTAATCAATGGTAAATAATGGAGACCAAAATAAATTCACACTTACATAATCAGCTCAACTGTGACAAAATTAACAAAGCTATATTCATGGGGACTGGTTCACATTTTCAACAATGGATAATGGGGAAATTTGATATCCATATTTCAAAAATGACCCTTATTTCATATTTCATTCTTCACCTCAAATTTAATTCAAAGTAATCTTCATTAAAAGTTTTGAAGTTATGAAAATTAAAAAGTAAAACACAAGTGCAATCTTTATAATGTATTAATATATATTATAATATATAAATATATATTTATATTTATTAAAATGATATATGAAAATCTGAACCAAACATATTTGCACAGTGATAGGTCAACATTGAACTTAGGTATTTGTGACTCACTTAAATGACCAATGAATATTATCAACAATATATGATAAAATGTATTAATTAATAAATTATTCAAGCACTATTAAAATACATAAGATATTTAGAAGAACATAATCAAGAATATAAAAAGAGATGGGGAAAGACAATATATACTCATGAAAGTAAAAATCCACCAAGATGACATTTCAGTTTTTAACATCTATGCCCCAAATACAAGAGCACACATTCTTGTAAAAAAGCACTACTACTAACCACTTAAATCACACATTGAGCCTAAAACACTGATAATGGGAGACTTCAGTAACATTCTCTCATCAAAGGACAAGTCATCCAGGCAAAAACTAAACAGAAATGCTGGAGTTGAAGTTATAAACCAAAAGAATTTAACAGATATTAACAAAACATTCCACTCAGACTCAAAAAAATACCCTTTTCTCAGCACCTCACGGACCTTTTTACAAAATTGACCACATGCTTAGACATAAAGAAAATCTCAATAGATACACGAAAATTGGAATATCTTCTTGCATCCTATCATACCACCAGGGATTAAAGCTGGATATTTACAACAACAGAAAGCTTACAAACTCTTGAAAACAAAATTACTGTCCTGAATGAAACAAATTTAAAGGAAAAAATAAAGACTTTCTAGAATTCATAGAAGATGAATACACAACATACCCAAGCTTATGGGACACAATGAAAGCAATTTTAGAGGAAAGTTCTTAGTACTAAGTGATGAAATTAAGGGGGAAAAAAAGGATTTCACACTACCAACTTAATACCACTCCAGAAATCTCTAGAACTGAAGGAAATAAGCATACCAAGAGGAGTATATGGCAAGAAATAATCAAACTGAGGGTTGAAATCAATAAAAGAAACAAAGAATCAATGAAACAAAGACTTTTTTAAAATCAAAAATTTAGACAATCCCTTATTCAAACTAACTAAAAGATGAAGAATACTCAAATTACTAAAACAGGGGAACATAACAACAGGCACAAAGGAAATCCAGAGCAACATAAGGATACACTTTAAAAACCTAAACATAAAAAAGGCAATTTATGGCAAGCTTATAGCCAACATCAAATTAAAGAAGAAACAATTCCACTGAAATCAGGAACAAGACAAGATTATCAGTGTCTATATATCTACTCAATACAGGACTTAATTGTTTAGCTAAAGCAATGAGACAACTGAAGGAGGATGGTGATATTTTATTTGTGCTGAAATGTGACTTTAATTGTATGTTAACAAATAAAGTTCACTGGGGGTCAGAGCTAATAGCAAGCCATAGCAGAAGTCTGGCAGTGGTAGCACACGCCCTTAATCCGATCACATGGCAGACAGAGTCTGTGTGTTCAAGGACATAGCCAGAGACATGCCTTTAATCTCAATACCAACCATAGAGACCTTGAGGTCTGTATAGACAGGCAGTGACGAGGAGGTCATGTGGTTGGGTTTACAACCAATGAGAAGGCAGAACAGAAAGTCAATAAAAAGACAGACACACAGGAAATAGGTCTCTTTCTCAGGGGAAGGACGGCAGTGACAGCAGGTGGTAAGAAGGTGATTTTAGTCTCAGCTCTTAGCTACTGCTCTGACCTCTTGGGCTTTTAACTCTGCATTTGGCTCTGTGTTTCTTATTTAATAAGACTGTTACATCTACAAAGGAGATCAAGGGGTTACAAATTAGAAAGAAAGAAGTCAAAATACTGTTATTTTCAGATGATATGATAGTATACATAAGTGAACCAAAAATTTCCACCAAGGAGAGCTCCTACAACTGTTAAACACTTTCAGCAAAGAGATTGTATACAAAAGTAATTAAAAAACAAAAACAAACAAAAAAACCCAGTAGCCTTCCTATGTACAAATAACAAATGGACTGAGAAAGAAATCAGGGAAACAAAACCTTTCATAATGTCCTTAAATAATATACAATATCTTGGTGTAACTGTCACCAAGCAAGTAAAAAGTTTATATGATAAAACCTTCAAGTTTCTGAAGAAATAATTTTCAAAAGATATCAGAAGATGAAAAGATTTCCCATGGTCATGGATCCTTAGTATTAACATAGTAATAATGCCATCCTACCAAAAGCAATATACAAATTCAAAAGAATCCCCATCCAAATTTTGACACAATTTTTTACAGACTTTGAGAGAAAAACTCAACTTCATATGTTGAAACAAAAAACCTAGGATGATTGAAACAATTGTGAAAAATAAAAGACTGCTGGAGGTATCACCATCCCTGATTTCAAGTTGTATAACTATTACAGAGTTATAGTACTAGAAACAGCATGGTATTGGCATAAAAACACACATGCTGATCAATGGAATCAAATTGAAGTTGCAGATATAAATTCACACACCTATGGACCCTCATTTTTGAGATAAGAAGCCAGAAATGTACATTAGTAAAAGGAAAGCATCTTCAACAAATGGTGCTGGTCAAACTGGATTTCTGCATGTAAAAGAATGCAAATAGATTCATATTTATCATGCTGCACAAAACTCAAGCCCAACAAAGGTGCATCAAAGACTTCAACATAAAGTCAGACACACTGAACCTGATAGAAGAGAAAGTGGGGAACTGTCTTGAATGCATTGGCACAGGAGACAATGTAGCTGAAGTTTTCTCCAGTCCTGCCTGGCCCACAGTCAGGACAAATCTCTCTCACCCACCAGTCCTGCAGCCACCCAGACCCAACCAAGTAAACACACAGAGACTTACATTGCTTACAGACTGTATGGCCATGTGGCTCAAGCTTCTTGCTATCTAGTTCTTATATCTTAAATTAATATAAATCTATATTATTTTTATAAATCTGTCTTGCCACATGGCTTGTGGCTTACCAGTATATTACATGTTGGTACTCAAAAAAAAAAAAAAAAAAAAAAAAAAAAAAACTAAATAATCCAATTAAAATTGGATACAGATCTAAACAGAGAATTTTTGTTAGGGGAACCTGAAATGAAATGAACCTGAAATGATGACCCTTGGTCATCAAGGAAATGCTAATGAAACTACTTTGAGATTCCATTTTACACCTGTCAGAATGGCTAAGATCAACAACACAAATGACAGCTCATGTGGATGAGGATATGGAGTAAGTGGAACACTCCTCCATTGCTGATGGGAGTGCAAACATGTATAGCCACTACAGAAATGAAAATGGTGGTTCCTCAGAATATTAGAATCTTCCTCAAGATTCAGCTATACTATTCTTGGTCATATACCCAAAGGACACTCCATTCTACTGCAAGGACACTTGCTTAACTATGTTAATTGTGGCTTTATCATAATAGCCAGGAACTGGAAATAGCCTAATACCCCTCAACTGAAAAATGGATAAAGAAAATATGGTACATTTATGCATTGTAGTATTACTCAGCTGTTTAAAAAAAAAAGAAATCATGAAATTCACAGGCAAATAGATGCAACTAGAAATAATCATTCTGAGTGAGGTAACCCAGACACAGAATGACAAATATATTTATTCACTTATGAGTGGACATGAGCTGTTAAGTAAATGATAAACAAACTATAATCCAAAGACCCAGAGAGGTTAGGTAAAGAAGTGGTGACAGGAGAAGGAAAAATTTGGTGTGGTGGAGCAATATGGGGGAAAATATGAGGAGAGAAGGCTGGAATTAGGGGAGGGGTATTTGAGAGTTTTGTGGAAATCTAGTGCAGTGGGAACTTTCAGGGTCTATAAAAGTGATCCTAATGAAGACTCCTAGTGATGGAGGATACCAAGCTTGAACTGGCCATCTTTTATAGCCAGATAAGGCTTCCAGTTGTGGGACTGGATTACATTCAGTTGAGTTGTTGGGCAGTGGGGTTCTGTGAAGACCCCTAAGCAACTAAGACTGATCCTTGGACGGATCATTCTCTGAGAAATGACAGTGTGGCCCAATTTCAGAGGAAAACATCCACATGCTCACTGAACATAGACAGGCTGAGCTGGTACCTTCATGGAGCCTTTACACCTATGTTCTAATCCCTTTTTCTCTACATGGTATTCTGCAGGCTGTGTAAGAGAAACCTGGATACCAACCCAGCCTTATAATCTGTCCTTCCTTGATTGGGGCAATGGTAGTTCAGAACATGTGGGAATTCCCAACCAACATTTGGTTTATTTTGAGCTCCATCAGGAGAGGATACCCATGCTCTACACTAGCAGGATGGCCAGGAACCAGAGACTGAATAGCTTAGAGACCTGGGGTAGAATCAAACACAACAGATTAAATAATAATAATAATAATAATAATAATAATAATAATAATAACTATTATTATTATAATAAAATGATCCCTAGTGATGATCTGCTATACTCAGATTGGTGCCTTGTCAAGTCATCATCAGAGAGGCTTTCCCTAGCAGTAAACAGGAGTGAATACAGAGACCTACAACCAGAATTTATGCAGAGAAAGAGTCTAAGTGGGATATCTCTATCCAGTCCCTCCCCTCATCAGGAAACCTGGTGATAGAGAGGGGGGGAGACTGTGGGAGTCTGAGGGGATGAACAGCACCAGAAGAATATGCTCACTGAATCAACTAAACAAGGTGCATATGGTCTCACAGAAACTGAAGCAGCATATATGGGCCTATATGCATCTGTACCAGGTTCTCTGTGTATATGTTATGGATGTTATGGTGTTTGCTGGACTCCTGACTCTTTTGCCTGCTCTTAGGAGTCTTTTCCTCCAATTTGGCTACCTTGTCTAGCCTTGATATGGGGGTTTTTGCCTTGTCTCTTTGTATTCTGTTTTGTTGTGCTTGTCTGCCATATTTTGTAGACCCACACTTCTTTGAAGAAGGAATGGATAGTGAGTGGAATTCTGGGAGAGGAGAGATGGGAGGAAGCAGTGAGTAGGGGAGGGAGGTGAAACTGTGGTCAGGATGTATTATGTGAGAGAAGAATCTATTTTCAATAAAATAATAAATTGAAAATAATGTGAAACAAAAATGTGAAATAACCTTGTCATTATGGAAGTGAAAAACAGAAGTGGTAAACACTGACCAACCTGAAATTTTGCCAAATGTGTGGACAGATGAGGTTCCCATGACCATCTGATGGTGAGGAAAATGATGCAGCCACTGTGGAAACAGGCTTGGCAGATTGCTTTAGATTTCACTGTCAACTCACCAATAGCTTAGCAGTCTCATTCCCTAGTCAATCAAGTGATGAGAATTTATGATCAGTCAAGATTTTTGGTTTTTTTCTGCCTCTAAAGCTGGATGCATCTATGCTGCGGTAACACTGCACTGGTCATCTCCATCCTCAAAACATTGTGCATGCTAGGTAAACACTTCACCACTTACTTATATTCCCTGAGTTTTGTGCATGCTAGGCAGACACTTCAGCACTTAGTTCATGCTAGGCAAACACTTCAAATACTTACCTGTACTCCCAGCATGGTCTTGCTGATCCTGTTAAGAACAGATAAATACCGTGTGTCATTTCAAGAAATGCGCTTTGTGGAGGCATGAAACTGTGGCTATAACATGAATGTGAACTTTTCCTCACTTTGTTTCCATCATTGGTACTTTCATCTGGGCTTTCAGAGATGGAGAAGTGCAGCTGCAACCTGTATCTCAGCCTTGTTTCTTTTCTCTGTTTCTTGTCTGCTGCGTTGTGAGCTCCCTTTGCCATGTGATATGATCTCTGTGACATCCTCCCTCACCATAGCCAAGCCTGTCTAGCCAAGAAGAATGGAATGAAACATCAAACACTGTGAGTCGAAGTATTTTTCCCTCAGTTATTTGTTCAGTTATTTTCACACAGTAAAAGAAAAGTAACACATGCAGCTGTCAGTAATCTCACCAGTTTAAATTTTCCCAATGAAACCTTTATTAGGTGTGTAAATGTCAAATAAAACATTTAAAACCTGTTTGTATTAAAATTATACAAATCAACCGATTAGACTGTTAAATGTAGATTTTCAGACTGTAATACAAAATTTCTTGAAATTAAACATGCTCTGTCTGCCAAATCTATACTTCTTCTCTTTTCTACTGCATTAATACAGCAAATAAATCAAAACTCAAATTACACTAAACGATCAGCAGATGTTTGCAGCAGTACATCCTGTTTTATAACAAGTCTCATGAAGATCATCAGCCTCAAGAAACCCAGGAAATTATGACCAGTTCCATGTCTTGCTTGGCTTTAGTAGTCCAAATTTCAGTGTGGCCTTCAGAGAGAATTCTTACTGATGGAAAGCAGGCAGTTCTGCTGAAGTGTCTGCAAAGGAATTACTTAAGGGGCAGTACTTAATAGAAAATAATTTCCTCTGTCTGCCCCTTTGGATGATTCCTTACATGTCAATTTTCCATATAGAAAAAAAATGAAAATGTGAATAGATCAATTCAGCAATAAAAGTTTTGCAAACTCCAAAATTAGAAAATTTCAGAACTTACCTCTTAGTTTCGCCTACTATATTTTCCATTAATTTCCATGTTGGGGGGCATCCTTCACCCCCCATTTCCCCAGAGTATTCTTCAGTAGGATCAGTAGGAAATATTAGTTAGGAGGATAGAGGGGAGAGAAAGAGATAGAAAACACAGAATACCCTGGAGAGGGCCTGGAACCTAATCCCACAGGCCTTTACTGTCTCTGCCCTAGGGTATTTAAAGGAATGCCAAGGGGTGGAGCAAAAGACCTCTCTCCAGCACAGCCAAGTGCAGACCATTTCAGAAACTTGCACTCAGGCCAGTGATCCAATCATCCTCTCTATGCAGACCAGTTGGATAAAGCCTAAAAATGGGTTCCAACTTTTCCAGTGACACAAAAATGAAGCATTAGAATGAGGAGAAAACAACTGACCCCTCAGGCTAGCATTTTATGTTCTTCATTCCTATTAAAAATTAGACTTTCTTCACTTAAAAATTTTGGTTTGCAATATATTGCAAACCAAATATATATAGCAGTAGTGAAAATTGTTATGCAATCTATATATAAAGCAGATCTCTTATTTCTTTCAAGTATCTTTATGCAAGACCATACACTCATAGCTTTTCTTATGCCTGTGACAAAATTCCAATAAAGAACTTGAAGGACAGAGGTTTGCATTGGCTTCCAGTTCTGGAGATACAGTCCATCCTGCCAGAAAGGCATCATCATGAAATAGCTTGGTCCATGGTGATGAGAGCTTGTGGATAGTCACACTGCAGTGACAGACAGGAAGTAGGGAATGGGAGGTGGGCTCTAACCCCCAGTAGCATAAGTTCTCCCACCACCTAATTGTTCTACATGCCAAAACCATGCCATCAGTGAGAGACCATGGGTTCAAATACATGCACCTGTGGATGACATTTATGACTCAAATTACAGAAACACCAATGTGAATTTGCTATATAGTCAAAAGAAGGCTTGAACTTTCAATCTTCCTATCCGTGTCTTGAAACAACTTTGTCACTTCACAAAGAAGTAAAACATGTGGCTTCAGATAAAGGGTTCCTTAGCAGACATGACTGCATCTCTGGATTTTATACTGGCAAACACTAGGATTAACAAGAATGGGAGAAATGTTAGAGGCCTAAAGGAAGTAAGGCTTAAATACTTTAAACAATGATGTTCATCCATGTTTTTATGTTGATACAAGTTTTTTTCAATATATTCAGATAACTCTCAGGTCAGAGAGGACAATCATTTCTATATTGGCCAACTGAATGTCTTTTCTCATTCTTTATGCTTCAATCTTGCTTTCAAAAATGAAATTGGTGATGAGCCTAGCATGGTGGTGCATATATGTAATCCACAAATTTGGGAGCAGGCTGGAAAACTGGGAATTTCAGACCAAGCCCAGATTATATACTGAGATCATTTCTCAACAACTGTTCCCATCCTTCTTCCACCAGATGACATCACATCTATAGATACAGCATTTTCCTCTGCGTGACACCTTTTCCCCAATATGCATATGGCCTCATTATGGTTTATAGCCAGTGCATTCTCACTGTGTGTCCCAAATCAGAATGCTGTGTGACTTGTTGGAAATAAGTGCCATCCCTCCAGTCATTATAATTGGATTTCTTTATCTACATATTTCTTTTTAAAGCATTTATCACCATCTTATATATGAAAGTATTTTTCTTCCACACTTAATTACAACCCTCTACACTTGAATATGGATAAATTGTAATTCATTTCTCATCCATTAGTTTTTCTCCCAAAACATCACACTTAACAAAATGCAGATTGTCAAATATTCTTGAAGAATAAATGTACATTATTGTAGTACTTTCAGCTTTTCTCTATCACATTGGATACTATGTGCCATATTATATACATACATATATATACATTATACTTTTTACTTATATATGCACATGATTTAGTAAATTTATTAAATTTAATTGAGGGAAATGACTTTCACAGACACTTAAAAGCAACAACTTATAGAGTATTGATATATTTTATCATTCTCACTTCTAAAGTTATATACATTTTCATTTTCAGTTCTGAGAAAGGCTTCATGTGTCAGCTGAAGAATTAATGTGGTTGTATTAAATATATATATATATATATATATTATATTGACTTGTGTATGTATTTGTGTTTATAAATAAGTATATATTTGGAAATGTTTATTCAGGCAAGCTGGTGATAAATTTTTTTTCTCATTACATGCATCATTAGTAGCAGTTACTTTTTAGTGGAAAAAATTGGTGCCGGGACAAGAATGGGCCCATCAACAACAAGTCATAAATGAGAAGTGTTCCAGGTCCCTTTCCCCACATTGAGGAACTATCAGCTATTGATACACTCTGTGAAAACTGAGGAAGGATTATTATTGCCTTCATTCGTGTACTCACTAGTGACTCCCTTTCTTCAAAAGATAGTTCAAGCCAGTAGCCAATAGATAACATTGATTAAACCATATGGGTCACAAGACAAAATCAGAAGTTTATGAATCCAGGTCAGGAACATGATGAGGTTGGACAGAAGTAAGATATGACATGGTAAGGGATTAAAGAGAAATCTGTATACATTTATGAAATTGTAAAGGCACTAACAATAAACACTTACATAAGGTCACATTTACTAAAGTATGAAAAAATATATATGTCAGTGCCAGACCTCAATAGGTATCTGATGTTTCTAATGCTTTCATAGATAAAAGGGTGTAGCAAATAAACTAATAGGTAGAACCTTATTGAACGAAAGAGTGATCTACTATAATCCACAATTATAGTACATTTCTAAATTATAGTAAAAGAAATTCAAAATATGTAAAAGTGTGGACATGATCAGAATATTGTACCAATGTGTAATTATATTTGAAAATAAGGAGACAGAGACAATGTACCACAAACATTTGTAGAAATAATGTTTGAAGTTATATAGCTACACATCTCACAGATTAGGAGTGTGTGTGTGGTGTGAGTGTATGTGTGTATATTTGTATGTATGAGTGTGTATGTGTGTATGTCTGTGTGTGTGTGAGTGTGTGTGTAACAACATTTGTTAAAAGAGGCCATGAATTTAAATGAGCAAGGGGAGTATATGGGAAGATTTGTTGTAGATGGGAAAGAGAATGTAGAAATGATGTAATTATACTATAATCTTAAAATTTTTAAAAATGAAAAAAAAACTCAATGTAAAAAATTAAAATTGTTGTATTTATTTATTTTATATGTATGAATGTTTTTCCTGTATCTTTACATATGTGTATCACATGTGAGTTTGTAGAATATAAAGAAATCAGAAGTGGGTGTTGAAGCCTTAGAACTGGAGTTACAATTGGTTGTGAAACACCACATGGGTGTTGGAAATTGAACTTCAGTTCTCTGCAAGAGCAAAAGTATTCAAAACCACTGAGCAACCATGCCAGCCTTTAAAAATAAATTTTAGAGAAACTGATTAGAACTCCAACTATAGGAAAATTAGTATCATTTCAAATTAATCTAGCATAGTAAGGCTGTTTAAAACAAAACAATCAACCAAAAGCAACAAAAATAAAACCAAAAAGAAACATTAGCTTTATTTACAAGAATAGACAATTGAAACCTGTTAAATCCAGAAAACAATGATGTGGGATGACTATGAAAGTTAAATTGCCAATGTAATGTTAATGCTGAAAAAATTAAGTTTATCAAATAATATGAAATAAACACATATACTGACATCTCAAAAGGAAATCAAAAGAATGCATTTAGTGATTTAGTTTTCTCATCACATTGACAAAATACCTAACAGAGCAACTTAATACAACTTCATCTCCACTGATCATGTCAAGAAAACCAGGGTATTATGAGAAATCCACGAAGTCTGCTTAAAGGGTGAAGGAATTTTTAGGGAGGAAAAACTCACTAAGACACGGGAGATCTATCGTAGGGTCCTGGAAGGCCGAGTTACAGTCCCACGCTGTTCTCCCCACTGGTCTCTCTCAGCATCTAAGCCCATGAGGGAGAGAGAGCAGTGTACTTTGTCTCAGGTCTTAAGGGTAGTTGGAGCTTGGAAGCCATGCCCCAGGGGCAGGTACTTCAAAGTCATAGGTAGGTAGGACAGTTACCTGCTACATCTCTAGGGACAGTGCTTCAAGGTCATAGATTATCCACTGCATCAGGGCAGGTGCTTGTGGCAGTCAAGCATGAGGTGGTGACATGTCTACTTCCACAGCAATTGGAAAGTTGAAAGAAATGGTTCGGGAGCAATGGTGGGTGAAATTTTCAAGGTCTAATGCTGTGGGATGTCCTGAATGCTGTAAATATGTATTGCTATGATTGATTGATAAATAAAACGATGATTGGCCAGTAGCCAGGCAGGAAGGATAGTGTAGGTGGGACAAGGAGAGAGGAGAAGGCTGGGTGGAAGAAGTCTGAGGCAGAGAGATGCTGCCAGCCGCTGTGATGAGAAGCAACATGTTAAGATACCGGTAAGCCATGAGCCATGTGGTAGCTTATAGATTAATAAAAATGGGTTAATTTAAGATATAAGAACAGCTAGCAAGAAGCCTGAGCCATTTGGCCATACAGTTTGTAAATAATATAAGTCTCTATATGTTTGCTTGGATCTGAGGGCCGCAGGAGCCAGGCAGGAACAGGATAACTTCAGCTACAGTCGAACCCCATTTCTCTATTTTATGTAGCCATTCCCTACAAACTAACTGCTCCATGGCCTTTAATAGTCTCCCTACTTGGTAGAGAAGAAGTGATACAAACATGAGCTTATGGTGGACATAATGAAGTCATAACAGAACCTGTCTAGTATGATTTTTCATAAAATATGTCACGTAAACACAGGATTGGAAACAAAAGAATAAGAGGCAAATGATTTATATGATCTGAAGACAAATACAAATAAGACAATTAATAACCTTTCCCAGTTAAAAATGCTTTGAACTACAATAACAGAGTGCCTACATGATGTGCCCACAGGTGCAGCAGTAGCACAAATGTTATGGGAGTAACCAACCTATGTCTCACTGGAGCCTGATAAATGAGTTAACATTGTTAATGAGGCCACAAAGGTAGGCCTAGATACGTCATGGGCCCCAGAGGAAAACCCACTATTATTTTTCTGCTAACTGAACTTAGAAATAACATAATTCCTAAAGACATATGTTTAAACCCATAGACCATGCATTTCTCAACCCTCTGCAGATAAGTTTGTTCTTGATGTAGATGTAATGAATAAAGACCAATGGTAGACAACATGCTCATAGTGAGAGGATGTAAAATGCTCATCAATGAAGGAGATGTCTTTTTCATTACTTTCATTACAAAGATCAAGAATCTATGTGGAAGACAGGGTGAGAAGATTGCAAGATCAAGAGGTGGTAAAAGATGTCCAGGAAACTTTTTTCAGACACAGCAGGGCAGATATGAATATGGACTCAGATGTGGCAATGTGTACCAAACATACACAAGCTCAATCCAGACAAAATACCTGCATGGCAGAGGGGGAAATACACACAGTCACATTCCTAGCCAAGAAATAATGCGCAATTGATAGTTGCTGAAAAGGGGAAAGTTAGGTTTTTCAATGGATTGTCACTGTGGAAATCAATCACACTACAGGGGAAACCACCTGTTCACGAGTAGCTGGCCAACCCAAATTGGTCTCCATGGTTTTGTTGTTGTTGTTTGTTTGTTTTGTTTTTTAAAATGTTGAAGGTATGGTTTGTTTGTTCTTTTTGTTTTGTTATTTTTTTAACAGGGAGGAAGGAACATGAAGTTGAGTGGGTATGGAGGTAGGATAGGGATGGGAGGCATTAGGAGAGAGGAAATAATAAGATCAAGAAATACTATACGAAATTCTAAAAGAATAAATAAAAACTTAAAGAAGTAACAAAATACTTTTTCTTGGTTTTTTGAGACAAGATTTCTCTGTATAACTTTGGAACCTGTCCTGGAACTCACTCTGTAGCCCAGGCTGGACTCAAACTCACAGAGGTCCGCCCACCTCTGCCTCCCAAGTGCTGGGATTAAAGGCATGCACCACGACTGGCTGATTGAACACTTTTTCTAAGCAATGATTGCAATGGCTTGTAGGTAAAGCTTACAGTCATTCATTCTTGTCCATCTCCAGTCCTTTGTGATTGCAGTGGACTCTCTGAACCACTGTATATTGGGACCCCACAGCCATCATACTTCCTAGGAATCATAACTCCACAGCAGGCACATTTGCCTAAGACTCAGAATGAGCAATAGCAACCAAAGCTTGGAATATTCACCCAACAAAGACAAAACCAAAATATGTAAACAACTCAAGAAACTAGACAGCAAAATACCAAACAATCCAATTAAAAAATGGGCTACAGCTCTAAAAAGAGAATTCTCAACAGAAGGATAAGAAATGGCTGAATGCCATTAAGGAATTACTCAATATCCTTAGCCATCAGGGAAATGCAAATCAAAATGTCTCTAAGATACCATCTTACACCTGTCAGAATGGCTAAGATCAAAAACACTGATAAGAGCTTATAATGGAGAGATGTGGAACAAGGGGAGCACTCCTCCACTGTTAGCAGGAGTGTAAACATGTACAGCCACTTTGAAAATCAGTATGGCAGTTTCTCAGAATATTGGGAATCAATCTACCTCAAGACCCAGTGATAACACTCTTGGGCATATACTGCAGGGATATTCAAGCATACCATATGGAAGCCAACACAGAATATTTTATTCCCTGTAATTCAGGTTTCAGAGAGTTTTGAACATCCCTGTATGCTGAGAATAGAACCAAAAGCCTCTAGAAGAACAACAAGTTATTTTAACTTCTAAGCCTTCTCTCCATCCCTCAATCCTACTCCCAACATTTTTAAAAAACCAAGTTTATCTCATGGTATGTAAACACAAATCAGTATAGCATATTAGGATGTTAGGTCCACAGAACAGTAACACTCCATTGTGTATATGTACCACATTTTCTTTATCCATTCTTCACTTGAGGGGTATCTAGGTTGTTTCCAGGTTCTGGCTATTACAAAAAATGCTGCTATGAACATAGTTGCACAAGTTTCCTTGTGGTATGATTGAGCAGCATTATTCATAATAGTCAGAACCTGGAAGCAACCTAGATGCTCCTCAGTTGAAGAATGAATAAGGAAAATGTTTTATTGTTTTCAATGGTTTATTTTTATCTTTGTTTTATTTTTAATTTCTTATTCTTTCAAACTCTTTTTAGAAGTACAGAACATTGTCTTCACACATTGTTTGGTAAATGAAATCACAAAGACTCGTTTTAAGACAGCTAAAATATACCCCAAATTATTTAAATAGTACCTTGTAAGTAAAATTTGAAGTGTCATTTAAAAACAAGGTTAATGAGACCAGTGCTGACAGTGTCACCTGTTTCCTGCTTCTAGTGTCACCATAATCTAGCTGTTTATTCAAGATACCAATTAAAAGCACATTTGCATTCAGTGTGGCATAAAGAAATGTACCTTAAAATTACTCACATCTTATAATTTTTACAATATTTTTCCTAAAGTTAATAAGAAATCATTAATAAGAAATTTTATATATATATATAAATAATAAGTTATAATTGTCTACATATTAAGCAATGCATTGAATGGTATATCCCACACAGAATACAGTAGATACATAAAAATAATGCGTTTGTTATAGTAAAAACTCACTAATTAGCTAGGACAAGTGTAAAGCACATCAAATGTAACTTATTACTGACCTCACAGACATTAGTGGTTAATGTCAACTGAACCAATAATAAGCAGCAGATAACAATATTAACTGTAATTACTAAATTTAGTGGATTTTAGAAGGTTTTCATTTATAGGAAACATTTATCACCTAATCATTGGTAGTATATTTAAGTACATATTTATGCTATAAAATCCATTCTTCTTTCTAGATTTTCTTTTAGCATTAGATATACTACCTTTATATTTCCTTTTTAAAAGATATTATAACAAGGAAAAATAAGAAGTGCATACCACTAAAATAATTTATTTTATTAACAAAATAATTTCTACTAAACTTAATAGCCTGTAACAAATATATAATATTTAAAGATTTTTCAGACTCAGCGAAACATTTCTTGGCTTTCTTATAATATCATTTTTTCCTGGTGATTAGCATTGGAGTAGCTTGGGTAGACTTAGAAGAAAATTAAACTGAATTGTTAGTAAACTTACTAAAACAGAATAGCTCAAAATACTTGGGTAGTTAAATTAGCATAGAGATTTCTCAATAAATTAAAAACAGACGTACTCTATGACTCAGCTACATCTGTTCTGGGCATATATCCAAAACTGTATCATAATGAAGAGATACTTTCCATATCTGT
Source organism: Peromyscus leucopus (assembly GCF_004664715.2). Taxonomy (NCBI): domain Eukaryota; kingdom Metazoa; phylum Chordata; class Mammalia; order Rodentia; family Cricetidae; genus Peromyscus; species Peromyscus leucopus. The sequence goes on from NC_051081.1 coordinate 13,250,651, forward strand.
GCTATTGCTGATCTCTTCACAAATGTCAGAAATTGCAACCAGCCTAAATGTCCATTAGTAATAAGAGTGTGGTACATGTATAAATAGTATTTTATTCAACTGTAAAGAAAAAACAAAATAAAACTTTCTAGAAAATGGTTAGGTCTCAACAATAATTTGTTAAGAAAGGTAATCCAGAAGTAAAAAGACACAAACTTATGTTCTCTCTTATATAATGTTTCTATTTATGTATGTAAGTGGCTTTGATTATGGGTATTAGGCTATTAAACTGGAAAGAATACAAAAAGGAGTGTTGAAAGAAGGTGAGTGATAATAAGGCACATGTGATAGGAAGGCAAAACGGAGTCTATGAGAGATGGATGAAAATGTACAGTGGGGGAGGCGTCAGGAGATGAAGAAGAGAGAAGGTTGTAGATAATCAATAAAACAAAATCTTATGAAAGTGCTGTAATGAAAGATAATACTGTGTATGCTGATTGAAACATCTTTAATTTTAAGACTGTACATAGCATTCACTTTTGAGTAGTCTCTTTCTTTCTTTCTTTCTTTCTTTCTTTCTTTCTTTCTTTCTTTCTTTCTTTCTTTCTTTCTTCTTTCTCTCTTTCTCTCTTTTTTTACATCCCAACTGATGTTCTCCTTCCTCCTCTCCTCCTGTCTCTCCAACCCACCTCCTCTAACCACCCATCCACTCCTCCAATTCTCTCCAGAATAGGGTATGCCTCCCATGAATATCAATCATACATGGCATATCAAATAAGACTGTGCAGAGGTCCTAAGTCAGATCGATGTAGGTACCCTGTTTATCATTTCAGTCTCTGTGGGCCCTGTGAGTCCAGCTTAGTTGATTCTGTGGGTTTTCTTGTAGTGTACTTGACCACTCTGGCTCTTACAATACTTCCTTCCCATCTTCAACATGATTTCCCAATCTCTGACTAACGTGTTTCTCTTCATCTGTTTCCTTCAGTTGCTGGATAAAGCCTCTCCATTGACAATTGGGCTAGGCATCAATCCATGAGTATAGCAGAATATCATTAGGTATCATTTCATTTTGTTATTTTTCCTATTTTTTTTGCCAGTTGTGTTTGGTTCTATCCTGGCTCTCTGGGCCACCTAGCCTCTGGGTTCTGAGCCTCCAGGCTTTCTCTTGTGGATTGGACCACTCATTGTTGGCCAGTCCCACAATTTCTGTGCCACCTTTACCCCATTACATGGTATAGGCAGGATAAATTGTAGATTGAAGGTTTTGTGGCTGGGTTGGTATCCCAATCCCTAGACTGGAAGTCATGCATGATTACAGATGTCCAGTTCAGGCTCCATATCTTCCATCACTAGATGTCTTAAGTAGAGTCACCCTTGTAAATTTCTTGGAGTTTCCATTGTACTAGGTTCCTAGATCATCCCAAAGATGCACCTCCCCCACAAAAAAATCTAGTTGTATCTCCCAATATTATCTTTCTCCATCATACCACCACCTGATTCTTCCTGTTTCCATCCCTACCCCAACTCATCTACCAACAATGTCTATTCTATTTCTTCTTCCCAGAGAGATGCATGCATCCCCCATTGAGGCCTTCTTGTTACTTGGTTTCTCTGGGTCTGTGGATTGTAGTATGGTTATCTTTTACTTTATAGTTAATATTCACTTACAAGTGAGTACACTCCATGTTTGTCTTTCCGGGTCTGGGTTACCTTACTCATGATTTTTTTCTATCAACATCCATTTGCCTGCAAATTTAATTACTTTTTTTTTTGAGTATGTAATACTCCATTGTGTAAATATACCATATTTTCTTTATACATTCTTCAGTTGAGGGACACCTAGGTTATTTTTAGTTTCTGGCAATAATGAATAAAGCTGCTATAAACATAGTTGAGCAAGTGTCCTTTGGGAATGATACATGTCCTTTGGTATATCCCCAGGAGTTGTATAACTGAGTCTTGAGGTAGATAGATTCCCAATTTTCTGACAAGTTTCCATATTGATTTCCAAAATGTCTGTGTGAGTTCAAACTCCCAGAGATTCAGGGATGGTTCAACATATGAAAATCTTCCTATGCAATCCACCATATAAACAAACTGAAAAATTAAAAAAAAAAAAAGATCATTTCACTGGAAGCTGAAAAAGCCTTTGACAAAATCCAATACCCTTTCATAATAAAAGACTTTAAGAGATTGTGGATACAAGGGACATACTGAAACATTATAAAGGTAATATAAAGTAAGCTGATAGCCAACATCAAATTAAATGGAAAGAAACTCAAAGCAATTCCACTAAAATCAGAAACAAGGCAAGGCTGTTTGTTCTCTCCATATCTGTTCAGTGTGGAACTTGAAGTTCTGGCTAGAGCAATAACACAACAAAAGTAAATCAGGGGGTACAAATTGGAAAAGAAGTCAAAGCATCACTATTTGCAGATGGGATATAGTAAATATCAGTAACCCCAAACATTCTACCAGAGAACTCCTACAGGTGATAAACACCTTCAGCAAAGTGGCTGGATACAAGATTATTTCAAATATACTCATATCCCACCAGTATAAAAAGAATAGTTTCAAAAGAGCTTGAAAGGTAAGAATTTTGAGAGCAGTGCAGAAGATGGAAACCTAGCCTGCGAAGATTCAAGGGAAGTTTAAAGACTTTATCAATGTGGTTTGCTACTTTGAATTAAGATTCTGGTCAGATGAGTCAGCCATCATTAACAAGATACTAGCACCATTGAAATTAAAACTTTCATTAACTGGGACAGTTGATGCTGGTAGCTGGAGCTGAGAAATTAGTGGTGATTAAAAAGAGAGTAGTGCTAGGGATGTTTTTCTGTATGCTGTAAATGTGTTGCTCTGATTGATTGATAAATAAAACACTGATTGGCCAGTAGCCAGACAGGAAGTATAGTATAGGCAGGATAAGCAGAGAGGAGAATTCTGGGAAGTGGAAGGGTTGAGGCAGGAGGCACTGCCAGCCACCCCCATGAGAAGCAAGATATAAAGTACCAGTAAGCCACAAGTCATGTGGCGACTTATAGATTAATAGAAATGAGTTAAATTAAGATATAAGAACTAGAGAGTAAGAAGCCTGCCACTGCCATACAGTTTATAAGTAGTATAAGTCTCTGTGTGTTTACTTGGGTCTGAGCAGCTGCAGGCCTGGGCATTACTAGAGAAAACTCCAACTACTTTAGCTACAAATGGCACCCAATGGCTCAAGTTTCCACCTGAAACCTGAAAATACTTAATAAGCAATTCTAAATGGAGTTAAAAACAGCTTCCTAGCTCTGTCTCATACTGGCAGCAAGACATCTCAACATGAGGACTTGAGCTACTCTGTGGTGGGTTCAGGGGGTGCAGTCTGGACTTACACCATGTTACATAGAGGTGTCTCCAAGCTGTGTACTATGCTGCACGGTCAATTTAGTCTTTGCTAGTTAAAAAAAAAAGAAAAAGAAAAGAAAAAAAAAGAGGTTTCTGGGCTACATGCTACTTTGATAAAAACATAAACCTGCTGCTTCTGAGAGTTGATAGTACACAGTAGGTAAATATAGAGAATTAAACAGAAAGGAACTAACCTTGAGTACATAACTGTAGCTGTATAGATAGGATATTATCCCAGAGGAATAAAGAAGACAGACAAAGTGCTTGGTGTGCTTAGATTCATTTCCCGAAAATAAAGCTCACTGTTCATAGTTTCTCTTCTGAGCCCCTGGAAAGTATATCATTAAGGCTGGTACTTTAAAAATATATAAGAACTAAGTGTGTTCTTGTATTCATTAGTTCATTTTGATGTTTGAATCAGTTCTTGTTCTGTAGTTCTGCTAGCCTTATTCTTCAGAAGTTTCAGAAAATTGATGGATGTGAAAAGTATCATATTCGGCAAGGTAACCCAGACTCAGAAATAAAGTAACACTGTTCTCTCTCATAAATAACTTCTGGATCATGATATATCTGAATTCTGAGAACTGGGATTTCAGGCAGAAGTCATTATATTTGATTCAATATCTAATAAATCTGTTAATTTTGTCTTGAGTAACTAGAGTGGGAAAAAGAGGTATTACAATACAAATAAGCAATAAGAATTATATTAATGCCATTACAAAATGAACTTTAGCCTTGAAATATTATTTGTTAAGCAACTAAAGAAATAAAAAGAGATATTCAGTGAAACAGTGTCATCTGGACATGAGAAGACTTAGGTACTCATAAACTCATAGTTGTTGTTGCCTTAACAAGATCAAGCCAGTAATTCCTAGTATGGAGTAGAAATGGTTTCATAATCACCAACTCCTAACTAAGGAGCTTTGGACACTTGATAGCTTCTCAGAGAGACAGTGTTTGGTTTTGTACAAGGTGTGGCTCCTGGTTTCAAACTCAGGAATAGATTGGCATAAAAAAAAAAAAACTGAAGTGAATGGGTTATAAAAAGAAAGAAAGGAAGTTGGTGAGGGGAATATGAGGATGGATCTGGGGGAAAAGAGTGCTGCAAGCTGCAGGAAAATGTAATGGAATTCGGCTCCTATCACAAAAGCTACTACTCCAAAAGTCAAGGACTTTTCCGAAGGTTAAGACATGGCTTAAGAAGTCTTGGTAATATTTTAGCTTTTGTATATATATATATATATATATATATATATATATATATATATATTAGCTGGTTCCTACAGTGATTTTCTTGTAATACTATGCGGACTTCCGAGAACTCCTAATAGTGTATTTATCAAGCATCCAAGGCCAAATGATCGCCTGTTTCCTAGGTCAGGTGGATAGCTTTATTTCTTGTGCAATCTGAGACCCTCCTTTTCTATTACTAACATTATAGATTCCTAACTTCTTACCTAACTACTTCTAGGAATGTAGACTAAGCACATAAATTCCCTTTTTTATCTACTAACCCATCATTAGTTCTCAGTTGACCTCCTCCTTTACCACTCCCCTTTTAGGTTGTAAAAGAAAGCCTGGTGGTCACTGCCTGAGGAAAACTCTTATCTGTCTTCATGACCTGTAAAAATTCAAGCCTGGTGACCTTGCTCTCCCAGAGGATTGCTATTGTTTGGGTTTATAACTGGATTCCTGAGAGACTTGGGGAGAACTGAGAGGTATAAGGAGATAGAGGAGGATTTTGAAGAGAGAACTTGAGGACAAGACAGAGAAGAGAAAAGAGAACAGAACTAGAATAAGAACTGGAGAGGAACGAAATAGATGCTAAGAACTAGATTGAAGCGCTAAAAGAGAGTACTAGAGGAACAAGATGGATAATGAGGAAGAGGCAGATTGGGAAGAACAAGATGAGAGAGAAGGAGATGGGAGAAGAGCTGAGATGGGAAAGGACTAGATGGATGAGAACCTAGATGGGGCAGAACTAAGATGAGAGAAATAAGATAAAAGTTAGAGGGGACAGCAGATAAATGTAGAGAGAAATCAGGCAAGAAAGGAGCTAGGCATGAGAGCAGAATAGAAGCTGTGTAGAGAGAGAATTCACACAGAATAACAAAGTGTATGGACTAAGGAGTTTCGTGTATATAGATTCAATTTTTTTCATCAAAGATTAAATTATCAGCTGGCTGTAGATTCTTCCTGGACCCTGGGAGGGGATTATTGAGAAGCTGGACCCCCATAGTACTCATTACGAGGGGGGAAACATGAAGTGTGAATGTAATCAAAATACATATTATGAATTTTTCAAATGAAAATATTTTAAATGGTTAAAAACAGCACCCCCAAGAATAGTCATACTTTCCAAGAAGAAAGAGGCTAATTATTTAAAAAAAATAAAAATTAGAAACACATACCAAGGTAATTATCTTTGGATAATGAAAGTACAAGTTAGTATGCTTATACACAAGCATAAGAGGCAGAGGAAAAATGAACAGTGTTTGAAACACATGAAAGTATTTGAACAACTTTACCCTCAGCAGAAATCACATCAAAGTCGAAATAAGGTAGGACAAATGGATCTCTCTTCTGCACCTTGAATGGGAACATGAAATTAAAGATGAGACAATTTTCTATTCAGGGAAGCTATTCTGCTTTGGGATTTACTCATATGCTCAGAAATGTTAGCAAGGTAATGCATTGTGTTGTGGTTTTTTTAATGCACGGTGTGACTGGCATGGTTTAAACATAATGTTTAGTTGCAATATCACCCCAAATTATCCTAGCAGGGAGAGCCAAGGCAAACTACCAATTTTGACTCCACAGGTATTCCAGATACAGAAAAATGGATAAATTGGCTTCTTTTGTGCTCTCCTTGCTGCTTGTCTTGATGAGCAGTAGAATTGTGTGACTGAGGTTTCAGCTCACAGAGAGGCTTGTAGTGGAGAGCAGTAGGAGCTCATACCTCACAGGGAAACATGGCCTACAAATGAACCTAGCAGTCACCACAATAAGGGGGTGTGTGTAGATTATAAGGTAGGAGGTAGTTATTTTAGGCAGCAGTCTCCACATGCTTAAACTCCAGTGGGAAAAAGGGAAAGCCCATGAACAGGGGCTATTTTAAAGGAGATTAATTTGGCTCTTTAAAGAGCTATAACTAAAAATATTATCACTTGGCTTCCAAGATTTAATACACTATTATTTCAGTTTCCTATCACCATAACTATATGATTTCCAACAACCCACTTAAGCTCTCTCATTCTTGGCTTCTTTCTCTGAACAATAGAGATAATGTCTGAAGATCAAAGTGAAGGATTACATGAGTTCCCTTCTCTCAGGTTTTGTGGGTCTATGATTCATAAATACAGAAGCCTTTGTACTGAATAAAGTCATATTAACTGTAATGAGTTACTTTTGAAAACTTTCAAAATATGGTCATTTATCTCCTTCTTGTGTATTTAACACTATTCTAGATTCTCAGGTTAGCTGTCCTCTGACTTAGGGACAAATTGAGAAACAATCAATCATAGCTAGGTTTTAAGTACCTATTTATGGGGGGGATTATGGGAGCTAGCTGCACTGTTGTAATTCTTGGTCTAATACTTGACACATTCTAACTGTTCAACACATATTAGATTGGTAGGTACACTGATAGTTGTAATTGAATTACCCATTTTACCAAAGGTATGGTCAACCTTTCTGATGATCTCCCTAAACATAATATATTGATTTCCTAATGCTAGTGACAGGTGCTCAACTTCATGACACATCTCAAAGTGCATGTTATAACACCACCATCTTGTCTTCCTTTCATTCATTGGCTCAAGCTTGACTTCACAATTTCTTGTGGGAGACCTATGAAGGATCTTCACGCTGATGGTGTGTTTGCATATTCAAGGCTTGCTTTCACTTTCCTAATGCAGATCATCTTCCAGATCTCTCTCAGATTGAGTGTATGCTAGATCTCTCTTCCAATCTCTGGTAAATGGTCTCTGTTACATATCTGATTGGGTTTCCTCTGTCTTTCTTGAAACTGCTGAAGAGCACATTTCCTGCTGAAATTTATGAGAGTTTAGAAAAGCTAAGTCAGAAAACAAATTTTCACATGGATAAAACATGGTAGTGTGTAGGTTTCAGCAGGCAATAACTGAACTCCCTAATTTCCAGAGCCAGTAAAACCCAGATGTGGATTGTGCTGTTGGATGGGTAACAGGGGTAAATTAGGGAGGAGACTACCCTGGCCTGGTCCTTAGATACCATATCTTTTTAAATGTCTCAATTGGATAAGAGAAAAGAGGTGACAGTTTAGAGTTGTTTCTATTTATAAAATCCCTATTAAGTCAAAGTAGAGGTTACTAACTGTCCTCATTAGTCTGCACTTTCTGTCAGGAGAGGTGATCTATTAGTCTTGGCTACATTTAAACTAATATTCATGATATTAATTGAGAATATAATACTTTATTTTTAATGACAGTAAGAGAATAATGTAACTCTTTATAAAAACTTTAGTTTGTCGGGGAGTCCTGTAGAATAAGCATTCGTATTCATAATATAAATTTAGAAAGCATAATATTTGTTGTTAATGAGAAACAGACTCTAGGGAGAGAAGCTGCAAATGTAACATCCTCTCTTGCAGACAAAGGAAAGAAAACTTAGTTTGAAAGGCCTCCTTCTATGTGTCTGTTTACCAGGGCAAAACATATAAATGTAGGTTGTACGTAGAGATATAACTTCTTGTTTGCTGCCCTTTCCTGTACAGTAATCCACTTCTTCAGAACACTAGAATACATGTCCCATGGTGGCATTCCTGCCGGTTCTTTGTCACAGGTCTGTGTCCTTTAAGAATGGATTTTTCCCCTCATCATATCAAATAGTATTGCTTGTCATCATCAAAAGCTTTTAGGATTTGAATTCATTAAGATATTTTAATAGGGATGGAAAGTATTTCATTTTGAAGTGAGTCCTGAGGGTTCCACAGGGACCAGTAGCAAACAATAAATTAGCAGAAAAGAACATTAGCATAATGTCAGACAGTGAGACAACACAGATAAATTACATGGTTTTCATCTCTAGCAATTATAAGTTAGAAAAACACAATACTGAATCTGATGGGATTTGCTTATTTTTACTGTTTTCTCCCTTTGGTATCTTGAGAGCTGTAAGATGGTGCTAATCATCTGTGTGTGCATATATATGAGAAAGGTGAAGACTAGCTATGGCCTTGTAAGCATGTTTTTATGTGTGTTTTCAAGCTTTAGTGACGTTAAATATTCATCCCAGAGATATCTAACACTTGTTGGCCTTTACCAATATTAATTTCACTGAGCAAAGCAGGTGCTTAACAGTTGACTTGACATATCACATTTAAATTTGAATCTGAAACATAGTTACTATTGCTCCATCCATGTTACAAGTTGATGTTGAAGGAGGTGGGGGTAAAGAGGTTATCTATATTGAGAAAAATCATTCCAAAGTAGGAGTTTAATGATGGTGTGGCTCATCCACTGCTATAGCCACTGATTCAAAAATATCATATCCGGGAAATATTGTGCAGTAATATTTGGAAACAAATATATATACAAATATGATGTTTTGACTTAATATGTACTGTAGTGATGTTTTCATCTTTATTTTTGCACAGTAGATAGATAATGAACAGGAGAAGGGTTCTTGCTGAGTAATTGGTATTGAAAAGTATTTTTCTGTATTTTTATTTTCTCACATATCTGATCTCTGTATGGATTAAATAGCTTCATTCCACATGCCTAGTTGACACACTCGTTTTCTCTTACATCTTCCTTTTCAGTTTAGATTTTTACCTCTTCCATACTTCTGCCTCACCAGTCTTAACCCTTCAATCATACTATCGTCTGAATTTCAGTGGAAAAAAAAAATGCGTGGCCTAAATTACCTAGTGATGCCACCACAAAAAATTACTGACAAGATCTGGCATATCATCAGGTTATCATTATTTTTAAATTAAACTCTGTCAAGTGAAATGAAACTTCAAAAAATGAAAAGTGGAAGGAAAATTCATTGTATTTTCCCTAACTTCTAAATCAAATTTATCAATTATGTGTAATATGTAAAAACTGTTAAGATTTTAGGAAATAAAAGATATTCAAATTCTATCATAAACTCAAGGAATAATGTCCCAAGGAATACCATTTTCATGATAGTACTAGTTACCAATATCATGAAGCATCTCAGATAAAGGACCTACACTCTTTAAAACACTCATGCTCTGTCAAATTATTAAATAGCTGTGAAAATGATTGCTAGACTGAAATAAATAACAATCAAATATTGGGGTTTTTTCTTCCTATGAGTACCTCATTACTTCTAAACCTGTCTCTGAAGGAATATTCAATCCATGCAGTAAAGTCAGAATTTTCTACTTTGTCTATGGAGCATTAGAGCATATGTGAATTCAGTTTAGGTCTGGTAGGACTATTAAACTTTTTGCAAAAGTTGATCCTAATGAAGCTCTATTTTCTCCATCACATTTTGATTTCTATGTTTTTAATAACATCAGGGTGAAGCTTCTATCTTGGTGCATTGAGAACACCAAGGGAGGAAACTCAAAGAACTGATAAATGACCCATAGGTCAGCCAGTGAGCAGATTATTTCCAAAAGTGCTTTTCCATAAAAAGACAAAAACCTAAGAAGATAGAGACAGTCATAGAATATTCATACTGTCTTTCAATAAAGTCAGCACAGACTTTTTTTGTATATATGAATGCAGGGTCACTGAACATCTTACAATATATCATGATTATGTGATGAATTAATTTTGAAAACCATTGCCCAACTCAATTCCAATGTCTGGATTTGTTTACTAAAACACGAACCATATTAATTCTGTTCATTTGAACATACTTAATCTATACTGCTTCTGTGTTTTTGGAAAAAATAAAATTATTTCCTCAACAGATGTAGAGCATCAAATATTTATTCTGACACCTTCATATTTTAATGCTTTAAAACTTAAAATCAAGAGACATGAATAAGTCTTTTACATTTATTTCTTAGTGCAGACAGAAAGGTACATTTTATACTGATTTCATTTTTCACAGAATAATTCTCCCTATTGTGGTTTGACATGATCTATCATTTTTTTAAGAAAAGTAATTTGTTTTTGCGCACACCTGTGCATTTTATCTCTATCTGTCTAGATGTTTTGTAATTGAAAATAAAATTACGTATGCAGTCTCCCTAGCAACAATGGACTTTTACATTTTTCTCTTGAATGAGGGGTCAGTTTTTTCCACATGCACGTGCCTTCAATTTAATTCATTCAATTTGGAGGTGTACATAAGTCTTTAGTCCCTTGCTGAATAATATTATTCTGTCTTTTCCAACCATATTCTCTCACTGAAAACACAAAACAATTATTATTCTGCAGGTTTTTTTTTTTTAATCTAGGACTAACAAAAGCAAAACTTTAAACTTTTAAGGGCAAAATAAAAAGTATTAGAAAAGACATTTGTAAATGAAAGTAATCAGATATAAATCCAGAACAAATAAATACTACTTATTTTGTAAAATATACTTTTATTCATTCAATTTCATGTAAAGCAGCTTTTAAAATGAAAACCATATAGTTAAAGAACACACCAGAAAGACTATGAATTCAAATCTTTAATTGCTTTATATCTATGGATTTTGAAATAAACTCATTTTAACATACTTCATGTCAAATAAAAATATATATTATGGAATGAACAAAAGAGTTTTAAAAATACATCACTAAAATTTTCCCAAAATAAATGACTTGGTCTGGTTTACAGTAGAAGTTCTTGATATAGTAACATGGCAGGCAAGTCCATTTCTTTACTAGCATTAGAGTTCACTTCTTTGGGATTCTGGTGTATAGTGAATTCCAGCTACGATATTCAGTCTCATGGACTGAACAACTACTAGATTTTTAAACTTTTTGTTGGTAGACAGTCACTGTTGGACTAGCTGGAACACAACCTCTAAGCCACTCTAATAAAGCCTCTTGATACAAACACACACACACCACACACACATGTGCACATGAATATACAGGGCATGTTAGTTCTGGTCCTCTAGAGAACCCTACCTAACGCATAGGTCATGTTTTCTCAGACTCCTCCTGGTTGAGGCAGCTCCCCTTACTCTTCATGTCGATGATGAACTGGACTATTTGGGGAGTGTTTGTTGGATATCTTGTAGTCTGTCTTAGTGTTATACACTTTTGGATGTTTTTCTTATACTGAACAGATTTCTGATATTTGGGTGAAAGGGACTTTACAACAATTAAATGACTTCTTTATTAGATTGTATCAAAAATGGTTGTGATTTACATGATTTATTATTTTAATTGCTATCAACTTGCTAAAATAGTAGTTTCAGGTATATCTGTTGTACAGTTATTCTATTTACTCTTACTCTTTTCTAATCTATCCTCTGTAAAAGTATCTGAGATAGTTTATCCAGTAAAAATTTTAGCCTCACATGTCTGAGACCTCTTTTTAGCCCTCAAGAACCATTGCAGACGTACAGAACCAATTCCTGAAAGTTGTCTTCTGATCTCTACATGAGTATTTTGGCATATGCAACTCATCCTTTACCACTGGGAAATTGTGTTTTCCCTTCTTTGTGAACTGTGGACACATAGTCAAACTTTTTATATGAGAAATATTTGTCATTTCTATTGTGAGTTGTATTTTATTTGTGGAATCATTTATTTGTTTGTGTGGACTCACTGATAATTTTAATTGATATATAATGTTATGTATTACCAATATTTTGTTTTAGGTTGTAGGGATTTCTTTCCATGTTTGGCCATGGTGAAATTGTTCACAACCTTCCAAGTGTATTTGATATATACACACAGTTGTTGTTTGATATCATTGTTTGTGCTTATATTCTAACTTCTCTGTCTTCTGGGATTGTCTTACATATTTGTATTTGATTCTAGAATATTCTATTTCCCCAAGTATCTGTATTCATTTATGGGAAAGACATTTATAAGAAATCAATCTCTTCCTGACCTGTGTAATGACAATATCAGGTGACATGCCAATATGGACAGCAGAATTCTCATCAGGCCCCATGGCTGAATGGAGAGCTATTGGCAATCAAGAACTGTTGAAAGGGGAGAACTAGTTTTCTCCAGGGATGAACCCTCTGAGAGATTTTTGAAACCAGGTGGTCAGCCATAAGCACATGTATACATAATCAACACTACATGGACTCACAACAGGTGTGTGTGTGTGTGTAAAACAATAATAATTAAATAAATTAGTAATTTGAGAGAGAGAGAGTAAAAGGGGATAGAACATGAGAGGTATTTGAGAGGGTAAAGAGAAGGTTGGAATAACCTAAATACAGAACTCAGATGTGAAGTTCTCAAAAAAAGTTTAAAAATTAGATTAAAAAAAGCCAATATCATAGTGTTCCTTGCTACTTGATTTTATTGATTTTAATATATCTGATGAACAAAAAATAAATTTTTACATGTATATTTGCCCATTTATATTGTATTATTATATTTATAGTACTGCACAGACATAGAGTAATCACGAATACATACTGATCTCCCTATCTCATCACTTGGGTTAGTTTTGCATTTTTCACTTGCTTACTGTAAGCTTTACAGTAAAGAAGAAAAAGTTATCACTCAGAATTCATTTCAGACAAGCTAGGGTCATCTGAGAAGAGGGAGAAACCCTAATTGTGAATATGCCTCCATCATAATGACCTGGTGGTAAATCTATGTGGCATTTTTCTAGATGAATAATTAATGTGGGGGAAGCAAGTCAAAATGAGTAGGACTGCCACTGGGCAGGATGTCCTGGTTTATGCACAAAAGCAAACTACATGAGCCACTAAGAGCAAACCAGTAAGCTATATTCCTCTCTAGACTCTACTTCAGTTCCTGCTGTTAGGCTCCTGCCTTCCATTCCTTCCTTGGCTTCTCTCAATGATAGATTAAGAGGTGGAAATACAAACTCAATAAACCCTTTCCTCCCAGCTTGCTTGGGTTATTATGTTTTAATCACAGCAACAGAGAGTACCTCGGACAACAACCTTAGGTCCCACTTTGCTTCCTCCATTAAGTTTTTGTACTTGCCTGAAATTATTTTCACAGTTGTTGCTTCTAGTAAATAGCTTTGCTTTTTTGAGAATGTACTATCTTAGACACACACAATCTGCATCAGGTTAGTCCTTTCACCTGTTAATATTTATTTAGGATTTTTTTTATGAGATTCTGTCACTTTCTAGCTCACTACTCTTTATGGATTAAAAAATAACAAAAATGTTTATTTGTAGATATATCTTGCTGGTCCATTCACCTATTAGGAGATAAGTTGAGGGCCCAGTTTGTGGATACAATGAAGAAAATACAAGAAGCATATTTCTGTGTGGACCTGAGACCCAGTTCACAGTGATATCTAGGGCTATATGGGTGCAATTATTCTAAGCTCTGTCAGGAACTGCCATGCTCTCTTGGAAAGCATATAATTTACTTTCTGACCAGAAATATATGATGGTTTCTTTTCTGATATTTTTTCTTTCTCTGCATCCTCAACAAATACTGGTATTGTCAGTTGTTTGCATTCATCATTTCAATTTATATGTAGTGTACTTGATTGTTTTAATGAGAACTTTCCTAATTAAAAACATTATTTAGCTGTGCTTATGTGCCTGACATCTGCATATCTTTCATGAGATGTCTACACAGATACTCTACTTGTTTTTAAAAATGGATTATATATTCATGGATTGGTGAATTTTTTTAACTATTGGTTATTTTAAAATCCCAGTCCAATATCTGATATATGTTTTGTAAAGATTTCCTATATCTGTAGGTAGACCTTCCATATTCTGAAAAACTGCCTTTTTTCAGAGAAAAAGAGTTTGATTTTTTTTGTGTACATTTTTCAAACGTACTGTACCAGCCTTGAATTCACTATGAACCCTGGCTGATCTCAAACATGTAGAAACCTCTTTCCTAAACCTTACACAGTTTTGCTTTAATTTATTTTTAATAAACATATTCCCATTCAGAACTTTTACATATTAGTTTTATTAATTTTTAATTTTTTATATATTCTTTAAATATTTTGTACATGTATTATGTAGTGATCATAGTCACCCTTTGCTCTTCCCTTCCCTCCCTTTCAGGGACCACAGTCACATCTCTATCCTAACAGCACAACCTACTTCTACATTTTTAATGTTTTAATTCACCAAGTCCACTTGGTGTTACACAAATGCTCATAGGAGTAAGGTCATCCAATGTGACATGGGAACCTTCTGGTGCCCATTCTCTTAAAGGATAGTAACCCTACCTACTCCCAACAGCCACCAACTATCCCAAAACACTGCCCTCCACCCCACCCTGTCCAAGGTTCAGGGAATACAGGACAGAAACAATGCAAAACTCAGAAGATGGGAAGGAAGGTTGCGAAATTCTAGCCTCTTGATATCACATGGCTGTGACACACTTCAACACAGAGCTGCTATGATTACCTGCACGGACCTGCACAAGATGAAGCCATTGAAATTTTCAACATAGAGTTGAGAGGACTCCCCCATCTCAAGCTGAGAAACTGATGACAGTGATTTTAATTAAAAGCCACTTGGTACATGTCTTTCCTTTAAAATATCATGCATTTATCTAAAACACCCATTGGTACGTATCATGTTATATTTACTAAAAAGCTATGACAGTATATTTTAATAGAACATGACAAGGTTTGGCGCAATTTGAGGAGAAATTATATTTCTTGTACTTTGCCAATAGGTAAACAAAAGTTCATTCTTCAAAGGGCAAACTGAGAATTACCTATGAGACAGTATGTTACTTCTAGTTATACATACCCAATATTTGAAATAAAGTAAAATACTCAAGTGCTTGAATAGAAAAGTTCATAGAAGCAGTTATCCTTACATCCACCCAAGATAATTGTGTAAGTAAAATGCAGCATATGCATGTAATGGAATGTCACATACTAAATGAAAAAAATATAATTCTATATATAATGCTACGGTGTGTGGATGATCCCTGAAGATAAAAGGAAATTTCCTTTTGCTTCTTTTTTTCCCCACTGGAAACTTCACAGTTTTGTTTCATTTTAAATATGCAATTTTTTTATCCAAAAGATTCCTTTAAATAATTTTGAGTATTCCACTTGTACATATTCCATTGCACATTTTCAGGGCCTATTTTTCTTGGTTGTCTAATAATGTAATTTTTTTTTTTTTTCGAGACAGGGTTTCTCTGTGTAGCTTTGCGCCTTTCCTGGGACTCACTTGGTAGCCCAGACTGGCTTTGAACTCACAGAGATCCGCCTGGCTCTGCCTCCCGAGTGCTGGGATTAAAGGTGTGCGCCACCACTGCCTGGCTAATAATGTAATTTTTAAACTATATCTTTTTAATTTTTGAGATAATAATTTTAATTACAGTTCTCTCTTCTCTTTTCTCCCTCTGAGTCCTGTCATATATCCCTATCTTCTTTCCTTCAGATTCGTGACCTTTTTATTCACTAATTATTTTTACATGAATACATTTATATACATATAATGTATATATTACTAAATATTTAGTAATATTTAGTCATTTAATGATCTATTTAGTTCATATTTGTTGTGTCTATTGTTGTAATAGTGTCTAGTTCATGTTTGTGCAGTTGTGTTGGTGATGTTTTATTAGGAGACAGGCTCACCTGAAACTCCCTGATCGCCTAATTTTTAAAATATCTCTGCCTCTTCTTCTGAGACAGTTCCTAAACCTTAGATGGGAGCCTTGTTTTGTAGATAAAACTTTTTGTACTCCAAAACTATCAGTTTGATTGGTTTTCTATAATGGTCTCCATCTGTCCTGAAGACTAACCTTTCATTGTACCAGAAGGTAATATGCAAACTTCCAAAGGATATAAGCAAACCCAGATTTACCTATGAGCCACAATAAGGACCAACACAGCATAATAACCCTAAGGGTGTAGTAATAATTCCCATACATTGGTGTTAACAGCCTTTTAAATGAATCTTAATTTTATTCAACAACAACAAGGAAAGCTACCTGATACTGAAAACCTAGCCACCTACCCAGTGCTAGTGAACTCACTGACCTTGAAGAAGAACCTACAGGCAACCTCTTTACTAAACCAGTATAATCTCTATCTACATCCCAAATATTTCTTCTTATACCCACAAGTAAATAATAACGTACTTTTTAATTATAAAAATTAAAAAACTTACTCAATATAATCAAATTTAAGAAGATTATATTTAGTTTTCAGCCTTTTCTATTTTCACGGCTTTTTTTTTTTTAATAAAAATGATTTCTAATGATTTTTTTTAAGATAGGTTCTCACTAGTTAGCCCTGGCTGGTCTAGAACTTGCTACACAGAAAGGCTAGCTTTAACCTTATAGAGGTTTGCTTGCTTCTGCTTCCTGAATGCTGGAAATAAAGGTGTGTACTACCATCCCCAATAATTATTTTGCTGTTGCTGTTAGTTTTTGTGAGTTTTTTTCATAAGCAGAGTGCTGATGAGAGAATGTTTGGGAAAAAAATCAATATTTTATAAAAATATGGTCATGAGAATAAATTAAAATATATGAAAATGAAAGCTTATTTGGTTAACACATGAAAAATAAGTCAGTTAATAGTTGTTGCTTTTTCAAAAGTTTTAATTTTTTATATCAGAAAGGCAAAATTCAACTTCTAATTAGTTGAATGATAATACTTGCAGACAACTCTTTATGAAATAGTGTCAAACCAATTGAAATCAGTACTCTTTTCCAGGTGAACTGCTCTTTCTGAAACAGAAAAAGAAAAAAAAAAAAAAAAAACACTGGAATTATGTGGCTTGTATTCAGATATTTTCAGAGTAGTAAAAATAAAATATATATGTCAGCAAACTGAAAAAGTATTATTAGAATGCTGGAATATAACTTGCTATGCTAGTATTAAGACATTGTGAGTTACCTATAACACTATAGGTATAATTACCTATAATTTTCCTTAGCTTTAATAATTAAAATTTATTTTTTGTAATTTTATTATAAGTCTGCTGTTCTTCAGTATCTAACTTTTCATTGTCTAAATGACACATTTTATTGTTGAGATGTACAGCTAAGCTCATTAAAGTTTAAACAGAAAGAAACTGGGCCCCAACCACATAATTCAGCTGGAACAATATTGGCCATGTAAGCTTGATGACCTGTGGGCTATTCTTGGAACACACATAGAAGAATGAGAAATCCACAAAGTTGTCCTCTTACTTACACATATTTAACACATAAAAATAAACACACACCCATATCACACACATATACAAATAATCATAATAAGATTTTTAAAAGTTAAAAATTATAGTAATACTATCATAGGAATTCTTTTCAATGGTTGAAAGGTTGAACTCAGAACCTTTCTCTAGAACCCAATTCCTAATTCAATGGATTATTTATGTGGGCCATTTCATACTTTTCATAGTATTTGGACTCTAAGGTGTTGTTTTATCTGTGGCATATCAGCTGCTAATTGTGCCACCACCACTTCCTAACTTCTGATGCTTCAGCCAAAGGAAGCCTTGGAGTCCTGTTGCTACTGCCTCAGCCATGTCCGGGTAGGAAGTCAAATGATGTTTAAACTAAGTCTTTATCATTTTATTTAACTCATAAAGACCCAAGAGCCAGAGTTGGGGTGAAAACCTGCTAGCCAGAGAGGCAGAGAAAGCAGCTAGCTGACTTTGCTCTTCTGCTATCATCTTAGAGACTTTTCTCCTATCCCATCTGAAACAAAACCATCTCCAACCTGATGTCCCTCCCTTCTCCTTCCGGTGCATCTTTCTCCCTAACCTCCTGACTTCCTCTCATTCTCTGATTATTTCCAGGCAAGTGGTTGCTTGCTCTGCCTCTTGAACTATGATTGATTTTATTTAAATAATGCAATGTTTGGGCTAACAGTGTGATCAGCTATCATTGAGGCTTAGTATATTGGATCCAGTGACCTTAATATTCAAAGGCAATGGAAATTACTTAGTTGACTAAAATATTTTTAATAGTGATAGAAGATGCATTTATTCAAAAGGAGGCTGTCATCATTTATAAAGAACAAAATATGGCAAATAGAATAATTTTACTATGAATAGCAAGATTAACTTCAGCAATAGTAGTAATGGCATCCAGATAGATTTGAATTCCTTAGGCTTTTTAGAAACATTTTCTTTATTGGGTTCCATTTTTGACAAAGCAATTTTCTGAACTGTGTCCCATGAGAGCCTAACCTGGCTGGTTTGCTTCGTTCATATTGTACAATATTCTGACAAAATCCCATACCAGGATTCATGAGAAATACTGGGCTTGCTTGTTTTCTACTTAAATATTTCTCTTATTTATTTTTGATAGATTCATTTAATTCTATTACAAATATGTAATAATAAAAATAGCAAACAGATTTCTTTGCTAACAGTTGAACAGCATATCCATGATGTGTTTAAAGCCACCTGTTCTGATCTGAATAAAACAGAGCAATGCTTTCTTTTTCTGTGCTTACTCTGTTATTCCCTGGAGGAATTGCTCATTGGGAATCATAATATAAACTTTAATTATGTCTATATTACAAACACAATGTTTTGTATGATTTTCAGAGATTTCTTTAATGTATAATTATGTTTACCTATATAGCAGTTGAGGACTGAGACAGTCTTCAGTAATAACTATTTCTTGGATTGTCTATCAAAACAAGCAAATGTTACAGAAGGACACTACTTTCTTTATAAAGACAAAGTAGACATTAACTGCTTACATTAATGAACAAAGAAATAGTTTCTGTTACGTTGAAATTTATACATAGTTAAATGTATTTCCCAAGTTCTGTGGTCCCTTAAAGAAGAATAATTTCTAAAAGAAGGAGGAAGCAGAGAGAGACTAACAATACATGGACACATCTATATGTCTAGTCATAGAAATGACTAGATATATTATAACAGTGAGTTCTCTCAAGTTGATAAGAAGGTTAGAAAACACATTAACCCTCTCTATCACATAAACAGGTCCTGAAATTGCACTGGCTTACTTGAATTTATACTCACAACTTCTCCATGAACCGCATACCATTAAAGAAACAACTACTTTCTCACCAAGCAGGACCAGGAAAAAGGTTCAAAGTATTGGGGAGAAAAAAACAAAACCAAAGAATTGGATGCTAGATTCCCATTTGGAGTCATTTTTTCAACACAAAAGTAAATTTTATTGAATAATCATGATTGGTGAAAAAGTTTTTATACCATTTATTCATGATGTCTTCCTGAATTTTTAATGTGGCATTTAAAATACTCAATTTTGAGTTGTCCACTTCTTTTGTTGAGTAAGTACCAAATCCTTACCACATCTGTCACTTTGACATGGTGACCAGTGACAAAGTATGTGCTGTATAAGTCCAGTAGAGGAAAGAAGGATTTTTAACACCAGGACTCTTCCAGCTGGTGTTGTGAATGTAGCATGCTTCTTGCTTCTAATACAGATGCATGTGCTCTACCAGACATTTTGAATCTCTGCCCCTGAATTTTCATCTTGCTTGGCTTTAGAATCTGGAATGACTGTGCATAAATTGTCAATTTATAACAGCTATAAAAGGCCCAAGTGTTAACATCAAGCATGCAGATATAGTACTTGCCTACCCAAGCACACTCCCCTGCCTACCAAAATACTGCAGCTGCAGTCATTGTGTGTCAGTACCAATGAAAATCTGTAAATCCTAATTTGTTAGACCATGGCATTGTCAGTAGTTGATCCAAGGTAAACATTTTCTATTTCAAATAATTAGTGAGCAACTATCTGCATAGGCCATGCTTCTTGTAGACACTAAGTCATGCACTTAAAGTCAAACTATTATTTATTTCAAAAGTGGTTATATTATAATTCATTTAACAATTATTTTTGGTAAATTCTCTACTGCTTTGTGCTTTTGGCTTTTTCAAAGTCTTTTATATGTGAAATAGAAAATCAATTTCTTGTATTTGGATTAAAAGTTAGAAATTTCTCATCTGATTCTAATGTGCATCAGTGTTTATTGACACATCAGTTTTGAAGTAAAATTTTATTGTTGTTGTTTTGTTTTGTTTGTTTGTGGGTTTATTTTTTGATCCTTACAATTGGTACAGACCTACTGAGATCACTAGTTGACTAGGACCAGAAAGAATAAATACAGCTGAACTAGCAAGTTAATATAACTTGATGGTGAACATAAATACTCTGCTATAAAAAAATGTCAGTTTTGACAAGTACAAAAGCAATAACCCAATACTACCCTAATGCTACTTTATTGCAGGTATTCCTTGAGACAATTGATATTAAAATTACTAGTATGGGAGAATAAGTCCTTATAAATTTAAATTAATTAACAGACAATTTTATATATTCAGTGCATACCAAAACTTGTTTCAATTAACTACTTCTCTTAAATATGCCTTTTAAACCTGGTTTCATGATGTGTGGTGTTATGTATAAGGAAATGATAGTAAACAAAATGCATAGCATCTGTCCTACCTCCTGAAACTCGAATTCAACCTCCTAGTCTGCCATGATTACTAAATAAATAAGCAAACTTATAGAGACTCGTGTCTCTGAGTATGAACATGGCTTGCCTGAGGACTCTAAATTACTAGGGATATATTTTAATTTTAATTTTCTATGTTTGCTTCGTGTAGTTCATAAAAGCATAACTACAATAGTCAGTCAATGGTATAACTTAAAGTTTTAACATAACTGGAGGTCCTGATTCTGTATTCACTTATGAGGTTATGTTGTGCCCAGATCGTAACCCCCAGAGAGACCACCAAGGACGAGCATACCAGAATGCAAAAGCAAGGTTTATCTGTTACAAGTCATGACAGGGAACTCAACTCAAGCCATCTCAAGTGAGGCAGAGAAGAGTTATTCTTTCTTGGGGAAGTAAGTTTTTATAGGCAAAACCCATAAAATTTCTTAGAGGGGAGGGGGTTAGTACGGGTCCATCCTTGATTGGTCCAGTTTTTCCCGGCCTGGACTTTATCTTATTCTAGCTTATCTGTTTGCCCTGTCAGGAGTTTTACAACTCCTCTCTGGGGTCTGGTCGTGTTATCTCCAGAGAGGGGCATCTTGTGGTTAATTGGTTACCATCAGACATCCTGACTCTGTTCTTTTGTTCCTGGGGCTGGCACCATCATTTCTGGGGACTTGAAACTGGCCTGGGTCTATCTATATTGAGATATCTTTGTCTAAGGCCCCCTTTTTGAGACAATAGAGTGAGGGTTTTGTGCCTAGATCACGTCCCCAAAGCTGCCACTGGAGACTTTAGGTACAGAATGCAAAAGTAAGGTGTTTTCTAAGTTTATAAGCCTCCAGGGAGGCTCTTCCAAATCTCTCACTCACAGCAGGGAGGTTGGAAGGAGTGCTCCCCTTTCTTTGTGAAGCTAGTTCTTAAAGGCACAGACCATATAATTTATTTTAACCCACCTTCCTTTTTAGTCTTTTGGTCAAATATCCTGACTGTGTTTTCCAAAGTCCCTGTAGCAGATACAGCCACCTGGGGAAAAGGGGTCTAAGTTCTTATCTACACTTAGGAATCCTGGTTTAAGCTTCTCTTTGTCTGTAGGGGATAGAGTGGGGGGGTTTACTGAGGTATCACAGTTTTTGGCTGAGGCCTTCAGCTATTTGCCCATGGTCTCTCTCTATGATGGTTCATAAAATGACAACTGGATTCTGCTAGGTCATTGGTCTGAGACATAAGAAAACCAAGTTGGATTGCTTTATATAGGATTCTAGACATGTTGTCACTATTGCCTTATTCATCCACTAAATGAGTACTTTATTTCAACCAATACTTAAAAGAGAAATTTGTGTTGTAAATATCTGAAAATATAGAACATTGAGATCTGTATTTGAAACTTTTACCCCTTTATATGTATAGAATGAAAAAGTATGTGTTAACTTATTTAAAAATTGTGCTCTATTGTTTATAATGGCAACATGCAAAAATAGCAAACTGTATTCTAGAGTCAGTTCTTAAGAACAAGATGTTTTTATCATCTTGAAGGTAATATTCCTATTTATAATAAAAAATTTTAAAGTAGCCGGGCAGTGGTGGTGCATGCTTTTAATACCAGCACTCAGGAGGTGAAGGCTGGTGGATCTCTTTGGGTTCAAGTCCAGCCTAGTCTATATAGAGAGTTCCAGAACAGACAGGGCTACATAGTGAAACCCTGTCTCTAAAAACTCAAGAAAAAAATTGAAAAGGTAAAAATTGGTAAGAATGTGACAGCAATAGCATGAGACTGCTATAGACTAAAATACTGGCTGAATGAAACTTTGACAAAAGCAATGGCTGACCGCTGAGAGCAGGGAACACGCCCAAGGCAAAGAAATTAACATTAAAATCACCTGAAATAAATGAAACAAGGAAACATTTACTACTCACATTATTTTATGTAAATAGTAATTTTATTTAATGACCCAGCAACTTACTTTAGCCATATTGTCACTAAGTATTTATTGTTTTCTTGATATTTCAAATTTTGTAACATAGATATCAAAATTCTATGGTCAAGATATGAATGAAACCATTTTCTTCCAGGAAACCATGTGTATAAAATTACTATTAAAACCATTATGCACTCAGCAAAATCAGCCCAAGTACTTGTGTCAACACTGGCCTCTTGTGTTACATACAGCTCAGTTGTCTCTCACTATTTTACCCACACCTACTCATCCACTTTTGTATTTCCTGATCATCAGTAATACACCCTGGATCGATGTCATAGTGATTGGTTGATTAAAACAGTTTATTCTCATTTATTTCAATGGTTAGATCTTTGAGGTAACTGTTCACTTAATATACATCAAGTCAATCAGCATATGTTTACAAAAACTGTTAAATATGTTTTTATAAGTATTAAGAGTCTACAAAGAAATAAAAGGGTGCCACAGAAGAAATAATTGTAATATTGGTGAGTAAGCTATGTAAGTTAAGGACAGCAAGAAACTTAAGCAAAGTATAATAAACACTAATTATGACAGAAAAAAAAATGGCCTAGGAACCTCGCTGTCAGGTTCCAACATTTGAAATATAGTTCACTTAGGGATCTGACAGGTGTCATTGCAATAATGTTAGCTCTTCTCTATTGGAATCTATAAAAACCAGAAGGAAACAAAATCTCAGTATTTTATTTACCTTTTTATCCTTAAAAATTTATTCAACAATCATCCCAAATTACTGTTTAACTATTCATCATATATTCATAAGAAGTATCAGGTAATAAAGAATATTACAGAAATTAATTAAAAGTTTTCCAACTCCCCCCCACCATAAAGCCTAGGGAAGATGGTTTTTGTGTAGAATTTTACTAGACTTTCAAAGAAAAGTTAATGTCAATACTCCTCAAATTATTATACAAAATAGAAACGCCTAAAGAACATTGTCCAATTTATTTTATGAGGCTGCTGTTACCCTTATACCCAAACCACATAAAGACCAAGAAAAGAGAAAAGTATAGAGTAATATCACTTAAAAAATAAATGCAAATTTTCTCAAGAAAATACTTGCAAACAGAACCCAAGAACACATCAAAAAGAGCATTCATCATGATCAAGTAGGCTTAATTTGATAATGAGATGGATGGTTCAACATGTAAATAAAAAATTCTGCCTTATAAACAAACTGAAAGATGAAAACCATACCATCTTGTCTGATGCAGAATGAGCATTTGATAAAATCTGATAACATTTTTTGCTAAACATCCTGGAGAGACTAGAGATACAAGAGACATACCTCCTCAACATGTTGAGGGACGTTTATACTAAGCCCATAGCTAATGCTAACTTGAATGGAGAGAAACTCAAAACAAGTCACTGAAATCAAGAATACACAAAGTTGCCCATTCTTTCCATATCTATTCAATATAGTACTTAATAACTTACTAGAGCAATTAGACAACTGAAGGAAATCAAGGGGATACAAATTCAAAACAAAGAGTTCAAAGTACCTCTACTTGAAGATGATATGATAATATGCATAAGTGAC
Organism: Peromyscus leucopus; assembly: GCF_004664715.2. NCBI lineage: Eukaryota > Metazoa > Chordata > Mammalia > Rodentia > Cricetidae > Peromyscus > Peromyscus leucopus. The sequence goes on from NC_051081.1 coordinate 13,275,056, forward strand.
CCTAAAAATTCTACCAGGAAACTCCTGTATCTGATTACCACTTTCAGCTAAGTAACTGTATACAAAATTAACTTACAAAAATCAGTAGCCCTCCTATCTACACATGACAAACTGAGGAAAAAAATCAGATGAAAACACTCTTTCTAATAGCCCTATTGCTGAATACAACATCTACACATCTAACTTAACATGTAGAAGTTGATCTACTGTCTACACAAAGTCTTCCCCCTTTCATGTTAGCATCTTTGGTATACGAAGGTGTTCTGTGTGCTACCAAAAGAGAAAGATAAACACCAACACAGCCACAAACCCTCTGATTGGCAATTGTATTATAATTGAAAGTTATTCCAGGGTAATGATGGCACAAGTTTGTAAAAGTAACTAATCAATAACTGATTTGACTTAAACCCATTCCCCATGTTGGAACTCATGCCATACTCTGCTTGGATGACCAAGAATTGCAGATAAATGGATGGAACTAGAGAAAAGCATCTGGAGTGATGTATCTCAAACACAGAGAGACAAATATGGTATGTTTTCATTTATATATGGATATTAGCTGATACACAAGTGATAACCAAGCTATAATCTGTAGATTCACAAAGGTTAATTATTGAGTAAGGATCAAGGAGAGAAAGACAGATATCAGAAATGGAAACAAAACAGATAGTAATAGATGAATGGGGAGATTGAACAGGACTATCAAGTGAGGAGAGAGAGAAAAGAAGGGAATGAGGAGGGGAATACAGAGAGAGACAGCTAACATTAAGGGTTGTGAATTAGGGTAAAATTAAGGGCAGTAAATAAAGGGATAGCTAAAATTAAGACTAGATACCTCAAGGATCTAGGATAAAAGCAAACACTACTGTTCTAAAAATAAAACAAAAGTGGCATTACAATGCCTCTTCATGACATTCTGATATATTCAGAGATCAGTGCCTTGCTCAACCATCATCGGAGACACTTCCTCATCCAGCAGACTGAAGCAAATACAGAAACCCACAGCAAGACATTATTCAGAGGGAGATCTTGGAACACTCAGCTCTAAATGGAATTTCTTCATTAAATCCCTTCACTCAGAGCTTAGGGAATCCCACAGATGATGAAGCAGAAAGAGTATAAGAACCAGAGGGGAAGGATGATACCAAAGAAACAAGACCCTCTAAATCAACATGAGCAAAGGTCGTATGAACTCAGCAACTGAGGCAGCATGCATAGGGCCTGTATGGGTCTGCACCAGGTCCTCTTCTGATATATTATGGCTTACAGATAAGTGTTTTTATGGGCTTCCTGAGTATGTGAACAAGTAGGGCTCTGATTCTTTTGCCTTCTCTTGGATGTTGTTCCTCCTGTTGTCTTGTCTTATCCAACTTCAATCTGAGTTTTTGTTTTATCTTATTATGTCTTATTTTATTATGCTCATCTCTTAGAAGCATGTTCTTTTCTAAAGAGAGAGAAAGAAAGGGAGTGGATCCAAATGAGAGGTGATGTGGGTAAGAACTGGGGGGCATGAAGGGAGGGAAAATCATAATCAGAATATATTATATGAGACAGAAATATATTTTTAACAAAAGGGGGCTAAGATAGTGAAGAAAACCATGAAGAAAAGAGTGTGCTTCTGAGGAGTAGGAAAGGAAGTGGAAAAGCTATCCTGTTGGATGATCGGCAGGAAGAAAAAAGAAAGCGATCTGGGACTTTGAGAGTGATATTAGGATAACTTCTCAAGGATCTATGAAGAGTACATAGGTACTACTGGAGCCCTTAATTTTGATACCCCAGGAAAAGACTGTATCTCTCATTGTTGGTAAGGAGATTCAGGCCATGCATGAAGAGATAACAGCAAGATTTTTGAAGAGACAGTTTATCATGATGACTCACTAGGGTACACACCAAGTAAGATGATAGTCTTATCCAACAGATGACTAGTTTCTTTGAAAATGAAAGATTGTGCACTGTTCAAATATGTCTAAAATTCTAGAATTGGACTTACATAAGCACATGGTAAAAAACTCTGATATTCAAGAATTAGCAATTGGTGATAATTCTACAATATATTGAAGAGTGTAGACTGATGAAAAACTTCAATGGAAAAAAACAGTGAAGGTCAGATACAGATGAAATGATCTATCATAATTTCATTTCTTATGGTTTTTTTTTTTTTGACAGTGCTGCTTTCTTTTTAGCCTAGGCTGCAAGGAACTCAGGTATCCAAGGCTTGGACTCATAATTGATTCTTCTTTCTCTGTCTTCTGTGTACTAAGATTGTAGGTGTCTACCACCATGCCTAGCTTACAATTTCAGTTATAAGAACTTACAATTTCTTAAATGTTGAATGTTAAAAAGAAACGAATTCTAGTAGGGAGTGCTCTTATTTAAAGACCTCCCAGGACCCTTCTCTTCCCACTTTGACTGCATGTAGTCACTGTTATCATAATTTAATCAGTTTCCATAGAGCCTTTTGAGTCTATTCGTCATAATTATGTGATACTTAGTGTGAAAATTATTTATTAACAGTTCAAATATTTTATTCCAAGTGATAGTAACTTTGATAGACTATATCTTATTCTTATATTCTAAAAGATAATGCAGCCACTATGGTGACTACTGAAGCGTGTGCAGGAGAGACATGGATAAGATCCTTGGAAACAAAGAATGCTCAACCTTCACAAAGAAACATGAACAGGGTCTTCCCAGATACCCAAGTTCCTGCTTTTGGCAGGTTTTGTAACTGTTATATTTTTGATATAGTGATTTTAGGAAAATTCTTTATAATTCCTTTAAATATGTTGAATATTTCAAAACAGTGATGGCTTTAATCAAAGGAAACTATAGTAGTGAAAAACAAGAAGAATTGGTTCAAATGAGAAATACTGTCAAGTTTCACATGTGCTGTAGAAACATGAAAGCAGGCATTTAAAGCTTGGAACACGGTTGCACTCTCATCAGAAATACTGATTTATTCTTTGAAATCAGATGAATGAAAGCTCCGTGAATATTAGACTTCCCATTCCTGTGTGTTACATGAGTCAATAATAGTTAAACTACTAGAGCTGCTCACTGTGCCCAGGGAAGAACATAGGGTTTGGTCACCCAATACCAATGATTAGCCCTGAAAACACAAAAGCAACATTATACAGACTGAGCAGGTTGTATTTATGTATTTAGGAATTTATATATGTACAAACATATATGTACATAATAATGATTAACAAAAAAGAAGACAGAATTTAAAGAACAAGAATGGTATATGGAAGGATTTGGAGGGAGGAAAGGTAAGGAGAAACAATGTAATTATGTTATAATATCAAAAATAAAAGAAACAATAAACCTGAAAATAGAATATTTTAGAACTTACTAACAGTCACTTCTGTGATAAAATTTATTGTTTTCATATTCTTTAAACATCTAACAAATGGAAAGTAACTAAATTGGTGAGAAATAAAACCGATGATGACTTCAGATGCTGCAGAGGAAGCTGTGAGGTATACCAGATATACTAAAGAGCATCACATGTACCTATGTTTAATAACTTTTAATTTTAGTACATGTAGATTGTGATACAATTTCATATGTTGACTCCTTTGGTCAAACAGTAAGCCAAACACTTTCTATCTTTTGTAAAATTATTCTTTGTGCTTTTCTCAGAAGCATATCTGTTTGGCTTTCAGGAGTAAGTCTTTTCTGTATACTAGATACACACGTTTTTGTGAGACCATGTTAGAAATTAAACATAAACTTCTTTCTATTATTTCAAAAATTGTTTTAACCTACACTTCCTCCTTATCTATAAAATTATCAGTTACATACAAATGCTAAATTGTTATTCGTATACATGCATATTTGCAAGTCTGACTCGAATTTATCCGATTAAACATTGGAAATTCTTTTAAACAGTGGATTTGTTTGTGTTCTTCTTTGAACAAACTCTAATGTCATGTCCTTATTTCAGTCTGAAAGGATTTTCTATAAAGAACACTGAGGACTGAAAGAATGATGAAGTAGTCAGATCTGAATGTTCCTAGACAATTTGAAAATGCCAGAACACATATTATACTGTTTATATTAAACAACCTGTCATTCTGATGCATTTCTGAAAAACGACAGTGGAGATATGTTTGGTATTTGCAGTATCTCTGCATTTAGCTCAGAATGCACCCCTCCTACCTCAGAGTCTGTATTAAAAATATAAACAGTTTCTTTAGTGCTGCTCAGGATCTTTCAGTCTCAAGATACATCTGCTGATGTTTAGATTAGCAGAGAATGAATGATAATGCTTGGTACCCCAAAAAACTGTGGACAAGAAAGTGAGAAAGGCATGAAAAACAAAGGCAATATTTAAAATTGGAGGAGTAAATTTAAGGTAAAATGGCTTTCACGTAGCATAGTGTCTAGCTGTTGACAATATGAAGCCATATGTAAATTGTATTATAAAATGTTTGTTATTATTCACCTAATTAATTTACATGGCATTAGTTGTCTCTTTTCACCTGAATTCTTAGATACACATTTTCAATGAGTTTATTGTGTCCTGATTTTGTGCTCCAATCAAGATCTTGTGCTAATCATGTAGAGTGGAAAGGAAAAGAATGTTTTCAGGTATGGCACCAGTTCATGGTGGGATGTGATACTTGGGCAATAGTAGAGACCAGAGATAGGGCCTTGGTAAATTAAACAGCTGGCCCGCAAATGAAGGTAGCTGATGTTAGGCTTGAGAAGTTCCTGAGAAGCTAAGTTTAAATGAATGTTTATATAAAGTCATCAACTGTTAGTACCACATTAAGTAAGCTCTAGGAAAGTGATCAACAAGCAACAGACATCTGAGAATATAGTTATATAAAGGGAGACTTATGGACTGATACAAAGAGTAGAGAAGGAAATGACAACTAGAACACTGTCCCAACTCTAGTTTAGAGTAAAGGAGCCATGAATTTCCTGTTTATATTAAACTGTGAAGCTGCCATTTTTTACCTGCGCTGGGCAGAAAGCTTTCTTTACTCAGGCTTCCACTGAAGGATGCAACACTGAAAGTAAGCGGTGTGGATGGTATCCTTTGCTGGGAGAACATTTCTTTCTTTCTTTCTTTCTTTCTTTCTTTCTTTCTTTCTTTCTTTCTTTCTTTCTTTCTTTCTTTCTTTCTTTCTTCCTTCCTTCCTTCCTTCCTTCCTTCCTTCCTTCATTTGTTTTATTGTTTCTTTTTTCATTTTTGTTCACTAGATGATAGCTAAACACACAATCATCATTTCGAATGAGATAGGGATTGTTTATTATGGAATGAAATGTTAATGAACATGGCTAAGACACAGACTTAGTTTACCCTAAATTCTATGGTCCAATGTGATGATGCTTTGATAAAGTTTTTCTAGTAACAGAACAAAGAAAGCCACAATTCAAGGCACTTTTAAAATACATTGGTGTAAATAGTAAACAGGTAGGTTGAAATAAAGCAAAGAAACCTTTGCTACAGGCTTCACATACTATCCAATGTCATTTTTACCTTTTTAGTTTGTAAAGTATGATTTTGGTAATACATTTCAAAAGGTAGTAACAACTGTTTCATCACAGTATATTATGCCCAATATAAAGATAGGAAATGAATGGCTCTTTAGAGGCCTAAAGATAGCTCAGGGTAAATTGTATTTGGGATCTAGACCTGCAATAGCTCAAACCCTCTACAATCATTGAACTTCTTCTTCTTCTTCTTCTTCTTCTTCTTCTTCTTCTTCTTCTTCTTCTTCTTCTTCTTCTTCTTCTTCTTCTTCTTCTTCTTTTGTTCTTTTGTTTTGTGGTTTTCCGAGATAGGGGTTCTCTGTGTAGTTTTGGTGCCTGTCCTGGATCTCGCTCTGTAGACCAGGCTCGCCTGGAACTCACAAGAGATCCACCTGGTTCTGAGGCAGGTAAGGCCGAAAGCACTGGGCCATGTCTTAAACAGAGAGTTGTGATATGCACGGTAATTTCCTGACCCAGAGAAGCCTGAAACCAGACCTCCAAGATGACAACTACCTATGTAAGGCCCAGAGCCAACCGGGAAACACCAGCACAGCTGGAACCCAAGCCAGCCAAAAAGTACACACATAAATACCTCAGTCCTTTGTTTAATAAACGAGATTGCTTACAGCCTCCCAAGAGCCTGTGCCATTTGGTTCTGCATCTATCCAACCCCTGCCCCCAGAATCAGCTACAGTTTGACAGCAGTTGCAGAGCAAGCAACATGTCTCTTCCTCCCGAGTGCTGGGATTAAAGGCTTGTGCCACCGCTGCCCAGCTTTGAACTTCTTAATCACTTATTTAGCCTCACAGAAGGTACAGCTTGAAGTGTAATTTCTTGAACATGAAGTTATACATTGCATAAGATAATTCAATGTAAGAAACAAAATTCAAATGTGAATTTTTTTTTCATGGTGTGGGGATATTGAGAGCAGTTAACAACACTTTCTATATATGTTAATCCTCAGACAAGAATAGATATACTCTCCGAGGAAATGAATTTGATTGCTGTGTGTATTCATATTTGAATCAAGGGTTAAAGTAAAAAATAAGTTTGGAGTCACAGTACAATGATAGTATGGTTCCTTAATGTGAGAAGGTTTGAGTATAATTCTCAGCAGTACATGAAAAAAGAATAAAACTTTGGGGGGGGGGTGGAGAGAGAGAGAGAGAGAGAGAGAGAGAGAGAGAGAGAGAGAGAGAGAGAATGAAGAGAATGAAACAAAATACTTTACTTATGGTTGGAAATTTGGAAATCTAAAATGAACAGTATATTTAAAATGAACCTTATATTTAAGAAAAAGCATATTTTAAATGAAATCCTAAAAACCATACAAAATGAAACTGCATTTTGAAAAACTAAGAAGACAAAGTTGATTTGAAAATTAATGTTGAATTTATAATTACAATATTCAATTATATAAATGATTGAAAATTAGTTTAAAGTTGTTACCAATCAATAAAAATAATGTAATAAATCTGAAAAACACAATTGACAGGGAGAATAATGAAGATAACAGCCTGAGATGATAAAGTAATATTATGGACAATACTAATGATATTATTTCTCACATAGAAAACCCTAATTGTCTGTCATGTGTTTATTTCATGTTTACTAACTAAATTAATGGCTCACAATTTGTAAAGTAGAGCTTAAAGTTGGTAAAACAAAGCTAGAGTGAGCAAATTAATAGTCATTCATTAAAAATACTAAAATAGATAGACCTCTGTAGAGAATAATCAAGAAAAAAGAAGGTATAAATGCATCTTAAGTTATAATTGCAGGATAAAATTTAATGGAGACATTAAGATAATTGTTTACCAAGACTGATGTTATGCCAATCATTTTATAAAGTAGTATGAGCAAATTAGCTTACTTCAGAACTAAAATATGGCAAATTAAGTCAAACAAAAGACAAATACCTCAATAAAATAAATAGAAATTAAGAATAAAATTTTCTTTGTAGTATTTAAATTTACAACCAGAAATTATTCTTTCAAGCCTGTATAATTTTATACATCTGTCAGACTATCAAAATATAATTAATTAGTTTTATGGAATTTATCTAACTCTGGTATCAAAACCAAATTAGGACAATAAAAGGTATCATTTTCAGTATCATTTAAAAATCGAGATGCAATCATTATGAACAAAATATTATGAAGAATATTCAAGTACTTTTCATTCCTCTATTGGAATTTTAAAATTATATATCTTTTCTTTTTCTCATGAGCCGTGTGTGTGTGTGTGTGTGTGTGTGTGTGTGTGTGTGTGTGCACATGCCATTTTCAGGAATGTGCTGGTCAAAGGACATTTTGCAAGTGTCATTTCTCTCTGTGACTACCATGTGTGTCCTGAGGGTCAGACTCAGTTTGTCATTCTTGTTAGAAGTGACTTTACCGCCGGGCAGTGGTGGCGCACGCCTTTAATCCCAGCACTCGGGAGGCAGAGCCAGGTGGATCTCTGTGAGTTCGAGGCCAGCCTGGGCTACCAAGTGAGTTCCAGGAAAAGGCGCAAAGCTACACAGAGAAACCCTGTCTCCAAAAACCAAAAAAAAAAAAAAAAAAAAAAAAAAAAAAAAAAAGAAGTGACTTTACCTACTGAGCCATCTCTCTGACCCTCCAGAGCTGCTTATAGGGTCAGCATGGTGTTATGTTAGGATGAAATGATGTAATTCTTTCATCAGTACTTTTTCGAAATCTCTTAATGCAATTCTCATATCATGGGACTTTAACAGCTAAATGATGTGATCATCCTAATGGGCAGTAGAGACAGAATCTCCTGTTATAAACATTCAGCAAGTCAATAATTGAAAGGCATCTTCCTCACATAGATTATCAAAACATGCAGCCATAATGAAAGCAATGTAAATTTCTGAAATACTGTTTAAATCAAATGATGAGAAAGTATTCATTATGTGTTCATCAGGCAAGAATACATTGTAAGAAACACAAATTATAAGTGTCTCACTCTCTTAATAACAATAGTTCAGAGGTTCTTACCTTAGGTGTGAAGAGTTATAGGTAACATGTTTATCATTCCATAAAGTAAACTATTGTTCCTAATGGTATGTGTAAAATTCAAATCAACAAACAAATTACAATATTGGCACAGCCATATCTGAATGGAATGGCAGAAGTCATAAAGCCAGCACAGCTGCTTGACAAGGATCCAGCAAAGCTGAGCCACATGATGGCTGCCATGCCAACTTTGGTTTTCATCTCCACCTGTTACATACTTGGGGCACTTTTAATATTTGTACAATTTGAGGATATTGGATTGATGGAAAATTCCTTATGAATCATTTGTACCTTCTCCCAGAAATGCTGCTTCTAAGCTCACCAAGGAAAGTCCTGAACATACTATTTCCCCCCACACTCACACTTTGAGGGAGATATCCTTATCTACTTGAAGGTCTTCCTTATGCCTTGGAGGTTGTGACACATAAAGAAGAAGCCAGAGGTTTCTTTATGAGGCTATGAGACATTTTTGAAACATCTGTCCCTCTACTTACACAGTAACAAGATATTCAAAACAAAGTAAATTCAAAAAGGTCAACAAGATTTGGTGGGCTAGAGGAATTGTCTGCAGTTGAGATCACAAGGCTCTTCCCACTGTATACTCAGACAATTACGTGGCATACAACTGCCCTACACAAAAGACATATTGATGAGCAAAGTGTGGAGTGGAAAGACAATAAAAGTATGAGGTGTCAGGACCTCCCTCTCTTAGATGCTAGCTCATGTAAAACCACTAGAATGTCATATGACCAAGGAACAATGGAATGCCAGGATTAGACATATAGACCAATTCTATAAAAATATAAATGTGAACATTGATTGTATTATGCCAGACTTTGAATAATAACTGCAGCAGTTTGGCCTGAGGATTTTTCCTGGGCACTCTGACCACTAAGAGTTAATAATACACTGTTTGAGACATGGCAAAATGCCCAGGGTGGTTGAAGATTTTGTTTTGGTCTAGTGTCCTTGAAGCAACCCAAATAACCAGCCTGAGCACAGGCTGTCATATGCCTCTAGATTCTCAAAAATTGGGTCATAGGGTTAATGAGTAATAATGATAACTCTGTTTATTAATGATGTCAACACTTGAGGGGAAATGATTGGAAATGATAACTCTGCTCTGTCATAGTTTATTAATGATGACTAAAAGATGAGCAAAAGAAAGTGAAACACATGTCCAAAAACAAAAATGATATGATCTATGTTTTGGAACATCATGAGTATATCCCTGCTAACTAAATTCTGTATAAATAATAATAATAATAATAATAATAATAATAATAATAATAATAAAACCACTCTGACTGCTAGTCAGTCAGGCTGCAAGATTCTCCCGACCACAATGGCCTGGCTCACTTTCTTCTCCCGCCAACTCCTTACACCCTCTGCAGGACCCATCCACTGCCGGGGAATGGCTCCCGGCATATTATATTTTAATAGTTTCTACTTATACACTGTATAGACTGTATGGAATCCACATAGAACAATATTGCTGTCCTTAAGACCCACTGTGTGTATTAACAAGAAAATATAGTTATGTGCCCAATGGCTATAGGAGCAAAAACAAAGCAAAGAAACATAATTGTATTACAACAAAAATCATTCCAAATTTTAAGATTCTAATTATTTAATAAATAAAATATAAAGTATATAGTAAAATATGAATATTTTATAGAGAAAACTATAAAACAGTTGTAAACAAACAAACAGTAGTTTCATTATATAATTACTTATAAACATTATTATAAATCTTTGCAAGAAAATAAAAATGACAGTGTATCCAAACCAAATTAAAGAAAAATGACAGCAAATAAAAATCAGAATAAATTTTAATATAAGAGGATACACAAGTTGAGCATTGACATTTCACCATGGAACGTAGTATGATAATAATTGGTAAAGTTAAATATGCACACAACACAAGCCCCAAAAATACTATATTCTGTCTTGCATATGCATGGTTTTAATTACTGTCCTTGTTAGGGCTTTTGTTAATTTGACAAAAGCTGTAGTTATCTGAGGTGAGGAAAGCACAACTGAGGACATGCCCCTACCAGACTGGCTTTTGGGCAAGCCTGTTGAACATTTTCTTAATTAGTGTTTGCTATGGAAGGCCCAAACCATTGTGAGTGATGCCACCCCCAGGAAGCTGATTTTAGATAGTATGAGAAAGCAGGATGAGCAAACCAAGGAGAGTCAGCAAGAAAGAAGCATGCCTCTATAGCTGCTTCTTTAATTCTTTCCTTGAGTTCCTGATATTACTTCCTTCAATGATGGACTATGATGTGGAAAAACAAGCTGAATAATGAACCCTTTCCTGCTCAAGTTGCTTTTGGTTATGGTGTTTAATCACAGCAATGGAAAACCTAGAGATGTGGTTTCAGTATAACTAAAAATTTTGAGAACAACCTCAATGTTCACTTAAAACAAGGACAGTTTTACAACCACTTCACAACAGTAATATTTAACAAATTATAATACATAACATGGAATGTTAATATATTTAATTGTAGTCATATACATGTATCTATGTCAGGAATAATGCAAACAGCTGTATCACACTCCTGTTACCATGTCTTCATGCCATGATGGATTGCATCCGTCACAATACAAACCAGGATCAACCCTTTCTTTTTATGCTGCTTTTGTTGGGCTTTGCTCTCTGTTCTGAGAAAAACAATTAACATGTTTGCCATTTGGAGTTTGGTTTTGCCATTAGACTCTGTAGGTTACAGACATATAATAATCTCTGATCTCACCACAGTTCTGCCCTGCAGTTTTCCACATCTAGAAATGGGAAGTTAACTGGGTGTGGTACACATACCTCTGAAAATAGCACAGGAAAGCTGGAGCAGGAGAATCAGGAGTTCAGGCTATCCTCCATTTGGCAGGGATTCTAATGCCAGCATGGGCAACAGATGCTTAATCTCAAACAAACAAACAAAAGAATAACAACAACAAACAAAAAAAACTGAACTACATACCCTTACTTCCTTTCATTCTTTATTCAGTTTTCTTCCAGCTCAGGATGTCTTTAGTCACAAAATTCATTGACACGACAACGCCAAAAAAAAAAAAAAAAAAAAAAAAAAAAAAAAAAAAAAAAAAAAAAAAAAAAAAAAAAAAATCCACTACACAGCCCACTAATCATTCTTTTAATGCCAAATACATCCCACGTAAAATTTTCCTGCTTCCACATTATCTTATAGCTTTCTATGATCATCCTTAATATCAATCCATTATCCCAGTGGTTTCTCTAATGCAAAGTCCTCACAAAAATGGAACTGTATCTGATACATCTGACCTTGTACTTCATTCTTCATATTTTGAATGCATTCAAGGATCAGGCTTTATATATTTTTTAACTAATTTAAATTAAATTTATAATCTTTATTAGATATCATAGATTATTTGTAAACAAAGTAACACAAGGAGTTGGCTATTACTGTAATAGATCAGGACATGATGTTTTGGGGAGAAGTTGGAAGTATTTGGATCTTTGGACTAGGAAAGAAATTGGACACTGTAAGTGGGTAATCCTAAATAGAAACTTAGAAGAAAGGAGTGCTGAGAATCATACAGAGTGTAGAGTTAAAGAGATTTTAGCCATGAACAATGTTAGCCACTGGGATAGAGACCATTATTGTGATATTTGGCAAAGAATGTGATTGTCCTATGTCTGTTTCCTAAGAACTTCCCTGTGACTAAATTAATAGGTAATGGACTAATTTGTTTGGTGAAAGATTTCAAGACAGCCTAATATTGTCTGTCATATGGATATTAGCAGTCACTCTTATGCAAGTCTAAAATGAAAGTGAAAAATTTGGGGAATAAAGAAATAAAAAAATGTACATTTTGAAAAGAAAAAGAGCCCTAGGAAATAGTGTTACAGCCAAGTCTTACACTGAGAGATAAGGAGATTAAGTCAAGACCTGATCTGTGTGGAATAAAGTGAAGTTTGCTCTCAGGAAAAGACCCCAGACAGCTCAGCTTGCAACCTGTGAAAGAGCCCAAGGAGTTTTGTACTCCTAGAAAGAAATAACAAAGACAATCCACAGGAAATATGATCCAAGGGTGCCAGTGTGCATCCCAAGATGGCAGCTAAACTTGGCAATGTTGCTATAGAGTTATGAAGGATACACAATTAAAAGGGTCAAGATATCTTCCTCTATAGTTTCAGAAAATCACTGAGGCAAGTTATGTGGCAGGGGCATCCTTTCACAGAGGCTCTGAAAGGCCGTTGTTACTTAAAGCTGTAGAAATAAAACCTGGGTCACCATGGAGGCTCTAGATGTTGGAAATACCAGAACCATGGAATATTTACCAAGAAGAGGTTCATATCCAAAGAGAGGAAGGCAGGCAACAAAATTGGAATGGCAGAATAATCTGAGCCAGTTGACATCAGATAGATGTGCAGCTACATAATTTGGAATTTGTCCTGGTGGGTTTAAGTACTGCTTTGCTCCAGAATTTTCTCACTATACCCACATTCCTCCATTTTGCAAGAGCAATGTATATTCAGTTTGCTTATATTTTTGAGTATATAATTTATTTGTTTGATTTTATAGGGGCTCACAATTAAGATATTGATTTGAGCCTCTGATGATACTTCATACATTTCAACAGTATTGAGATTGTGAATAACTAAGGGGACTTTGAAGTTAGACTAAATGTATTTTGTGTTAGGATATGACTTTGAAATTATAGGGGCCATAGAATAAATCCTGGTGATTTGAATCAAATGCTCCCCATGTGATTGGGAATTTGAAAACTTGGTCCCCAGTGGGTGATGCTGTTTGGTTAGATTTAGGAGGTGTCCTTGCTGGAGAAAGTGTGTCACTGGGATCAGGCTTTGAGGTTTTAAAAGACTCTAGGCATTTCTAATTTGTTCTATCTTTTTTCTGTTTGTGGAGAGAACAGTTTTGGTTGTTTTCCTGTTACCATAGTTCCCTTCCATGAGGTTATGGATTCTTACACCCCTGAAATATTAAGCTTCAAATAAACAAACCTTCCTTCTATAAATTTACTAGGTCACGGTGTTTTATCACAGAGCTAGAAAAGTAAATAAGAGATTGTCTTCAATCTCAGAAGAGACTTTGGACTTCATATTTTCAAACAGTGTTGAGACAATGGGAACTTTTGAAGTTAAAATAACTGCATTTGCGTTATAGTATGACTAGAATTTTTGGGGCAAGGGACTGGATTGTGGTAGCTTGAATGAGATTTTCCTCCAGATTCTAATTCATTTGAATACTTGGTTGGCTATTTGGGAAGGAGTAGGAGATATGTTCTTGCTTGAGGTAGTGTGTCACTGGGGGTAGGTTTTGAGGTTTTAAAAGACTCTTGCTATTAGCAGTTCACTCTCTCTGCTTTCCATTTTCAGTATGTCTAACTGTTGCTATGATATCCCCATCATCATGTATTCTAAACTTCTGGATCAGCAAGTTCCAAATAAACCCTTCCTTTTATAAGTTGCTTTATAAGTTGTTTTACCACAACAATAGAAAAGTAACTAACAGAGAAGTAATTACTAAATTAAAATTCTACAACCTATGAATATCTAGAAATTTCTTTCCAGGTGTTCATGAATTGTTGAAAGTTATCTATCTGTCTGTCTATCTATCTATCCATCTATCTATCCATTCATTCATTCATTTATTCATTTCTGTGAGTTTTTTGCCATCGTGGATATATGTGTACTGTGTGTGTGTGGTGACTGTAGAGGACAGACTTGGAGGTTGGAACTGGAGTTATTGATGGTTGTGAGTCACTATGCAAGTACTGGGAATTAAGCACCTGTCTTCTGCAACAGCTGCAAGTGCTCTTAGCTACTGAGCCATCCCTATCCCTTGTCATTTGTTTTAAAAGATATATTTAAATGAATAGTCAAACATAAATTTCTTCAACTTTTTTTTTTTTTTTTTTTTTTTTTTTTTTTTTTTTTTTTTTGGTTTTTCAAGACAGGGTTTCTCTGTGTAGCTTTGCGCCTTTCCTGGAGCTCACTTGGTAGCCCAGGCTGGCCTCGAACTCACAGAGATCCGCCTGGCTCTGCCTCCCGAGTGCTGGGATTAAAGGCGTGCGCCACCACCGCCCGGCTCTTCAACCTTTTATAGAGGCTTGAACTTCTTTTATGGTTAAGAAATATAGTGTTCTAGCTATGATTAACATGATTATACTTTCAAAATATTGGATATAATCATGGTTTCAATCAACTGTGGACTTAATATTTGAAAAATAAATTAGTTGTGTGTTGAAATTTTATTATATTTTTCTTATGATTCTATAAACAATGAAATATAAAAATTAATGACATTATAGTCATTATGTATTAGATATTGTAAGAAATATGGAAATACATTTAAAAGGGGTTGTACATATGTCATATTAAAATATTCTGCAATTTCACATGAGGGTATTGAGCATCTTAGGCATTTGGTTACCCATAGTGAGAGAGGGAACTGAAACCAATCCTCACAAATATGGGGAAAGACTGTTCTTACAGTCTATGTAGTATGGATTATATGTTCCTCCCCATTCATAATATGAAGTTATAACTTGGAATATGACTATTTTAGTATCACATACATATTGTTATTGTTGTTGTTTTGAGACAGAGTTTCTATGTTCTGTCACTCCCTCAGTAGACCAGGCTGTCCTCAAACTCAGTGATCTGCCTGTCTCTGTCATCTGAGTACTGGGATTAAAGGTGTGTACCACCATGCCTGGTTGTGGATATCACATTGTTATGGGAAAAACTAAGGTAATGAAGTCATAAGGATAAGGCACTGTTCTTACAGGGTTAATTTCCTTTTATGAAGAAGAGGAAATATAATAAAGATATTTCATTCTCTATGTATACTCCCTGAGGGAAAGCTGTGTGAGCATACCTTTAGAAGGTGGCTGTCTACAAAGTGCAGTTTTCCATGTGGTTATACCTTGTATATTTCACAAAGTGTAACAGTAAATATTTAGCAAAATTATTTTCCATTCAATAACTTAAATGAATAATGTAATATGTTTTAAAATCAAGTGACAGAATGTAAGGTGAATAAAAATAAGCAAGAATAATAATTAGTATTTTTGATATTATTTTGGGTATGAAGGCAAAAATACAGCCACTGTGTTGAGAAAGTAAGGATGTAAGTGTATTTTAAATTCAGCAGCCACAAAGTCTGTATATGTGGCTTATTTTAACAAAAACTGGTTATTAGTTTTGTACATATGGATCATACTAAATTATTTTTGTCCTTATATATTTTATGTTCATATTATTCTACGTAAAATTTATTTTTTGTCACGGCTTAAATATTTTTTCCAAAAGATTCTCATTCACTGACAAGCTCTAAAGATGGAGTACTTGTGTGTGTGTGTGTGTGTGTGTGTGTGTGTGTGTGTGTGTGTGTGTATGTGTGTGTGTGTGTAGGTTTTTCTAAAAATTTACTATGGCCAGAAAATAAATTGTATATAATTGAGATATAGCTCTGTGCTAATTCATGTTCATATTTTCTTTCTAAAGAAATCCTGCATCTAAAGGTCATGGTAATTTTATTTCATATTTGTGATTCCTTGACAAGGCGTGTTGTTTGCAAAATAACTACAGTTGTTTAGTGAAGTCGTAATTTTGACTCAAGTATTTTACAAAGACAAGCAACTGATCTATGTATGTATTTAATATGAGTTAAGAGAAGCCATTCCCCTAACATCTGAAGGAGCCTCATGGAAATTCATCACTACATTATCCCAGGGCAGGATGTTGAACAGAAGAAAAGCTAGCTATTAGTCACTCTCAAAGCTTTGGGAGCATAATATACATCCCTTCATTCTTCTTTTAAATAGATTTTAATTTTGGAATTGCATTTGGAGAACAAGAAAATCACAATGACTTCTTACACATTCTGAATTTTTAACCATGAATATTATGTATAAAAGATATTTTCTTTTAATTTGGGGAAGAAACATTAATAAATCTATTTACACTATATTTTTAGTATGTTAGTAAGAACAGTAGAATTTTTATGATTGTAATTTAATTTAATGAGTTAGCTTTAGAGATAAAGTTAAAAATTAAATATTATAATTTCTTTATTGGTGTCTACTATTTATAACCAAATACTATTTTATTTGTTCAATCTTTTCAAATGGAAGACTTCAATATAATTTGGGAATAGTTTAGATATTTTGTTAAAAATCTGAGGTAAATAAGCTTCTTGGACTGTTCCTCGTTTCCTTTCCTTCAGGGTGAAGGTTCTCAGATGTCTTGACAGTTGGGAATTACCCAAAAAAGATCTCATACAAATCCCAGTGATTATACTGTAGGGCAAGTTACTTAGTTGAGTTCTGGAAGATAGATATAAAATCACTAATTGGCTAAGTTTAGATAAGTCCAATACATAGGCACAAATGAGATCCATACCTTTAAATAAGAATATTGTTTTAATTAATTCTTTGAGAATTTCTTACAACATATTTTGATTATATTCACTACCAATAGCACATGACATATCCATGACTTTTGATTCAGAATTTCATCTAAATCATTAATTTTGAAGACTAGCATATGAAAATCTATAAATAGTTGGCATAAAATCAGGGTCTAGACCACTGTTTCTCAACCTGTGGTTCATGGCCCTTATGGGGGTCAAACTGCCCTTTCAAAGGAGTCACCTAAGACCATTGGAAAACACATTACAAGTACAATTAAAACTACAATTTGTAACAGTAAAAAAAATTACAGTTATGAAGTAGAAATGAAAATAATTTTATGGTTGAGGGACTGTATTAAAAGGTCACAGCATTAGGTAGGTTAAGAACCAGTGGTCTAGACTCTCTGTTCCCCCAGAACCAATTGTCAGGGTAGCCCCTAGTGCTGCAACAGAACACCAACTACAGCTTCCAGCTCCCCACCCCACCATACACATTCTGTGAATCCCAAAGACAATCTACTTCAGACCTCTCCTAAATACCTCATTGCTGTGTCCTGGGTTCCACCTCAAGAAGACACTCTTTGCCAAATACTAGGTCATGCCTACCAGAAGACCAGATAGTCTTCCTAGGGACCTTCTCTACTCTTTGTGTTCCTTCAGACCATATGCTTAAAGTTGTTTTCTTGCACTAATAGATCATCTCTCCCTGGCTTCCCCTTTCCCTAGCCTCCAACACCAACAAGCATTTCCTGTGATGAGACCAAGAAAACAGACAAGACCCAGTCAACACACTCTGAAAATTCAAAGAGAAAGCAGAAACAAAGGAACAAAATACCCACCCAACAAAGACAAACCCAGAAAACAACACCTTGACCTATAATCACCCTAAAACGCAGATGCCTGGATGCCAGCTTAAGATTCTTAACACAATCACATGCCAAGGCATTGTGTCTTCACATGGTCCAGCTATCTAACCACAGCAAGCCTTGAACATTCCAACATAGCTGAAGCATATGGAAAAGACCTCAAAACAAACTATATGAAGGTTATAGAAGTTCTTAAAGGGGAAATGAATAAATCTCTTAATTAAATCCAGGAAAATAGAAACAAACAATTGGGAGAAATGAATAAATCTCTCCAACAAAGCCAAGAAAACATAAACAATTGGAGAAAATAAATAAATCCCTAACTGAGAGAAAAGAAACAAACAGTTGAAGAAAATGAACTGAACTGTTCATGACCTAAAAATGGAAATAAAAGCAATAAAAAACACATGAACCAGGGCAATCCTGGAAATGAAAGTTTAGGAATGTCAACAGGAACTATAGTAGCAAGCTTCCTAAAACAAATACTAGAGATGGAAGAGATATAATTGAAGCAATGGATACATTGGTCAAAGAAAATGTTAAATCTAAAAAATTCCTGACAGAAAAAAATATCCACAAAATCAGATAGAAGAGAAAGTAGGAAATAGCTCTGAATGCATTGACATAGGAGACATCTTACTGAATACAACACCAATAGCATAGACACTAAGATTGGCAATTCATAAATGTCACCACTTATCAAAGTTAAATCAAGATCCAATAAACAATTTAAATAGACCTATAACCCCTAGTGAAATAAAAGTAGTCATTAAAATCTGCCACCAAAAAAAAAAAAAAAAAGAAAAAAAAAAAGCCCAGAGCTGGATAGTTTTAGTGCGGAATTCTACAAAATATTTAAAGATTTATTACCAATATTTCTCATAAAATTCCACAAAGGAGAAACAGAAGGAGCGTGGCCAAATTTGTCTTATAATGCTACCGTCACTGTGATACTCAAATCAATAAAGACTCAACAAAGAAAGAGAATTACAGATCAGTTTTCCTCATGAACACCCATGAAAAAAATACTCAATTAAATACTTGAAAGCAAAATCCAAAAACACATCAAAAAGATCATCGAGCATGATCAAGTAGACTTAATCTCAATAATACAGGGATGGTTCAACATATAAAAATCTGTCAATACAATCCACATAAACATTCTGAAAGAAAAAAGCCACATGATCATCTCATCAGATGTAGAGCAAAGGATTCTGTCAATAGGACAAAATGGCAGCCTACAGAATGGACAAAAATTCTTCAACAACCCCACATCTGACAGATGGCTGACCTCCAAAATACATGAAGAACTCAAGAAACTAGACATAAAAAACCCAAATAATTAAATTAAAAACGCTGTACAGAGCTAGACAGAGAATTCACAACAAGGAATCTCAAATAGCAGAGAAACAAAGAATTGTTTAACACCCTTAGCCATGAGGGAAATGCAAATAAAAACTACTTTGAGATTCCATCTTACACCTGTAAGAATGGCTAAGATCAAAAACACAAATGACAATGTATGCTGGAGAAAATATGGAGCAAGTGGAACACTCTTCCACTGCAGGTGGGAGTATATACTTATATACCCACTTTGGAAGTCAATATGCCAGTTTCTCAGAAAATTGGGAATCAATCTACTTCAAGACCCATCAATACCATTCTTGGGCATGTACCCAAAGGATGTTCAATCATAACACAAGAACATTTGCTCAACTATGCTCATAGCAGCTTTATTTTAATAGCCACAAAATGGAAACAACTCAGATGTCCCTCAAACAAAGAATAAATAAAGAAAATCTTGTACATTTACACAGTGGATTATTACTCAGCTGTTAAAAACAAGACATCAAGAAATTTGAAGTCAAATGGCTGATACTAGAAAAAAAATCATCCTGAGTGAGATAACTTGGGTCCAGAAAGACAAACATCATATGTGCTTAATCACAAGTGAAAATTAACTGTAAAGTAAAGGATTCCCCTCTTACAATCCACAGAGAAAGGCTAGGTAACAACAAGGGACCAAAGGGGTATGTATAGTTCTCCCTGGAAAGAAAACATAGAAGAGATCTCCTGGGAGGACTGAGGGTGGGTGGAGTTGTGAACATGAGGGATTGGGCTGGGAGGTGGATAGAAGGGGAGAGTACTGAAAGGGAAGAATAAAAAATAGGGGTTAGGGGTCATGTAGAAACATGATGCAGGGGAAACTCCCATGAATCTATAAGAGTGACTCCAGCTAAAACTCTTAAGAAATAGCGGATACATAGTATGAATTACCCATCTCCTGTGATCAGAATGATGATTACCTCGATTGTCATCAGGGAGCCTCCATCCAGTAACTGATGGAAACAGATGCAGAAATCCACAGCCAAACATTAGGTTGAGCATGGGGGATCCTGCTGAAGAGAGGGAAGAAGGATTATAGGAGCCATAGAGGTCAAGAATGTCACAAGAAAATCAGCAACTAGGGAGTCTGAGTGGGACGGACCCAGACTCTCTACATATATGTGACAGTTGTGTAGTATGATTTATTTGTGGGACCCCTAGGAGTGGGAGGAGCATCTGTCTCTAATAATTTGTGTGACTCTTGGGAACCTATTCATTATATTGGATTACATTGCTCAATCTAAATACAAGGGGAGGTGCTTTGTCCTACAGCAACTTGATATGCCATGCATTGTTGATACCCATGGAAAGATTTCCCCTCTCTGAACAGAAACAGAGGATGAATGGACTGAGGAGAGAAGAGGGAAGCTGAGGAAAGTGAATGAGAGGAAAGGAGGGAGGATAAACTGCAGTCTGGCTATAAAATAAATTAATTAATAAAATTAAAAATTATATAATAATAATAAAGAAGCACACCTCAGCATTAAGAAAAACATTACCTTGAAGTAAAGGTTTGGAAACAGATATTGCAAGCAAATGAATCACAAAAGCAAGTTGGTATAGCTATTCTAATATCTAACAAAATAGACATTGAACCAAAATTAATTAAAAATATGGGAAAGGACACTTCACACCTATCAAAGGAAAAATCCACCAATATAATATTTCAGTTCTTAACACATATGCCCCAAACACAAGGCCACTTTAGTAAAGAAATAAATAAATAAAATAATGTGTAGCTTAACTCACATATTGAATCTCAAAAAATCAATAGTGAGATTTCAATATCCAATCTCACGAAGAACATTTCACCCAGATTAAAATTAAACAGAGAAATGTAGGATCTACCTGCATAAACCAAATGAACCTGACAGATACTTACAGAACATTCCATCCAACACTAAAGAACATATGTTTTTCTCAGCATCTCATGGACCCTTCTTCAAAATTGACCACATACTCAGACACAAAGCAAGTCTCAATAGACACAAAAAAATTTGAAATACTCCCCCCATATCCTAACAGACACCACAGATTAAAGCTAGATTTTAACAACAGCAGAAACAACAGAAAGTCTACAACCTCATATAAACTGAACAACTCTGTGCTGAATGAAAAATGGGTCAAGGCAGAAATAAGGAAAGAAATTAAACACTTCCTGGAATTCAATGAAAATAAATGCACAACAAATCCAAGGTTATGGGACACAATCAATTTGGTACCATAGCACTAAGTGCCTACATTTAAAGAATGCAGAGATTTTATGCTAGAAAATTGTTAGCATATCTGAAAGCTCTAGAGCAAAAATTAGTAAGCTTACCCAAGAAGGGAGACTTCAAGAAATAATCAAAGTGAGGGATGAAATCAACAAAATAGAAACAAAGAAAACAATACAAAGAATCAATGAAACAAAGAGTTAGTTCCTTTTGAAAATGAACAATATAAATAAACCCTTATCCAAACCTTGTAGAAACTAGAGTGAGAATATTGAAATTAATAAAATCAGAAATGAAAAGGGGAACATAAAAACAGATACCAAGGAAATTTATAGAATTATAAAGACATACTTTAAAAACCAGTACTCTACCAAGTTGGACAATCTTAAAAAAAAATGGATAATTTTTTAATAGGTGCCACTTACAAAAGTTAAATTAAGATCATATAAACAATTTAAATAGACCTATACCCTCCTAGTGAAATAGAAGCAGTCATTAAAATCTGCCACCAAAAAAAGGCCAGGGCCGACTGGTTTTAATGCAGAATTCTACCAGACTTTTAAAGAAGATTTACTACCAGTACACCTCAAATATTCTATAGAGAAACAGAAGGAGCATGGCCAAATTTGTCTTATGAGGCTACCATTGTCCTGATACCCAATCCAATAAAGACTCAACAAAGAAAGAGAATTACAGATCAGTTTCCCTCATGAACATCCATGAAAAAAATACTCAATAAAATACTTGAAAGCCAAATCCAAAAACACATCAAAAAGATCATCCAGCATGATCAAGTAGACTTAACCTAAATAATGCAGGGATGGTTCAACATATGAAAATTTGTCGGTACAATCCATCACATAAATATACTGAAAGAAAAAAATCCACGTGTTCATCTCATTATATCTCTAAAATGCCTTTAACAAAATCCAACAATGATTCATTATAAACGTTATGGAAAGATTAGGGACACAGAAAGACAAATATATGTATTTACTTATAAATGGATATTTGCTGTTAGCTAAATAATAATCATGCTACTATCCACATAACCAGAGAGGTTAGTTGAAGAGGAGGCCTTGTGGGGGCATGGATCTCCTTGGGTAGGGGAAATAAAATTTATTTTGCAAGTGGACTGCTGGTGGGTGTGGACAAGGGTAGAAGAGACCCAGTATGATGGAGATGTATGGAGGGGGAATTTAGGGAGAGACAGCTAAAATTGGAGAGCATTTGGGAGTTGGGAGACTCTGTAGAAATCTAGTGCAGTGCAAACTTCCTGGGATCTATGAAAGTGACCCTGATGAGGACTCCTAGTACTGAATGATACAGACTATGAATTGGCCATCTTTTGTAGTCATAAAAGGCTTCTAGTTTGGGGTCTCAGTTGCATTTAGTTGAGTTGTTTGCCAAAAGGGTCTTGTGTCTCTCTAAACAATCCAGGTTGATGATTAGACAGACGTTGCTGCCTGAAAAATGACAGTGGGACTCCATTGCTGAGGACACCATCCACACAGCTCATTGAATTTAGAGAAGTCAAGCTGGTGCCCACATTGAGCCTTCACCCTTATATTCTAGTCTTTCTGGTTCATGAAGGTACTCTGCAGGCTATGGAAAGAGAAACATAGATACCAAACCAGCCACAAAAACCTTGACTTACAATATGTCCTGCCTACAATATGTGTTGGAGCAATGTGGTATATGACTTGTGGGAGTGGCCAAATCAATGTTTGGTATAACTTGAGTTCCATGCCATGAGAGGGAGCCCATACCCTACACTGTCTTGGTGACCAGGAATCAAGAGATCTGGGTTACAACCAAACATGACTGGAAAAAAAAGTCAATGAAATGATTCCTATGATATTCACTATACTTAGATTCAAAGATCGGTGCCTTGCCCATTTTTCATTAGAGTGGCTTCCAATAGCAGCAAATGGGAGTGGTGTAGTGACTCCCTGGCAGTCTATATTGACAGAGAGAGTGTAAATTAGACATCCTTGATGGATCTCAGAGAACCTTGTGGAAAGGGGCAAGGAAAGATTGTAGTTATCTAAGGGAACGGGGGACACCAGGAGAACATGGTGCATAGAATCAACTAATCAGTTCCCTTACAGGCTCACAAAGACTGAAGAGGCAAGCAAGTAGCATGCAAGGGTCTGCACCAGGTACTCTGAATATATGTTATGGCTTTTAGCTGAGTGTTTTTATAGGACTCCTAAAAGTGAGAGTTGGTATGTCTCTGACACTTTTGCCTGCTCTTGGGACTCTTCCTCACATTGGACTGCCTTGTACAGTCTCTATATCAGGGATTTTTGTCTTGTCTTATTGTATTTTGTTTTGTCATGTTTGGTTGTTGTCTCTTAGAGTTCTGTTCTTGTTATGAAGGGCAGTGAAGGGGTAGTGGATCTGGGGGAGAAGGGATCATGGCAGGGGAATAGAAGTAGAGGGAGGAAAGACTGAGGCCAGGATGTACTGTATGAGAGATGAATATATTTTTGATAAAAATAAATACTAAAACCCAGAAAAAATAAAGAAGAAGGGTCTAATTTCTATATTCAAATAAACTCTACCTTGAATATTTACTAGATGCTCTGGCCCTGGAGTCTTATTTGGATCTACATAAAGGCTAACTTTCCCTCTTTAAGTGTTTTTTATGTATATGAACTAAGAGATTAAAATTAACATATAAGAATGTGTCTACTCTTTCCATGGTCTCATCACTATTTAAGAATTCATTACATCTAAATGAATTAAGTGAAAATATAGTTTAATATACACTGGATTTTATACTTGTTAATGGTTGATATTCACAATAGTGAGTTATCTATATGTCAACTTCCAGGTTGCCAAGAATGCCTTTCTTTGTGAATATGAACTTATGTATTAAGACTTCAAATAAACAGTAAGCCAAGAAAAAAAAAGTGTAGACTAAATCAAATATGCTACAGTATTTCATAGACATAAATATAGCGATGTATATTATCAAGTATTTCACAATAGAAATGACAATATTGGAGCCAGGCGGTGGTGGTGCACACCTTTAATCCCAGTACTTAGTAAGCAGAGCCAGGTGGATCTCTATAAGTACAAGGCTGGCAAGGGCTACAGAGTGAGTTCCAGGAAAGGCGCAAAGCTACACAGAGAAACCCTGTCTTGAAAAAGCAAAAAAAAAAAAAAAAAAAAAAAAAGAGAAGAAGAAGAAGAAGAAGAAGAAGAAGAAGAAGAAGAAGAAGAAGAAGAAGAAGAAGAAGAAGAAATGACAATATTGTCCTTGAATAAAGCATTAATGAAGAAAGGGCTGAGCAGTCCAAACATGGGTGTAATTGTATTTTATGGCAATCAATTATGTTTCATAGGTGATAGAACCATTGAAATAGATTTTATATAACTTTTCTAAGAGACTCCTTAAAAATCTAGATTATAAATTCATTAGATACTCTGAATCTTTTTTTGCAGTCATTATAATATACTAACAAAAAATCAGAAATTCAATGACAAATAGACTATAAGTAAAAGTTAAATCTAATGAAAAAAATCCACTTTTGAACTCAGTATAATTTATACCTTTGTCTTCTGATTGAAGTACTCATCAAATTCTAAATATCTGCATCAAAGCTCAGTACTGGATTGCAGGAATGGACAGATACAGTGTGAGATTCTTTCTTTCAACAGCCTGAGTTATATGGAAGATCGAAGCCTGCAAAGAGTAATGTTTGTCTTGGGGACTTTCTTCAATGAGTTGAGGAATAAGACAACTTATAATAGTCCTCTAACCCACTGGTACTGCTTAGCAAACAGAATATGGTAAAGACCTGGAATCCACAGTTTTTTTTTTTTTTTCATTTTTGGAAAAAAAATAATATTTAATTCAAAGTTATTGAATGATAAATTTGAGATGGTTCATCTGGTCAACTTCACAGGATTTTGAATCACTCAGGAGACAAACCTCTAGACATGACTGTGCAAGATTTCCAGACATCTTTTATTAAGGAGGGAAAACTGACCATGAATGTGGGTGGTACTCTCCATGGGCTGGGGCTGGGACATGGATTGAATAATAAAGAGAAAGTTAGTAGAGTGCAGCACTCATTTCACTGCTTCCTAAATGCAAACAAATTGTGACCAGCTGACATAACATTCATACAAGTCAAGTCATCTGGAATGGTACAGTTGTTTGCACATTTACTAATACACACACACACACACACACACACACACACACACAATTTTTTTTATTAAAGTGTATTTAGAATATGTGATCATCCTTTTCACTTAATACAAACTAAATAGTCCCAGAGTCCCTTTCGTTCTTTAGTTTTAAGTTCATTTATAATTTACTTTTGGCAAAAGATGAATATTTTTAGCATCTATTTCTTTAATAAAAGATGTATACCAGCAATTAAATATATTGATTTCCTATAAGGTATCCATTCCTATTATGAACTTTTCTTTAACAAATTATTTATGAAGTTAACTGACTTAATGGTACAGCTCTTGCCTAAGGTCTTGTGTAAGGATCTGAGTTTAAGTCTCAGCTCTTCAAACTAAGCTTTCTACTGTTTGCACATTTTTCTATGTGTGTGTGTATCCTTTCACTTGTATATAGGTACACACACATGTAGAGGGCAGAGAGCAACCTCAAGTGTCATTCCTCAGGCCATGTCTACTTTCTTTTCTTTTTCATTTAATTTTTCACATTTCATCTTGTTTTAACACAAGGTCTTTCAGTAGCGCAGACCGCACCAAACAGAGTAGGCTAGCTTGTAAATCTCTGGGATTTGTGTGCCTCTGCCTTACCTGCACTAGTATGACAAGCACTCATCATCTTTCCCAGTTTGAAAACAAAAAGCAGCTTCCCCTGATAACATATCAAGCGCTTTACCAACTGAGCTATCCCCTTAGCTCTGTGTCTACTTTCTTACCTTAGCTATAGGAAAAAATCCTGTGTGCCTTAGTAAGAGACACAATTTATCGGTTAAATGCTTATGTTGGAAGTTGTCTATTGAAGTGTGCTCATAAAGAAACATACCAGGAGCTTGTCACTCATATGCTGAAACTATAGAATGTTGGTGATACACTGTTATCATGATTTAATATAAAGAGGGGTGTGGTAGTCCACAACTGTAATTCCAGTAATACACAGGAGGCTGAGGCAGGAGGAATACAAATTGTGACCAGCCTTAGGGACTTAGTAACACAATTAAAATTAAAGTGAAAACATAGACTGGGACTACTAAAAGAAGCCTAATACTTTTGGAAATACAAACAAAAATATTATCTTACCTTCTATATTCATCAACAGATGAATGGATCATAAAAATGCAGTACATAGACAGAATAGAATTTTACTCAATGATATAGAAAACTGAAATTAATACAATTTCAGGAAATGGTTGAATCTGAATTATTATATTAAGTGAAGTAGCTCAGGTTCAAAAAGATAAATACCATATTTTGTCTTTTTTGTCTCTCGTATGCTGATCCTAGCCTGAAATTTGTGTGCATGTATAAGTATGGGCTGTGTTATAGAGATCAGAGAAGAAAGGTTGAGAATTCAAATCATGTCATGAGTTAAGATGCCACAGTAAAACTCTTTACTTTTTATACTTATTTTAAAAGGAAACAAAATAAAACAAGCAAAAAAGTAGTAGTAGTAGGAGGAGGAGGAGGAAGAGAAGAGGAAGTGAAAACAATATGCTTTTGATGTAGCTCAGTGGTAGTGTTCTTTTCCAGCAGTAATAAACACACACACAAACACACACACACAACAACAACAACAACAAAATACCAATAAAGTAACTATACTGTCTTTTTCATGACAAATCCCTAGTAAGGAGCTTATAAACTAACCAAATATACAAAATACCCAAACAATAAAGTAAGAACAATTGTCACAAAACTTGTAGAACCAGTTTTGAAGAATTAGAAATATTTCACTATTTCAATGGAAAAAGCCAGATCCTCATTGGGTTAATGACCATTTCTGCTCCCAAGGACTTTCTGTATTGAACAGTGTAGAGAAATACTGGTCATGTCAGCAAAGTGGCAGACTCTCCTTGTCTGTGAAGTCTTTGCTGGTTTCTTTTCTCCAGCACTGGGATGTTTATTACTTCACAAAAAAAGCAAATCATTTTTCACTTCAAAGCTGCTGTCTGATTTACTTCCTCTTTAGGTTCATTCATTTCCTCCCAAATCTCAGTATTATATACAGATATGCTAATGATTATGACAAGCTATTCCCATTTTAGCAAGCTTTTTGAAACTGTACAAGTGATATGTAATATTTAACTTATTTATGTTCTGACATGGGATTTATGGACCAAACATAAAATTGTAACCCTGAGGAAAATAAGACTACTGGAAATAAAACTGATATTAAAATATACTAAACTATTAAAATAAACTAACCAGCAGGATACCATACACAAAGCTTTTAATTTACTTCAGCACCACTGCTGAGATTGCCAAATGGAAATGGGAATTATTTACTGGAGCCATCCTTTCTGACAAATCACACACCTTGACCTTTACATTCTCCTTATTATTGCTATTAATTGACAAGTTAGGGGACTCAATTTTAACTTACCCACTCTTTTTTGACTCAGCATTCATGAGTTCTTGATGTAGTAGCATAAAAAATGTAGCCACATTTTTTCACCAGTCATTTAAATAGCTATTTAAATGGTCTATTTATATTATTAAATATGTACTGAACTAAAATACTTGCTGTTTAGAAATAATAAAACCAATATGCTATGATTGATGGCAGTTACTGGGGTTAAATCAAAATAAATAATGTCTGCTATCTCTTCCTGTTGTCCAGTCCCCATGTTATGCAGACACTTATGAAGCCCTGTGTTAGATCTATGACAGAAGAAACTAAGATACTGAGTTTCTGGTAACAAGTTATCAGTAGTATGCCTTTGTTTCTAGAATTGAAGCTCTTGTTTTTGTTTTTGTTCATTTCCTAGTCAAGCTTTTAGATGACAGTAGCACAAACTAATGTCTTGTCTGCAACATTAGGAGAGAATGTGAGAAAGAATTGCTAATGAGAATTCTTTCTAATAATTGAGCACAGAATCTAGAAATATAAGGAATATTTACTATTCCATTGCATTAAATTTTGGAATATTCTATGAAATAGCCATAGCCATAGACTTTGAAAATTGCCACTACCATGGTCTTATAGTGAACTCTAGTCCATAGTGTGGAGGAGTCACTTTAGAACTGAAACATAGGAAATAAACAGGAGGATCATGAGGAGCACAACCATTGCTGCTGATGTGTCCTCACTTTGGGACACTGCCTTCTCATGTCAGTACAAAGAGTCTTCCCATAATTCTTTAAATCTTATTTACATATAACCCTCTTAGGGTTATGTTTTTTGACCATCCTACTTAACAAAGCAGCATGAGAGGATAAAAAGAAATCTCCCTTTCCTTTTTCTTAGTATTTTCCCTTTAGTATTAAGTATTGGAAACTGAATTTTTAATGTGATTAAGTGGTATTTGAAATATATAATTTCTGAAATGAGTTTTTGAACAAGATACAAAACTGTAACTGAGAAATGTAAGGTTTGGGGACATAAAGGCCATATTAAAATGTGCTAACACGGTCTGCATTTTACTAATAGCCCCTCTTCACCAACATCAATTGTAGAAGAACAATGTGACTTAGTCCTGTTACAGTTATGTCTCCTGCTGTATTAATGAACATTCTCTGGTGCTATGGAATAATCCTTCTGTACACTGTGTGAATATATGTTGCTATGATTGGTTTAATAAA
This sequence comes from Peromyscus leucopus, assembly GCF_004664715.2. Taxonomy (NCBI): domain Eukaryota; kingdom Metazoa; phylum Chordata; class Mammalia; order Rodentia; family Cricetidae; genus Peromyscus; species Peromyscus leucopus. The sequence continues at coordinate 13,304,236 of NC_051081.1, forward strand.
CAAGCTGACTGGCCAATAGCTGAACAGGATAAAGTTAGGCAGGGAAGCCAAAGTGAGAATGATGGGATAAGGAATGGCAGAGTCAGAAGAGTCACTAGTCAGATGGAGAACAAGTTGGACACACAAAATGGATTAGAGGTAAAAGCCACGAGCCTTGAGGCAGCACATAGATGAATAGAAATTGATTAGGTTGTAACAGCTAGTTAGTAACAAGCCTGAGCTATTGACTGAGCATTTATAAGTAACCGTAATTCTCCGTGATGGTTATTTGGAAGAAGGCAGTTGGGATAGCAAAGCTCTGCCCACAGCCTTATTTCTTTTAGTATAAAGAGTTCAAAGCCTTAACATTCATCCTACAATATATCTTTTCCTCCCATTCTATATCCTTCTATCAATGAGAATAATTTCAATCAAAATCCAAAGTGTAGTGAGTGAGTTCTTTAAACACTGAGCTGTTTTCTGATGACCTCATGAGTCTTGTCTTTATACATTTCTCTTATAATCATCTTTTCTTGGTAATGCTTTCTTCAATGACATAAAAATAAGTTATCTGAATATAATGGGTACATGCTTACAGAGGATTTTAAATCATTTTGGAGAAAAGCTGGGCTATAAAGAGAAGATTAATTCTTATCTCATTCATGTAACATAGATCATTTCCAGAGTAGACCTGCTGTGTGTATGTACACACAAGGTTACTTTAGTACAATCTGATTGTTAGTAGAGACTAAATCATGTGCTTTGTTCCTCTATGTTGGTGTTCTAGTGAAATATTTTATACTTTGGAGCAATAATTAGCTAAATTTCCTATAGAAAACAATTACAGGGCAAGTTTGGCTCAGCATAGATTTTGAAAAGCTCCTTTTCCAGTAGATATCTAAAGTGATATTAAAAAATGGAAATTTATGGAACAAAATATATTTATATTTTACTAATATTCAAGATGATATTTATAAGACCACAAATGATCATCTGTTAGTAAGAAGGACAGAATACCATATGTGAATTTTATTATAAATAAAAGGCTAAAGAGAAAAAAACAAAGTCAAAGCATTTTTGAAGGTTCTAGAAATGTTTACTGTAAGACAGAAAATGCTCTGCTTACCCAAACAGCTTCTGACTCTTTTGACAGGTCTCTCAAACTTGTGGAGAAGAAAAGCAAAAACACACTCCCAGATAAATGTTATCGAAAATAAGTCTTTAATTAAATGTATGACATGCTGTAAAAACTCCTGAAAATTATATTCTTAGGAAAAACATTTAGATTTTTAGATTAAATAAGCCTTGCAAAGAATATTTGCAATGTTACACAAATAATCATCACAGTCTAAAAATTTTTAACCTGTTCATTTTCTAAAGTATGAGGAAAGGAGAAGAATTTTAACATTATATGTTTTCACCCTCAAGGTGAACACGTATTTATCAAGAAATACTTAGTGCAAATGGTTATAAAGTTTGAAACAACTTGTAAAGTTCTCTAAGTGCAACCCCAAAAATAAAAAGAAGGAAAAAAAAAACATCAGGCAATATATCTCACAGAAATATCTGGAGTTTATTTTTACACTAAACTAGACTAATTTTTACATTAAAGAATTTTCAATTTATGGAACACTCTACTTCTTCAGTGAGGAGAATTTAGTGGAGACATAGAATGATAGCACCATGTTCTTGCTCTTAATTTCTCTCAACATTTTGTGATGTATATTTATTCTACAGGGATTTTTTTTAGTGTGTGTGTGTGTATGTGTGTGTGTGTGTGTGTGTGTGTGTGTGTGTGTGTGTGTGTGTGTGTGCATGTATGTTTCCACACATATGTAGGTACCCATGGAGGGAAAAAGAGGGCATCAAAACTGCTGCAGTTGGAGTTTTAGGTACCTTTAAGCTGTCAGACAGTAAGGGCTAGTAATCAAACTACAGTCTTCTGCAGGAGCAAAAAGTGCTGCTAACCACTGACACATTTCTCCAATTCCAGGTATAGTCTTGGACAAATACACACACAAACATAAACAAACATATCTATCTATCTATCTATCTATCTATCTATCTATCTATCTATCTATTTATCTATCTATCATCTATCTATCTCTCTATTTATATTCCTGATAATATTTTTTTTAATTTTCTGAGATTTAAATTAGAGGTCATATTCATTCAAATACACTATATTTAAAAAATTTATTTTGTACATTTACATGGATATATTTTGGAATAAAATAAGAGGACTGACAATGTTCACAGATACAATTCAATTAATTTATACTTAATTATATAGAATTATTAGCATTTATATAGAATAATACTGTGTAAATGTCATATTCACACATCATTTAAATTATTTAGTATAGTAACTATGGTGTAGATAATAAATAAAACAACCATTTAAGTCATTCTCATGTATTCAGTACAGTGATACAAAATGTATTCACATTGTACAACCAAAGTCAGATTTTTTTTTAGTGAATTGGTTTTTATTTATTCAGTTTCTTAATTATTTAACTGCACATGCAACAAGAGCATAAAATGTACGTTAATGAGGTAAGATGTGATGTTCTCATATACATATATACATCATATAATCAGTGTATTTATCTCAATATTTACCATTTTAATGGCAAAATCATTTAAAATTCCTTTCTTTAGTCTTTTGACACATGCTGCAATGAGTAGATATGAAACTGGGAAGTAGAAAAAAAGAATAAACTACTTAAATTATTAAAGTTATTTGCTAACACATCAAAAACTAAAAGAAGCCACCTAACCCTGATTGCTGTTTATGGTTGAAAACTAAAGAACACATTCATTCTATTTCTTTAGTTGTTGGTCATAATGTAATATATGTAAAATTTATATTTCTAAGTGGTAATGATTATGTAAAATAGTGGGCTATAAGACTTGAAAAGAAAACAAAGTGTAAGTCATTTGATGCTTCATAATTTCCTATTGACGTATTCCCATATATGTTCTCTCTCTATTGTGGAGCTCTTAATTGATTGACATGTTTACAGGTGATACATATTCCAGAAATTATTGACAAATCTGATTGCTGACTGAGCCTAATGAACAAAAAGAAGAAACCACCTTTTTTTTTGCAGCTGTTGTTGCCAATTATTCACATGAAACATTACCTGCTAAAAATGAAGTCTATAAATGTGGTGATATATTTTGTACCCTAATAAAATTGCCTGAAAATCAGAGAACAGAACATGCTACTAGATAAAACCTAGATGGCTGTGGTGGCACACACCTTTAATCCTAGCACTCAGGAGGCAGAGATCCCTCTGGCACTCTGTGACTTTAAAGCCATCTTGGACTACATGAGATTGATTCAATCTAGGAGAGAAACAGAGCCAAGCAGTGGGGGCACACAACTTTAATCCCAATACTTGGGAATATCACACCTTTAATCCCAGTATTTGGGAAGTACACACTCCATTAATATCAGCACTACAAGGAAGTGATGGCTGGGCAGAGAAAGGCATATAAGGTGTGAGGAGACAAGATCTAGGCTTTTCAGGCTGAGGAGTCCTAGAGGTAAGAAGTGGCAGTGGCTTGTTCCTTTGTCTCTCTGATCTTTCAGCATTTACCACAATGATTTCTGGGTTTTTTATTAAAAAAAAAAAACTATTAGAATTCAAATCTGGCGCCTAATGTGGGGCATAAACCCAGCCAGACCCTGCTAGCCCAACTGTTTTCTCTCTGGTTTGTTCCTGCCCCTGGTCTGGAGGTGGAACAGGTGGAGAGAGGACAAAGGACCACCAAGTATCTTCCCTCTTCTCTACCCCAGCTAGCTGCAATCTTTATATCAATGTCGGGGTGCTTTCCTTCGAGCCCTGGTGCCCGTTTCCCAGGGATGGAAGTGAAAGTCTTGGTAAAGCGCCATGTGGGCTGTTCTTGTAGGGTGGCCTCTCTTCTCTGACCTTGCTCAGCTTCCTGATACTGAGGTCATCATCTTTTTAGGCTAAACTGGCCTGAGGACTGGTCCTGGTAACTAGGAACCGAGGTTTAGGGACCTCTAGAACTACTTTTACAAGGTAGAGGGACCAACCTTTAAGTAGGGCACAGACAGAGTGATCCCCAAGCCTGCTGTTCTCTGCTCCATGTCTTGCCTTTTAACCCTGTTTGAGAACTGGATGCCACCACACCCATCCTCCCTGTCACCATTTCTGTTCCCCACAGATCCCTTCTCTGGTATCAGTCTCTCAGTCAGTCGCTGGTCCTATCATCACTTTCTTGTGCTACTAGCTCAGCCTGTCCCAGGGACCCTGCTGCCACCCCTCCTGTGTTCCTGAGCCTTAGGGTCCCCTCCCCACAGTCTGCCTTCTGCATCCTTGTCACGGCCTCTCACATGGTGGACGCACACCCACTGCCTGGCATAGCCTCAGTGGAGGTGGAGGCAGTGGAGGCAGAGGCGGATAATGTGCTAAACAGACTTGGTATTTCTCTGGCAAAATGCCTCAGGACAGCGGGACAGTGGTGGTGCATACCTTTATTCCCAGCACTCATGAGGCAAGAACAGGCAGATTTCCGTGAATTTGAGGCCAGCCTTGTCTACAGGGTTAGTTCCTGGTCTAGGGATAGCTGGGGCTGTTACATAGTGAAACCCCATCTCAAAAACCAAGAGAAAAAAATGCCTCATGACTTTGGAAGGGGAGAATTTGTTTTAGCTTACTGTTTCTGTTGTGTTTCTGCATTCTGTTTAGCTCTTCTTGTGTTCATTCTGGACCTCTATGAGGAAGGAGACACAGTGTTAGCACATAGAGGGGTTAAGCTGGGCAGTTCATGAAAACAGTAAATACATCAAGGAGGTAGGACATTGGCATGACTTACCCAGGACACTGTCCCAATGACCCACCTCCTCCAAGTATGCCCTAACTCATTCTAATGTTCAACAACTTCCCAATAATTCCATATAATAAAACTATCAAGGGAATATTTTTCAGTGTTCTTCCATTTCTTAAAACAACTATTGCAACTAAGTTTTAATTTGCAAGCCAATGGGGGAATATTTTATATTTGAACTATAACATGAGGCCTGAATAATGTGTTCCATTGTGAAAGAGGCTCCACAAACTTTTCTAGTCTTAGACCAAAAGAGAGTCATTAATGAATATATTTAGCAAATACCTTGTGAGGTTCATCAAATAAGCAGAGAATTATAGTTTGTACATTTCTGCAGCTACCTTATAACTAACTTAGCTTCATTAGAGGTCTGTTGAGTCTATTACACTTTAAAAATCTCATCTAGTAGTCAGGAGAACCTTAGGTTAGGTTAGGAGTGAACTGTGATTAAAAGGCAACAAAGGCATGCCAGACAGTTTCAGCTTTTAATTTGTAGCATTTCATTTCTGTAGAGTTATGCCGTTCTAGTTAACCCATCTACAGGACGTTGATATATTTGTGGATTCTTCAAAGTACTCCAGGTGACACAATTTTACTGTAAGTGAATTTGTATTTCTTCTATTTATTTTAGAAATTTTGAGGTTCTTAAAATTGCTAGCTATGAATTACCCAGAGTCTGGGGAAGACACTACATCTGGCATGGGATATCGGAGGGAAAAATCTATGTACACTATGCTCTTATGTCTGTTAACTTTATTTCTCTAAGAAAAAATTCTATCTTTACAGCTACAGCTCCATCAGGCATTCAGGGCAGGAATAAATCTAGATACACCAAGCTCTTTGTCCGTGTTCCATAGTTCTCTGGGATGAAATCCTATCTACATAGCTTCAGTTCTGTCCTGACACTCATTTCCTCTTTGTCCCCTCTTATAGTCCTGATAACAACTAAGCTCTTATGCTTCCAACCTCATCTTCATCCTCTGTTTCTTTGCCCTCCAGCTCTACTTGGTCTCTACTCCTGGCTCTGATGAACTCTACAAGAGCTTTCCGTTACCACCTACAAAACCTCTGAGTTCTTCCCTTCTCCCTAGTCATACCATTCTATCTGCCTCTACAGAAAATGCCTGTTCCTTTTTCCCCTTCCACATGGTTCTCTGCCTCCTCAGGAATGTTGCTCTACCCTACCTTCCACCTTGATATGTAAAAACCTCTTTTATTCTTAGTCAATTGCTCTGGAGAGCCATTAGGCCTCAAGACAATGGGATCATCTGAGCTTCATTTGCACAAGAAACAAAGCTATGTATCTCCAGCCAGCTTGTCTTTGCCTACAGGACCTTATCCAAGTACTGGCCTGAGCAAAGAAGTTCACACACACACACATTCTATGGGAATTGTGAGCACAAGAAATTCAAAACAAAGCACAGCTGAATATTAAGCTGTGTAACACCAAATGGTCCATGCTAGATGGCTTCCCACTTTACTGACCTGGTCAAAGTATAGCTTTTATATAGCTAGATGGCTTCCCACTTGACTGGCCTGCTCAAAGTATAGCTTTAATAAACAGCTGGACTCCTTATCACAAATTCTTTTTGCTTGCCACAACTAGCTAGAAACAGACTAGTAACATTGTATATGCAAATATATCATTGTAGAGTGAGAAAATTACATAATACTCTTCCGTTTTTATTGAATAAACTAATTTTTTTAAAAATAGTTGCTTATTTTAGAATTCATAGTTTATTACACTTATTTATTCAGCATATGAGTGTTTCGTGAGATGGTACTCCAATGTGAATAACAGGAATGGAAAACAAATAGTCATGCTTGGAAGCTAGCATCTTTACTCATGGAGCAACTGGCCAGCTCCATAATTCATACTTTAGAGAACAAAATAAGTTTTGTGTTATGTTCAGAATGATAAAATAGAGACCAAAATGAAAATATTAAGAGCAAAATTGTGCAGAAATAAATTTTGGCTCAAGCTATTATAGAAGAAATTTATGAATGATGAGAAGATATTCTCATGCATGTTGCTTTATTGTACATAAACAAAACCAATAAAGAATCCAAAAATTTAGAAGTATACCAGACTAGAAATCTCAGACACAATTTGTAATTAATGACCCTAAGAAATAAAATAACTTAAAGGCTTTGAAATTAGTATAGTAAATTGTTTAATTGTGAATACACAAAAGAGTACTTTTTTAAAAGCCATATTAGTAATCATAGAATGTGAGTTTTAAGGGATTTAGCTCAGTGGTAGAGCACTTGCCTATCAAGCACAAGGCCCTGGGTTCTATCCTCAGCTCCAAAAAAACAAAACAAAAACAACAACAACAACAACAAAAAGAATGTGAGTTTTAGTTTTTTATGGTGACTTCAAAATGAACAATTTTTTTAATTCAAAGTAAAATACATTCTTTGGGCTGAGAAAACTGAAGGGTTCACAACACGCCTCCCCCCCCCCAACGGTCGCATTTACCAGGCGGACACTTCCGCCTAGCCAATTCCGGTCAGGCCGGACACCTCCGCCTAGCAAGTTCCGGCCAAGGCATCTCGCGTGACCAGAATCCGTGACGTTACATGGCTACGTAAGCGTGCAACGTGACCATGTGATCTACGCACATGCGTGGAGTAGTGACGTGACCTGGCCACGCCCCCAGCCGGTTTTTAAAGCTGAGCGCCATATTCCCGGCCTTCTCTCTTCTCCTCTTCCTCTTCTCCACGCACGTGTCTCTCCCACAGGCCTGCGCACTCTGTCCCTTTAACTCTAATAAACTCTTATAAGCGGATTCTGTCGTGTTTCGTGACACTTCCTTGCAGGGTAAGAACACAACGCAGCTAAATAACTAACAAAAACTGTACCCCAAAATGTGTTATTTTAGATTTCAAATTGAAAACACTTGGGAAGCTGAAAGTGTGGGAAGTTTTTTTGTTTTTTTAGCTTTTTTGAGTTTCCTTTGCCCAAGTAAAGCCTTAGTCTGACAATGAGTAACCATTATCTTCAAGTCCTACTGACATTTCATAGATAGGCTATGTGTATTGCATGTGTTACATCTTTTAATCCTAACGTTTGGTTGACTGAGGCAATTCAATTATAAATTTGAAGCTGGCCTAGGTTACATAATGATATCCTACTTGGAACAAACTAAATCAAACCAAAGAACAACAAGAAAGGAAATCAAATATGGTGAGAAGCACTTGTCGTTTGAAATGTTTAATTCTCTGGTGCATAATTATGTTATATTATCATAACAAACTAAATTAATCGCTAGTACAAAAGACCACTAAGGTTTTGGCTGAAGAAGTCAAACCATGAAAAACTGAAGAGAGAGATTTATAATACAGAAAGACTCCCTTCTTGTGCAAATCTCTTGATGGTTAAGATTTGTCTTCTCAAGTACCCCTGTTCTTTACAAAGACACCTTTGCAAATGGAACTTACGTTATAAATGTCAATTTACTCGAAGGGAAATTTACACTTTATTTGAAGCAGTTAAAGGGGGGTAAAGTGCTTTGACTGCATCTTCTGGTACTTAGTTGCCTTTAGCAAAAATATTTCCCTTTCTGAAATGGCACATTTTAAACATGCATTTTCTGGTACCTCTTAATCCTTACATCTTCTTCTATATGTCATTGTGCTACTGCTTATGCCACAACTAAAGCCATTATTATTTATTATATGAGAATTCAATTGCCTACTGCTTTCCATATTATGATATAGCTCTTCTCAAGAAATGGGCATCACTTTAGTAAAAATGACTTATTTGAAATGCAAAGCATACTATGTTACTACCATTTAAAACCCTTCATTTGCTTTCTATGCTTTTATAAGGAACTGCCAGACTGTTAATAGGATTCTTTTAACTCTCTGTAGCTCTTGTGGCCTTCCCAGTCCATGATACTCTTCTTTTTACTTCTGTGACCCTGATAGTTACTGTCAAACAGCCAAGATTTCTTTAGTCTAATGATTGTCGCGCTGTGTAGGATACATATTTTTTTTTTTTTCAAATTCTTTACATAGATAAAGCTTATTCACTATTGACATCTCAGCTAAATGTTTATTTTATTACTGGTACTGGATTACTAGTAGTGATTTAATTGCAGGGCACAAGCAGTCCAGATTCAACCACTTACCAACTTCAGAGCCTAAGCCGATTGACAAGCAGTTGTGAAAGAAGGTTTGCTTCTTTATTTTATTTTCCTTAGTGTGACTATACCTGGATGATGGCTGATCTTATGACCCTGAAGAAAACTGAGATACTGGAATGAGATTCTGAAGTATAATAAGAGGGAAAAATGGAGGGTTAGTGATATAATCTATTTGTTCAATTCAAAATGTGGTTCATAAGATGATTATCTTAAGAGTTTTACTGGTGCCACAAGAGAAGGTTGCCCATAAAGTTTCCTGTTTCTAGAACTTGAAAAAAAAAGAACTGCAGAAGAGAAAATGACCCTGAGAGAAAAGATACCAGACTGACAAAATATAAATCGCTAGAGCAATGATTTCATCCCTCCTGAGGTTCAGAAAGCAACTAGAAAATTCTAGGTACTGCTTTGATGGTCTACATAGGTCATTGTAAAATCTATTATGCTTCTGTATATCTGAAAAATAATCACATTTGTATCTTGGTATCATCAACATAAAGAGTGAAATAAAAATATAATACATTTAAAACCAATCTATTATATTTTCAGTTTAGATAAATATTCCTTGATTATTAACATATCTAAATACAGAAATTAGTAGAAAATGACCCAAAATTGAATGGAGCATGGGAGATGAATGAATTGTTCAATGTCAAGATTGTGCTTTATTTTTACTTTCACCTCAGATATCTACAAGCACACAGGAAAAGGAAGTGCCTGTATATATATGTTATATCTCTGTGCATGTATCTATATTTTATAATAGACAACTTTAAACTAATTAAAGATAATTATCTTAATACTCAATTTTAGTGGGGATTAAAAAACAATCTTTTTTATTCTTTTTTGGAATACCTAGAAAATAGTAGGTGTAACTAACTAATAGTTGTTAAATGAATGACTTGAAGAATAGGTGACAGACAATTCTTCATTGTAGTATTGCTTCATAAAGAAAGAGAAAACACACCACCCTCAGGAGGAATTATGCTATCCTTAGTTGTTCCTAGAGATACGAGCTATTGTAATCACTCTGTCTCAATCTCTCAATCTCTCTGCTTTCTCCCTTTCCCTCTGTCCCTCCCTCCCTCTCTCCCCTTCTCTTTTTGTTTTAAAGGGATTATTCCATTTAGTAGGATGTTCCTCTCCCAAGGAACCATCATAGACTATCTAACAGAAAACCCAGTGTAAGGTAAGTAACACCTCCTTACAATTTGTTCGCCAGAGGCTTCAAACAGACTACAAAACAATGTAGGCTATTGTCATAGTTCTTGGTTGCCTCCTAGAGGTTGATACATTTCAGTTACAAGGTTTAAAGGAGTAGCACTATACTGACTTGGAAGCCCCTTTACTGGAGGGCTCTAAAAATGAAACCATTTGAGTAGTCCTTCTCCTCTGTAATGCCTGCAAAACACAACAATGTGCAGTTCAACACAATATTCCCAGCATTGCAATAGTGGCTCTTAATAGTCAGAGGAAATCAGCAACTGTTTAATTTGAACTATGGATAACTCTACTGGAGGACACTCATAACTAACAGCAAACCTAGCCAAAACTTGCTAGAAATGTGATGGATCCTAACAGAGAATCCACTACTACCATTTTACTAAAATTAATACAATCCCCACTGCCTTCTAAATGCTTAACCCTTACACCAAAAGATAAGTTCAGCTATTACTACTTATCAGTGGTTCCTTTTGCAGAATTTATTACTGAAATCTACAGTTGGTCAAAATGGATAGAATAATGACCTTAGGATGTCCAGCCTCAAATAATACATCTATAATCCAATGACTGTACATAAGGATCAAAGAACATCATAGAAAGTGATACAGAAAGACCAGAAAAACAGCTGAGAGATAGTATTTGCTGAAGGAGGGACAATCAGTATTCCTCAAGGATAAGTACTCAATTCTAAGTGTTCACTCTAAGTACATGTGCATAACTGTAATCAGACTAAGAAGGCTATGTATATGTGTGTTTGTATATTATTTATTTATTATACAACAGTATTTATAGAAGTGGTCATGAATTTGAGATGAGAAACATGGGGGAGTCGGAGGGAGGACTGTGACATAAATATAGTGCATTCATGTCTGAATTTCTAAAAATTTTTGAAAAAGGAACAAAGTAAAATAAATAAGTGAGCATATAATGGTATTAGTTAAGGAGCAGTACAGATAAGTTTCTAGAAGCTTATATAATTTAGCTCTTAATTGTATAGTTTGTATGCAAAGTACAAAAATAAGAGATGACATAGTATCTGTTATAGCTCCTTATGTTAAGTGTTTAAGAGTAGAAACCAGATATGTGTCTTTTCATCCTGAAATAAATTATGTATAGCTTAAATATTAACTCTAATCCTATAGGTTAATCTAAATTTACATAAATATATAGTAATGGTGGTAATTAACTCTAACAGAATTGTTCTCATTAGGGGACAAAACAAGCTTGCTGCTCACTATGCTGACTCTAAACCTTCAAAACTTAATGAATGCTAAAATATTAAAATCTCATCCAGTTTATCATGCAGCTATAATTTATAAGAATAAATGCATAATAATCCTTAGGACTTCAGAAGTAATTTATGAGCAATATTCTCACAGAGGAGGATAATTCAGTCTCAATTAGCCCAGCTTGATTTAAATCATTGATTGCCCCATGTTTAATACTAATTGAATAATAATGAAATAAGTCTTCTATTTTTAGATAAAACTATTAAAAGATTCATGATATAGTTTAACCTTAAACATATATACATATACATATATGTATATAATCTTCTGTCTTCTTTCATTTTTTTCCTCCTGAGATTATTCTCTCCTAAGCACAGCTAATTTTATAGAAATAATGTGATTCCTTTGAAACTGTTAAGTACATTATTTTGGTTCTGTACATTAAATTAATTCCTCAACTTCATTCTTGTATTTCCTCCAGAAGAGCCAAAAGCAGGTTTATGGGAGTCTTTTCTTCACAAACTGGCCTCACAATATTCACTTTCAAAGTTGAGTAATATATGGGCAGAAATAATTATTTCTTATGATTTGTTATTTCAGAATAAAAGAAATAGTTGCTCCAATATTTTTAAATGACAAAGTCTGTGTGTGAAATATATTACAATCATTATTAATTAAACAGATCTTATCCTAATTCTGCTAAAATGGGTTTATGGAATAATTTATATATTCAATACTTTTAGTAAATGAGAAAAATTTATCAGCATTCACAGTGTATAAGGAGACTCGTTCCAGCTACATTATCATTTTAATATGATATCCTCTTGGTATTATGGTTTGAGCAGCTATTTAGAAGACATAGATGTAATATGTCATATCTGACAATAAAGCTATATTGTTAATCATAGCACAAAAGTCATTGGAAAAGAGTACTACTAATAATCTTGCAAGTTTGATCAGAATTATCTGACCTAGGGTCAGTTTCTTTAGAAGTTGTACCTGGCTTCATTTTCTTTTAGTCCACTTACCAGCTCCCAAATCATGACACAAAGACTTAATATTAGTTTTGAATCCTCAGCCTAGCTTAGGCATGTTTCTGGCTAGCTCTTTTAACTTTAATTAACCTGTTTCCTTTTATCTACCTTTTGCTTTGGGGTTTATTACCTTTCTTACTTCTATATATCACACTTTTACTGCTTCTCTATGTCTGGCTGACTTGCCTCTGCCTCGTTTCTTGCCCTGGGCGGCTCTCTCATTCTCTCCCTCATTCTCACCTTCTTCTCCACTTTCTCACCATCTTCTCCTCTTGTCCCCCCTTTTTTTCTTTCTGAGCTTATATTTCTCCTCCAATTTATTCTTTCTGACTGGCAGCCCTGCCTATCCCTCTCTCTGCCTAGCTTTTGGCCATTCAGTTCCTTATTAGACCATTCAGGTATCTTAGGCAGGCAAGATGAAACAGACGGAACATATTTACATAATTAAACCCATACAACATAAACAAATGTAACACACCTTCACACAGTTAAAATAATATTCTGCAGCAGAAAGAAATGTAACACATCTTTGCCTAATTAAAATAATGTTTCACAACAAGAAGCCTCTGATGGATCACTGCTGATTTTGGATCCTCATTCATATGAAAATAAAGAGAAAGAAGTCAACTTTATTGTGTTATGAACTGCAAGAAATGTGAAGCTAAATAAATCTATTTCTCAATTAGTTTAGTCTCTTTAGGTGAAAAGTCAATAGATAATCATAAAAATGTAATTAAAATACCAGATGTGGGTGAGTCCTAGACATTTAGACTGTGATGGCACGTTTCATTCCTGTGAGGGCAGGAATGCTGCATCCCAGATAAAGGCATCTTTTTTTTCCTTTAAAATAAAAGTGAAACTTCTACTTTAGATGTAGAAGAGTCTGGTGCAAACAAAAATAATGTTCTTAATAGGAAATTAGAAAAAATTGTGTATATATCAAAGGAGTTTGAATTTCTTTATGCCTTTAATTTAATTGCCACTGAAAGAAAAATGAGTTCTTATTATAAGTACTAGAATCAACATTTGAAATAATTAGAGTGTATTACCTGAAAACTAAGATGGACTTTTAGAGACTTTATTACACACTGAGGTATATTTACCTACCATTGTTTTCATGTAATACAATAACCCTTTTTGGTAAGTGTTATTCTCCTCTGGGTTCAACACAGATTCAGAACATGCATATGACAGTATGCCCTGCTGTGGATGTTGTGTTCCTGGCCGAGAATCTAATTAGTTAGCAAAAGTTCCAGACAGTGGTCCTCCTCAGAGGAATTTTATAAATAAAAAGTCATATAAACTATTACGCTGAAGATTTCAGTTATATCACATTGAGTGAACTCATTTATTCTCTTTTCTCAATAGCTACCTTATGAATAAATCAATATATATATATATATATAATTTATAATCTTGAAATGTAAGAAAGATAAAATAAATTATATTATAAAATATACTTATCTTTGGAATAAGGACAAATGTTTAGATTGCTGTAATATTATATTACATATGTTATATATTATATATGTTATATATTATACTGGATTAACAAAGTGATGGTTGTAGATTTTCCACCAATATCAATTACTTCATTAGCACTGAGGTTTCCTTTAAAGCTTATTGTCAGGGAGGAATCATTCAGGTCAGTTACAGTTCTCTGGCTAGAGTGATGGCTTCTGGGCCATGTTTCCAAATTGTGTGATGTCTTCAGCCATAGGACTTTACTTTCAGTGGAGGAGGCTGGGCAACCAAGGGCAATAGCAATAGGAAATGAGTTTTAGTGAGTCCCTTGGAGAGCTTGTCTGAAGGAAAATAATAAATATGGTCTTCATTTTAATATTCAAAAAGTCAAAATGTAGATTTGTGAATTTTCAAAGTGGGAAGACATTCTATCTGTTGATTTGTCAATGAACATTTAGATCAGTTCCATATACTGGCCACTCTAAATGGTGTTGCAATAGGTATAAAAGGTTAGATAGCTCTTGAAGACAGTTGTTTATTGTCTTCATTCTTTTTCCTCTATGTGTATATATTAGAACAGTGCTTCTCAACCTTCCTAATGCTGCCACCCTTTAATATAGTTCCTCATGTTGTAATGATCCCCAACCAAAAATTATTTCTGCCTCTACTTCATAACTGCAATTTTGCTACTGTGATGAATTGTAATATAATTATCTGATATGCAGGGTGTCTGTTTTGTGACACCTATGGAAGTGCTGTTCAATATCCAAAGGGTTCACAACACACAAGTTAAGAACTGCTGTATTAGAAGATCAGTAGGTAGATTAGTAAGGGTTCAAAAAATTTGTTTGGTAAACTCTGTGTTTTCCCTAGGAATATTATTGACTTATTTTCACTGTTTGCTGTCAAGATTTTATATAGAATGATGGTAGTTAACAATGTTATAGTGAACACAACATATTTAAATTATTTGTTTTCTCCAAAATGGAAAATTATGTGAAGTGAATACCTTAATTTTTATAATGATAACATTCTTTACATAGCTTATATCATTATAAAACCATTGTGAGGCTGGGGATATGGCTCAAACTTTAATAGCATAGACATATACACATACATATAATTTAAAAGTGAAATCACTATGTTCTATGATTTAAATATATACTATAACAAATACCAAGAATTGAAATAATCTAAAAGTTAATAGCAAAAATATGCATGGTTTAAGCCCCACTGAGAGTTCTTACATTAAAGAAGAACACAAATTGGGAAAATTAAAAGTTTTAATGGTTAGGAAATGGATCTGCAAGCAATTTTGAGCTATATTATTGCTATAAATTATTTTCATCTGTTAATCAAATCCAGGACACTGTGAATACTAGGCAGGCAATCTTCTACTAAATTTAATCTTTGGCCTTATAATGCTAAAATTTGATACAATATAATTAAAATTCTTAAGGTCTGTTAAATAATGTAAAAAAAGATCATGTATATATGCTAAAAATGATCTTTGATATCATTATATACAGTCTAATGTGAACTATTGAAATATAGACAACACAAACAGGATAGACAAAACACTGGATGGAAGTACCAAAAAGCATTATTAGTTAAGAAGAAGCTAGGTTGCCAAAGAGAACTTAAAAAATTTTTTTCAAAGGGTAATAAATGTGTTAATATTCCTAGCTGATAGTTTAATCAAAGAACAGTTCCCAGTGGGATTAAAATCAATATGCAAAAGAGCAGCACATGACCTCTGAAATAGGATAGATCACTTGTACATGTTGATGAGGCAACAAAAGCATGACTTTTAACTCTGGAATTGAATCTGGTTCCTCTGGAACATGAGTCAGTGCCCTTAACCACTGAGCCATCTCTCTCCTTTTTTTTTAACATAATAGAAACTGAAACTATATCAATTAAGAAGAAAAAAACACAAAAATAAGCAACTATGAAAGATAAAAATATCAAGAAATAACAAAGCACAAATATACGTTAAGCAGAACTAGTGATATCAACTTCATTAATAATAACATAATGTAATGGGAGTTTGCTAAAAATTCAAAAATTAGCTAATCAGATGTTGGCAAGTGTTTATAGTACAGAAAATCATACTACACTGGCCATGAAACTGACTCAAACAACCTGTGGAAAACCAGGGTTACTCTGTGATGAAAAAGGAGTCATCATATGGCTTCCATATGCTGACTTTCATGCTCCACAAAATGCATCCAAAAAAATTATGTCATCATTTTTGTAACAAACGATGAAAGAAATCTGCACGTTTATCCAGTAGGAAAACTAAATATTTCAAGAAATAAATGTAGATAAAATCATTGAATGAAATACAATATAGTCAGAAAAAAATGTGTTTCTGAATAATACTACAATGCATTTGTAGGAGGAAGGGAAGGTGAACAGATACTTTTTAAAAAGGCAACAAGCTTTTACAAAATAAATATGTTCTGGAAATTTACCAGCAAAGCCCTTAGGATAGACACCCTGAAAAATGTACTAAAATTTGCTAAAATGTGATGCTATGTTATGTGATCTTACTACATATAATCAATAGTGACAAAAAAGTCAGAAGGAAAAATCTGAAAATGTTTATGACATAGATTTTCATGATGATTTCTTGGATCATGTTATGCACAGTAAAACTTACACACACACACACACACACACACACACACACACACACACACACAATACGCACACACAGAAAGTTTCCCTTTGTGCATCACAACTCCATAGAGTGATTTAATTTTATAAAGTACCTTTTTACTCAGAATTTCAAGTATTCCTATACCAGTGTTATCATTCTCTAAAAATATTCATATAATGTTGTCATGAAGTCATGGTTGCTATGAACATCAAATGCTTCTTAATGAGACTCAATCACTTAAAAGGCTATACCTTTGTGTTCTTATTTTACAAGTGTCATGGCTTCTAAATTTTGTCATCTGTTTTGCTAATGTATGCACACCTTTATTCATCTACTTGTTACCACAAGTTGCCCCCAAAGTATAGATATAAAATGTGCAATAATAACCTATGTATAAATGAATTATGCTACTTTTATGCATAGATATATTTACATAAATATATATAAGTTTATAAATTAATGGATATAAAGTAGTTCATTATTTTTATTTATCAACCTTTTAGATTAACATAGCATCTAAAGAGTCTGTACATGCATTTTATTGTGTTTTACTCACACAGATCCCAGCACCTTCTCTTCCTACTCATCCTTTTACTCCCCTCAAAAAGTGTGCCTTTTGCTCTCATGTCTTTCTTTCCTTTCCCAACTAGCTTCTGTTCTACTTTCACATGATACATGCCACCATAGACATAAAATTCCAAGTCAGTTCTGAATATAAGACAAAACATGGTATTGCTACTTATGGTTCTGGCTTTTTTCACTTAACATGGTGCTCTCTGACCCATATTTGCTCATCTCATGATTCATATTTTATTTGTTTTTTTCCATTTGCTAACATTGTGAGTGAGAATTTTGAAACAGAACATTTAATGTTTACAAGCCAAAATTTAAACACGTATGCTATATAAGTGTTAGATAATTTCATATGTAGAAAAAAAATCAAAAATTCATGTAGAAGTATAAAAGAACATAAATTTTCAAAGAAATCTTAAGAAATAAGAACAAAACTGTAGAAATCACAATATCTGTTCTCAAATTACACTAAAGAGATATAATGATAAAATGCATCATAATATTATCATAAAAACAGAAAAGTAGACCAATGGAACAGAATTCAGGTTCTGGAAATAAACCAACAAAGCTTTGCCTACCTAATTTTTGAGAATGGTGGAAAAATATACATTGGAAAAAAATAACCTATTCAACAATGGTGTTAGAAAACTATATAGCCACTTGAAAAAGAAGGAAACTGATTTATATCTTCGAAGTTGCACAAAATCCAAATGACAATATCGTGTTTTCTCCATCTACGGTAATTTAAAGGTTTTCTAAGTATAGTAGTCTGGGCTAGCATCTGCGGTGTCTTAGAGCCTGCAGCACATCTGTCCAGGCCCTTCTAGCTCTTAGTGTCTCAAAGTAACAAGGAGAGTTCAAGGGGGGACACTTGGATCTCCCTGAGATGGGGAAATAGAATGTATTTCAAGAGTAGACTGGTGGCAAGTGAGCATGGGAATAGGAGGGATCATATTGGTGTGGATGGAGGGGGAGAGTACTGGAAGGGATGATTGGAGAAAGGGAGCATTTTAGGGTAAGGTAGAAATCTAATACAGTGGAAAGTCCCAGGAATCTACAAGGATGATTCTAGCTAAGAATCCCAACAAAATGGGATATGTAGCCTAAACTGACCATCTCCTGTAACCAGGTAAGACTTCCAGTGGAGGGATTGGGACACTAACCCAGCCACATAACACACAATTTATCCTGCCTACAAGATGTGGGGGGGGTAAAGGTGGGGTGGGAACTGTGGGAGTGGCCAATCAAGGACTGGCCCAACCTGAGACCCATGCCACAGGAGGGAGCTCACTCCTGACACTGCCTGGTCCCTAAAGCTGGATAGCCCAGGGACTAGGATAAAAGGAAACACAAGTGAATGAATGAATGAATGAATGAATGTGTGAATGAATGAATGAATGAATGAATAAATAATATAATGAAGTCTAATGATATTCTAATCATATACTCATAGATTGGTGCCTATCCCAATTGTCATTAGAGAGGCTTTATCCAAAAACTGATGGAAAGTGATGCAGAGACCCACAGCAAAACATTAGGCAATGCTTTCAGGATCCTACAGAAGAAAGAGGAGGAGGAAGGATTCAAGGAATCAGAGGTGTCAAAAACACCACAAGGAAACCAAGAGAATCAACTAATCTGGGCTCACAGAGGCTTACTGAGACTAAACCAAGAACCAGGGAGCCAGCATGGGACTGACCTAGGCCTTCTGCATATATATTGCAGTTGTGTAGCTTGGTCCTCTTACGGGATTCCTAACAGAGGAAACAGGAGCTAACTTTGACTCCTTTGTAAGCTTTTGGATCTCTATTCCTCATAAGGAGTTGGCTTGTCCAGCCTTAATATTAGGGGAGTTGCCTAGTCTTACTTCAACTTAATATGCCATGTTTGGTTGATATCCATAGGAGGATGGTCCTTTTCCAAATAGAAAAGGAGAAGGGAAGTGAGAGGAAGTACTGATAAGATAAGATAAGAAGGAGGGGAAACTGTGGTTGAGATGTAAATAATTAATACTACTATGACTAATAGTAATAATCAATTATAATGTTCATAAACATAATTTTACTAATATTGTTTATAGCAAATATTTCTTATGTACTTACCAAAAATGAATAGCATGTAAATCTCCAAAGTTATTTATACAACTTCAGTTTTATCAATTTTATGCTGAATTTGAAAGAAAATATTTCTAATTGCCTTCATTAATAAAAAAATGGATTACAGAATGCTCTGTATATTATATCATCATTAGATAAAACTTGGAAACAAAAAGATCCAAGTTTTCTGCCTAAAATTTGAGAGTAGCATACACTTATGTACATTGTTTTCTTCCTAGTATTGATATACCACAAGAAAGTGCTGTATATTCAGTATCAAATCAATTACATATTTTCTGAATGTGTAAGAAAGATTTTCTTGAAATGCATCTTATAAGTCGACTTCATTGTTTAAATAAAGAATATTTATTATTAAACATATGTTCTATACTACATTTTCCAACAGCCTATATATTAATTTTTCCATAATACTTGTAAACATTTTATTCAATAGACATAAAATAAAGAAGACATACATGTGGACAAATTTCTAAAATGGTCTTATTTAATAAAAAACACGAGGCCAAATATAGGGGTGAAAACCTTAGAGAGATCAGGGAAATAGAGAAATTCACCAACCATCTTTACTTCACTAACTCTATAGCTTCCAAATGCGAGTTAATTTCTGTCTACCCATGCCTTTATTGCCTTGCTATTCTACCCTCTCATTGGTAGCCCAGCTACCTCACTTCCTCTTCCTACACAGCTCTGTCACTTTCTGTCTGTCTGTACAGACCTCCAGGCCTCTATGGTTGGCACCGGGATTAAAGGTGTGTGTCACCACACTTGGCTCTGTTCCCTAGTGTGGCCTTGAACACACAGAGATCTGCCTGCTAAGTGATCAGATTAAGGGCATGTGCTACTGATGCCTGACTTCTTTGTTTACTTAAAATGGCTTGCTATTCCCTCTGATCTCCAGGCAAACTTTATTTATTAAAGCACAAATAAAGAGTTGGAACTGGGAGAGTGGGAGAGCAAGGAAAGAGATACCATGATGAATAAAGGCACCATGGAACAGGAAGAGGCAGGGTACTGGGGAAGTTCTCAGGAATCCACAGGGATGACCCCCACTTTGGACAACTAGCAGTGATCAAGAGTGTGCCTGGACTGGCCTACTCTGGTGACTAGACTAGTGAATACCCTAACTGTCATTTCTAGAGCCTTCATCCAGTGACTGATGGAAGCAGATGCAGAGATCCACAGCCTGGCAACAGGCTGAGTTCCGGGGATCCAATCGATGAGAGAGAGAAGGGATTCTGTGGGCAGGGGATGTAGATTCATGATGGGAAAATGTGCATAATCAGTCACACTGGTGGAAACCCATGAACTGTGGACTAATAGCTGTGGAACCTCCATAGGATTGGACTAGGCGCCCTGGATACAGGAGACAGTTGTTTAGCTTGAACTGTTTGGGGGCACCCCCAGGCAGGGGGATTGGGATCCATCCCTGGTGCATGGGCAGGCTCTTTGGAGAGCAGTGTCTAGGATGTGACACCTTGCACAGTCTTGTTGCAGGGGGGAGGGGCTTGGACCTGCCTCAGCTGAGTGTGCCAGGCTCTGCTGACTCCCCATGGGAGACGTTGACTTGGGAAATGTGGGGATGGGGGATGGGTTGGGGGAAAGCTGGGGGGGTGGGAAGAGGGAGGTATCTTTGGTTGGTATGCAAAGTGAATAGAAAATTTCTTAATAATAAAAAATAGTTTATTAAAAATGAGTCAATATATAACATAAGCACATTAATAACTGATAATAATAGATAATTATAACAATATACTATAAAAAAGCAGAAATAAAATATCACCATATTTTAGCACAAATAAAGTATTACCACACATACATACATGTCTTATAAAAATAATCTCCAATGTAAAGGAATCAAGCAACCAAACTTTATCATTATAAAATAATGCCGTCCTCTACAAAATTAGTGAATACACCCACTTTATGCACATGCATTTCAGGTTCATTGTATATGGATTAGTTTTAGGACTACAAAGAATTATGTTCAGATACTGAAGAGTTAACAAAGAAGTATAAAGGGTAGTGACAACAGGTCTAAATTTGTAACTGACTCCGATGAGCTTTAGCTGGAAGGCAGGAGAGTGGAGGCAAACATCTGTACAGCAAGGCTGAGGAACTGTCGGGCATCTTACAACAATGAAGGTTTCCAGTTCCCTTGTGAGCCAGGCTCTAGATAACCTGTAAAGAATGATTAAATATTTAATGTGTTCTCTAATGAAACAATTTGAGTATTTTATGCCATGCCTGAGTGAAATTACAGAGGATGCTTAGATCTAGGTTATGTATTTCTGTATTTTAAGTTCCTTATATGAAGTCTACACTGATTTTATAAATTTACAAATATATGGCTTAATTAAAAATATTTAACAGTAACTGCTCAAAATAAAAAATACTAATGAACAAATAAAGACTTTAAATCTAAGTGAATCTGTTTTTAATAAACAGTTTAGACATATGGCATACAATATCTTTTACCCTCTTACATATAACAGTTCACTTTTCTCTTCTGCTTTTCATTTTACTGCACGTTTTTTACAGAAATATCAATGTAGACAATAATCTCTTTCTGTAAAGGGAAATATCTATATCCAATAATTTGGGAGACTAATTCAAGCTTAAGTTTTGGTAGAATATATCTAATAGGATTTATGAATATGCCTTATTGATTCATAAATAAAAACTCCAATATAGAATGTTTTTATTACAAGAAATAAATGAATAAATGTGGAAAACACTTTTTGTAAAGAAATGAATTTGATTGAATACAGGAAAAAAAAACAAAACCTGAAACAATGAAGATTTATAACACAGCAGGAAACACTGAAGATAAATGAGTCAATTTAGCCAACATTTACCTAGATCACATTAAGGTTCATATTCATCAATAACATTGAGTAATTTAAGATAATCTATTAACTTGCAGCAATATTTTATGTGTGAAAGCCAAGCAAAAAAAGTTTTACATTTAAAAATAATAAAATGTAGTAATAGAATTTACTCTGTCAAAATTGACACTAGAAGTGATAACCCTCAGGTCTGGAGTCTCTTCTCTCAGATTGTTCTTTTAGGTTTGGTGTTAATGAATAATCTCCACTGATTTTATGAATTGAGAGAGCTCGAGGTGCTTTTCACATTGAAAATATGATTTTTATTTTATCCAGTATAAATTCATTAGATTTAATATAGGTGATTTTCCAAACAGTTTTTGAGACTAAGCCTTCAGTTATTCAATTATGTTCTTAACCCCATTCTGAATGGTTGTGATTACCTGTGAATTTGATAACCAATAATTATACTACACAGCACACACAATAACAGAGGAGGTTTTCAAGCTGCCTTTTAAGTGGTGAGAGTTGTGTGGGTGTTTGTCAATAAAAAAATTAGGATCAAGAATTAAGTGCTAGATTTTAGTTTGATTTTATATATCCTCTGGTATCAAACAATATGTTAATATTACTTTAGGCCTTTTCATCATTGCATCTCAGTTCTTAAGTTCTTCAGTGCAACTATTGGTAATGCATATAAGCAAATTCCCTGAGCCATGCTTTGTCTATATTTTATATCTTTTAATTTTTATTTATTACTATTGTGTACAAATGACATGGAGGAAGGGACATGTCACAGAGGTCAGAGGATGGAATTATGGAACTGGTTCTCTTCTATTTTCATGTTGGTTGTAGGGACTAAACTCAGGTAACCTGACTTCTGCAGCAAATGATGTTACTTTCCTAGCTCCTTAATTATATATATATAAAGTGGACATAGATGCCGGGCGGTGGTGGCGCACGCCTTTAATCCCAGCACTCGGGAGGCAGAGCCAGGCGGATCTCTGTGAGTTCGAGGCCAGCCTGGGCTACCAAGTGAGTTCCAGGAAAGGCGCAAAGCTACACAGAGAAACCCTGTCTCGAAAAACCAAAAAAAAAAAAAAAAAAAAAAAAAAAAAAAAAAAAAAAAAAATAAAGTGGACATAGAAATAAAATATTTACTGATAAATTATGAGTGATTTTATTTTAAGGTATTTTGATATTTGTACATTGATATTCATTAAAGAAACAGGAATTTTGCATGCTAACAAAGTGGTTGTGTGTGTGTTCATTTTTGCATAAAGCTTTAGGGAGCTTGAGTCAGAATATCAAGCATGCTTAACTGGGCCATAGATACACAGGAAATCCACTAATAAGTACAAATCAGGAGAACCTTTGTTGAGAAAATAGCTAATAATTACTAATTTTTATATACTCCATGGAATATCATACTTTAAAATTAGGGACATTATTGAACTTCTAATATTCTTACCATCATTATGTGGCATGTAAATTGTGTACCTTTGGATTTTATCTCTATGCCTTCCAAGATTCTCACACTCAAATTACTGTCAAATGGTCTTTAGATCTGTAGGTGCCATACCTGAATTTCTAGTCAGACATATTTCAATATCAGTCTTACCAAGGCAATCTCTAGCTGGAGGACAGTCAACAACAGTACTTATTAAACTATTTCAACTAGCATTCTCTTTTTGCATAAGAAATTTGTATTAATTGGTGTTCTTCATTTTTCGTGTGTGTGTGTGTGTGTGTGTGTGTGTGTGTGTGTGTATCTAAGAAATTTCTACATGGCTCTAAGATATATATGTCCTCTTTAGTCATTACTCTATACTTAACCTCTATGGTTCTATGAACTGTAGCTTGGTTATCATTGACTTATCAGCTAATATCCACATATAAAGGAATATATACCATATTTATCATTCTAGGTCTAAGTACAAGCCTCAGAATGCTGGGTTTTCTTCTTTATTTTCCAGTTTGAAATATTCATCTGAGATTTTTCATGATTTCATTCTTTTGACAACTAAGTAATACTCCATTGTGCAAATTTACTGTATTTCCCTATAAATTCTTCTGCTGAGGGACATCTAGGTTGTTTTCAATTTCTGGCTATTATAAATAGAGCAGCAATTAACATTGTTGTGTAAGTGTCTCTGTGGTAGGCTGAAGCATCCTTTGGGGATATACCTAAGTATAGTATAGCTATATTTTGAGACAGATAGTTTCCCATCTTTCTGAGCTCCATACTGATTTCTGTAGTGGCTGTTCAAGTTTACCTTATCACCAGAAATGAGTGAGTTTTCCCCTTATTCTACATTGATGCTACCATGAGCTGTCACTTGTTTATATTTATTTATCTTTCTCATTTTTAGTTCTGTGAGATGAAATCTCAAAGTAGTTTTGATTTGCATTTCCCTGGCTAAAGGCTAATGAAGTTTAATCTTTCTTTAAGTATTTCTCAGCCATTTCTCATTATTGAGAATTCTCTTTATTGATATATACCACTTTTATTTGGTCATTTGTTTTCTAGGTATGCAGGATTTTTTCTCGAAGAAATGGATGTTTTTTTATAAACTTTGGATATTAGCAAATGTGTTTTCCAGTTTAATAGGCTGTTGCTTTGTTTGAATGATGGTGTCATTTGTTATGAAGAAGCTTTTAAATTCATGAGGTCCAATTAATTAATTGATGATTTTAGTGCCCGTGTTAATGGTGTCCTCTTTGAAAAGTCTTTTCATGTGACAATGAGTTCACGGCTATTACTTATTTGGTTTTCTGTCAGGTTTTGTCTATCTTGATTTATGTTGAGGTCTTTGATCAATTTACAGGTGAGATTTGTGCAGGGTCAGGCTTCTATATGGAGCCACCCCATTCGACTAGCACCATTTGTTAAAGATGCTCATTTGTTTTCCAATTTGTGTTTTTGGTTTCTTTCTAAAAAATCAGGTGTACCTGGATATGTGAATTTTTGTCTAGATCATAAATTCAATTCCATATATAAAAGTGTTTGTTTTTGTGCCAATACCATGTGGTTTTTATTACTCTAGCTCTGTAGCACAACTTTAAATGAGGGTTAGTTGATACCTCTTGCATTTCTTTTATTATACAGGATTGTTTTAGCTTTTCTTTTTTTTTTTCTCCATGTTTTGATGTGAAGCTGAAAATTTTTCTTTCAAGGTCTGTGAAGAATTGTGGTGGACTTTTGATGGGGATTTTTTTCAATTTGTACTTTACTTTGGATGGAATGGCCACTTTTACTCTATTAATCCTGCTGATTCATGCTTATGGAGGATCTTCCCATCATCTGATATCCTCTTAATTTTTTTTTCTTCAAAGATTTGAAGTTTTTAGCATGCAAGCCTTTCCCTTGTTTGGTTACATTTACTCCAAGATGTTTTATATTACTTGAGGCTGTTGTGAAAGGTGTTGCTTCCCTGATTTCTTTCTCAGTCTATTTGTTATTTTGTGTATAGGAGGGCTTACTGAATTTTATGAGTTAATTTTGTATTCAGTTACTTTGCTGAAAATATTAATCAGCTGTAGGAGTTTCAAGGTGGGATTTTTCAGGTCACTATGTATACTACCTTCATTTCCAATTTGTATCTCCTTGTTCTCCTTCCATTGTTTTATTTCTCCAGCTAAGATTTCACATTCCATATTGAATAGGCATAGGAAGAATAGACAATGTTATTTCTGGTTTTAATGGAATTTCTCTGAGTTTCTTTCCATTTAAGTTAGTGTTGCTATAAACTGCCTTTATTATTGTGAGTTATATCCCTTATTAATCATGGTTAATGATATTGTTATATGTTCTTAGAATCATTTTGCTATTGTCTTATGGAGAATTTTTGCATGTATGTTCAGAAGGGAAATTGGTCTGTAATTCTCTTTCTTTGTTGGGTTTTTATGTGGTATGAGTATCAGGGCCATTGTGACTTCATAAAACAAATGGTGCAAAATTCTATTTTTTATATAAATTTGAGAAATATTGGTCTTGTCTTTGAATATCTGATAGAATTCTAGAATTCTGCACTAAATCCACTTTGCCGTGTTTCTGTTGTTGCTTGCTTATTTTTGTTTTGGTTTGTTTTTGTTTGTCTGTTTTTTGATGAGTTGGTTAGTTTCCAAGAGTTTGTAGGCTTCCTGTTGCTTCCTTTATTATTGATATCCAGCTTTAATGCATGGTGATCAGATCAGATGCAGAGTGCTATCTCATCTTCCTGTAACTTTTGAGACTTTGCTTTGTGTCAGAGGATGTGGTCAAATATGTGAAATGTCAAATAGGTGAAAATATGTTATGTTCTTTTGTCTTTGGGAAAAAATGTTTTATAAATATCTGTTAGGTCCATTTGGTTTATAATGTCAGTCATCTCCAGCATTTCTTTCTTTTGTTCTTGCCTGGATGACCTGTTTAATTGTAAGAGTAGGGTATTGGAGTATCCCCCTCTCAGTGTATGAGTGTTAATATGTGATTTCAGTTATAGTAGTGTTTATTTTATGAACTTGGTGCCCTTGTGTGCGTTGCATAGTTGTAAGAATTGCAGTGTCCTCTTCATAGACTTTTTTTTTTTTAATGAGAACATAGTTGTAGTGTCTATCCCTATCTCTGATCAGTTTTGGTTTGAAGTATATTTTGTCATACATTAAAATATTAGTAATATTTTTCCATCTTTTTAACCTGAGGTGATCTGATCCTTGGTATTAATGTGTGCTTCTTTGATGCAACAGGATAGGTGTTGTTTTTTAATTCATTCCATTAATCTGTATCTTTCAATTGAGGAACTGAGAACATTGATTTTGAAAGATATCAATAAGCAGTTTTTGTTGAATGCTTTTATTTTGTTGTAGTGGTGTTTATGTGTCTCTGTGTATTTCTCCTCTCTTGCCTTTTCTGATCTGAGATTATATATTCCCTGTGTTCTTTTGGGATGGGGTAACTGCTTTAGGTTTGTTGATATTTTTTTACATTATTATTTGTTTTTATCATGGAATGCCTTATTGTCTCCATCTATTGTGATTGAATGTTTTGCTGAGTATTTTAATCTGGGCTGCCATCTGTGGTCTCTTAAAATTTGTATGTAGAATGTCATCCCAGTCCTTTGCAGCTTTTAGAGTCTCCACTGAGAAATCCATTGTTATTCTAATAGGTTTTCCTTTTATATGTTAGTTTGTCTTTCCCCTTTCAGTTTTTAATATTCCTTCTTTGTTCAGTATATTTAATGTTTACTGTTTCTTCCTCAGACATTTAGGATATCAGTAGATACTCCATATTTTGTTAAGCAAAGAAACCTCATTGTCTTCTTGGCTTGAAGTTTTTTTCTACACTCTTAATATTACTAATTCCAAATTGATTGTTTTAATTCATTTTTATCTAACATTTTAAAAGATACCATCCATTTTATGATGCTATGGTCAGTTAGTACTCCAAAATTTAAATTATTATTAGTAATTTCTGATTTTCTTTTTATAATGGCAGGTGTTATACAATATCTAGCATGTGCCCTTAGTTTGCTAAATAATTTATAAGCATTATTCCATGTGATTGTGACTACCTTTACTACACTAATACAAACAGGAAAAGTATACAGTATGGACATGATAAGCAACTAACAGAAGTTCCCACAGGTAGAAAACAGGAACAGATATTTGAATACTGTCACTTCAGATGCATTCTGTCTATCTTCCATGTTTTGTGCTTTCTGTGGACATGTTTAATTAAAAAAAAGTAACTCACTCACAGACCACAATGCAAATAATGCAATTAGACCTGATGCACCTTAAAATGGTATCCACTAAATTAATGTGAATCTAGGAGTTTTTCCTCTTAGTTTGTAGAGTGGCTGGTGCAAGCAGGTCTTGCTCTTGCCCTATCTCCACCTTTGTGATGAAATGCCCATGTCTCAATTACTCAGGGACAATGGAGACTGCTACAGGACAGAATGGAAAACTTTATTTCACTCTCATCTGCTGGTCTTATTGACACTGACATATAATTTTACTTCATTGTCTTGGTAGATGTACTTTTTTTTTCTTTGGCTGGACTTTGATTTCAAATATGGATCTTCCTTCATTCAAACATAAATAAGTCTCTCTCTTTTATCTTTTTGTCTGTCTCTAAAGGCTCGTACTTCTCACAGTTGGGTATATTTTTATAATTTTGGATTGAAACCCTGCATGTGTCAAGGAAAATGTTTAAATTTATCCAATCCAAGCATTAAATATGAAATTGATGTAACAGAGAGATTTTCTTGAAAATGAATACACTCCTATTGAAATCCATTAATTATATAGATGATAATTTTGGATTATAATGGATTGAAATCCATTAATTATATGGATTATAACTTTGCTATAATCAAGTTATTTATTTGCCTGGGGAGAGGCTTTAGTGGGTTAAAGCCCTTGTCATATAGGCCTGATGATTACATTCAGATTCCCAGGAACTACTAAAAGCTATATGTAGAAAGTAGCACAAGAATCTGGAACCCAGTACCACCTATAGGGAGACAGGAGATGGAAACATGAGAATCTCTATGAAGTTAATAGCCAGGTAACGTTGCTTGCTCAGTAGCAAAGAGACACTGTTTCAGACAAGGCAGAAAGTCAAGGACTAACAGAAAAGATTGTATTCTGAAATCTACCAGCTTCTGTACCTACACATATAAAAAAGCACATACATTAATGATATACATGCAAACACCACACATATGCACATACAAAAATCACTTTCCAGGTAGTTTGTTGTAGGTGATATTTTTCTGAAAATAGTATGCAAAAGAAGATATAAATCCAGTAATAGATGTTTACTCAATTTATCCCCACCCTCAGGAGGGAACTAATGACTGAATCCAGAGCCATCAACTTTGTAGGCAAGCACTCTACCAGTGAGTTCAATGACTTAAAACTCTACCCAACTTCTAATTAATTATTAAAATAAAGCTGTAGTCATGATTTTTCTCAAGTAATTTAAAATTTGACAAGAATAACTACCTTTTTCTTTTGTAGTGCTAAGAATGGAAGTCATAGACTTGCTCGTGTCAGGTCTTATTAAGCAACCCTTAACTGCATCCACAGCCCCATTTCTTCACTGTAAAGATTCCTTCATCCTATGTTTGACATCTCCCTTCATGTAGTTGTTTCATTTACATTATATGTCTAGAGAACACAGATGGTATAAATATTTTTCTAGTCTTAAAACACAAATGAATATGTCTTTGGCAGGTGTTTCATAAAAAAAAAAAAAAGCCCAGCTGTGAAAATGTATTAATTTAGAATGGAATGCAGTGCTTTTCTATTTTTTTCTCTTTCTTTTCTAGAGATCGATACGTTTAGTATAACTACATTGTCAAAAACTGTGTCATAAGATCTTTCAAATAAAGTGACCATTTGATGTTTATTTGATTTTCTTAAACATTTTGGCATCAAGTTAATAATACTTTGTATAAATATCAGAATTATACATAGACTGTATCTTTTAGTTAATGCTAGTGCACAATTATCTTATGATACAATATATAGTGGGTGAGGATTTCTCCAATTATATGGATAATCTGTTGGAGCCCACTAGGTTTCCTAGTGGCTATACCCAGCAGGACTGCATAACAGGATGATTGGATCATGAGCCTGGCTACCAGATGTTTGTAAGGGTCTACAATTGACTGTACCTAGCTAGGGGGAGGTCCTTTGCCCCTCCCCTTAGCATTGTTATCAACAGCCCTTTGTAATAAAGCTCTGGCCTCATGGATTAGCAACCAGGCCCTCTCGAGTCTATCCTGTATTTTCTATCTGTTTCTGTCCCCTCTATCC
The DNA here is from genome assembly GCF_004664715.2 of Peromyscus leucopus. Classification (NCBI taxonomy): domain Eukaryota; kingdom Metazoa; phylum Chordata; class Mammalia; order Rodentia; family Cricetidae; genus Peromyscus; species Peromyscus leucopus. The sequence continues at coordinate 13,334,160 of NC_051081.1, forward strand.
TTCTAACTAATATTTCCTGCTGCTCCTACTCAAGGGTACTCTGGGGGGATGTGGGGGTGAGGGATGGCCCCCCACAGATGGTGCCTGAACAGAGATTAAGAAAAATTATATATATATGTATGTATATGTATATATATATGTATGTATATGTATATGTATGTATGTATATTTATCCAGAGTACTTTGCAAAAGTGGGAATGAGGCTTTGCCAGTTAAAGAAACAGGATTGGTCCAGTTTTGTAGTGGAAAAAAAAAAGTTAAATGGGAGAGGGGGTTATATTCTCAAGAGAAAAAGAAAACGTGGACTGGAAGGCTCTCCAAGTATAAGACTGCAGCATAGAATCTTCTCTATCAAAATTTCTCTATTTTTAGCTCTCTCTTAATTTCTATCTATAAAAAATAAGGAAAGTAGAGTGCAATAATTTAGTGCAGGAAGAAATTTAGAGTAAGGCAGTGTAGAAAAAATGTAGAAGAAATAGCATAAAGAAAACTTAGGATAAGAGAGGCAACTAGACAGAAAAAGCAAAGCTGGGTCTTTAGTTTTCTAACTATGGGGCTATGAATGAAACTGGGAAGAAAAAAAGCTCTTCTTTGAGCTTATTGGGCAGAAAAAAATATTCCTATGGAATATTTAGCTGGCCTGGGGTCAGCTAAAATGCTAAGAGATTTACCCTGCAGCAGATGTGGACAGATGATACAAAAATTTTCTGTTCTGTCAGCAGTGCCTGAGAAAACTTGTACAACACCTTACCCTCAGAATCATTTCCCTCCTGGCCATGAAGCCAGAAAGTTTAGAGAACAGGAGTTTTGGGAAAACTTGGTTTCTCTCTCAAACTAAAAGCTCTCTTAGAAAAACATTAATCTCTCTGTAAACAATTAAAAAGTTTTTCAGAACTTACTTTCTCAGTTTCTCTTTCTGTAAGATCAAAATTAAATTCGCCTGGAAGATATATATATTAATTTAAGATAGAAGAAATATATATATATATATTTCTTCTATCTTAAATTAATCCATTTGTATTAATCTATAAGTTGCCATGTGGCTTGTGGCTTATGGGTAATTTTACATCTTGCTTCCTCTGTGTCTGGCTTGTGACTCCTGATTCAGCCTTCCTGTTCCCAGAATTCTCTTCTCTTCTTGTCCCACCTGTTCTTCCTGCCTGGCTACTGGCCAATCAGTGTTTTATTTATTAACCAATCAGAGCAACACATTTAACATACAGAACATCTCACAGCAGATGACTACTTTAACAAAATGTTGCGTTATTCGTCCTATGAAGAAATGGAGAAATGTCTAACAAACCCAGATAGCAGCAATGCAAAAAAAAAGAAAGAATGAAAAAAAAGAAAAAAATGAAAGAAAGAAGAGAAAAGACTCAATGCAAGGTCAGTTTGGAAACCAATGAGTTTACTGTGGTTATTTGTTGGAGTACAAGCAAATAAACCACTCAGTTTCTGCTGCTATAATTAGGAGGGAGCTGTAACCCTGAGAAGTCACACCAAATCAACTGTTTACATCTTATGGAAAGTTAGGGAGATAGCAGTCCTTATAGAAAACCTCGTGAATCTAAGGACCTTTCTGAGTCCCCACAAAATAGGCTTAATGCCACAAGGGCCTCATTCACATGATCACAGCTGCTAATTCAAGACAGAGATGTTCAATTCCAGCCTGAGGAATAAGTTATACTTTGCCCAACCCTCCTTTTGTCTCTAGTTCTTTCTGATGTTACCAGAGCCAGTGAGAATGTGGCATAGTTTTAGGGTTTGCTTTTTCGCTTAGTTGTGAATACTGGATTTTGTCTTAGTTTCTTTATCCATTTTGATAAAATACCATGACAAAAGCAATTTAAGGGAGAAAGTGTTTACTCTGGCACATTAAGGTACAACTCACCCTAGCAGGAGAATCAAGGCAGCAAGAGATTGAAACAGATGGTCACATTTCAACCACAGTCTATGAGCAGAGAACAACGAATATAAGAACTGTTCAACTCTTGTTATCCATTCACACAATCTATGATTCCATTCTCAAGGAATGGTCCCACTTGGAGTTAAGTTGAGTCTCCTTACATGTAGTGAAAGAATAAAGATAACTGTCTACATGAATGCTCCATTTTCAGCTGATCTAGATCCTGTCCAGTTGATGAACAACACTAATCATGACAGGTTACTGTGCCACAGCAACATTAGAGATTACAGTAATAGACAATTATTACAACAAATTTAACCAGGCATGAATCTCCACATTAACTACCATTCACTGCAGAAAGAAGTTCACTTGCAATGTAGCTGTCAATAATAGCAATATGTGGGCAAAAATACAAATGGGTAGAAGGCAATTTCATCACCACACCAGATCCATTTACGAAAATCACAACAAAGTATTGCCAACTAAGGCCCATTACCGCTATCCATTGATTTCTACCCTGGCAGTATGAGTCCACAGGTTCTCTCCTGTGGATTGGACACATAAATTCAATTGGAAAGTAGTTGTATTCAGAACTGTTTTGCCACTGTTACATTTTTGTTGCATATCATGCTTGATTTTCTCTCAGCATCATGTACAGGATTCATAGATGACTATCACTATTGGTGATAATTCTTTCTCATCAGTCTGTATATCAATTTCTGGCACAACAAATGCCAGCCAGTAAAGAAACAGCTACCTTAAGTCCAGCCTGATAACTCCATATTTTGCAATAAATCATAAAAACATGCTCTGTCCCAAATAATAAGGATGTTCTGACATGTAGTCAACAAATGTGGAAATAGACTGTATTCTGAAAGGTGTTTCTTGATCTATTATTAATAGGAACATAGCCCATATTAGACACTGGAATTGTAATTTACTAACTTCATAGCTACTGTGTGAATCTTCATACAGCCATACAGAACACACTCATTAAAAATTTTAATTGCACTTCTATGGTTTTTCCAGATGTTTCTCTAAATCTGTATGACACTCATGTGTCAGAATTGTGTAGTGAAACTATTGACAGAAGGTAGAATGATCTAAGTTATAATCTCCTTCACATTGAAAAAGTCCACCTTGATCCTGGGACTTAGTGGCTAATGAATTATTTTTAAAATATTATTAAATTTCCATCACATTTTTCTGTTAAATGAGAAATTTTGATTAGAGTGGCATAGATGAAGACTACAACCCATGTAACTCATCATAAATTATAGTTACTTAACTGGAGTCATCCATCTCCCAACACCACTCATATCTTGCTATTGAATAAAACTTTGTACTGAGTTATAACCTTTGCCCTTAAGGACTCCATTTCACCCAAATATAAATGATTACATTTTCATTTTGCAACCTCATGAAAAACTCTACATTAGTGACATGTAGGGTGTATACAAATAGAACACAAATTCTAGTACAATTCCTTCCAGGATAAAAAAATGGTAACAACACATCCTTGACAGGAATAACTGACCATCACTATGCCAGCTTAATTTTTATTCATCTGCATCATTCTAGCTCCAGTTTAACTATTGTTATCCCTGGGACTTTTCAGAATTCTCAGATATTAAGGTTAACTAGAAAAGAGAATTTATAAAAATCATATTAAATTTAAAGCTATGGAAATGTGTTTACATTTAAGAGAACAAACTCTCTTGCAAATTTTCCAAGTCCAGTTTTCAGCATTCATGCTAGGTAGCTCACAACTACTTGTAATTACAGATCAGGGGATCCAGTGCCAGTACCCTCAGTAGGCCCTTGCACTCATGTGGACATGCACATAATTCAAAAATAATAAAAATGAATCTCAAAATATAAAACCTAAAATATTGAAACTTCGTGAGCTAAATTCAGGGAATTCCCTTCAAAATGCTAGGATAGGTGTAGCTAGAGTTTTCCTGCCTTGTCCAGAGTCAGGACAAATCTCTGTCACCTGCCAGTCCCACAACCACTCAGACCCAACCAAGTAAACACAGAGACTTATATTGCTTACAAACTGTATGGCCGTGGCAGGCTTCTTGCTAACTGTTCTTATAGCTTAAATTAACCCATTTTTATAAATCTATACCTTGCCACGTGGCTGGTGGCTTACCGGCATCTTTACATGCTGTTTGTCCTGGCCGTGGCTGCAGTGTCTCTCTATCCTTCTTCCTGTTTCCCCAATTCTCCTCTCTCTTTGTCCTGCCTATACTTCCTGCCTGGTCACTGGCCATCAGTGTTTTATTTATATAGAGTGATATCACAGCACTTCCCCTTTTCTTCTTTTTTTTTTTTTTAAAAAAATGGAAGGTTTTAACTGTAACATGGTAAAATTACATATAACAAAACAATTATCGAGCAAGAATTACAGTTACAATATTAAAGAAGATGTCCTATCTATCTTATATTTGTGAGTTTAAGATTTTATATCTAAATTATCTTTTATCATAACTGAGGAAATTATAACTATCTAGTCTTTAACCACATCAAAGACCTGAAAAGGAACATAATGGTACCTGAGAAATGGTAGATGGATGCAAGCAACTTTCGGGAATCTTGCAAGAGTAGACCAAGACAGCTGGCAGCCTGGACAGTCACCTAATGTTTCTCAGCATTGTTGGTGCATTCAAATTGGCTACAGGCCTAAAGTATCTGACAGACCATTTTTAGAAGCAGGAATTCTGAAAGACCATCTTACCCTGTCTTGACAGAGTACCGTGGTCGCTTTCCTTGTGTCCCGCTTGTCCAGAAAGGACAGCATTGCATTTGTACTGTGAGCCGTCAAGGCAAGGGCAGTTCTTTGCCCAGTAGGCTATTTTGTGCCAAAAAGACAAACTTCCAAATGGAAATGTCTTAGAAGCCCAACATTCTCTCGGGATCAAATTGGTGCAGCCAGGAGCAATTGTGTCTCATATCAACAGAATTCTAAGTTATTTAAATGCCATATTCTCTAGGTCTATGAAGTGTTGAAGATTACCTATCTATCTGAAATATATCTTAGGTATACCTAGAAGACTTAACTAACATGGCTACAAATATGATTATCATAGATGACTAATTATTAATCTATTTTTAATTATCCATTACAATTTTAAATGAGTTACATAAACATAATACCTCAAACAAGAATAGAAATATATATATATATATATATATATATATATATATATATAGTATAACAAAATTAACTTCAAGTTTGTATCAATAAACTAAAATTTATACCAATGTAAACCATTTTAAACAAATTGTTCTTTAAAAGTAGGTTCATTAATCTACCCTTTTATCTTATCATCTCTATATCCTCCTATATATCTATATCATATCCCCTTTTCTTTTAAAGAAAGAGATCACATTTATAATCAACCTGTTTTAAATAAAAATATTGTTTTTTCTCTGTCCTACACCAGAGGGCTCTTCTGATTTGGGACACAAGAATCTCTTAAAAAAAATTTTAAAGCAGTATGTCTGGGTTTAGAGGGGGAGTGAGCCAATTCTACCTCTAAAGCCAGCTTGGTATATTTGGGAATTTGGGCGTAGCATCTCTTACTACTTCCTGCTGGAGGGGGGCACTGTATCTTATGGGGACGCAAAGAAAATTTTAGGCCTATGGTGTAGTCCATGAGGCTGTATTGTGTGAACCATTTGCCTTGAAACTGCTCTGGATGTTGGATCATCTGGGCCATGGTGTCATCGGAGACCTTTCAGGGGGTCTTGGCTGGTGAAACCTGATGTTTCTTAATCTGGAACAAATCCATAGCCTCTGGCTTTCTGTGGAAACAAAAGCAGAACCTCTTTTCCAAAGCAACATATCCTTAAATCCAAATTTTGAAGTCAAGGTACCTTTAAATTATACATTTTGGCATAACTCAACAACTTTTGCAATCAAATGTTTTTCTTTAGTTATGAATATCAAAGAGAACATAATCCAGATTCTCTGTGTGGTAGCCATCTTTATGTGGCTTATATTTTATCTTACCTTGAGCCTAGTGTTTTAAACTTCAGCCTTTTAAGCCTGAAACAGCACTGGCACTGTGGCTGCTGGCTCTGCCCACTTCAGCTTCCCAACATGGCAGTGGTACATTTTCTGCCAGCTCTGGGAGCCATCAACTCTCAGAAATAGTGGGTCTATGCTTCTTATCAAAGCAGGGTGTAGCCCAGAAGCCTCTTTTTTTTTTTTTTTTTTTTTTTTTTTTAAATACTAGTAAAGACTAAATCTACCACACAGCGTAATGTGCCGCTGGCAGATGCCTCATTCCTGCCATGCTGCTGGTCAAACACACAAGCCAGGAACCCGCCAGTGTTCAAACCTGAGTTTTGTGGCGTCTAGCTGCCCGTATGAGACAAGAAGCAGAAACCTGGTTTTGGCTCTGTTTAGAACTGGCTATTATATATTGTCAGGTTTAAGGTGGAAACTCGAGCCGTTGGGCGCCATTTGTTGCTAGAGTTTTCCTGCCTTGTCCACAGTCAGGACAAATCTCTGTCACCCGCCAGTCCCACAGCTGCTCAGACCCAACCAAGTAAACACAGAGACTTATATTGCTTACAAACTGTATGGCCGTGGCAGGCTTCTTGCTAACTGTTCTTATAGCTTAAATTAACCCATTTTTATAAATCTATACCTTGCCACGTGGCTGGTGGCTTACCGGCATCTTTACATGCTGTTTATCCTGGCCGTGGCTGCAGTGTCTCTCTATCCTTCTTCCTGTTTCCCCAATTCTCCTCTCTCTTTGTCCTGCCTATACTTCCTGCCTGGTCACTGGCCATCAGTGTTTTATTTATATAGAGTGATATCAGTGTTTTATTTATATAGAGTGATATCCACAGCAGAAAGGCAAGACCTTTCTAAACAAAAGTCCAATAGCACAGAATCTAGTCCTATGAATCAATAAATAGAACTGCATGAAATGAAAGGCTCTTTGCACAGCGAAAGAAAACTATGAGTAAATCGAACAGACAATCTACAGCTTCTTCTGCAACTCAGACACCAATGGCTCAGATCAGTCTGCAGATGCTTCCATCCATGTCCTTGCCACTATAGCCACCATAGCCAGAACTTGAAAGGTAAACTGAACAGATCATGCTGTGTAGGACTTTCCCTACCTTTGATACTTTCCTGCAAAATTCATTATTAGAGCTTCATATCCTTTATTAGTAGACACCAATCTGAAAAGATATCCTCTAAAGGCAAGAGACTTTTTCATGTATGTCTGATGGAGTTCATACAGTAAATAGTATTTTAATCAAGGAAATAATACTAGTATTACCTTTCTCAGTCTGACTACAATAATTACTGTCATTCTACTAAACCTTAAATTCCAAGGCTCCTACTAACACCCAATAATGCTATGCTGTGGAGACCAAGACTTCAGAAAAGTAGCCTTTGGAGATATTTCAGATTCAACCTAAGGCAAAACATGAAACAGATAATTGTTCATTTTTATTAATTTTATTATTTCCTTAAATGACTGCCTACAGTTAACTTACAACATTTTATAAACAGCATCTGAAGTTCTGAATTGTATATTTTTTTTTAACACAGAGACAAAGATGAATTTAGAAGCAGTCATGTTCCTAATTATCTCTTTATAATTGAGTCATATTGAATTAATTTATATGAAAAAGGACAGAATCAACTGAAATCTTCATAGAAGTTCCTAAGAAATATCAAAGAAGTAAGTTGCAGGCAGCAAAGCTTTGCTGTTATGCCCCATAGACAACTCCATTAGTAAAGATGCCTAGGCTCGTATAATGGTCTAATGATATCACATTCCTGAGAAGAAACCAACTCTCCCTGTCTTAGCTCTATAAATCAGTAAAAGCCTGGTCATTCTGCATAAGAGAGATGTTTAATAAAGACCAGGAAAACCATCAAAGAGCTCAATCCTTCTCTCACTGTGAAACCTGTGAATTATATACAATGAATGGTAAGTGAAGTGTTAGTTCAATGATTAAGCTGAAATGAATACCATAAAGATTACCTTCCTCCCACATACAACTGAATTTCCAAAAATTACATATGTTACAGAATATAATTTAATTTGATCAAACATTTTTAATGTTTTATAGTTACAAAAAAGCAAGCAACAGAAATAGCACTAATTATTTTTAGAACTGCAGAATTCAATCTTGAAATAATGACTTCTAATTAGTATACTACAGGTGAATATTCAGCACAGATGAATGTAAACTAAAAATATTTGTAAACATTTAGTTATAGTTTTGCCTCACTTGGTTGGGAAAATTGGAAATATAAATGCAAGAAAATGTATAGAATTTTTGTTCTCAGTAGACAAAAGATTTACAGAAAAATAAAATGAAACTATGTAAGTCATTTATAAGTAGAGTTATTCAGATATAGTTCGTTTTTCTTATTCCATGTAAGTAAGAAAAATGGGAAATAATATCACAACTAAATATTGAACCTTTATTAAATTCTGTAAAATGCAAATTAAAGCAACATTTCTTAGAATCTATTTCAGCATTCTAGTGCAGAAGAATCTGGTATTCAGCCTCACCCTACATGTGCACAAGAGAGTGTATCTACAAGGAAAAACAACTCAACTTCATAAATTAGCCATTGGACAACCAAGTAGTACTTTTTTAAACTGTCATTTTAATGACTGCAGGAATATTTTACATGCAAATACAGATAGCTTAAAAATATCAATGTGAGAAAATGACAAGTTACTAAATATATAAGGTATACTTCATGTTTTGGTATAGTTGTATATGTCTATGTATATGTCTACATGTATATGCATTACAGTAACATATACACATACACACATACATACACAGTCAGATATACAGACACATACACACACACACACACACACACACACACACACACACACACTATGAACTATAAAAAAATGAAAGACTGATTGCTCACATTTCCTGGACTAGATGTGTCCAACTCTCTTGACCAGCCAATGAAATTTTATATAATTTATGCTATCATCTTTTTAAATGTTTATTTGTCTCAGCCAAATTTAACTTGAGGGATATGCAAATATTCAATAAATGTGGAAGGAGAATAACAGAAAGAAATCAGAGAAGTCAAGAATTATTTAAAACCAATCTGGAGTTCATTTTACAATGTTTGTTTTCAGTCATAAGCAATCAAAAATGTTGCACTTAAAAATACATAATGTTTTGGCAAGTTGTCTATAGCAAGGACTTTTATAATAAAATAAAAGCTGCCAAATAAATAAGAACCTACAGAAAATAAGGGATGATGAATAAAACCTGAACCAAAAGGAAAGAATCACGATTTCATGCTGACATATTATGGAGAAAACCTCTATCAAAAACAAATAATTTCCCTTAATTTGGTATCTCAGCATATGTTACAGGATTGCTTGGAATTCATGATTTTTTTTGGCTTCAGCCCTACAAATCTGGAAGTTCTGGTGTACATCACAATACCTGGCTAAAAGTGGTTTTCTGCAGTGATGATTTTCTATATTGCAATATAGGTGACAAATGTTGCCGGGCTTAAGGAAAAAGGATCATATAGAAAATCTCAAAAAGGAAAAAACATGTGCAATATGTAATCCTACATATGCCAACAAAATGTTTATCAAGACAAATGTATGCTTAGGCTAACCAATACTTTAAAAAAGGGAAATTTTATTACAAATAAATATTTCAGTTTGGAAATACATTAAAATTATAATACTTGGTGCTTTGAATACGAATGGTCCCTATAGGATCATATATTTGAATGCTTGTTTCTTAGTTGGGGAACTGTTTAGGAAGGATTAATAGAGGCTGTGTCACTGGCTTTAAGGTTTCAAAAGCTCACACCACACCCATTCTCGGGCTCTCCCTAACCTCTATTCTGTGGATCATAGCAATAGAATAGGGATTGAGATAAGACATATCCTTCTATTCCTAGTTTCTTTGGGACTTTCAGCATGAAGAAATGCAGAATTTCACCAAAGATTTTTTTCTTAACCATTCAATGATAATTGTTGTCCTTAATTATATTGATGTGATATGTGAAGTTTATTGATTTGTATATATTTAGCTCCTTTTACATCATTGGCATGCAAACGACTTATCTATCAAATTGTTTAATTCAATTTTTAAACATTTTGTTAAGGATTTTTGTGTTGTATTTCTCTAGGGAGTTTTTATTTATTTATTTATTTTATCAAATTTTGAGACAAGGTTTCACTATGTAGCCCTGGGTGAACTGGAAGTCACTATTTAAAGCAGACATGTCTAGTAAATTTGGCAGCTTACCTCCCTCTACCTTCTTAGTGTTGGGATTATGTGAGTGTGTCACAACATCCAGCTGACTTTCTTTTTTCATTGTGTTTTGTTGAGCTTTGGTGTCAGAGTAGTGCTGGCTTTATAAACTGAATTTTGAAACATTTATTCCCATTGATTTTTGTGAATAATTTGAGAATTCTTATTGCTTATTTATTAAGGGTCTAATAGATTTTAACAATAAATCTTTTTGACCCTAGGGTGATTTTTATTAGTATATATATATATATATATATATATATATATATATATATATATATATATATACATACACACATATGGCTTAAAGTTTGTTGGTTACTATTATTATTGTTATGTTTAGTTTTTTTATATCACTTTGGTTCATTTGGGTGTATCATATATTACTAAGGAATTATCAATATCTCCCAGATAATTTTATGTATTAGAATATAAATATTCAAAGTACTTACTGAATGACCTTCCCCATAGATTTGAATATTTGTTTTAATAATCATAATTTTTATTTATAATTTTATTAATTTTGATATTCTTGTGTTCCTTTTAGTTACTTTGGTTACTTTTTTGTGTATTTCATTTTTAAAGGAACAACTCTTCGTTGTTTCATTTACTTTTTATATTGCTCATCTTATTTCTATTTTATTAATTTCTTCTCTTTGTACTTGTTTTCTTTTACTAATTTTGAGATTGGTTTGCACTTGTTCACTTAAGATCTTTTTTTGTTATTTGTTTATAATCTCTCTCTCTCTGCATCCTTCTTTGTCTCTCTGTATCTCTCTGTGTGTATGTTTACCACTTCCTTCTCTACCCATAAGTGTGCATGTATATAAATGTGTGAGTGTATTTATGTAAGTTTGTTGGTATAGCTGTATGTGAGTATGAGTGTATGTATAAGTGTGAGTGTGTGTGAGAGTGTGTATATGTACATGTGTGAGTATAAGTGTGTGTGTACATGCTTTAGGAGTAAAATAAAAGACCAACAATCATGACAATAACTCAACTACCAGGCAATCTCTGATATCCACTATAGACCTTGTAGCTACAAACTTTATTCTTATAATTCTCTTCAAAGAGTCTAGGTTTGTGACTTAGTAACTCATAGACTTGATTCAGAATCATGTAGAAGTGAGTTTGAATCCCTAGTCCATGTATATAAAGCTGAATATGGCTACATACCTGTACCTCAAAGCTGTGTGGGATTGGAGATGAGATGACCAGGGCCTGCTTCCTTCAAGTCTAGTTGGAAGACAATGATTTCTATGTTCAGTGAGTGACTGTCTCAAGGAAAGGTGGCTGAGAGAAATAGAGGAACATTCAATGTCCTACTAAGGTCATGTTTTTTGCACAGGAATAAGCACCCACATACTCATACTCACACAGATGTAAAAACAAAAATCCCCTTAAGTACAAAAAAAATAATAAAGTCAAATTTGTCTCCACTGTCTCCTACAGATTATAGTAAATTCTACTTCTGTCTTCATTTGGTTTTAGGAACATTTTTTAAATCCCTTCCTCATTTTATTTCTTCAATGACTTTGTTATTATTCTACAGTGTATTCTATTGTACTCTTCATTCTCCATGTCTTTGTTTGATTTAGATATTAACTAATTTTGTTTAGGATATTTCTTCCTATTAATTTCTGGGTTATTGATCTGATAATACATGGTAAATTATTTCAGCCTTGGCATTTATCTTGGAATGCTGTCTTAGTAAGGGTTACTATTGTTGTGATGAAACACCATGATCTAAAGCAACTTGTGGGAAGTAAGAGGTTCTGATTTGTTTTTTTCTCTCAAAATTCCATATAACAGTTCATCCTCTAAAACAGTGAGGGCAGGAACTCAAGCAGTCTGGAAGCTGGAGGCAGTTGTAGAGATCATGGAGGTGTGCTTACTAGCTTACTCAGCATGTTTCCTTATAGAAGCAAGGACCAGCAGCCCAAGATGGTCCCACCCACAATGGTCTGGACCCTCCTACATTAATCACAAATTAAGAAAATGGCCCACAGTCTTGCTTACAGTCCCATCTTATGTAGGCATTTTTCTTATTGAGTTTCTCTCCTCTCAGATTACTTTAGCTTGTGTCAAGCTTACATAAAACTATCTAGCACAATGAACCCCTTGTCAGTTTGACAGATAAATATATCGCTGTAAAGTCAAACCTTTCCTTTCCTTGTTTTTAATCACCAAGATCACACATCAATATAAAAATCACAATATAAAACATTGTACAAACTTAAAAGCCCACAGTCTCACAAATTCAAACACTTTGAAAATTAATAGACCCAGTAGGGCATTTGCTTCCCTTTGAAACTTCATAAGCCAGGCCTGCACTGTCTACACTACTTCTCAACATTCTTATCTTCCAAGCTACTACAGAACAGTTCACTGAACTCTCAACACTCTATGACCTTTCTAGCTCAAAGTTTCACATTTTTCCCATAGTCCTCCCCAAAACAACATGCTCAGATCTGTCCCAGCAATGCTCCACTATCATGGTAGCAACGTGTGTCCTCATTAGGGTTACTATTGCTGTGATGAAACCACATGAAAAAAATTCCTTGGGGACTGGGAGAAGAGATTTTTTTTTTTCACTCGCAGTTACATGTAACAGTTCATCATCAAAAGTAGTGAGGGCAAGACCTCAAGCAGGGCAGGAAGCTAGAGGCAGGAGCTGATACAAATATCATGGAGGGTGCTTGCTAGCTTACTCATCCTGCTTTCTTATAGAACCTAAGACCATCAGGTCAGGGGCGATCCCACCCACAATGGTCTGGACCTTCCTACATCAATCAGAAATTAAGACATCCTATGGGCTTCTCTACAACCTAATCCTAAGGAGGCATATTCTTAATTGAGGTTCCCTCCTTTAAAATGACTTTAGCTTCTGTCAAGTTGACATAAAACTTGCCAACACACATGTCTTATTCATTCCATAAATCATGTTAGACTTCATTGAAAGCTCCATGTTGTTTAGAATAATAATGTCAGACATATGAGACCACATCTCCAGTCTCAGAAGTTGGAAGGCAGAAGCATATTTTGAGATCATTCCAGTCTACACAGTAAGTTCCAGGGCTACACAGGGAGTCTATATCTCGAGAGAGAGAGAGACAGAGATAGAGACAAAGACAGAGACACAGAAAGAGACACAAAGAGACAGAGATACAGAGAGACACAAATACAGACAGACAGAGAGAAGAGAAGAAAACAAAAATATATAGAATGTAGATATTGGTGGACTCTTCAGTAGATATCTGTTAAGTCCCATTTGAGATATGATATAATATAACTTTAGTGTTTCTTTGTTGATATTCTTTGTCCATGTGGCCTGCTGCCTTGGGACAACTTAAGTGGCCTTAACTTAGGGCCACACATACAATCCAATGCTCATTCACCTATTATGGAAAGTGAACCAAACTCGGTAGATCCACAGATTGGGGCCCAATAAGATCTGCTAGCCAAAGAGCAGTGGTACTGTAACAAGCATTCATACATTCATTCACTATCCATTCAGAAGATACACATCCCATTTTAAATTTTTCATATGTGTATTTCTTCAGAGGTCAAGATACCTTTTCCTTGGAGACTGGTGCCACCTCAGAATACCATTGATGCTTTGTACAGGTTTTCCCCAGGGGTAATCAACCCCACATGAGCTCTTCCAGCCTATCTCTCCTGGGGCCTCATCCTCTTCCACCCAGAGACTCAAGTCCTTGGTCTCTGGAAGGAAACTGCCCCCTCCCTTGGAATTTCATCAAAATCAATAGTTCTAGAGACCTTCAATGGGGTGATAGATCCTAGTTCAGCAGCCTTTCTAAACCAACTGAGAACTTGGTGAAAGAGATCTCTCTGGGGCCTCCAGAAATTATTCCGGGAATATTCCTTAAATAAACACTGTAACACCAATGGAAGAAAGCAGATGTCTCCAGAGGACACAAAGCCAAGATAGCTCCTGAATGGGTTGAATCGGGGCCCACCTTGTATTCTCACTTTATACTCTAAAACTACAAGGTGAGGTGGGCAAGAAAGCAAGATTTTATGATGCTTCCATGGCATTAGGCAGTTTTTTAAAGGAAACATTTCATAATTTTCAGCTATTTTTCCAGATCATTCTGTTTCAAGTAGCAAGTGAAGTCATGCTTTGAAAATACTCAGTACAAGCTGTGCTTTAGGTGGACTACTCAATAAATCAGTTTCTAATAAATTGTGGGTTTTTAAATCTTGTTTTACTTAAAACAAATAAAAATTATCAAATATCTGAGAGGGCTTCCATTAAGTTGTCTTTGTGAAATCTATGGCATTAATGTAGACATAATTTAGGATATAACTAATCACCACTTTATGACATTTTTTTCTGCTCATTAGAGAGAAGCCAGATTAAATAACACATACAAACAAAAACAGTGACAACTAGAGAAAACATGGTGTTCTAATAATATCCATCCAGTGCTGGGTGCTACCTTAATTTCATATTCTTCAAATTCTGAAATTTGTGAGAAAATAAAGCATTTGATCATTATATTAAATGTGTGTTCCAGAAAGTATGGATAAATCAATAATAATGCTATGAAAATTTTCTAGGTCAAGACAACTACAAAGACACTTAACGTATTATTATTATTTGAAATCTATTTTGGAAAATATTTTCTTCAAAAATAAGTTATTTTTGAAAATGGTTGTTTTAAAACTGATTCTAGTATATAATTCTTATATAAACTGAAAAAATATAATTTAGAAGTCTCTCCGATCTTTATAAAAGAACTGAAGATAAATGATAAAGAATTGAGAATGCCCAGAAAGGAAAACCAAATTAGATAATCTGAATCCACCCCTATTCCAAATAGATGTTTTGCCAACAATCTTTTAGGTGATTCATAGTAACCTGATAAGGAAATGTGATTACAGTTTTCATCAGGATAGCCTTGCTCACAAAGTCTACATCACTGATGTGTAAAAAGTTCATTAGTACAAGGTAGGTGATGCTCTCAGAAATCCCTTCTCAGATAGGAACAATTATATGCATATGACTAGCTTCCTGTCCAACTTGCTGATGAAGAAGCATCAGTACCCAGCCAAAGGTTATTATCAGGATGCCAACACCGCCAGGTATTTTTCTTTCCCTTTCCTAAAATAGCCTTTACTTTAATATTTGTATTGCTTGTTGAGTTTCTTTTGGTTATTTTGGAATAATTGTGAAAAATTCTTAGTAGTGCCAGATAAACTGTGTTTAAATGACAAGTTTTAGCTTTCTAATTTAAACAATATTCATATTTTTAAATGTCATGTTTTCTTTAAGTTTTTCTGTCTTTTAAAAATGTTCTTATCCATTTAATCTTTTCCTCTTCTATCTGCAATTCATTCCTTTCCTTTTATTTTGTCTTTTCTCACTGACATCTATGAGCCTGGCATGAATCTATCTAATACAGTGCAAAACTGAGATTTAGATAACAACACAAATGTCAGGAATTAAGCTCATAAAGTACAGAGAAAAAACTATTTTAGAAAACAACTTCATATTATAATATCTGATACAGTTGTTCTAGTTGGGAAAATTTGTCATATCTTTACTGTTTACAAAGAAAAATACATAATATTATTATTTAGCAATGTTTTTTCTGAATCCAAGAAAAAGTTAATATAAAATATATATTTTTTTTTCTGAGTATGTGGTTTGAGCTTTGGATGATTATCTCACATTGGGAATCAAAGTAGAAGAAATGATAAGAACAATGATTTATTCCTCATACATCATATACTACCTGGATAAGCAGACAAACAAATATGAACATTGTGACCTTTTACCTGGGAAAATTAAATTGAGGCTGAAAATTGAAGGAAGGGACATTCCAACTAGTGAGAAGAGTAGCAGAACACACACTGTAAAGAAGAAATGTGGAATGGTAAAGACCATTGGCAACACAGTGTGCTGGCAGAAAGCCACTGTGACTGCATTGCATGCACAGGGAGTCTGGGTTGAAATAGTGGATATGGACTTGATCAGCCAGTGCTTTACATTATATGTCAGAAAAAGTCTTGACTTAATTGCGATTGCCTAGTTAAGTTATCATGGTTTTAATTGTGTTTATATGTTTTAAGTAATCTTGTAGCCATTTATTTTTTTTATTAAACCCACTTCTCCTTCCAATTTCTCTTCTATCTCTCCCACTATTTTTCCCTTTTAAATCAATGTATTCATGGTTTAAATCCACAGTGTTCACTTAGTATTGCCTGTATGTGTATTGTTATAGGAACATCTACTTTAGCAAGAGTAGCTCATGGTCAGATTATCCTTTACTCATCAGCCATCTTTTACCAATAACTCCTCATCTATTGGTAGAAATCCTCCACCCATGCTGGGATGTACTGACTTGATCTTGTGCATGTCTTGGAATGCAGTCCCAGAAGTTGGAAGTTTTGTGTTCAAAAATATGTCATGTCTGGCAAATCCTGTTTTTCTGCAGATATCCAGCAAACTTCTGCTCATACATTCTTTCTACCTCCTACTCAGCAATGATTGTTGGCCTATGGGAAAGGGGGCATGATATCAATGTCCCACTTAAAGCAGAACTCTCCATATTCTCTTATTTACTCTATGTTGACTAGTTGATTGTTTGTATGTATCTATTGTGGAAAAGAAACATCTATGATGAAGGTTGAACAAATGCACCAATCTGCAGTATCAAGATAAATCTTAAGGGTAAATTAAATGCTATGTCCATTTAGCAGAATACCTGTATTGTATTCTTATGTGCCACTTTGAAGCATATCTCACCAACCTAGTCATTATTTTAGCTCTCAGTGTTCACAGCTGGGTGAGACTGGTGATTACTTTATCCTCCAGTGGCATGAATAGTACCTTCTAGCATGATGGAATCTAGTCAGTAAAGATGAAGCTTCCAGGTCTACATGAGTTGATTTGTCTACTTCGTATGACTCATGGTTGTTATGTCTTCAGCAGTGGGGCTTTTTTTTATCAAGTTATGGAGAAAAACCAAGAGCAATAGTAATATCCTGAAATGTTTGGATTTATATCTGTGGAATCCTCTAGCTAACAACTTTAAAAGAGATAACCAATACCTGGCCATGTCACTGTTATTTGATAGTCTATCTGGAAGTCATTATTCCTTCACACACGTTAAGTTCATTAGTTCATTTAAATACTAGTTACCTCTCACAATTCACTACCCTCAACCTTACTATCCCATCCTCCACAATTTAACACATTTTTTCAATTATTATACTGTTCTTCATAACAACTATATTCTTACTTCCCTTGAAATCTCCCAATAGCTCTTCACTAGTGTGTGACTGCAATAGCTGATGGGGGAATGTCTTTCTGTACACTGTGAATGTGTTGTTCTTATTGGTTGATAAATAAAGCCATTTGGCCTATGGCAAGGCAGCTTAGAGGCAGGAGGGAAATTCAAAGAGAAAGACAGGAAGAAGGCAGGGAGAGATGCCAGCGAGCCACCCAAACAGCAACAGGTAATAGGACCCAGGTAAAGCCATGGAACATGTGACGATACATAGATTAATAGTTATAGGCTAATTTAATATATAAGAGCTAGCTAGCAGAAAGCTTGAGCCATGGCCATGCAGTCATAATTAATATAAGCCTCTGTGTGTTTACTTGGGGGATATGAGTGTGACAGATTTGTCCCAACCACCAGCAGGCTGGGACACAGGAAATCTTCCTACTACAAGTAGCTACTCAAAAACACATGGATCTAAAAATTAAAATCTAGCATGCCCATGTGGTTGCTCTTTTGGAGATTGAGCAAAGCAGAGTCAGAGAAGGAAAGGACTAGTTTTCATGATAGTTGGCTTGTACTTTGCTTGCAGGGAGATAGTAGGCACCAAATGGATTTGGGACATATTTTATAATTGTCTAGAAAACAAATATGGCTGGTTGTAAGGCACAAGGGAATAGCTAACAATGAAGCAGGCACGTGGACCTGAGTCTTAATTAAAAATGACGCTGTTCCTTTCATTCAGAATGAACTCCATGGAGGAATGAACTAGGGAGGAGATATGAACAGTGGTGAGGGGAAGGGTAGTAAGAGAATCAGGCTTATAGACACCGTGAGAAACAGTCATATCTACATTGATCTTGGAGGGGACAATACAGTTTTTGATTTTGAACATAGTATAGGTCAGAAATCCAGATAAATGTATATAATGATTGGTATGAACTGTCATTTAGCAGTATAACACTTACAAGTTAGAGAATTTTGAAACACAAAACTACAGGTGGAAAAAAATAAGAATCAAGATTTCTTAGAACCAAAGAACATTAAGTGCCAGAGGTTGTTGACTATGCTGAATTCTGACAGTTTTACAAGTAAATATTTGTCAGTGATAGCTTGGACATGTGAAATATCAGTGCAGTTCAACCTCATGAAAAGAGGTTAAAATGTGAATGAGGCTCGAAAAACCAAAAAAAAAAAAAAAAAAAATGTGAATGAGGTAAATGGGGGCACAAAAGCACACACAGAACTGTCTTTTGAGAAATTTTATTTTAAGGACTAGCAGATGACAATAATGTCAGAAATTAAAGGTCTTGCTATTTCCTAAAGTAACTTGAAATATTTAAGCCATTGGGAATATAAATAAAGTGATATTCAAATTTTTCTCCCTTAGTACTTTAAATTAACTTTTAATTAAGGAGCTAGTGTCCCAAATTAGTATTGTATTACACACAATAAACACAATCTTATTTAAACACAGATTTTGATGATTTGTAAAAACAATCTATTTTCATCAATGATACAATGATATATGCATATATATGTGATATATATGTCTATGTATGCTGAAATCAGAACCACCCTAAAGTTTCCTTATGACCTGCTGAAATGAATCTGTTTCCATAATGTCTAGCTTCAGAGGACCACTAATCTGAATTTATTACTATATTTTTCAGAAAAAAAATGAAACCAATGCTATCAAGTCATTTATATGTAGTTTCTTTCATTGGTGTAATGATTTCGAGATTTATCCATGAAACAGCATTGTCTTCTTATTTTACATTGCTAGAACTAAGGCACTGGTTGGGCATTCCCAAACCTGTTCACATTATGCATGTGGGTTTACTATATTTTAGAAAGCTTTCTTAAACATGAAGTCTCTGTGGGACTTTTTCATCATACTTTACTTTACCATTTGTACTGAAATGCCTGCATTCTACTCAAGATTTGGTATATAATATGTATTCTATTACCTTTAGTTAAAATATTTATTGTTGGGCTGGAGAGATGGCTCAGAGGTTAAGAGTACTGGCTGCTCTTCCAGAGGTCCTGAGTTCAATTCCCAGCAACCACATGCTGGCTCACAATCATCTGTAATAAGAGCTGGTACCCTCTTCTGGCATATAGGGATACCTACAGGCAGAACACTGTATACATAATAAATAAAAATAAATCTTTAAAAATATTTATTGTCTGAATTTTATTCTACATTTATTTCTTGAATTTTGTGAAAATATGAGGTTTTCAAATAGTATAGTCTAATCATGGTTTTCTCTCCTTCTTCTCCTAGATCTTCCCTACCCCCCAACTCATTCAATTCCATACCTTCTTTTTCTCTTTCACTAAGATAAAAAACAGCCCAATTAAAAAAAAAGAACAAAACAGAGGAAACAGCTGAAGAAGAAAAAACATGAGAAACATATATACATACAGACACACACACAAAACCCATAAAACCACAAAATCAGAAAGCATGATAAATAAGCAAGACAAGAAAGGTAAAATACCATTAATATACAAAATATCTCTAAAAATGCCATTGAGTTTGTGTTGTATTGGCAATCCACTGCTGTCTGTGGGGCCTCCCCTAAGTGTGTTTTGTATACCTAGTGAGATTCCCTTAGTGAAAACTAATTTTTCATTTACAAGATATTGTCAACTGAAGATAGCTTCAGGACCGGGGATTGGAACTTGGGTCCACTTCTGCTTTCAGCACCAGTACTTCATCTGGCTTGGACCTGTGTAGGCTCTGTGCATGTTACCACAATTCTTTGAGACTTCATGTGTGTCAGTTCTGTTGTGTCTAGAAAGCCTTGTTTACTTGATGTATTTCATGCCCATTGTCTTATAATCTTTATACTTTCTCTTCTTGAAAATTCCCTGAGCAGCAAGGGAAGGGATTCCAGGAAGCATCCCATTTAGTATAAAATGTTCCAAGATTTCTTACTCTATGCATTTTGTCCAGCCATGGGAATCTGTATTTATTCCCATCTGCTGCAGGACAAATCATCTATGATGATGAACAAGCAAGATACTGATCTATGAGTATAGCAGATTTTCATTAGGAATTGTTTTATTACTATGTTCCTTTAGTAGAAAAATAGTATTTAGTTTCCCTCTCTGTCAATGATCTTCCTAGTCTCAGGCTCTTGGCTTCCAGGACAGTATTGGAGGGGTCTATCTCATAGATAGGTTAATATCTATACTTTGCTCCACTATTACATTAGCATTTCTTGCATTCCAGTCCTCATTATAAATTGGAGGGTCTGTAGCTGGGTTGGTGTTTGCCTTTCTCTTTTGGTAGTGTGCTGAGTATCTTCCAGTATCATAAGGACTAGTGGTGAAGCTCTAGTTAAATACCAGTTTGACTTCTTTGTGGTCAAGAAGACATATAAATATATTCATCTAGAGGGCCTTCCCACCAGTTTATACAACTACCAATGGACTTAGCAATAGTCTGAGTTTTTTAGGGGTATCATGGGGCCCATTTGTCCAACAACCAAATTAGATGTATCCCATTACCAGAAATGGAGGATTCAATAGGTGACAAGAGAGATACATGTGGGGCTTTGTCTCCCCCACTATTTGATGATTCCACCTAGACTGCTTTATATGTATATATTTTAAGATTAATCTACTGTAGTAAGTTTCCATATGATCCCTCAAATAGTTCTTAGCTGTCCTTCCTCATAATCTTCCCTTTATACCCCTCTTTCATCTCCTTCTCCATTTATTCTCTGTTACAGGACTCCCAAACTCTCTATTGCTATATATTCTATTTCCTATTCCTGGGGAAGTCGCCAGCCCTTCTCCCTTACTCTGTACCTAACCTCTGTCATTACATTATTTGCAACTGAAGGCTTAAAAGCTAAAGTCTACATATAAGAGAATACATACAATATTTGTAGTTTTGTCTGTTACCTCACTTGGGATGATTTTTTCTAGCTTGAACCAATTATCTGTTAATTCCATGATTTTTTTTTTTTGCCAGCTTAGTTATATTCCATTGTGGAAATGTACCACATTTTTTTATCCACTTATTTATTGATGTACAACTCAGCTGTTTCCAATTGCTGGCCATTATGAATTGAGAAGCAAAGAACATGATTGAGCCAATGTTTCTGTAGCAAGAAGTGAAGTACATTGGGGTATATCCCCAGGAGTAATATAGGCTAAATCTTATAGTTTTATTCCGATGTCCCTGAGGAGCTGCCACACTAATTTCCATAATGGCACTCCCACTTGTTCAATGGATAGGTATTTCCCCTTACCTCATCCTCAGGTGCATGTGGGGACTTTTTTTTTTATTGTTCTTGACTATTCTGATGGGTGTAAGATGAAATCTCAGAGTAGTTTTGATTTGCATTTCCCTGATGACTATGGATAGATATTTAACATTTCTTGTCTCAACTATTTGTGCTTTGTTTGTGTTTCTGTTTTTTGAGAATTCTCTATTTAGTTATGTACCTCATTTGTAAGTGGGTTATTTGTTATCTTGATGTCCAAGATTTTTTTTAGTTCTTTATAAATTTTAGATATTAGCCCTCTATTGAATGTACAATTGGTAATAATGTTTTCCCAATCTGTGGACTGAATGATTTGCCTGAATGATGGTGTTGCTAGCAATACAGAAGCATTTTAGTTTCAGAAGTTTCTATTTATTAATTATTGTTTCTGATTTTTGGTGCCTTGCTATTAGTGTCCAGATGAGAATCTGTTTTTCCATGCCAATTAGTTCAAAGCTATTTTCTACTTTCTTTTCTATTAGATTCAGTGCATTTAATCTTATGTTTTGGTCCTTGTTTCATTCAGAGTTGAGGTTTGTCCAGGGTGATAAGTATGTATCTCTTTACACTGATCTACATGCAGCTATCCAGTTGAGCAAGCACTATTTGTTAAAGATGCTATCTACTTTCTAGTGTTTATTTCTGGCTCTGGCTTCTTTATCACAAATAAGTTGTCCATAAATATGTGAACTGTGTCTGGGTCTTCACTTGGAGTCCATTGATCAATATGTATGTTTTTATGCCAACACCGTGATGTTTTTATTACTATACTCAGTAGTACAATTTGAGATCAATGATGGTGATACCTCTCGCTGTTCTTTTATAGTTCAGGATTTTTTTAAATATTCTGTTTTTAGTGTGTGTTTTCATATGAGGTTGAAAAATTGTCCTATTAATTTCTGTGAAGATTTGTGTTGCAATTGATTTTAACATATATGTTGCTTTTTATAAGGTGGCCGTTTTCACTATATAGATCCTGCAAATGAGTGAGCATGGGAGATCTTTCCATGTTATGATAATTTCTTCAATTTCTTTTCCCAATGTCTTTAATTTTTATCACACAAGTCTTTCACTTGTTTGATAGGAGTTATCACAATAAATAGTTTAAAGGCTATTGTGAAAGATATGTTTCCTTTATATCTTTCTCATTCTGTTTGTCATTTGTATATAGGAACATTTTGGAGTTTGTGTGTGTGTGTGTGTGTGTGTGTGTGTGTGTGTGTGTGTGTGTGTGTGTGTAAGTCCTGTCCTGCTACTTTGCTAAAGGTATTTATCAGCTGTAGAAGATTCCTAGTAGAATTTTTTAGGGTCATGTACATATAAAATCTGAGTATCTGCAAAAAAGGACACTTTGACTTCTTCCTTTCCAATTTGTATCACCTTGATCTCCTTCAGTTGTCTTAGTGTTCTAATTAAGATATTCAGGTCTATATTGAATAGATCTAGAGTGCACAACCTTGTCTTATGTCTGTCTTAAGTGGAAAAAATTTGAGGTTTCATTCATTAAGGTTGATGATGGATGGGTAATTACTGTAAACCACCTTTATCATATTAGGTTTGCCCCTTTTATTCATAATCTTTATAGGACTTTTTATCATGAAGGGGTTTTGGATTTGTCAAATGCCTTATGAGCACCTAGTGAGATATCTTGTAGTTATGTCTTCCATATTGTTCAGGTGCTGGAATATATTTATAGTCTCACATATGCTGAACCATTCCTGAATCTCCGAGATGAAGCCCATTTGATCATGTTGGATGATAATTTTGGTGTGTTTGTGGATTCTGTTTGCAAGTATTTTATTAAGAAAAACTGCATCCACTGGGTGGTAGTGGCGCTCACCTTTGATCCCAGCACTCGGGAGGCAGAGGCAGGTGGATCTCTGTGAGTCTGAGGCCAGCCTGGTCTACAGAGCGAGTTCTAGGACAGCCTCCAAAGCTACACAGAGAAACCCTGCCTCAAAACAAATAAAAAGAAAAAAGAAAAAGAAAAGTTGCATTGTATTCATAAAGGAAATTGTTCCGTAATTTTCTTTTACTTTTTTAAAATTTTTGCTTGGTTTCAGTATCAGGATTATTCTTTCTGTTTCCATTTTGTCTAATAATATTAGGAGTATTGACTTCATTATTCCTTGAAGATCTGGTAGAATTCTACACAGAATCCATCTGTCCTTGGGCTTTTTTGAGTTGGAGAATTTTAGTTATTGTTTCTATTTCACCACTGTTATGGATCTATTTAAATTGCTTATTTATCTTGATTTAACTTTGGTAGGTGGTATATATCAAGAAGATTATCCAATTTTTTGAAGTTTTCCTGTTTATTGGAATATAGACTTAAATTATATCCTTATGAATCTCTGGATTTCGTCAGTTTCATTGGTGGTGTCTCTAATTTTATTATCTTTGATGTTTTCTCTATCTTTCAGTTAATTTGGCTAAGAGTTTATTAATCATACTGATTTTTCTAAAAGAACAAATTCTTTGCTTCATTGATTTTTATATATATTTTTTTTTGCTTCCATTTTATTGATTTCAGCTCTGAGTTGGATTATTTCTTGCCATCTACTCCTTTAGTGTGTGTGTTATTTCATCTTTTATTTCTCGGTTTTTAACATATGCCATTAAGTTCCTACTATAATACAAACACACACACACACACACACACACACACACACACACACACACAAACAAACATTCTCTCTCTCACTTGAATTTGCCTCTTATAACTACTTTTTTTTTTGTCCCACATGTTTGAGCATGTTGTGTTTGGGGTATGTTGTATTTTCATTTGCATTCAATTCTAAAATGTCTGGAAATATGGCAGGAAGTAGAGATCCTTTATATAGGTTATAGTAAGGCAGCACATTATATGGAAATACCAAGCTGAAAAGGTTAGAAAGGGACCCTGAGTCTTTCTAACAAGAGTTGGAGTCTCCAGAGAGTGAAGTTGAAGTGGCAAGAGGGTCGCTTGTTGGCAGGTTGTTACCAGACTAACGGTGAGAATGCAGAGATCGTAGAAGACAGGAAGAATGGTGTAATTCAACCACCCAGTGTCCCTGTCAGGTATGGGAGCTGACAGAAAGGAATGGTGATGGGCTAGAAGAGGGTGCCAAAAATGTCTACAAGAAGTAAAAGTTTTTGTGCAAACTCCGGAGAAGGTCTGTAGGGCTATAGGGCAGATGCCACAAATGTTTTGTTAAAGGCCTGGCGATGAGACTCCAATTATTTTTAATTAGTGGAAAGTGCTTCATCATAATATTACAATCGATTGCTTGCCTATGATATTTTTTGCGGTTAAATAATTTTTTGCTAAATTTTTTTTTTTCTCTTTAGGGTTAAAGTAAATGATATACCAGTAATAATATAATGATCTCTGATATTTATCTTTGAAAGCTGAAAGATCTTTCAGAGCTTCTGTTATTTTAGTCTTCATAACAAAACCTCTACTGCCTATTTATCACATACTCCCATTATATTTATATTTTCATTTCTAAATTTAATTAACTCTTTATTCAGCATATGAATATATTTTTCATTAATGAATGTACAGCTATAACTTAGTCTAAATTCTGCACTAGCACCAGATAATGTATGTCTAATCTTAAACTTTATAATGTTTGTTCTGTTAAGTAACAAAATAAGGTAAATACTAGAGGAATTTTTGATGTTCATGTGTGTTTGGTGTTTTTTTTTTTTGCCATTTCTCAAGATCTTTTTCTCATTATATCTCCATATATTCAGTTTTTTAAAGTATAGATTTGTGTCTTCATGGAGAGAGTAAACACATGCTCTACCCCATCACAATTCATTCAGTTTTAAAAATTATTCCTTTCACTAACATTTTCTTTAAAAAAAATAAATGTTGCAACCTTTAAAATGACATTTATTCCAAGACTGATTGAAAAGCCATACTTATATATGTATACATATATATTTTATTTTGCTGCTGTCTACTAAAGAGTAGCATGCTAATGCTTTGCTCTTATGTTTTATAGAAACCTTTGTGAGAGGATACTATTTCTAGCACTTTATACTCTTGTACCCTTAGCCTATGATATTTGGCAACATTTACTTCCTTCAACATTTTCATTTAATATAACCGATATCACCTTTCTTTGGCAGGGAAAGCATTTTATATATTCTGTCAATTTAGTTTCTATATAAAATGTGACTTCTGAGGTTTTAGAGCAACACTTTGACAACCTGAGTTCATCTGCTGTCTGTTTTGTATCCTACTTCCATGAACAAAACCTTTTTCTGCAAAATGGAAAAATCGTAAAACATTTGACGTGCTGGTTTATATAAAATTAAACTATTCTGTTGTAACTGACAGTCAAAAAAGCAAACTTTTCAAATAATTTAATTGACTCACATAGATTCATATCTCTGATTATTATTTTCTATGTGTGAGCTTATTTACAATAGGTAATTTCAACATTTTCCTGATTTTTTCCCCTGAGATTTGAAGGCAGCCTGTTACCAAGAGCATTTAAAAAAATGTGACTACATAAATAATAGTATATTTAGAAACATTTTTATATAGTTTCATATTCTGTAGAGGTATTTCACTGTAGCAGGGATGAAGAATGGCTATTGGTTCCTGGAAGACTCCTCATATCCAGTCACATTTGCTTGTTCCTGGAAAATGGATGTTTCAGAAGTTACAAATCAGCTCCTTTGCAGCTTGATTGCAACCTTCAAATTTATTTCTCACCCCTGGAGTGTAAGTAGAAGGGTGCACACAATATTCATTTCATAGTCCTAAGAAAATACAGTTTTCCCGTGGTAGTCAGTTATGATGATACAGTACTATGTACTAACATCTAAACACATCTTCTAAAGACTTTAAAACATAAGCAAGAGAAATCACTCCCTGTCTTCTCATTGAGTAAATGAAAGCTAGAGTCATAATCAACAATATCTGGGAATGCAAAATTCTAAGATGAATTGATAACACATAATGAAAGGATAAATAGAAGTTGGTGATAACATCTCACTGACAAGTGGAAACAATGCAGTTAGATCTGTAATTAAAGTGGCTGAGGAATATCTGTCATGACAAGAGGTGAGAGGCAAAGATTACAAATGATCAAATAATAAAATCTATCACATATGCTCAGAGTATGTGTACATGCACGGGCACACATATGTATGAGTGTGTATGGGTGTGTTGTCCTTCCTTTCTCTTATTAAGATTTGAATGTGAATGGTGCAGCAATGTAGTATACATAGTAAGACAATACAAAGGAATAAACAACAAAAACAAAACAGGAATGGGGTAAGGTCTTTTGCTCATCACAGACCTAGCTCCAGTAGGGTAGTTCATATGTGCCAGGTGATTCTCTGACCACAGCCTCACCTCATGTAATCTTCACAATTCTAGGCCTAACTCCAGCCCAGCAACTCATGTTCCATGGCTTTAGTCATGGATGGTAAAATATCAGGGTGTGGAGACAACATGGAGGAATTGAGTCATTTCTTCAAGAAGAATGAGGGGTTTTAGAAGAGTATGAATAGAGCATGCAAGATCTCTAAGATGTCAAAGAACAACAAACCTGTACAGTATGCAACTAGAATAAGGACATGAATTCTGTGCTAAAGGCATTGAAAATATTTTCAGTGAAATCACAGGGGAAAAAAAAAAACCAGGAAACAATCCCTTTCACAACAGCCTCAAAAATACCTTGGAGTATTTTAAAGAAGTGAAGGACTTGTACAATGAAATTTTATAATACCTAAGAAAGATATTAAAGAAGACCCCAGAAAATGGAAAATCTTTCTACATTTCCAGATGGATAGGATTAATATTATGGAAATGGATATTCTATCAATAGCAATCTATGGATTAAAAGCAATACCAATCAAATTTCCAGTGACATTCTCCCCAATACTAGAAAAAAAAAACCTTAAAATTTATACAGAAATACAGGGACCTTGGGAAACCAAAGCAGTCCTGAGCATAAAAAAATACTACTGGACATATCACTACAACTAATTTCAAGTTGTGCTTGGGGTTATAGTAATCAAAATATTGCACTATTGGCATAAAGTATAGGCATAAATCAGTGAAATGTAACAAAGGAAACAGATAGAAGTCCATACAACTATAGCCACTAGGTTTTTTGTTTGTTTTTTGTTTTGTTATTTGTAACAAAGAAGGAAAGATGAACACTAGAGAAAAGACAATCTCTTTAGCAAATGGTAATGGAAAAACTGAATATTGACACTTATTACACTGGGCTTGGAATTTTTATCATTAACAATTGAATGAAAGACCTCAACATAAGATCCAAAACCCTGAAACTGCCTGAGGGAAAAGTAGAGTGAATATTTCAAGATATAAACTTATAGGTAAGGAATTTTTGGATAAGAAAACTCTGGTTGCCCAAGCAAAACAGGCAACAATCTACAAATGGGATCTTATAAAAGGGAAAACTTTTGCAAAAGTAAATGTGTTGCAACAGCCTACATAAGGAGAGAAAAAAATTCTGACTATGCATAAGATTATTATCTAGAAATTATAAGAAAATCTTAGAAGCAAAATATCCACTAAGCAAAAAAAAAAGCAAAAATATTTTTATAAATGGGCCATTAAAGTGATCAGAGTTGTTTAAAATGGCTAATAGATATATATTTTAATTTTTTTAAACATCCTCAGCCATCAGGGGAAAGCTAATTAAAACTACTTTGAGGTTCCATGTTATCACAGTCAAGAAAATAAGTTACAACAAATACTGGTGAGGATGTGACAAGGGGAAACACTTCTACACCTAGTGTACACTAGGACAGCTGCTATGAAAACAGAAGTGGAGGGTCCCCCGTCCCCCTCGTTTATTTATTTTATTCTTTAAAATAAAAACTTTTAATCTTCTTTCATACATTACATCCTGATTGCAGTTTCTCCTCCCTCCACTCCTCCCAGTCATTCCTCCCCACCTGCCTTCTGCCCGAGATCCACTCTTCTCTATTTCCTTTAAAAAAAATTAAAAAGGAGCTGCTCTCCCAGGGATATTCACAGAACAAGGCCTAACAAGATACAATAGGACTAGGTACAAACTCTCGTATCAAGGATAGAAGAGGTAACCCAGTAGGAAGTAAAAGGGCTCAAGCACAGGCAGAGTCAGAGACACTCCTCTCACATTGCTGGGAGTCCCCCAAGAACACCAAGTTACACATTCATAAAGTATATGCAGAGGACCCAACTCAGACCCATATAGTGTCTGTGTTTGTCACTTCAGTGTCTGTGAGTCCTTATGAGCCCAGCTTTGTTACTTCTGTGGGTCATGTTCTCATGGTGTCCTCAACCCTTCTGGCTTTCTCTTCCTCTTGTTTGGGTTTCTCCTGGCTCAGCCTAGTGTTTGGCTGTGGATGTCTGCATTTGCTATTATCAGTTGGTGGATGACTTCCCTCTGTTCTTCTGATGATATTTGGGCTAGGCATCAGATCTATGAGGATAGCAGAATATCATTAGGGCACATTTTGCAGTCAGGACAGACTGTAGGTTGAAGATTTTGTGGCTTGGTTGATGCCCCAGTCCCACTGCTGGGAGCTCTGCCTGATTGTAGAAGATGACCAGTTCAGGCTCTATATTCCTCATTGCTAGGAGACTTTGCTAAGGTCTCTGTCATAGTTTCCACTGCACTAGGTTTCTACAACATCCTCCAGATGATCCCTAGTTCCACTGAACTCTCCCAGTTAAAAAGCTAAAAATAGATCATTTTCCTCTCATCAAAAACTTTTTTTAATATAGATACACTTGCATATCCATGTTTATTGTTACTTTATTCATAACAGCCTGGAAATAGAAGCAGCCTATAGTTCCTTCTGTTGATGAATGGCTACTGTACTCATGGTACATTTATATAATGGAATTATTTAAATGTAAAGAAATTGAAATTAAAAAAAACAAATAAGTAGTTGAGCCTAGAAAAATTATAATTGAATCCCAGAAAGACAAAATAAGAAGGATTGTAGGGAAAATTGAGAAGGGGGAAAATGATGTAATCATATTTTCATTTTAAAAATAATTTAAAACTCATATATGGACATCTTTCATCTCCTGTTTTATATGGAGATCCTACCTTCAAATTCTTAGATCAGTATGTTGAAATTGGAGTGCCCCAAGGCCAAGAATCTCAAAAAGGAGTTTTGAGTTTTAGATGGAGAGGAGGGGGGAAATAAAAGCCCTCATAGGAGGACTATGCAAAACACACTGTATTAAATACATATGGGGATACTGGGGGAAGAAAGCTATTAGAAGAGATAAGTGTAGGAGACAAAGGATAAAAGAGGTTGGGGCAAGAGTCAAGGATAACTAACGATTTAAGAAAAATCTCTATGGATATATACTATAAGTCAATTGAAAAATATTTTTTTTCTTTTCCTTTTTGTTCTTTTTTTAAAGCCTCAAATGAGACACCTTGCATGATTGGGCAATGCTCATCTTAGAAGATATAGGTTAGTAAATGAAAATCTTAGTATGAAGTATGGAAAACTTTCCACATCTGCATTGTTTAGAGAAGCCTCAGAGTTCTCCAAAACATTACAGGCTAGCATCAATACTCCTGGGTATCAACCAGATGTAGATTTTTAAGACCCTCCCTATTACCAAAGTTATCACCCTTTAGGTTGCAGGACATCAATCAATCAATCTGAACATGAGTGAACAGTTTCCTACTGGATTACTTTCAGACACCTGAGAGGTGCTATGCAATCAGAGGCAGG
Source organism: Peromyscus leucopus (assembly GCF_004664715.2). Classification (NCBI taxonomy): domain Eukaryota; kingdom Metazoa; phylum Chordata; class Mammalia; order Rodentia; family Cricetidae; genus Peromyscus; species Peromyscus leucopus. The sequence continues at coordinate 13,364,621 of NC_051081.1, forward strand.
GGAAGAATATCACCATTGGTCCTACATAGTTGTGTATTTGCATAACCCATTAACTAGAATAATCATATTCCTGGCAAGAAATGCTGATGGGTACGTGGATGGTATGACTATTTGAGGCTAACCATCTGCTTTAAGATTGGGTTTCTGGCCTGCTGTACAAACAAGAAGGCGCTATGCCTATGCCACAAACCTAGTTAAAAGTCCATAACTATGGAATTCCTAAGCCCTAGGAAGCATATCTTACTGCTGTTTTACTAAGTAATAATGGTCTCACACAGTCTTCAACATATTTATCTTTAACCATTGATGACCATTGTTCTTAATATTTGTTAGAGAAGCTTCTTTTGGCAATAATGAGTGGTTATTGTAGAGACTCGTAATTTGTCAAGAGCTATTGGGTACTCTTCTCTAAGTCAACCACCTATATAATTCACTCCAAGGCTCAGCAAACCTCTGGAAGTGGAGACAGAAAGAATGTGAGAATCAGAAGATAGGGATGACTATTATAGAACAGTGTCTTCTGGATAACACATGGCTATCACATTCACAAACTAACAGTATCCTTGATTATCTCCACAGAACTGGTACAAGATTAGGTCAGTCACCATCTCTTCATGCATGCCAGAGGAGGTCATGAGGTCCCAGTCCTCTGCGAGGAACTATGAGAAGTTACTGGGTACTAGAAGAGGGGTGGTATTTTATTCAGTGGTGTACGCACTGAAGAGTTCCCTGTCTTTCATCAAACAGTCACACTCATGTTCATGCAGACAATCCTAAGTTAACTCAGTAGTTCAAAAGAAGAAAAAAGGAGAAGGGGGCTGGAGAGATGGCTCAGCAGTTAAGAGCACTGTCTGCTCTTCCAGAGGACCCGGATTCAATTCCCAGCTCTCATATAGCAGCTCACACCTGTCTGTAGCTCAAGTTCCAGGAGGCCCAAGACCCTCACACAGACACACATGGAGGCAAAACACCAATGTACACAAAATAAAAATAAATCAATTTTTAAAAAAGGAGAAAAACAAAGAGAGCAAAGTAGGAAGATGCGTGTGAGGAAGAAAAGTCTCAGAAGTAAAGTGAAAGAGTTGAGAGAGGGTTATTGGTGGTCTAGGAAGGCCAGAAATTTGGTGTATGCATCCATAAAACTGTCAAAAATTTAAAAAAAATTGATGAGTAATTCATGGAATGGAGACATTATTAAGCTTTTGACTTCTCAGTGAAGAATGAAGTTATGTAATGATAGAAGTGATTTAAATCACTCTTAGAAATGGAGAGATAAAATTAAAAGGTGGGAAAGGAAATATTTATGGTAACATGTTCATGGTCACACAGGTCTTCCTTACCAGAATGCCTGTTCAAATTGGAATCCAAACTTCTTTTCATCAGTCTTTGTGCCAAGCCATAGTGGGCATCCAGCACTCCCTTCTCCACTGATGATGACTTCTTACTTGAGAGAAATGCTTTTATTTAATTGCAGTTTCACAAACAATTTTTGTTTTGATATTATAAAAAATATTACATCCTACTTTAGTGATTTTACAAGTATTTTAGAAAGCCCACTCACTTGACCTGTAGAGTTTAAACTTGACAGTTCCTCCTTACATATTGCATTATTGGACTTTTGTTGACAAGAGATTAGAGTCTTTATACTTAGTGAATTACATTTTGAATGCATTTAATTACAAGAAAATGACTTTTAGTTCATCCCAAGGCTAAGCATGCTTGGGAAACCAGGGAAACTGATGGTGGAGGAGGAGATAAAATGCAAACTGTCACAGAGTAGCACCTTGGGAAATCAAGGAGAGATGAAATTAGAAACTGCTCAAGTCTGTGCAAGCACCATAAGTTTCTTACCCTTGATTTGAGAGGCTGCTTCCAAACTAAATTAGTGAAAATAGAATTTCCATAAGGATTTCTAAAATCAGAGAGAAAAAGCAGAAGTCATCAACATATTTCATCCTTCCTCTGCCATAGTATAGAATCTCCTACTATTAAAGGCATCTTTTATATGTTTGTTTCCTGATAAAGTATTTTATTCAGGAGTGAATAGTGATTGTAATGGTAGTTAAAAAGAGTTCCAAAATAAGTAGAATTGTATAGAACAGGAAAAGCAATTATGCTGAGAAAGTAACACAGAGCAGATGTCAGAAAACATTAATTTATGATAGAGCAATTGGAGATATCTTCATGAAGACATACTGCAGAAGAGTATGGAAGGGTGGAGAGAAATCCTATAAACCAGTAGTTGTCAACCTCCCTAATGCTGTGACCCTTTAATAAAGTTCCTCATGTTGTGGTGACCCCCAACCATAATATATTTTGTTGCTTCTTCATAACTATAATTTTGCTACTGTTATGAGTTGTAGTTGTAATGTAAATATCTGATACTCAGGATATCTGATATAGAATGCAAAGGGTTATTGACCTACTGGTTGGGAACCACTGATATAGACTGAAGTGGGTATGTTTCATTGCCTCGTGAAAGAAGAATAGGCCTATTGTATTATAAGAATGAGTTGAATTGGTTGATTAATTGAACCAATGCCTTAATCTCTGTATACATCATTGTATCAAGGTATACTAATGTTTTTAAGACATACAATCTTTGTTCTTGTGTCTGGGTATTGAGATTTAGCATGTTGCTTGCTCTACCAAGTTTTTAGCATCTCACATATAAAAACCTTGAGAGCTGGAAAATGTGGCATACACCTTAATTTCATTACTCAAGGAGTAGAAGGAGGTGGATCTTTCTCAGTTTGAGGCCAGCCTATCTTTCAGGATGAGTTCCAGGACAATGAGGGCTGTGTAAAGAGGCTACACTTATAATAAATAATTAAATAAATAAATAAGTAAATAAATATCCTTGATAAATATATGTGCCTCTTCCTAAATGTATTTTAGTGCCATAGACATTGTCATGCAGATACATTTTTATTGGTGAAATTATGGCCACTCCATGTAGTTAAAAGGAAGATTTATTTAGTGGGTAACTTACAAAAAAAAGGAGACATAGGTTGTGGGGTCTGGGGAAGGTGTATCGCAGTCCAGCGGTGTTCTCTGGAGCTCTGCTTGGTCAACCTCCACTGTCTATTGTCCAGGAATACAGAGAGCGTGTTGGCTCATCCAGATCTCGGGTCTCCCGGTGCCTCCCTTGGCCCCTCCTTGCAGGCGTGACAGTTGCTGAAGCCTCAATGGGGGTTAGCTACCCACTACACATTTGAGAAACTTATACTGATTTACAGTTATCCCAATCACAGTAAGTTGAACAACACCAACATAATTTCTTAGACAATAATAGAAATCATATAAGTGATACATAATTCTCTATATATATGTGATTAAATTTCATAGTGATTCTTCTATCAGATATCTCTAGTTATTCCAAAACTCATGTGTAAATATAGAAACAGGAACAAGAAAAAAATCTGTTTGAATTTTCTTTTATTGAACTAGAAAGCTTTCCAATATCCTACTTGAATAAATCACCTCATAACATAATGACTAACTCTATATCATAGCCTCTAAGAATTAGATTGTAAAAGAAACAGGATTATCATACATTATAACTCATTTGATCTTAATTTACAAAACAGAGAGGTTTGGTTGTTTTCGTAGTTCTGAAAATCAATGATCATGAAACTAGATTTTTCTTGGCTTTTAAGAGTTTCATGCAAGCTGGGTGGTGGTGGTGCACACCTTTAATCCCAGTACTTGGGAGGCAGAGCCAGGTGGATCTCTGTGAGTTCGAGGCCAGCCTGGCCTACAGAGTGAGATCCAGGACAGGCACCAAAACTACACAGAGAAACCCTGTTTTGAAAAACAAAACAAAAAAAAAAAAAAAAAAGAGTTTTATGCTTCTCCACCCATGGCAGAAAAACAGAATGAAGGACAGGTGCATAAAAACAACAAACACAAAGAAACAAAAGCAGAGGGAAACAGGGAGCCTAAACTCATCATAAATTTTCTCTCTTCTTCGAACCAATATATTCCTAAAAGAACTAAGACCTTGTTAGAGATGAACAATAATCTCAACATCACCCCATTGGGAGCTATATTTCAATGTAATTTAACTAAACTCAAACCATAATAAGTAGCTAACACAAATCTGGGCCATAATGTATAGCAGGGTCAATAACAGTATGTACAATAATGTGTATAGTAACACACTGAATGAATATTTACTACTGTGGAATTAATTTTATTTAATTTTTGAGTAGCCTTGTCAGAGAACAGTCTAGATGAATTAAAATGCCACCATTTTGGTAAAACCTTTGATAAGTTTTGGTGAATTAATAACTTAAGAAAACATTTCTGTTCCTTTATAATTAACCTCCTTCTCTTCTGCCCTGCAACCCAACAATTGATTTACTTTGCTTCAGGGTTTGGTTAACCCGTTAAAGAGTTTCACATAAATATAATGAAATGTTATACATTCTTTTGTGTTTGCATCCTTGATTTGGAGTAGTTTTAAAAGATTTATTTTATGTTTATTTATGTGTATGTGTATTTGTATGTGTTTATATGTGTGTATTTGTCTTTGTGTGTATTTGTGTTATGTATGTGTGTGTGTGCCTAAGATCCCATGCAGCTACATTTTTAATGTAAAATGATACCTAAGAGTTTATACATTAATAGACTCTCTTTTGCCTATTTCATGTGGAATTATCACTAAATTAAAAACCGTTCTAATAAAAACCTTCAAAAATATGGTCGGAAGATATTTCTCCCAATATATTTTCTAATTAAAAATTTTTGGAGTTTATATTATTTTGCTTATACTTGTGTCTACCTTGAATTTTCAATTGGCCTGAGGGGTAAGCATAAAACTGCATAATAATTAATTCACTCAAAATGTGAAAGCACATTTTGTAGATCAAAGCAGTATGCTAGTGATGCCACAGACACAAGAATAAGGAAAACAAACTCCTATCTTCATTGATCTTACAATGCTACATAATCCATTCAACAGAGACCGGTTTCTGTTAAGTAGTTACCATCCCACTAAGGAAGGAAGAAAAATGTGTTTGAAGTAACTAAACATATTGAAAAATGGATATCTGTGTTCTCTGGTTGTCTAAGATCATTCTCTCACTATTAACTTAATATGAAGCAAAGCAACATCACTGAGACTTTTAAATTTATACAAATCAGTACATTCGGTGTTTCCAGCAATTTTCCAGTTGATGGCTATGCCTGAGATATGATAATTTATTACAGCTTTTCCTTTTTTTTTAATTTAAGAGTAACCAAAATTATCTAATGACAAAATTAAATGTATGTAATAGAAACACATTCTTCACATTTTCATGATGTACTGTGAGATCTTTATATTTATTTAAGATTTTTAAAAAGTTTTATAAAACACATCTCAATGTTTTTTAGCTTAAAACAAACACACTAAAGATAAAAATTATAAATCAGATGTTCTAAATGCTCACATTTCTTATGACTACACAAATTTATATCTAGGGCCTTGATCTTTTGAACAGCCTTCATACCTCAGCTTCTGTCCACATCAATCTACTGTCACCATCAGAAAGTTGAAGTCCTCTTATAAAATATGGCACAAAGCATGTCATTTCTCTGCTCAAAACTCTCCAAGGTCTTCCAGTTTCACTGTTGCCTACATCACATGGGATCATCTAGTACCATTTTTCTCTTTCTTATAACCTACTTTTCTTGGCTCCAGGGCCACTGTGGTCTATGTTATAACTCAACGCTCAGCACAGGCTTCTCACCTCAGCTCAACTACTTTATTTTCTCTTGCTAGCTCTCTTTTAACTCCTTTGGGTTCACACTCAAAAGTCACTCTCTACCCACCAATCTAAATAATTTTAAAATAGCTTTCTGTCTTTCAATCCATATTCCCTCATCACTGTTATTATTTTCTACACAGCAAGGATCACCTCATACCACTTCATCATCATCTGTCATCTATTATTTTGGGACAGAGTCTGACTGTACAGCTCAGGTTGGCCTGAATGCACAGTTTGCCAGTATCCACCTCCCAAATGCTGGAAACAAAGGTACTGTCACCACTCCAGCTTTTGCCATCATTTAGAGTTAGTGTCAATATTTGTTATTCCAATAGAAAAGCAGTTCAAAAAATTAGGAATTTATTTTATTTTGTTCATAGGATACAGACTAACGTATTACACCTTTGAAAACAATTTTCTGTTGAGATGACTCAGCAGGTAAAGCTGCTTGCCATCAAGCTCGAAGAATTAAGCCTAATCATTTTGGACACAAAAGATGGAAAAAGAGAACACACTCCTGCCATTTGTTCTTCAACCAAATATATCCCCACATATAAACACACAAAATAAAATTTAAAAATGATATATACAGGGCCTAGAGAGCTAGCTCAGTTTGAAAGAATGTTAGCTGTTCTACTATCGGACTCTGGTTGAATACCCAGCACCCTCAAGTTAGCTCACAACTGTTTTATGTCTATAACTCCAGTCCCAGGGAATCCTTTGCCCTCTTGAGGCCAGCAACAATCATGCATATGACACAGAGACATATAATGCAAACAAAACATCCATACAGATATAATTAATTAAATGGAAGGAATGAACTACCACACCTCACACTTAAAAAAATTACATGTACAGGTATATTGATCAACATTTTATATGAATGAATAAAAGAGACCCTTTCCAAAACAAAATGTTCTATCTCTCACTTGATGACAAATATAGCATTGATTCTCTTCATATATTATACTGAATTAAAATTGTTGTTACCATAATTCTTTTCAGTATTTTTGTCCCTTTGCACCAGTTATTAGGCATTCTAGGGGTTATGAAAAACTTGTGGGCCTCTGGGTTGTCTGACGTATACGTTTTTATTGAATTTCATAGTATATGAATCGAGTTTCATAATGACATATTCATATATACTTTATCCTTTTTTCTATTTCTTTTTTTTTAGTAAGGGTCATACTGTATAACCTTGGCTGGCCTCTAACTCACAGAAATCTACTAGCTTTTACTTCCAAAGTTCTTGGAATAAACATGTATGGCACTTTGCTAGCTCATTCTCTGTTTTCATTTGTCCTCCTCACCACTGCCCTCTCTTGTCTCCTTGCCCTCGCACTAGGGACTCCCTCCACAAGAGTCATCTGCTTTGGTTCCACCACACTCTTTTAAATTTAATTTGTAGGAAATAATTTTGGAAAGAACTGAAACTTTAACATTTTAAAATTATTGTCTCAGGCCATTTTTTTCTTTCATCTTGTGTTAAAACTTTCACCTTCTGTGGAGGTGGCCATTAATCATGTCTTTGTTGGCTGAGGACATACTATTTGGCTTTGTGTGAGAACAGACCTTATGTTTTCCCCTTACATTTCTCTCATGCTTTGGGATTCCTTTCCTGTTCTGTATATGCATGTTGATTGCTTTAATGGGAGAAAGCCTGGTTGCAATCCACTGGCATGATTCAAAGCTGAAGGTACTAGCTACTAGTGACTTCTCCTAGCCAAAGATTACACTGTTTTATTACTGCCTTCACATAGGATAAAATTTCATTATCCTTTATTCCTATGATCCAGTGGAGTAGGGGTAGTGATTAAAGGAAGAACATTATCAGGAACTATGTTCCCTTCAGTCAGCAAAGAATTTCTAGCAAGTTTTCCTAAATGACTTGACTTGATGAGATCTGATTATTTTCCAAGATGTGCCAGATCTGTAGTCCTTACCATCTGCTCAATAAGTTGTGACGATGGAGACTAATACTGATTAATTAACCTTTAGGCAAGCACTCCGAGACCTTATGATTTCTTTCCTATTCTTAGATTTAAACGCCAGCCCTTTGTATGTATGTGCCATCACTCTTTCTGCTCTAGAAGGGGCCTTAGAGGGCTGTGATGGAAAGGTTAATTTAAGGTTAATATTCCTACCAGACTTAATGGAAGAGCCTAGAAAATAATTTGGTTTCACAGGAATGTATAATTAGGATAAGAAAATTCTATTTATTCTACAAAAAACCCATCATTCTTCCCTTCATCTTTTCCTTTAACAGAACATTAAGTAACAGAAATAACTGAAGACGCAAATAAACTATTCTGATGATAATTAAGTGCTACAGATATATATCCATTAATTAATTTATTTACCTATTGTCTAAGGAATAAAAAACTAATCACAATTTTATATGATGTTGGCAAATATGGATAATTTGATGAAAGACAGGAATATTTACTGTGTCTGTAGTCTAGTAAACAGGTCTTCTTATCTGTGTTAACCATATAGACATAGAACACCTCTGTACATTTATACTTCTTCCAGCTTGAGACACAAATAGTTACTTCCAGTTGCCATCACCAAAATAATAAACAGAAACAATCAGTGTGGCAAGCATTTATGTTTACTTTGGCTTATCATTTTAGAGAGCTGCCAGTACTTTGGAAGGAAAATCATGGTGGAGTTCACAGTTGCAGCAGCACAGTATGTAAATTCCTCACTTCACAAAAGACAGGGCCACAAAGTAGTGCCTCAACCAAAGACAGATATAACATCCACAGATGCACCCTTAGTCATATCCATAGCCTCCAAAGTAGCATAAGAAACTGATCCTTCAGAAATAAACCCATAGAGGAGTTTTTCAGATTCATTCATTAAATTGTCAGATTCATTCATTAAAGCGGTATGTTCCATTTTCATATGATAATTGCTAACCTTGTTGCAACTGCCTGCTCTGTGTTTCTCTTTAGCAGGTCCTCCCTATATATATATATATATATGTACATATTTCTAACTAAATTTTAGAAGCCATGGAGCTGGGGAGCAGACTCAGTCCAGTTGATGAAATTCTGGCATTGTACTTGTTCAGATACCCAGCACCCAGGCAAAAAGCCTGGCACCATGCATGACCTGCAATTCTAACACTAGACAGGCAGAGACAAGAGGAGAGATCCCAGGAGCTTGCTAGCCAGCCTGTCTAGGCAGCTTACAAGTCCAGATTCAGTGAAAGACCCTGTATGAAAAAAAAAATAGGTAGAGAGTGATTTAAGAAGAAAACAGTTGTTGAACCCTGCCCTCTGCATACAAACTTATGTACACATGCTCATATTATGTACACACACACACATACTCACACACATAAAAGAAGCAATTAAAATGTGAAACCAAGTGTTTATGTACTATCTCAAATGTTAACTCACATAACATGTAGGAACTATTTCTCGAATAGAAATTAGCTGTGTTGCATAGCTTTGTCACCCTTCTAAGAAGTCCAGAAATACAAATACAAACTAGCCACACAGTAAAACATCTCATATAATCTATCTCAATATATCTTGAAAACTTTATGATTCAGAACACTGAAAAATCATAAATCTAAGTGCTAGAGAGGCAGCTCAGCAGTGAAAAGCACTAGCTACTCTCACAGAGGACCCAGCTTCAGTTCCCCAACCCAACAGGGTACCTCACAACTCTCTATAGAGCCAGTTGCAGGAGTCCAGTGCCCTCTTCTAGATGCTATGGGCACCAGGCAAGCACATTATACATGTCCATACAAGTAGACAAAATTCTCAAACACATAAAATTTTAAAAAAAATCTTTTGCAAAAATTATAAATGCTGGTAACTTAAGATACAATAAAATCATATCTTAAGACGATATTTCAATAAAATATAAGGATATAAAATGATTTTATGTGAAATATTTTGCTTATTCTCAAGTGGTCTTTGGGAACTAAGGGGTATTCTACACAAAGAGAAGATGTGGGAAACACAATCAGCTGGATTTTATCTTTTAATTGAGAATGTTAAAAGATAACCTTGGCCAAAAAGAAACAAAATGAATATATCTTGTATTAATAGACTGTCAAAATATAATATTATACAGTAAATTTCATGATTAAAATAGCTATCTATTTGTATTTGTGACAAAACTCTCTTATTCTAGAATCAGCTTAAGGGAAAAAAATCTTGTTTTGAATAATGCCAAGTTAACAGTTTTTTAACCACATCTATTAAATTTTCATGGAAATAAAAATGTTAAGGTTTATACACAAACATAGATGCTAAGATGTGAAAAGTGACTGAAAATTGCAGAAATTTTTGGACATGGTCTTTTTCATATGCTAATGTGTCTGTAATGAATAACTTAAAACTTTATTTTAATCTGCATCTGTTAAGTAAGCTCTATATCACTCTTAATCAAAATAAGGTCCTTTCATATCTAGGGAATGATGCTTCATTGAAATTAACTGTACTGATGTCATTGGCATCTAATAAATTGCTATATTTATTTACTCATCATTTTTTTCATAAAGAACTTCTGTAAGTATAATATTTAACAAATAACCATTCATATAATGCAAGGTTCCTACTCATCTTTAATATTTCTGTTGAGCTTATAATTTACAATGTGAGACTAATAAAAAACAAAGTAATTCTCACCAAATGTATTCTTTGCCTACTATTCTTACTGAATAATCCTCAATCATTGCATTACAGATAGTCTTAAGCCAATATGTTGTTCTATTTGACGTTTTGCTACATCACATGGAATATTGATTTGTTCTTCATGTTAGGATATAAACATCTTTAACAACTAATTGTGCTCTGGAATGACAGCCCTACTTTCACTGTTCTCTTTTTCTTCCTTAATTATTTGCCCTTTAGCACATGCCTTGAAGTATATCTTCTTGGTGATGTCTATTTGTGCAATATTTAATAAATAATGAATTAGCTTCTTTTTTCGCAATGAAAATATACTAAGAGTACCTGAACTTTTAACCCCTTCCATTCTATAATTTACATCTGTAAAAGGATAAAAAGATTCCTTTGTTTACACCATGACCCAGGCCAAATTCAATTGAATTAAGAAGACTCATCTTTTCCTGTGAGGTGGTCTTATGAAATACAATTTCCAATATGAAATTTTCACAAGGGGGGTAAGATTTATTCAAATAATCAGGTTCTTAATAAAGGAATTATTAGTAGGGAATCCATAAAAGGAGATGGCAGGGAAAAGTAAAAATAGACAAGAGCCCACAATAAAAGTAAAAGACCCAGGACAAGTCCATATGAAAATAAACAACAATGTAGGCCACTGTTACAATGTATAAGAAAGATTAAATATTAAGATAGGAAGCTTAATGAAAAATTACACTTATTGAAAAAAATAGAACACGAGCCCTTTAAGAGATTTATCACATTAGCTCACTAAAAAGGCAAAGGAAACAATGCGTAAAATTTTAAAACTTAATAAAATATGTGCACTAATTTTTAATTGAGAACACTGAAATAGGTTTTTCATACATGGCAAAGGAAAGTTAAGAATCAATATAGACTCTTAGAAACTGAATCATTTAAAAGGAACATAAAGATCATGAGTTGATTATGAAATTAAAAACATTAAAAACATGAGCTCATGGGCAACATGGTTTTGCTAGTTCCATGATTATGCCTTTCATGTATTAATGTGTTAGAAGCAAAACACATAGCACCTACAAGGAAGATAGACAGGTTCCTTCATTACATCCTCTTTTCCTAGCCAAGAATATTCTCTCAGTTAAAGTAATGCCCAAGTACATAACTAATCCAAACAGTCTGCCTTTGTTCAACCAGATGAAATAGCCTTACAGTGCTGTGAGCCATGGCAAATTTCTGTAGATAACAGACAACTGGATTTTGAACTGTTTCTTCTGGGCAATATGCAATTGGTTTGAGATAAGCTCAGATGCTGCTTCCTGGATTATTATGTTTGATGCAGTGGATGACACAGACATCCATCTAATTTCCTTATCTAACTCTCTGTTCACATTCTCTTCCTACAAAAGATAAATGTTTCTAATGACATATTTAAGGAAAAACAGATTTACACTTATCACACTTACCAAGAGAGGGTTGTGTGTACACATTTGATGCCTCATCATTTATTTTCAAAGGAAGGTAAAAGATATCATCTCAGAACATTTGCTGTTAAACACTTTGACATTTCTTTTGGTTTTGTGGGACAAATGAAGCATTCATAAAGTAAACTATTGAATAGCCAGTAGGTTATAAGTGGGCTTGATTGATTAGTTTTTAGTTACATAAGAACTGCTCCATATGATGACATCAAATAAAATAAATATTTACAACTCACACTTCAACACAGACATTTTTAATACAATGAAAAAGTTAATTTGTCTAAGTTATAGACAGTTCCTTGATTGGTTGATTGGCCTTTTCTGCTTTAAGTATTGGTTAGCACCTCAAATTTGTGATTAAATGCTTTCTTTAAATAATTATGATGTTATATAAGACTCCATTTCAGAATAAAGTGCACTCAATTAGCTATTAATATTTACTTTTTCCTACCATGTAGTGCAGTAATGGCTCTCTGTGGTATAATCTTATTGCATTCTTTGACTTCAGGATTATTCTTGATATATGTAGACCAACTCAGACCTCATCTGCACAGATGATATTTCAGACATTAAAGGAAATCTAAGAATATACTCATGGTGGAAAATCACAGACCAAGAGTGGACATCAGAATTTTCATCAGAATGTTATACTTTTCAATTAATTACTATCTATATCTGAACATTCTACATTATTGGAACTTCTATAAATATGAGCTTGTTAGGTTAATTGAAGAAACAATATAATTTTAACATATTTTCCTTAAAAATCTAAGAAATCTACTCAAAAGTACCCAATTTAGAAGTATTAAAATATGCACTTTGAGAACCAAAGCAATTACCTACTATCATAATAATTTTTAAGTGATTCTCAAATATCATCATAGCATTCTAAGTAAAATGAAAGAGTGGGAAAGAAGAAATAATTTTAAGCAAATGTCTTTATGAAAGCAGATATTAAGAGATATACTTTTCTCTAAAAGTATAACATTTTATGTAGCCATAATACTTAAATAAAGAAAAATTTGTGGAGTATCTAAGCACTAGGAAGCTAAAGGCTATGGTAGCAGATGACTTTCCTTGTGTGGAGGATCCAGTCATGTTTTAACTTTTGGAGCCTGGTATTTCCTAATTGTTTAGGAAAAAACTGAACAACATCGAACTTCATAACTTTTCCTGCCAAGTATAAAAGTTACAAAGGCTCATGTCTCTGCTAACAATATTTCTCCCATTATTCCTATACCTATTTCATCTCTCTTCTCAGATGAGATATGGTGAGTGTTTATAATAGAAGCAATTGAAGTGGAGAAAAGATAAAACTGTACAGGAAAGAATACCAAGAGAATAAGAAAATAATCCAGTGAGTAAAATGTTATCAATATTAATGCACAAATATATTTATGAGCAATATTGTGCCTCAGAAATATTTTGTGTCTGGTAAATCAAGAATGGGGGAGGAGATAGTTTACATGCATTTTAGCTAGGAAAGTAAGATTGTGAAGTGGGTACCACTAACGCAAGGAGAATGGGATCACCATGGAATGACTAGATATTCCAATTCTACCTTCCCAAGTCTTACAAAGTCTTGAGTTACAAAATAAGGGATTATGTTGTGGCACAAAGCAATAGATGAAAACTATGAAAAAATGTCTTTACCTATAAATGTGGCCTAGTGCTAAAAGGTTATAACTGGTAATCCAAAATGTTTAAAAAAAGACAGCAAGACAACAATCCAAAAGATATAAACAAAATCTGTATATGTTTAACATTTTTTTTTAGATGGTAGTATTTCAGGCTTCTCTGTCATTTGTAGTTATTAACCAAATTTCTGTGTTCTATAATCTGAATATAAGGGTAAATGTGGATAAACAACATCCTGTGTCCTTATTTTAGTGATTGCTTATGGTACAAAACACAAATCAAGACAATAGCTTTGCTTGAAGATTTGAGTTTGATATGGCCAGTCTTCTTGGTATAACCAATAACACTACTTGCAGTTGAGAGATAAGACATATACAGTTGATTCTGATTGGTTTATCAAATAAAACTTCTTGCAAATTCAACTCTGTTTCTTAAAATATTTATTATTATTTATGATCTTAATTGGCAGAGAACTAAGAAAGTTCAAGTTTAACTAATCAGCAAATATCTCTGGAAAGTGAACATAGATTTTGTTTGTGTGTGTTAGAAATATCTGATTTTGCCATGACTGACAAAGCTCCATACCTTAATTTCTCCTGTCCATATTACTTCATTTCTTCAGGTGTCTCTGTACATACTTTTCCAGTTCAAGTGGAAACATAGCTTTCTTCCTGGTATCAGAAAGCAGCAAAATGACTTAGACCTCATAAATTTGCAAATGTAATTTTGTTTACAATGAATGCTTATTCCTTCAGAAAGGTCAGGTTGGCTTTTAAACATCTAATATGAATATTAAATGACTCCCTACTGGTCTAGTTTTCAGTTAATATTTGATGATCTCTGTCTGTCTGTCTCCTTCTCTGTCTCTCTGTCTCTGTCTCTGTCTCTCTCGGTGTGTGTGTGTGTGTGTGTGTGTGTGTGTGTGTGTGTGTATGTATGTATGTTGATGTTGGAGGACCCTGCTGCTTAAGGTTGCCATCTACCACGTCCAGACAGCTCTCTGAGCTCAGTGCAAAATGCAAGACTCCCTTCCCCCAACACAGGCTTCCTACTCTCTGCCTGACCTTATTTGGAAGCTTTCCTTGAGATTGGATTCCTGACATTTCTACAGTTCCCTGAAAATGTCTTTCCCTTGCTGCCCATATCATAATTAGGGGTTGTGCTCCCATCTTTGTGATGGGGCTTTGCTGCCAAATGCAAATAAAACATATTAAACGTATTATGATCACCTATTAGGTGATATCCGAGCCTCTGTTCCTGTCCTGTATATTCCCCTCACTCTGGAATAAAGTTAAGCTGTCTAACTGAAGCTAACTCCTGGATGGTTATTTTCACCATATTCACAGTAAGCCAAGTCCTGCCACCACCTCTGCTCTTTGTCCCCATAGTCTGGTAGCCAACAGACCACAAGAAAAAGGGAGATCTCAAATGTAGGGCAGATGTGTGTGGGAGTGTAGGGGTGGGGTTGCATCTTTGCATGTTCCTTGTGAGCAATAAATGCAGCATGTACTTATACCTGTGAAAGTGAGAACACTTGGTTATGGCATGAATGAGTAGGGAAATTAATTTTTCTTAAAATCAAATGCAATCTTTCTTAAAATATTAAAGACTATTTAAAATCTTTCTTAAAGATCAATAGATTAATCTTTTCTTAAAATCTAATGAAATGCTATATGCCAAAACATACAGGACAAAATAAAAACAGTTGTAAGAATTTTTATCTACAATGACAACATTGAAATATCTGGGAGATTTCAAATAAATAACTTGATGTACTTTAAATCTTTGAAAATAGGAAGACAAATTTTTTAAAAATCTATGGATGGAAACAAAGATTAGGTCAGAAAGTATTGAAATAGAAGAATAGTGACTGGAAAAGGAATATATAGAATAAATTAAACAGAGTTGACTCAAGATACATACTTGCAGCCAGAAGTTTTCCTGTGTTCCGCCTGTTCCAAAGCTACTCAGACAAATAAACACACAGAGGTTTATATTACGTACAAACTGTATGGTCTATGGCAGCCTCTTGCTTGTAGCAGGAATCTTAAAAGTTCTTATTAATAAAATCAAACCCGAGGCGAGTTATTGGGGTCCATGCTGGTAGATCAGAGAGACAGAACAAGCCACAGCTATCTCACCTTGCCGGATCCTCAGCTGGTCTTGTCTCCTCAGTCTGGAGGCCTCTGAGTCCTCATCCTGAATGGGTCTCAGCTGAATTACTGCTCAAAAGCCTGAATGCTTAACCAGCCAAAATCTTCTAGTTTCTGGTCCTCACACCTTATATATCTTTTTACTTTCTATCACCACTCCCTGGGATTAAAGGCTGGCTTTCTGCGATTAAAGGCGTGTGTCACCATGCTTGGCTATTTCCAATGTGGCCTTGAACTCACAGAGATCCAGAGGGATTTCTATCTCTGGAATGCTAGGATTAAAGGTGTGAGTGTCACCATTTTCTAGCCTTTGTATCTAGTGGCTGTCTGTTCTCTGACCCCAGATAAATTCATTAGAGTACACAATATTTTGGGGAACACAATACCACCACACTTGCTAGCTAGCTTTTATATCTTAAATTAACCCATAACTATTAATCTATGTATCACCATATGTTCTGTGACTTTACGTGTGCCCCATTACATGTTGCTCCTTGCGTAGCTGGCTCACATCTCTTCCCTTTTGCCTTTCTTATTCCTATCTATCTGCTTGTATTTCCTGCCTGCCTCTAAGCTGCCTTGCTATAGGCCAATACAGCTTTATTTACCAACTAATCAGAGTGACACATATTCACAGCATACAGAAAAACATCCCACAGCACTTCCCATTTTCTGTCTAATAGAAAAGGAAAGTTGTAACTTTAACATAGTAAAATTACATACAATAGAACAGTTAACAAGCAGGAATTGTAATTATAATATCTAGGCCATTTGTATTTGGCAAAATTAAAGACAATATTCTATCTATCCTACGTTTATGAGTCTAAAGCTTCATATCTAATTTATCTTTCATTATAACCAAGGAAAATTATAACTATCTAGTCTTCAAGTACATCGAAGACCTCAGAAACACTTAATATTACCTAAGTAAACAGGAAGAGCATTGTAAGCAACTTCCAAAAATCCAGAATGACAGAGACAGCTGGCTGTCTGGATAGTCACCCAAAGTTCCTCTATAACGTTGTGGCATCCATCTTGAGCTTATATGTCTGGTATATCTCAGTCGCTTCTCTCTGTGTTCTATAGAATATCTGGCAGTCTCCTCTGCAAAGCAGGAACCTGAAGGACCATTTCACCTTGTTTTGGCAAATTCAGTGGTCATTTTACCATGGGTCCTATATGTCCAGTCTATACAATATTTTGTCAAGAAGTCCAAGGAAGAACAGTTTCTTGCCCAAATGGCTAACTTTTGTCAAGAAGAAGATAAACTCCATATGGAGTGTCTTCAATGCCCATCATCTTCCTTGAAGTAATTGATGTTGCCAGAAGCAGACACATCTCATTGTCCAGAAAGTCTGTTTTTAAAACATTTTAAATGCCATATTCTGTAGAGCTTTGAAGTGTTTGAAGATTACCTACCTAATTGAAATATATCTATGTATACCTAGAAAACTTAATTAATATGACTATACACTTGATTATCATAGATCCCTAATAATTTGCATTTCTTAATTATACATTACAATTTCAAATTAGTTGCACAAACATAATACCTTATTAAACAAGAGTAGAAATATACATACAGTATAACAAAATTAACTTTAAATTTGTAATAAACTAAAATCTATAGCAATGTAAAACATTTTAAGCAAGTTTATTGCACTTTAAAAGTAGATTCAATAATCTATCTTTTCATCCTATCATAACTATATCCTATGACCCCATTTTTTAGAAAGATATTTACTATGACCAATAACAATTTGTAACAATTCTCTAAAGAAAGACAAATATTTATAATCCAGTTTATTGGGAATATGGGCATAGTGTTTTAGGCTACTTCCCACTGATTGTGGGCACTGGTAGTCTTATGGAAACACAAAGAAAATTTTAGGATTATGGTCAAATCCTGACTGGAGTAGTCTATGATGCTGTATTCTCTGAGCCAGTTGTCTTGAAGCTCTTCTGGATGTTGGATCATCTGGAGATCTCTCAGGGGATCTTGGATGATCAAACCATATTAGCCTAGAAGCATCCATTGGTTCTCATCTTCTGTGTCATTTCTCAAATTTTTTGGAAATTGCTTGTTTTGCAATTCTTCCTTATTCAGTTAATATTATTTCCTTCTTGGGTCTCTGGGGAAGTTGAGGATTAGATAGTTGTAGTTACAGTTTTCCTTGTCAAGACATTCAGAAAAGAGTTATTGTACTTATTGTATACCCTAATGAAGTTTATCTGAGGATCAGAGGAAAAAGCCAGCTAGTATATTAAACATAGAAGTCAGGCAATGGTAGCACGTTCTTTTAATCCTAGCATTGGGAGGCAGAGATCCATCCAGATCTCTGAGTTTTAGGCCATACTGAGGAACATAGCCAGGCATGGTGACACATGCTCTTAATCCCAGCACTAACCATAGCAGTTTGGAGGTCTGTACAGACAGACACGAAGTGATGTAGCTGGGAGAAGAGAGGAAATGAGATGGCAGAACAGAAAGGCATATAGATGTAGGTATACAGGAAGTTGGTCTCTTTGGAGACTGAGGTGTCAGTGAGAGGAGGTTGTCTGTGGTTCTTCCTGTCCTCTAATCTCTTGAGTTTTTACCCCAATATCTGGCTCCAGGTTTTTTATTAATAAAATCATTTAACAATTTGTGTTACATGTGTGGATTTATGCCTGGGTTTCAATTCAATTCCATTGATCAACATGTCTGTTTTGATGCCAAAACCATGTGGTTTTTATTACTATAGATTTGTAGTACAATTTGAAATCAAGAATGGAAATACCTTTGGAGGTTCTTTTATTGTTGAAGCTTGTTTTAGCTATCCTGTTGTTTGTTTGTTTTGCTTCATTTGGTCATCGGAATCTATATTGACCTCATTTAGTAAGTAAGTTCTGTTGTATTTTACTCTCACATTCAAACATTGCAGAAGTCATTACAAATTTTGGACTAAAGGAATTTTCACATAGTACATTGTCTTTTTCTTAAATATATATTTTGCTTTTAATTCCTGGACTTTCAATTTTATTCTTTCTCCATCATATGGAGAACAAATCTAGCCTTTTTGATGATTTTATATAATCACGTTAGACCCACCTTCATGACTAATGCATTGCTAATGTCAGTTGATTATTAACTAATTGTAGCTACAAAATCCCTTTATAGCAAATCTAGGTTAGGATCAGTTGAATAATTCAGAAAAGAAGCCTGTATACCAGAGCAAATTTGTGTTCTAAACAGGCTCATTACCCTGCACATATTTCACAACCACTATCTGAGTTTGGAATCACATAAATTTCATTATGTAAAATAGTAATCAGAAAGGCTCACTTTTAAAAGATTTCCTATATTTTTATGAGGATGATTTTGGCTAAGTTCCTGATTAATTGTAGTCTTAGTGAAATTTGAGGTTTGTTCAGATTCTATGTAGAACTAAGAATTTGGACTGTAAAATTACAGGAATATACAATAGAACTGTGATGAGTTCACATCAGAACGATGCATAATGAAAATATAAGAATAAAAGGTACCAGAATTGATTTGAGATATGTCTAGTAGTAGGAAAAGAAATCTCTTCACAGAGAAAGTGCCAAATGATATTGGAGGGATGTTTGGAAGCAACAGTAAATGGCCTTTAATTCTAAAGTAAAAAGTTGGAGTTCTGTGCTAAGTTCAAGGTTCTAAAGATTCTGTTGTTGATAACAAGCAAGGAAGCAGCACTTATTTGCTTAAATAATTTTCTTCAGTAGGAAATTTCATGAAGAGTCCAAGGATGGAAGCAAGAAGTAGCCTAGCCAGATCAAATCCTGTATTTGACCTCAATTACAATAAAGGATTCTCTGCATTTAGCTATTATGTAGTTCGACCAGCACATTCATTTATATATTATTATTTTGGATGCATTCTCTTTGAACTCTTAAAATATACATCACTTATTCATTTGTCTAGCTAATATTTACTGAGTGCCTTGCCTGTGCCAAGTACAAATGAATGTTTTATCACGGGCCTTCATGTAGAATATAATTAAGACTTTTTCATACAGTATTAGTATCTCAGCATTGAGTTTCTAGTGCTTGTAGACTGCATGCACATATTAGGTATTACAGAGAAATAATACTTATACCTTTGAGAAAATACTTATACCTTTGAAAAACTACTACAGATATACACAAATGATAAGGAAAATATGAGCAATGTTAAAGGTAAGATATTGCCAGGCGTTGGTGGCGCACGCCTTTAATCCCAGTACTCGGGAGGCAGAGCCAGGCAGATCTCTGTGAGTTTGAAGCCAGCCTGGGCTACCAAGTGAGCTCCAGGAAAGGCGCAAAGCTACACAGAGAAACCCTGTCTCAAAAAAACCAAAAAAAAAAAAAAAAGGTAAGATATGACATAGATTAGTTATGACATAGATTAGTTTAGACAAGCTGAGAAACTGGAGCTGAATTGAACACCTGAAAAGATCCTCAAAAAGAGCTCACATTTAAATTGGAATATTAAAAATAAATTGTGGTTAGTTCATGTCAGAAATTTAAAATCCATGAAGGTAGAGAGATGTTATTGACACAAAAATAATTTTACGGGAGATATTTGAATCTATTTTAACATCAGCTACTTAAATATTTTATGTGATTATAAAATACAAAATCAAGCAGTAGAACATTAATCTTGTAATGTAAATGTTCTTTTCCTGGAGTGCTAAGAGATGGGCAAATTGTGCATAGTGCATGGTGCTCTTTCAGAAGACCTTAGATTGGATTTCAGCATCCATGTCTCCTAGCTCATCATAACCACCTGTAACTCCAGTTTCATGAGAATAATGCAATATTCTGGCCTCTTGGGACACTGCACTCATATGCAAAATCCATACATATATACACATAATTAAAAATTAAATAAAAATTTAAAACTGTGTGTGTGTGTGTGTGTGTGTGTGTGTGTGTGTGTGTGTGTGTATTCTTCTGGATGTTTTAATGACATTAATTTGTATGTCACACATATTTATTCTGCTTGTAGTATACCAAAGGAAATGGTTTCAACAACTTAATTGAAGAAAAATAAAATGTAAGGAAAACAGAGCTACGTTAATGACTATAATGGTTCATTATTGTCATTTTGTTTTATCCCTATAAATCATTATAGTTTGTCAATTACATGTGGTGTCTTTGTTTTTATCAAAGTGTGGTTAAATAAAGTATTTTCTGGGAAGATTGGAAAATGTCACATTATTAATTTATCCAGAAGAAAAGCTCAACAGAAACCACAAAAATTATTCACATACCAGGAAATACCAAGAAGTAGTAGAATTAATATATCCTACAACTAAAGAACATGGTGCCTTTGGCAATATGTTCTTACTGTCTTGGTAGGCAATCAGAAGCAATGATAATACCCTGGATTGCTTTGGTGACTTTGGGTTCTCTTTGACCAACAATTCATAGGAAGGTCTCCTACATACAGCACTAGCATTTTGCTTAAAAGAGTGTTGTTTTGTTTTATTTGTTTTGGTAAACAGAGATATAACTTCTAATGAGAACAATGAAAATTAAAATTTCAACTGACTGAATGTGGACTAGTTTCTAGTAATTTTATCTTTGTATATTGCAATTTTTAAAGAAAATAATATGTATATAGCATTTAAATTATTATAGAGGAATAGCATAGAAAAAATCAAAAGGGTCCTATTTAAACCACATTAAAAACAGGATGAAGAACTATGGATGGTGGTATATATCAATAATATTAGCACAGATGAAGTAGAGGAAAATAGATCATATTTCTAATCCAACCTGTCAAAGGAGCTATATCTTTGTATAATGTACGCCTTTAGCATATTTGTCAAAAATACATCAATTGGCTACTATATTGTTTTATTTATGAGCCCTCTATTCCATCACAGTGGTTAATATGCTGCAATTTTGTATCAGTATCGTATTATTTTTGCTTCTATGTTCTGCAATTTATATTAAGTTCAAGTATATTATCTGCCATAGTATTGATTTTTCAAGATTTACTTGACTATTTGAGGTCTTTCATATTTTTATTTGAATTTTAGGATTTCTTTTCTATTCCTTTTAAATAATGTCACTGAAGTTGTAATGGGAATTGCATTGAATTTGTAGAATGCCTTTGGTAATATAGTCATTTTCATAATATTAATTCTGCTGTCCCATAGGGACTCAGCAATTTTTCTATCTTCTAGTATCTTCTTCAATATCTTTTTTCAGTGCCCTAAAACTTTTATTGTAGAAGCTTTGAACTCTTTAGTTAGTTTATTACAATGGATTTTATTTTTATTAAGCTATTGTAAATGGGATTGTCTTTTTGAACATTATTGTTTAGAATATTGACTTTTTGTACACAGGAAGACTACTGGTTTATGTATTAATTTTGTGTCCTGCCCATTTGTTAATAGTGTTTATTAGAACTATATCTTCTAGTGGAGTGTTTAGGTTCTCATCCATATAGGATTATATCATCTGCAAGTAACTAAACTTTGTGTCAACCTTTCCTACTTTTAATTCTTTCATTTCTATCTCTTGTCTTAATTTTCTAAGATCTGAAGTACTCTGCTGACTATGAGGTGGTACAATGGATAATTTTGTTCCATTTCTAATTTGATTTAAAATGCTTAATTTTTCCTCTATTCACTGTGTTCTTTTCAACTTTGTCACATATAGCCTTTATTTAGTTTTTTCACTTTGTATGCTTAAAATCCTGTGTGTGCACACTTGTGTGTGTGAAATCCTGCAGAGATGTCAGAGTTTATCAAAAGCCCCCTTTTGTTCCAATGATGGAACAAAAAAGATGTAATGCAGACACTAAGAGAACATTATGTCAGCCTAGAATAATATACTCAGCAAAACTTTCAATCACCATAGACGGAGTGAACAAGACATTCCAAGACAAAGTGTGTTGCTGGAGAGCTTCTCTCCAGGTTCCACCAATCCCCGCAGTCCCACAATCCATGTATAAAATAATCACTCAGACAGCTATATTACTTATAAACTGTATGGCCATGGCAGGCTTCTTGCTAACTGTTCTTATATCTTCAATTAACCCATTTCTATAAATCTATACCTTGCCACATGGCTGGTGGCTTACCGGTGTCTTTACATGCTGCTTGTCCTGGCAGTGGCTGCAGTGTCTCTCCCTCCTTCTTCCTGTTTCCCCAGTTCTCCTCTCTCCTTGTCCTGCCTATACTTCCTGTCTGGTCACTGGCCATCAGTGTTTTATTTATATAGGATGATATCCACAGCAAAAGTGAGATTTAAACAATACATATCCACAAACCCAGCCCTACAGAAAGCATTAGAAGGAAAATTCCAACCTAAGCAAGTCAGATACACCCTCAAAAACACAGGCAATAGATAATGCCACAGCAGTAAATCCCAAAGAAGAGAAGTACATACACACTACCACCAAATAAATAAATAAATAAATAAATAAATAAATAAATAAATAACAGAAATGAACAATCATTGGACATTAATATACTATAATTCACCTAAGTCACCTATAACAGAAAGGATTTATAGGATTCACCTATAACAGGCTAACAGAATGAATACGAAAGCAGGACCCACCTTTCTGCTGCATACAAGAAACACATCTCAAATTCAATGATAGACACTACCTAAGAATAAAAGGCTGGGAAAAGATTTTCCAATCAAACGTCTTAAGAAGCAAGGAGGTGTAGCCATCCTGATATCCAGCAAAATAGACTTCAAACTAAAATCAATCAAAAGAGATCAAGAAGGGCATTACTTACTCATCACAGGAAAGATCCACCAAGATGAAGTTTCAATTCTGAACATTTATGCCCCAAACACAAGGGTACCCACATATATAAAAGAAACATTACTAAAGCTTAAACCACATATAAAACCCCACACATTAATAGTGGGAGACTTCAACACCCCACTTTCACCACTGGACAGATCTTCCAAATCGAAACTTAACAGAGAAATAAAGGACTTAGCTGATGTTATGACTCAAATGGACTTAATAGATATCTACAGAACATTCCATCCTAACAAAAAAGAATATACCTTCTTCTCAGCACCCCATGGAACCTTCTCTAAAATCTACCACATACTTGGCCACAAAGCAAATCTCAACAAATACAAAACAATTGGAATAACCTCCTGTATTCTATCAGACCACCAAGGTTTAAAGTTAGATTTCACAAAAACAAAAACTACAGAAAGCCTACAGTCTCATGGGAACTGAAAAATGCTCGACTGAATCACCAATGGTTTAAGGAAGAAATAAAGAAAGAAATTAAAGACTTCCTAGATAACAATGAAAATAAATACACCACATACCCAAAATTATGGGACACTATGAAAGCAGTGCTAAGAGGGAAATTCATAGCACTAAATGCCCACATAAAAAAGTTGGAGAAATCTCACACTAGTGACTTAACAGCACACCTGAAAGACCTAGAACAAGAAGAAGCAAAGTCTCTCAGGAAGAATAGATGCCAGGAAATTATCAAAGTGAGAGCTGAAATCAATAAAATAGAAACAAAGAGAACAATATAAAAAATTAATGAGACAAAAAATTGGTTCTTTGAGAAAATCAACAAGATAGACAAGCCATTATCTAAACTAACCAAAAGACACAGAGAGAGAGAGCATCCAAATTAACAAAATCAGAAATGAAAAGGGGGACATAACAACAGACAATGAGGAAATCCAGAGAACCATCAGGTCATACTTCAAAAACCTCTATTCCACAAAACTGGAAAATCTAAAAGAAATTGATAATTTTCTGGATAGGTACCAAATACCTATGTTAAATCAAGACCAGATAAACTATTTAAATAGTCCAATAACCCCTAATGAAATAGAATAGGTCATTAATAGTCTCCCAACCAAAAAAAAAAAAAAAGCCCAGGACCAGATGGTTTCAGCACAGAATTCTACCAGATCTTCAAAGAAGAGTTAATACCAATATTCTTTAAATTGTTCCACACAATAGAAGCAGTGGAACATTACCAAACTCCTTCTATGAAGCTATATTACCCTGATTCCTAAACCAAACAAAGATGCAAAAAAGAAAGAGAACTACAAACCGATTTCCCTCATGAACATTGATGCAAAAATACTCAATAAAATACTGGCAAACAGACTCCAAGAACACATCAAAACAATTATCCACCATGATCAAGTAGGTTTCATCCCAGAGATGCAAGGTAGTTCAACATACAAAAGTTCGTCAATATAATACACCATATAAACAAACTCAAAGAAAAAAACCACATGATCATCTCACTAGATGCAGAAAAGGCATTTGACAAAATCCAACACACCTTCATGATAAAGGTCTTGGAGCAATCAGGAATACAGGAAACATAAACATAATAAAGACAATTTACAGCAAGCCAACATAAAATTAAATGGAGAGAAACTCAAAGTGATTCCACTAAAATCAGGAACAAGGCAAGGCTGTCTGCTTTCCCTATACATATCCAACATCGTACTTGAAGTTCTAGCCAGAGCAATAAGACGAAATAAGGAAATTAAGGGGATGCAAATTGGAAAGGAAGACTTCAAGCTTTTGCTATTTGCAGATGACATGAGTAGCCCCAAACATTCAACCAAGGAACTGATACAGCTTATAATCACCTTCAGCAACCTAGCAGGATACAAGATCAACTCAAAAAATTCAGTAGCCCTCCTATATACAATTGACAAACAAGCTGAGAAGGAAACCAGAGATATATCACCCTTTACAATAGCCACAAATGATATAAAACACCTTGGGGTAACTCTAAGCAAGTGAAGGAACTATATGTCAAGACCTTTAAGTCCCTGAAAAAAGAAATTGAAGAAGACGTCAGAAAATGTAAAGATCTCCCATGCTCATGGATAGGCAGGATTAACAAAGTAAAAATGGCCATCTTTCCAAAAGCAACCTACAGATTCAATGCAATCCCCATCAAAATACCAACATAATTCTTCACAGAAATGGAAAGAATAATACTCAACTTCATATGGAAAAACAAAAAACCCCAGGATAGCCAAAAGAATCCTGTGCAATAAAACAACCTCTGAAGGCATCACAATCCCTGACCTCAAGCTGTACTATAGAGCTACAGTAATAAAAACAGCTTGGTACTGGCATAAAAACCAACATGTGGACCATTGGAATTGAATTGAAGACCCTGACATTAGTCCACACACCTATGAACATATAATTTTTGACAAAGAAGCCAAAACTGTACAATGGAAAAAAAAGCATCTTCAACAAATGGTGCTGGCATAACTGGATGTCAATGTGTAGAAGGCTGCAAATAGATCCATATCTGTCACCGGGCACAAAACTTAAGTCCAAGTGGATGAAAGATCTCAACATAAATCCAGTTACTCTGAACCTGACAGAAGAGAAAGTAGGAAGTAGTCTTGAATGCCTTGGCATAGGAGATTACTTCCCAAATATAACACCAGTAGCACAGACACTGAGAGATACAATCAATCAATGGGACCTCTTGAAACTGAGACACCTTTGAATAGCAAAGGACACGGTCAACAATACAAAGCAACAGCCTACAGAATGGGAAAAGATCTTTACCAACCCCACATCTGATAGAGAACTGATATCCAGAATATATAAAGAACTCAAGAAATTAGACATCAAAATGCCCAACAGTCCAATTAAGAAATAGGCTATAGAACTAAACAGAGAATTCTCAACAGAGAAAGCTCAAATGGCTGAAAGACATTTAAGGAATTGCTCAACATCCCTAGTCATCAGGGAAATGCAAATCAAAACGACTCTGAGATACCACCTTACACCTGTCAGAATGGCTAAGATCAAAATACTGAAGATGGCTTATGTTGGAGAGGATGTGGAGCAAGGGGAACTCTCCTCCACTGCTGGTGGGAATGCAAGCTTGTACAACCACGTTGGAAATCAATATGGCACTTTTTTGGAAAATTGTGAATCAATCTCCCCCAAGACCCAACTATACTACTCTTGGGCATATACCCAAGGAATGCTCCATCATATCACAAGGGCACTTGCTCAGCTATGTTCATATCAGCATTGTTTGTAATAGCCAGAACCTGGAAACAACCTAGATGCCCTTCAACTGAAGAATGGATAAATAAAATGTGGTACATATACACAATGGAGTACTACTCTGCAGAGAAAAACAATGACATCATGAGGTTTGCAGACAAATAGATGGGTCTAGAAAAAATCATCCTGAGTGAGGTAACCCAGACTCAGAAAGACAAACATGATATGTACTCACTCATAGGAGGATACTAGATGTAAAACACAGATGACTAGACTGCTACTCACAATTCCAGGGAGGCTACCTAGAAAACAGGACCCTAAGAAAGACACAGGGATCACCCAATGACAGAGAAATGGATGAGATCTACATGAACAACCTGGACGTTAGTGGGGGTAATGAAGGGCAATGTTCGAGGGAAAGACAGCTTAGGTGAGCAGGAGATCCCAGCTGGATCAAGAACAGAGAGGGAGTAAAAGGAATAAGAGGCCATGATAAATGAAGACCACATAGGAATAGGAAGAAGCAAAGTGCTAGAGAGGTCCCCAGAAATCCACAAAGATACCTCCACAATAGACTACTGGCAATGGTTGAGAGAAAGCCCAAACTGACCTACTCTGATGATAGGATGGCCAAACACCCTAACTGCCATGCTAGAAATCTCATCCAATGACTGAGTGAAGCAGATGCAGATATGCACGGCCAGGCCCCAAGTGGAGCTCTAGGAGTCCAATTCGCAAGAAAGAGGAGGGATTGTATGAGCGAGAATTGTTGAGACCAAGATTGGAAAAAGCACAAGGACAAATAGCCAAACGAATGGACATACATGAACTATGAACCAATAGCTGAGGAGCCCCCAACTGGATCAAGCCCTCTGGATAATTGAGACAGTTGATTAGTTTGAACTGTTTGGGAGGCACCCAGGCAGTGGGACCAGGACCTGTCCTTAGTGCATGAGCTGGCTGTTTGGAACCTGGGGCTTATGCAAGGACACTTGGCTCAGCCTGGGAGGCGGGGTGGGGGTGGGGTGGCCGGGGGCTGGACCTGCCTGAACTGAATGTACCAGGCTGAACTCAATCCCCAGGAGAGTCTTTGCCCTGGAGGAGATGGGAATAGGGGGTAGGCTTGGGGGAAGGTGGGGGCGGGGAGGGGAGGACAAGGGAATCTGTGGCTGATATGTACAATTAAATTAAAGTATAAAATAAAAAATACAACAAAAAGTCAAAATAATAGATCTTTTAAAAAGATTTTCCAGTTCAAAACATGAATATTTAAAATTAATTCCTCCTACTGGATTTGTGCCTTGCCTTATTGCATCGTATTATGCCATGTTTGGTTCATATTGCTGGGAAGCCTGCTCTCTTCTGAAGAGAATAGGAGGATCAGTGGATCTGGGCAAGGAGATGTAGGGGTAGGACTTGGAGGAGGGAAGGGAGGAGAAATTGTACTTGGGATTATTGTTTGAGAGAAAAAGAAAAAGAAAAAGATGTAACCTTTCATCTGTTCCTGTTGCAATTCCATTTCTCCTTCATCATGGACTCACACACTTTGAAAACTTTCTCCTAATTAAATGCTTTATTCTTTAAGTTGCCTTTATCATGAGACTTTGTCACAGCAATTAGAAAGTTAACTGAGACACTATCTACATACAATTATTTTTTATACAGACATAGCAACTAACTATACACTATAATACCTATAGGAGCTAGGGAGATGGCTCCATGGGTCAAAGCTCTTGCTGAAAACATGTGAGTCGATGAATTAAAAATCTCCAACATCCCCATAAAAAAGAGCTATGCATGGTCACCTTTTCACTTGTAACCCTTGCACTCCAGCAGGTGTATGGGAGGCAGAGCCAGGAGGATCACTGTGGCTACTAGCTTTCACAAGTCTAGCTCCAGGAATAGTGAAAGACCCCATAAAGACAGAGAGTACTAGAGGAGAACACTTGGCTCCTCTGACTTCTGAACATATCAACAGGCATGCACATCTCCTTTCATGGGCTCATACAGCACACACAAATGTCCCTTCCCTCCCCATGTGCACACACACACACACACACACACACACACACACACACACGACTAGCAATGCTTATTTATTGGAATTAATATGATTTATCCTTACTCTCTATTGCTAATGGCATAATTAATAGTCTAAAAGTTAGCTCATTGAAAATCATTCCATGTGAATAGTAATACATAACAATTTCCTTAAATTTGATTTGCTAAATTATATGTCTCTGTCTTAGAGTGTGTGATGATTGCTTTTACAATAACTGATTACTCACTGATGTTCTTATTCAATTCAATAACCTGCTAGTACTCCTGGAAAATTTGGGTGGTTTAACTATTGACAAACGATAGCAATTAGGAATAATTCCATGTTGTTTAATTATTTGACCTACTCAATGACTGAAATGAAAGACAGGAAGCAGAAGAATCAAATGATTAACAGAAAATGCTGTGCAGTTTAAGTATTACATGTAAGAGTATGCATAAAGTAGTTACTTCCTAAAAATGGTAAATTTACATATAATTCAATGAATAACCTACATATAAATTGATGTAAATTTATACATAAATTTGCCACTAATGCAGCTAGTTTGAAAACAGAATGATAGTTGAATTTTTTCTACATGAACGTATGGTGGGTCAGCTTAGAAATGAAGAGTTCTATAACTGTGCAAATAATGAATTACTTAATACAACAGTGAAAATCATTCTTTGTCTCCATTTTAGTAACAGGATAAACTTTGAATATATATTTATATTTTTCTCAACTGCCTATCACACATACACCTATATATCTTGAATTCTTATTGTAAAATGCTATGCTATGTATTGAATTCCTTTAATCATAACTGCTCATTTTTGCAAATTTATCTTCTTTTTTTTCCTGTTGCTACAGTAAAATACCCTGACAAAAGCAACTTAAAAGACATAGGATTTATTATGGCTCCCTGTTCAACATACAGACCGCCTTGGTGGGGAAGTCATGGTGGCACAAGCTTGAAGCACCTTGTCACATGCCATCCAATGTCACGAAGCGAGGAATGAATGTCTGTGTTCAGTTATTTTTCTCCTTTTTACATAGTGTAATGTGCAAATTCGGAAGATGGTAATATCCACTTCCAATGTTAGTCTTCCTACCACAATTAACCTAATCAACATAATTGAATTTGGCATTTTAAGTGGCAAAATAGTCCCTCATAGCTGTGCCTAGAGGCTTATTGCCTAGGTGATTCCAGGTCCTATGAAGTTGATAAACATGAGCTAAACAAAGATGACACCAACAATCATGCCAAACAGCATAGGGAAAAGTCCACAAGGCCTGAACCCTACACAAAGAACTACAGGCTACTGAGGAAAGCTGGGATTAGTAGAGATTTTCCTCCTCAAAGAAGAGTATACCTATTAGTTGTCCAGCGCTAATGGTTAGCTCTGAAAACAAACATACAAGTAACACTATATGGACTTAGCAAGTTATATTTCAAAATATATATGCATATAAAATTACATATATGCATGAAATAGCAATGACAAAAAGGCCATAAATTTGAAGAACAGGTGTATATGGGAGAGTTCAGAAGGATAAAAGGGAAGGAAGAAAGATTATAATTAAAAATCAATCTCAAAAATAAACAAAAACTTTGCTTACAAAAATGTTTTATCTATAGCTTCTTTTTTATAATATATGGTTCTTTACAAAGATGTCTTGATATTTACAACTACTGACCTATAACACAACCATTAAATCAAGACTGAAAATGCATGTTCAGATATTTATATGCAGTAAAATATCCATTTTGGAAATTAAGAAACAGAGATAGAATTCAACTTCTCCAATATCATACATATAGTATTAGCAACTTCAAGTACATATGATACTAAAACTTAGTTTCATCATTAAGCCGTACTTTAGAAGACCTTAGCATCATTTCAATGAAGAAATACACCAATTTTGCTCCAAATTATTCCTAAACAACATCAAAAAATTATCTTAAAGTACCTCTATAATCTTTGTAAATTCTTAACAGGATTTGGTGACCCAGAGTTTATTTATCTGCATTTTATAAACCATTCTCTATGTTAGAACTGGAATGAACCTTTGCAGATACATGCCAGACCAGGCAATGGCACATTTAAAGTCACACAAGCTATTTCTATTTCCTATCAATTAGTGGTTAAATACTTAAACTGGTCAGCTGAATCTTAATACTTTCTATGGAATTTTTCCCCACTACTGTCCCTTAGCTTAATACTTTCTGCCCTCTGTGCTTCTTCTTCTTTGTCCAATTTGTGTATTTTCTTCCCAACCACAGTTTCCCTATCCTCCCCATCTCTATCCCCTCCCACACACTTTGCCTCTTCCCTAGATCAACTGCTCTCTTAGCTAATGATCCAGTGAGCCAAAGGCCAGGTTACTAAAACTTCTTATGATATGGAGACCTGCACTGCTAATCAAGAATTGAAATGTCTACATTTTCCCAAGGAATCCTATTCTACTTTATTTGAAATTAAAGAGTTTTATCTTCTTTATTCTACAGTTGTTACTTTCTCTAAAAAAAAAGTCACTCTTGATATACTACATATCTACTATATAATTATATATGTTACATGATTTTAGTTGATGTGACTATTACTTTTGGTTTTCATTGTTGTTGCTCCTTCCTAACATGTAAACTCTATTAATGATAGTTGATACATTTTAAACAAATACAGAATGAGTAGGTTGAATCTAGTTTGTAACATTTTGTTAGAAGACAAATGTCCCTGATTTCTGACAGAAAATACTATTGAAATATTAGAACAAAGTTTCTTTTAATGCAAAAGAAATTTAATTTGACTGTCAATGTACAGTAGGACTGAAATATATGAATAATAATGAAATTCTTTTTTTTATTTTATTAAGCCTAGAAGAGTACACTTCCTCCTGGGATTGAAAGTAGTGGTTTTGTAGCTACGGAGTATCACCATTTATTTTACACAGTAGGCAGTAATTCATGGAACTTATATTCACAGTGCCTGGGCAAACTAAACATTACAATGCATTTAAAAGAGTTGTACACATCTTATTTAATCATGGAATCATTTCTGGTGCTAGTCTCTTGCCGCAGCATCCCATCTGGCAATCTTTCCACCACATACCATAACAAAGATATCACTGCAATGCTGGATCTTGATCTAACCCAGTATATTTTTCTACGCCTACAAACTTATTAAACATTTAAACAATGTAACATGTGCAGTATTTCCTCTTTCTATAACAGAAAAGGATAATTCTCATCTATCCAGGTAAAGTGCTATATACCTTTAATTCCTTGGCTCAGGTGGCAGAGGCAGGATGATCTCTATGTGTTCCCGAGACAGGCAGGACTACAAAATTAGACCTTGTCTCAAAGAGAAAAGAAAGGTAAATACCCAGCTGTACATGAAACTTGCATCTTTCAAAAAAATTTAAAAACATTTCTAAGCCAAATAATTTTGATCATATTCTTTTCTCCTTCAACCCCTTCCACATCCTCCTTGCCTTTCTACCCAAAAATGTATATTTCTCTCTCTCAAAAAAAAGAAAGAAAATAAAACAAACAGGAAAATCAACAACAACAAAAGTAAAAACCAAACTGAACAAACTAAAGTGGAAAAAGGGGTAAATTCAATAGGACAAACATCAAAACAAAATTTAAAAAGCACAGATAAAATATGGAGTCCATTTTCTGGTGGCCAATTGCTCCTGGGGGCCTGCCCCCTAGTGTGGTTGATATGCCCAATGGCACTCCATTGGAGAAAATTGACTTTCCCTTCTCCATCAGGTATTAATTGCAAATAGCTTCTTGGTTAGGGTGGGATATTGTGTCCACTTACCCTTCTCAGTGTTTGGACTTTGTCTGGTTTGAATCTGTGCAGGTCTTGGACACGCTGTCATGATCTCTGTGAGTTTATATGAGTATTATTCCTGCAGTTTCTAGAATAAACTGTTTTCTTAGAGACATCTACCACCTCTGAGTCTTGTAATCTTTCCAGTGCTCCCTCTTCATGGATTCCCAAGCATTGAGGGGAGGGGTTAGAAAAGACATTCCATTTAGGGCTGGGTGTTTCAAAAATCTCTTAGTCTCTGTACACTGTTCACTTGTGAATGTCTGTACTAATTACTGTAGATTCTATGATAAGTATTGAGTGATGCACAGATCTCAGAGTATACAGCAATATGTCATTTAGAGTCATTTCTCTCCTGTATTTCTTTAGCAGAATATAGTATTTGTTTTTTACTATGCTTGTGACTTATCTAGTCTAAAGTTCTTCTCCCCATTAGTAGTATCATGTATGGTTTCCATTTCATGAAATGAGCCTTAAACACAATTTTTAAAAGTTATTGGCTACTCCAATAACAGTTGTCTTACTATTATACCACGTATCTTTCAGGGAAGGCTCTATTACAAGTCACAGGGTTTGTTCTGGGTGATACTTAAGATTACTTTGCTCCACTTCCTAGTGCCATGAATACTAGTCAGTAGTGTGAAGCTTCTAGTTGGACATCAGCTCAATTTGACTATGTTTGATTAAATAAATTGTGTCTGGAGCAGGAGTGTCTTACCATCAGGTTTTAGAGAGTGATCATTAACCTTGGCAACAGACTGTGAATATGCTCAGTTATACATGAAATTCGTATCTTAAAAACAGAAGCATGTAGGCTTAATCTCATATAACCATGAGATTGTTGTTTCATAATCTTACTTTTTTACTCTACTCTTTGACTTGAATATGGAAGCAAGTAATTTTAGAGATTTATTGTCATCATAATGGGACATGTTGATTTTATACTGTCTTTTAAAATCAATGTATTGACTGTGACATAATTTGAGAAATAAAGATTGTAAATAAGTACACACAAAATCTTACTAATAAAATTCTATGTGTAATAATTATTTATAATATTGGCATTTATAACTTCTTTAATTGTAAAATATTGCCTTTATATATACATTCAGGAAGCACAGGATTGTATTGATGAAAATAGATTCTATCATGTGGGAGAACTATGAACCTATCATGTCTTGAGCTCTAAAGTATATCCTTATCCAAGCTTAAGTCTGTAGCTTAGCCTCTGCTTTCTGATCATATACTAAATCAGAAAAACTTCACAAATAGAAACTGATATTCAGTGAAGAGCTCACATGAAAATTCACAACATTATAGAATCCCTGAAAGAAAGTAGAATAGTAATTATATAAACCATTTTCATTAAAGATTTAAATTAATTGGAAGGCAGTTCATAGGTCTGTGTTGTATCATTTATGATTTTAAAAAGTTATGATCACCTGGGAAATGTAAGTGAAAACTACCACATCACCACATTCAAAATGGCTTTCATTAAGAAATCTGACAACAAGTATTGTCAAGGGTATGGAAAAAGAGGAACCCTTATTCAGGGTCAGCTGGAATGTAAACTAGTACAGCTGTTGTGGAAATCAGTAGCGAAAGTTCTAAAAATATTGAAAAGAGAACTACCATATGACCCAGCTAGATCACTCCTGGGTATATACACAAAGGTTTCCATACTCTATCATATGAATACCTGAACATCCATGTCTGCTGCCAAGAGAAAAAACTTAAGTGTTCATCCACTGAGAGACAAATGGATAATGAGCGAATGTACACATACACAGTACAAATTTATTCAAGCATAAAGAAAAATGAAATCAATACATTTATAGGACTATGGACACATCTTAAAAGTATTATATTAAGCAAGGTGACCCAAACTTCCAAATGTAGAAAGATCAAAAAACATGTGATTCACATAATGATGTGTACTGTGTGTATGTGTGAATATGGATAAAGCTAAGAAAACTAGAATTTAAACCAAAAGAATATAAAAACAGGTGGTGAGGAAGAATGGAGGTTTAGAATATGAATATGTGTGATATGAAAGAGAAAAGAGACTAGGGAGATGGAAGGTTACAAGGGCAGATAAGGGGAACTGGGTGTTGGGAAGAGATAAGAGTAAAGGATCATCTACTAAAACATACTTTGTTCAAAAACATCATGACTCTTAGTCCTTTGTATACTAACTTTAAAACAAATTTAAATGGCATTTACTAATAAATATGACAATACCTGCACTTTATTAGAAACATTTAGCTTCTCAAACTTACAAGGAAAATCTTGACTATTTGATCACATATTTTATATTTATGTGGCAAATAAATAAATCTTAACATGTTAATGATATAAATATATATTCAGTATAAATGATAAATTTTTGTAGAAAAAAGAAATTATAGATATTTTATCTCACATACAATTCTATTATGGAGTTTAGCTATGAATTATTTGCTGTGATGTAACCTGTGGTATACCAGACCACACAGCTGTATGTTGAAGGAGCATAGTGAGGGGCAATGGATTGGGCTTGCTATATTAATGTTATAATTATCAGTGATGTCTAGTGATCAACACTCCATAAAATCCCAGCTAATGTTGTATAAAGACAATTAATATCCATTAGACAATAAAGGTCATAAAGATAATTATAGTAACTTTTATCTTTGTGGGCCATATGATTTCTGTCATAGATATTCAGTTTTCTACACACGGAAAAAAAAAAACAAATTACTGTGAGTACCTACAAATCAATATTGTTTTACTTAGAAATACAGATGGCTGGGGCATCTTACTTAGAAATACAAATGGCACAAGCCTTTAAACACAGCACTTGTGAGGCAGAGGCAGGTGGATCTCTGTGACTTCAAGTCCAGCTTGGTCTACAAAGCAGTTCCATGACAGCCAAGACTGTTACACAGAGAAATCTTGTTTCAAAACACAAAACAAAAAAGATTCGAAAGAAACACAGATCTATCAGTTGTAGTGTGCAAAGCCTTGTACTAAATGGGAAATGAGATAAAAGATTCATTATATCTAAATAGGGTTGGACCTATATTACAGATAGGGTTGGACCAGATAAGCTTAGCATATCAAGTTGAGGCAGAATCAAAGCCTTCCCCCAACTCCCTCCCCATCAACGCTGAGCAAGTCATCACACCATAGAGAATGGGCTCCAAAAAGTCAGTTCATGTACCAGGGATAAATCCTAGTCTCACTGACAGGGGCCTCACAAACAAACCAAGCCATACAACTGTCACCCACATGCAGAGGGGCTAGTGCAGTCCTTTGCAGGTTCCCCAGCTGTCAGTCCAGAGTCCATGAGCTCCCACTAGCTTAGGTCAGCTCTCTCTGTGGATTTCCCTTTCATGATCCTGACCCCCCTTGCTCATATAATCCACCCTCCTTCTCTTCAACTGGTCTCCAGGAGCTCAGCCCAGTTCTTGGCTATGGATCTCTGCATATGCTTCCATCAGTTACTGGATGAGGGTTCTAAAGGGGGCAGAGAAGTGGTGGGGGATGAGAACATGTGGGAACAGGATGGTCAAGTTGGGGGAGGGAGAGAGAGGAAGAGCAATGAAAGAGATATCTTCTTAGAGGGAGCCATTATAGGATTAAGGAGAAAACTGGTTTGCTAGTGAAATTCCCAGAAATCCACAGGATTCCCCCAATTAAGATTCCCAACAGTAGGCTGTGCGGTGGTGGCGCACGCCTTTAATCCCAGCACTTGGGAGGCAGAGCCAGGTGGATCTCTGTGAGTTCAAGGCCAGCCTGGGCTACCAAGTGAGTCCCAGGAAAGGCACAAAGCTACACAGAGAAACCCTGTCTCGGGGAAAAAAAAAAAAAGATTCCCAACAGTAATGGAGAAGGTACCTGAACTGGCCTCCTATAATCAAATTGGTTACTACCCTAATTGTCAATGGTATAATTTAATAAATCTCTTGGCTAAACCTACTAAGAGCAAAAGCTCAATTCCTTTTCACAGTAACTAGAAAATTTTAATTTAATTCTATGTCATCACTGCAGAAGAAATCTCTCTAACAGCCCCTGAAACTGAAATTTGCTGGTTACCACTGAGGTCCAGCATATTGAATCTGTTCCACTAACCAATGTGATGTGACTTAGCCATATTTACAAGGCAAGATGCCCAAACCAGCATCACCCAAAGAAAACTCACATCTTCAGAGAGATGACAAAGACTGAGGAAGAGAATTCCCTTAAGTATATTCAGGAGAAAACTGAATATGCACTATTATGTTATTTTGTACTGAGTCTATTTAGTTTATTAGGAGTCCTTTCTATTACTTTATTCCTATGATAATGCACAAGAATAGAATTTTACCTTCAAGAGACACAAAGACATTTAGAAGTCATTTAAGGAATCTAGATATTTATCTATAGGTTACTCTTACTATAGACACATAATTCTAGTGACATTAAAAATGTCTTGTTCTAATTACTCAATATAAACATACTTAAAGTATATAATTTGAATTCTCATCTAATCTCATTTATCCTGCAAGTAAGTAAATCTTAAACACTTATCTGTTTGATAGTATCACATGCTAAACCCAAAGGCAAAGCAGCTGACCCTGAAGTCCACCCATCCCTGTCCTCAAATACAATGACCTCCTTGAAATAGCTACTCTTCAAGGCACTGATTTGTCACAGGATCTAAGCTGCAATCTCTTCTCACATTAAAAAAAATGTAAATTACATCATTTAATTTTTTTGAAGTGATATCTCCCTGTATATCCCAGTCCACTGGAAAACTGTGTGTGCAGGTGTGATTGAGTTCCCTCCTTTACATTTTCTGACCTATAACCAGCTTCATTTCCCAGCAGACTTAAAGGGGTAATGGACAAAATGTGAATTATGAGGAGATATGATTATCTGAAAATATTATTTTTCTGTTTACACTGATAGAGACCAAGAGAATACTCAAATTAGAAATAATGAAAACATAAAATTAGAAATAATACGAAGTTGAATCATGTGAAATTTGTTTCTGTTATTTTATTGGGTAGAAATTAATAATTCAGTATTTTACTTGATTAGCACAGCCATAGTAGTTTAGTTATTGGTTAACTGAAACATAGATCCAGAAGTGGTTTAATCAAGAATGAATACCAGAACTTCCTTTTGAGTACATTGCTGGAAATAACCTAAAGGCTTAATGAAACTGAAATAATTACCAGTGCATTTATCATGTAAACACATTAAATACTGTGGCAATTTCCAGAAGAAGCTCTTTAACCATATTACCACAGCTGTGTGAATCAAATTTATGAGGATTAAAGAAGAGCCTAATAATGTCTGAATTCCTTCTTCCTTCCCTTTGTTCTTCCCAACCCTCTCTCCTCTGTAGGATAGAATTATGGTTGTCAATGCCTCAAACAAATTTGTAAGCATGGTGGCAATGATGTGGTCTCACAGCAATAGAGATCAACCTTGATACAGAATCATCTGAGAAAAAGATACTATAGCCCCTGTAGTAATGTGATTATCAGAGTAGGATGTAGTTGAATCAGTACATATCATTAAAAAGATATTTTAGAATAGTTTGACAAACAGGTATTTTTGAGATTAGTCATTTGATCATCATTACCACCACTGAATATTCAAAAGCTTTGCCAATGTCGACTTATACCATATTATCTTCAATCCAGCTGCAACTATATTTTTTTCTGAGACAGGGTTTCTCTGTGTAGTTTTGGTCCCTGTCCTGAACCTCACTCTGTAGACCAGGCTGGCCTCAAACTCACAGAGATCCGCCTGGCTCTGCCTCCTGAGTGCTGGGATTAAAGGCGCACCGCCGCCGCCGCCGCCGCCGCCGCCGCCACCACCACCTGGCTGCAGCTGCAACTATTACAGAAGAATTGGCAAAGCAAATAAATCCTTTGCATTCTACATTTTTGATAATAAAGACATCTGTTTTTATTTCAAAATACAAGAACTGCAAGACACATTAAATTGTTTTGTCTAGAAACTATGTCCCATTTCTATCCTTGTAACATATTTATGTAGCAACAGCCTTGCCTCCTTCCCATTACAGGATACTGGGTTCAACTGGCATTAATATGATAATCCATTTAATACATTATGCCAAACTTACTGAACACATTGAGGAAGAAGCAAATATGGAAAAAGGGTGGGAAGAAAACT
Organism: Peromyscus leucopus; assembly: GCF_004664715.2. Classification (NCBI taxonomy): domain Eukaryota; kingdom Metazoa; phylum Chordata; class Mammalia; order Rodentia; family Cricetidae; genus Peromyscus; species Peromyscus leucopus. The sequence goes on from NC_051081.1 coordinate 13,403,339, forward strand.
CATATAATTAAGCATTTGTTGTTAATAACTTGTTAGTTTTGTAGTGATTTTGGTATTGTTTTCCACTTTTCAGTTTGAATTGTCCATTATTCTATATCACTCTTAAATATTAAGAAAGAGTTAATGAGCAGATAAAGAAAAATATGAACAAAGTAGAAAACACGTGGAGTGCAGCTATTATGAGACTACCATTTTCACTATTACTACCCTGAGTATTTCTAAAGTTAAGGACATAAGTTGAAATTCAGGCACCCTTAAAAACAAGATGACTAAATCTAAGTTTTGATGTGCAAAATAAAGTTGACATCCCATGAACATGCAGTCACGAAGATTTTTCAAACACATTCTGGTGACAACACCTAATAAAGCAGTCACTATTTCAAGAAACTGAATGGAAACTTCTAATGTGAACACCCAGTTACAGAACTATGTAGAGAGAGTATCACACTAAAGGCAGCCAAATGTGAATCCCATTAACCACTTACCTGACCCTTCAGATTCACTGCATATGTGGAGAATTCATAGACTGTTCTTAGGTGTTTAATGGAATGAAGAGAGAGAAATAATTAACATGACAGATATTTGGTTATTCTACTGTGATAAAAGCCACAGACAATATTTTAAACTTCATTAACATTATATGCAAAGATATTTCAGTTATAAGAAAGACTAACAGAATTATGGGACTCATTTTGATTAATATAAATATGACTCAAAATCTAACAATTGTCCAAAATCACCATTACAAAATTTCTTATTCTAAATCTTGTGCAGCCCAAAATATCTGGAAAAATAACTTTAAAAGCAATCTTTTGTGTCAGATTAAATGATCTAATTAATTCTATGTGGATTTTACTTTCCTAACTTTTGTTTTCATTTTAAAGACTTCTTAATTAAAAAAAAAAAACCTCAAACATTCTAAAAACTGCTAAAGAAATAATCTGATTCTTGCTCAATGGCACTGCAGTAGATAACCAATCACATTTGTGAAGATAGCTTCATAAAATGTGATTAAATTTCCATATTATTTGCCATACTATTGTATAAAAGCTATATTATTGAATTTTTCATTCAGGAAATAAATATGCAAACAATACCTGGAGATTCTTACCTCATCTGTCACTCATATTTGAACTGAAGCATTGTTATATTCTAGTACTGACACACCTGAAATGTCTCCAGCATCCATGTACACAAGGAGAATTTCTAGAAGTTGTAGTTTGCATCACCACTGCCTTTTCCTGCTTTTTTGTATACATATTTTGTGTGAATATTGAAAGAACTATACCATATTCCATTTCTCATTTTTTTCTGTTAAAAATATTTGTCCTTCATGGTACCCATTATTTTAAAGTTCGTAAAGTCAACTACTGCAGATTTTGTAACATGGTAGAAGGCTGACCTGAAAACAGAAGCATCATTTTTCAAGAATTCTGTGCTGTGTGAATTTATAAAAGTGGGAGTAAGATAGTATCAGGCAGTGTTCTGTTGTTACCATTTTTAAACCTGACTGTTGTTGCCTGTTTTGTTCCTAGCTCTGTGCTTAGAATTCCTGAATTTAAACCTCCTCAATCTTAACAGTTTATTGTAGAAGGTTGCTGAAGGATATTTGTTTATACTGTGTGAGGATGTGTTGTTGTGATTGGTTTAATAAAAATCTGGATGGCCAAGAGACAGACAGGAAATGTTTAGGGAGGACTTCCAGGAAAAGAGAGGAACTGAGAAAAAAATCTAGGCACAGGAGAGATGCCAGCAAGATACAGAATATTTTGGATGTACATAATGGAAGAGAGCTAAAAGCCACGTGGAAGAATGTAGATGAATGGAAACAGGTTAATTAAAGTTATAATAGCTAGTTGGGAACAAGTCTAAGATAAAAGCCAAGTTTTAATAATTAATAATAAGTTTCTGCGTCATTATTTGTGGGCTGGCAGTCCAAAGAAAGTCGGATGAAATATTTGCTACAGGAAGTGGTAATCTGTGGCCATTCTTAAGAGAGTTCTGGTGTAAATTCAGCTACTCACTAACACTATGGTATTAGACACATTGTTTTTGAGGTCTGATTTACAGGTAGCAAATTGTAGGTTATAGAGATGTGGCAAATCTCAATCATAAAGCACCCTGCTTTTATCTATAGTAGAGATGTTCTCAACTACTTTCAATTATTCTGCTTGAGGCAATCCTGTGGGTATGGAAAAAAACTTCACGTTCCTTTAGCTTTATAAAACAGATAGTCATTTAAAAGTACTTTGTATATTAGTCTATTTTCTTTGGTTAATAATACAGTACCACAGAACAGACAAGTTTTAAATAGAGAAATTTTTGGCTCATGATTTTAGTTGAAGTACAAGGAAATACAGTTAGTGTAGCATGAATCTTAAAGAGTCTTATTAGTAAAATCAAACCTGAGGCCAGTTATTGGGGTGAATGCTGGAAGATCAGAGAAGTAGAACAAGCCACAGCCATCTCACCTTGCCAATTCCTCAGCTGATCCTGTTTCCTCAGACTGGAAGCTTCTGAGTCCTCATCCAAATGGATCTCAGCTGAACTGCTTCTCAAAAGCCTGAAAGTTTAACCAGCCGTAGTTCCTGGTCCTCACACCTTGTAAACCTTTCTGCTTTCTGCCATCACTTCCTGGGATTAAAGACTCACTTTCGGGGATTAAAGGTCTGAGTCACCATGCTTGGCTGTTTCCAGTCTGGCCTTGAATTCACAGAGATTCAGATGGATTTCTGCCTCTGGAATGCTAGTATTAAAGGCGTGAGTACCACCATTTTCTAGCCTCTGTATCTCGTGGCTGTTCTGTTCTCTGACCCCAGATAAGTTTATTAGGGTGCACAATATTTTGGGGAACACAATACCACCACAAGCTAGTGATGGCAAAATACAAGAAGCACACATTTGGGCTCGCACGCGCGCGTGTGTGTGTGTGTGTGTGTGTGTGTGTGTGTGTGTGTGTGTTTTATGGTCCCTCTCTGTCTTCTTACAAATCCACCAGTTTTTAATGATGGGGTCCAAACCTCATGACCCTAAGAATCCCAATTACCTCTTGTTCATCTCCCTTCTAAACAACATATCCAAGAATAAATTTTAACCCTTAAAATCTCCCACCCAAGATCAATGTCCTAGATGAAGTTTGGAAAAGAAAAAACATTCTAACACCAGGCCAGTATGAAAGAGTATAAATCACATTTTACAGTTTAAATCTCTGTGTTCTGTTTAGCAAAATAAAAACATCAAACAGCTGCCCTTATTTCTGTGAGCTTTATCTTCAGAAGGCCTTCTCCCATCTGTGCATTTCGAGGAATATCAGCAAAATGCAGTCTCCTTCTGCTCTGAGTAAAATTGTCATTCACTTTCCTGGTTCCTATAAACAAAAACAGACAACAAAAAACAGGAAAGAAAAGAAAAAAAAATAAAGTTCAATAACATAACTCTCCTTCTATAGAACTAACCAAAGATACTTTCAAGCAAGGAATAGTAGTAACATATGGCCCACATGGTCTAACACTCCACCAGATGTTCAGTCAAGCCTCTGTGGTACTATGATGACTATTACCTAGCACTAAAGGTCTTCAGAAGATGAGGCTATAAAGATTCTTGTGCCCATATGGTACCATCTCCTGTCTATGATAATATTTGACTTTGGAGATATTGTTTTGTTTACTTGATTTTAGATTATTAATCCTGTTGTTGTTATTCATATGGTTTACTGAGACTCCTTTTATGATAATTTCTTAGTATGTAAGTAGGAGGCATCAGTTTTTAGATACCACCACTTTTTATACAGATTTTTCCTGTTATTGAAAATAAAACATTTTCTTATATAATAATCCTGATTAAAATTTCCCCCCCTTCTACTCCTCCCAACCCTCCCTACTTCCCCTCCTATCCGGATCTACCTGGTTTCTGTCTCTCATTAGAAAACAAAGAGGCTCTATGGAATAATAGTAAAATAAAAATAAAATATAATAAGATACAAAAATTAACACATCAGAATTGGACAAAACAAAAAAAAACAAAAGGCACAGAGCCCAAGAAGAAGCAAAAGAAACAGAGACTCACTTATTCACACAATCAGAAATCCCATTTTAAAAAAAAATCACTAAACTGCAAGCCAAAATACACATACAAAGGACCTGTAGGACAAAAAGAAAATACACACACACACACACACACACACACACATATATATATATATATATATATATATATATATATAGAGAGAGAGAGAGAGAGAGAGAGAGAGTATATAATTAATACTTATTCAGAAGTTTTCCTTCATTACTGAGTGGCCCCTTGGCCCTGCAGGTGCTTATAAAATTATCACTCAGAAGTTTATATTAATTTTAACTGCTTGGCCATTAGCTCAGGCTTATTTCTGACTAGCTCTTATGCTTAAATTAACCTATAATTCTTATCTATATTTATCCATGTGGCTTGGTACTTTTTCTCAGTTCTGCCTAGTCTTCTTGCTTCCTGTGTCTGGCTGGCAACTCCTGACTCTGCCTTCCTCTTCCCAGAATTCTCCTTGTCTGCTTATCCCACCTATACTTCCTGACTGGCTACTGTCCAATCGACATTTTATTTATCAACCAATCAGAGCAATACACATTTACAGCATACAGAATGACATTCCACAGCACTTGTAATTTTACTACGTTAAAGTTAAAACCTTCATTTTTGATTAAACATAAAAAGGGGAAATGATGTGGAATAATGCTTTTGTACACTGGTTTTATAAAACCCTGATTGGCCAGTAGCCAAGCAGGAAGTATAGGTGGGGCGAGTGAACTAAAGGAACACTGGGAAGAGGAAGGCAGAGTCAGGAGTCACCAGCCAGACACAAAGGAAGCAAATGACAAGGCAGAATTATAGGTTAATTTAAGTATAAGCGCTAGTCAATAATAAGCCTGAGCTAATGGCCAAGCAGTTATAAATAATATTAAGCCTCTGTGTGATTATTTTATAAACTGCTGCAGGACTGTGGGTGAGAGATTTGTCCCAACTACAGGCCAGGTGGGACACAGAATAACTTCCAGCTCCATGTATTTAAAAATAAGATATTATTTTAAAAAGGAAGAGCTCTTACATGATATTATCTGATAAGGAACCTCCAAAGATGTCAAAATATTCATTTTCTGTCATTCACTTAGGCTGGGCATACAGTTTACCCTTACAAGTAGTTTATTTCCCCAGTGAAAATACCTTGGAGGAAAGTGAGTTTTCATTTGCAAGTGGTTATTAATTGGAAACTGCTTTGGGTTATGGATGAAAGTGTATGTCTACTTCTTTCAGCTGCAGGAAACCAACTAGTGCAGACCTAGTCAGGGCCTGGGCATGCTGCCTCGGTATCTGTGAGTTCATATATCCACCGATAATGTTAATTTCGATGGCCTTGTTATCTTGGAGTTGTTTTTTTTTATCCTCTCTACTTCTTATACTTTTGAGGCACACCAAACAAAGAAGGAAACATGACCTTGAAGAAATATTTGTGTTACCATACTCAATGTAGCACAGTAGTTAAGAGATAAACAAAATCTAAATATTGATTGTCAGAAGATTGGTTTAAAAAATGAGCTATATAGATTCAAGAATGGGATATCTTTTAATCATCCAAAACAAATCTTTCATATGCTTCAATATAGAGTGCTAATAAGGATCAATGTGATATTGTTGTCATTGTAAAATATGTAAATTAATCATTAGCCTAACAGGAAGGCAGGTGTAGAAGCAATGACTATTTCATTATATAAAGCTTCATTTATATAAGATGAAAATCTTTCAGGAATCTGTTTCATAATCATATATTTAAAGTTAAGAATACAGAACTGTCCCATCCATGTGTGGTGGCATAGGCTTTTAATCTTAGCATTCAAAGGACACAACAAGTAGAGTTCTACTAGTTCAAGGCCAGTCAAGGACAGCCAGGGCTAATATTTAGCTCCTGCCTCAAAGAAAACAAAACATAACAACAAAAGCAACAAGATCCTGTACTGTAAACTCAAAGAATTTTAAGATGTTAGATTTCAAATTGCATTATCTTTTGAACTAGGCAAAAATTGTTGAGGGATAAGGTGACATAAGAAGTTGACATTGTCTTGCTTATGCAAAGGGCCTAGTCCAGCAAGATAGTTGTGTAGCTTGATCTGCTCAAGGGGATCAGGATCCATTCCTGGTATGTGAGCTGGCTTTTTTGAGCCCACTACCTATGGTGAAACATATTTCACAGCCTTAATGAAGAAGGGGGCTGTTTTGAACCTGCTTCTACTGAATATACCAGGTTCTACAAACTCCCCATGAGAGACCTTGCCTTTTTGGAGGAGGGAATGGGGGGGGGCTTGTGGGGGGAAGGTGGGAGGGGAAGGAAGAAGGAGGAGGGGGCATCTGTATTTTATATATAAAATGAATTTTAATAATTCCTTAATAAAAAGAAAAAAGTTGACACTGTGGGCTGGATAGTTGGATCAACAATTAAAATCACTGGCTGTTCCTTCAAGAAAATTTGGGTTCTATTCTTAGCACCAATATGGTTACTCACAATAATTTGTCATTGTATGAAACGTGGAAGTCTTTTTTGGTTTCTGTGGGCATCAGGCATACCAAGACATACAGGCATCCATAACACCCATAAACACAAATTAAAATAATAAATAGTACTTAATATTACTTCTACTTGATAAAAATTATACAGAGCTCATCATATGTTATGAATCAAGACTAAGATATTTTCCTAAACTCTATGAAGAAATCAAATTGATAAAGCTTGGAAAGCCTACTCAATGAGATGTAATCCATTCTTGGCATGGTTAATGGAATCAAGAAGAGATAGATATGTCATCAGCCCTAGAAGAAAACTTAATTCTATCATTATCCTAAATGGATATAGTATCAAAATGACTTTTAGTGACATGTTGTTATATCCATAGAACGGTGCATCTCTCAGCTCTCATCAGAGCAGTTTGCGTATTTGGTGGATGGCAATTAACGAAGATCCTCAATGTTCGATGGACAGAATATAAGAGACTCTGGAATGCTCACCACAAATGGGATGTACATATACTCCTCCCACAATGGCTCTGGAAACATCTCAGACAGTACATGACTCATAGGTTAAGAATGACTTCTAGAAAACAGTTTTCTTTTTGTAAAAATATATATATATATATATAAGCTAGTAGCATAGCCTTTATTAAGTATTTTGTACATACATGTAAGTGCATGCAAACATGCTATGCTTTTGTTATAATTTAATTTAATTTTACATATTAGCCACAAATTTCCCTGTCCTCCCTCCTCCCCTCTGCCCTTCCCCCAGCCCACCCTCCATTCCCATCTCCTCCAGGGCAAGGATTCTCCTGGGGATTCAGCTCAGTCTGGTAGATTCAGTCTAGGCAGGTCCATTCTGCTCCTCCCTTTACCCAGACTGAGCAAAGTGTCCCTGCATAGGCCCCAGGTTCCAAACAGCCAGCTCATGCACTAAGGACAGGTCCCGGTCCCACTGCCTGGGGGCCTCCCAAACAGTTCAAGCTAATCAACTGTCTCACTTATCCGGAGGGCCTGATCCAGTTGGGGCCTCCTCAGCTATTGGTTCATAGTTCATGCGTTTCCACTAGTTTGGTTATTTGTCCCTGTGCTTTTCCCAATCATGGTCTCAACAATTCTTGCTCATACAATCCCTCCTCTTTCTCGCCGACTGGATGAGATCTACATGAGCAATCTGGACGTGAGGGGGTTTAATGAAGGGCAAGGGTAGAGGGAAAGAGATCTTAGGGGAGCAGGAGATCCCAGCTGGATCAAGAACAGAGAGGGAGAACAAGGAAAAAGAGACCATGATCAATGAAGACCCCATGGCTAGAGAGGTCCACAGAAATCCAAAAAGATACCTTCACAATAAACTATTGGCAATGGTCGAGAGAAAGCCCAAACTGGTGATCAGATGGCTCAACACCCTAACTGTCGTGCTAGAACTCTCATCCAATGACTGATAGAAGTAGATGCAGAGATCCACGGCCAGGCCCCAGGTGGAGCTCCGGAATAAAACAGTTTTCCATACACTAAAGGCAATTACAAATATCACCTCACAGTAATTGTGACAACACGTAAGACTTGTACACACTCAAACAAAACAAAATCCCAGCTCGAAGGGATGAAGGCAGGCATAAAATCTTACCACTATCTGAGGAGCTATTGTTATTTGATAGCTACAAGGTGAAGAAGAATCAGAATTCTTTAGTTACCTGAACCCCAGTAGGTCAACCAGACTTCAGAGCAGCCTGACTCCCAGGAAGAATTGGGGCAAAACAACTTGATTACACAGAGGAAGGAAAAGTAGAAAACTCCAAGTTGGACTGGTAGGGCAGTGGTAGTGGAAAGAGTGGATGTAGCTGGAGTTGGGGATTAATTTGGAGGGAGAGAATGTGGTCAGAATGTATTGTATGAAAGTAATTATGAATTGGGTTTAGGTCTAGTAGTGAATTAACTTACAGAAGGTCTTTTTGCGTCTCTGTGATTCTAGTACAGCTATTGGAAATCGAGCTGGTTATTCCCTCTTGCTGTTCTTCTCCAGATCTTACATTTTGTAGCATCTTTGATTTTCTTCTAACAAAGAAAGCTAAGAAAATATCACTGAAATATTCATATTGTTCTTTCCTTTTACATTTTCTCACTCCTATTGTGAAGAAAATTATTTTAAGGATTTTAATGAGTGCATTTGGAATCCAAACATTAATAGGAATTTAAATATTGTTGGCATTATGAAAGCAATCTGTCACATGCCTGAAACCATACAGAAAAAAATATAAAGACAGGTATATAAGAAGAATAAAGAGATATGAAAACATAAAACAAGAATTGAGACTCATACATCAAGTCAGAAGCCGCATTTGAATTGAGCTTGAATATCTGGTATAAACAGTAAGGTATGGGGTCAGACTATTGATGTGAGAATCTTGGATCTGATATCCCAGTGCTCTCTGACAAAGTTCTCTAGCATGTGAATATAATACCAAATATACTAATGATGCCTAAATTATGTGAATATTTTGAAGCTTATGTGAAATAATGAATTTTAAATGCATACAATCATTGTATAGGACACAACAGAATGCCATTATTTTCTTATAAAGAAAACATTGAGAATTTTGATGTGTCACATCCAGATATTGTTAAGAGGTCAATTTGCAACAGGTCAGAAAATGAAGAGGGGGTGTGGAGTAGGTGGCTAATTACACAATTGACATTTTTCTGAGGGGGTAAAATATTCTTTGGGGGCAGTGAGTGGGGCAAAACTTAATTCTCTGAGGCCAAAGAAGGGAAAATACACACACACACACACACACACACACACACACCTTCAACAAATCATGACCTCTCTAGTTTTTCACTTACCTCTTTCCTGATATTTCCCTTTACATCATTCCTAACGTCCTTCTAACTTCCTTTATTTTTCCCTTATAGCTTAAACCCTAGCAAAATCTTTCAAGCAACATAAAAATCACAGTGTGGTTATATTTTATTTTTCACTTGAATGATTATAGTACATATATGTATAAAACAGCACATTCCCTAATATCCTTAAATGACTAAACATTTTACCTATTATAGGTGAAAAACAAATTATTCCCAAGGACCCACATACATTCATGTCAAAGCAACTTATTAGAGATTAACAAAGTATAAGCAAGCAAAGTATTTCTCTCAGCCAGTTTTTTTCCCACTGGTAGGCGTTTTCCACCAGCATTTTGTGGTTACATAGAAAGGATCAATCGTTTTATTATTTATCTCAAAAGGTAATCTTACAAAAAATCTTAAAAGAATCACAAATCTAAGCTTTCAAATATAAAAGGCATTCAGTCATTTCTACTTTAAGTTCTCAGAGTACATAACTACTCATCAGCAATTCAGCAATTCTTTTATTCAATCATGTCAGGAAGCTGAGGGCAGAAATGTGTACAAGTATTAATCATTGCATTTGATCACCAACTCATCTTAGTAAGGAAGGTATGTCAGTCAGCAATAGCCAAGCTGCAATTAATTTTGTTCCCTGATTTCAATGAGTCCCTTGCTCAACTATCAAAGTGCACTTTTCTAAATTTTAAATTGTTCCTCAAGATTTTCTACATCAGAGCCATTAACAAAAACATCACTAACAATCTATATACCCAAATTCTTTTTAAGAGTGTCTGCTCCAGCAGCAATGCTTGGAAAAAGTCAATCATTATTATTGTAAGTACTAGTAACACTGCCCAGTGAGGGGCTAGGAGCCCCCTTAGAGTTTTCCTACAACTCATAGAGTATGAGGGACTTGGTGATCATGAGGGCAATAAGCAGGGTTGTGCTCAATAACAGCATGAGGTCCTCAGGTCCTCTAATCCTCTGGGCTCTGCCTCTTCAAGGTTCACCCAGCATGTTTCTGTTGACCACCAAGGCGGTATTTATGAGTTGCAAAACTGCTTGCTGTTCTCCTCACATGGCCGCTGACAGAAAATTGTGTTTTTACAAAGCAAGATAAACCCAAAACAGTGTGACCTTGAATATTTATCATCATATATGAAATTCTCAATAATTCATAAAAGTAATGCTAAAAGAAGGAATCAGATCTCTGCATTGTGTCCAGTTTTGATTTCCTGTGAAAGCCTCTATTTGTTGTAAAGTGAGGCTTCTTTGATAAAGGGTGCTAACAACCCTTATCTATATGTATAAGGATAAAATTTAGAATGTTATTACGAATTATGTTGATCTAGAGCAGTCATAATAGTAGATTATTTTTTAAGATCCACGGTGCACTAACCCTGGGAGTTGGCTAGGTTTTTATTACCATGTATGGTTTCACTCCTGTTGAGTGGGTCTTTGAGCCCATTTAGAAAACTCTTGGTTAGCACCACCATGTGAGTGCTTTATAGACAGCTTGCCATGCTATTCATTATTGTGGCTCATAGGTGTCACAGCTAGGTAGGACTACTTACTGCTTCCCTCCTTGGATGCTTGCAAGGTATTTTCTGATGCCATGGAAGCTAGACTGCCTTTAGACTGCATCTAGCTCAAATAATTCCAGTCCAATGTCCTAAGGGTGTGGTGTCTTCAACAAGAGGAATTTACCTCCAACCTAAGAAACAACCAAGGGCGACAGCCATAGCCTAATATTGTCTTTTAGGAGTCACTTTGACTAACCTGATTTAAGGAGATTTCTAGGGCTTGGCAAAATGGTTCTGTTAGTTTATGGTTCTTGTAAGAAGTATCATCAGCCTTAATGGCATAACTTCCAGATACATATGTATGTGTATGTACATATATGTATATGTGTACTGCATGATTATAATATAAAATATAATAATAATAATAATATAAAAAATAAAATAATGAATTATAATATAATGAATATTCATTATAAAATAATAAGATTTCTTGAGGTTTTATCAAATAACCTTTGTATTGTTTGTCTCTCTTTCTTTCTTTTTCTTTCATCTTGAACTCTATACCACTTCCCCCACTGGAATCCCTTCCATGCTTTTCCGTTTTCCACTTATTATCTCCTGTGTCCTACTATTTCTCTATCAACTCCTCTCCCACAATCCCTTTCTACTTTCCTGATTTTGTATTTACTTCATGTTGTACCCTCACATCTAAAGATTGGCTCTAGGAACTTCAGATGAGAGAGAACATGGGGCCTTTGGAGCCCAGCCTACATGGATACATCTACATCACAGTTCCTACACTGATGGCTCTGGAACATCACAGAGGAGGTGGCAAAAAAAGGGGGGGGGGAGCTTATAAAAAGAAAGAACAACACTATGTCTGCTGTGCAACTGTACCAGAAATGGCTGAATAAACAAGATCTGAACATTGACAACATCAATAGACATACTAATGTGAAAGGGAAATATCTCATGGAGTCACTTCCAGGACAAGGAACTATAGGCAAATGATGACTGCTGAGAGAGGGCGAATTAGCCTCCTCCAAAAATCAGTCTCCAAATTGAATGTTCAATATAAAATAGTCAGCTCTGAAACCGTATTAATACAAATAAAAATGGACTCAGTTGGTTTTGTTTATATATTTGTGCATACATATGCATAAAACACACACACACACACACACACAACCCTACACTTGGGGAAAAAGAGGCTACCAATTGACACACACACATACACACACACCTTTGAGGGAGGTTACTTGGGAGGAGCTAGCGGGAAGTTAGGGAAAGTAATGTAATTTTATTTTAATTAAAATGCATAAAAAGGATTTGATTATGTGTAATTTTTTAACACGTTATAAAACTGATAATATTACATAGCATATCTATGTAAGATAAAAACCACAATCAGTGTTATGTGTCTCCATAATTCAAGATCTTGCATACAAAGTCTGTTGTACATGTCTGTTCATCCTGCCTTTTAATATTTTTCGATTTATGTGAGGAGTTCCCAGTAGCTTTCTCAAAGGATAGAGTTTAAATTAGACAGAATTCTATTTTTAGTCTAATCAAGGCTTTTTATAAAGTTTCTGATAGTGAGATACAATAATTGTTCATAATTGAAATATTAATTAATTTTATTTTAATCTGAAAAAGTGCAATGTAGTCTCCTTATTACCAGTCTTTTAGAAAGATACATTGCTAGTTATGAGAAAAGAACTAGTAGAAAACAAAGTAAATGATGTGTTCATGATGTCTAGGAAGTAAGTAAAATTAATTTTGGTATTTCCTCAAATGCTAATTTTGATCAGATGGAAGAAGCAGTGATCCAAGAGGTAAAATTGAACAGGAAAAGTTATTGAGAAGCACTGTGGATGAAATTCTAGTCAACTATTTGTCATATTGTATAATAATAAAATTTATTTATGAGGAAATTCAACATCCATTACCGCTTAAGTGGAAAGTGACCATTTACCATCTGAATATGCACATTGGCCAATCCACAATTTACTTTTCTTTCCTTGGGACACAGATTGAAATATAAGAGGAAAGCTATTTTTATTTGTAAAATGAAAAAAGAAATGGTTCAGAGAAAATTTGTATGAATTCTATCTAAAATACCAACTATGTTTAAATTGATCATCAAGGTGAATTTTTCAATGTGTATCACATGCTCATCACTACGCTAAGAGAATGGGAGATAATAATAATGGTAAGTTAAAACTCTGAACCAAGAGACATTTATCATTTAGTTATCAATGTAAGTCATACAGTGATAGTCAGATACATAGAAACAAAAGAGCAAAATAAAAACACAGCAAAAATACCCAGTAACTAATTAAATAAATTAGCATTTGGATAAAATGGGAAAGTAATAAGTAGAAACATGAACCAAAGCTTACATTGTGAAGTTCATCAGCCTTCAATTTATAGTGTAATGTCACATAAATTTGTCTAGAAGCTGCCAAGCAGTCATCTCACCTGAAGCATCTAGAAGTGGCAATCATACTGTGCCACTCAAGTTTCAGACTCTTTATGTGCTATATTTAGTTCAGAATTAGACATATCAAGGGCATGATTTCATGTTTGTGAAATCAGTGTCATGATTAGAGTATCACATGTTCTCAAAGTTCTTTTACTAAGAAACTGAAAATTTACTCCAGAGAACTGAGGAATCAACACACAAAGTGATAAATTTTTGAAAAATAAGAAATGAGTCTTTTATTATAAATCCTTTTATTATTTTTCTGAGTGGATGTGTATGGAGACAGATATTGATTCTCTGTAGGGAGAGACTTCTTTTGCCTTTGTTCTTCATTACAACTGCCGTGTTGAGAGGCAACACATTTGCAGTTGTGGGATGGGTAAAGGAATTGAAAGAACGTTCCTCTCAGAAGTTGTAGCTTGACCATAAACTTTCAATGTGGAACTTTCACAATAATCTGCCTCTATTATTTCTTTCAATATAAAAATCCATTTGATCTGGGACTTGCAATGTTAGTTGATGTCAGGACCAGAAACGCATTCAATTTACATTGATTTGTTTGATGGTAGCACAGGGACAGACTCAACAATTGCACATGCAGGCATAATCTCAGTAATACATGGTACTGAAAACAGTAGGCTACATAGAAGACAAGAAAGATTTATTGGCAATAGAAAACTTCCTTATTGAAGACATATTGATAACTTTGGAGTCATGTTTTCTGCAGTGTTGGGGACCAAACATAGGATCTTATGCACACAAGACAAGTGCTGAGTCACTAAGAAGCATTCTTAATCATAGTCTTAATAAACATTGAAATATGAGATTTTATTTCTTCCAATAGTAAGAATGATTCATTCAGCCCCTACCATTTTGTTTCTACCACCTTTAAAGCTGGTTTCTTTGCATTTCTCTTTCACCCATACATGCATATTTTTTGTAGCCACAGTTCTCAAACTGTTTTACATTAAATTTCTCCATAAGTATAGATCTACTTGAGCTATGATTAAAGAGAAAATGTTCTTACCAATACAAATCTTTGCATAATGCATGCTGAACTCTTCTATCCAGCTTGTAACACTCTTTGGGTAGGTTAAGGATTTGGCTTGAAGTGTTATGATCAAGAAGTCAAAATAAGAGGCCAGAAAGAATAGCACTGTGAGCAAGAAAAATGTGCAGTTTTATCCATGAAAGAGGTCTGATCTGTGACTGGAACTTGAGAAGCTCAAGTCTTTTCAACCATTAGGTATATAATAATTGGCATGAAGAGAGAGATTGAGTTCACTCCAGAATGAACTCATCCCCCATTCATGAATGGATACTAACTGAACAAGGCAGAAGTAAACATCTTTATTCAAATAACCTCTGAATGTCACAGGAAAAAATGTACATTATTTTTATCTAAATCTGAATTTGACAATTTTTGCATTCACATTGATTTATAAAATAATAGGTTGACCTTAGGATTTAATGAATTATTCATTTTTAATAAATTTATATTCCTAAACATAGTTTCTGATATATACACAAGTATATATGTAACAAATATGCATTATAAAGCTTAATAATAAAACTAGTTTCCATAAGCCTTTCACCTCTCCTGAAGAACTAAGCAATCTCTAGCATAAATAATGTATTCTTTAATCAAATCTCTGCTTAGAGATAGTTCCAATAATAGTCAAGGTGTGACCTGTACTGTGAAAGTACTCTCTTACATTGATATTTGTTATGTTAATAATTGTGTGGATGGCCATTCTGCATTTGAAACAATAAAGATAATATTGCCTAGATATTAGATATAAATTGCTTTATTCTCTGATAAATAAAGTCACATTATTTGACTTAGTATTTTTTATTTCACTTTAGGTAATAAATTTTTAATATTTAGATGTATTTGCTTTATATGTGTAAGTGTTAGCTTTCACATCTATATGTATGCTGACTATGAGCCTGCCTGATGCTTATGGAGCTCCAACGGGGATATCTGATCCCATGTAACTGGAATTACAGAATGTTGTGATTCACTTTGTGGATCCTGGGACCTGAACCAGAGCCTAGTCAAGAACAATAAGTGCTCTTAACCATTTAGTCATTGACCCAACCCTGGAGAATCTCATTTTAGCATGTTTATCCTTTCGATTCTCCCCATGAATTCAAGTTTTAATGACATAGTTTAGAGGCTTTATACTCACACATAACTCCTTATTGAACACAAATTTGAGAAATACAATAGTTTAATATTTGCATTTTCAAGGTTATGTTCAAGTTACCCACATTGAGAGACACATGCTTTCTTCCTATGCTAATGAAGTGAGGACTAAACCTAGAATTTTGCATGCTTGAAATTCATGTGTAGCAATGCGATTAGTTATCACTGTATTCATAATGGTTTAATGGATTACAAGTGTTTTCAAAGCCAGCTTGTCATTTTTGCCAGATACTGACATTTTTTCTTTTTTTTATTAAGAAATTTTCTATTCATTTTACATATTAACTACAGATCCCTCTCTCTTCTCCCGCTCCCAGACTTATTCCCCAATCCACGCCCCATTCCCACCTCCTCCAAGGCAAGACCTCCTGTGGGGAGTTAGCAGAGCCTGGTTCATTCAGCTGAGACAGGTCCAAGCCCCTCCCCCTGTCCCAAGTTGTGTAAGGTGTCCCACTATAGGCACTGGGCTCCAAAAAGCCTGCTCATGCACCAGGGATGGATCCTGATCCCACTTCCTGGGGGCCCCTTTAGCAGATCAAGCTACACAACTGTCTCTATGCAGAGGGCCTAGTCCAGTCCCATGGAGTCTCTACAGCTACTGGTCCACAGTTCATGAGTTCCCACTAATTTGGTTTAGTTGTCTCTGTACATTTCTCAATCATGATCTTGATGCCCCTTGCTCATAGAATCCCTCTTCTCTCTCTTTAACTGGACTCCTGGAGCTCTGTGTGGTGCTTGGCTGTGGATCTCTGCATCTGCTTCCATCAGTTGCTGGGTGAAGGCTCTATGACAATGGTTAGGGTGTTCACTAATCTGATTACTAGAGTAGGCGAGTTCAGGCACCCTCTCCACTATTGCTAGTAGTCTAAGGTGGGGTCATCCTTGTGGATTCCTGGCAACTTCCCTAGCACCCTGTTTCTCCCTATCCCCATGATGTTTCCCTCTATCATGGTATCTCTTTCCTTGCTCTTCCCTTCCATTCCTGTTACAGCTCGACCATCCAGTTCCCTTATGCTTTCACGTAATAAAATTCCATAAAATAAAAACCAAATGAGGCCACTGTGCTGCGTTATACCTGTTATCCCAGAATTAAAGAAAGTGAGTAAGAATTGCTATGACTTTGAGGCCCAACTGGAATACACAGTGGGGTCCTGGCCACCCGGGGTTACTGGGTAAATCCATGCTTCAAAATACCAAAACCAAACCAACCAAATGAACAAAAGCAACCGAACTATATTAAGAAATATGAGAAGATGACTTGTAAAATTAAAACTGTTAGTGCATTTTAGCACTAGATTATATTAAGAAAAAGTTTTATGTACTTTATATTTAGTGTGAGAACGACATTCTTTATTATATGAAACAGCTCCTTAAATGAGATTAAGTTTAACACTATCCATCTTTGTGAGGATTTTTAAAAGTTGTTAAAATTTGATAAATGTATATTTAATATTAAAAATATTTTGATAATTTTAAAATTATATTTCTAAAATAATGACGTCATGTGTTAAACTTTCAATATCTGCTGCTAAAGTTTTATCAAAACTGAGTTTTGACATCAGGAGATATGTGTGACTCCACAGGGCTACACTCACTCAGCCAAGGAGTTTACCTTTTAAATTAACAAAGATAGTCTGAAATTATTTTGAGATAGATAAAAAAAATGTTAATATTGTACACTTATGGAAGATATTTCCAGTTCAGATATTTTTACCTAAGTTTGAAGATCTCACTGTTCTTTCAAAGAAGAGCTCTGAAAAGCTGGTGGGTTTTCATTGTGGCAGACTCAGCTGTGACTTTAAGTTTCACATTGATATGTTAGGAAAAAAAAGAAAAGAAAAGAAGAACAGTAAAAAACAAAAACCAAAAGACAGAATAAGCAAATTTACAATGTGTCTAAAAGAGTATATATTTAGAAATTTCTAGAAACTTTAATTTGTAAAATGTATCTGGAACACTTAGTATACAGCTATTGTTATTCCAAAGACAATGGGCAAAGAAGGAAATGCATAACAATAGACATGCATAATTAAATATGAACTGTAGTGAAATACTTAACTCTCTTCTCACTTCCTTTTGTGTATTGTATATTCTGTAGCAATTTTCCTTATTACATTGTTACTAAGGAGATTGGATTTGACTTCTGTTTTAATTTATACCAAGTTAGTCTCAATGGCCAATAAAAAAACTTCATTTCTGTCATGGTTCTTAATGATTTTAGTCCAAGCAATTTATACTTGAATATTGCATGTCAAATATGTATAGTCCAATATTTTTACATATTAATCTCTTAAAATGTGTAGCAAACCCAGTAGCAAGTTTGATTACATATTTATAGTAATACTAGTTTTTAAACTAATAATAGCTTTTCTTTGGTAGTTGCATTAAATTTAATAGCTTATTATTAATTTATTATTTCACAATTGAAAGATAGAATGTTATAATACAAATATGTTAACCCTGAAAAATAGAGACTTTTTAGAAATAAAAGCATCATAATTCATAAACTCCAAAAATCTTCTTTAAAATATATTGTTGAAAAAATTGTTTTATACTAATAATAGTTTTTAAAATACACTAATCTCTGGTATATCAATCACAGTCAAAGGGTATATGAGAATACATACTTGATGGGTTTTAAAAAAAAAAACAAAGAGAACACAAATTTTAATGTGTAGGGAAGTTAGGGGTGGATCTGAGAGAAGTTGTGGAAGGGGGTAAATATGATTAAAACACAATGTATGAAATTATCAAAGAACTAATAAGATATGAAAAGATAAAACAAGTTTCTTTTAAAATGCATACAATACAAAAGGAGGACTAGCATGCTAAAATAAATTGATACTAGTTTTTGTAGTTGCCCATTTTTTATCTTTATTGAGATTTGTATTTTTATTTTTTTGTACATCTTTTCCTTGTTTAATAACATCCTTAACCTCAAACTGCAGGATGCCTGTAACATATTGTGGGGCAGGTGTATTTATTAATAACACCATCCCCCTTTGTCTTTCTTGGAATTCATCAATTTATTCTATAGTTCTGAAAGTTGATTTTTTACAGCTTAACCTTGTTGATTGGTAATGGCTTTTATTCCTAGTGTTGGTCTGGATGTATCATTCTATTTCTGTCTAACCTACAATTGGACTGCTGAGAAATTTCCCATAATCTTCCTCAGCTTCACTTCTCTCACTGTTTGAGCTAGGATCTATATAATTCTCAGACTCTTTTTCTTTTTTCACTTGTCTTTAGTCTTTCTCTTTCTATTCTGTATATTCAAATATTGCTATTTTCCTATTTTCTAGTTCATTGACTCATTCTTCTGCCTACTCAGATCTATGCCCGCATGGCTCTAACAGCATTTATTACTTTCATAATTGTATTTGTTGTAACATTGTTCATATTTTAAGTATTTTACCTGTTAGTATATAATCTTATTTTACATTCATTCATTGTTCCTTTTTCTTTCTTCCTCCCTTTCCTTCCTTTCCTTCTTTCTTCCTTCCTTTTTTTCTTTTTCTAAAATGGGAATCTCTCAGTGTAGCCAAGGTGGCACCATATTCCTTATGTGGCCCAGACTAGTTTTGAACTCACTATGCAGTCCAGCCTGACTCAGTTATAGCAACCCTCCTGCCTTAACCTCTCAACTGCTGGAATTGCAATCATTATCATGCCTAGGCTTACAGTGGTGGTAGTGGTGGTGTGTGTGTTCTTCTTTCATAGATACCTTTAGTTTCCTGAATACTCTTAAGAAAATTATTTTGATGTCCTTATTTAGCAAACATGCCACCTTATTTTTTTATTCATGGCCACCTATTTAATGAAGTAATTTTGCTTTGAATCAGAAAGTATTGTTTCTTTGTACATTATGTGCTTTTTAAATAGACTTTTAAAGCTGTAATGTAGATTTTATCTAATCATACCTGAAATTAGAATTTATCCTCCCTTGTTTTTGCTGACTATTGTTTGTGTTTGGTTGTTGCTGTTGTCTGTGTCTGCTGTTATTTGGGTTTGGTCGCTGTTTGCTGTGTCTAAACTTTTTTGGATTTGGTTGTTGCTGTTGTCTGTGTCTATTGTGGTTTATATTTGTTTGTTGCTATTGGTTGTGTCTAATTTTTTATTTAGTTGTTGCTGTTGGCTGTGTCTACTATGGTTTGTATTTGGTTGTTGCTGTTTGTTGTTCTACCATACCCAGGTTTTATGTGAGTTCTTGGGATTCAAACTCAGGTTCTTGTGCAGCAAGCACTTTATCAATTGAAAAGTGATCTGAAGCCTAAAAGTATGTAGATGGAAGAATAAAAAGTGTGAGATTGAGAAACAAATTCAGAAACCAAAAGGCTCTGGTCCTTCAACCCTGTGAGAATTGCTTCAGGCAAATGTGATCTACACAGTAGAGAAAGGGTGCAGTGTGAGCTGCATCTCTGTGTCTGTCCCTACAAAGACATAGCACAGTTTTGGGGGGAGTGTCTCTGAGACTGTTCTGGTTTCTTTAGGCTTTGCTTAAATTTCTTGATGACCAAATAAACTGTCAGACATAAATTTCTACCATGAGACACATCTTCAGATCCAAAAGTAACAGGGGCAATTGATCACTGATCGAAGACTCTGAAGACATAAGTCCATATTGTATTTTTCCTCAATATATGCTTATTTACTCAGATATTGGTACAAGTGTCAAAAAAGCCTAATGAACACAGTGATACAAGGCAAATTCCATATTTAAAAAATGGTTTTAAAAATACAAACTCACAGATAGTCTATGCTAAATTTCCCAGACTATTGTAGCATTTTCATACATGTTCTTTCCTTGCTGTTCCTGCTTTTCTCCATTATTTTAAATAAAACTCCCTTCCTTAGAGCCCATTAAAATAGGAGCAGATAAGGTAGGCACAGTGATACTGTCTGGGCCTGCTAGGATTTAGAGAATGTTCCCACATGAGGCTCCAGCTTATCACCTCAAGAAACATGATTACAATGTTGTGTTTAGGTTTCTTAGTGACTTAACTGGCAAATTGCTTTTTTTGCCTCTCTGGGATTCTAGCATGGCTATTGGAAGTTGAGCTGGCTATTCCCTCTTGCTCTTCTCCTTGAGGTCTGACATTTTATAGCAGCTTTGATTTGTTTTTTTAACAAAGAAGATTTAGAAAATGTCACTGAAATGTTTGTTTTGTTCTTCCCTTTTACATTTTCTTGCCCTGATTATGAAGAGAATTATTTTAAGGATTTTAATGGATTCATTTGGAATCCAGATATTAATAAGAATTTAAATATTGTTGACATTATAAAAGCAGGCTTCCACATGCCTGAAACCACACAGGAAAGAGTATAAAGGCAGCTACATAAGAAGTATGAAGAGAAATGAAAAGATCAAAACAAGAATCGGTTTGAAACTCATATGTCAAGTCAGAGGCACATCTGAATTGGGCTTGAAGGTCTGATATGAACACCAAGGTGGGGTGTCAGACTTTTGTTATGAGAATCTGGAATCTGACTTCCCAGTGTCCTATGATAAAGTTCCTATAATTTGAATATGATATCAAGTATACAAATGATGCCTAAATTATGGGAACATTTTGAAGTCATGTTCAATATTGGATTTTAAATGCTTATAATGGTTGTATAGGACACAATTAATGGAATGTCATTTTTTTGTTGAAAAAACAGTGAAATTTATGTGTCTCAATGAAACACTGTTGAGAAACTGTGTTTTTAGGAAGCATGACCCAATCACATCTGTGGTTACTAGGTTAAAGGAGAATTTCCAGCATACTTAGAAATAGAGAAAGTTTGGTGATAGATGGCAGACATATGAAGTTCAGAAAACCATTGAGTATGTAACACACAAATAGAAAGGGGAAAATCCATTAATGATGAACCAGTGAACAAGTCTGTAGGAAGACGTAGTTGTATTTAGAATGATGGATTAATAACACGTTTCACACACACACACACACACACATAATTGTCTTGTAGCTCGTGTGAAACAAAGAGAAAAGTCTTTAGCAAATTGAACACAATCATTAATAATTTCAATGCAGTTAAATGTAAAGAATATTTTAACAATAACACTTTAAAGAGATAAATAATACCAAAGACAGTCTACCCTCTGTACAATGATCAGATAAGAAGACACATAATCTAATTTAAGGTTGTCTTTAAAGACAATATGTTTGAACACTGAAATTTAAAACATCTTAATCTTCAGTTTGATTCCTTTGAAAAGCATTAGGCATCTAATGTTAAAAACCATCTTGGGCTTAAGAAAGAAATTAGGAAGGGAATTGGAGGATGAGGAAGTTTCTCAAAGGCAAGAGGTAAAATATTCAGACTCTAACACTGTAAGGAAACAATCCTTAAACCCTTTTAACTGATTAGTTTAAAGGAAGCAGAATGCTAGCTTGGGACTTTAAACTGGCCACAAAACTGAAGGGTAAAACATTGACAGTACACAAAATTAAGTGTCCTTTTCTGGCCCAAAGCTATAAAGAAATATAATCGAGCAAGTGCACATAGGTATCTCCAGTCTCAACCCACAACATTTCCGGTCCTTTTGTCTCTTTCTCCCTTCCTGTTACCCTCTCTTGTAAATCGCTCCTCTTTTGATGATGTGTTGATTGCTTTCTTTTCTTTCTTTCTTTTATTTTTTTCAGATTAAATTTGTTCTAGATCATCAAGAATTGTGTTGTTTAAGAAAGAACAATATCATCATGCTACTTTTACCTGAAATGACATACATTTTCCACTGAAAATGCCTTTCTTACTGACACTGATTAAATTTGTTTGTCCACATGTATGCATTTTAATTGGAATTTTAGGCCACGTGTATTTAAAGTAATAGTTGATTATCTTCAGCTTTAAAGTACAATATTGTTTGTTTTTTACATGTTCCCATTTACTCTTTTTGTCCATTATTTTTAGCTGCCTGTTAATGAGGAATTAAATAATTGAATGATTCTACATTATCTATTCTAGTTTAGAATAATAGTTACAAGTAGGTTTTCTGTCCATTGATTTAGTATTTATAATTGCTACTGTTAATATATCTCAATCTAATCACAAAACAAAATAAATTTCATGAATCTGGGAAAGCTACAGAAAGAGAAGAGGGTATGTGATAGGTTTGGGAAAGAAATAAGAGAATATGGGAGAGGTGAAACAATCAGAATGTATTATGTATATGTATGATTTACCAAAGAACAAAGTTAATGAAAATAAAATACTGCACAGCAGGCTAATGAGATGACATTGTGTACACAGATACAGAACTTGCTGTACACAGGTACAGAACTAAGGTCAAATCTTCAGCACTCATTTTATAAAAAAAAAACTAGATATGGCTGTGATAAACAAGAAAATAGGAACTTTGGCTGTAATTCTGCTTCCAGGTTCATTGAGAGACCATTATTGAAGGAATAGGGAGAATAGTGATAGATCAAAACACCTGGGCATGTACAAGTGCATACAAATTACAAACAAGATATAATAATAATACACATACAAATACACACATGAACAGAATAACACACAAATATAAGCAAACACACAATCACACACAAACACATACACACAGAAAAAACACACAAACAGACAAGAACACACACACATACAAACAAATAATACATACCTGCATACAAAAAGTATCTCTACAATAGTACATTCTATTTCCCACCACACAGATCATTTGTTTTAACAATATCCATTATATTTTCACATATGTAACAAATCTCAGGCTATCTAGTAGTGAATAGTTAAGCTACTGTCTTGCTAAACCCACAGGTCTTTGATCCACATGGACTTTTGTGCAAGGTGATAAATATGGGTCAACAGAATGGGGAAATATTTTTCCTACCACACATCTGATAGAAGAACAATATTCAAAATATATAAGAACTAAAGAAATTAGATACAAAGAAACAAACAACCAATTAAAAAATAGGGTACAGATCTAAACAGAGTTTACTCAGTAGAGGAAACTCAAATGATTGAGAAATATCTAATGAAATGTTTATCATTTATATCCATCAGGAAAATGAAAATAAATCAAATCTACTTTGAGATTTCAATGTACACCCATCAGAGTGGCTAAGATTGATAAAACAAATAACAGCTTATGTTGGTGAGGATTTGGAGTAAGTAGAATACTCATCTATTGTTGGCGTAAGTGCAAACTTATATAGCCACTATGTAAATCAATAAAGTGATTCCTTAGGATGGTCTGTATCAATGTACTTTAAGATCCAACTATATCTTTCTTGGACATTTACCCAAAAGATGCTTCATCCCACCATGAAGATAATTGTTCAACCATGTTCATTGCTGCTTTATTAATAATAGCCAGAAATTACAAACAACCTGAATGTCCCCCAGCATAACAATAGATAAAATAAATGTCATAAATTTACACAATGGATTAAAAAAGGTTATCATGAAAATTTCAGGCAAATAGATGGAACTAGAGAAAATCATCCTGAGTACAGTATCAAAGATCAAGAAATATGAATATGATGGTATTTCTGGGTCTTTGATACTGCACTCGGGATGATTTTTTCTATATGAATATGGTATGTATTGGTTTATACATTGTTATTATGCCTTAAGACAAAGATAACAAAGCTACAATCTTTAGAATAAGGTTATGTATAATATAAGGGACTAAGAAGGACAGATAGATTTTATAAGGAAAAGGAAGAGAATAGATAACTAGAGATGATTGGGAGTAGGAGATGGAACAAAGGGTCAAGTCAGGAATGGGATGAGAGAGGGCAATGAGGGAATACACACACACACAAACACACAGAAAGACAGAGAGACAGAGCTAAAATTAAGGACCATTTGAGAGGCTAGTATGGAAATGTAGTATTCTAGAAGCTTCCTAAAATATTTGAAGCTGATATAAATGAAATTTATGAATATAAATATAATTGCCAAATAATGGGGAGACAGAATTTTACCTGGCCACCTTTTGTCTCCCAATGAAGTTTTCAGTACACTTATTGTGTTGCCTCTAATTAAGTTGTTGGCCATTGAAGCCCCCATGGAAATCCCCAAATTGCTAAAACAACATGTTGTTTACTATAAATTGACAGCAAGACCCCATTACTGAAGACAAGGCACACATAACTCATTGAGCATGAAGATGTGGAACTGGTACCCACATAGGATTTCCTCCATTTATTCTAGCAACTTTAGTTCAGGAAAGTACTCAGAGCTCTACAAAAAGAGAAACATAAACACCAAGTCAACCATATAAGCCATTAATCTATCAGTTTCCTGCCTGCAAGATATTCCTGGACAATTGTAGCATTCACAGATTGTGCGAGTGAGAGTAGCCAACCAATGTCTGATTTGCATTAAGGCCCACTTCATGAAAGAAAACCCATACCCACCAGAGACTAGAAAGCCCAGAGAACTAGAGTAAAACCAAATAGTACAGGTCAGGGGAAAAAAGATAATTAAAATGACTGCTAATGATATTCTCTTATACTCATAGGTCAGTGTCTTGTTCAGTCATCATCAGAGAAGTTTGTTCATGTAGCAGATGGGATAAGATGAAGAGAACCACCGCCAGACATTATCCAGGCAGATAGTGAAAGACCTTAAACATTCAACCCTAAAGAGGAAATCTCCATCAAATAAATTTCTTCCCTCAAGGATCAAGGATTCCTAGGGAAAAGCAGTTGGATAAACTGTAAGAGTCAGAGAGAATGGAGAACACCAAGTAAACAAAGCTCTCTAAGTCAAGAGCATCAAAGCTCATATGAACTTGTAAGGACTGTGGGCATCTTTCACAGGGCCTGCAGTTGTCTGCACTAGGTCCTCTGGGTAAATATTTTAGCTCATAAATGTTTACAAAATTCCTGAGTGTGAACATGAGCAGGTTTCTGATTCTTGTGCCTTCTCTTGAGCTTTTTTCCTTCTGTTGGTTTGTCTTTGTCCAACTTTGATGTGATTGTTTTTGTATTACCTTATTATATTCTTAAAAACTAAATGAATCAATGAATGAAGGAAAGAATAAAAAGCAAGCCACTATGGTAAACATTAACAACTGAAGTCACCTATACCTGCTGGAAGAGAGAACATCAGTTTACTCCAGTGGAGTGACACTGGCTATATCAACCACTCCATAGCAGGCCTCATGTTCTGAAGTAATTGCTCAGCTCTGTGTAGTTTTGATGCCTGTCTTGGAACTTGCTTTGTAGACCAGGTTGGCCTTGAACTCACAGAGATCTGCCTGACTCTGCCTCCTGAGTGCTGGGATTAAAGGCATGAGCCAGCACTGCCTGGCTTTCAAATTAAATTTTTTAAAAAAATTTTATAAAGAAAGAAAAGTTCAACATCTCTATTCATCAGGGAAATGCAAATCAAAACTACTTTGAAATTGTACTGGGAGATGAAATTATAAGACTGTTAAGACCAGTTAAGATGAATAAAATAAGAGATAGTTCATTCTAGTTAGGATGTGAACACTCATAGAAGGGGAACACTCATCCATTGCTTGTAGGAGTGAAAACTCTTACCATCATTATGGAAATCAGTATGTCAGTTCCTCGGAGTAATTGCAATTGATCTGCCTCAAGATCTAGCTATAGCATACTGGGAACATAGCAAAAGCAAGCTTTAACTTATCACAAGGCACTTGCTCAACCATACTCATTGCTGATCTAGCCATAATACCCAGAAATTTTAAGCTACCTAGCTGTCCCTCAAAAGAAAAATAGTAAAGAAAATGTGGTATGTTTTCACAATGAGGAACTGCTCAGCCATTAGAAATAAATGAAATTTGCAGGCAAATGGATTCAACTAGAAAAATAATCAACCTGAGTAAGGTATCCCAGTGTAGAAATAGAAACATGGTATGCATTTATGTATATCTGTATATCAGCTGTTAAATCAATGATAGCCAAGCTACAATCTGCATTGGTTAGATATAGAGTAAGGGACTCGGGGGAGAGATGGAAATCTCTTAGGAAAGGGAAATAGAATAGATAGTTATAGATGATATGGGGAACTAAATGGGAGATCAAGTGAAGAGAAAAAGGAAGATGAAAGAAATACATGAGATAAAACTAAAATTACATCTAGAATCCTCCTATGAGTGAGTACATACCATGTTTGTCTTTCAGAGTCTGTGTTACCTCACTCAGGATGATTTTTTCTAGACCTATCCACTTGCCTACAAACCTCATGATGTCATCGTTTTTCTCTGCTGAGTAGTACTCCATTGTGTGTATGTACCACATTTTATTTATCCTTCAATTGAAGGGCATCTAGGTTGTTTCCAGGTTCTGGCTATTACAAACAATGCTGATATGAACATAGCTGAGCAAGTGCTCTTGTGGTATGATTGAGCATTTCTTGGGTATATGCCCAAGAGTGGTATAGCTGGATCTTGGGGGAGATTGATTCCCAATTTTCTAAGAAAGTACCATATTGATTTCCAAAGTGGTTGTACAAGCTTGCATTCCCACCAGCAGTGGAGGAGAGTTACCCTAGCTCCACATCCTCTCCAGCATAAGCTGTCTTCAGTGTTTTTGATCTTAGCCATTCTGACAGTCGTAAGGTGGTATCTCAGAGTTGTTTTGATTTGCATTTCCCTGATGATTAGGGATGTTGAGCAATTCCTTAAATGTCTTTCAGCCATCTGAGCTTCCTCTGTTGAGAATTATCTGTTTAGTTCTATAGCCCATGTCTTAATCGGACTGTTGGTCGTTTTGATGTCTAATTTCTTGAGTTCCTTATATATTCTGGATATCAGTCCTCTGTCAGATGTGTGGTTGGTGAAGACCTTTTCCCATTCTGTAGGCTGTCGCTTTGCCTTGTTGACCATGTCCTTTGCTCTACAAAAGCTTCTCAGTTTCAAGAGGTCCCATTGATTGATTGTTTCTCTCAGTGTCTGTGCTACTCGTATTATATTTAGGAAGTGATCTCCTATGCCAATGTGTTCAAGACTACTTCCTACTTTCTCTTCTAGTAGGTTCAGAGTAGATGGGTTTATGTTGAGGTCTTTGATGCACTTGGACCTAAGTTTTGTACATGGTGACAGATATGGATCTATTTGCAGCCTTCTCCAGATTGATATCCAGTTATGCCAGCACCATCTGTTGAAGATGTTTTCTTTTTTCCATTGTTCAGTTTTGGCTTCTTTGTCAAAATTTATATGTTCATGTACTTACTCATAGGAGGATACTAGATGTAAAACAAAGATGACCAGACTGCTACTCACAACCCCAGGGAGGCTACCTAGAAAACAGGACCCCAAGAAAGACACAGGGATCACCCAATGACAAAGAAATGGATGAGATCTACATGAACAACATGGACATTAGTGGGGATAATGAAGGGCAAGGTTTGAGGGAAAGAGAGCTTAGGGAAGCGGGAGATCCCAGCTGGATCAAGAACAGAGAGGGAGAATGAGGAATAAAAGACCATGATAAATGAAGATCACATGAGAATAGGAAGAAACAAATGCTAGAGAGGTCCACAGAAATCCACAAAGATACCTCAATAGACTACTGGCAAAGGTTGAGAGACAGCCCAAACTGACCTACTCTGATGATAGGATGGCCAAACACCCTAATTGTCTTGCCAGAAACCCCATCCAATGACTGGGGGAACCAGATGCAGAGATCCAAAGCCAGGCCTCAGGTGGAGCTCCAGGAGTTCAACTGGCGAGAAAGAGGAGGGTTTGTATGAGCGAGAATTGTTGAGACCAAGGTTGGATAAAGCACAGGGACAAATAGCCAAATGAATGGAAACACATGAACCAATAGCTGAGGAGCCCCCAACTGGATCAGGCCCTCTGGATAAGTGAGACAGTTGATTGGCTTGATCTGTTTGGGAGGAATCCAGGCAGTGGGACCGGGTCCTGTACTCAGTGCATGAGTTGGCTGTTTGAAACCTGGGGCTTATACAGGGATACTTGGCTCAGTCTGGGAGGAGGGGACCTGACTGGACTGAATCTACCAGGTTGAACTCAATCCTCAGGGGAGTCTTTGCGTGGAGGAGATGGGAATGGGGTTGGGCTGGGGAAAAGGCGCGGGGAGGGGGGTGATAGGAGGGGGGAGAACAAGGCAATCTGTGGGTGATATGTAAAATTAAAGTAAATTATAAAATAAAATAAAAACAATAAAAACTAAAATTAATTAAAATATATACATAGATGAAAGAAATCTAAATAAAATTGCCAAATAATTGGAGAGACAGAGTCCCAAATGATCATTTTTTGCCACCAAATGAAGCTTCCCGTAGCAGGATTGAGTTATATCTAATTGGATCATTGACCAGAGGGTTTCCATGGGATTCCTCAAACAATTTAGGCTGTTATTTGCTCACAACAAACAGAAAGAAAGGCTCGATTGTTGAATATAGTACCTATAAAACTGATTGAACACGGAGAAATGGAGCTCATGCCTACATAGAACGTTCACCCACTACGTTCTAACATTTTTGGTACAAGAAGGTACTCTGCAAACTATCACAAAGAAAATGTAAACATCAACTCAGCCACGTATCTCCAAAGTAACAATGGTTTCCTGCCTGCAATATATTCCAGGGCAATGATGCCACAAAACTTTGTGGGAGTAACCAAATAATATCTGATTGTACTTATGGCCCACACCATGAGATGTATCCCATACCTGACATTGCTTAGGTGATCCAGAATCTGAGGCTAGATAATCCAGGGCCCTAGAGTGAAACATAATACTCCTGGCTTAAAAAAGAGCAATGAAATGATTCCAATGATATTCTTCTATTCTTATTGATCTGTGTTCAGCCACCATCTGAGGAGTTTCCTCCTGCACCAGGTAGGAAAAATAGAGTTTCACAGGCAGACAAAATGCAGAGTAGAGACCTTGGAACACTCAGACCTAAAAGGGATGTCTTATCAAATCCTTCCCCTCAGGGCACAGAGAACCGTGCAGAAGAAGAGATAGAAAGAATTTTTAAGAGTCAGAGAGTGTGGAGGACATCAAGAAAGAAAAGGTCCTGTAAATCAACATTATCAAAACACATATGGACTCACAGAGACTAAGAGAGTGGCAGAGGACCAACACAGGTCTGCCCAGATCCTATGTGTATATATTACGGTTTTCAGTTTAGTGTTTTTTATGGATTCCTGAGTATGTGAATGAAGGTTCTCTCTTTCCTGTACCTTTGCTTTTTTTCTCTCTTTCTTTCTGTTGTGTCCCTTAGCAGATATGGTTGAACTGCAGCAAATAAAAATGCATGCGATTCATTGAACTCCTAGGCCACAGCTCTTTACAAAGTTATATATATATGGATTCTCCATTAAAGTAAAGTTTTCTCTCCAATTTTCCCTGAGTATTTTATGTAATTAATTTCCAGTTTAATCTAATTTTCAAGGGCAGGCCCTGTCAGAGCAGGGAGTCTCACTAGCCTGTAAATAACTGTCTTGAAGGAATATTAGCCTTGTATCTGGCTTAAGTAAAACTAAAGGAAAATATGATTTTAATGGTTTTGGAAAAATATCAGTTACTCATGAATGTCTTCTCTGTCTGCATGTGGCTAATTATAAAGGTTAAACCCCTAGTCATTTGAAATATATCTAAGTTATATAAGATGGCATTTAGATTATTAATGATTTCAATTTTCTTCTTTCATTCCATCCATTAAGGGGCTCCTACTGCAGTACTGGTACAGTACACATCATTGAGGAGCCAAATGAGAGTATTCAAAATAAGCGTTGTCTTTTATGAGATTTTTTTATACAAATAAAACAATTTATTAGCAAAATTAACTCACAGTTGCTTCCTTTTTCACAGGAGTCTGTATTTGGATTAGCAAATGGAAATTTTTGACTGAACTTGAATACTGGTTCAAGGGTTTTAATAATGACATGTTTAACATTTTTGTTCTGAGTGAAACATTGATACTTTTCTAGTTTACAGGAAACAACAAAAGCTAAGATTCATTCCATATCTTGTTGTCTACAATTGTTTTTAAAGATTATTTTATTTTAATATTATGTGTATGTGAGCCTTTATATAGGTATGTAAATCGTATATGTGCCTGCAATGCCCACAGAAGTCAGAATAAAAGGTCATATCCAGTGGAAATGAAGCTACAGGTAGTTATGAGCCATGATGTGGGTGCTGGGAACTAAACTCAGGTTCTCTCCGAGAGCACAAGGGCTCTTAATTACTGAGCTATCTCTCCAGCTCCTGTTTATAAATTATTTCATGTATTTCATTTGATCCCAGCATCTGAAATTCCACCTCACAAAACAAAGACAGAGACAATGAGAAACTTATAACAGAATCAACCAGTTAGTGAGAGAGTTACTTGTTATCTGAATCTATGTTTTCTAAACTCAGTTACAGAGATTTCTGTAATTAACTGCATTCTGCAGTCTCCTAGCCTGTGTCCATGCCATAAAGCTTCTTTACTAGGCTTTGTTTAGTGCATGTTGACTTTAAGGAAGGTGTTATCAAATCCCTCGATCATTATTATGGTAAAAATCCAAGCCTTTAACAATGTGTGTTGTTCATAAATATTTATAAATTGGAAATTACTATCAAAACAGGCTGGGTTATATAAAGCTCTGAGGAAGAAAGAGTGAACTGAGAGGCAAATGGGAAACTGAACTTCTGGAAGTGATACAAGTAATTGGCCCCACTCAGACAGTGCTCAATTCCAGATTTATCTGCATATAACCTCATCATCCCAGAGTGATCACATTACCATAAAATGAAAAATCCCAAAATTATAGGGAAGCAGGGAACAATTTTGGCACTAGTGGGTTGGTTATAACTCTATGGAAAATGCAATTGCCCCTGAGAAAACTTTTGATATGGAAAATAGCTCAGATTTATCCCAATGCCTCTCACAATTAGCTCTTTTCCTAAATGGGCCCATTAATCTCAATATTTCCAGGATAATTGTTTGTGGTTCAGTGATAAATAGCAAGGCACCATCTGCACATAAAAATCTCTTTCTATTCCTTTTCTCTTGTTATTGTATCTTGATGTTGACCCTATTCTTAAGGCTATGTATATGTTGGTTAAAGAAATAAACACATACTTTGTATGGTCTTACTTACCTAGGGTAAGTAAATTTGCAATGTATGAAGTTTTAAACACTACCTTTTGTAGAGAACTCATCAGGTGGAAAAAATTAGCTAAAAGCAAGGATCAGTATAACTAGTTGACTTTAAACGCTACTACTTGTTCTTCTTATCCTTGCAATATGTACAATATTATAAGGAATATATATCATACATGGTTTTGATGACAAAATGCTGAAGATGTGTGTTATCAGGAAGTTGTTTACATTTAGATATTTTGTAGCATATTTAAGTAATTTTGAAATTTGTGAAGCCAGAATAAAGGGAAATTTCATCTAGGTACTGTATTTGTGCCTGGGATTTATGATCAAATGGGAAATTCCACCAAATTATCCAGTGTATTCATTACTGCTCTGCACTCACTTCTTTTTATGAAACAAGAACAACATATTTGATGTTAACTTTTTAGCCATAAATTCCAATGTACCATAAATATAACATAACTTTCAGGCAGACTTTCAAACATAGGTTGGAGTTTCAGTACACTGTAGTGAATCTTGAATAATTTGGTGAAGTGTCTGGATTTTTCATTTCATTGGTTCATTAATTGAGTGTTTTCTTATTTTATATTGACTTTTCTGTCCTACTGTGCATAAAAGTTACTATCCCACAATTTATAGCTTCCTTCTTTGACACTATAACCTGGGCTCTTTGTTTTTATATATTTTATTCTTACAAATGTGTATCTCCAGATAGAAAGATAAAGGAAATGTGGATTAACACCGATGTTGTACAATTAGAAATAACTCAAACATCTATCATGAAATGAAAGTGCTGAATTTAGTTTATTAATTGAATAAAAGAAGTTTAACTAGAAAATCAATAGAATAGGTTTTCAAGAGAATATGCTGTATTAAAGTAGCCAGGTGAGTTCATTGTGTGATTGAAATAATATAAAGTTTGAGAAGTGAAAATATGGATCTATAGTTTAATGAAGCAGGACTATGGTTATTTTAGGAAAGGCAATAAGAAACACCTGTGGGCTAAAGTCCTTGGCTGAGTGACTATTGGACATTCTGTGTATAAAGTGACATAAGTTGAATATTTAAGGTCTGTGAACTTTCTGGAGTTATATCAAATTGACCATTTTTATTTTGTTTCTTTTTTGTCTATACAATGTATTCTGATTATGGTTTCCCTTCCCTCAACTCCCCCTAGATCTTCTCCACCCACCTATCCACATTCTTTCTTGTTATCTTTCACTAGAAAACAAACAGACATCTAAAATAATAAGAAGAATGAGGAGGAGGAGGAGGAGGAGGAGGAGAACAACAACAAGAAAGAAAGAAAGAAGAAAAAGAAGTAGTAGAAGAATATGCAAAATTAAAAGAAACAAACTTGAATAGTTCAAAGCAAACAAATGAACAAAAAAAAAAAAAGAAAGAGCCAAAGAAACAATACAAGGAACACATAGATATAGAAATAAACTCACTGTCAAACACAAAAATCTCATAAAAACTCAAAATCAGAAACCATACTATATAAGACCGGTAGGATAAGGAAAAAAGGAAGAAAAATATGTTCAGGCAAAGTATTACAGGACCAAAACACCTCTAAAATATGATAAAGTTTGTTTTGTGTTCACCTTCTATTGCTGGGCATGGGTCTTGCCATAAGAGTAGTCTGTATCCCCACTGAGACTCCATCACAGATAACTTTCATTTGTGAGTTATTATCAATGAGAGATAACTTCTAATCTACCTCTATGCTAGGAATGAAGGCTTGTGTCAACTTGCACTATCATAAATGAGACCCCAATCAGGTCTACATCTATCCAGGCTCTGTGAATGCTGGCACAGTCTTTGTGAGTCCATATGTGCCTCAGTCATGCTGTGTTTAGAGGGCCGTGTTTCTTGGTCTTTTCTGCTGGGTTCCCTGATCCCTGAGTGAAGGAACTAATGGAGACATCCCATTAAGGACTAAGGGTTCCAAGGTCACCCACTCTCTGCACATTGTCTAGCTGAGGGACTCTGTATTTATTCCCATCTATTGCAGTACAAAGATTCTCTGATGTTGACTGAGAAAACATTGATCTAGAGTTTAACAAATTGTCATTAGGAGTTATTTAGTTCCCATGTTCCTTTTACATAACAATAGTATTTGGCTTTCCCTTAGTATATATAGTTTCAGGTTCTTTGTCACCAGATCAGTGTCTGGGATGGCTTCTACTTCCTGGGGGTGGGCCTTAAATCCAATCTGATAGTGGTTTGTTAGTCCCACAAGCTTTCTGCCACTATTGCATTAGCACATCCTGCAGGAAGGTCACCATTGTAGATTGACAGGTTTTTGGCTGGGTTGGTGTTAAACATGATAATTGTCAAATAAAATAAAAATTTGCCGAGCGGTAGTGGTGCATGCCTTTAATCCCAGCACTTGGGAGGCAGAGGCAGGTGGATCTCTATGAGATCAAGGCCAGACTGGTCTACAAAGCAAGTTCCAGGAAAGACACAAAGCTACACAGAGAAACTCTTTCTCGAAAAACCAAAATAATAATAATAATAATAATAATAATAATAATAATAATAATTGCATACATTGATTTAGCAGCTACATTTTATTTCTATCATTGTGCATATTTTGAAGTTGTCTACTGTGTTATTTTGGCATCTAAATGAAACAGCTCAGAGCTTTCCTTAACCTTGTCTCTGTAGTGTACTCTAAATAATAAAAACCCAGAGTCAGATATAGGGGTAAATACTAAAATATCAGAGAGACAAAAGAGCAAACCACAGCCACTTCTTACGTTTGTGGAATCCTTAGGTTGATAGGACCGAACTTCTGTCTCCAACCAGCCTTATATTCCTCTTTCTGCCAAACCATATCACTTCCTGTTTCCTCCTCCTAAGTACTGGGATCAAAGGCATAAAATCTCAAGTGCCAGCATTAAAGGTGTATGTCACCACAGCCTGCTCTCTGGTGACTAGCTTCACACTCTGATCTCCAGGCAAACTTTATTTGCTAGAGCACAAACAAAATATCACCACGTTTCTAGTTAAAGACATAAGCTTCTGTTGTCTGTCCATCTGTCATTGCTTTGGATTGTTCTATTTACTGGTTTGTGGATTTTATGAAATATGGAAAGATTTCATAGCATATTTAAATTGTTTCCTAACATTTTCTCCTCCCCTTCTACAAAATCAATAATACCTGAACCTGTCCAACAAATTACTAGCACTTTTTTGTTTTAACTGGATAATTTTTCTAAAAATGTAACTTAAGTATTATAATTTTATGTTCAAAAGTTCTTTTTTAAAATATCTTCCATTTCCTTGTTCATTTTTTTGTTTTCTTTAATTTTCTTTTACTTCCTTGTGTTTGGAGAGTATCTTGATAATTATCCCTTTTTTTTGTCCTTTTCTGATTATCACTATATGTGTAATTTATATACATGTTTATATTTGTTGACCTTTATCTTTACTTTTTGTCATATTTTCCTTATTATATGCATTATTCAGTAATATATTAATAGTGCCATGTATAATTGTTTCTGATTATATGGTATTTGTTAAAACAGTTTTTAAGGGTAATGTTTATTTTAATATGCAATGACATACTTGGAGAATTTTATTTAGGATGCGATAGCATGTGTGTGTGTGTGTGTGTGTGTGTGTGTGTGTATCATCTGTGTGTGTCTGTGTGTATCTGTGCGTGTCTGTGTGTGTGTGCACTAATGTGTATGCATTTAGAGGCTTGGGGTTGTTGAGCCTTCTTCAGCCATTCTCCATCACACAAACTTAATTTTTTCCTTTTGTATTTGAGATGCAGTCTTTCACTGAACCTGGAGCTCACTGACTGGACTAGAGTGGCTGATCAGAAAGGCTATGGGATGCTATAGTATTGTACTGGTATTACAAGTATAGTTCACTATGCCTGGATTTTACATGGGTGCTGGTGATCCAAACTTGTGTTTCAGGAAGCACTTTATGGAGCCATATGCACAAACCCTACTGTACAATTATCTGTGTTCATGTACTATTAAGGCTTGTCATGACTGTTCAAAGTGTCCATCTTTCTCTTACTGTTGTACTACAGTAAACTATGAAAACAAATCAGTGAGGATTCTTAGTAAACAATAATGGAACTCATATCTGACAAAGTATTTGTGAAAACTTACTTATCTTCATTTTTAACTTTGTGCTTCAATAAACTTAGAATACAAAAGTCATCATTGTGGGCAAAAGTGATTATGGAAGCAGCTGATAAGATCCTTTTGTATTTGAAGGCTGGCCATGCCACTTACTATATTTGCAATTTTCAGAAATATATAGAATTCTAGCTTCTTCTGCATTAAAATGAAAATAAAATGTAAATGAAAATTTGAATGTTCACTATATGAAACAATGAACACATTGCACACACTATAGAATCTTAACTTAAATGACAAAAAAATGAGACACTAAAATCTTTGAGTAAGAGAGAGAATTACTAAAGAAGACAACTAACATAAAAACAGCATGAAATAGAGAAAACAACACAGGGTTTATGTGTAGGAGGACACTAATCAAAAGTCTCTTTTTAGAAGATTTGTTTGACCTTTATAAGCCTTACTTTTCTTATTTTTGTTATAAAATGGCTTAACTTGGTAATTTTGAGTCATTTCTAAAAGTGATATTATACGACCTGAGCATGCTTGATGCCACATCTAAACAAACTGACCCTACCAGTCTCTTATGAAGTTTTTCTTTTTAATTTTTTCATTTCTCTCATTAAATAGATTTCATGGTATACTTTGTGAAGTTTTTTATAATAAAAAGCCACTACTGTGTTATTGTACCTTTCGTTTTAGAGCAGATAATTTAAGTCTTACCATGTAAAAGACTATATTACTTTCATTCTTTATCTCACACATTGTCTATGAAGCATGCTTTGGCTTAGTTACATGTTAAACTTCTTCCAAGTCAGGATTCTCAATTGCAACATCATTCAATATTTTTCTCAAAATTTCCAACTTAAAAGAACACAAATTTAGAGGCTGGCTCTTCAGTATCATGGACAGAATTTACAGAGGTCATGAATTCTTGCTGGCAGTTAAATTCTTGTTTTCCAGAGTATTTGACTAGACAAAATTAAAAATCCCATGGGAGGTACTAATCCAAAACCATTTTATACTTTTGTTCATTCATAGTTTGATAACCAGTCTTACAAAGTATATATGCCCTGTTGGTCTCTTATACTATTGGAACACTAAGGAAAATGTGCATATATGTACCAGCAATTGATGTATATACCTATAATCCTAGAAATTTAAAAGCTAAGATAGGAGGATTTTTATGAATTAGGTGATCTTGGGCTATATAAACAGGCCAAACCAGTCATGGCCACACAGTAATACTCTATCTATAAAAATATGGTCATCAACAGCAGCAAAACCATAAATATGTTCTTTATTTCGGCAAGCTGACATCCAGCAGTTATATCAACACTTACAAGACTACGGTATTTCTTTCTATAATACTTCCATATATATAACACATACCTGCTGTTGGTTTTATTTCCCCTCTACCAGTCTAGCCAAGTAGGGGGTCAACATACTCATTATCAAAGCCTGAGCAGGCAGAATGAAGAAGAGGTAGGTTTTCTCTGAAAAAAAAAAAAACAGAGCAAACTTAGAATCAGTTACCAGGATTAAACTGAAATCATAGATTGCTAGAGTAAATGTCCATGATTTCCAAAAGTCTAGACAATGGGATCTAGGTAATGTGCCAACTGAGACATGTCCAAGAACAGTTGGGGTAAAGACAAGTCTTAGGTGAATAATGAAAACAGATTTTACAAAGACTTTTCAATTTTCAAAAAATTAATAAAATATAACTTATTGTCTGTCTTGTTATGTAATCATTACATATAATTGCAACATAAGTTGAACTGGAAAATAGTTCCTGACATTTATGTTTCACTGTTTTTTATACACAAGAAACAAAGTGGCTTAAATATGTGGGAATATTTATCATTTTATATGTTTTTTACATAACTTGGAATATATCAATTAAAACAAGTGAATAATATATTAATATGTATCAATAAACATACAAAAGCTTAGTTGAACAGATATATATTCCAGTGTAACAAATACATACAATTGAATATCTCTCAAAGGAAGATTTGCTAAAGTCCAATATACACCTGAACTTGATATTACTTTGTCTTGATATTATTATTGTCTTTGTATGAAAGGAATTTAAATCAAAGCTATAATAAAATACTACCTCACATCCTATAAAATGATGATAATTGAAAACATAATAAAACATGGGTGTGTTATTTTATTCTATGCTGGAATCAGATTACAGAGACCTTGAATTCTTTATAAAGACTAAGACAGGAAATTTATCTGT
Organism: Peromyscus leucopus; assembly: GCF_004664715.2. Taxonomy (NCBI): domain Eukaryota; kingdom Metazoa; phylum Chordata; class Mammalia; order Rodentia; family Cricetidae; genus Peromyscus; species Peromyscus leucopus. The sequence goes on from NC_051081.1 coordinate 13,441,365, forward strand.
CTTAATTTTAGAGTATGTGAACTTCCTGGGCAGAGTGCTAGCATTTGGTCTGGTAATAAATTTCTTGCATCTTTTAATAGCAGAAGGCAGAAGGACAATGTGACAAGCTGGTTAAATAAAGTTGCTGTGAAACCTCCATATTAGCAAAGAAAGAACACTATCATGAAATGCCTATCTCTTAAAAATCCTGGCTGTTTATATTATACTACCACTTCAGCAACATCTCAGGTTCCTTCAGGCTGACATACCCTGCCCTACCACAGACCATGCCTGCCATAAGATCAGCGAGGCCACTTGCCTGAGGAACTTGTTCACTCTTAACATTCAACAGACCCAATGCTCAGTTGTCCCTAGCTTCCTTATCACTGTGTCCCAGCCACCAACTCCTGCAGACATCCTCTGCCCAACAATAAGCCACACCTTTCAGCCTTTCAAAAAACCAGATAGTATACCAACTGACCTCCTCTACTCTCTTAGTGCACCACCTGACTCTATCACCAGTGGAGTAGGAGGAGGGAAGAGAGGGGAATCTGTGGTTGGTATGTATAATGAATAAAAAAAAAATCTCTATTCTTGACAGAAAAAAAAAAACAATCTCTCTTCTTCATTAGAATGATCTTAAGCATTAATGAGTTTCCTTTGATTTCCTGCTTGTAGAGACAAATTAGTGTTCTTGGAACATGTAAAAAAGAACTCTAAAAATAGCACAAAGAAAAGGCTCCTTTAAAATATTATGTAATTTAGAGTTTGTACAAACTCAGCATGTTATTCTGTCACATTTGAACATTACACGTCATATAAGAACTCAAGAAATCATGCAAGCTTTTTAAAAAGTGATTTAATTTTATATGTTTTAGTTAAAATAGAATTACTTCAGTTTCCCTTCACTTTCCATCCTCTACCACCTCACAGGGACCCTTCCTTAAAACCTTCCCACAAACCACCCTCCTATGGCCCACACTCTAAAATAAATAGCATTTTTTTATTATGACTGTTATATACATGTAATATGTATATACATATGTATAATATTTGTGTATATATGGTTTCAAGAATGACCATTTTACATTAAACAAGCAATAAACTAAAGGGTTCATTTGTGGGAAAAACTCATTATACATACCTATATACATACATATGTATATATGTAACATATATATATGTATATATGTAACAATAATTACTGAAAAGTCATGAATTGGAAGAACCATGAGAGGTCTATGGGAAGGTTTAGAGGAAGAATGTAAACAGAGAAATAGTGTAATTATATTGTTAAATAATTTTTAATTTTTTTAAATCTTGATATTTTTAATATGTCAAAATATATTTATTACATTTCCATCCCAGTTAATCAAAAGTGCTTAGAAGAATTTTATATCACCAAACAGTGATGGTTTTATTTTAAGAAGAATCTTGTTCCAGCGTTTTAAAATACATATCATAATGAAGCTGTGTTGTATTTAATAAATGTGTTTATAACATGATACAATGAACATTGATGTATACACATGTAAAAATTGAATTGTAGGGCCAGGCGGTGGTGGCGCACGCCTTTAATCCCAGCACTCGGGAGGCAGAGCCACGCGGATCTCTGTGAGTTCGAGGCCAGCCTGGGCTACCAAGTGAGTTCCAGGAAAGGCGCAAAGCTACACAGAGAAACCCTGTCTCAGAAAAAAAAAAAAAAAAATTGAATTGTATGAATGAACTCCTATAACATGGACTAATTAAAGATGTACAACAAGTAGTAAATAAGTGTTAGTAGATAATAATTGTTCTACTATGTAGACTCTTCAACATTTTTTTGCTATTGTTGGTTTTTTGTTTGTTTGTTTTGTCTTGTACTTTCTTTTCTGTATGTTTGTTAATTAAAGACAAAGTTACTCTGCTGACGAGGCTTTCCCAAACTCAAGATGTAGCCTATTCTTACCTCATCAAACTTGGGAAAGCCCTCTTGCCCTAGCTTGCTCGGATGCTGGATTACATGTGGGAGCTGCCGCAGGCTGTGCTTCTTTCGTGGTGTTGCTTTTCTAATACAAACGTACTCATTGAGTCAAAACAGGAGAAATTTCTGTACCTATGCAATGGCACACTTAGACTTTAAAATTCTCTATTATTCAGATTTTTAAAAATTTAATTAATAAGTAAATTTAAGAAACTAGTAAGAACATATTTGGTATAAAGAAACAAAAAGCCATTTATTCTGTACCAGAAAATATAGTGTTACCCATAGAATTTTAAAAGTCTTCTGAATTTGGAATTAAATAATTAAGCAAAGACATCAAATATGATTTTATTTGTTGTGTAAGTAGGTGTGGAGTGTGCATGTGTGTGCGTGTGTTGTATATGTATGCATGTGTATGTGTGTACCCATATGGAGGCCAGAGGAGGACATTTGGAATCTCCGTCTGTCACTCTGCCTTATGTCCTTGAGACAGGGTCTCTCACTGAACCTGAAAATAAACTGCCTAGTCAATGAACTCCCAGGATTCTCTGTGTTTATCCACTAATGCAGGAGTTAAAAGCACACAAAGCCATACCCTATTTTTGGGGTGCCTGCAATTCAAACTCAAGTCCTCATGCTTAGACAAAATAAATACTGCTTACCAGTGAGCACCTCCCCAGTCTCTCAAGCAAGAGTTCTCCCATTTTAACTTATCTTTAACCTGGATCCTTTACTACTTAGAAGCTAGCCATGGGTTTTTTCATATTAAATTCAGAAATATTGATATTTTGACATCTGGGTGAAAAAGAGAAAGCATTTCCTTCTAATATTCTCCTCTCTCTCTCTCTCTCTCTCTCTCTCTCTCTCTCTCTCTCTCTCTCTCTCTCACACACACACACACACACACACACACACACACACATTTTCAGGTCTACCACAGGAAGAAGGAATATAAGCCACTCCTCCATGATAACAACTATTCATTCATTTTTTTTAATTTAGAAAATTGTAGATACCCATCTATAAACTGATCACTAGCAAACCTGACACACCTTAAATTGGCTAAGATCAGAATTTGTCTCAGACTCACATGCTAGGGCTATTGGCATTTGAATGAAGCTATGACTCTTCACATACAATCCTGGGAATGGCTACATTCTGGATGATCAGTTCAGTCTGTCATACTACAAAATGTTACAGATAACTGAACTGTGACCTCAACCTTTATGTGAAATGAATAATTTAATCAATAAAACTAGTTAATAAACTAGAACAGCTTTAATGACTTTGGAATATTGAGGTGCCCTTTAAAGGTTTCTCATATTTGGGGCTTATAGCAGATGGGTACAGCTGCCCAGCACATTTCCAAGCATCTTGGAATGCTGAGTTGTTCAGGACAGATTATACAACTGCTTCTTTGGATAAAAAGAATGTGGCCAATGTTGTGCAGGTGTTTCCTAGGCACCTTGTCAGGTCCATTTGTTTATGGTGGTCTATTACATCCTCTTCTTGTGGCCAAGTGTCTGTTAGGGCCACCTACTACCTTATAGAGCTGCAGGGAAATAGGTTAGTCTTCTAACCTGTAGGGCCCTGTAGACACCAAGGTGGTTCCTGGAGACCAAACAGAAAGTTTATTTGAGGACAGACATTTAGATGTTTGGCAAGATCTCAGGAGGGTGGAGTAACCTAACAGCATCCTTCTGTACAAGCCCAGGTAGGGGACACAAAATGAGTGGGCTTTGTCCTTAGGGGAAAACCCAGGGTTATAGAGTCTGGCCCTGCCCATATGAAGTTCATGGCCTGAGTTCAGTTGCCAGTCGATAGTTCCATATCCCTGGCCTTAGCAGGGATTACTGGGTCCTCCTGTTCGCCCTTTTCCACTGTGCTATCCACAGCTTTAGTCTGAGTTACTGAGTGCTTTCTATTTATCTTTTTTTTTTTCCAACTTGAAACTTCTTTGCGTTTAGTTGAAGGTTGATATCTGTAGGAATAATACGATAGTAGACACAGTGTGGTTTATTTCTCTTTTTAAAACTTTCTTTTGAAAACTCTAACTAACATATCAAGCATTAGGATTCATTGCAGCATTTTCAACCAAAATTTGTTGATTATCATCATCTCCTTCTTCCATATCCTTCCTGCATACCAGGTTACACCCTTCCACAACTGGCTTTGAACTCCAAAGTGTTTCTGCTACATTTGTACTCTAAAAGACAATAGTTATTTTTCTTTAGTTTGTACATTTACTATAGAGAGAAATGTAGAAGGTTATTTTAGTCAGCCATTTGATGTCTGATTTAATTCTCATATTTTAAAAATATAAACTATTTTGAGATTTATTTTCTCATTTATAATATTTAGAATATCATATTTTAATTAAATATTATTTTATCTAATTTGTAGACTTGTTAAATAAGTTTTAAAAATAAGTTAAATAAGTTTTAAAAATAAGTTAAATAAGTTTTAAAATTGTTTTCAAATTTTATACAGAGCTTTAATATGTAAAATACACACATATGATTCTGCCCATAAATGTTAAAGTTCTCATATTGCATTTCCCCATGCTTTTTTCCATCCCTAACACTGATGAGGATTGGCCTTGGTGATGTAAAAATGAGTCCATTCCATGAATTCATAATTCCTTGTCTTTTCTCTTTGTCTTGACCTATGATGATGAGCAGAGTTCATTGTTGATACAGGTGAAAGGTCTTATGAAAATGTAGTAACTGACATGCACTTTTCTACATTGGAGGTTACAGACAACACTTGTCTTCAGTTTTTGCTTGACCTGATGTTCGAGTTCATGTCTTAGCTGCCCTTTTCGTCTTCATTGCAGAGGGCATAGAGGATTTCTGAGTCCAGCAAACACTGTTCTGTTAGTCAAAGAGATTTCACAGTTGTCTATTGTTATTCTAGCTTTTGATTTCTGGTTTTGACCTGGAATTTTATTCTTATAGATTATTTTTCTCTCTGGATGACCCCAATGCCCTGGTAAATCTTGTTTGTGAAATCTTTCCCTCTGCACCAAAACATATGTACCCACTTACGGCTCCAAGAATTAATGATCTTCATGTGACTTAATCTTTTCTAACTATAGAATAAATAGGATTAGCTAAAAATTCCTTGCATGTATTTTGCTACTTTTCCCAAGTCAAGCTTACTTATCATCTCTAGTTTTCTGTAGCATATTTCATTTGTTACCCAACAACATATCAGTGTAACAGTGTTCAATTGACTTAGTTGGGAAATTCAACAGCTTCTCTCCCTCAATATTGGAAGTCACATCTGACTTGCTTGGACTTCCTTACTCAGAGTTGGGCATATTGATATAATTTGGTTATTGGCTTTATTTTTTAATTTCTAATTATTTTCCATTATTTTTTTTTACAAAAAGATACAGAACATCTTTAGGACTTTACAAATTCACTGATTAGCTTATATTTCATGGGCTCCTTAGATTTGCATGTGACAATAAAGAACTTTCTGCTCTTGTGGTTAATCTTGTCAAATTGATTGCATTTACCATCACCTTGGGAGACCAGTCTCTAAGAATGTCTGTGAGTCATTTTTAGACTATGTTAATAGAACTATGAATGTCTGCTATGTTAAACTAAATAGAGAAAGCCAGCTGAGCAGTAGCATTCATTGCTATCTGCTTCCTTCCTGATTGTGATCCCAGTTTGAATGTTAGACACACATTTCTACAAGTACACATTCTCTAAATGACCCATGTCCCTTAACTTTAAACCCAAATACTGTTCCTCCCTCTAACATATTTTTTGGTTTTTGGTCACAGCAATGACAAAATTAATTAATACAGCCTCATAATATTATTAGATTATAACTTCAGGTGTACAGCTAGATTAAGTGGTATGAGTTGTTTATCCTTGAGCCAAGGGATGTATTTCACTGTCAGTTATTATTACTGATAAGCTTGTTTTTACAACTTTTAGAGTGATTAGAATGTGTCCATATATTTCTTATTTATTAAGAATTTTTTTCACAAATTAGTGCTGAATTTTTTTCATAATTGGTTCTTTTCTCCATCAATCAGGAAGATTGTGTAATATGATATGTATGTGCATGTATCTGCGAGGTGTGTGTGTGTGTGTGTGTGTTGTGTGTGTGTGTGTGAACCTATGTGAAGGCCAAAAATTTAGATTCTTTTTTTTCTCACATTTTCTCACTTATATGTGTTAGAACACTTTCTCCAATTTGGTAGCTTCTAACAGCAGAATACCTAGGTCATATTTTAAACATTATAGACTAGATTTGGCCCTAAAATTGAGGACTAGATTTCATGGTCCTAGAAAGGTGACATGCAGCCTTCCAAGGGAACAAAGTAATCAACAGTCTCACCCAGCTATGACACCTATGAACCATATCAATTATGAGCATGGCATGGTAAGCCTATAGGTGCATTATTCATAATTTAGCAGTAATTAATAGTTCTCCCATTGGACTTAAAACCTGCTTAACAAGAGAGATATCGTGCCTAGTTAAGTACTTAGTGCTAGTGAAGTCATGGTTATTAGAGGAGAATCAACAAACACTAATTTCTAAAACAGCATAATCCCTAACACTAATTCATAAACATTTGTCCTTTATACCCACAGATAACTATAGTTATAGTTATCATCAACGAAACTTGTCTTTGTAACAGACAGAGACTACGACAGAAAACCAGAACCAGTCAATATGCAGAGGTGTGGAACTCAGTCTCAATGGTTTTATCTATAAAACACCTCCACACCTAAGGCTCAGATAATGGTCAGAAGAGAGGGTGGAAAGACTATAAGAGATAGAGGATCAGGGAGTTTGATGTGAGATTTTGTCTCCTAGTAACATCAAAAGCTACACCCACAAGTCTCACCAAACTTGAAATGAACAAGGAAACCAAAAACATTCCAAACTGCATAAGGAAAAGCAGCATTATATGCATGCATCAGGTTATATTTAGGAATATATATATGTATATACAAATACATATATGCATGCAATAATGATTAATGGAAAAAATCCATGAATTTGAAGGAGAGCATGTAGGATTATATGGGAGGGTTTGATAGGAGCAAGGGGAAGGGAGAAACATTGTAACTAAAGTATAATCTTTGTTTGCCATTCCAGAATGGACATTGCTAAAGGAGAACTTGAGATATTTTGATTTTTGTGTAATTTTACTGTCTAATGGTCTTCTACTTCTACATTTGAGGGCTATGAAAAGATCTGTGCCATTAATAAGTTTGTTGGATTGGGTCATCATCACTAGCAGCCTTCTTACCCCAGCTTTTGACACTATTTTCTCTTTAACTTCTTATTCCATTATGATATTGGTGCCTCAGGACCTTATCCAGAATCTAGATATGGTTGGGCTGGTCCAGACCAATTACATTTCTCTCTTAAATGTTTTATTTTTTGACAAGGGAATACAGGGCCTGGAGTTTTCTTTGGTGTGATAATTCTTAATAATACAACTAATAGGTTTTATATCTATATTGTTATATTTTAATATGTTTGTTGCTGTGGGATGTTCTGTATGGCAAATGTGTTGCTCTGATTGGTCAATAAATAAAACATTGATTGGCCAGTGGCTAGGCAGGAAGTTTAGGAGGGACTAAGAGAGAGGAGAAATGAAAGAACAGGAAGGCAGAAGGAGTCACTGCCAGCCGCCACCATGACCAGCTGCATGTGAAGATGCCGGTAAGCCACAGGCCATGTGGCAAGGTATAGATTTATAGAAATGGGTTAATTTAAGTTATAAGAACAGTTAGCAAGAAGCCTGTCATGGCCATACAGTTTGTAAGCAATATAAGTCTCTGTGTTTACTTGGTTGGGTCTGAGCGGTTGTGGGACTGGCGGGTGACGGGGATTTGTCCTGACTGTGGGCAAGACAGGAAAACTCTAGCTGCAGTTTGTAATATAAAATTATATTACATTTATAAATATGTTTATATAGAATGAGCCATATGTTATATTTATTCACACACATTTTATCTGTGACTTCAGATAAAGATTTAATTGTGCTTGTACTTTATCTCACCATTTACCTATTCTTTCTTCTTTGGCCGTTTTGGTAGCTTACATCTTTTAGAAATTGAATTTTATTTAAGTGCTTGAATTTATAAAAGCAGATGTTTTCATAATATTCTCTATTCTTCTGACATATATGACATAAATATCCTTTGTTGGTATTATTTTAGTAAATTATTGTTTTCACTTTAGTCAACCTATTTGACATTTGTAGATTTTAGAGAAACATATTTAATATATACATATATATGTTTGTGACTATTTTCAATTTCATCAGTTTGTGCTCTGTCATTTACTATGGACCTTTACTGCTTGTCCTGTGTTTTATTTGCTCTTTGCTGAACTGCTAGTTTGGTTTACTGACCTTAGTCTTTTTTCATTAGTAATTAATTCTAAACTATCTAAGCATTGACTCTCATTGATTTTCATATGCTTTTCTCTATTTTGAATGTTTTTATTGAAATACAATTACATCACTTCACCCTCTTCTCTTTCCTCACTCTAGCTCCTCAGAGTAACCTTCTCTCAAACTCCTCATTCTCTGTACTCTCAAGGTGATCACCTCTTTTGCTTTGATTATTATTATTGTATATGTATACATTTATTTATATGTACAAATATATGTAAATATAATATTCAGGGTCCATTTTTACTTGTATCCATTAGCTAACTTATTTGCTTTATTTTCATATTTGTTTAGTTCAAAATAATTTTAAACTTCCATTCATATTTATACTTTGACTTAGATTGTATACAGAAATATAGTGCAGAATTTCTATCTATCTTGGGATATTCAGAGAATTTCTCAGATATGTTTTTCATTTGGGGGTTGATTTTCATGTAATTTAGGGATACACTTTCAATGAATTCTATTATAATTAACTTGATATCCTGTAGCTTTGATTGCTACTCTTCATTGTCAATCTGAGTGGATTAGAATCACTCTAGAAATAAATCTCTGGGTATGTCTGTGAAGGATTATCAGGTTAGATTTATTGAGGTGGAATAACCCACCTTAAATTTGAGTTAATTCAACGGCCTGGAGTTCAGGACTGAACAAAAGAAAAGAAAGTGATCTGAACATCAACATTTGTCACGCTGTACTCTCTAATTGTGGGTGCAATGTGACCAGTTTCTTCAAGCTCCTCTTAGGTAATGACTCCCCCACCACGGCAGACTGTACCTTCAAGCTGTGAATCAAAGCAAAGCCTTGCTTCATTAAGTTGATTGTCAGGTATTGCATTGCAACAATGACGTAAGTAACTAATACAATGGCCCATAATATCTTCTATGTTTGTGTAAGTTTTATGTGCCCTCTGGAAGAATACGTATTCTTCTTTGTTCAGATGAATTGTTCTATATGTTCAACTCAGGTCAAGTTGATTGATCAAATAAAATTTAACAAAATATGATCATATGCAGAGATTCAGGAAAGGAGCTGGTAATTTTTATATCCTTTCATAGTACAAGCATTAATTAGTTGTATAAAGAATGGTTCTTATAGAATAAAGGCTAAATAATGAAAGACTACAGCTAATATCACATGCATATATATATTTATAGGTACATATATTATATATTCAAATGAATATGTAAACATAAATAAATATTTATATATCTTATATATTGCAACATTCACATTATCTATCCTGAATAAAGAAGTAAATCTTGCAATTTTCCTCAGCACAAATGAATTTGGAAGAACCTTATGATATCAATGCAAAAAAAAAATACATTGTAAGATGAATTTCATCACAAATGATCCCACTTACAGATGGATTATGAGAAAGTCAAACATATGTGATTTTCAGGGGTAATACAGGCAGAGAGGTAAGTAGGCAGAAGGTGATCAATAGAAACTTAGTGTCTTTTATTCTAAGTTCTTCAGCCTAGCGCAAAGCACAATGGACTCCAAATCTGCGCAGAATAGACTGAGTGCTCTCTCCTACATGATGTGAGCGGCTGGTAGATTACTTAGCTTGACTGTGGTAATTGTTTTATAATATGTGTCTAACATTATAACTGAGCATTGAACATGCTATAACAACAAAATCAAAAGGGACAAAATATAGTACACACTTCCTAAATATACCTTCAGTGGGTCCAGTCTTTTGCATGTCACAGAGACTGGGAACGAGATGCTGTCAGGGAAAAAAACACACAAACTACTTTTCTGAGGGATAAAAGCTTGTTCTTTTTATTATTCTTTCTGTTGCATGTCTTTTTTCTGTTCAGATCTTCTACCCTGATGTTTCCCTTCTTCTTTCTGGATGACTTCCTTCTCACTACTTACTGACATCTTCCTTCTAATCTCTTTATTTTTTTCCTTACAGCTTATATACTCCAGCAAAATCTTTTAAGCAATATAAAAATTACAATGTGGTTATATTTTATTTTTTATGTGAATGATTACAATGCAAGTATAAAAAACAGCGTTTTCCATATTGCTTATATGATTAAAGATTTTACATATTACAGATGAAAAACAAATTATTCCCAAGAACCCACATAGAGTTAAACATTTGTCTTTCAGATCTCTCATAGATCAGGACCTTTCAGCCATAACCATTTACATAGGCACTAGTTCTTATAATTGCCAGAAAAACAGGTTACTAGTTTCACTTTTCATATTTTATAGTCTATTCCAATTATTCTTACAAATCATCCAATTCTTTGTTTTCTAGCTACATGAAGTCAATTGTTTAAAGCTTTGTTTTAGCTATGATGCACACTGAAACTGTTGAACACATTTCCCAGTATCAAAAAGAACTTGAGACTCCTGGGATTCTATTGTTTTCTTAATGATTAACCTTAACCCCAGTCTATTCGACAAGTCCTAGCCGTGTGGCACGCCCTTGTTCCTATGTTCTATCCTCTGTGGCCCCCACCTTATCAGGGGTAGGGCAACACTATATCCTACCTTTACCCATATTAATTTTATCATTAAATTAACTTCGATCACAATCACTTATATATTTGTTAAAAACCCTTACTCATCAAAATTCTGCTTAAACTGACACTATTATTGTATAAAATCATTGCTTCAATTAAACAGTACAGCTTAAGAGAAAATCAACTTCATAATAATCAACAGGTAAAAATACCTAGTAGAATGGGATATTTCCATGAGATCATTTCACAGTATGTTAAAGGCATCAGGGATCCCCTCTAACACCCATTCACACCATGACAGATACCAGAGAAAACTGACATGGGCAAACATGTAAAGGCACAGCAGTAGCAAGAAACATTTTGGAGCTGAAGCCCTCAGGGCCTTGCCTATCTGAGATTCACCCATGAGTGCCTCACATTCTGGTGGGCTGAACTCCTAAAGTACAGTTGCCACTTGCTGCTCCTCTGACATGGTTATCAGCATATTGACAATTTTATTTATCAATTATACCTCAGTAAAGCTGGGGTGGGGTGGGATCTCTACTCCCAAATTAAATGTTCTGTGAGTTTCAATCCTCTACTTCTCTCAGATAAAACCCTGTCTCTCAATAACTTCACATTTTAAGCACTAAAGATTATCTTTGTTTTTTAGGCTGACAGTTCTCAAATGTATACCTACCATGTATATGTGTGCTTAGAATGCAATGTTCATAAACCAAGTGGCTATCTCAGCATCCTCATATATGTTTCTAATAATAATTCCAAAAATGCATTAAGAAATACACATCTAGATGGATATGGTGGTGCATGCCTCTAATCCCAGCATTGGGGAAGCAGAGGCAGGCAGATCTCTGTGAGTTCAAGGTCAGCCTGGTCTACAAATTGAGTTCCAGAATAGACAGGAGTACACAGAGAAACGTCACAACAACAACAAAGAACAAAAACAAACAAACAAAAAAAGAAATCCACATTTGCGTTTACCTTACAATCTGTTTTGGGGTATTTTCCCCTTCCAGATGCCACAACTTCGTTCATCCATGTATGTAGACTATCATCTATCAAGTTACATTTCTTCTAAATATCTTATGAAAATCCATTTCTCACATTCTGAGCTCTGTCATCAATATTTCAAGGCTTTGCTTCCACCTCCAGCTTCCCTTCTTTCCTGAATTCTTCTCATATCCTGCTGGATGCTTTCTCCGTTTCCATCTTTTTCCCTTCCTTCATCTAGAAGATCAAAAGATCAAACAAAATTTTGGCAGCACAAAGTCTGATTGTATTATTCCACATTTTAAAACTAGCCAAAGATTAATCACTTCACCTATAATAAGAGTTGGAATTCTTTAGACTTTCTCAAATTGCAAAATGCATTAAGAAAACGTAATCAGGATTCTTTAGACTTTCTCAAATTGTTATAACATCTTATATTCTTATTATTCGTTTTAAACTGCATTCTTTGAAAATCCATACATGTCTGTATCATATCTTGATAATACACACCCCACTTTCTCCCTCCAATTATTTTGTATTCCATCTCCAACGCACTGGCTTCTGTATTTTTTCCAAATGTATCAATCACTATGCAAATTCAATGTGTTACACTTGATTTTTTGCCCTTGCATGATTTTTCTCAAATAATTACATAAAATTTCTTCCCTTTTTCAGTGAAGCATTTTCTAAAGGCTCATAAAATAGTAACACCCTTCCTCCCAGACTTCTTTGTGCCTTCTGCTGTGCTTTAGGTCATTCTTAGCTTTGTATACACTACTTACTACATGCATTTATTTATGTACTGTCTAACATTTCATTTGAATATACATTCTTTTATGGCATGCCTTGACATGTACTAGATATTTATATCCAAAGGCTCAATAGACAAACAAATCTTTGACATTTTAATGACACTTGGAATGTATCCTCGTGGACAAGTATTTATAACAGAACTTTCTTTGTAGACCAGGCTGGCCTCAAACTCAGAGATCTACTAAAACTCTGCCTCCTGAGTGCTGGAAATAAAGGCCTACACTATTACTGCCTGCACAAAGAGACTTATTAAGTGGAATCTAGGTTTAGACTCCTCTAATTTATAGAGAAGCTGAACATCTATACCTTTATAGATCTATTAGTGACTAACAATACCATTATATACAAGCAAATATTTGTAACAAAGGAATTATGACTAAAAAGAAGTTTCTAAAAGTCAAATCATCTATTCCATATGATAATAAAATGAAGTGTTTATATTATCTTGAGATTATTTCTAAGATTATTAGTAATTGAAATATACATTCAATAAAACTTAAGTATATTCTTATATTGCTAGTCTTTAAAGTCATTTAATGTTTTGAACATTTTTGTCATTATAAAACACATTGATATCATTGATAATAACATTCCAAGAGGAAGGAGGTACTTCTAGGTTTGTTTGAGAGCAGGAGAGAGCTCAGAGAGATAGCAGAGTCTACAGCCAGTTCCTAGAGTCCAATACCATGAACCAGTTCTTTGACACAACTGAAAGAGATCTTTTGTAGCACCTTGCATTCTACCCACTTAGCATCTAACAAAGATATTTGTAGGTTAAGTAAGACCTACATTAAGTACACTGGCTTAATATATAGATCTGAAATCTGGATTCAAAAGCTAAACAGTCCATGAGACACAAAACATACAGGATCACACATTTAGGGCAAGCACACTTAAAATGTGCAAGGCATCCACATGGCTCTGTGAAGCTGCCATGGCTGATGATAACCCCACTGGAGAGGGGCAATTTGGCCTAGATCTTTTCTACAATCAAAGAGAATAAATATAAATAAAAACATTGATACACATAGAAGGGTTATCGAGGATTTGATCTCCAGATGATTTTCCAACTTTCTGTTACAATTTTAAAAGCAAGATTGAATTCATAACAAGATATTTGAATATACTACAGTGGCCTTTATAAAATGTTATAAAATGTGTTAATAAAAATATATAAATTTTATTACATATAAATATTTGTGCATGGATTTTTACTGTTTGAAAATTATCATCCTGCCAAGTTTATAATTCTTTCTTTCTTTCTTCCTGGGCATCCTTAATTAATTGCATCTTTAGTAGGTTACTACACCAATAGAAATATAAAACATCATAAAATCACATTTTTTACTCCAAGGTCTTTGTTTTTTACCCAGTAACCATATTATCACTTTTGCAATAAAATTTCTCACTCTGGTTCCTATCTACATGGTGTTTATTTCCTCTCTAACTATTCCTGGAAGCTGCGTGTCTTGGGTCATTATTCTCAAAGCTTTAAATGATAACAGAAGCTACTCTCAATGTTTGTTTTTACAGTCTGTACTTTTAGATGGTTTTAAATTTCTGAGAACTTTATTTCTAGAACATCATACCTCTGGTTCCTCCAATTTTACCCATCTCTGACAAAGTTATTACAGACAAAATCATACTTGTTTTTCCCTTGGCACTTTATCAATTTCCTTTTATCACTTCTCTTCTTCTCCCCAATCTTTACAGAACAACCAGATAAAATGTTAAACTAATTATAGCCCTTCCCAGTTCATAGTAGTTTGGTGATTTTATTTTTACTTGAAAATAGTCACAATTTCCTATCATGTCCTTTATGTCTTTTGTTGTCTAGTTTGCATGAGATTATGACCTCCATTTACATGAAAATTGCTTGTGCTTATTGTCCTCTTTTGTTTCTTTACATTTGGGTGTGTTCTACCTGAGATATGTGATCTTATATTGCTGTGGATAATATGTATTCCTCAAAGAAAAATTAGAGATGGAGAAATTTTCCCCATTTCATGTTCATGGCATAAACATGAAAGAATAGAGTTACACTAATAAAGGCAGAGTAATATAAAGTAAACACATTTAAGAATGTTCAACTGTTGTAGTCATCCAGTCTTCAAAAATAAAATTGTAGTCCTACTAATTCTGTTTTCCATAGGACCTAAGGCCATAACAATAGAAGAGAAAAAAATATCAGTAAGATGCTGTCATCAGAATTCTTGACTTATCAGCATTGCCATTTTCTTTTTTTTTTTTTTGGTTTTTTTTTATCGAGACAGGGTTTCTCTGCGTAGCTTTGCGCCTTTCCTGGAGCTCACTTGGTAGCCCAGGCTGGCCTCGAACTCACAGAGATCCGCCTGCCTCTGCCTCCCGAGTGCTGGGATTAAAGGCGTGCGCCACCACCGCCCGGCAGCATTGCCATTTTCTAAACATTTCCCTTTTTGACGATAACCTGACTTTATAGGGTAAGCCTTCTAAATCTTCCTAACTCTGTACCTGTCTATGCCAACAAACTTTCTGGGAAGGCTATGAAGTAACAATTGATAATTTGACTGAGACTCATTCATATAGTCCTTCACTTTTAAATTGTATTCATGTATATTTTATGCACATTAGTTTTTTGCCTGAGTGTATGTCTGTGTGTGAGTATTGGATTCCCTGGAGCTGGAATTATACAGACAGTTGTTAGCTGCCATGTAGGTACTGGGAGTTTAATCTAGGTCCTCTGGAAGAACAGCCAGGGTTCTTAACTTTTGAGCCATCTCTCCAGCCCCATATAGTCCTTTTAATTTTTCCATGTATTTCTAATATAAAATATTTGATATTTAATTACATAATCATATTTCCTATTATATAATTAAACTGTTTTTTAGAAAAGACTAAAAAGGGTCAAGTTTCACCAGACAATGGAAAAAAATGAAAATCACAGTAAAACAAACCTCTTTTGAATCATCACTCTAAAATAATTCTCTGGTACCTTTTTATTTGTTTGTTTGCTTGTTTGTTTTTTCTTGAGTGGCGAATGCCTTTTAATTTCATCAATGCTTGAGACTCTACCTTTGAGCCTCTCCCTTTCCTTTTTATCCATCATTTTCAAATTCTATCTTTTATCAATATTTTTGTGATCTGTTCTTCTCTATGTTTCTGCCCCTCTAAAACTTATATTACAACTCAGTCCTCCATATTAGTGGCCCTGTGTAGAGTGGCCTATTGAGAAGTGATGGAAACTTCTGCCTCGACAAATGTGATGGATATTATTATGAAAGGCCCTTACTTTGGAGAACTACTATGGAATACACCTTTACACTATGTAAATATATGTCAGTGTGATTGGTTTAATAAAGAAGCTGACTGGCTAATAGCTGAACAGGATGAGGTTAGGTGGGAGGACCAAGCTGAGAATGCTGGGAGGATATAGAGCAAAGTCTGGAGTAATGAGCAGCCACAGAGAGAATCAAGATGGACATGCCATACTGAGAAAAGGTACTAAGCCACATGGCAACGTGTAGTTAAAAATATGAATTAATTAAAAATGTAAGAGTTAGTAACAAGCCTGAGCTATTGGCCAAGCACTTATATTTAATATTAAGCCTCTGTGTGGTTACTTGGGAGTAGCTTGTGGGACATCAACTTCTGCCTACAGAAAACTGTCTGTCTCTTCCGTCTCTTCCCTCATATATGAAGGAAGTTCATTCATTTGGCTTTCTGACCCTCCTGCTATGTAAAGAAGCAACAACAAGGTGCCAGCCATTAACCACAGCTGCTAAGGTCTTTATCTTGGAATCCCTATAAATATGAGAAATAAAATTTTCCTAATCATGAACTACTTCACATAAGGTACTTTTTTATAACTTCAAATAATGAACCAAGATGCTCAATTATGATCAACCTTTAGGCCAGAAGCAGTGCCAGCAAAAATTCTAAATCTTAACCACTCTATTTTATCTTTCACATTGTTTTCAGGTAACCTCATAAAGAAGGACTCTATCGGCCGGGCGGTGGTGGCGCACGCCTTTAATCCCAGCACTCGGGAGGCAGAGGCAGGCGGATCTCTGTGAGTTCGAGGCCAGCCTGGGCTACCAAGTGAGTTCCAGGAAAGGCGCAAAGCTACACAGAGAAACCCTGTCTCGAAAAATAAAAAAAAAAAAAAAAAAAAAAAAAGAAGGACTCTATCACAGGCACTTAATAAATGTTTACGAACCTTCCCAGAGCATGCCAAACTTATCCCATCACTTTTATGTTAAATATAAAAGTTGAAGTACCATTTACAGTACATTTAGACCTGGCTTTTTCAGTGTTGTAATTTCCTGACACTCCCTGTGAACTCCAGACCAAGAAACAGTTTTCTGGAGAAATTACAGCTGTCACATATCTATATCCAACAGACAAACTAATATATTCTTTAGCAAAGGTCACCAGAAGGAACTAAAATTTGAAGATATTAACAAAGCACAAAGCAAGAGTGTCTATTATCCACAGAAAGAAAAATCAGAATGTACTTTCTGGAGAAACACCCAGAAATAAATTAATAAGACACATGGCCTGCAGTAATTGGATGTATATGTCATCACATTGAGTTGATTGTTGATTGAGTTGATTAGTTGTTCTATCAAAATAATTTGAAATGAAGTTTAGAATAATATAAATTTGCATAGATTATCCTGGATCAATGACATCACAGTAATTCAGCTATGTTGTCAGTTCTCTTGTTACTAACATAATTCTAAAACCAAATGTGTTTTTTTTTCCCACAGCAATAACCAATTGTCCAACTTGTAGCTAGAAGTGTTCCTGTTTCTCAGCTGGCCAGCCAGCAGTTGGGACAAATCTCTCCCAATCATGTCCCCCAAGTAAACACACAGAAGCTTATATTAAGTATAATTGTTTTGCCATTAACTCAGGCTTATTACTGACTAGCTCTTACACTTAAATTAACCCATAATTCTTATTTATGTTTAGCCATGTGGCTTGATACCTTTTCTCAGTTCTGCCTTGTCATCTTGCTTCCTCTGTGTCTGGCTGGCGTCTTCTGACTCAGCCTTCCTCTTTCCAGAATTCTCCTCTCTGCTTGCCCTGCCTATACTTCCTGCCTGGCTACTGGCCAATCAGCATTTTATTTATCAACCAATCAGAGCAACACATATTCACAGCATACAGAACGACATCCCACAGCACCAACTGTCTAGATATATGACTTTCCAGTTCAATTCAAATCAGACTGTAATTATTCACAGTTAACTTCATGCTCCACTGTCAAGAGCTCAGTGTCTTCGACCTCCCACCCCCAGCAAAACCTTTCTCCTAATTCCAGTCTCAAGAACGGGGTAAATAAAGTACAAATATCATGCTGACTTGTGTACAATGTTGAGGTCCCAAATAACAACCAGGGCACAGGTTTGGTAATTTGATAGAATGGCTTACAGGAGTGAGAAAACAATTAACTTACTGTCATCTGTTTGAAGGAGAGCACTAGCCTAACCAACTCCATTTTATTCCTATCTTTCTCTGTTTTGCCAGTCTAATTTTTTTTCCTCCCAAATCATCATTCTTCAGTTATCTTGGATTACAAAGTCTGACCAGCAAACAGGTTTACAACAAAGGACTGAAATCATCTCCAATTAACTGCAAATCTTACAGGAGTTAATGACCCCATAATGTGATCATCCAAAATGGGCAGCATTATCTCATGATAGAAACTGAAGCTGCACTTCAGGGAACAAAGAATCTTCACAAAGGAAACAGAGATCCTCACAAGTGATGACAGTAATAATAGCTGTAGAACTTCCTCTCACAACCAGAACTGAGACAATGAGCAGTCAGTTCCTTTTAGCAACATGTCAGTGATACCTGCCCCAGCCATGACCTTTGTTTTCTTATCCTACAAAAATCTCAAAGTTCCTATCATTACCTAGAAGACTAACTTGCAAAGGCACTGATCCTTTTTATTTACTTTGCCCAACATAGCCATATTGATTAAACTTCATTTATCTGCTCTCACTCACCACTTTGGTGCATTGAGAGAGGGAACTGAACCTTGCCTGTTGGGACTCCCAGAAATGGAATTTTGCCTTAAAACTCTGGTAACCTCTTTAATCCCAAGGATACTGATACACTGGACTCCAGAAGGGATCTGAGCACAGGAGCTTCTACCTTTGTGGAATAAATATATCCTACCTTCTCAACCTCTTGACATACAAATTTGCTTATCAACTAAGAAGCTCCTAATACACCCTAAGAGTTTAGGGACAATTATAAAGAATCATTACACAGACAGGATTAATTACATTCTTATCTATTAATGATTGATTTAGTATCTGGAACCCCTCTTCTCTCCAGAGGCAGGAGTGGGTCTGTGAGAATTTGTCACCCAGGTACCTAGTGGAGCACTGAAATAATAAGGCCTTAGGATTACAGCTTTATAACCTCATAGTTTCCCTCTGGAGGCCTAGTTGTATCCTAAACCAACCAAACCAAGCCAACAAAACCCCACATCATTAACATAAAGTCACAGCAAGTTGGACTTGTCTCATTAACAAAATAATGGACACTCTTCTCATCCTAATCACTAGGTAAATTTCAAACACTACAGAAATTCCTATGTCTGGAACCAGGGACAAACAATAAATATGTAAAGAAAATATGTTCCTATCAACTCTTTCCTCTAGAAACGACAATGTTCTAAGAACTTTAAAAACTCTGAAGGCAAATTTCTAACACACACACACATACACAGAGAGAGTGAGATACAGAGAGAGAGTGAGTGAGAGAGAGAAAGATTCTATCATAGTATAGATGAATTTGATGTTTAATGTTAAAACTCTTATCAAATAGATTTTTTTAACAAAGAAGCAAATTAATAAATTAATAGTGAAATTTATATCACTGGTCCCAAGTATATAGATGTTTATAGCATAATTACAAAAATATTTTCTCAATTATAATAATAGTTTTAAGGCACCATATAACAATGGTAATGGATATTTCATTACATGATTAAATTTGTATTGTGTAAAATCATTAAGCAAAAGTCAATGGGCTACTTAATTAAATATCTATCATAAGTAATTAATTTTAAATACTTTTTTCATTTAATCCTAACATTAAACATTTAATATAGGTGTTATTACATCTATTTCACCTAGGAGAATTGAGACTAATAAGTTTAAATAATTTTCTATGGAAATGGACCTAGTCAGAAGGTAAACTTATACCCAGAATCAGTACTCAACAATTTCAAAATGCAGATAATGATAACTATCTACTGTGGTTTGAATAACAATGGCCCCTATAGTCACAAATATTTGAATTTGTACTCATCAGGGAGTGGGCCTAATTGAAAATATTGAGGAGGTGTGCCTTTGTTGAAGGAAGTATATCACTGGGAGTGGGCTCTGGGATTTCAAAAGCCCACACTAGGCTCAGTGTTGCACTCTAAGCCCACAGAAAAAAATGTAACTCTAGGCTACTGATCCAGCACCTGCCTGCATGCTGCTATGCTCCATGCTATAATGATAATGGACTAAACCTCTGAAACTGTAAACAAGTCCCCATTTAAATATATTCTTTTATAAGAGTTGCCTAGTCATGGTGTTTCTTCACAAACATAGAACAGTGACTAAGACAATATCTGACACAGTTCATATGATTCTTAAATCAGAGGGTGTATTCCATTCACCCATCACGGGATTCAGTTCACATTATGCATTGAGAGAATCGTCCTTCTTCCCTACTTTCAAGGCTATGTCAATACACAAAGGTTTTTAGCTGTTCTAAAACAATCTATACACTTGATAGGTCCTGTTTAAATTTTATGATCATGGGTTATAGATTCCAATGCCTTTTTTTTTCACCCTTTCATTGAAAATAGATTCTCACAAAATATATCCTAATTATGGTTTCCCCTCCCTCTATTCTTCCCAGTCCTTCCCCTCCTCCTCTCCTATCCATATATACTCCCTTTCTGTCTCTCATCAGAAACATACAGGCATATAAAGGATAATAATAAAATATAGCAAAATAAAATATAATAAGAAAAAACAAAACTATCACAACAGAGTTGGAAAAGACAAACAGAAGAAAGCTCAAAAGAAGGCCCAAAAATCAGAGGCCAACTCATTCACACACTAAGAAATCCCATAAAAATACTGAACTGGAAGTCATAACATATATATGCAGAGGACCTGGAGCAGACCCTGCAGGCTCCATAATGTGAGGCAGTTCCAAGCTGCCTCATTCTCTGTAAATCCATATGAGTTTTAATCATATTGCCATAAAGGACCACATTTTTTAGATGTTCTCCATCTCCTTTGGCTCTTACACTCTTTCTAGCTCCACTTCCATGGGCTTCCCTGAGCTCTGAGGAGACAGACGTGATGGAGACATCTCACTTAGGGCTGAGTGTTCTAAGTTTTCTCACTCTGTGTATAATGTCTTGCTATGTTTCTTTGTGTTTATTCCCATTTGCTGTAGGAGGAAGCTTCTCTGATAATGGCTGAGGAAAGCATTGATCTATGAGTATAGCAGAATGTCATTAGGAGTCATTTTATCACTATATTTTTATTTTTTTTTTAGACCAGCAGCATTTGGTTTTACTTTACACCTTGGTTCTTGGCCACCAAAGCAGTTTTGGGTATAAGTTCTATCCAGTGAAGTGGGTCTTAAAACAAATCAGCTATTGGTTGGTTACTCCCACCTCTTTGTGCCACCATTGCCTACCATATCTTTCAGGCAAGACACCATTACAGATCAGAGTGTGTGCTTGACTTTGTGTTTACATTTCTCTTTTGACAGCCTGTGTGCTGCTATGCTTCTAACCATTATGATAATGCACTAAACTCTGAAACTGTAAGCAGGCCCCAAATTAAATGTTTTCTTTGTTAAGAGTTGCCTTGGTCTTGGTGTCTCTTCACAGCAATATAATTAAGACACATAGTAATATCATAAGCTACATTCATAAGAGCTCACCAACATAATTGTCCAAACATGAAATGAACAAGGAAGACACTACTAAAAATGCCACATTTGACAAAGAAAAGCCCAAAATGAGGCTTCAACCAAACACGAAGAGCTATAGGGGACTGATGAAAGCTGGGACCTGGAGACAGCATTCCTTAGGGAAGAGTACACCAACTGGTTGTCCAATGTCAAATGTCAGCCTTGAAACATACATACAAGTAGTATTATACAGACTAAACAGAATATATTTAGTAACGTGTATATATACATATACAATAACAATTAGTGTGGGAAAAAGTCGAGAATTTGAACAAAAGTGGGGAAGGATGTATGGGAGAGCTTGGAGGAAGGAAATGAAGGGAGAAATGTTATAATTAAATAATGAACTGAAAAATAAATAAAATAATTTAACTTGGGAAAAGAAAAAAAATTAGATTTAGAGGATGTCTTCCAGGCTAAAGACATAGCCTGTAAGAAGTATCTAAGCTATTACATATCTGGATTTTTGAAAGAAATTAATTGTATGGATTCTTGTAAATGCTAATACTTCATAAAAGCATAACAGTAAAGGTTGAAGAATACAGAAAAAAGTCCCAAGAAACATTTATGTGTATCTCAAAGGATTTAGACTGACTTCTCTGGGCTGCTGCATATCATATAAATTGGATATGGTACAAATTATTTTTATATTTATCATCTGTCATATATATCTTATGTATGCATTTTATTATACATAATTATGTAATATGTGTAGATGTAGCATGGAGATTCATTGTGCATAGAATAAATAAATGAATGAATGTGTTACTACAGGATTATTTCACTAAAGATTGTTCAGCCTAGAAAGACTAAAATTTGAATGGAATACCTTGGCAGTCTCATCATATAAATTATAATTAAATGAAACGGGGATGTTGAATGTATTACAATGTTACTTTAAGATAAAAAATTAAGATTAATTTAGTTAAGGACATGAGAATAATAAGCAATATTTGTTATGACTGAAAAAAGATAGATATTTGTGTATGCACATGCATGTATGTGTTTGTATATGAGCATTTTTTTATAGTAGGAAAAAACTCACAGGTTCTCATGTAAACTTGTTATAATGAACATATCTTTAAGGTAGTATACAAATGAGCTCAGTATACAGATAGTTATATAGACAAATTTATTGTTCAATAAAAAGGTTATGTGTAGAGTCTAAAAAATGTTTTTAACCATAACCGTGAATAAGTCAATCAAGGAAATAAATCTAAGTCAGTGATGTTTAGTAACAACATTTTATTAGAATAATCTAGGAAATTTTAGAATTTAGAATTTTCAGGAATTGGGGAAATATCTTCATAAACAGTTTGCTGTGAAAACATTGGGACCTGAATTCTCACTCCTAGGACACCTATAAAAAGGCAGGCAAAATGATAAGTATTAATAGGCTCACAAAAGGCAGAAACAGGCAGGTCCTAGAACTCATTGGTCAGCCAGCCTAGACAAATTTGTGATGTTTATGTCAGTGAGAGTCCCTATCTGAAAAACTAAAGTGATAATAAACATAATCAGTTGATCAGGAAAAACATTGAATGTCACTCACTGGTCACATGTACATGCTTATCTCTGCACACATAGCATACATTCACAGGAACATACACATACAATATAAAAATAAAAAGCAGAATATTCATTTATGTAAAATCCAGAAATGTTTTCATTATAATAATTTAGGTTTTCTTTAAAATCTGAGAAGGTAGGCTGGAGAGATGGCTCAGCCATTAAGAGCACATGCTGCTTTTCCAGAGGTCCTGACTTCACTTTCCAATACTCACAACAGGTAGCTCATGACTGTCTTTAAATCCTATGCCTATAGACACCCTGGGCCCCTACACTCAACTGCACATATCCACAAGTAAGTATACACACTAACACATCATTAAAAATAATACAAATAAATATTGTATTATGGTAAGAGAAGCTTACCATTTTTAAGAAATTCTCAGGTAAGAAATAAGCATTGAAGTTCAGTCTACCAAAGATGAAAGGAGAAAATAAATCCCTTAGGCTTTAATATAGAGTAACAGAGTTGTACCTTAGGCATGTGTACATCAGAAATACAATTCCTCTCAGTGGAATCAAAACTGAGTCCTGAGACATTCTGTTAATTTGATTTTGACAGTACAGGATTGTTTTTAAGATATAAATCCCTATAGTTTGGGGAGTACAATACTTTTCCTATTGCTTGCTCTTCAACACACAGACTCATACATATATCTTAAATTGTAAATGATAATATATAAATCTAATAATATACAGTTATTAATACAAATTAGCCTGACGTATCAGATGACCAAAAATTTCATATTTAAAATACAGAGAAAGTAGAAAATAAACAGACTCACAAAGTATATAACAACAGACTTCTAAGACATGAAGTTTAAAACAAATGATCTTAATACATTTAGGACAAGTATCAAGAACAGTGATTGTCACATAGATAAACAAGCTTGTGGTATCCTTTTATAAAGCAAATAGGATAAATGTATTTCTTAGAGATTTAAATACTCATAGAAAAATGAAATAAAGAAATGCCATTGAAAACAGTACAAGAATGAACTAAGACTTATAAATTATGGACAAAGGTAAACATATTTACTACCCTGCCTATTAGATGAGAAAAGATCACCAACCATTTCTCATAAATAACTAAGTACATGATTATTTCTCACTCTAAGAAACCTGTTTCTATTCTTTGCAAAATCACTCCTTAAAATCACAGAGTTAGCTTCAAGATTTTGCAGAATATGTTATTAGGGACTTACAGATAGAAATGTGACTTGAGAAATTAGCAAAAGCAGATGTAAATGAACGATGTACAATAGTAGGCACAGAGTCAAACCACACAGACTCCAGGAGAATGTTGAAACAAGCTCAGTTTATTCAGGAAGAGGCAAGCCTTATATACCCTCCAACCAACCCTTGGGGGAGGTCTGATGAATATGCATTTGCTGGTGTGGCATAGCTGCCTCTCATTGGTCCAGGTCATCTCCAGATCATGTTTCAGCTGCTGTTGCTAAGACCATCAGGCAGACCCAGGCTGGCTCTCAGAAAGTATCTTTTTTACTTGTTTGGGCGGTCTGGCCCTCAAGCCAGTTAGAGATGAGTCATCCTACATCTAACATTCTGATAACCTCTCATATATAATTTCACAACACAAAAATAGCATTTTACTTCAGGAAATAATAAAATACACTAACAATTAATTATATGTGCTACCCAAATTTGCCTCCATTTATTATTGTTGCTCCAAAAAGCCATCTATTGAAAGTGTTAGTAGTATCTGCTTGAAGCTACCTAATGAACAATGACATTTCACCCACTGTTTGCAGCTCTGAGGCCTGAAGGATGTGTAAATGGCTTACTTTGACACTCTATGAAAACTAAGAACCGGAGAACAAGTGGTTGAGCTGCATAGGGTGAAACAGCAGCATAGAAACCTAGAGACTAATTTCAAATTCAAGCACATATGAACATCACTGAGAGATGTTGGATCAATAATGAAAAAGATAATGACAGTTATTATTAATCTTAATTGTTTTAAACTGTTAAAAAGGAAAAAATATTCCATGTATTTACAGAAGAATAGGAAGGAGTTCATGGGATGTTTGAAGGAAGGAAAAAGAAGGAAGAAATCATGTAATTAAAAGAAAATCTCAAAAATAAACAGCAAAAACAAAAAAAAAAAAAGAAAGAAAAATACAGCAAAACCCCTATCTTGACCATTAGGAGATGTCCTTTCATAGGTCTTGTTTGAAGCAACAAGGGTGTTTATGTTTATTAAGTTTTAAATGACAATATAAAACAATGGATTTCATTATGACATGTTCACATATACATATCATAATCTTTCCTCATATTTACATTAATTTAGCCTTTTTATGCCCCCTTCTCTCATTAGTTCCTCTCTTCTCCCCTAAGTAGCCAATTTTATGATTTTATATCATATATTATTTTCCATTTACAAAAGAAAATTCAGTATTTGTCTTAATCTTACTTACTTCAATTAGCATGAAAATCTCCATGTCCATCAATTTTCTTGCAAATCACATTTTTGTTCTTCTTTACAACTGAATCAAACCACATTGGATATATATGGCACATTTTATTTATCTATGCATCAGGTGATAGACACCTAAACTAATTACATTTATTGGCTATTTATGAATATTGTAATAGATATTTTTATACAGGTATTTCTCTGCCTTGCTGATTCAGATTCTTTTGGTTATATACCTTGGAGTGACACAACTAGGTTACATGTTAGTTTAGTTTTAATTTTTTTGAGAATCTTCAAACAGGTTTTCATGGAGTTTACACTAATTCTTACCATGTAATATTATTGGCAAGCAAAAAGTTGTAGCACATGGTCATGAAAAAAATGGGGTAGAAGTAAGTGAACAAATGAAGTTAGAAAATGATGACGTTAAACTTTTTATCCTGAAATCTGTGTAAGAGAATAGGATGCCTATATTCTTGTTGGATGCATGTATCTGTTAGCCAGGGCCATAATCATTTGATTCTATTATCTTGGGTATAGGATATAAATGTGTTGCAGAAAGACTGTTCACCTAATGGTGGTCTGAGAACAGAGAATGGGAAACAGACTAATATCTCAGTTTTCCTCTCAAGGATATGAGACCAACCCTACCTCACAAGACCATGGCACCTGAAGTTTTCACTAATTCTCAATAGTTCCTCAGACTGAGCATTAAAACTTCACTTGATACATGGGTTATTTTTTCATCAGGAACATTCAAGATATAAAAGAATATATTTCCGCTACACAAAGCAAAATGCATTCAATCCATCTCTAAGATTTCTAAAATCTTAACAGTTCCAGCATTACTCAAATCCAAAGTCTCTGAACTCCAGCATATTCATCTCTTACCTCCCTTTTGTGCAAGAATTGAAATCCACAGATACTGATAATGAATCCATTTATTAAGAGGTTACAGTATGGAGTATCAACTCACTCATATAGGATAAGGTAAATCCATCATAGAGTCCTGGAAAGCTGAGAGCTGTTCCCATGATACTTCCTGCTGCCTGAATCAGTCTCCACCATCCAAGAATGCAAGAGAGAGAAGAGGCCCTGCATGCATGTTCATCAGGTTTTAAGCTAGCCAAGAGTCCTTGCCCTAGGGGCTGGTGCCCCGAAGTCATAGGTAGAACAAATATCCACTACATCTCCCCTATCTGTCTAAATAAGAAAGTTTAAAACCTAGTGCAAAACTATATACAATAGAAATGATTATCAAGTATTGTCCAGGAGAAGGAAAAGGTAATACATAAACAAAAATGTAAATACAACCAACAAGAACAACATCAAACAAGAAACACATACTAAATGCCCAAAAAAGTCCAGACCATAGGTAAATGACAAATTACAGAGATTACTCCAAAAGCTGTCCTATCCTGAAGAATCTAACTCTAGTACTTAACATGTTCTTAGCTAAGATGCTAGAGGATTCTAATTGTAACTATCTGGTCTTCAATCCCATCAAAGACCTGAGAAGGAAAATAATATTATGTGCATAAACTGGAAGTGTAAGCAAGGAACTTCTGAAATATAGAAAGAACTGACAGTAACAGTGGCAGCCTGGACAGTCACCTAATGTTTTGCAACACCATTCGGGCATCCATTTTTGGCTACAGGCCTAGAATATCTGACAGACCATTTTCAGAAGCAGGAATTTTGAAAGACCCCCTTACCCTGTTCTGGCAAGTTTCAGCAGTCACTTTCCCTTGTGTCCTGCTTGTCCAGAAAGGACAGTGTGCTTACTGTCAGCAGCCATGGCAAGGGCAGTTCTTTGCCCAGCAGGCCAGTTTTTTGCCAAGAAGAAGACAAATTTCCATATGGAGTTTCTTTGAAGCCCAACATTCTCTCAGGAATAGATTGGTGCTGCCAGGAGCAATCGTGTCTCACGTCAACAGAATTCTAAGTTATTAAAACATTTAAGTGCCATTTTCTCTAGGTTTATGAAGTGTTTGAAGATTATCTATCCATCTGACACACATTTCTGTATATCAGGAAAACCTGACTACATGACTATGATTATTACAAGCATGAATAACTATAAGCCTGTTGTTCTTAACAACCTAAATACCTAAAGGACCAAGGCTTCACATTACAAAAATTAAATAATCTGTAATCAGATGTACAATATAGGGACAATGACTTCAAAATTGTGACAATATACAAAATATCTTAATCAGAGGTAGAAATGTATAGTGTAATATGACAACAATATCTATAATCTGTATCAATATACAAAATATCCTTAAGAGAGGTAGAACATGCACACAGTATGACAAATACCATTTTACATTTGTATCAATATACAAAATATTTCAAACAGGAGTACGAACATATGTATAATATGGCAAATATCGTTTTGTATTTGTATTAATATACAAATTTTCTTAAACAGAAATAGAAAAATAATTTTATGTTTGTATCAATATACAAGAATCCATACCAATGTAAATTATCTAAAGTCAATAGTTACTGATTAGTTTACATGTATATACAATAATTTACTATATTATCCTATCCTACCTATTCCCTCTTTTTTTTTACTTTTCAAAAGGAGAATCCTGAGACTAAATTTTATTGTTCCATCCCCAACCCTATTACAACTTATAACCAACCCATAACAGGTGATAATTGTCCATAACCCTGAGAACGCAAAGGCTTTTGGGAGAGGGATGTCATTTTCTTAAAATTGTTTCCTGTGGTCTAGGAGGTGATGGTATCTCTGTGGGATCCTGTAAGAAAGCTAAAACAATGGTTAGTTCTCAAAAGGACTAGCTGCAATGTTCATAGCCAGTCTCAGAGTAATGGGTAAGGTTTATCTAGATAGAAGTGTATCATCTTGGAACTGTCCTGAAGAGTTTGTAGTCCAAAGCCTATTGTTGAGTGGTATTTATTGGCTCAATGGCATTATTATGGATTGAGAAGAATCATTGTTGTGGAGGCCCATCTTCCTTTTAGAGACTTCAGAGAATACTATTGGGAAGGTTTACTTTTCATTGAGAAAAACTTGAACATTACTAATAACAAAACAGAGCATTTAAATTTTAAAATGACATGACATGTACAGAAAGGATCTAAGGAATCAAGAATAAGGATGGAGAGAAATAGAATCTTGACAACAATAGTCCCTAGATTATTGACTTGCTTCTGTTCCACATCAGTTGGTTCTTCTGAAATGAGACAGAATCTCATAATTTTTCTCTTTAGCAACATGCTTTGGTTTAGAGAAGGAAAGAGCCATATTTCAATTCTGAAGCCAGTTTGATTTATAATTGAGTCAGGACCATAACTTTTCGGGAAGTAAGGAGATATTGGTGCTAGGAAGTGAGATATTACCCTACAGAGTATATTGGTACCAATAGATCCAATATTCTTTTCTTGTAATTTTTTTATATACTCTTCCTTTCTGCTTTTGACATCTAGATGTTCAAGGCCTTTTGACTTCTTGACGATAGGTAGTCCTATTATCATGTAAAGACAAAAACAAAACAAAACCAAAACAACAACAAAAAAACCCTTCCCCACCCCTTGTTTGGTGAGTTTTCTTTACAACTTGTAGAATTGTCAAATCAGTGGATGAGCTATCACTTCTCCTCATCAAGGGGTTTCTCCTGTTTGAATTGAATTTATTTTATTAATTTTGTTGGTATCAATAGCTTTTTTTCTCCTGTGGAAACAAAAGCAAAAACCCCTTCCCCAACATAGCATATATCCTAGTTTACATTCTGAGGTTAGCATATCATTGAAGTAGACAAGTTGATTTAGATCAGCAGGTTTTTTTTGTTTTTGTTTTGTTTTTTGTTATCCAATGTCTCTCAGCAGCTGTTGTTTCTTTCTCATTAGCATTAAGGAAATTCAAGGTCATTAAAACATTACATAATCAATTTCTAGGGGTCATTATTACCCCTTTCTGTTTATTTAGCATATCCTTCAGAGTTCGATTAGTTCTGTAACCACCTGCTCTGTAGGATTGTGTGCTATACCTGTAATATGCTTTATATTTTAATAAGAAAAAGCTGCTTTATTTTACTAGAGATATAAGATAGAGCATTTTCAGTCTTAATTTGTACAGGTAATCCCATGATGGCCATAACTTCTAATAGGTGTGTAATTACAGAATTAGCCTCTTCAGAACTCAAAGAAGTTGTACATTGAAATTCTGAGTAAGTATCAATGGTGGGTGTACATATTTTAATTTTTCAAAGTCTATAAAATGAAACATATCCATCTGCCAAATTTCATTTCTTTGTATACTTTCAGAATTACTTCATGCAGGTAATGGAATTTGGTTACAGAAGAAACAAGTGCAAAATTTTTTTTAATGATTTTCTTGGCTTGTTGCCAAGTGATGGAAAAGTTCTTTTTCAAAACTTTGCTATTTACATGGTGGTTTTTTGTTTTTTGTTTTTTTTTTTATAAAATTCTGAGGCCTCTAGCACATTTCCAATCACCTTGTGCTAGTGGACCTGGCAGACCCATGTGGGATTTGATGTATGTTATATAAATAAAATGTTCCCTATTTCTGATCATATCCTGTAGTTGTATAACTAGTGAAGTTAATTCTGTTTTGTCACAAATAAATTCAGCATTCAATATGTTTCAATATGTAAAACAACTCTTTCTGCATATTGAGAGTCAGTAACTATATTGAGAGGTTCTGTGAAGTCCATGAGTATCATAAGAATGGCATACAATTCTGACTTTTGTACTAATTGCAAGGGTTTTGAACCATTTTTCTTTAATCTCCTGATTTATATCCTGCCTTTCCTGATTTATTTGCATTGGTATAAAATGTGGGGACTCCAGAGATTGTTTTTTGTTGTACAATGTGAGGAAGGACCCAATTGGTTCTTTTTAATTAATTCTATCATCTTGCTTTTGGGAAAACAGTTGTTAATCTCTCCCAAAAAGTTACTGAAGGCTCTTTGTCAATATTCATTATCTTTCCATAAAGAGGAGATTTCCTCATTAGTAAAAGGAATTAAAATTTCTGCTGGGTCCATTCCTGTCAATTGATGAAGTCTTACTTTTCCTTTTAAAATCAAATCAGAGATCTTTTTCATATATGTCTTTAATTTTTTTACTTAGTTTACATGGCAGAAATATCCATTTCAGTACAATATCTTCCCTTTGCATCAAAATCCCCATGGGGATAGTCTGGAGGGTAATATGACCAGAATGCACTTAAGTTCTGGATTCACACAATCCATATGTGCCTCTTGTATTTTCTTTTCTATTAGAACCAATTCCTTCTCAGCTTCAGTTGATAATTCTTTTGGACTATTTAAGACTTTGTCCTTTCCTAGGGTACTGGCTAAATGTACTAATTCATCTTTAGGTATCCCAATAGTGGTCTGGAAGTTGGAAATGTTTCCTAACAATCTTTGAAAATCATTAAAACTCTGCAATCAATCTCTCCTGATTTGTACCTTTTAGGGGTCTAATTTTTTGTAGACCTATTTTATATCCTAAGTAGTTAATAGAATCTCCTCTTTGTATTTTCTCAGAATTACTTTGTATTTCCCAGTGAGGCAGAACATTCTTTACTTCTTCAAACATGCTTTCTAAAGTATCTAACTTTGAATCAGCTAATAAGATATCATCCATATAATGGTAAATTATAAATTGTGGAAATTGTACATCAATTATTTCCGATGGTTTTTGCACAAAATATCGGGACAGGTTGGGGCTATTTAACATTACCTGTGGGAAAACCTCCCATTGATATCTTTAGACCAGCTGAGAATTATTATATGTACTGTGAAGGCAAATTTTTCTCTATCTTTTTCTTGTAGCAGTATAGTAAAGAAACAGTTATTTAAGTCAATAGCTGCGAAAGGCCACTCTTTAGGTAACAGAGAGGGCAAGAGCATCCCATTCTGTAGAGAGACCAGAGGCTGAATTACTCTGTTTATGGCTCTCAGATCTTGTCAGCATTCTTTATTTTCCAGATTTTTTTAAAATAACAAATACAGGAGAATTACAAGGCCTGGTAAATTCTTCAATATGTTGATCATTTAACTGTTCTTGAACCAGCTGTTCTAAGGCTTGTAGCTTCTCTTTTGTCATAGGCCACTGCCCAGATAGGCTTGTCAGTTAGTTATTTTAAGTGCAGGGCTACTGATACATCTGTGAGTTCAATAGCTGTTGTGCTCTGTCTATATACAACCTGAAAGGTTGGTGGCTATTTTTTATAGTGTCTTATAATATTATTCCCAGAAGCATGAGTTGGTTTATGGTCTGCTTCTGAGATTGGAGGAATATTAATCTGGGTATTTCATTGCCATAGCAGATCATGACCCCATAGATTCACTGCTACATTAGCCACATATGGCCTCAGCCTTCCCCTCTGTCTGGCCCTATGCATTCAACCCATCTCATGCTTTGTTTTAACTGTGATAGGATTCCAATGCCTAGAAATTAAATATCTACCTCCTAAAGAGGTCAATTCAGATGCCATGATTCTGGTGTAATTATAGTCATGTCTGCACCTGTGTCCAGTAAGCCTTCAAGTATGGGGTTATTTATTCATACCCTTAGCTTTGGTCTTTGTTCATTTATGGAGGTCTAACAAAATGTTCATTTTATCATGTTTCTTGCAATTTTTTATTCATCTACTAAAGCTGTTCTATCATCTAGTGCAGTATGATTTTTTTTTTATGTTAGGTACTGGATTATTTAATTATCCTAGGGAAGAGTTTCCTCCACAGTGACTGATAATGACTGGACCATATTCAACTTGGGGGCCTGTAAGAGGCTCTTCAGGGCATTACCTGATGGGAAAAGGTAGCTTTTTATGTCTCTTGTTGATCTGCTTTCATTTGTCCAATGTTGGCCTTTGCCACATCTTCTATATAATCCAGAAGGTTGGGGCCTTCTGTTTGGGTCATCTTAGAAGAAGCATTTCTTCTAGAAGTGCCCTATGTACAATTTCTTCTTATATGGACTGGTTTACCACAGTTAAAATATTTGGCTCTTTGATGTCTCTTTATATCTTTGTAAATTGCCTCTCCTATCCAATCCTCATTACCATAGTTAAAAGGCTCAACATTGATGGTATGTTGGATCCATCTTTTATGGTGCTCATCTGACCTTTAAAGTCACAGGTATATGTTTGCATTCTAAATTTGCATTTTCAATGATTAAAGATTGAATTAGTACTAGTCTAACCTCTTGATTTGATATCGCTCTGTTTACAACTTTAGTCAATCTTTGCAAAAAGTCAGCAAATGTTTCTTTAGAGCCCTGTATAAATTTATTAGTATATAGCTCAATTGATTTTCCAGGTTCTGGAATCTTTTCCCAAGCATTTAAGGCTGCCATATGGCATATTAATATGATGTGCTCATCAAAGGTAATTTGTTTATTTACATCAACAAAACAGGTCTCATCAAGAATTTGATATTGGGACATCTGAAAACCTCTAATCTTACCTTGCTGTTCAAGGGCCTTAGCTTCTTCTCTCAACCAGCTTTTCCATTGTAATTGTTAACTGTATTCTAATACTGCTGATTGATTCCATCCCATTTCTAGATGACCACATATTTATCATCTGTTTCACATATGTTGAATATATACCATAGGTGACTATAGCTTCCTTGATGTCTTTTAAATCTCTGATATGTGTAGGCTACCATTGACATTCTGTATATCCTTCAGGATATTTAGCATTTGCTGACTTTTTATAAATAGTAACAGGATATACCATAGCATGGGAACTTGCAACTTTTGGTAAGTCATCTCTAACTCTGTATGGTACTGGTGATGTTATTTCTCCTCTAACCTCTTCCACCCCATGTTGGGCACCAGATTATGCAGGAATTGAAATTCACAGATACAAATAATATATCTATTTATTGAGAAGTAATATGGGGTATCAACTCACTGATACAAGATAAGGCAAATCCATTGTAGAGTCCTGGAAGGATGAAAGCTAGTCCTACCCTGGTTCCAGCTGCCTGAGTCAGTCTCCACCATCCCAAAATGTGAGAGATAGAAGGAGCCCCATGTATGTGCTCTTCAGATCTTAAGATAGAGCCTTAAGACCCTAGAGGCTGGTACCCCAAGGTCATAGGTTGAACAAATACCTACTACACCCTTTTTTAAATAGAAAAATAAAAGTTTCATAGTTCTATGATACTATAATATGGTAAACAAGAAGCTCACATCTCTACTCCAAAATGATGGGATATAATTGAAGAAAGATAGTATTGAGCACCAAAAGCCACAAAAACTGAGCTTGGTAGATGCTAAATCCTGTGTCTGATATCCCGACCAGAGACTGACAGAAGGGCAGTGGACTTGGGTAGAACTGATCCTGCAACTTTGGTGGTTTTAATCCCCATGACCACGTTTTTGACTCTGTTGATTGACACTTTCCTTGGCAAGTGTTTCATATTCCTAATATTTCTAACTGCTTAGAGTCTCCACTGAAGTTTTGGCTTCCTTTATTATCCTGTCAGAGACTGCTAGCAGGGACTCAGACTCAGCCGCACAGTTCATGACATCCCAGTTTTTACCAGAAATCTTGGTTAAAGACTCCATGACTCAATGATGCCTCAGTGAGACTACTAAACTCTTATATTTTAGAAAACTAGAAAAACAACCTCATGGAGATGATGTCATTGTTTGTCAGCAATGTCACCAGTACCTCTGCTACTGGACCATGGTGGCAAGACCTGCTGTGCATGTCTTGGTGGTAGAACATAAAGACATTAAATCTCAGGGAAACAATTACCTAATTACTTCTGTATAGCAAAGTGTCATAGACTCTTTTTTTCCAACCAAAGTGAATCTGTAATTTTATTGTGCAATGGGCATGCTCTTTTTAATTCCTGAAGTATTCTTAATGCCTTTACAACCTACAAATTAAACTGTTTGCAACATTTAGAGATTTCCCAAACCTTCTTTTTCAACAATTCCCATATTCTTTCCACAACTCAATTCTAAAAGCTTCTGAAATAATGTGTAAACTAAACACAAGATTCTGTTTTCAGCACCACTATTCATTTTTGTAAATGTGATAACAGAGGTTAAGTAAACCATAAGGGAAAAAAGTACATTTTGCCTCATGATTCCTATTCATTCTTGTTTGCATTGTCATTTTGGGGTCAGTAGTAAGGCATGGACATTTTTCTAAAGAAACTGTTTATTCATAGAAGTCAGGAAGTAGATTGAAAGAGGGATAAATTATCAATTTAGTGTCCCCTTCAAGCAAGCTGACTCAATGAGCTAATTTATGCCCCCCTAGGTTACTACCTCCTTAGGGATCTGGCAGCAGGAAGAGACAAAAAGGCTTCAGCACAAGAAATTTTAAGAAATAGTCATGTTCCAAACCACATATATGTAATGGCCAGTGAATGTGTTCAAGAAATAATCTAACCTGTTTTTCATTCCGGTCTTTCAAGAACATGCCTAGTGATGATGCATCCGTGAACATGTTTTCCTTTTAAATTGGGGAAACTGAAGTTTAAAGGAACTACATTATGCAAATGTTCAGAGTTAATCAAAAGTAAGAAAAAAAGAACATAGATGAATGATTAAGTGGTGTCAAATGACATGTTTTATTAGACATGTTACATTATGTTACCTTATAGAGGAGTCATGAAATAACCATAAGAAATCTTTACACCTAGAGAAATTCTGCATATAGAATATTATTTGTAAGATTTTCTTTGAATATGTAATTGTTAAACTAATGATATATATTTTCCCTTTCAAACATGGGTCTCGCATATTAGGATATCTGTCTTGAAAGAGTTCTTGTAAATAGTATTTGCAATGAGTGCCAATGGGTCAATGGCAGGAATAAAACAATTCAACCCAATCTGCATATTTCACCCAGTTCATAAGTTAAATTTGGTATGTATCCAAATTAGTGCTTTCATGTGTTCTATATAAAACTTGTTGACCTCAACCTGTAGTCTCATGTGGGCTAATTTCTTGCTAATTTCCAATGTTTCACAAGGAAGTCTCTAATTAAAACCTTATGACCCCATACACAATTTAACCCAGTTTAAAAGAACATTGGGAAGACCACAGATTTCACTGAGGAGTGAATTGCCCTTTTAAAGAAAAAGTTGTAAATTTAATGTAATAAAGAGGATGTAAAAAGCATTGAATGGTTTAACAAAGAACACAGTTTTAACTATCAATTTTGATGACTTTAACAATAAAATTTTGGGAATATAGACACCTGCACAACTTAGTGGTTCATCAAAATTATATTCATGTGGTCCAGTAGAAGAAATTCCAGTTGAAATACATGTTTTCATCACCCAACCTCTTACTCCTTTCATATTCACAGACATATGCAACTTTGTGGATGGTGCTAATCTCATTCTAGATTATGAGCTGATTAAGGGAAATGCTTTTGGACACTTTGTTTAACTTTATTCTTAATTGTAAAAGGTTTGTGTGAGATTACTTATAATGATTTATAAGTGAGTATATGTCTGCCTAGATGAGGAATTTATTCTGTAAAACTCTTGACAATTGAACAATTGATCATTCAGCTTTCCTGAGGTGGTCACTCTATAGAGAACAATTGTCCCACCATATGCTGCAACTTGCATTGATTGGTCCAATGTCTTTTTTCATGAAAAAAAAATGTATACACACACAAAGCTTTTTCCATCTAAACAAACTTGATCATGCTTAAAGATAGAGTGTGTAACTTTCCTACATAATTCTCTCCATGTAAAAAAAGATATAAAGATTATATCCAGAAAATAACATGTTTTTTTCTTTGGGGTAAGCAACTTAAAGTGAAACAAGTTCATATAATTAATAAGATGTTGTTTCACTAAAGAGGGAAACTCAGTGGAGCATTTTAGCTGCATGCTCCAATGCATGCATTTGGAGGACATCTCACCAAGAAGAAGATTTAGGAAAATTGTAGGAGTGTTAGAGTCTCCAACAGATGGGATATGGTAAATTCCAAAATGAAGAAAAAGATTGACAAAAAATATAAAAGTTACACATATTTAAAAAGCATTTAAAATAAAACTGTATGGGTTGCAGCATATTCTTTTGAATCATGTCAACAGTATTTTAAATATATTTCTTCCATTAAATAAGAACACCTAATCAAGTAAAGTAAATATCCAAATTGTTTTATGTGATTATTCAACTATATTGAAATTCACATATAAGAGTAAGGATAAGTGATTAGCTTATGTAAACAGAAATAAATCATTAAGTCACACTCTGAAAAACAGAGGATGAAAGATTTAGGATAGAATCCCATTGAACCATGCAAACATGCTTATAGTAAGATTAATTATACACAACATCCAAAAATAATCTAAGCAGTAGGATTTTAATAAACAAGAGATGATAACTATGCAATCTGTGAAACTCAGAAAATGAAATATTAAACTTATTTTGATTACTGCTGCCATTAGCTACCTCCCCATGTGTATATAATCAAAATTTGTATAAATGCAATCTTACCACTGCTTTTGTTATCAAGATTTTATTTTTATGTATTCCTATTTAAAACTAGTTTATATACAGCTACTACAGTCCTTACTACTCCTCTAAAATTGTTTTCATGTTGTTTATAAAATTGCTACGTCAATGCAAGCTGATTTTTCAATTTGGATGGAATACTTTTGTCTCTTGCTGTTATTGATCAACCTTCTTCTTGATAATTTTATAGTTAGGTTCAAGGAGTTTTCATTTTTCTGCTTCTTATTCCCTCCTTTCTTGAAAATGTTATCATTAGGTTCAAAGATGTTTCAGTGTATTGCTTTTCATCCTACAATACTTTAAACATATTTTCTTTGTTATTTGTTCTTTTATATGAAGCAAACTTATTCTAGTATCTCTCTTTGTAAAAAATAAAAAAATTAATAATAATCAGTCTTTAGTATAAGTCTCTATTTCTAGACATTGAGTCAGCTTCTAATCCCTTATCTCCAACTCTCCTTCAGCATCTGAAGTTACATATCAGGATATAATCATACAAAATTAAAAGGTGTTAAGAGTTTCAAGTGACCTGGGGATCATCTAGTCAAATTCTCAGTTCAAGATAGGGATAATTTATAATGGAATATATACTATACAGAGGTGTTCAGGGAAAAGGCAAGCATGTACATACTGCATTCTCCAGTGTCCATATACTCTGCAATATATCATCTTATCAGCTTCTTTTCTCACCTCATACTCAAAGGAGTCTCATGTTCTGTCTACATGTATATTTTTGATTGGTTCATAATTTCAGATAAACTTCATAATTTGTAGATGAGTGTTTACTAAAAAATGACATTTAGAGAATTGCATTAAGTGGCCGGGCAGTGGTGGCACACTCCTTTAATCCCAGCACTCGGGAGGCAGAGGCAGGAGGATCTTTGTGAGTTCGAGGCCAGCCTGGTCTACAGAGTGAGATCCAGGAAAGGCACAAAGATATACAGAAAAACCCTGTCTTTAAAAACCAAAAAAAAAAAAAAAGAGTATAATGTTTGTTCAAAATATTATAGTTAGCAATTTCTAAAATGGGTTTCCACTCATGACTCAGCCTTTTTTTTTTTTTTTCCTTTAGCTTTGTTTATCTTCATTGCTCTGTTTTGGAAATATGTCTGATTTTGTCTTTGCTACAAATTTACATTCAGTACAATAAAGACAATAATTTATATAGGTCAGAATGTTGTTATAAATAATTGAAATATTCCAGTAGATTGTGTGTTGTAAAAGAAATAAGCTCTCAATAAACCTTGAGCCTCACTGTGGTGCCTTATCTGAAGTTACATCTAGACTTGAAGCCTCCCCTTCTGTTGATGAAGGGTTCAGACCTACTTCATCATCTGAATCTCCCTACTGTGCTATAAAGGGCATGAACAAGGTTTTATTTAACTAGTGAATCCCAGTATTTATTACTAAGCCTGCCACACAAAACAAATTTAACTTCATGGAGAAAAAATGAATTTAATAATACATTGTTCTGAGTTGCTTTGTGAGATCCACACTATAGTTTTACACACAGAATTGTCTTTTAAGTAAATGAAGATGAAATAGTATGAGGGAAATTACTTGAGGAAGAAATGAGTGTTGGTAAATATCTGAGAGTATCTGCTGGGTGTGGGGTGGACCACTGCTATCACCTATATGGCATTCTTTTTGCCCAATGCATTTGAGGACATGTTTCCTCAGACTTTATTATAGAAAGACCACACATAAGAGGTGGTAAGGATTAAAAATATCAAGAAAGTATATATTTTATTGTTATTCAAGTAGATCAGGACATGGAAATATGTTAATATGCAATGGCTGTTCAGAGAGAACATCTATATTCTCTAAGGAAACATCATGGGAAAGGGACACCTAAGCTGTAACTTGAAGGGCAGGAAATTGAGTACAATTCAGGTCCTGTGGAAAGCAGGGGAAGAAGTCAGGATCAATGCATACAAAGTTGCATGTGTAAGTGGAAGTATTCATTTGTAACTATATCCTCTAAAATGCAGTTATGTCAAAAGAGAGTCAAGAGAAATGAGGGATGAGAAGTTTGAAGTGCAGCCTGTCTTGGTTTGGTTTCCACCTAAGATAGAGCCTGAGGCCCTGATTTTTTTTAATGGACATTTTTGGCAGGAGGTAATTCCAGAAAGTGGGCTTGAAAAGACAGGAAGGACCACAAGCAGAAATCAAAAAAGTAACACAAGCAAAATTATCCCAGCTACTCTTTGTCCACTGGGGACTCCAACCCACCAGACTTTCTAAGCAAGGTAGATACTACATCCCAACATCACCCTAAAGGTAGGCCCACTAGGAGGTCAATTCAGAATTGTCCTCAGTCAGTACAGCTGCAGGAAACAAGGTAACAGGATTGATATGGGACACATAGCAGAGGCCAGGCTCACAAGGTCCTTGTGTGCCATGCTAGGGAGCTCACAATTTACTTATTTCTCTTATAAATGGGCATATTTCGAATTGAGAATAGTAATATAACCCAGTGTGTGTGTGTGTGTGTGTGTGTGTGTGTGTGTGTGTGTGTGTGTTATAAAGAATTATCATGTTTTACACACAATTTTGTACAACAGATATGGTAAAAATGTCAAAATCTGTCATGTTTATACAAAAGTTGTCAAACGGAATTATAAACAAAATATCCTAATATGAAAAAGAGTTTATTATATTACATGATCATTTTTCCATACTTTATAAAAAACCCCATGGAACTATTTATAAGATACTGATTTAAATAATTAACACATTTTTGTCTTTGAAATAGGACCATTCACTCACTCTGTTGGCTAATTGTTATGGGAAAGAAGTCTACTGAGATACAGTGACTTAAAACAACTACCGCTCACAGTCATCATGTTACCCAGGACAGAGATGACCAAGACTGGGTTTGTCTACTTCCTTTGTGTATAACCTAATTCCTTTATCTTTTGGGTTTTTTATTTGTTTGTTTGTTTGTTTGTTTGTTTGTTGTTTTGGTTGGTTGGTTGGTTGGTTGGTTGGTTTTTCGGGACAGGATTTCTCTGTATAGCTTTGGAGCCTGTCCTGGATCTCGCTCTGTAGTCCAGGCTAGCCTCAAACTCACAGAGATCCACCTGGCTTTGCTTCCCAAGTGTTGGGATTAAAGGGATGCACCACCACCACTCATCCAATTCCTTTAAAAAGAAAATCTCACAACACACTTCTGTCTGACTGCTGTGGATATCGCTCTGTATAAATAAACAATGATTGGCCAATAGCCAGAAAGGAAGTATAGGTGGGACTAACAGAGAGGAGAATTGAGGAAACAGGAAGGGAAGGGAGAGATTGCCTGGAGCCACTGCCAGGACAAGGAAGATGTAAGGTACCAATAAGCCACAAGCCAAGTGGCAAAGTATAGATTAATAGAAATGGGCTAAATATAAAAGTAAGAGCTAGACAATGATAGGTCTGAGCTAATGGCCAAGTAGTTTA
Source organism: Peromyscus leucopus (assembly GCF_004664715.2). NCBI lineage: Eukaryota > Metazoa > Chordata > Mammalia > Rodentia > Cricetidae > Peromyscus > Peromyscus leucopus. The sequence continues at coordinate 13,481,981 of NC_051081.1, forward strand.
AATAATGTAAGAGTCTGTGTGTTTATTTTATAAGTGGGCTCCAGGACTGGCGAGACTTGGTGGAAGATGGAGAGAAATTCTCTAGTTACAAATGGCACCCATCGTGGGGCAAGAGTTGCCACCTAAAACCTGAGTAAAAAGATTCTAAAACGGAGCTAAAATCAGTTCCTAGTTGTCTCTTTCAAGTTAGTGGCAGCCTGCATTTGAGCTACTATCTACTATGATGGGTTCCTGGCATGTGCGCTAGACCTGCAGTATGGCAGGAATGAGTTCTCTGCAAGTGGCACATTAAGCTATGTGATGGATTTAGCCTTTGCTAGTACAAAACAAAAAGAGGTTTCTGGGCTACACTCTGCTTTGATAAAAGCATAGTCCCACTATTTCTGAGAGTTGACGGCTCCCAGAGCTGGCGGAAAACATACCACCACCATGTTGGGAAGAAGACTGAAGTGGGCAGAGCTCAGTCTTAGAACACTGCAGTTTAAAGCAATAGGTTCACAATAAGACTGGTTCAGATGAAATAGTTTACAATGTATGTAAAAATGTACATAGGCTTGAAAGAGTGAGAAAAGAAATATATACAATTATATAAACAAATAGTTTTTAAAAATAGTCTTTAAAGAGACAGTTAAAATTAATATAAAAAATAGCCACATAAAGATGGCTATCACACAGAGAATCTGGATTATGTTCTCTTTGATATTCATAACTGAAGAAAAACATTTGATTGTAAAAGCTGTTGAGTTATGCCAAAATGTAAATTTTATAGGTACCTTGACTTCAAAATTTGGATATAAGGATATGTTGCTTTGGAAAAGAGGCTCTGCTTTTGTTTCCACAGAAAGCCAGAGGCTATGGATTGGTTCCAGATTAAGATACATCAGGTTTGACCAGCCAAGACCCCCTGACAGGTCTCTGATGACAGGCCCAGATGATCTAACATCCAGAATTGTTTCAAGGCAACTGGCTCAGACAATACAGCCTCACGGACTACCCCATAAGCCTAAAATTTTCTTTGTGTCCCCATAAGATACAGTGCCCCCCTCCAGCAGGAGTAGTAAGAGATGCTACTCCCAAATTCCCAAATATACCAAGCTGGCTTTGGAGATGGAATTGGCTCACTCCCCCTCTAAATCCAGACATATTCCTAAAATAAAAGGTTAAAGGATTCTTTTGTCCCATATCAGAAGAGCCCTTCGGTATGGGACACAGAAAAGCCAATATTTTTATTTAAAACTGTTTGATTATAAATGCAATCTCTTTCTAAAGAAGAAAAGGGAATATGATATAGATATATAGGATATAGATATGATAGGATAAAAGGGTAGATTAATGAAACTACTATTAAAGAACAACTTGTTTAAAATGTATTATATTTGGTATAGATTTTAGTTTATATTTAAAATGTTTTACATTGGTATAGATTTTAGTTTATTGATATAAGTTTAAACTTAATTTTGTTATACTGTATATATATTTCTACTCTTGTTTGAGGTATTATGTTTATGTAACTCATTTAGATTGTACTGATAATTAAAAATACAGATTAATAATTAGCCTTCTATGATAGTCAAACTTGTACCATGTTCGTTAAGTTTTCTAGGTATACTTGATATATTTTAGATAGACAGGTAATCTTCAAACACTTCAAAGACCTACAGAATATGGCATTTAAAATATTTTTAAAAATTTAGACTTTCTGGAGAGTAAGACATGTCTGCTCCTGGCAGCACCGATTTACTTCAGAGAGAAGGATGGATATCAAAGACACTCCATATGGAGTTTATCTTCGCCTTGGCAAAAATAGCCATTTGGACAAGAAACTGTTCTTGCCTGGACTGCTTGATCGACTAGACATGCAGGACCCATGAAAAGGTAACCACTAAACTTTGCTTGACAAAATGGTCCTTTAGGTTCCTGTTTCACAGAAAAAATTGCCAGTCATTCTACAGGACACACACACAAAAAAAAAAATGCCTGAAAAACTCTAGCCCTGTGGGATGAAGACAGATGCCCCAACTTTACGAGAACTTTGGATGACTGTCCAGGCTGTCAGCTGTCTCTGTCTACCCTGGAAGACTCCCAAAAGTTGCTTGCATCCTCCCATTTCTCAGGTAATATTATATCCTTCTGAGGTCTTTGATGTAGTTGAAACTAGCTGGTTACAATTTTCCTTAGTTATTTATAAAAGATAAGTTAGATATAAAACCTTAAACTCACAAATATAAGATAGATAGGATATCTTCTTTAATATTGTAACTGTAATTCTTGCTTGATAATTGTTTTGTTATATGTAATTTTACTACGTTAAAGTTAAAACTTTCCTTTTTGAAAAAGAAGTAAAGGGGAAGTGCTGTGAATATCGCTCTGTATAAATAAACAATGATTGGCCAATAGCCAGACAGGAAGTATAGGCGGGACTAACAGAGAGGAGAATTGAGGAAACAGGAAAGGAAGCGAGAAAATGCCTGGAGCCACTGCCAGGACAAGGAAGATGTAAGGTACCAATAAGCCACGAGCCAAGTGGCAAAGTATAGATTAATAGAAATGGGCTAAATATAAAAGTAAGAGCTAGACAATGATAGGTCTGAGCTAATGGCCGAGCAGTTTAAATAATGTAAGAGTCTGTGTGTTTATTTTATAAGTGGGTTCCGGGACTGGCGGGACTTGGTGGGAGATGGAGAGAAATTCTCCAGCTACATCTGACTGTAGTAGTTTAAATGTAATTGACCTTGATAATCTCATAGGGAGTAGCACTATTAGGAGGTGTGGCTTTGTTGGAGGAAGTATGGCACTGCAGGGGTAGGTTTGGAGGTTTCCTGTGCTCAAGATGGCACCCAGTATGTCAGCCAACTTTCTGTTGCCTGCAGGAAGTAGCATTCTCAGCTCTGGCACCCCATCTGTCTCTATACTGCCATGCTCTCTGTCTTGATAATAGTGGACTGAACCTCTGAAACTGTAAACAAGCCCTGCCAGTTAAATGTTTTCCTTTATAAGAGTTGCTGTGGTCATGGTGTCTCTTTTCACAGCAATAAAAACCCTAACTAAGATACTAACCTCTTCTGTTTCTGACAGTATGTATTGTTGTATCCTTTTTATAGATAAGAAATAATGAAATCTCTTTTCCTGTGTACTATACGTTTATGAAAAAAGCATGAAAAGAAATTGCTATTTTATATATAAAATATATATGCATATATTCTTAAAAATCCAGCCCAAATATCTTATAGAACAAAACTTGTAAATTACACATGAGCTGAATATGTGTTTCCATGGCATTTGTGGTTATTTAATCTAACTTTTCTACTCCCTTCCAGAGTAAAGGAGTGGGTCTTAACACCAGGGCAAATGTGTTTCAAATTCATTAGAGTATGCTGAAAAATAGGAGAGTATTTACAAATAAAGCTTTCATTAGCGGGGACAAATTGACCTAACTTTTTAGAACTAAAATCAGGGTGTCCCAAGAAGTGTTTTATACAGTTCTCTGGAGCAGGAGGATCCTATCTTACTATTCCTGGCAAGATTCTGGCAAAGCCCACAGTAGAAAGATATATTTAACTCCTCCATTTCTCTTCCAAGTTCTCCATTTAGAATTTTCTTAGTTTGGATAGGATGTAGTTTCCCTTTTCTAAATACTTCACTGCTTATTTTACAAGAGCTCTAACAGACAAGGTGGTTATTTTCTCTTTTTGGGGAATATAAAAGGCAAGACTGAAAGAAAGCCAAAAGTAGACTTTATTAAGATCACAAAAAGAATAGATGGCCAATCAGGACTTAAAGACAGGTTTCCAAGCACATTTCTATTCTCTTGTACCTGCATGAGTTCATCTTTTCATTCTCCAAGCAGAATGCCACATGCAAAGTGTTCTTCCCTTCCATACCTATAGATGATCAAATGTAAGGCATTAGAAGCCAAAATTAATGAAGAAAACACACTTCATTCCTAGATCAGGGAAAATTACAGAATAAGTATATCATCATTTTCTTTTGTACAACAAATCACCATGAATATATCACTTATAACAAAATCCACTTATGATATTAGTTTTTATAGCCAAACAGTCCAGCATAGTGTGTTTAAAGAATGTCTCCTATGACTACCATCAAGATGTCAACAAGGTTATGGTTCTTAATTGGGGCTTTGGATTATATTTTAAAATGATGGTTTAGAATCCATTTCCTCTCAGTTCTATATGGATCCATTCATCACCAAGCCAACATTAGCAGATCACTTCTCTTGAGCAGTTTGAATGCCACTGATTTCATTTCCTCCTTTCTGTTCTGCTTTACAGATCCCCTTTTTGGAAATAGCATGAGACCTTGTTCTCATCCTGTCTGTGTCAGACAGAATGTGTAACCCCAGAGGTCATAGAAAGTTTGATGCTTCCAGTTCATAGACATTGGGTACACTGAAATCAACATTTTTTCTTCAATAGATTATATGATACCCAAGAATAACTTTATGGTCCCTTTAAGTTCTAATTTTAAATATCTGAACAGCAGTTAAGTAATAAAGATGTACTTTTTGCCAAATACATTTCAAGATTCCCTGATTATGCCTAATAAAAGTTCATTAAATTAAAAACAGCAGAAAGATGAATATGAGCAGCAATTTTCAAGTTACCCATATTCCACAAAGGGGAAAATTAAGCAAAAATAATAGAATAATAGAATTCTCAGATTCATGACCTCTCTGAAAGACTTATGAATTTTATTAATTGTTGATTCATGTGAAACCTAGTAGGTGATAGCTGTGAGTCACGAACAGCAATTAATTAGACTGTCACTCAAAAGCCAGTAGGATATAACTCAGAATAAAGAAAAGTCTATTCTGTACGAAATGTGTCTTTTGCTTTTACTTTAAGGATTGTTCTACATTTTTGGAAATCTAGCTGTACCCCATAAACATTGGACTTCTGAAAATCCCTTTCTATGTGGTTTTTAAGATACAGCCTCATTCATCCTATTGACTCCAAACCCAATGCATGTATAGATACTAACCACAATAAAACCTGATATTCAGCATCAAAGGTATAAATAAATAGCTTTCTCCCATACTCACACTTCTTTCAAACCAGCCAATTCATGCTTCCCAAAGGGAAAGTCTGAGAAGGGATATTCACAGCCTTCAGAGAAAGCTGAGTCTCAAGTATTTTATACATGCATTTGAGACCTCAATTTTCCACCCGCTTCTCTCTCTATCCAAATACTGAAGTCCCTGTGACCACGAAACCTTTGGAATATTGTCCTGTATACCTCTGAATCTTCTGGGACTTGTAAATTATCAATTTCTTCTGTATCATTTATTTTGGTTTTACTCGCTTATTGAGTCTGATGATAGCATACCCATACCTATCTCCTCTGCTTGCAGCCCTCCTGCCTGGGCTACCAAAATAAAGCTTGTTATGGCCCCTTTCCACCAGAAGACCATAAGCAAATAGAAAGAAACCATGAAAAATTAAAAATGCAACCTCATAAATAACTGTGAAAGTAACTTAAATACTAATTATTCAGATAACATTTTTAACCCAGTAGTTCATTGACATGTCTCTAGTCATTTCCTGGCGTTTTTGCCTCTAGCACCTAGCCTCTATGGCTTTCACTGCATGCAACTATCTCATGTCTACACAGTTTTGATTGAATGAACAAAGTCACATGATAGGCAGTCCTATATATGTCCATCCTATTGTGACATGCAGCTGAATTTGTTTGCTCATTTTCAAGGTGAAACACATTTGGGATGTTGGCAATTCCTCTGTTGTGATTAATGAGTTTTAACTTTAATTATTGAGTTTAATCATAGACATGGCTTGGAGTGGGAAATAGAATAAATATGGTAGTGGGGCCTTTTTGTTGCTCACTATTTTGGAGTTGTCAAATTTTCTTCGAAAATAGACAAGACATTTTTATTCCCTTTACCAGTGAATGAGAACAGGGTTCTTATTTTCCCACGTTTGCCAAAATTGTTTGGTCTTTTTAGTATAACCTCTTTGGGGTTCTAACTTTTGACTGTTGCTTCTGGTATTGACTTTTCTTTGTCAGAACATATTTAATTAGTAAATTCACATTCTATTTTTATGTCTTTGTGGGAAAATATCCATTTAGTTTTTTCTACACAATTAATGTTTATGTAGATGCTCACAGTATTCTACTATAAGGTCTTAATTTCTGAAAAGTTGGTAACTGTATTTTGTTTAATTCCTCTTTCTTTCTTTCTTTTTCTTTCTTTCTTTCTTTCTTTCTTTCTTTCTTTCTTTCTTTCTTTCTTTCTTTCTTTCTTTCTTTTCTCTCTCTCTCTCTCTCTCTCTCTCTCTCTCTCTCTCTCTCTCTCTCTCTCTCTCTCTCTCTCCTTTCTCCCCACACACACACACCTACCTATATGTACTCTGACCTCCACATGCAGAGTCACCTCTATACACATACATATGCATGAACACACACAAAAGCACAAACACACACAAAATAAATAAATGAATGATAAAATTTAAAGGCATGTATTTGACTGTGGCTATATTTCTGATTTTGGTAAACTTACTTAAATTCTCTAAATCTCATTTTCTTCATTTTATCTGAAAATTAAGAAAGAAGAAAAACTCACCAAACATGTGGAAACAAAATAGAAAAGCATTTTGTGGAATATTTCAGATTCTTCAATCTCAAATAAAAATTTGAACAAGAAGAGAATCTCCGAATGCTTTGTCACTTATGTATTCTATCCTTAATATATCAAAGATAATTGAAGAATATTGTTCTTCATATATATTTGTTATTTATAATTTCAATATTATCTTAATTAAACATGTTGCATTGATATATCTTCAATGATGTTTCGTTATATAAAATGATGAGCATATACTTAATTATTGGGTTATTCTGAATGAACATAATTGTGTTATAATTTTATGTTGTGATTCCATCTTTTTGTATACTGTGAAGAAGTATCACTCAGATTAGTTTAATAAAAAGCTAAATGACCAATAGCTCTGCATGATTTTCTGGACAGAGAGAAGGGTGGGAAGAAGAAGGGAGGAGAAGTCAACCAGATTTGGAACAAGTTGGACACACAAAATAAGATAGAGGTAAAAGCCACATGGTAGAAAATAGATTAATAAAAACAATAAGTTAATTTAAGTTATAAGAGCAAGTCAGAAATAAACCTAAGCTCTCAGTCGAGCTTTTATAATTAATAAGAATTCTCTGTGTGATTATTTGGGAGCTGCCTGGCAGGACAGAAAAAAATCTGCCTACTATTTTATCTGTTAATATTCAGTACAAGGGACTGTAGTTCAAATATATAGATGACAATTAATAATATATAAATGCTTTACTTTTATAATTGAATACTAAGTAGCAAAAATTATACGGTTAAATAGTGAAAATTACATGTTTCACTTTCAAAGTTGAAGCCCACACTGAGCATTTTTAACCTAAGTGTAGCTCTTAAATGTATGCCTAATAATTATCAAATTTGAGAATAAAAATGTAGGCTGTAGCACACAGAGAGATTTTATTCACAAGGCAGTTTCATGGAAGCAATTTAAAATATAGGTTGCCTAAACATAATTAATATTCCTAAACTCGCTTAAAAAACAAATGGAATGCAGTGTCAGTTGCACCATCTTCGTGTAAGAGCCTCCACGGTAACAAAAGTAAATGAAATCTCTTGAAATATTTTCACAAGCCTGATTCACAGAGTCACATGTCTCTACATATAGCTTGTGGAATGAAGAGATGAAGATTTCAGAACCTTTTTCTGAAAAGCAACTCTAAAATCACACTATATTGTGAGCACAATAGCTTCACTGACATAAAAATTGGAAATATTAGTCTATTCATGAAAATGTCGTGATGTTTAAATAATGCAGATCAAGAGAAGTTTTGTTTACTATTAAGAATGTTCGGTCTTTTTCATTGTTACTCTATTCAAAATAGCTAGGAAATGGAAACAACCTAAATATCCTTCAATAGATGACTGGATAATGAAAATGTGGTTCAATGGAATTCTTTTGGTAAAGAAAGATACAATCTGTAGTCGAATAGATGGAACCAGAAAATATTATACGTAGTGAGATATTCCAGACCAAGAAATACAAATTCTTAATGTTCTCTCTTATTTATGGATCCTAGCTCTGAATCTTTAGATATGAATATATAACCTAGAATAAACATGGAAACCAGGGAAATGAAAATACAAATATTAAAATTAGCAAGCTACTACTAAAACAATCCTCAGAGAAAAAGTTGCTATTGTTAAATATCCAAAAAAGACAAAAATATTTAAATTGATCATATTTCTACCCTAAGCTTGCAACAATGAAGTGAAAAGTAAGAAAAAGCAAAGTAAAAATTGAAGAAACATGAATAAATGTAAAAGTCATAAAAAGCTGATTATTTATAGAGGCTGATAAAACTAACTCATCTTTATGTAATCTGAGAAGGAGGGATAAGGGAGGGGAAGGAAGAAGAAAGAGAAGAGCAAGAGAATGAGGAGGAAAAAGGAGGGAGGGTTAAAGGGGTGTTGGGAGAAACAGATTATAACATATGTATATAAGCTAGCCCAAACATGCCTTTCACTAAAAAATAAACCATAGAGGACTTACAGTACATTTCCGAGTTAGTTGCATTAGTAAGTAGTAGTCAAAGTCCAATGAATTATTCAGTTGGGAAGGGAAATAAAAGCTGGTATATATTTTCACCATAATAATGTCACTGAACTTTATTAGAATAATTGCCACACAAAACCATCCTTGTGTATATGTTTTCCTAATTAAAAATTTTAAAATACCATGCTGTAGTATAAAAGATATTGTACTAGGTGATATTTTTTAAACCAAGTCCCATACTAAGATAAATTAAAAATGAAAAATATTGAGAACAACATGGAAACAACAAATACCAAATCAAAATTAGAAAACTACCAAGAATTCAAAATAACAAGATCTCCAAAATGGTCATGAAGGCTGAGGAGTCTTTCCACATGGAGTAGGAAGGTACATATTTTGAATTCATAACTCAAATAATTAATAGAACTCCACCTTTTCCACTTGACTCAGGAGGGCTAAATCTAAGGGAAAGAAAAATAAGCTGATGATCTTTTACAAGGTCTGAATCCTGAGTTTGAAATCATCTAGTCAAACTTTGAAGAGATTAAGGTGCCTTAAAACAAACTTCCTATTCTTTAAGCTAGTAACATCACAAATATAGGGAAAACAACATTTTGTATTTTTATAATCCACATCCTGGACATCAAAGAAAAACACTAACAAGAACAAAACTCCAGTGTTACTTTCCCCCCATCTACAATTAAACTAAGTTGACTTCTGTAAAGATACAACTAGGAAACAACAGACATTAGTGGAGCTCTTCATAAATTAAACATAGAACCAGAATTTTAAACATGGCTTCCATAGACAGCTTGACTCAAATTAGTCAACCGAAAATACAAGAAGTCCCACCTTCTACGCTCCAAATCTCATTTTTAAATTCATCATGAAGATGGCAGTCATGCCTAAGCTTCACCATTCCTAAGAGTCTGGTGATTCCCCTGATGTGTGCTGTCACTTGAGAACTCAGTCATGAACTTGGGAAAATTTTCAAAGGCGTGCACTTCCACCACACCCACTTGAATTCTTCCCTTCCCTCTTTCTAAGTTCTGTCATGCATTTGAATGTGCTACATTTCTGTTCCTTTCCCATTTACTCTAAGGTAGAATTTGTAAGTACAATTCTTTTGGTATCTGCTTCTTAGAATATTCTATTAATGCTATATACTCATATGTTGGTACCTAACCCAAACATCATTAGAGAGGCTTCCTCCAGCAGCTGACAGGAGCAAATATAGAATCTACAGTCAAACATTAGCTGGAGCATAGGAAACCCTGTAGAAGAAGTAGGGGATTTTAAGAGCCAGGGGGATTGAGGAGACCAGGAGAATAGGGCCAACAGAATCAACTAAATGGGGCTCATGAGGTCCCAGCTCACAGAGACTGAAGTGGCAACCACAGAGCCTGCATACATGCTGTGGTTATTTAGCTTGGGGCTTTTGTTGGGCTCCTAACAATTAAACTGGGAGAATCTCTGACTCTTTTGCCTGCTCATGGTATTTTTTTCCTCCGACTGGGTTGCCTCATTCAGCCTAGATATGAGGGTTTATGTCTAGTCTCATTGCATCTTATTATGCCACATTTGTTGTTTGGTTAATATCACTAGGAGGCTGCTCTTTTGTGAATGGAAATAGAGGGGATGTGAGCGTACTTGGAGGAGGGTAGGGATAGGAAGCTGTGGAAAGGATGTATTGAATGAGAGAGGAATAAATTTAAAAAAACAATCAAGTAATAAACAATAAAGTCAACATATATATATATATATATCAAGAACAGAGGTAGCTGGAGTTTTCCTGCCTGGCCCACAGTCAGTACAAATCTCTGTCACTCACCAGTCCCACAGCTGCTCAGACCCAATCAAGTAAACACAGAGACATATTGCTTACAAACTGTATGGCCGTGGCAGGCTTCTTGCTAACTGTTCATATATCTTAAATTAATCCATTTCTATAAATCTATATTTTGCCTCGTGGCTTACCAGCATCTTCACAAACTGCTTGTCATGGCGGTGGCTGGCAGTGTCTCTCTCCACCTTCCTGTTCTCTCAATTCTCCTCTCTGTTAGTCCCGCCTATACTTCCTGCCTGGCTACTGGCCAATCAGTGTTTTATTTATTGACCAATCAGAGCAACACATTTGACATACAGACCATCCCACAGCAAACCTCTGTCCTACATTCTAAAGACATGAATTCTGGCAACAACCATGATTCTGGCAGAAGAACTCGGATGGGACTGAGACTGAACACCCTGGATCCTGAGGCCCAGATACTGTGAGAAACCACACTGTTTCAAGCTGCCATCATTTTAGTAACTTGTTATATTCACTGAAGTTTCTATAGCTCTTGGAACTGTGAGGTTAAAATTGGTAGAATATAATTCAATGTATGAGGATCTATAAGATAATAAAGAATGTTTTATAATAATAAAAGAGCCCACTAAAACATACAACAGGCTAACAATGTAACATAAAATATTCTGAAATTTATATAAATGAAACTTTAAAAATTAATACAGGAAAGAGATAAATCCTTCATCTATGGCAGATTTTGTCATACCTCTGCCTGAGGTAACACGCTTGCTTCCAAGTTTAAGATATTGCTTGAACAATAATAGTGTGAGTTTATGGATTTTGAAGAAAAAAAAGTGAATTCTAATAAAAAAGAACATAAAGAAAGAAGTAAAAGTGAATTCAGAAGGGAGTGTAGATCAAATTGCCTTTTGAAGCAAATATCTAGCAAACCGACTACTTTAACAATGATTCAAAACTTCAGACTGGATAAAACTATGAGGTCTTTGGTTTTGTGCTCATGGATGTATGATTAAAATAGCAGATCTATGTTTGTCTGGTTAGCAGAGCTAAAGAATTCTTACTAGATTTTAATGCCAGTGCTGTGTTTGTTTCAAAGGATAGTAAGTATCTAATTAAGGAATAGCTCTCATTGTATAATAACACTGAATAAAAACGGGGGAATTTGTACATTCTGTCTTATGCAAATATATTTTATTCAATATGAGCTGTTTCACTTTCTGTAATTTATTTTAAGATATATCAACATGCAGCACTAAGTATGCATGTGTTAGTTTATTCCGGAAATTGAGAAGTCAACTAGTCTATATCAAAATATGTGCTTCATGAGTTACCTTAATACCAGGTATAGCCCTCCTAAAAGGCACTTTGCTCTTCTGTGTCCTTCTAAACATTCATGTATGTATGATTTACTTTTACTATGAGCATATAAATTAGTGCCAGTATGATTCAAAATGGATTTTCAGTGACATAAGTAAAAATATCAAATAAATGTGACTTTTCTAGATTTATGTTGGACTTTTGAAATCTAAAAAGATTTTTGAAGTTTCCCGAGGAAGGGCACCTAAACTTTCTTTCTTAAATGTTGTATAGATAATCCCTAGCCACCAATTATTGTAAGTCCTTGTTATAAAGTAAGAGAGATAAAATATTTCTTCTGAAATGCTGTTTTATTTTCCTGGCAGGAATATTTCATATAAAATTGTGCTTAGACCACCAAATATGTAGTTGGATTTAAGGGTTTACTCAATCTGTGGTTTGAAATATTATTGCCAATTATTTAAAGGTGCTAACTTAAAACTACTTGAATCTCTTGTTGAATTTATTCTGATATTTTCATAAATTTGATGCTGTGAATGAGACTGTTGTGAATAGATAAAATTCATGTATATTATACTTAAACTGTTAAAATGATATAGTAGCTGTTAATGACATTTGGTTAGGCTGGTCCATAATCAAAAGGTCAGAGATAAAAAAAATAATAATGTGAAATACATAAAGTTTTAACAAAGTTAAAACAAAGTTCTATGGTCTTTCTATAGAAGTAACAGACATCTTTTGTTGCATGGGAAAGGCATTATGCACAAAACAAAACCATGCAAAATGAAGAAAATAGGGCATGTACCAGCAGACATACTGATAAGCAAAAGCCTGTGGAGTATTATGGGAGTAGCACATAATATACAGTGCAATGTTCAGATACCAAGTGCTCAAAATAATAAATATTAATTAAAAGAAGAAAACAATGAATGGCTACATTACTGAATGGGGTTACATGAAGTTGGAATTTTTGTGACTTTCAATATATAATTCATTCATTATTAAATAATTTGGAAGAAAGAAAATAGCTGATGCTTTTTCTGTAAATACAAAATCAAATCATGTGTCTCTAACCTGTGTTAAATGACTAAAGTTATTAGAAGAATTAATGTGGCCAAAGTTTAAAAAAAAATAAGGAATACAAAGAAACTGAGCAAGCTGGGTTAGAATGAGGACAGTATAAATGGTGTAATTACACAGTGAAGATTAATGTGGACCTGGGAAAGTTGCAAATTGAAAGTGAGTTCACTGCAACATCAGGATCATTTCTGAGGACTTGTCAGGTGGTAGCACTACTTTAAATGCCACACCTGTTATAGCCCAACAATATCCAGTCAAACACTCTTATTGCTATTATTTTCAAGATATTCTGACCACTACATAAAACATTCAAGAAGATATCTTGAAAGAGCTAGACTTCAAAAATGAGGACTCAACCTGAGTAAACTCAAGAGACCAGGCTGTTAAACAGTACGGCCTGGGAGGGCAAAATGACTGAATATAGTATTCAGTAGGGAAAGCACACACATATGCACATATATGCACACAGACACTCACATATGCATAGATACATTTCCACACAGGTACACACACGTACATTTATACATGCACGGGAAAACACAAACATGACAAGATTTGAGTGTAAAGAACTGGGATAATTATAATGTAATTAAGTATGCTGAGTAAATTTTTAGACACTTATAATGTGTATTATTCCATGTGCTAAAAAAAATGAAGGAAATAGAAAGTAGGGGTGAATAGCTTCTAGCAGAGAGAGGAGTTGAGTAAGCACTCAACACTGTTGGTATTGAGCGTGCATCAGGGAATGCACTATGATGACTAATCTTGGGTAATTACTAAACAAGTGCTTGAATAAAATGGAAGGCTTGTGTCATTTTGCATGTACATTCAAAATTTATGTGATGAAGTAATGGAGAAAGGTTATCTAAACAACTCATATATAACAACACTGAATGTTTTCTTAAGCATTTTTCTCATCAGGTTTCATCGCATGCATAAATGCATCTGAGAAGACGTGTAAATCAAGTACATAATTTTTCATCCAAATCCCTTTGTTAATGATATCAAATTTTTTATTTAAAGTTGGCTGAGGCAGCATTAAGTACAAAAATATTATTTTATTTTCTACATTGTTCAGCAATGTAGTCTGTAAAATATTTTATAGGCTCATTAATTTAAAATTTTTATCTGTCAGATAAAAATTTATTCTTCAATTATATCAACTTTAAAATGATAGATGGAAAGAACAAAAAAGCAATTCCTGACATTCAGAGGCTGCCTGACACGAGAGTTGAGGCCATGTTATTCTCCATTAGACATAAAAACACTCAAGAATCCCAGCATCTGAAAAGGTTACTCTGTGCCCATGATATAATGAGACCAAGCACAGCCGCTTCATCATTTTTTTCTAAGCACAAATGAAAGCACATTTCTCCTGCTAATTGCAAGTTCCAGTGCCTCAGCTTTCCAGTGCAGATCACTGACTGCTGTATTTCCATTGGCTTCTTGTATGTTCTTAGAGTTAATAGTCATTGAGGTATTCCGTATGTCTTCACTTCAATGTGATAAAGGATCAATCCATTGCTTTTGACCTGAGATAATGTTGGAAAGCCCTGTTGATCAGAGGTTATAGTCTATTGTAGCATGGCAGCTTTTTCTAAGCTTGGCAACATGGAGGACTCCCTCCCTCCCAGCAAAGCTTCCCAATCTCTACTCAGCCTTATCTGAAGAATGTCTCTAGGCCCAGGATGCCTGACTTATCTCAAAATTGATCCTTATCACAGTTCCCTGCAAACATTCTTGCCTTTTTGACCCACATGGTAATTTGGCAAGTATTCTGGCCATTTTGATAAGACCCTACTGCCACATACTAAGCCTTGTGATAGGATTGTGACATTTAATGCAAATTAGGATTTGTCCCCGGACTCTTCAATCCTATATATTTCTTATACTCTGGAATAAAGTTGAGCTGATTCACTGAATTTCTGTCTCCTTACAGGGCTGTCTCATTCATATCTACAACCTTCTTGAAGCCTATTTCCTGTTTCTGTTTCCTCTACCTTCATAGACCAATGCAGTCAACAGTCCCAAGGAAGAAGCAGAACCACAAGACAATGTTCTATAAATTCCTTTGGATATCTTACAATGTCAATGAATTCTTACTCCATGATCAGCACCCAGACATTGGGAATGAAAACAGGATCAAATTCTTGGCCCTTCACAGTTTGAAGAGCTCCTAGCTAATGACAGAATGGAAAGGAAATACCCTCTGAAACTTGTAATAGTCTGAGTAGAAAGTGTTTTGATACTGTCCCTACTTTTGGTAGTGCTATTTTATTAGAATAAATGTACAGGATTAGATTGCTTAAATTTAGGGATCAAACTGTGTGGACTTTGTTGTGTTAGTAGTTAAATGTAGTAAATTAATTGATATGGATTCATTGAGCCATTGACTAATTCTGAAACATAAATTTCTGCCAGTTCTGGGACAAATAAACCACCACCTACAAATTTGTTCATCTATTCACTACAGATTTGAAGGTTAGTTTAGACCTCCCTTGCTGGAAGTTCAAGAGAAGGAAGCCATCTTAAGCCATCATCAGCTCACACATTGGTATGTCACATTATCAGAGTAACTAAGTGTACTAGAAAATTTCAGATTCATATCCTGAAATTCCTACTGGACTTGCATGTTAATGCTTGACCAAGATAAGAAACAAAAAGAGCAAAAAGAGCAGAGATGTCTTGATTTATTTATTCAGCATGTAGTCGCTCTTCCCCTGCACTGGACATGACTTCCTGACAGTGGCTATGCTCTATGGCCATGCTCTGGATAAACGAATCAGGACCTCTCTGCTCTTTGTGCTTCCACGCTACCATGAGGTGACAGACCTTCAGGGTAAGGCATAAAAACATTGGATGCATTTTTACAGTCCCAAGTCCAAAATGATTTAGCCAAGCAACTATCAAGTAAGTCTCCTGAAATTGCAAGCTAAAATAAGTCTTTTCTACCTATACAAAATGATCCTGTCAGATATTTTTTTTTCACAAAGGACAAATAAAATTAGCTGGAAAATTTGCCCATTTGATGAGAAAAAAATATTTTAATTGTTCATTGAGTTAAAGGAATGTAGTTCTAAGAATATAAAATTTCTTAGAATATAAAAATATATAATTTATGTGAGAAACAAAGTCAGTAAGTACATGTATAATAAATAACCAACCCTTACGCTTAGCATTCTCATCCCTTTGTGGATTACTTACTATAAAATCCACACACTTAAGTATTATTTGGAACCCAGTTCCAAAGGAGGATCATTAGGAAATGTGTAAGAAAATTGATGCAACAGAGATAATCTAGAGAGAGGTTATTAAGTAAGGATGAATATGTATATGCTAACACATGGACACGAGCCCATCCGCACAACTGTTTGTTCATCACTGGCTATAGTTTTGAAAGAAGAAGAGAATGTTTATATCTTACCCCACTCTTTCTTTTCTCTCTATTCCTCCCTCCCTCCTACCCTTCCACATACCCTCTCTCTCTCTACTTCCCTTCCTTCCTCTGTCTCTGTCTCTCTCTACTTCCCTCCATCTCTCTCTATTTCCTTTCGTCCTTCTCTCTCTCCTTCCTCCTATGTCTCCCTCTTTCCCTTCCTCCCTCTCCTTTATCTCCCCCCTCTTATAAATTTCACAGTCATTACACAAAAATAATTTTTAAAATATAGATTTTATTTTAATATACATTTTAAAATGTACCTTTTATTATTTATATACTTTTTATTGTTAGAGATTTAATTTGCTTTCAGTTTGCCATTTTGTTGACTTCAATGAATAATGCTTTTTATTTAAGACATTTTTTTTCATTTTTTTTGAGACGGAGACTCAATATGTAGCCCTCGCTGTCCTAGAACTTGCTCTATAAACCAGAGACCATCTGGTCTTGAACTCATGGAGATCTACTTGCCTCCTAAGTGCTGGATCAACAGTGTGTATCACCAGGCCCAGCTTCTGTATGACTTTTTAATATTTTCCCAATAGGAAAAATCCTTAGAAAACAAATTAGTGTGCCAAAGGATACCACCAGTATTTTAAGGCTACTACTGTGAACTGTCAATTTACACTAAATGTATGGATTTAATAGTTCATGCACATGTGGATCTTTATGTGCAGAGTAACAGATATTACCTAGTAATATTAATAAGATTAATCATTTTAGCATTTTATCAAAAGAAAAAATATTATAAAAATGAAGAAGTGTCATTTGCCAAACGTTTAAACATCTATTACTATCTCAAATGTAAAATATCTAATGGACTATATGGCCACATACCCCAGTAATATTTTGTCAAATCACTTTTTTAAACTAATATTTTCTTCCATTTAGGTCAAATAATGTCTATTCATTATTTAGCTACATATTGTCATATCATTATTTTATCCCTAAATATTCTCATTCTTTTATCTGTGTGTGGACACATTTATTCATATATAAGATTACACATGTATGTTTAGTAAATGACTGTGTAAATGTGGCAACATTTTTTTAAATGCCTTCTTTTTACCACTTGAAATTTTCCTTCTCATTCTCATTTGTATTACAAAATAGGAATATCCTAGGGACCTCAGGCTGCCAGAAGTCAATATCCTCATTGTTATACAATATGCCAAATACATTTTAATTCTCATACAACCTACAATGAATCTGATGATGAGCAGCTTTTGGCAACATAAAGTAAATTGATCTCTAAGAAGATGACTCACAACTCAGAAAGCAAACACAATAGCTTTAAATGCTTTTCACAGTGGTAAAGTTCACTACTAGGTGACTAACATATTGTTGACCTTGAAACAAGAGCACTGAAATAGAAATCTATCTAAAATAAGTCATTTTTAGTCTAGCTTTTAAATTATGATCATTGACAACAGTTATTTTTCATCTAGTTAAATGCGGGCAAAGGAAGAAGGATTACTTACTTCTAGAGTTATTTGTATATTGAAGACGAGTATGGCTAACAATTTATAATTCAATCTTTAAATATTAGCTTGGACAAGATGCTTTAATGTGCTCTCTAGTCATATTATCACAATATTGAATTTAAATTTATAATTTGTTTCTTTTGAAATCTAATATAGGGTTGGGGTAGTGCAGTGTTGAGTGTTTGCTTGGCATGTGTCCCTAGTTTCAAGCCCCTTTGGCCTAACCAAAGGAGAAAAAAACTTGCAACAAAAAATTAAGTATATTCTATTTTTAACCCAACTTCCTCGTTTTATTTCATCTCTTATCTACTTTTCTCAGAAGACAAATTTAAAGTGAATATGATTCTTATATTAATAAAATCAGCCAATTTCATCTTTTGGTAACTTGAAACATTTTTATTTTGAAACCAGTCTTCAAATATGTTTATACCTGCTTATTAATTTTAGCATCAGTTGGGATTTTCAGCTGTCAATCATAGGAGTATTTGTTTTCCCCCTCTGTAATTGTCATTACTAGTTTATTGCTATTTTTTCTTTATGATTAAATGTTATTAAAAGTGACCTTTGTTTCACTATTCATGTCTCTTACAATGTCATCTGTTTATTTCTCACTAAATAATGGAACATCCTCTCTGACCACTTAAAATAAAGTTGAACCTGTAGGTCACTCCTATAAGTCTCAATACAACTTGGCCCAGAACAGGTTTTATTACCTTCTAGATTATTTATTGGTTAATGGTCTGACCTCTTTTGTTTAGTAACTTTAAAAAATTTTTCTGCTTCTAGAATTTTTTAGGGTAAATAAATATATGTATATTTCTAAAAAAAAATATGTACTTGTAGCAGGAATTTTAAAGGGTCTTATTGCTAAGAACAAACCTGGAGCCAGGTATTGGGGTGAAAGCTGGAAGATCAGAGAAGCAGAACAAGCCACAGCTTCCTCACCTGGCCAGTTCCTGATCCTGTTTCCTCAGACTGGATGCTTCTCAGCTGAACTGTGTTGCTCAAAAGCCTAAAAAGCTTAACCAGCCTCTAGTTCCTAGTCTTCACGCCTTATATACCTTTCTGCAGTCACTTCCTGGGATTAAAGGCATGAGTCACCATTCCTGGCTGTTTCCAGTGTGGCCTTGAACTCACAGAGATCCGAATGGATCTCTGCCTCCCAAGTGATAGGATTAAAGGCATGTGTGCCACCATTTTCTGGCCTCTGTATCTAGAGGCTGTTCTGTTCTCTGACCCCAGATAAGTTTATTAGGGTGCACAATATTTTGGGGAACACAATACCACCACACATAATCATATTTTGAGGACTGCAATATATTTTCATGAGTCCTATCTCTTTCACATTTATCGGCTTAACCCTGTTATTTTAGAGACACTGGTGATCTGTCCCCAAGCCTATTTCTACTTGTTCTTTTACAACACAAAGAGATATACAGAAAGCTGGGTCACTGGAAAGACTCTGTGGGTATGGAGCATTTCTGGAAATTTTCATCTGGGCACAAGAGGTGAAGGTAGATTGAAGGCATGGATCCTGCTTCTTATTTTCAGTGAGGTTAACAAAAATAAAAAGAAACTAATGCTAAAGGGGATAAAGGAGGAACAGAAAGTATCTCAAAAGATTTGTTCTAATGAAGGAAGCAAGAGAATTATATTTGTTGCTTCTACGGCAAAAAATTTGTTGGATATTAAAAATGCATCTTAAAAATATACAAAAGGGCAAAATAGGTAAAGCAGCAAAAAATAAACGTACAAAGAAGAAAATGACCAGACTCCAAGGACCATTAGGAGATTTCCCAAGAACTACAGGAATGAGCTTGAAGGGCAGCAGAAGGAAACAACCTTGAGCCACAGTGCTTGTGGTTTCTCTAGCGTTCTCAGTTACCAAAGTTTGACAGAAGGATTACATTGATGCAGCAAAAGAAGCTTTTTATTATGAAATATAGAAAAGTATTTTTTTCAGGAGCAGCAGGAAGTAGGCAGCATCTGTCACTATCCTCCTGATGCCCAGGAAGCAGAGCAGAGCACCTGTGTTCTGTATAATGTTATAAACTGTCTCATTTTTTCATCTGAGCCATTGCTTTCTATTTCTGACTCACCATCACATCGTGATTTGTCATTAGTGCTGTCGTCATGATGATCATTATGTATCATTACACTCCTCAGCACCAACAACACATCATTATGACTTCAGATTTTTACCTTAAGCTTCAACTATTTCCAAAACGTAAATGTTTATTATTGCCTCAGAAGGAGACAACACTGATCCATTCAGGAACTTGTCCAAACTTCCTATGGCATTGCTTTCTGTTCCCAGCAGGCTGGCTGCTTTAAAAGTGAAACAGATGAACAATCTATTTTTGTATGCGGGGAGTATTCCTTTCTTAAGCCTATATTTGAATGATGGGAGTCCCTTTATGCAAAATGTATTCAAAGACCATGAAATCTTGATGGACAACACAAGAGTGAACTGCAACTCAAATACCTTTCTCTGAGCCATTTGGTAAAATTCTAAGAACAATATTATGATATTTTTCTCTTGCTTTAAAGTTCTTCCACTTTGGTTTTGAGAAAAACACTTTCATTTTAAACAATTGGGGTAAAAATAAATAAAACATATGCTAATGAATATGTGGTTGACCAAATTAACAATTCTGGTGTTTGCCAAATCATAGTTGTTGGGAGAATATTATTGTTAGGTCCAAAAGAAACTTGAACAAATGGCTGCCTGTGTTGCCTATGGGCAAACCAAAGTGTGTGCTGGCCTCTAGACTCACTCAGTACCTGTGGTTCCTCTCAGCTCCTCTCACCCCTCCTTCCACCCTAAACTCCCCTCCCCCAGCTTCTCATTCCTATATAACTGCCATTTGGGCCCTATATCCTTTTGGGCCCCTCTCTTTTGTCTATCTCTCCTCTCTTCTTCTCTCACTCCCCACTCCTAATGGCCCATTCCATTCTGCTGGCCCCATTTAGTCTACTTTTCCTGCCCTGGTACGTACCACATGTCTCCGGATGTACTCTTCATCATATCTACAATAAAAATCTTCTCCTCAACTATACTTTGGATTAATCATGTCTTTATTTTATATATCTGGAGCTGAAATTCTGACTTTATACAAAGATCTCATATTTCAAAATCCCAAAGGAACTCCGTTTAACTTGTTAGAATTAGAGGTGTAGCAAGCCTGAAAGTTTTGAAGAATAAGGGCTAATTGGCTGATGGTCATTTCCTTCTGGGGTTGTTAGAATAAGTAGTGAGCAGATAACCAGTTTAGTCGGCAAAACTCAAATAAATATTTCTAAATCTTTATCGTTTGACAAGCCATTACCACCCTTAGTTGGAAGTCTTATGGTCTATGACTTTCTAAGGATTCTGTACTTTTAGATATTTATATGATAATTTTAAAGTATATGTAACACATCTCATTTTGTAGGTAAGGCTTGGCCTATCAAACTATTTACAATTGTTTCAAAGATCTTATGTGAGTACATGTTAAGACACCTTGTATTAACCTATTCACCATTTTTATGGTTCATATTAATTATTAGTTTGACAAAATCTGGAGTCACCTAGGACACTGCCTCTAGACACACTTGTGGGAATTATTAATATATTAATTCAGATGGCAAGATGCTGTGGATGGGATCACTCCCTGTCTTGTATCGTGGACTGAAAATAGAGAAAAGAAAAATTCTTAGTCTTGACTGTGGTGCAATATGATGCTGTTTAATCTTTTCTTGACTTTTCTTCCCTCTCATGTACCTTTGGACTGATTAAACCCTTTGACCCTTAAGTTGATTTTGTCAAGATACTTTAATCATAAAACTAGGAAATGAAAATAGCATAACTTCTGGCTTATTTTTGGTCCTTGAGATCAATTCACAGTCTTGTGCATGTTAAGCTAATCTTCTTAGGTAGATCTGTGTCTACAGTCTCTACTTTTAGATTGAATATTCAGCCACAAAAGATACTTTATAGTTTGGTTTTAAATTTAAATTAAATTCATGTTAATTCTGAAGTCCTAAGTTGAAACCTTTGTGCTTATTTATTAAAATGAATTTTTATAATAGAGGTATCCAGTAAGTCATCTCCATAGCATGATGCAATCTTCCTTCAAAATGCAAACATGTAATTGATTTAGTTTTCCTAAGAATAACAGGGGTTATTTTCCACATTATATGTAGGGTTTACATTTTCTTTGGGGGAGACAAATGTAAGGCTTAACTGAAATGAAATTTTAATGAGTAGATTAATTCTGGTATTAATTTTGTTACCAAATCTATATCCTCTACTTTAAGTTTTAGGGCATATTCAAGAAAACCTGTGTTCAGAACTCATAGATATTGTGATCCTTAGTGGATCATCCAACACTTTCATGAGTGGTGAATCATGCAAATAGAAACACTGACATGGTGTTCAGAGGGACAATAATTTGAAACATGTTTCAATTCCTGGTAATTTATCAGCATACTCACAACTGCAGAATCATCCTGCAGTTACAGTTCTTCGAAAATGCCCAGCTGCAGTTCACATGTCAACATTAGAAAAAAACTTACAGTAATTCCTTGCCAATCAAAATTCCATTAGACCAAATGCTGAAACTGAAATGTTAAGCAAAAGAAATAGACTAACTTAGCTGAGCAATGATGGCACATGCCTTTAATCCCAGCACTTGGGGGCAGAGGCAGGCAAATCTCTGAGTTTGAGGCCAGCTTAGTCTACAGAGTGAGTTCAACAACAGCCCAAGCTACATGGAGAAACTCTTTTTTGTAAAAAAAATAAAATAAAAAACAAAAATACACATTTGGGATTTAATATACTAACTTGTGCTACATATACTAAGTAAAGGTTTTATAAAATGATAATGAATTTATGACATAATTAGAGGCTAAATATACAGACATAGACAGTCAATAATAAAAGGTAAGTTTCATTATTAACATTTATTGAAATCAAGAAGGTGTTTATTTTACTTTTCCTTTATATCCTTCTAGTTTATTATATATATATATATATATATATATATATATATATCATGCACCTACTTACACAACATTTACAAATTATATATTATTATGCATTCTGTCTATGATTATATCTATATTTTGTTATTAATATACTTCTAAGACAGGAAACATGATAGTGGAATTGTTTTAGGATGGGAAGGAACTTACAAGACTGACATTTACATAAATATTCAGGAAGAAAGGTATTATACCATCTTCAGGCTGAAATTTCAAGAAAAAAAAAAGACTTACTAAGACCATTTCCCCCTTGACCTTTCTTTTAGAAACAACATGTATATCATCCCACTGCTTATGAAATTCTAAATAAATATGATAAAATAAAGATTAAAGCAATGTAGTCCAAATGTTATTGATTTAACAAACACAAAGGAAGTCCTGGGAAGGGGTTGGAACTCAGAATACGTGTGGAGGGAGAGGAGATATATCTTCCTGTATTAAAGAAGTTAGACTTTTATCATATACCTGAGCCTCTGTTAAATGCTGCTAACATGTTTGAAGGTTCCTTTAGGTACACTCCAGTTTGATCCATGAGGTGATGATCAAAGATATTTTAAATAAAAATGAAATTTACTTTCTAATTAACTTTGATTGTAACTTGGTCAACCTGAGCATTGTATTCACTTGCTACATGGCTAAAACTCAATATGTCTATGATTAAAATTTGATTTAAAAAATGTGGGTATCCTAACATTAATGTGATTAATAGGACCAGCACCACAAAATGGATCTCATGCCTTATACCTTTACTGGGGCCTAGAACCTGTGTCTAAGCATGTCATAAGCCCTAGGAAAGAACCGCTACTGTCATTCTACTATAGGAACATAACATTAAACTGATTTTTAAGTACTTATTGTTATACATATAGATTAGTACATCTCTCACCCTTCATCAAAAATGCTCTTTTTAGCAGAAGACAGTGATAACATAGAAAACCATAACTGGTCACATGCAGAGAATAAGTGCCGGCAGAGTGTTCAGCCCTAAATGTCTTATCTGCATTGTATTCCTCCCCTGAAAGCTCAAGGACTGTTGTGGACAAGGAGGAAGAAAGATTATAAGATCCAGAGGTAGTGAATACTCCAATGAAATAGTTTTCAAGACACAACAGGACTCTAGAACTCACAGTGATTATGACAGTATGCATGAGAACTATGCAAGATCAATACAGACAAATTCCCAGTATGAATGGGAAAGGTGGCCACAAAGGGTCACTGCTAGCTGAGGAGGTGTTTGTAATGGATGGCAACTGGGAGAGGTAATTTCATTTTTCTTCAAAGGATACGGCCCCTGAGAGGCTACCCAGGCTCCAGTAGGTGGCCCTATATTCATACATACACGGACAGCTCTGAGTCAACTCTGTAGGGAAAAATAAGACAAAAGAGACTTAAAGCAGTGATAGAATAGTGGTGATGGGGTGGGAGGAAGAGAAAACGAGTGGTGTTTTTGGCTTAAAAAATATTAAATTAAAATTAGAAACATAAGAAATTAGTTTAAAAAATGTAAATAATAGAAAATCCAAATAGATTCAGATCTTGATTATCTGCTGGCATGGAGCTTAATGAAAACATTCTCTATAAAGGATTATATACTTTGAGTTCAATGATAACAAACACAACAATACTATCTGTTGACATGCCAATGTAAATGGAGGAAATCTCACAAGGCCCCACCCATAGATGAAGAGAAGAAGACAATGGCTGCTTACAGAGGGAAAATCTTTTTTCTTAAGAAACAAGCTCCCTGATAGATATCTATTCCTAAGTGGTCAAACATAAACACATATACACACTAACAAACAACACTAAACTGACTTAGTGTGCTTTATGTATAGGTGTGTGTGTGTGTGTTAATCATCATAATAGTTATATATGAAAGTACCTAAATTTTACATAAAACTCTATAACTAATTAATGAATAAAGTGATCTAACATTCAAATGTGATTTTAAATGATTAGGTTGGATTTCATGATATTACGTATACAAAGAGTAGTGCTTTTCCCACTTATCCTAAGTTTTACAATATCTTCTGTTATATCTTCACTGGTTTATCTTTGATTGAGTTACTATTATAGTAAATATTAATATTTGATTAATTAACGTTTCAAAGAACAAAATTAAATAAATGTGCAAACCAGTTTTGTTCCTTTAATTTTACTTATGTTACAAGAAGTAATTTCCATGAATAGCATCCTGTATGTGGTATAATTGTCCTAATTTCCATTAATAGCATCCTGTGTATGGTATAATTGTCCTCTCAGGAATGTGAAAACAAACTGTTTACTACATGGTAATCTTGCATGTGAATATGGCATGTTGCATTTAGATGGGTTCTAATTTTTGAGTCTTACAACAGTAAACCTAAATGACTACAAGATGTATTCATTTGCCATAGAGGATGCATTTTCCTAAATTTAATAGAGTTTATCAAATTACTTTCTAAATTGAGCTATCCTGAATTACACACACACACCAACAATCTGGTTTTCCTAACACTTGGAATTGCTGGATACTTTACTCTCTCTATTTAAAAACTGTGTCTCATATGCATAGAATAATACGCATCTAGATTTTCAATGATAACATAATCATAGGTCATACTTTAATATAACTATTTATAAATGAGTTGTTTTTAAAGGTGTAGTAATCAATGACAAAGTAACTATCTAAAATATTTGGAGTGACCTTGACAATAATGGAGGTTTACTCATTCAGGCAAACATGACAGATCAAAGTTCATATCTCATTAAAATATAAACATTTCCTCAATTAATACCTTGGTTACTAGATCTGCTGTCTCTTACAATTAAATTTTCTTTTCAAAAAATTAGTTGTTCATACGCTTTGCATTTTCTTGTTGAGTCATTATTTATAAGAGTGTGTATATATTTGGAGATGATAGACAGTTAATAATATTTGTTGATACTTCCTTTTGGCTTCCTTCAACTTTAATTGTATGGGGTTTTTTTGTAATTTATTTGGATTTTATCTAATTTTCAGTTATGCCAGAAGGAGATAAAATATTCACTCAATTTCTCTTGCAAATACATGTAGGGACAAGTAAGGTTTGTTTTATGATTTTATGCAGTAAATTGAGGACTCCCCTCAAACCTCTTATTTGTGGCCCTCTAGGTTAGCTTCCTCTTTTGTTGGATGGAATGGGAACCACCCAAAGGGTGGCTATGGATGTGTTCTGATATGTAGTAGATCTACAGTGTGGAAGTTCATGGATAGCAGAGATCTGTTCCTGTAAGAATGACAATGAATAAGTAACTTAAATGAGAAAGGAAGGCCATTACCTTATTTTATTAAATGCTTGGGGTTTGTAGTTCTTGCAGGTAGAGGTTCCCTAACTGCAATATCTGTTAATATACATTTAGAAGTTATTTTATCAAGATTATGCATATTTTTACATGAAAGGGAATAAGCGTTTGTTTATTGTCTTACTCACACTTTGACATACTACATCCAGTAAGGCCACACCTACTCCAACAACGTTAATCCTTTTAATTCTTTCAAACAAATTCACTCCCTGGGGACCAAGCATTCAATTCCATGAGTCTATGGGGGCCATTCTCATTCAAACTACTGTATTTACATACTTCCTAATAGTTTTATAGTTTTCTTTGTTTTGTCTTTAACTCATCTAGAATTAGGTTTTGCCTGCTTGACAATAAGAAAGCAGTTACTCCATGAGATGTCAGATGTTCAGTTGCTTTCACTTCACATAATCAATGACTCAGTAGGTTCACAGTAATTTCAAATGGCATTGTATGATATTTGTATATCAAGGCTAGGGTGATAGTGGCAAACACCTTTAATCCCAGCACTGGGGAGACAATAGCAGGCAGATCTCTGTGAGTTAGAGGCCAGGCTAGTCTACAGATGAGTTCCAGGACACTCAGGGCTACACACAGAAACCCTCTTTCAGAAAAGAGAATGAGAGAGAGAGAGAGAGAGAGAGAGAGAGAGAGAGAGAGAGAGAGAGATCCTCTTTCTCCTCATCTCTATATCGAGGCTTTCTTTTCTATGACTTTAATGGTCTATTCCTAATTTGATTACAAAATATTATAATTACTCTATCTTTTTATATGCCTTTAAATCTGGCAAGGAATTTGATTCTTAAAAATATCTTTACTTAAATTCCTTAGTTATTATTTTACATTATCTCTGTAAGTGAAATGTAGCGTTTCAGAGTCAAATTTTCTAAGAATCATAAAATTGTTGTCTCCAGATCTAGACCCTCAGAGAGAACACCAAAGGTAAGCATACCAGAATGTAAAAGCAGGGATTTATTGGGGAGTAATATAAGCCTAGGTAGGGACCCTGTCAAGAAATCCAACACAGGGGAGGTTGGAGGAGGTGCCCAGCCTGAATTGTGCATAACTTTTAAAGGCAAAAACCACAAGATTATAATAGCAGGGGATCTATACATGTATATTTCTGATTGGCTCTTTCATTGGGACTTTCCAGAAATCATGGTTTAATCTTACTTTAAAGGGGTGGTTGGCCGTCACCATTTATCATTGGCTGCCCCCAGGTAGGGATATTTGGTGATTAACAATCACTATGGAGACTAGGGTTGGGACAATCTGTGGTCAGTTACCCTGGGAACCAGGGTTGGGACATTCTGTGGTCCAGCAGTCATCACCACATGAATACTTTGTGACTCTGTACTTTGCACTTTCTAGTTCCTGGAATTTGGGTTGACTGGTTCCAGTAATTCAAGGTCTGTACCCAAAATGGAGAAAGCTTGGGCCTATTTTTAAGATGAAGACATTTGGTCCCACAAAAACATTGTATTAATATTGCAAATTTTAAGATGGTCTTGCATGCCACACTCTCAGTCAGGAGGTTACAGCAAGGAAATCATTAGTTTAAGTTGAGTTTATATGTATATAATGAGATCACAGCTCAAAGCAAATGAAAGTATTCTAATATTTTGATAAAATTATGTATATATGTATGCATTGGGAGGAGGTTGAGATACATACGATTTTACTAAACGGTATAAGCCAGCCTCTAATTCACATAGCTCGATCCTGCCCCTGATTTCCCTTCTGGACCAGAGGTGGGTATCCGGGCCCAGCCCGGACCCCATCCCTGGGCACCAGCCACTCCGGGGAAGACCTGCCCAACTTGGCCCCAGATTCTGGCCACCGGGCAGGTCCCCTTCTAGCCCCACCAGGAAGGATCCCCTAATTCACATAGCTCATGTCTCAATCTCTTAAGTATGAGATTTTAAGGATTATGTTCTTTTTTGTTTTGTTTTGTTTTTTCGAGACAGGGTTTCTCTGTGTAGCTTTGTGCCTTTCCTGGAACTCTCTTTGGAGACCAGGCTGGCCTCGAACTCACAGAGATCCACCTGCCTCTGCCTCCCGAGTGCTGGGATTAAAGGCGTGCGCCACCACCACCCGGCCAGGATTATGTTCTTAATTACGTCACCAGCCTGTGATGGTGTCCCAGCCTAAAAGCGGGCGTGCCCTCCTTCCACATTCTTTCCCCTACGGTTTCTCTTTCTCTCTCTCTCTCTCTCTCTCTCTCTCTCTCTCTCTCTCTCTCTCTCTCTCTCTCTCTCTCTCTCTCTCTCTCTCTCTCTCTCCCAATAAAGTTCTAGAAAGGTAACCATGGCTCGTGATTCTTATACCACCACATCCGTCGGCATGGTCACTGTGGGCAGCGGCCAGCGCTGTTGCTTAACCAACGGAGATTACATGTGTGAATTGCCACACTCACAGCTAGAGGTATCTTAAGATTATCTTTCTGGCTATTTTTAATAGGTAATGTTTACTTTTTAAGGAAAACCTCAGTTGAAAACATCATGACTTTTATACATTCCATACATTTTTCTAACTTTTACTTTCACCTTAAGTTTAATATTATAGATTTTCTTTTGGCTGATCAATAATTCAATTTTCAAAGATTTTTTTTTTCTCCCAGCTCCTTGAAGATATCTCCCTATGTAGTAGTTCTTCCATCAACTGCTTAAGTATTGTTTTTCTGATGCTAATCTATTTTTTATTTTATGTGGTGTGTGTGCAGGGGCCCCAAAACAGCTTGACCACACAGCCACCATGACAAGCTTAGGGGCCTAGACAAAGCTTTTGTGACAGGCATATTGGCAGGCAATATCCAGATCCAGGAAAAGCCTTAAGCTAACACCACCCAGGGATCCACCCAGGGATGAAGAAATGCCTAACATTCCAACCATTAGATAAGGTGACCAGAATGTCCTTGAGCCTAACACATACCTATCTCCCCTTCTTATCAAGATATCCCTAGACAATTGTAAACCAATCAGGATCCTGAATCCTGGAAATCCCTTAACCCCAACCTCTGCTTTGATAAAAACCTGACCCCAACTGAGCTCATCATTATTATCTGCATCAGACAGACAGAGAGACCAAACTTGGAGCTTGAAGATAATAAAAGCTCTTTGCTTTCACAAATGGGATTTGGTCTCTGAGGTGGTCTCTTGGGGGTCCCTGCGATCTGGGCATAACAGTGTGGGGCTTCTAAACTCATTTAAGATTTTTTTCTGAGCCGGGCGTTGGTGGCGCACGCCTTTAATCCCAGCACTCGGGAGGCAGAGCCAGGCGGATCTCTGTGAGTTCGAGGCCAGCCTGGGCTACCAAGTGAGCTCCAGGAAAGGTGCAAAGCTACACAGAGAAACCCTGTCTCGAAAAACCAAAAAAAAAAAAAAAAAAAAAGATTTTTTTCTGGCATTTTAAAATATCACTACTTCACTATGAGGTGTATGTATGAGTATAGTTTCCCATATAACACTTGGCAAAGCATTTTTAAGATAGGGATTGTTCTTTCAGTTGTTATCAAATTTAAAAAGTCCCCATTTTTTGTTTGTTCACTTCATTACTGAAACTTTTGTATATGTATAGAAAAGTTGTGGATCTGATTTCTACATCCCTTGATGCTTACAGACATCGTTGCTTAACCAGTCTTGTCATCCTGTTATCTTTGACCTCCACCTTCTAGAACATGTGTATTTAATCCTAACTGTGCAAGTTAAGTTTTTACAGCATACTTTTTCAATTATGTACTTTTGAGTCAAAGTGTGTCTCTATGTTAATGTATTGATAAAAGGATATCTATTACTAAATTTAATAGAGATTATTTTAAAACATTTTTGAGAGGCTTCACTGTTCTTCATGTTTAAAGAAAATAACTTAAGTAGGCTTTTATATTTTAATGAGGAATTGACTGAGAATGTGATGATCACGATGATGATATTTGATATGTATGATGATAATAATTATGGTGATGATGGTGATCATGAGATGAGGGTAGGTAATGGTGATGATGAGGTTCATTAGGATTCTTCTTATAGCCTGTCTTTTATTTAAATGAATTTGAATATTTTCACATCCATCTTAAATATTAACATATGCTGTCATATATTCTGAGAATAATGTACAAAGGCAGAAACATCACAGTGAAATCCATAGCTTTGTGTGTTCATTATAGCAAACATTATTGTGCTCCATCCTTACATGTTGACCTCTTCCTGTACCTTGAGTTTTTCTGCCTTGCCCACAGTCAGGACAAATCTTTGTCACCCGCCAGTCCCACAGCCGCTCAGACGCAACCAAGTAAACACAGAGACTTATATTACATACAAACTGTATGGCCGTGGCAGGCTTCTTACTAACTGTTCTTACAGCTTAAATTAATCCATTTCCATAAATCTATACCTTGACACGTGGCTGGTGGCTTACCGGCATCTTCACATGCTGCTGGTCATGGCGGCGGCTGCAGTGTCTCTCCGCCTCTACCTTCTGCTTCCCAGAATTCTCCTCTCTCCTTGTCCCACCTACTTCCTGCCTGGCCACTGGCCAACCAGTGTTTTATTTATTGACCAATCAGAGCAATTTGACATATAGACCGTCCCACAGCATCTTCCTAATGACATTACATGCTTTGACAGAGGCTACTATGTACATGCATTTTAGTGACTTCTCTCTGAAGAATGAGGCAGGGAAGAAATGTTCCATTCCCAAAAGGATGTGAGAGATGAACAACTTGCTTTTATGATTTGCAAAGTATTTATAAATAGGAAAGATGCCAGCAATATATGTTGGTAATAGAAAGAGTATGCCTTGGGTTATTAAGACAAATGTGAAAATGAGACTAAATTAGAAAATTGGGGGAAATGTACAGAATTAATTCTGGGATCCTGGGGCAAGCTGCCCTGGAATGAGCAGAAGCTTGATAGAAAATGTAATTTACACAAAAGTGCTTTGCCAAAAGGCTTAAATGTGATGGATTCTCTTTAAGAAAAGACTGATGATATGCTAGAGACGTGCCACAAAATTTGGGTCTGCTGCCTGCATGGCAATTCCAGCTCTCAAAACAAAGTTGTGTGTCTCTGGTTCCTCATATATAAAAAGTGCCGGGGTTGGGGATTTAGCTCAGTGGTAGAGCGCTTGCCTAGCAAGTACAAGGCCCCGGTTCGGTCCTCAGCTCCGGAAAATTAAAAA
This sequence comes from Peromyscus leucopus, assembly GCF_004664715.2. NCBI lineage: Eukaryota > Metazoa > Chordata > Mammalia > Rodentia > Cricetidae > Peromyscus > Peromyscus leucopus. The sequence goes on from NC_051081.1 coordinate 13,513,232, forward strand.
AAAAAAAAAAAAGTGCCAATATTCATCAAATCCCTTATGATTCTTATGAAGACTGAATCAATATTTTAGAAAATTTGGCAATAGCTTTTAAATAAATATCAGACATTAAAATATAGTGACATGCAAACCATTATATTAATATTTATTCATATTAATTAATAATATGATGATAATTAAATTGTGTTGGACTGTTATATGTTATATAATATATTTATGTTTAACCTCCTCAGACTGTATAATGTTATTTCCTATTTGTATTTTTAGGACTGACTGTTATGATACTGGGTGCTGGAGGCCTTGGTGGGTTGGGTCAAGGTGTCCCAGTAGGTGAGGGAGACATGCTGCTGTGTGGAGCAGTGGAAAGTCACTCACACGATGCAGACACATGTCTATGTGGAAAGTTTGTTTTGGGGGGAGAGAAAAGGAGAAAGGAGAGAGAGGGAGGAAGGGAGAGAGAGAGAGGAGTTTGTAGATGAATTTCTAAACAGTCTTATTAAATAAGAAACACACAGTCAAATACAGAGGTAATAGTCAGAGAGATCAAAGAAATAGTGAATAGCCACAACTAGCCTTAACTCACCATCATGCCGTGGTTTTCCCAGAGAGAGTTTCTTCCTGCCTAAACTGCACTTTTATTGCCTTCTCCTTGGCTCTAAGCCCAGCCACATCACTTCCTCATCACTGCCTATCTATACAGACCTCCAGGTCTCTGAGGTTGGTACTGGGATTAAAGGCTCATGTCACCACACTTGGCTGTGTCCTTGACTACACAGACTCTGTCTGCCATGTAATCAGTTTAAGGGCGTGTGCTACCACGGCCTGATTTCTGTTTATGGCTCTCTTTGTGACCTCTGATCTCCAGGTAGACTTTATTTATTAACATATAAATAAAATCTCATTTCAGTACAATTAAAATATCACCACAGGAGTTGTAGATCTCCTGGGAATAGAGAGAAAGAGGGAGGGGGAGGAGAAGTTTTCTCTTAAAGCGGTCTTTATGTAAGATGACATCAAGGCCAAGGTATCATCTGCTTATTGACCAGGATTCCAAGAAGTGAGTCTGAATGCTAACACTGACCATTTGATATTGGATTAACTGTTAGTGTGCTCTTACCTGGGGAAGAATATTTCTCTGGATCTCAGCATTTCTTAGCTGCCTGTAGTTCTTTATGTAGTGTGGAGGCCTCCAGGAATTCAGTGTCAGTCCTTCACAGTATCCCATATTTTTCAAGACGAAAGAGAGGAACCAGTTGCAGCAGCCAGGAAGTCAATGGTACAATAAGGGCAGGTAACCAAAATGTCTAGATTATATAAGGAAGAGCCTCTGGGAAAAGAGCAGCCCAGCTCCCAGGCTGGAGAGTTCAGGGTAGAAGAATGTCAGGCATACTCTGTAACAGCTAGGGACTGAGGGATGCTGGGAGAACCTGGAGGCCAGGTTCACTTGATTAAATAGGCACCTTAGCTGTTTGTCCTGGGTTTGAAACTTAAAAATTACATACAGAAAAGCAAGGATGCAGGGTTTATGGTATAGCTCTGGATCAATGAGAAAGTTTTAACTAATCTGGGTAGGAGAACTCTCTGTAGGGGAACAGTCTTCAGACTGTAAGTATGTAGGGATATGTTGTCCTGCACAGCCTGGGTTCAGTTCCAGAGACAGGGGAGAGGTATTGGTGCAAAGAAATGAATTGTCCGACCACCAGATGAGTTTCACTCAAGTGGCTGGCCCTGAGTAGCTTGAGCCATCTTTATTTATACATCAAAAACAAGAGTGTTTTTCCATACTAACAAACATGTTTTTCCCACCTCCAACATTAACTTCAGTGAAAAACAAATGGGTTAAATATTTTTTTCCAACTTCTACATCAAAACATCTTTTAAACCAAAAATAACACCTATCATTTTCCTAGCTTGGCCAAATGGCATGCCAGGTACATCCTGCTGTCTTTACAAAACTGAAAGATGATTAACATAGGCATATATTTTCAATAACAACAATCTGGCTCAAAACCTGTTTACAGAATCAGGACAAGAAAACATATTTACAGAAATAGGAGGGGATTGGTTCCAATTCTGTCAGCACTCAATCAGGACTGTTCCCAGGGTTCGGAGTGACAGCTGCCATCCCCAGAGAAGAAACCTGAGAAGCATCAGCTCCCAAAGAATTTTAGAAGAAAATGTTTCAGAAAAGAATGAGGTTTCTGGAAATGATCACATCTGTCCCACGTGTGACTGACAAAGTGACACTAAGCACCACCAAGAGAATATTCAATATTATGAGAGAAAAGGGAGTGTGCAGGCCATGTGGTCCCAGCAGTATTATGCACTGTTCCAAAGTTTGCTGGCCCTTGCCAATTATGACCTGTTGGACAAGCACTCATAGATTGGTCTGAAACTAGTGCTCATGGTTCCCCAAATCTCTCCCTTTCCAGAACTCAGATTTCTCATGATGGATGGTAAAAGAACAATAAGAATTAAAAATAATCCTGCAGTGAAACCCAAGTTAATAATGAAAGACCAAAAATTCTTAGTAGAAACATAAGTCTGAATGGAAAAAAGAAAGGAGACAACTCTCTCTGGCAAGGATATCTGTAGATGTGCATGAGGAATAGTAGATATTTGATTATGTAAATCATGCATATTAATACTAAATCAGAGCTATTCCAAATTCCTTTCATATGTGCCTGAATATGCTCCCAAGTAAAATCAGTGTTGTTATAATGTAACAGGATAACACATATCCATTTAAACTTAGTGTGACAACAGACAGTAAGTCTAAGCTTTGTATTTTGAATTTGCATGCTCATATATAATATAGCTTCTTCCTATAATCAAATCCATAGCTCCTGATAGTAAGCAGCCAAAGGCTCCCATAGGGAGGAATGAACCAGAAGAGTCAGTAGTCAGTACTGTTGTGGTTGTAGAACAGAGGTCCAGTCCTGTTCTCCTAGGGTTTGTCTGGCATAGACAGGAGACTGAGCCAGAAGAAGATTTGGATTTCCCGAACTGGTGGTCTAGATGGTTCCCATTGGTTGGGGAGCATAGGGTTTGCCTCTATCCCAGTCTTCTGGAGGAGGGCCTTGAGGAGAAATAACAGAACTATGGCTACTGAGGGTCTTCACTGAAAGTAAAGCAACCATATCCAAAAACAGAAAAGAATGAACTCACCGCCTTGCTCATGTACAAGATCCTCAGCTTGGGAGGTCAGTGATGCTGACCCCAGCTGGGAAATAGAGCCTGATAGCTCAGAAATGCTGTTCCGAATAAACTGAAAGATGATACATTAGTAAAGGTAGAAGGGGATCCTCAGATTGATCTTCTATCATCTTCTGGCATCAGTGGCATTGGATGAATAGTATGTGGTCTCAGACCCAAAGATGGTCCTCTATGGCTGGTCAGTTGAAGGGGAAGAGCTGTCATAGTATCCCACCAGATGATCCAGAATGCAGATGGGTATGTTAGCATCCTGGAGAAAAACTCAAGCATTCCCTCTTCCAGGAGGCATTAGTTTTAAAATAAAACTTTTAAATCATAAATACAATTCACAGGGAAATTGGCAACTTTATTGATCTTTTTATAGTGCACCATCAATGAAAATGGGTGCAGTAAAGAAAACAAGTCACTCCAAGGATGGAAAGGGGAAACGTTTATTCTAAGTTGTCAAGGCTGTCTCCTGGGAAAGCAAGGAGAAGTGATGGGATCAAATGTGAATTAGAAAACACAGGCAGCTCTTATGAAGTTTGTAGCATGAATCTTAGAAGGTCTTATTAATAAAATTAAACCTGAGGCCAGTTATTGGGGTGAATGCTGGTAGATCAGATGCAGAACAAGCCACAGCTACCTCACCTCGCCAGATCCTCAGCTGGTATTGTTTCCTCAGACTGGAAGCTTCTGTGTCCTCATCCCAATGGCTCTCAGCTGAACTGCTGGTCAAAAACCTGAAGTTTAACTAGCTGAAAGCTTAACCAGTCAAATGCTTCTTGTTTCTGGTCCTCACAACTTATATACCTTTCTGCTTTCTACCACCACTCCCTGGGATTAAAGGCTCGCTTTCTGAGATTAAGGGTGTGAGTCACCATGCTTGGCTGTATCCTTGAACACATGGATTTCTGCTTCTGGAATGCTAGGATTAAAGGCGTGTGCTATCACTGCCTATCTTAAGTATCTAGTGGCTTTTCTGTTCTCTGACCCCAGATAAGTTTATTAAGGTACACAATATTTTGGGGAACGCAGTACCACCACAGAAGTTTCAGGAGGGAGCTAAGAGAAGCTATGCAGAAGCAGAGTCAGTGTTGTGGTAACAAAAATTTCAGCTCAGGATGTCTTCAAGTGGACTGAAAGACCTGTCAGAAATGTCCCAAATCACAGAGGAAAGGCATCCATTTCCACATAATGGGGCCTGGGTAGGGTGAAAGGAAGCTTCCTGGCATACAGGTATGGCTTTAAACAAAGCAGGGAGCTCCATAGTGACCCTTACCCAGGAAGAGGGCATAGACAAGTGTGCAGAATAGAAAGAGGAGAAGACAGCTGGAGAAATGAGTTAAAGGTGTGTGCCACCACTCCAGACTCCCCTTTGCTTTCCCAGAAAAGGGTTGACATTGTGCTAATTTAAAAAATGATCATGATCATAATGGCAAAGTATATTTCTCCAAGCTGGATGAATCAAGCAGAAACATGAAGTTAGAAACACACAATAATGTGAAAATAAAATGAAACTCACTTGGTGTTTGGGAGGTTAAAAATGATTGTGACATTAAGATGAAAGATTTGACACGACTATAAGGTAAACCATTCTATTATGAAGAATTTTCTTTTTTTCTTTTACCCAACACTATAAAATTGGATATTTGAAGCTGCCTAGAAATCCTGCACCCCGTATGTCTATAGGAACCAGGTCAGACGAAGCTAGTTAGGAATTTGTGAGAAAAACATTTGCATTCATAAGTCTTTAAAGATTCCATGGCAGCACACACTTCAAAGGGCACTACTTTTAAAGAATCTCAAACCCATCACCAACATCAGCTGCCTCTTGATCCGAGATCAGCCACCCAGTTTGCATGTAATCCACGTGGGCCATTGGGTTTAAAGAGTCACTTCGAGGATCTGCGTCACTGGGATCACTGTAGTACCCATAGTACACTGTGTCTCTCAAAGCCTCCTCTACTGGAGGTCCCTTAGGGACAGCTGAAACACTTGCTATTAGCAAAGCCCGGGTCCCACGCCAGTTGGGCAAGCCAAGCATGCTTTTGAGTCCAACGAGGTAGTCAGGCTGATCCATTTGTGGGCACTCCATCCACTGACCCAGGAGAGGGGTCCCATTTGTCCCTCAGACTCACTAGGGCAACAAAGGCCTTGATCTCTGGTACTTTCCACAGTTGTGCTGTCAAGACCAGTTCCCATAATGATCAGTTTCCCCAAGTGTGCACTGGGATTTTTATGATTTAATTCTTATTAAATTTCTGTACTAAGAAAAATGCCAGTTCCTGTGGCCTAAGTTATATCACACATAAATATGTTCTTTTCTGAGACCAACCCTACCTAGACTCACAGCTAGAGAGATGAATAAGCAAAATTATCTTGGCCACTGTGATTAACGAAGGAGTAGGGCATCACTTTTTGGAATTCCCAGTTCAGTGTCAGGGGCATGGTATAGAACTGTAGACACTGTCAGCAAGGCTTCCTTTCTTAGTTTCAGACAAGCAGCTACTCTTAGCCATTTTCCCACACCCGTAAGATTTTGCAAGATAACTTTTTCCCAAAATAAATCACCCTGATAATGGGCCTGACGCACAGTGGTATCAAGTCCTACCAGCACCCTTTTTACATTTTTTCAGGGGTCATATGAAGTGATTTAAATTTGGCACTGAAGGGAGGGCTAATCAGAATTATGATACTTTGCTGCCTTTCTTAGATGCTGAAAGAGATTATGGCAATGTATTCCCTCATGTGGAGAGGGAGCAGAGGGCTCCAGAGCACACATACATAGATGTAATCAACCATCTTATTAAATAAGAAACACAGAACCAATGTAAAAGAGAAAGCCAAGAGGTCAGAGCTCAGAGCTAAAATCTTACCCTTCCTCCTGCGGTACTCCTACTTCTCCAAAAGAGAGCTATTTCCTGTGTATCTGTCTTTAAATAGTTTTTTTGTTCTGCCTTCTCATTGGTTGTAAACCCAAACACATTACTGCTTCGTCACTGCCTGTAAGTACAGCCCGCCAGGTCTTAAAGGCGTATGTCTCCAATGCTGGCTGTATCCCTGAACACACAGAGATCTATCTAGCTCTGTCTACCAAGTGCTGGGATTAAAGGCGTGCGCTGCCCCCGCTGCTACTGCGCCACGCCCCCACCCCCCACCCCCCACCCCCCGACACCACCTCCGCCACCACCACCACCACCACCACCACCACCACCACGCTCTTGCTATGGCTCTAATAGTTCTGACCCCTGGCAACTTTATTATTAATATACAATTAAAATCACATTTCAGTACAAATAAAATACCACCATACACATAGTCTCTTTATCACCTGCCAGTGCCTGTCTAAGCACATTCCAAATAAAAAATGCTGTAGAAAGCATGTCCTTTCCTCCATTCTGTACATACTGTTTCCTAATATCTCTTCCTACTATGTCCCATATTTCTAAACCTAAAGTTCCCTGGCCGGTACTAATCTTAGTTTCTTTTCTTAAGTATATGTTTAATAATATCAAGATAAAGGGCTTCTTCTTTAGAACCATGCTGTCTCATGTTTACTGAACAGGGTGCTCACTTCTCAAAAGTTCTCAATTACCTGTCCCTCCTATAACCAGGGACTCTTCTGGTAAGCCTGCAGGTCTCTTAAACAGGATCCTGCCCTCTTCAGTTTCAATACATACAGTCTTCAGGTCCCTGTTCAGGTACCACTCTGCCAGAGTTCCACCATAGCCTGGGTTCAGGTCATGAGATGTGGAAGGGGCATTGGTGAGAAGAATTGTCTGACTATCAGATGACTTTCACACAAGTGGCTGCCAAAATAGTGCCAGCTGTCTTTACGTATACTTCAAAGAAAAGCATGTTTTTCCATACTAACAAACATGTTTTCCAACCTCCAATGTTAACTTCTGGCAGAAAAAAAAATAGGTCAAATGTGTTTTTTTTTTTTCCAACTTCTACATTAAAACATTTTAAAAACCAAAAACAACTATCATCTTGCCAGAATAGCCAAATATTGAGCTAGGTACAACCTCTTTTTACAAAACTGAAAGGTGATAAACATAGCCACACATTTTCAAGACTGACAATCTCATTCAAAGCATATTTACTGAATCAGGACAGCTCCCAAGGTCCAGAGTGACAGCTGGCATCCCCAGACTAGAAACCTGAGAAGCATCAGCCCCCAAAGAATTTTAGGGGAAAATATTTGAGATAAAATGGGGTTTCTGTGAATGATCACATCTGTCTCGTGTGTGACTGACAAAGCGCTACTGAAAACCACCAAGAGAAGCACCAATATTATGAGAGAGAAGAGAGTGTGCAGGCTGTTCAGTCCCAGCTGTATTGCGTGTTGTGCTGAAGTCCAGTGGTTTTTGCTGTATAAGACTGTCCCTCATCTGGAGACCCGTGAAAATTTGATTTTATTCAGAAAATAGTGCTAATGTACTAAGCTGGTGCTCTAGGTTTATGTGTGTTATGGAGTTCCTGGAATATAAATCAAAAAGGTTTTAATTTTTGTTGTTGTTTTTACTGTATTTTTTTAATTTTGAGATTATAATTTCTTTCTTCCATTTTCTCCCTTCAGTCCTTCCCATATGCCCCTCCTTGCTCTCTTTCAAATCTCCAGCATCTTTTTTCATTACTTGTATTGCATGCATGTATGTATGTGTATATATATATATATTCATATGTATTCCTAAATAAATTTTCTCAGACTGTTTAATTTTACTTGTATGTATGTTTTCAGGACTGACCATTTGGTATTGGTTAACCAGTTGGTGGGTTCTTTCCTATGAAAGAATATTTCTCCTGTTCTAAATATTCCTGTAGTTCTTTGTGTGAGACAGAAGCCCAGCAGGATTTTCCCCATCCACATGAGCATGTCTATTGTAGTTGTCCTTGTTTAGCTCATGTTTAAGAAGCCACGTTCATAAGATTTTATAGGCTTAGTTCTGACATTGCTAGGATACCCACTCTCACAGCAAACTCCTTGATCTTCTGGTCTTTAAAACCTCTCTGACTCCACTTCTGCTGTGTTTCCTGAGCTTTAGGTGTAGAAGTGTTTTGCAAATTTATCTACTGTGACTGGGCTCCACAACTCTGTATTCTGATTCATTGTGGTTTTCTATAGGGGTCCCTATTGTAAGTATTTCCTTAAGTGTGAAAGTAAAATTGATTTTCATATACCCTTGACCTATTGTCACAATAAAGATGGATAATGTTTCCATTCTTAGTGATCTAATGGAAGCTCCTCTATATATCATTGCTCCAATTATGTAAATATGCCTTACCCATGTTAAAATTTCTTTCTATACATCAACATTTTAATCAACTAATCTGATTGAAATAACTGCATGACAACATAGCAATTTGCATAAACACATATACATACACAGGGCTCTTTTTATATAGTGCTTAAAGTGTCCTTCCCTGGTGTCCTTATTTAAATTAGCCTAGTCAAAATTTAAATTAGAACACATGTTTAGTCTTCAATTGCTTTTCTATTTAATTTATTATTTGTTTAACATCCCTTTTAGTGTGCTGGGTACTCTACAATGAAAGCAGTAGCTCTTAGCTTTAGCAGTGAATTCCAATAAACTATGATAGAATGTTATCCAAAGACAGCATTCAATTCATGAATGTGAATAGCTAAATTCATTAATAAGTGAGCTATTTTCTGATCTTTCACCATGCAGCCAGCCTGATGAATCAAGTTTTTACCCCGAATATTTGAAGAATTCTCATATCCACATCAATCACTAATATAAAACATGCAATATTCAGCAAACTGTCTACTGCCTTGATATCAACAACAATCTTATGTCAATTAGCACTGCCTAGGCACTCAGTAGATTTTCAGAACTTTTCTGTTCTTTCTGATAATAGTCATAAATTTTCATCTTGTTAATTTGTTCAGTTTCAAACATCTGTGTTTTCTGTTTAGTTCAATAAATTTCCAACTGTCTATACATACTCTCATTCTCATGTTTTTACCATTAGAAGCTGAGAAAGGAACTTGGATTTTAATTTATTTCCTTCATTAAAACATGTTTAACAATGTGACATAAGACCAAAATAGAAACACTTGAGCTGTGCCAAGTGGAGATTTCTCTTTATTTGACAAAGAACAAAAATTTTGCTACCAATGTTCAAGTTATAAAAAATAAGTACAAGACAATACTTCCACCCACATTATCCTTCTTACTCTTTTGCCTCAAGGTTATCATGACTTTGCCAATTTCCTGTTGAAATCATCATCAAATTTTATAGTCTTTATTCTTCCAAAATTATAACTTTTAAAAAAATGGCAATGTCCCCCAAAGACAATACACTCTTATTTATTATATTCAAAAAACATCTAGAAGTTTAGCTGAATTTGAATAATTAATATTTTGTACTAACAACCACCAAATTGATCACAACTAATAACCTACCCATTGTTTCATGACAGCAGAAATGAGAGAATAGCTATATAAAAAGCAGTAATATCCTGAAAACAGTATGGTCTACAACTCATCCAAAGGAAAAATTAAATACAAAAATATAGGGAGGGAGAAAGCAGAAGTGTGCTTCATGAAGATCAATTTGTTCATAAATTGACTGGAGACTTCTAAGACAGAGCTTCTCTGTTCTAGAAACTGTCATAAAGAACCTTATGAGAATAATTAGATATTAGCTATTATTCCAGTCTCTAGGTTTTCTTTTCCTGCAAAGCAGAGTCCCAAACAGATGGCTTGTGAGTTATTACTTTGCTGAGGTTCACAATCCCAGAGAACAACAGTAAGGACCAAGGGAATGAAAAAGTAAAAGATGAAAAAGATGATTCCCAGAGACATTTCAAGTAGTATAGAGTAAGTATAATGCAAGGCTCAATCTCTTAGCTCTACCTGCTAATCAGCTAATAATTTTTTTTAGACAGGAAGGTTGGGAAAGAAAAGAAAAATGTTATTATTAGCCTTAAACATTTGGTTTCATACAGTATGACCACACCTCTAAGGACTTTGAGGTATAGTAATCTGTCACTTTCAGTAGGTAATTCATGGGGGAGAGAGAAGATTCTCCACTGTAGATGTAACTCAAAGTTTTACAATAAGATATGCTTGAAGTGCTTAATGAAGAGTTGCTTGCTGGAAGAGCTGCTGAAATATGATATAAGCCCAGTCATTAGGACACAATACATCTGAAATAAGTCCCAATGAAAATGTACTATGGCTTCCATTCACGGTAAAATTCACTTTAGTAAGTGTATTTCACATCACTGTATTCAGGTATTATATAAGTACTTGGGATAAAGGTGTAAAAAGAGTTAAATATAAAAACTAAATGTAGTGATCAAAAGACTGGAACATCAAAAAATTATCAATAAATTTAAATAAAGAATCATAGCCGGGCGGTGGTGGTGCACGCCTTTAATCCCAGCACTCGGGAGGCAGAGGCAGGCGGATCTCTGTGAGTTCAAGGCCAGCCTGGGCTACCAAGTGAGTTCCAGGAAAGGCGCAAAGCTACACAAGAGAAATCCTGTCTCGAAAAACCAAAAAAAAAAAAAAAAAAAAAAAGAATCAAGGCAAGTAGAGAAGGGTGATTTAATTTTCATGTGGGAAAGGAATTATAGGTTAAGAACAGCAACAATAAAGGTTTTGGTCTGATACATTAAGTGAGATATGCAATGAAATTCTTGTCCCTGTTAATATGAATAAAGAGACTAAATTTTCAAAGGTTTAAGTGTCAATATGGTGTTAGATGTGGCTGAATGAGTAGGACACAGAGGACAGAGATGTAGAATATAAGTGTCAAAACCTCAGACATGCATTGTAATGAAAAAATAGAGATGTTTAATGAGTACTTGTTCAGCAAATAAGTATAATAGGGATAGATCAATTGTGTCTAATCAAACACACACAAATAGCTTTATCACTTTTGTTTGAGAAACATGATTCTCTATTTCAGGGCTTCCTAATATTTTGATAAGGATAATAACAGGAATTTAAAGATTTTTTTATATTTGTTTTGAAATGAAACTAAGTTTTTTTCCCCAAATATCTTATAGGGTTTCTATTTAACATATTTTAAGAAATAATGTGGTGGAATGTGTGTGTGTGTGTGTGTGTGTGTGTGTGTGTGTGTGTGTGTGTGTGTGTAGAGACACAGAGAGTCAGAGAGAGAGACAGAGACAGAGAGAGAAAGACACACACACAGAGAGAGAGAGAGAGAGAGAGAGAGAGAGAGAGAGAGAGAGAGAGAGAGAGAATGGATAAATGTTATTCTAGTGTGTGGGCATAGGAGAATATTCAGTTTAACAGGTCATACAACAAAGTCACATCTAAAATTAAATGTGCTTTGTAAGAAAATGTTAGAATTCTCTTGCACAGGCACTTCACCACATGCAGTTCCATATGACAATTAGTTTAGTCAGCTTTTCATAAAGCTACAATGATGCCTCTCCATATTTCTATTAGTTGGACTCTGTGACTACAGCCTTGCACTCAGTACTATCACAGGTCACTGAGGCAGCTTGATTATCAGTGTCAACCTTATGTTTCTTTCCTTCCCGCATTACACTGAGGTATAAACTATGCTGGACATTATAGAGGACGAAGAGATGTGCCAGACAAGACACTTGGCCTAAAGAAACTGTTGATCTATATATAAGAACATGGAATCTATTTATGAAATGCTATAGTCATCATATAGCACATGATTAGCTCTTAGGTGAGTTCTAGAGAAGGTAACTGTTTTAACAGTGAATTATGCATATAACCTGTGGTTAAATGAGTTGTGAGGGCTTCTGAGGCAATCAGTGGCATGAATATTCCCCTCCTCATAGAAACAGCAAGTTGTATGGGAAGTTTATTGGTATAAATATAAAAATCTCACTCTATGTTGCCTTACAATTATATAAGTATATACAACCACATACTTCACTGTACATTTTATTTCTCTGAAACCAAACTAAAACATATGACTTGTAAGAGAAGAATCATGTGGCATTGATGTTCACATAGAAACTCTTCTTACTCTCTTTTCTGAGCTTCATTCTGGTTTCATTACAATCTTCTTCCATTTTGTCAGGAATTATCACCTCAGTCATAAAGCTCCACAGTCCCTCCTCTTGCCTCCTTGTGCATATTTTCTCCTCATTGTTAAAATGGAGCACGCATCTTTCCCCAAGTAATCAATGTATTATTCAGGCTCTGGCCTCTTATAAATCAATTCTCAATTCAGCATTCATAACTCACATTGAGCCATTTTTTATTATTTGACAAAGATGATACAAATTACAGGTGCAAGGAAAAAGAAAGAAAACACTAGAATAAAAGCTAGAAGAAATTAGTTGTAAGTCAGGAAGAAAAAGAAAGGTAAAGAGCACATGGAAGGAGGAAACAGGTGAAGAAAGGACAGAAGGAAGGGAGAAAAGGAAATACAATGATTTGAAATTCCCGACACTAACATTGTTCAGAGTTGCATGTAAAAACAAATGACCTTAAAGGGTCTGTATGTTTAGATCAGTGATTCTCAACCTGTGGGTTGTGACCCCTTTGGGTTGTAAGTCAGATATCCTACACATCAGATATTTACATTACAATTCATAATAGTAGCAAAATTACAGTTTTGAAGTAGCAATGCAATGATCAATAATTTTATGGTTGTAGTTCATCACAACACCACAACACAAGCAACTGTATTAAAGGGTTGCAGTATTAAAAGGGTTGAGAACCACTGGTTTACATGCTTGTCAGTTTGTGTGGCTGTAAAACATGGAGGATGTATGATAACTTGCAGTTGCACAGTTATCTGGCTTTGTGAATACTATTTAAATCCTCAGAGGTTGTACAATTCCCTGTATTCGAAAGTAGCATATTATGTTACCATAGTCTTCCATGAATAAATTTACCAGATCCTCTTTATCTTGTCATGTAGGACATATTTTATGCAGTTGTTACCTGTTCTACCTAATGAAGAGCTATACCTTGCAATGATCTTTTTATTTGTGACATTGTCTTAAAAATAAGGAACTATTTTGTCAGCCATGAAGATTTACTATCAATATGTATATTTATACCTGTCCTCTTCATAGCATCAAAGGAAAGGGGAGGTTCAGAAAGTAATGCACAGCCAATGAGTGAGTTGTCCATTCATGACTGAGGTCACTGTGGTGAACCATGTTTGAATATTCACACTCAAGCCTTGTCTTGGCTCACAGTTCTCATTCCTTTCTTTCAAGACAAAAATGGAGAAAATGTACCACTATTTAAATTCTAGCCATTCTGAATATATTTCTCCATATATGCAGTAAAATATACTGAATCAGTCTTCATCAGGAACCACAAATATTAATATTTTATCTTTTCATACTTTCCAAAATCCATTGGAATAGAAATGATTCATTTTAATTATTATTGATTTGTGAAAAAGCAACTGAGTTTTGCCACCAGCAACACAATCTTATTGCATTTGTTAACACACAATAAGATGTAAGTAATATATACAGGAAACATTTCAAAGAAATGAATAGCTAGTATCCTGCTAAGCTTCCACTTGTCACAATTTGTTTCTAGAAGGGTTATAAATGTTAGCAATAAGAAAGCTAATGGTTTCTATGTCCTCAGTAACACATTTCAGTCTATCACTCGACATATGAATAGAGGATCAGCAGAGATGGATGATGAATAGCCAAATTAAAATCCTTTCCACCCTTACAGCTAATACTCACAGTGACAATTTATCCACTTACTAGTCTTGTGCAAAAACCTGTATCCTGGCAGTCTGATTTAAATATACTAAAAGTTTTCAGGCTTGGAAAATGAATTTTAACTCTCTCTACTTCTAATATTTATAGTAATAGTGATAAATGTATTTTAAATATTCATTAATCACCATATAGACACTGTAGTACCAGTTAAGGGCTAATGTGAAAAGCTGAACACATGCACACAAGCACTTGTGTGCACACACACACACACACACACACATACACAAACAGACGTTTATGTACAAGTATGCATATTCACATACACATGTACATGCATACACATACATACACACACACACATACACACTCACACACACAACAGAGTGTTGGTGTGTGCCCGTATCTGCATGTTTTCGTCTAAATTAACATAGGACTAGCAACTACACACAACCTCAGCCTCATACGTATACTTGGTCATTATATGCTGTCCTGTATTTCTAGCAAGATTTGACTGTTAAAAAGCAAATTTGTTGTAATTATATATACACCTAAGAGACCCAGATTTATTTATTATATTTTATTTGCTTATTATCTATTTTAAATTCTTTAATTTTTTTTAATTTTCATTTCTATGTTGAACATGGTAAATTGTGGTGATTTTGTACACACATATAATATTTGAGAATCATATGAAATTAATGGACTTCGACTATTGATAATTTTTGTGTTAGGAATGTTCATACTCTCATACATTTTGGATTTCGAATTAATAGTTACCCACCATGCTCAAGAAAAAAGAGAAGCAACATCTCCATTCTGTCTATAGTTTTTCAGCCTGGCATGGTTTTGATGCCTCTCATTTAATTTTTTTTCTGTCCTTTTCTTTCTTGTTCTTCTTGTGAGCTGACTCCATTCCCTCCTTCTACAAGGTTAATGTTCTGTTTTTTAAAAAATGTGTTTCACCACGTCGTATATGAGACTAGGAATTAGTATAGTAAGTATAGAATATCCACGTGACACAACATTGGCCCCAAGTTGACAAGCTTACTGGGCAATTGATATGCTGATTTTATTTAACTAAAAGTGATAAAGGTAATATAAAGACCAGCACCTTGATGATCTGACCTCCCAATGTATTCTGGTAGCCTGGAAAAATTTTAATTACTAAAAAATTAGGTATTTATTATTGTTTTTGCACAAAGGGAATTGGAAGGTGAGGGACCATAACATAATACCTACTTCAAGGCCACTGGATAAAAGGTTTTGAGCTGTTTTAGGACATATATATATCAGGGAAAGATTTAAGCTATCTTTAATCTTTTTGGTGGAGGTGTACAATGTGTATATGTGTGTGTGCATGTACCAGTTCATACAACATAAGTATGGAAGACAAAAGACAATATCTGGTTTCTGACCTCACCTTCCACCTTTTTGAAACAGGGTCTCTTTGTTGTTCACTGCTGTTTACATCAAACTAGCTGGCCCTGC
Organism: Peromyscus leucopus; assembly: GCF_004664715.2. Classification (NCBI taxonomy): domain Eukaryota; kingdom Metazoa; phylum Chordata; class Mammalia; order Rodentia; family Cricetidae; genus Peromyscus; species Peromyscus leucopus. Next base: position 13,528,602 of record NC_051081.1, read on the forward strand.
ATGATTCTGATGATTGTCCTGCCTCTGCCTATCATCTCCCTGAATTAGTTTTGGGATTATATACATGCACTACCATGTCTAGCTGACATCGGTTCTAGAGATTCTAAGCAGAAACTCATGACTGTGTAGCAAATACTTTAACCTATGAAGCCTTCGCTCCAGCCTAATAAACCATTATATAGTTATTATATAGTTATATGTTTATTACAAGATTAACATCTTATTTTCACCTTTAACTAACAAAAATTATTATATACATACAAATTCTTCAACAGGTAATTCAATTATTATCAATTCAAGGACTCTATAAGCATTTTAGAGGAGTCTTGAACATTCTTTTTCAATTTGCTCTACAATTTCATGCCATAAATTAACACTACAGAAATCTAAGTTTCAAAAATGAGTAGCTGTGTTACAAGACATGCATTCACCAATGAGTTACCAGGCAGGAAGGAGAAGGTTCTTAGAGACGTGTAAAAATCAACAATGTAGAAAACATGACAAAGTCTAACAAGGAAGTCACATAATACTTATATTTCATAATACTGAATTTGGATGTTTCAACATACTGCACATTTCTATTGCATTTAACTGCTTAAAATTTCAACAAAAGTTAAAACACTCATTCTTCACTCACAATCAAAGTTTTACTTGAGGAACTTCAATTTATTTACTTATTTATTTAAATGTAAGAAAATAGGACTGGGAGTAAATTAAAATCAGTTTAATTAGAGCTGTAGCACCCACTGATGTTCTGGGCCTGGGAGAGCCAGGACTTTTTGAACACTGACTTTTCATACAGGATTTTTATAATTCTTGTGAGAAGTTTAACTGTTTTGAGGATTTTGGATACCAGTCAGACTTTATCACTTTATCCAAATGAATACTCATAAATGCTATATAATTCAAGAAATGTTAACCATTTGAGCCAGATTAATCATATTTATGCCAATTTCTCTTAATAATTTTTCCTTGCTGTTTAAAGAATAAAACACTGCTACCTTACTAGATTCTTTTATTTCAATATCTATCATCTGTTTATCATCACTACACTAGAAGCTGAGGGGTCTCTGTTTTGTTTCATTGTTACATATATATGGATATACACACGTTAATAGGTAAGTGCTGCCTGCTCAGCCCATATGATTTTACTTGTCCACATATAATTTCAGAGCTGACCACTTGGTATTAGAGAAGCAGTTGTTAGTCTGTTCTCTGAGAAAGACTGTTCTTCCCATTTTCAGCACCCCCTATTTGCCTGAAGGTTCTTATCTGGGCTTAGGAGCCTCATAAGAATTTTCCCCTCAGCTGTGGAAAAATGCTTTTGTACACTGTAAAGATTTATCACTTGAATTGGTTTAATAAAATACTGAGTGGTCAGTAGCCAGGCAGGAAGTATAGGCAAAGCAAACAGACTAGGAGAACTCAGGAAAGAGGAAGGGCAGAGTCAGGAGTTGCTAGCTGGACTCACAGCAATCAAGATGAAAAGGCTGGACTGAGAAAAGGGATGAAACCATGTGGCTAAACACAGATAAGAATTATGGGTTACTTTAAGTGTAAGAGCTAGTTAGTAATAAGTCTGAGCTACCACCTGAGTATTTATAAGTAATATTGAGCCTCTGAGTGAATTATTTGGGAATTGTTGCTGGGTATCTAGGAACAGGAAGGAGGCAGAGAAACTTCTACCTATCCCCTTCCATAATAGAAGGTCTACTGGTGTCACCATTACTCAGGTTGAGAGAAAAATGAAGTAAAAAAAAATGTAGTTTTATTTCAATTTCTTTGTTTCTTTTTTCTTTTTCTCTTTTCTTCCTTTCCTCTCTCTCTCTCTCTTTTTTCTGAGACAGAAGTTTGTAGCATGAATCTTAAAAGTTCTTATTAATAAAATCAAATCAGGGCCAGTTATTGGGGTGAAATGCTGGATGGTCAGAGAGACAGAATAAGCCATAGCTAACCTCACCTGGCCAACTTCTCAGCTGGTCTTGTTTCCTCAGACTGGAAGCTTCTGTGTCCTCATCCCAATGGCTCTCAGCTGAACTGCTGCTCGAAAGCCTGAAGCTTAACCAGCCAAATGCTTAACCAGCCAAATGCTGCTAGTTTCTGGCCCTCACACCTTATATACCTTTCTGCTTTCTAACCACCACTCCCTGGATTAAAGGCTTGCTTTCTGGGATTAAAGGCGTGATGAGTCACCATGCCTGTCTGTATCCTTGAACACATGGATTTCTGTCTCTGGAATGCTAGAATTAAAGGTGTGTGCTACCACTGCCTATCCTTTATGTTTAATATTGTGGCTGTTCTGTCTTTGACCCCAAATAAGTTTATTAGCATGCACAATATTTGGGGGAACACAATACCACAGGGTTTTTTTTGTGTGTGTGTGTGTATCTTTGGAGCCTGTTCTAGAATTCTCTCTGTAGACCAAGCTGGCCTCAAACTCACAGAGATCCATCTGCCTCTGCCTTCCAAGTGCTGGGATTAAAGGCACACACCACCATATATTTTAATTTCAATGATAGGAAAAAGTAAAATTACCATTATTTCAGTTATCCAAATCAACTTATTTATATGACAAATGAAGAACCTAAAAATGTTGAGATTCTACAGAAAATGTACTATATGAGCATTTTCTGAGTGTGATTGGTGACAGACGGTAGATTGTGATACCCAGAAACCTTGAGGGAAATCAGGACTTTTGTTAGGAGAAAGGAGTTATGGCGGTTATGACAGCAGTCATATAGTTTAAAGGATGAAGTAGGAAATGGGCAATGTTCAAATGCAAGATTCCATGAAGTGAAATTTCTGTTTCAGACTGATTTTATTATCTGGAGTACATGGGCTACTGCGGAATAGCATGGACCATCTTTTCATAGAATCAGTGTTTGTGAATAAAAATCAAGTACATATGTGATGTGTACACTTGGTTTGACATGTGGGGGAGTAGATGTTGCAGGGAGAAAGAGAGCTAGCAATGTTACCAAAGTGTTTCTGCATGATGGAAGTTAGCTGATGAGCATTTGTGCTGTCATCTACAAATGAGAATATCCCACAAGCAGGCAGCAAACTTGATATGGGGCAGGAGCTCTACTCACTCAGTTTCTTCTCTTATAAATTTTGAAATTACAGTGGCACTTAGTTTTGATATGTCAAAATATAAGTAGCAGAAGCTGATGAAAGAGAGGAGAAATGAGAGATAAGACAGTGTTGAGGCCAGCTTTCTGTTCAAAATGAGACAAAAACTTAGAAACTGCGATGTCAGAAAAATACTCTATTTAGGGACATTGAAATATATCAAGTATGATTATTATTCAAAATTCATAGTAACAACTTTGGTTAGCATGTCAACATATGCAAAAGAAGGAAACTAAGAATATTTTGTGGTAGAAATGCTAAAAATGAGATATTATTGCATAATTTAATAATTTTAATAGAAAACCAGAAATTGACATTTTTGAAACAATACAAAAAAGTCTCTAAAACTTGACAGTACTACTATTACTTAGGAACAATACATAGAAATTTCTTCTAGTATAATGGTGCTTTGATGCTATCGTGTAGTAATTTACAGACAATTACAGAAAAATACATGACACATTTGTACCATGTCATCCTAAGTCATTTCATGTCAAAGTGTCTGAAAATAGCATATCCAAAGTTACTGGGAAAGATAAGTGCTATTAAGTTAAGCAAACTAATGACTGTATGTGAGAAACTTAGAGACCACTGTGCTCTTTCAAGAACTCTGCATCTTTATTAATGTTCCCAATAATAAAAATACACATTAATATTGTGTATGTATGTGGGTGCTCCCAATCATCTCTGTGTGTGTGTGTGTGTGTGTGTGTGTGTGTGTGTGTGTGTGTGTGTGTGTGTGTAAAATATAAATGCTAAATTACAAATAGAATAGTGGTTATCTGGATATGCAATATGCATCTTGAGCCTCCAGGTTTTATTTCTGGCTTTTTCATGATCATTAATATCAACATAAATAAATCAATTAATCCTTGAACTAAAAGGTACAATTAATTTCACTACTTTATTAATTCACATGTACCAGACTAAAACTGAAAGCTAAATAATGGAATAAAAGTACGAAGTGTCAGGTTCCATTGAGGCCATATTCCATAACTAGGGAGAGAATCATTTTAAATGAATCTGAGGTTTGCTAAACTACACATGGTCCCTTTTATTTATCACTGTTAATGTCTCAATACTTCTTTTTTTCCCCCTTAGGCTCAGACACTGAGTTTCTTCAACAGACATCAGGTCAAAGTGTCAATACTTCTTTGTATCGTATGTTGGTGTTTGTGCAAAGGAGAAACAAAAGCAGGAGCATTAGATTGTTAAAAATAATCTTTTAATGGAACTTTGCAGCAATCTAAGTATGGATATGGGTCAAGTTGTAAAACACACATGTGGTGGATTGAATTAGAATGGCCTCCATAGGTTCATATGTTTGAATATTTGATTCCTCAGTGGAACAGTTTGGGAAGCATTTCAAAAGTGTTTTCAAAATTTCACCTGAAGTATTCCAGTCAAACACACACTTGGTACCATCAAATTACTTGAGTAAAAAATTAAGAGATTTGGAACATCTAGCAAACTCAGAATTGATAAATAACAGGGGTAACCAATGATTCATCATATAATACATCTTAGAAAGAATATCATTGTCAAACCTCACTTTTTCCAAACATATTGACCAAAATGATGGAGATGAGAGATTTCATCTGTTGTGATGGAGTTCTACATTACTAAGTTTGACATGAATTTTCAATTAAGTAAAAATAAAAATCCTCCAAGCATAACATGCAGATACTATCATCTGTACGAGACCCTAAATTTTAGCACAGAGGGAAAAAGAGGGGGAGGAGAGAGGGGGTGAGATGGAAGAGTTTACTCGCTGTTTGTTTGTTTGTTTGTTTGTTTTATAGTTAGGAGGGAATAAAGGAGAGCACAGAATAGATCTGTGACAAATAGCACTATCTGAGATCACAAAATTTGGAAGGTAAGGGAATACTGGACAGCAGGGAGGAAGAAAGTGAAATGTAAATGAGAGACAATGTCTATCAGGACCAACCTTTAATAAAGAAAAAAGGAAAATCCATGATACAGCAAGTGGATAGGGCCCATGGTTATAGTTCAGTAGAGGAAACCATGACAATGAAGGAAAATTTGGTTTTGGACTGTTTGAATTGGGGGAAAACTTTTAAACAAGAAATGGTTGATCCTCTAATTGCTTGTAAGACTTGAGAGCCAAGAGGATCAGTGTGAGTGTTGTAAGTATAGAGAAACCCAGTAATGTAACCACCCATCCCACAATAAGACAAAGGCTTCCTAATCTGAGCAAAACAAGGGAAATGTATCCCCAGCAGACTATTCACAGTAACTATTGGGGACCCTTGGTTATCATCAGCTGAGGTTCCTAGGTGTTGTTTTTAATGCAGTGGCACAATGTTATTTATTAAGCGGTGCTGTTACCATGCAAGAAAAGCCATGAGGCATGACAAAACCCACTATCAGAGTTTTATTAGGAGAAGTGAGGGACAAAAATGTGATTAGGCCTGTGGAAGACATGTGGGGCAGGTGGGGGGGAGAGTGGGGGGAGGAGAAGAAGAAGGGGGAGGAGCCTGTGATTCACTTTTTATAAATTCCTCTGCGCATGTGCATATGGGCTTATGGAGCTATGCCACACATGCACATAGATCTCATGATCACGCTGCGCTCAAATTATGCGACCACGCAGTGCACACATTATGTAGGGTGTAAAGCCCTGGAATGACTTAACATATGGACAGCGCATGCAGATGGGGGAGTGGCCAGGATTTCCAAAATTCCAGACTCTTTGCTTATTATTAAAAAAAGCAGGTGAACAGGAGTGGGGGCGCCGTGTCTCCTGAAAGCTGCTTCCAGCTGACTTGGTGGGTGTCAGTTGACTCTTGGGTGTTAGGGAAGGGGGCTTCTGAGGTAGTCAGGCATCCTGGGATGGTGGATTGTCATCTGCTGCTTTGGAGCTGTCAATCATCTTTCTAAGCTTGGGACTCTGGCTGCTTGTGTCTGGAGGATATTGATGAGACAGAGAAAAGCTTAGAAAAAAAAAAGATTATTTTCCTTTGAGGGATCCCAGGGTGAGGGAGATGCATGGGAGCAGTCAGCTGACCAGTGTCCCTCTCAGTGACACTTTGGGCAAGGCTCAATTGATGGCCCTCATGGGGAAGGGCAGGAACAAGCCCAGTGGCCTTTTCTACCACACACTTAAAACAGGGAAGCCTTCAGGCAGTCACTTGGATAGCATATGCCAGCATTTGGCAATTCTGTTCACAGGCTTTCTCATCTCTCCGATGGTACCTTAAATGCCACAGCTGAGACTTCTGCCTGTGGGGTTAGGGACCCTCTCTTCAGACACTTAAGTTTAGCCCTGATGTTGGAGAAGCTCTATGAAACAAAATGGGTCATAAGGAGTTGTCTGCCCTCTGCCTGTCAGGGTCTAAACTACTATATTGAAGGAGAACCTTTGTAAGCCATTCTAAAAAATGAAATGGATTTTCATCTTTATCTTAAACTACATTTTTCAACTTTTTATAGTTTACTGGTTTGAAGACAACCTTACAGAGGCCCACCAGAAGGCAGGTAATAAATCTATCCCTGGCTAGAGACCCCACCATGAGTGTTATTTTCCCAATGTGAGTCCGGATTAGGAACTCATTTGCATGAGTCCTAGCCTGCTCCCAGACCCATCCATGCTTCTCAGGGCCACTTGAGAGCAATAGTGAAAGTGGGAGCCAGAGCTGGGTTGGGCAGGAGCAGCCTGCCCAATACTGGAGAGCCGAGTGGAGGTCAGATAGACAGAGGCTCTTTAGAGTCAGAGATTCCTCAGGTTCAGGTTGCACTTGGGCAAAAGAGAAAGAATCAGAAAGGGAGGGTTCAGAGCTTAGGTAGAAAGTTTGGGATAAGGTAACTCTTTTCATTTGCCCATTCACTGGCAGAAGTTAGATAATTCCTGTGAAATATTGGGGTCCAAGCAGCTATTACACAGCCATATTTATTGGTATCTAGGGATATTTAAGGCATTTCTCAGAGGAGGAGTGGGAACAAGAGGAGAAAGCCTCTATGTCCCATGACCGCAGCCAAGAGAATAAAATAAAAAACTAAAACAACAAATGGGATCCAAGACCCCAGTCTCAGGTGTCCCTGAGGCTAGGGAAGGATCTGTGAATCGTCACAAGTTACCCAACCCTTTATCAAGAAAGGGGTAAGGGCTGGGGTCATATATACCAGGAGGAACCTCAGGGGGTCTGGACAGCATTCAAATTCAATGCTTCATCAAGAAAGAATGAGTCATGGCATATGCAGCCCAAGGACCCCCCCGGGGTCTAACAGCAAGAAATATATCTCAGGTTGCTGTCGTGGGAAATGGGGAGGAATTGGAAAGGAAAAACTCACCAATCTGAGCATCCAGTGTTGTGTGGAGCAGTCTGGTGGCCAGGAAAATGAAAAAAGAGGGCATTGTAGATAGAACAAAACCTCGGCATAGGTTCCCAAGCACAGAGTTCTGGGAGAGTCTGCTTTGTCTCAGTACCAATGTTGGTTTTAATGTGGCAGACCAACATTATTTATTAAAAGGCACTGTTACCAAACAAGAAAAGCCATGAGGCATGACAAAACCCACTATCAGAGTTGTATTAGGAGAAGGGAGGAACAGAAGATAATGTGATCAGGCCTGTGGAAAACATGTGGGTGGGGGGAAGAAGAAGGGAGGAGTCTATAATCTACCTTTTATGCATTCCCCTGCACATGTGCATATGGGCTTATGGAGCTATGCGATGCATGCACATAGACTGAGTGATCATGATGCAGTGTAAATTATGTGACCATGCAGCACACAGATTACGTAGGTGTAAAGCCCTGGAATGACTAAACATCTGAACAGCACATGTGTGGTCATGCTGCTAGGGGAGTGGCCAAGAATTCCAGCACCAGGAATATCAGCAACTGATACTAGAGGTATCAGGCATAAGAAAGGAACTGTGCAATACCCACTTAACTGAGTCAGATAGGATTGTGCTCACAGGTAGGAAGATTTAAATTCAACAGGGATTTTCAGGCTTTAGTGGCTTTCCTGAGACCCATGGTGGAACATGATTTTATAAGGTAGGGGAGGCTCTGGAGATGTGAATGATTTGGACTAGGTTTTAAAATTCCTAAAGCAATCGAGAACAGATGAGGAAAACCAACATTAGAGGGGCCTTTCTGAGACACTTGAGAGTTCCAATATTTCTTGAGCCAGATTTTATAGGGAAAAACCTGGCAGAAGCTAAATTCAGCACTTACAAGAGTACAGAAGGCTTTCAAACCTGAGCAAAGAAATAATGATTATATAATGACAGAAAACTTAAAGGGAAATACTAAGGTTGTCCTAGAGTGGACAGTTATGACTCTGGACTACACAAACACACACTGGGAATGAAAACTCTTCACTCTGCCCAGTATGGAGACGGAGCCAATGAATAGTGAGGAGCTAACCAAAGCTCATGCCCAGATTCTATCAGATGTATGGAGCCTGAGTGTTTACATCAGGTAGCATACAAGGGCATACCCCACTTTGGCCAGTCAGAAGAAAGGACCAACTACCATACCACTGTGCCTAGTAAGAGCAAGCAGACTAATAGGAGGCTTCTGGCATACATGACTGTTCAATGCTCAGCACAAAGGGGGCATTTACACTACCTCTCTATAGTGCAGAGACCATTGAGTAAGAACATCTAAAGGAATTTCAGAACCAGAGGAAGGGAAGAAACGTTGTCCTCTGGAATTGATATGGTTATCACTCTCTTGAACTGTGAGCCATTGTGATTATACTCAAGATACATGCACAGGACTGAGCCTATTACCATTTTCTCATGGAAGAGTACTTTACAAAGTCTCACTCTTATCAAGGCTATCTGGATACAAAATGGTTTTCAGGCGGGAAATTCACTAGACCCTACCTCTCTAGGATTTATCAGAAGTTAATAGTTAGTAGGAAGGAGTCCTCACAAGACCCAAGTCCTCTCTGTAGTAAAGACTGCTATGAGAAAAACGTTTTCTTCTGTGGAATAATTTAAGGGTCTATGCTCTTGAAAATAAATCTGTAATGATACATTTGTAAATAACCTATTGTCCATGTTTCAATAAACAACTGGAATTAAATTCATTCCAACTTAGACTTGAGTAGAATCATTGCTTGGTCTGTTACTGGTACTTTGTTCCTCTTTCCAGGAAAAGTTTGGAAACAAAACAACAACAACAACAACAAAACAAACAAACAAACAAACAAGAAATACCTAGAAGGGAAACACATAACACTACCACCAAAAATAACAGGAATTGACAATCACTGGTCATTAATACCCATTAATATCAAAGATCTCAATTCACCTATAAAATGACACAGACTAACAGAATCAATATGAAAAGAGGATCCATCCTTGCTGAATACAAGAAACACACGTCAACTTTAAAGATAGACACTACCTCAGAGTAAAAGACTGAGAAAAGACTTCCCAATCAAACAGACTTAAGAAGCACGCTGGTGTAGCTATCCTAATATCTAATAAAATAGACTTTAAACTAAAATCAATTGAAAGAGATCAGAAAGGACATTACATATTTATCACAGGAAAAATCCAACAAGATGAAGTCTCAATTCTGAACATTTATGCCCCAAATACAAGGGCACCCATATTTGTAAAAGAAACATTACTAAAGCTTAAATCACATATCAGACCCCACACACTAGTAGTGGGAGACATTAACACCCCACTCTCACCAATGGTGAGACATTTCTGTAGGACAGAAATTTAACAGAGAAATAGGAATCTAACAGAAGTTATGACTCAAATGGACTTAACATATCTACAGAACATTCCACCCTAACACAAAAGAATATACCTTCTTCTCAGCACCCCTGGAATCTTCTCTAAAATCAACCACATGCTCAATCAAAAAGCAAATCTCAACAGATACAAAAAAAATTGGAATAACCTCCTGTATTTTATCAGACCACCAAGGCTTAAAGTTAGATTTTAACAACAAAAAAAAATTACAGAAAGCCTACAATCTCATGGAAACTAAATAATGCCCAACTGAATCACCAAAGAGTCAAGGAAGAAATAAAAAAAAATCAATTAAAGGTTTCCTAGAATTCAATGAAAATGAATGTACAACATACCCAAACTTATGGGACACTATGAAATCAGTGCTAAGAGGAAAATTCATTAGCATTAAATGCCCACGTAAATAAGGTGGAGAAATCTCACACTAGCAACTTAACACCACACCTCAAAGCTCTAGAACAAAAAGAAGCAAACTCACCCAGGAGAAATACACACCAGGAAATAATCAAATTGAAAACTGAAATCAACGAAACAGAAACAAAAAGAACAATACAACAAATCAATGAAACAAAGAGTTGGTTCTTTGGAAAAAAACAAGATAGACAAACCCTTATCCAAATTAACCAAAAGGCAGAGAGAGAGAGAGCATCAAAATCAACAAAATCAGGAATGAAAAGAGAGACATAACAACAGACAATGAGGAAATCCAGAGAATCATCAGGTCATACTTCAAAAACATGTACTCCACAAAACTGGGAAATCTGAAAGAAATGGACAATTTTCTGGATAGGTACCACATGCCAAAGTTAAATCAAGACCAGATAAACTATTTAAATAGACCACTAACCCCTAAGGAAATAGGAGTCATTAAAAGTCTCCCAACCAAAAAAGCCCAAGAGCAGACTGTTTCAGTACAGAATTTTACCAGATTTTCAAAGAAGAGCTAATTCCAATACTCTTCAAATTGTTCCACACAATAGAAACAGAAGGAACATTACCAAGCTCTTTTTATGAGGCTACAGTTATCCTGATACCCAAACTACACAAAGCTGCAACAAAGAAAGAGAATTACAGACCAATCACCTTCATGAATATTGATGCAAAAATACTCAATAAAATATTGGCAAAATGAATCCAAGAACACATCAAAAAAATTATCCACCATGACCAAGTCAGCTTCATCCCAGGGATGCTGGTTCAACATATGAAAATCTGTCAATGTAATACATCATGTAAACAAACTGAAAAAAAAAAAGGAAACCACATGATCATCTCATTAAATGCTGAAAAAGCCTTTGACAAAATCTAACAACTCTTCATGAGAGATCATGAATACAAGTAACATACCTAAACATAATAAAGGCAATTTACAGCAAGCCAACAGCCAACATCAAATTAAATGGAGAAAAATTCAACGTGAATCAGGACAAGACAAGGCTGTTCACTCTCCCCATATTTATTCAATATAGTACTGGAAGTTTGAGCTAGAGCAATAAGACAATAAAAGGAGATCAAAGGGATAGAAATATGAAAGGAAAAAGTCAAACTTTCACTATTTGCAGATGATATGTTAGTATATATAAGTGATCCCCAAAATTCTACCAGGGAACTCCTAAAGCTGATAAACTCCTTCAGTAATGTGGCAGGATACAAGACTATCTCAAAAAAATCAATACCCCTCCTCTATACAAATGATAAAAGGGCTGAGAAAGAAATCAGAGAAACATCACCATTTACAATAGCCACAAATAATATAAAATACTTTGGATAACTCAAACTAAGCAAGTGAATGACCTGTATGATAAGAACTTTAAGTCTCTGAAGAAAGAAATTGAAGAAGATATCAGAAAATGGAAAAATCTCCCATGATCATGGATAGGTAGAATTAACATAGTAAAAATGGCAATCATAACAAAAGCCATCTACAGATTCAATGCAATCCCCATCAAAATCCCAAGACAATTCTTCACAGACTTGGAAATAATAATATTCAACTTTATATGGAAAAAAAAAACAGGATAGCTAAAAGAATCCTGTACGATAAAGCAACCTCTGGAGGCATCACATTTCCTGACTTCAAGCTCTACTATAGAGCTACAGTAATAAAAACAACTTGGTACTGGCATAAAAACCGACAAGGGGATCAATGGAATTGAATTGAAGACCCTGACATTAATCCACACACCTATGAACACCTGATTTTTGACAAAGAAGCCAAGATCATACAATGGAAAAAAGAAAGCATCTTCAACAAATGGTGCTGGCACAACTGGATCTCAGCATGTAGAAGATTGCAAATAGATGCATATTTGTCATCAGGCACAAAACTCAAATCCAAGTGGATCAAAGACCTCAACATAAATCCAAGTACTCTGAACCTGATAGAAGAGAAAGTAGGAAGTAGTCTTGAATGCCTTGACATAGGAGATCACTTCCTAAATATAAGACCAGTAGCACAGACACTGAGAGCCACAATTAATAAATGGGAGCTCCTGAAACTGAGAAGCTTTTGTAGGGCAAAGGACATGGTCAATAAGACAGAATGACAGCCTACAGAATGGGAAAAGATCTTCATCAACCCCACATATGACAGAGGGCTAATCTCCAGAATATATAAAGAACTCAAGAAATTAGACATCAAAATATCTAAAAATCCAATTAAAAACTGGGCTACAGAGCTAAACAGAGAATTCTCAACAGAGGAATCTCAAATGGCAGAAAGATATTTAAGGAATTGCTCAACATCCTTAGTCATCAGGGAAATGCAAATCAAAATTACTCTGAGATACCTTACACCTGTCAGAATGGCTAAGATCAAAAACACTGAAGACACCTTATGCTGGAGAGGATGTGGAACAAGGGGAACACTCCTATGCAGTTGGTGGGAAGGCAAAGTGGTGCAGCCTCTTTAGAAATCAGTATGGCAGTTTCTCAGAAAATTGGGAATCAATCTACCTCAAAATCCAGCTATACCAGTCTTGGGCATATATCCAAGGAATGCTCGATCATACCACAAGGACACTTGCTCAAGTATGGTCATAGCAACATTATTCATAATAGCCAGAATCTGGAAACAACCTAGATAACCCTCAGCTGAAGAATGGATAAAGAAAATGTGATACATATACACAATGGTGTGCTACTCAGCAGAGAAAAACAGTGGCATCATGAAATTTGCAGGCAAATGGAGGGAACTAGAAAATATCATCCTGAGTGAAGTAACCCAGACTCAGGAGGACAAACTTGGTATGTACTCACTCCTAAGTAGATACTAGATGTAAATCAAAGGATAACCAGGCTGCAACCCATAGCTCCAGGAAGGCTTGCTAGTAAGGAGAATCCTAGGAAGGAAACGTGGATCATCCATCTAAGGAGAAATAGATGAGATCTACATGAGTAAACTTGGAGTGAGGGGGCATACTGGAGGGCAACGAATGGGGGATGAGAACATAGGGGAATGGGATGTTTTAATTGGTACAGGGACAGAGTGGGAAAGCAAGGAAAAAGATACCATGATAAATGAAGACATCATGGGAATAGGGAGAAACAGAGTGCTAGGGAATTTCCTAGGAATCCACAAGGATGACCCCACCATAGACTACTGGCAATAATTGAGAGGGTGCTTGAACTGACCTACTTAGATGGTTGAATACCCTAACTGTCATCATAGAGCTCTCATCCAGTGACTGATGGAAGCATATGCAGAGATCCACTCCAGGTGTTAGGCAGAACTCCAGGAGTCCAATCGATGAGAGAGAGGAGGGATTCTATGAGCAAGGCACATCAAGACCATGATGGGAAAAAATACAAAGAGAACTAGCCAAACTAGTGGAAATGTATGTTTTGTGGAACAATAGTTGAGGAGCCCCCATGGTATTGGACTAGGCTCTCTGGATAGGTGAGACAGTTGTTTAGCTTGAGCTGTTTAGGGGGTCCCTATCCAGTGGGATTGGAACCTATCCCTAGTGCCTATGGTGAGACACTTTGCACAGCCTTGGTACAGGAAGGAGGGCCTTGGACCTGCCTCATCTAAATGTATCAGGCTTTGCTGACTCCCCATGGGAGACCTTGCCTTGGGGGAGGTGGGAATCGGGGGTCATTTGTGGCGGGGGAATTCTGGGGCATGGGAGGAGGGAGGGGAGGGGCATCTGTGATTGGTATGTAAAATGAATAGAAAATTTCTTAATGATAAATATAAAAAAAGAATATGTGGTTAGTCTTGGTTGTCATTTTCTTATATAATACAGTGAAATATAGTAACAATTGGACACTATCTTGTTTTAAAATCATGAAATTAAGCTGTATGAATATAAATTTTTTTTAAATAATTTCTGTGAACTTTGAAAGGTTACAATTCTTAGAAGATTCAACTATGGTAACCTGACCTGAGATCTACAGGACTTTATTAGTCTATGGTATTCTTTATGTTTCCCTTGTTGGAAATATGTGATAATTAAGAAGGCTTACTTTGCTTGCAGTTCTTCTTAATTTGTGATGATCATCAAAGAAACAATTCTGTGATCAGTTTGAATGAAGAAAGAAAGAAAAAGGAAGGGAAAATTGGTGCTGAAAGTTAATGCACATATTCCTTGAATAAAATTCCTACTTGAAAAAGAAAGATGACCTAGAAAACAGGTGCCAACCCTACTGACATACTTCATTCCAATCATCTAAGTCCAAGATGTGCTGAAGAATATGATGGCACCAGGGTTGAATTGAGTCACAGATGAGAGTTTAGGACACTTTGTAGACTTTCACTATTAATTCCTCCTTTATTCTGTGTTAAGAATTAAAATAAAAATCTATAACAATAATAATATTAATAATAATAACAACAATAATTATTGTAATAACAATAATAAAAATAATTGAGTTACAACACTACAAATAGAAGTCATGAAGGGGGATTTCTGCTCTTTTTAGTTCTCCATACCTCAATATTAGAAATAAGACACTTCTTTTTTTGAAGAGGGAGTGAAGGAAAGGGTTTATTTCAGCTTGTATGTCTGAATCACAGTCCACAATAACAGGAATTCAGGGAAAAGAATCAGGGCAGGTATCTAGGCACAGAGAAAGAGGTCCTAGAGGAACACTGCTCATTGGCTTGCTCCCCATTGCTCGCTCAGCCTCTTTTCTTTTACCACCCAGGAGGACCCACTCAGAGGTGGCACAATTTTCAGTGAGCTGGGCCCTCCCATATCAATAATCCATTAAGAAAATGCCTTACAGACATCTCTGCAGGCTACAGAGGAACTTTCTCAACTAATAGTCCCTCCTCCCAGATGTGTCTTTGTCTGGGTCAAATGAAAATGAGCCACCAGTCCTCTTTATCAGCAGAAAGACTTTTAATTGCTGAGCCACCTCTTCAACCCAAGTCTCTGTGCTTAGATTTCCTGTTGTTTCCTTTAGACTCTGTAAAAAAATAATTCAACTTTCTTGTAGTCCATGTTCAAGATTAATCAGAAATCTTAATTGGGGGCAATATTTTTGTGTAATAACAATCAAAACAATTAATTAAAACTGTCTTAAACACAATTTATAAATATAACATACTTTTAGTGGGAAATAATCATGAATTTAAATGTATCTCACAATGTAAAAATCGAAGACACTAAAATATGCAAATATTTATATTTTGTTAATGACCCAAGTACACAGTATGTACCCCAAACCAAAGTCCTAATTTTAATCTATTTTTAAGGTTTGCTTGTTTATTTAAGGTTTTTTTAAATTTTACATACCACCCAGTGTTCCCCCTCCCTCCTTTTCTCCTGATCCCCCCACCTCTCCCATCCCACCCCCACCCACTCCTCATAGGGGGTAAGGCCTCCCTCAGGTATTCAACATAGGCTGGCATACCAAGTTGGGGCAGGCCCAAGCCCCTCCCCCCTGCATGAAGGCTGAGTAAGACATGGCACCATAGGAAATGGGCTCTTAAAAAGCCAGTTTATGTACTCAGGATGGGTTCTGGTCTGATTGCCAGGGGACTCACAAACAGATCAAGCCACACAGCTGTCACCCTCATTCAAGGGGCCTAGTGTGATCCAATGCAGGCTTCCCAGCTGTCAGTCCAGAGTCTGTGGGCTCCGGCTAGCTTGGGTCAGCTGTCTCTGGTTTTTCCCATCATGATCTTATAGTCCCTCTTCCCTCTCTTCAACTAAACTCTAGGAGCTTGGCCAAGTGCTTGGCTATGGGTCTCTGCCTCTTCTTCCCTGGATGTAGATTCTGTGATGAGATTAGGGTAGTCACCAATCTGAGTACAGGGGAAGGCTAGTTCAAGTACTCTCTCCACCATTGCTATGAGTCTTAGTTGGCGACATCCTTTTGGGTTCCTGAAGATTTTGCCAGCACCAGATTTCTCCTTGACCCTATAATGGCTCATTCTGTCAAGATATCTCTTTCATTGTTCTTCCTCTCTGCCCCTCCCAAAATTCAACCATCTCAAGACATCATGTTCCTAACCCCTATCCCTTCCCCTCTCCCATTTTACCCAGGAGATCTTAACCCTTTCCCCTTCCTGGGGCAATCCATGCATTTCCCTTTCAGGGTCCCTCTCTTTATCTAGCTTCTTCTGTGGGTTGTAGCCTGTTTATCCTTTGCTTTGCATCTGGTATTCACTTACAAGTGAGTACACACCATGTTTGTCTTTCTGGGTCTGGGTTATCTCACTCAGGATGATTTTTTTTCTAGTTCCATCCATTTGTCTACAAATTTCATGATGGCATTGATTTCTACCACTGCATAATACTCCATTGTGTAAATGTACCACATTTTTTTTGTCTACTCTTCTGTCGAGTGGCATCTAGGTTGTTTCCAGGTTCTGGCTATTATGAATAATGCTGCTATGAACATAGTAAAGCACATGTCCTTGTGGTGTGGTTGAGCATCTTTTCGGTATATGCCCAAGAGTGGTATAGCTGGGTCTTGAGGTAGGTTGATTCCCAATTTTCTGAGATACCATCATACCGATTTCCAAAGTAGCTATACAAGATTATACTTCCACCAGCAGTGGAGGAGTGTTCCTCTTGCTCCATATCCTCTCCAACATAAACTGTCAATCAGTGTTTTTGTTCTTAGCCATTCTGACAGGTATAAGATGGTATCTCAGAGTCATTTTGATTTGCATTTTCCTGATGGCTAAGTATGTTGAACACTTCCTTAAATGTCTTTCAACCACTTGAGATTCTTCTGTTGAGAATTCTCTGTTTTGATCTGCACCCCATTTTTAATTGGATTATTTGATATTCTGATGTCTAGTTTCTTGAGTTCTTTATATATTTTGGAGATCAGCCCTCTGTCAGATGTGGTGTTGGTAAAAAAATTTTCCCCTTCTGTAGGCTCCCGTTTTGAGAAATAAGAAAATTCTTTAAAAAAAAAAAGGTTTGCAGTACATATCTCTTTGATCCAGAAAGAGTGGAAGGAACAAAATTCTTAAGAAGAATCCTGTGATTATGCCTGGTCAACATTCTCCAAAGAACCACCCAGGAAATAGGCTTACAAACCATGCCTCTGTAACAGAGAGACAGTGTTTAAGTGAAGCTTTTTTTTTTTTGGTTTTTTTGAGACAGGGTTTCTCTGTGTTGTAACTGAAGTTTTCCTGTGTCCCACCCAGTCCACAGCCACTCAGACCCAAGTAAAAACATGGAGGCTTACATTAATTAAAACTGCTTGGCCATTAGCTCAGGCCTACCACTGACTAGCTCTTACACTTAAACTCAACCCATTTCTGTTAATCTATGTGTTGCCACATTTTCCATGGCTTTACTTGTGTGCCATTACATTCTTCTCCCTGGATGGTAGGCTGGCATCTCCTGCTCAGCCTTCTTTTTCCCAGAATTCTCCTTGTCTACTTATCCCATCTACACTTCCTGCCTCTCTACTGGCCAATCAGCATTTTATTTATCAATCAATTAGAGCAACACATTCACAGCATGCAGAGTGACATCACCATCCTTTTCCCTTTTCTTTCTAAACAAAAGGAAGGTTTTAACTTTAACCTAGTAAAATTACATATATCAAGCAAAAATTACAGTTACAATATCTAAAACTATTTGTATTTTACAAAATTAAAGAAAATATTTTATCTATTCTATGCTTGTGAGTCAAAAGTTTCATATCTAATTTATCTTTTATCATAACCAAGGTAAATTATAGCTATCTGGTCTTCAACTACATCAAAGACCTCAGAAGAATATAATATTACCTAAGTAAACAGGAAGTGCATTGTAAGCAACTTCCAAAAACTTAGAATGACAGAAACATCTGGCTGCCTGGATAGTCACCTGAAGTTCCTCTGCAATGTTGGTATATCCATCTTCAGCCCATAGGACTAAAGTCTCTCAATCACTTTTCTCTGTGTCCTATAGAATGTCAGTTTCTTCTATGAAGCAGGAACCTGAAGGACCATTTTGCCTTGAAAAGTTTACTGGTCACTTTCCTATGAGTCCTGCATGTCCAGTCAATATAACATTTTGTCAAGCAGTCCAGGCAAGAATAGTTTCTTGCCCAAATGACTATTTTTGCCAAGAAGAAGAAAAACTCCACATGGAGTGTCCTTGACACCCATCTTCCTCTTTGAAGCAATTAGTGCTGCCAAGAGCAGACATGTCTTGCTGTCCAGAAAATTCCAATTTCTTAAAATATTTTAAATGCTGTATTCTGTAGGTCTATGAAGTGTTTGAAGATTACCTACCTAACTGAATTATATCTATGTATACCTAGAAAACTTACCATGACTATAAGTTTGACTATCATAGAAGACTAATTATTTGCCACGGACTGGCCCACCGGGAGTACCATGACCGTAGGAGAATCAGGGCTTGGGTAGTCAGGAAGGCAAGGATTCGGCAACTGACAGACAGACAACAAACACACTCAAAAGTGGTTTGAATCTGCTGCAACTTTACTTCTGCAAATCAGTAGTTTATATACAGAAAAGAAAACTATCAAGTCATACAGGGAACAACAAGAGCTTGGCAATAATTCAATTACATCATCTTTAAAAAACATCAAGCACACAGTCACTAATCGGCGCTAGACATATCCCTTCATTCACAAGAACTTTATGGCCCAAAGAGCAGTCTGTGTTTTTTAAACTTAGTACAGTTCCTAGACTTGTGTAGGCTTCTTGCAGCTGTGTCCTTCATCTTTATCTCAGCTGCTCCCTAGTTTATTATTCATTTTTACTTTTCTGGTTCTCATGACCCATTTAGCCAATTTGGATGCTGCAGATCCTCCCTAAGTCTTTCTTCAGTTCTTTACCATATATCTCTTTTAATATAAAACCTTTTTACCTGCTGGAATATGGACACTTGTACTTTTACACCTGTAAGGGGAAAGGGTTCTGCTCTAGTCCTTAAGTTTTCCATGCTGAACTTCCTCAACAGAGGGGCCCACTATCTGTCTCCTATGAGATAATGTTTTCTGCCATAAATCACTTTAGTTGGGATTCCTAGTGGGTGAGTGTTCATTCCTTAGAAGTGCCTGAACTATTATACTTTCTATTATCTAGCGGCTTGAGGCTTGAGGTCTTTAAGGAATAGTTCATTCTGCTATATCTAAATAAGGTCCATGTCCAGCTTCCCCTTTCCTCCATAGTTCACAACCCAAGCATTCATTAATTTTGGCTGTGTTTTATAGATTAATTAGAACATTATCAGAAAAGCAGTTATACAGAACCCATAGCCCAGAGAGCTCATGATCTGTGAAGCACGTCTCCTTCGAGAAGAAGGCATAACACGGGCACTCTGCCAGGGACCTCCAGGGAGCTTAGTCCCGTGGGACACGTATCTCCCATCCGCTATTATTGACATAATTGTTCATGTCACACGGACGACACTGGAGTTGGTGTGGCAATTATTAATCTGTATTTCTTAATTATCCATTATAATTTAAATGACTTACATAAGCATAATATCTTAAACAAGAGTAGAAATATACATACAGTATAATAAAATTAACTTTAAATTTGTAATAAACTAAAATCTATAGCAATGTAAAGCATTTTAAACAAGTTGTTACTTTTTAAAAGTAGGTTCAATAATCTATGCTTTCATCCTATTGTAGATGTAACCAACTGTCTTATTAAATAAGAAACACAGAGCTGATACAGAGATGAAAGCCAAGAGGTCAGAGCAATAGCTAAGAGCTAGAAACTTTACCCTTCACTGTCACTGAACCTCTCCAAAAGAGACCTACCTCCTGTGTCTGTCTTTTTTTATAGAGTTTCTGTTCTGCCTTCTCATTGGTTGTAAATGCAACCACATGACCTCCTAATCACTGCCTGTCTGTACAGACCTCCAGGTCTTCTATGGTTGGTATTGAGATTAAAGGCGTGTGTCTCCAATGCTGGCTGTATCCTTGAACACACAGAGATCTACCTAGCTCTGCCTACCAAGTGCTGGGATTAAAGGCGTGTACCACCACCACCCAGCTTTCACTATGGCTTGCTAACAGCTCTGACCCCCAGGCAACTTTATTTATTAGCATACAAATCACATTTCAGTACAAATAAAATATCACTATATCCTATCATATCTATACTATCCCCTTTTCTTCTTTAGAAAGAGATTGCAGTTATAATCAACCTGCTTTAAATAAAAATGAACATTTATAAACAATATTTTTGGAATTTGGGCAAAGCTTCTCATACTACTTTCTGCTGGATGAGGGTACTGACAATCTAATGGGGATCCTGAGAAAATTAAGAATTATGGTCAAGTCCTGACTAGAGTAGTCTGTGAGGCTGTATTCTCTGAGCTAGTTGCCTTGAAGCTATTCTGGATGTTGGATCATCTGGGCCATGGTATCATTGGAGACCCTTCAGGGGATCTTGGTGGTCAAACCATATTAGCCTGGAAGCAATCCACAGGTTCTCATCTTCTGCAGAAACAAAAACAGAACCTCTTTTCCAAAGTAACATATCCTTAGACATAGATTTTACAATCAAGATATCTTTAAAATATATATATTGATTTAACTCAGCAGTTTTTTACAATCAAATGTCTCTCTACAATTAAAAATTCCAAAGATAATATAATCCAGACTTTCTGTGTGATTTCCATCTTTACATGGCTTTTTTTTATATTATTTCTACTGTCTCTTTAAAGACTTTATTTCTTTGAAACAATTTTTTATATAATTTTCTGTATTTATTTTTTTCACTCTTCCAAGTCTACATACATTTTTACACACATTGTAAACAGTTTAGGGTTTATCTCATCTGTTTCATTGTGACTCTATTTCATTGCGAATCTATTGCTTTAAACTGCAGCATTATTAGGACTGAAATGGCAGCTTTGGCTGCTGGCTCCACCCACCTCAGCTTCCTAAGATGGCAGAACTTCCTTTATTATAGCTCTGGGGGAACCAGGCGCTCCACCAACTCTGAGAAGCAGTGGGTTTATGCTTCCATCCAGCAGAATGTAGCCCCAAACCTCTTCTCTCTCTCCTCTCTCTGTCTCTGTCTCTGTCTCTGTCTCTTCCTCTCTCTCCCCCTCTCCCCCCCCTTTAACTAGCAAAAGCTAAATCCACCACACAGTGACACAGTGTGCTGTGCAGCTTGCAGATACCACTGTGTACAATGGCAGGAATCTGTGATGCTGCATTCAAGCCCATACACCACAAACCTGCCATACTGTAGCTCAAGCCCACAGGCCTTGGTGTCTCTGTATCACAGCTTTCCTGAGAGACACAACTAGGAAACTGCTCTTGGCTCTATTTTAGAATGCTTTTTTAAAGCTTTCTCAGGTTTTAGGTGGATACTCTTGCCCCACGTTGGGCACCATTTGTAGCTGAAGTTTTTGGAGCCTTTCCTGGAACTCACTCTGTAGCCCAGGCTGGCCTTGAACTCACATACATCTGCTTGCCTCTACTTCCCGAGTGCTATGATTAAAGGCATTCACTACCACTACCTGGCATGAAGCTATTTTTATGTGGAGAATTTCTGCTTTCCTTTTGATACATATGATATTTACTACTAATTTCATATTAAGGTTAACTTCAAATTCTTATATATTCATGTCTCATAAATATTTGTAAGGCATCTTTTCAGGTACAATCTTCCAAATGTATAGGTATAGAAATTAGGCAGCACCTCTGTCTCCTAAAATTTATTCTCCCTGTAATGTAATAGAGACTTTTAGGAAAGTTACCCAAATTGTATGCTGCAGAAAATACAACATATTTAACCAAAGGTGCTGAGAAAACCTGATATCAACACATAGATGATTAAAATTAGGCCAGTATCTAATACCCTGAACAAAAATCAACTCACAAAGTATGAAAGGCCTCAGTGTAAAACTTGAAATTATGAATGAAACTGCTAGAAGGAAACATAGGCAAGATATAGGTATGGGAAGGGAATTTCTGAGTAGGAATCCATTTGTTCAAGAACTTAGGGTAACACTGAATAAATGAAACATTAAAAAACTATAAAGCTTCTATACAGCATAGAGAAATGAGGACAGAGAAAGCCTACAGAGTGGGAGGAAATACCTGCCAGCTACATATCTGATAGAAAATTAATACCCTAAATATACAAAGAACTAAGAAAAGAAAGTCAAAAATAATCCTACACAAATAAATAATAAACCAATTAAAAATTGGCTATGGATCTGAATTGAGTTCTCAAAAGAAGTATAAATGACTAATAAATATCTCAAAAAGTGTTCAACATTCTTAGTAATTAAGGAAGTACAAATTAAAGGTACTTTAAGATTCCATTTCACTCCAATCATTATAGCTAAGATCGACAAAACAATGGTCAACAAATGCTGCCAAGAATATGAGCAATATTCAACTTTCATTCACTGTTGGTGGGTGGCAAACTTGTGTAGGAACTCTGGAAGTCACTGTGGAGAATTCTCAAGAGGATAAAATTAAATCTACTATACAATGCAAGTATACCACTTACTGGAATATGCCCAAAGGAATCGCCCTCCTACTCCACAGATATTTTTTTCAATCCATTTAGTGCTGCCCATATGCACACAGGTGTAGGACCACCTACTTTTGCATGGGGGAAACTACCCAAGGCCACAACCTCAAAAGAAACATGACTCACCAAGCTTCAACAGTCATTAACTACCAAAAGTTCCTCAGATCGGGCTGAGGGCTTGGAAACACCTCCCACATCCATGCTTCAACTTTTAACTGGCTGCATCTTATGTAGGTTTATGTGATGGTACCTTGTTATGTCCACACAACACTATATCATAGCATTCTTCCCCATCATCCAGCTCTTATTTGAATTTGGTTTTAACTCAGGTCTGACAAAAGCTTTCCATATGATCCAAAAATTTCACAAATGTTACCTAATTAATAATTGTTGATTATTTCATGTACTTATCAATCACGTTCCTTTGAAAGCTCAGGACAGATGTATCATTCTGCCTCTGGAATTCAGCTAGCTGTCCTTTCTATAATCAGCTCCTTAATCAAGGCTATATCCAATAATAATATGGCTTATAATTTCAATGACTCTAGCACCTTCAAAAAATACCTTTAATTCATGTAATCAATGACTTATTTAGCAAATCATAGAACAAAAGATTAAGTAGCCTTTTATTCCCACTAACTGGTATGTGTTTCTCTACACATTGGGGGAAATCAAGACAGAAAAAAGGAAGGACTATGGACTCAAATGATTCTACTAAACTTTCTCATCAGCCCATATGACAAAGACAGGATCACTTGCTCTTGTTTCTTGACTTATCACAATCTCTAGAAGATTATCCTAAGGTCGCCTTTTCAATCACAGAACCCTTTTTACAGTGCCTACCATCTCTCAATAGAAATTGCTAAAAAAAAAATCCTTCTGTCTACACCTAACAGGAGAATGGTGTTAGAGAAGAAGCAGACTGGAATAGAACAAATAACCCTGCATAACTTTGTAGATATGCATTAATTTGTTCTCAGCACATCTTGTAAATAACTACTAATTCATTTATATGTTACATAAAGACAAATAACTATTAACTTTGTTCATTTCCAAAGAATATGAAAGCTATTCTGGAGTATTAGGATTTATTAATTCACTGCATCATTTACTTGAGATAACTAATCTTTTAAGGCAACTGCCTGAGTGAACTAAGCAAACAGTTCATTACAGTGAAGGTGGTATCTCACATAAGAGAAATAAGAGCTGAGTAGTACTTTCTATAACAATATAGAGATTTTTTTTTACTGTCGGTGTAAGATGCTTGAGACAGGACACAAAAAGAATTGGTGAGGAATTCATAGAGGCATAAAACTAAGTGGACTCCAACTTTCAAGGTGATTGCTCTGGGATTAATTCTAATAAAGCAATCTCTATGAGGGGTAAGAAAAATATTCTATTTGCATTAGAAGTCAACAGAACACCCAAATGAAGTTTGTTAAACTGTAGGGTTTGGATGGCTTCCTCCATAAAATAAACATTAAGTTAAGTGAAGGAAAGAAGAGTTGGGGCCAGCACTGCCACGTGTTGTCTTCCATTCAGGTTTCGTACCTGCTGACTACTCTGTTTGCATATGTTCTGTATATTACATGAGTAACTGATATTTCTGTGCCTCAGGTTTATCATCTATCTAGTAATGATAAATTTTAAAAATCATATCAATTAGAATGTCTAGAGTATTTTAATTAACATTCATGCTATTGCAATTTCACTGACATCAGGGCATGTTCTTGTCCATCTATGTGATTGCAGGACCATTTCTATTCCTTAAAAGGAAATTGTATCTGAGGTGTATGGAAACAAATCATTTAAATAAAACTTTTGTTAAGTTACAGCTAATAGAAGAAAAGTAAACACTATACTATAGTAAGTGACTTCATTCTTGGGTTTCTCATACATGGTTCTCTCAATGTCAGCTTGCTCTGAACTTAAAAGGTTTTTTTTCTGTACAAGTAGAAAACTCTTCATAAACTCAACTCAAAATGATCCGTAAATACATTTAATTCCTGAAAAACTTAAATCTTAGGCACACTTTAGAAATCGAGCTGAGATTTTCCTACAAAACGTTACATTTTAAGTTTGTGCTTCCTTTCATGAAAATCATGCTTCTCCTCCAGAGAGAAGCCAGCATTCAGATATGGGCCGAGCCTTTAACCCACAGTCTCTTCCTGTCATTGATGTCAGAATGTAATGTGACATGACAGGCACCTGTACCAGGGAGAGGCACTGTTACTCTCCTCCCATCATAATACCCAGAGCCCAGAACCTATGTGGATTAGTGAATTGCAACAGTAAATGACTCAGAATCAATAAAAAGGAAAGTCAAGGTTTTCCCTCATCACAGAAAAGCTGAAATGTCTTACTTTCATGTTTTTCACTGACGATGACAACTATGATAAAACGCAGAAAGCTTTAGGCATATAATGCATTATTGTAATTTCAATTATAATGAGGGTCAATTTTATTAAATAAATAGTAAGCAAATGCATTTATAGTGGGAGATGAGATAGGAGTAGTTTTGTTATGGACAGTGGGCTGTTCCACTAGCCCTTTCCTGTAGATGTAACCAACAGTCTTATTAAATAAGAAACACAGAAACAATGTAAAAGAGAAAGCCGAGAGGTCAGAGCTCAGAGCTAAAATCTCACCCTTTCTCCTGCGGTGTCCCAGCTTCCCGAAAGAGAGCTATATCCTATCTGTCCATCTTTTTATAGTATTTTGTTCTGCCTTCTCATTGGTTGTAAACCCAAACACGTGACTGCCTCGTCACTGTCTGTATGTACAGCCCCCCAGGTCTTAAAGGCATATGTCTCCAATGCTGGCTGTATCCCTGAACACACAGAGATCTATGGGATTAAAGGCGTGTGCCACCACTGCCACACTCTTGCTATGACTCTAATAGCTCTGACCCCCGGGTAACTTTATTTATTAACATACAATCAAAATCACATTTCAGTACAATTAGAATACCACCACACTTTCCCGTTAGAGATACAGTGAGATATTTAGTCTTAACAGAAGATGACACATTAAGTACTGAAACATAAGGCACAAAGTATATTAAGAAAGGTTTGTACAAGGTTTTGAGGCACAGATAATTTCAGTTGCATAGCTGTTAATGAATTGAATGGCTGAGGCTAAGGACAAACAAGTGGTAAAGTTGACAGTGCTAGACAGAACTTAATAGATCAAATCTTTTGAATGTTCTTGTCTACAACTTTAGATCACTGAGTGGCTATATACATGAGATTTTTAAGAAAGAAAAAAAAAGGACTTATTGGGAAAATGTTGTTAGTATCTGCTTGACAAAAAGGACAGAAAACAGAATCTTTATATATATATACACGTGTGTGTGTGTGTGTGTGTGTGTGTGTGTGTTTGTGTGTGTGTGTGTGTGATATGACATATATCCCATATACATTATATATAATATATATTGGCTTTATCATATCTGCTTAGAAAAGAATAAAAGAGGGAACTAGGAAAAATGAAGTAAGGATGTCTTATGGATTGATGCATTTATTAATAATCTTTGACAGGCCATTGCTATTTGACTATTACTAGAGGATCTGTAGCAGACTCAGGCATTTATAAATGAGTATTATTAATGAGCTTGTGTTAAAAAAAGATAACATGGCTATCTATGTAATACATAAAAGATAGAAGTAAAATTAAACCTGTGCCCATTTTATTCAGATTGTGCCAGCCTTGTACAGGAATCTATAAATTAAACATAGAAAAAATTTAATGCACCTGAAAATTTTCAGTTTAAGATTCAATCCTTAAATACATGGAAATGGATAAGCAAACAAGGTCTACACTTTTCTATTATTGGCATAATAAAATGTTTTATTAGTGTTACCACTCTAGAAACAGCAGGACCTGAGAGAATGGAGCCAATAAATGAGGCTGACTAAAGCTGCATGCAATAGCGAACTTTATTTAGAGCCTCAGACTATACTCTGAGGGTTAAACAAGGTCAAATACATAAAAGTCTATGAATTCAAGTTGTGTATAAGCACAAAGGACAAACCGCACATGGCAAAAACATGATTTTCTTGGAGTCAAGAATAAAGGATACTTTAAACATTTAATTGAATAAGATCAGCAAGCAATAATGAATAATATGATGTAGACCCACTCCTATCAGTACACTAGGGAGGGACTTGGTATAAATTACTGGCAATGAGAAAATAGGGTTTGGTTAGATGGATCATTTATGGTCCTATCTATGAGCCTTTCCCTTTAAAGCTGCTGTGGGATGGTCTGTATGTCAAATGCTCTGATTGGTCAATAAATAAAACACTGATTGGCCAGTGGCCAGGCAGGGAGTATAGGCGGGACTAACAGAGAGGAGAATTGAGAGAACAGGAAGGTGGGAGGAGACAGTGCTAGCCGCCACCTTGATAAGCAGCATGTGAAGATGCCGGTAAGCCACGAGCCACGTGGCAAGGTATAGATTTATAGACATGGATTAATTTAAGATATAAGAACAGTTAACAAGAAGCCTGCCATGGCCATACAGTTTGTAAATAATATAAGCATCTGTGTGTTTATTTTATAAGTGGGCTGTTGGACTGCTGGGACTCTGTGGGACCCAGAGAAGCTCTCCAGGTACAAAAGCTTTTGAAAACAGAAAGAGGATATTGTCTTTTCTCCTATTGTTTTGTTTCTAAATGAATAAATCCAAAGTCCTACAAATGGTTTATACTAAACACTTGTATTTGAATTAATTATTGTTAAGCATGGGGAAAAAAAGAGTTGGATACTACATTAAGTGATAACTATTTGATGACATAACAAGCTAGTGACAGGTCAAAACAAGTTATATGTATCTTGAAATAACTTACTAATTGTTATAATGTACCCTGACAGCTGTTGTTTGAATATATGGATAAACTGCAGACAGATTAAAGAGGGCTCTCTCATGAAGGACTTCATTACAATGTGTACCAGTCCAGGTTTCTCTGTACCTTTCTTTTTTTGAATTTTTCCAAACAAGTACCAAATAATGAATGTGAAAGTTAATTAATCAATTGTTCTTTTCATGTGAAATTTTTCTTCTGTCACTGCATTTCTCATTAAACTGCTCAAACATTTCAAAAGCACTTCTTATCTAATATAAATTGTCACAATCCCTTTTCTTTGATTCTGATTTTTTTTGGAATTCAAACACAAATATAACGGTACTGTATCTTCAGTATATGTAGGTATATCCTCAATATATAATGATATATCCTAAATATATATAGATAAATCTTTTATATAAGTAGGCATACCCTTGATATTATTTTAGGTCACAGATTATTCTGTCAAGGCATGCTTTCTCACAGTAAGCAATCTAAGTGATTAATTAATACAATAAAGATGGTAAGTAAAATCTCTTTTACTTTTTTGTGTGGACTTTCATATCATAGCCAATGTCTACATGTGAAATGCAAGATCGGAATGCTTTAAATTGCCTAAGAAAACCATTGAATATAAACAGTCCTGAATATTTAAAAGTATTCTTTTTCAGGATGGTGGTAATAGAGACAGAATCTTTTTATGTAGTGCTGACTGTTCAGCAACTCACTATGTAGATGAGAATGGCCTTGAACTCATGAACATCTGTGTGACTTTGCCTGGCTTTGAAGTATTATTTGACATTTAAGATCTGTGTGTCTCCAGAGCCTGTGAAAGAAGACACATTTGCTGCAATTAAGCATTTCTCTTCTTGTCAGATAAACTTTGTACATTCAGAATTTCTATCGTGGAAAGCTGTGGTAATATTTTTTCTTTGTGGACCACAATAAAGCTTATCTGAGGATCAGAGGAAAAAGCCAGCCACTATATTAAGCATAGAAGTTAGGCAATGGTTGCACATGCCTTTAATCCTAGCATTTGGAAGGCAGAGATCTATCCAGATTTCTGTGAGTTCAAGGCCACACTGGGGAACAGAGGTAGGCATAGTGACACACACCTTTTATCTCAGCATTAATCATGGAGGTATGGAGATCTGTACAGACAGACAGGAAGTGATGTAGCTGGGCAGAGAGAGGAAATGAGATGACAAAACAAAAAAGCATATAGGCACGGGAATACAGGAAATAGGTCTCTTTGGAAGCTGAGGGCTGGTAAGATGAGGTTGGCTGGGGTTTGTCCTATTCCTCTGATCTCTTGGTTTTAACTCCAGTATCTGGCTCCAGATTTTTTTTTTTTATTTTTATTTATTTATTTATTTATTTATTTATTTATTTATTTATTTATTAATAAGACCGGTTAGAACGTGTCTTATAGAAAGCCACAGTTCGGGCTCCAGTCTCTTCCTTCTGGCCTTTCAATTCAGTGTCTTTAGTGCCATCTTCTCTAACAGCTGATCTGTTCCCATCAAAATATTCCAAAACCTGATTCTTACTCAAGGCAAATATAGACCATTTAGGCTATTGTGATCTCTGTCCAAATGACCACAAATGGCTTTTCTTTGACTAGACACAAGCCCATGTTCCTGATATTCTTTTTCTCTATCCTAATTAATTTTTCCTCATTTTTTTTTAACATGGAGTCAGGTCTAAGCTGCTATATTGTTTTTAAATCTTTTTTTTTTATTTTTTGTTTTGTTTTTTTCAAGACAGAGTTTCTCTGTGTAGTTTTGGTTCCTGTCCTGGATCTCACTCTTTAGACCAGGCTGGCCTTGAACTCTCAGAGATCTACCTGGCTCTGCCTCCCAAGTGCTGGGATTAAAGGTGTGCAACACCACCACCTGGTAAGCTGCTATATTTTACTTTCTATTTTTCTAACTAATTTTAGATTGAGTGCAAACATTATTTCATTAGTTCACTCCCATTTCTCTTTTATTTTCTAACTTCTTTATCTCCAGTTGGAGGTTGTATTTCACTAGTCAATTACATACCTGTATTTGAAATTCTCTGAACTTCTAATTTTAGTTTGCTTGTGTGGCTTCACTTTAGTGGCTCATATGATTACTGGTAGGATGCTTTACACATTCTAAGTGTTCAAGAACATTTATCAAATAAAGTTAAGGAAACATGCTAGAAATTTATTTTTATTAGTTCTTTGAGAATATAGTACAATGTATTTTGACCATATTTACTGCCCTCCATCCACTCCTCCCAGAATGGACACCCTTTCCTCACCTACTCAACTTTGTGTCCTTTTTCCCCAACAATCCAGTCCAATTATGCTGCCCATACATTTTTGAATGTGGGGCCTTCCAATGGAGCACTTAAGGAGTAACACTTAAAGAAAACTGTATCTCCTTCCAGCAACTATCAATGCCAAGAGCTGATGCTAAAGGTGAGACTTTGTATCCATATGTTGGGATTAGGTCTGGCTTGAGCATGCACAGGTCTTTTGGATGCTGACATGACAAAAAATTTAAACTATCCTCAGTCTTATTGAAAGGTGAAAACAATGAACAGTCCTAGATTTCAAAAGCAGCATATAGCAAACATTTGATTTGGGAACTGAGGTTTATAAAAAGAGAGATATTTAGAATAAGAAAAGTAAATAGGGAAACATTTTCCCCATCTTCTCATCAGCAAATACAGCAAAGAAAAATGGTTTATTGTAGGATCTGTCAAAATGTTTATATTTTGTAAGTGTAATATTGTAAATGTGAGGCCTCATTTAGAACAGTTTGCAGAGGTGGAAGGTAGGAACTCATCTTATTCTTGACAGATAAAAGTCATCATAGCAGGTTTTATTTTTTCAATAAAGTCTCTGACATTTGTACAATTTTCTAGCTCTTTCATAACAGAACAACTCTTGAAAAATTGTTAATTTGATTCAGATTTTACAAGATGAGGATTGTAATCTCTTTCCATTTCTCTGGAAGCTCAGTTCTAAAAAGCCTAAACAGGGAAATGCTCAAATAGCTGAGCCTTTCACATGACCATAGAGAACAAGAAGCTTCAGAGCATCAGCAACAGGCTATAGACAAACCAGTGAGGAAATGTAATTTTCTCAGTCAAACTTGGTAACTGAAGGTGGGTCTGGAGGTGAGCATATGCAAGGCCAGCACTGGGAAGCTGAGGTAGGAGCATCATGAGCTAGGTGACAGTGTGGGATGTATAATGAGATCTTGCCAAAAACAAAACAAACTGGTAAACTCTTTTGTGAAATCTCTTTCCTTGGGGAGATGTAAACAAATACTTACATCCTCCTTATAAGGCGCTAACTACAAATCAAAATACAATCCCACCAATATCTATGCTTAGAAATAAATGAATTTGAGTTTATTGGGTTTACTGACCGATCATGAGTTGGGGATTCCAAAAGTATGGATAACCTCAAAGCAGCCACACTACTGAGGAATCTCCTCCATCATGGATAATGACTTCTCCACAGCTACACAGGTGAAGTACCTCCTTCAGGTAACCTTACACAGTGTTTACACTCTAGCACTTTCCCAAACCAGGAGGCTACTTGTAAATAAAGTAAAATTAAGTGCAAATGGCAATGAGGTGCAGGAGGGAGCATCCTGAATCTCAGAAGATGCAATAATTCACTTCATCCCTTCCGTCTATGAGGGAGCATGAGCAGTCAGCAGAGCTGATCTCATAGGTATCTTGTAAGTAATCATCAGTGTTCTGATGGGTTGAAAGCTGGTGTTCTCAAAAGATAGTGTTTTACAGTATATAATAAAATTAGTTTCCTTTTAAATAGGTATAATTTTTAGCTTCCTTCAAGAATAATAGTAACGAATACAAATGAATTTTAGCACTGAAAATTAGTATTAAGTTAGACATGTTTCAAATATTTTCTTCTATTCTTGATTATTTTGCTTGATTATTTTTCTTTAATCATGTCCACATAATTCCCTAGGTTATTCTGCCTGTTTATTTTTAGCGTGGTTTTCTACCAGACAAAGTCCAAAAAGAGATTGTCTTTGTAGCTTCTGGGAATTTCTGCAATGGGAGACAGGACTGTCAAACTCATAAATCACTTGGGCATTTTCCCTTGATCTAAACTGTCATATTTTGGGCAGATATTTCAAAATCAGAAACTTTATAGATGAAACATTGAGTCAAAATGAATTTAAAATCTTATACTTCCTGAGATTCTCTCTCTCTCTCTCTCTCTCTCTCTCTCTCTCTCTCTCTCTCTCTCTCTCCTCTGTTCATTGATATAAGAGCACTAGATTCATTTGCACAGCTAAGGATATCATGAAATTCAGCTTCACATA
Organism: Peromyscus leucopus; assembly: GCF_004664715.2. Lineage (NCBI taxonomy): Eukaryota > Metazoa > Chordata > Mammalia > Rodentia > Cricetidae > Peromyscus > Peromyscus leucopus. Next base: position 13,560,601 of record NC_051081.1, read on the forward strand.
AAGCATTTCAAAAGAAATTCTGGAAACTTCAAACTTTTAACTCTCCCTATCCAATGTACAAAAAAAAAGTGCAAAAAAATGTGCAAAATTAAATGGGAATTCTGGCTTTAAAATTTTTTTTTATCAAGCCATTGGAGTCACAGGGACCAGCCAGCTGCCTCTTTCCCTTCCCCCTTGCCAAGAAAACAGCCCCCTGCAACACCAGTGAAAACCAAAGTCATAAACCCACCCTGCACCAACTGGGAACAGGTAAGACCCCATTTCCAGACTGGACAGACCAGGTCCCTAGCTCTTAGGCCCCAAGGGCACATTCTGTGCCCCTATCCCAAGCCATTGGAGTCTCAGGGACCAATCAACTGCCTCTTCCCCCACCCCCTCACCAAGAAAGCAGCCCCCTATGACACCATTGAAAACCAATTATAAGCCCACCCTGCACCAGTCAGGGACAGGAATAACTGTTCCCTGAGACAGAGCCCACTGGTGCAGATTGGACTAAGATCTATTCCATGAGACACAGAATCCACAAGCAACGATTGGACCAAGAGACTGGATTAGATCAAGAACTCCCATTACACCAAGAATATCAATTGGAACAAAAGAGGCTCCCTCAGACACACACACCACTTGCACAGAGTGGGGGAAGAGATGGGTAGATGCCAGTGCAAAAATACAGTCAATAACATAAAGACCAATATGGTACCATCAGAACCTAGTGGTACTACAACAGCAAGATATAAACATCCCAAAGCAGAAGAAATTGACTTTAAAAATGACTTTAAGAAGATGATAGAGGACTTTAAAGAGGAAATGAAAATTTTCCTTAGAGAATTCGAAGAAAAGACAAACAAAAAATTGGAAGAAATCAATCAATCCCTTAAAGAAAGATGAGAAAAAGCAATTAAACAGGTGAATGAAGCAGTCCAAGATTTGAAAACTGAAATAGAGGCAATAAAGAAGACACAAATTGAGGGAATATGGGAAATGGAAAATATGAGTAAATGAACAGGAACTACAGATGCAAGCATAACCAATGGAATGCAAGTGATAGAAGAGAAATTCTCTGACATTGAAGATATGATAGAGGAAATAGATTTGTAGATTTGTCAGTCACAGAAAACACTAAAGCCAAAAATTCATGACACAAAATATCCAGGGAATTTGGGACACCATGAATAGAACAAACCTAAGAATAATAGGGATAGAAGAAGAAAAGAATACCAACTCAAAGGCACAGAAATGATATTCAACAAAATCATAGAAGAAAACTTTCCCAACTAAAGAAGGAAATGCCAATGAAGGTACAAGAAGATTACAGAACACCAAATAGACTAGATAAAAAAAAAAGGCCCCTTGCCACATAATAATCAAACCACTAAACATACAGAATAAAGAAAAATTATTAAGAGCTGCAAAGGAAAAAGTCCAAGTAACATATAAAGGAAAATGCATCAGAATAACACCTGACTTCTCAATGGAGACTTGGAAAGTCAGAAGGTCCTAGACAGATGTTATGCTGACACTAAGAGACCATGGACGCCAACCCAGACTATTATATCCAGCAAAACTCTCAATCACCATAGACAGAGTAAGCAAAATATTCCATGATAAAACCAGATTTAAATAATACCTATCCATAAATCCTGCCCTACAGAAAGCACTAGAAGGAAAAGGCCAACCTAAGGACATTAGATGCACCCATGAAAACACAGGCAATGGATAATCCTACAGCAGAGAATCCAAAAGAAGGGAAAGACACTCCCACTACCATCAAAAAATAACAGGAATTAACAATGACTGATCATTAATATCCATTAATATCAATGGTCTCATTTCACCTATAAAAAGACACAGGCTAACAGAATCAATATGAAAATAGTATCTATCCTTCTGCTGCATACAAGAAACACACCTCAACTTCAAAGACAGATAATACTTCAGAGTAAAAGGCTGGGAAAAGACTTTCCACTCAGATGGACTTAAGAAGCAAGCTAGTGCAGCTATTCTAATATCTAATAAAATAGACTTCAAACTAAAATCAATCAAAAGATATTGGTAAGGATATTACATACTTATCATAGGGAAATCCACCAAGATAAAGTCTTGATTCTGAACATTATGGCCCAAATATAAGGGTATGCACATTTGTAAAAGAAACATTAATAAAGCTCAAATTGCCCATCAAACCTCACACACTAATAGAGGGAGATTTCAACACCCCACTCTAATTACTGGATAGATCTGCCAGACTGAAACTTAAGAGAGAAATAAAGGATCTAAAAGAAGTTATGACTCAAAGGGACTTAATAGATATCTACAGAACATTCCATCCAAACACAAAAGAATATACCTTCTTCTCAGCACCCCATGGAACCTTCTATAAAACTGACCACATGCTCAGTCACAAAGGAAATCTCAACAGATACAAAAAAATTGGAATAACCTCCTGTATTTTATCAAACAGTCCACCATGGTTTAAAGTTAGATTTTAACAACAACAAAAATTGCAGAAAGCCTACAATTGCATAGAAACTGAATAATGCCCAAATGAATCACCAATGGGTCAAAAGATAAATAAAGAAACAAATTAAAGATTTCCTAGAATTCAATGAAAATGGATGTACAACTTATACAAATTTATGGGACACTCTGAAATCAGTGCTAAGAGGAAAATTCATAGCACTAAATGCCCATATAAAGAAGATGGAGAAATCTCACACTAGTGACTTAACAACACACCTGAAAGCTCTAGAACAAAAAGAAGCAAACTCACCCAGGAGGAATACACACCAGGAAATAATCAAATTGAGAACTGAATGAAATATATGAAATATAAACAAAGAGGACAATACAAAGAATCAATGTAACGAAGAGTTGGTTCTTTGAAAAAAAAAATCAACAAGATAGACAAGCCCTTCTATATACAAATAATAAATGGGCTGAGAAAGAAATCAGAGAAATATCATCCTTTACAATAGCCACAAGTAATATAAAATACCTTGGGACAACTCTAACAAATCAAGTGAAAGACCTGTATGATAAGAACTTTAAGTCTCTGAAGAAAGAAATTGAAGAAGATATCAGAAAATGGAAAGGTCTCCCATGATCATGGATAGGTAGGATTGACATAGTAAACATGGGAATCATACCAAAAGCCATCTACAGATTCAATGCAATTCCCATCAAAATCCCAAGACAATTCTTCACAGATTTGGAAAGAACAATACTCAATTTCATATGGAAAAACAAAAAAACAAAACAAAAAAACCAGGATAGCTAAAAGAATCCTGTACAATAAAGCAACCTCTGAAGGCATCACCATTTCTGACTTCAAGCTCTACAATAGAGTTACAGTTAAAAAAACAGTTGGCACTGGCATAAAAACCAATATGTGGACCAATGGAATTGAATTGAAGACCCTGACATTAATCCATACACCTATGAACACCTGATTTTTGACAAAGAAACCAAGATCATACAATGGAAAAAAGAAAGCATCTTCAACAAATGGTGCTGGCATAACTGGATGTCAGCATGTAGAAAATTTCAAATAGATCCATGTCTGTCACCAGGCACAAAACTCAAATCCAAGTAGATCAAAGACCTCAACATAAATCCAGCTACTCTGAACCTGACAGAAGAGAAAGTAGGAAGTAGTCTTGAATGCATTGGCACAGGAGATCACTTCCTAAATATAAGACCACTAGCACAGACACTGAGAACCACAATTAATAAATAGGAGTTCCTGAAACTGAGAAGCTTTTGTAGGGCAAAGGACATGGTCAATAAGACAAAATGACAGCCTACAAAATGAGATAAGATCTTCCCCAACCCCACATCTGAGAAGGCTGATCTCCAGAATTATAAAGATCTCAAGAAACTAGACATCAAATTACCTAACAATCCAATTAAAAACTGGGCTACAGAGCTAAACATAGAATTCTCAACAGAAGAATCTCAAATGGCTGAAATATATTTAAGGAATTGCTCAACATCCTTAGTCATCAGGGAAATGCAAATCAAAACTACTCTGAGATATTAGCTTACATCTCTCAGAATGGGTAATATCAGAAACACTGATAACAGCTTATGTTGAAGAGGATGTGGAGCAAGGAGAACACTCTTCCACTGTCTGTGGGAGTGCAGAGTTGCAGAGCCTCTTTGGAAATCAGTATGGCAGTTTCTCAGAAAATTGGGAATCAATCTACCTCAAGACCCAGCTACTCAAGGAATGCTCAATCATACCACAAAGACATGCTCAACTATGTTCATAGCAGCATTATTCATAATAGCCAGAATCTGGAAACAACCTAGATAACCCTCATCTGAAGAAGGGATAAAGAAAATGTGGTACATATACACAATGGAGTACTACTCAGCAAAGAAAAACAATGACATCATGAAATTTGCAGGCAAATGGAGGGAACTAGAAAATATCATCCTGAGTGAGGTAACCCAGACTCAGGAGCACAAACATGGTATGTATGCACTCCTAAGTAGATACCAGATGTAAAGCAAAGGATAACCAGACTGCAACCCACAGCTTCAGGGAGGCTAGCTAGTAAGGAGGATCCTAGGAATGATGCATGGATCGCCCATTGAAGGGAAAGTAGATGAGATCTACATGAGCACACTGGGAGTGATGGGGGGGCATACTGGAGGGCAAAGGATCGAGGATGAGAACATAGGGGAATGGGATGTTTGAATTGGTACAGGGACAGAGTGGGAAAGCAAAGAAAGAGATACCATGATAAATGAAGACATCATGGGAATAAGGAGAAACAGAGTGCTAGGGAATTTTCCAGGAATCTGCAAGGAAGACCCTACCATAGACTACTGGCAATAATTGAGAGGGTGCTTGAACTGACCTACTCGGATGGCTGAATACCCTAACTCTCACCATAGAGCCCTCATCCAATGACTGATGGAAGCATATGCAGAGATCCACTCCAGGTGTCAGGCAGAGCCCCAGGAGTCCAATCGATGAGAGAGAAGAGGGATTCTATGAGCAAGGGACTTCAAGACCATGACGGGGAAAAAAGTACAGAGACAACTAGCCAAACTAGTGGAAACACATGTACTGTGGACCAATAGCTGAAGAGCCCCCATGGTACGGAACTAGGCCCTCTGGATAGGCCAGACAGTTGTTTAGCTTAAACTCTTTAGTGGGCCCCCAGGCAGTGGGATCAGAACCCATTCCTAGTGCATGAGCCAGCTTTTTGGAGCCTAGTGCCTATGGTGAGACACTTTGTGCAGCCTTGGTGCAGGGAGGAGGGGCTTGGACCTTCCTTAACTGAATGTACCAGGCTCTGCTGACTCCCCATGGGAAACCTTGCCTTGGAGGAGATAGGAATGGGAGTGTTGGTTGGGGGAGAATGCTGGGTGGTAGGAGGAAGGAGGACAGGATAATCTGTGGTTGGTATGTAAAATGAATAGAAAATCCCATCATCATCATCATAATAATAATAAAGAACTGAAAAATTGTTTAGAACTGAAAAATTGTTTATCAATTTATAGACCAGAATCTCTCACAAGTGCCTTCCATAGTTGTTTCATTAGCTTTGTCTTTCGTGGGTAAAGATTGTACCAAAATTACAGCTATTTGCCTAAATATTCTCATTGCTTATTCATTTAGAGATTTTCAGTATTCTTCGTGATTGTAATAAAAATAATGTTAGGGCATCATTACTATGTCAATATCACTAAAAATGTGTTCACAGATTCACTTTTTTCTGTTTTTCTTCTATTTTTTTGTGTAAGTATACAGTGTATGCGTGATTATGTGTTTGCATGTATGCAGATGTATATGTTGTGTGTATATATGCAGATGAATATGTTGTGTGTATATATATCAAGGCCAGAGGTGGGAAATGGGTGTTTTCTACTGGGTTCTACCTTTTATTTTGAAACAGTCTCACACTGATCTTGGAGCTCAAGAGTTGACTGAAGTAAACGATCAATAAACTCCTGTGATCCATTTGTATTTGTCTCCCAAGAATCAGGGCAACAGACACATGCCATCATGCCTGTTTTATTTTTGTTTGTTTGTTTTGTTTTGTTTTGTTTGTTTGTTTTTCCTGTGATGTTAAAGATTAGACTCAGGACCCCCTGATTATGCAGGAGGCACTTTAGTGGCTGAGTCATCTGTCTTGCTCTCTGTCTATTTCTTTTAATACCCACTGCTAAAGCACACAGATAGATATAAAGCTTTCCAGTTTGGGACACTCTGTTTTGCACTTTTGATACTTGATCAGACTGTGTTCTTAATGTACAATCTCACTAATGTTATTCCTTCTATTTCTTTCATAGTTACCTTTTGCTAGGATAAAGTCCAAACTCTTTACAAAGGCAGACAAGTCCTTAATTGAGAAACTGTCTCTGTAAATATCTTTAGGACAAGGACTGTTAATCAACCACTGTTGTGTTCTCAATGTTTCTCAGGGTGCCTGACAATCTTAAGTTACATTCTTATCATCAAGGAAGCATTCGTGCAATTATTTTTTAATGACTCATAGTAACAAGACAATCTTTTTGCCACAGTTCTTAATATATTTTCTTCCATAATGTTTTAGGTTTTCCTATTGTATTATTGATGACTCTATTCTTATTTTATTGATTTACTGCAGTTTTTAGGTCAAATGGTTATATAATTAGTGAAATACAAAGTTAATCACAATCTTTATCTTAATTCCAAATCAATAGCCACCATTACACCTTAATTCATAGTTATCTCCTGTACTTAATCTGTATACCCCTGATATTTTAAATTTATTTTGCTTACTGTTTTTGACTCTATAAATTTGATATTACTAGTGGGGTTAGCAATAAGTACTTGCTAAGTTTACTCATGTGGTTATCAAAATCTGCATTTGGTATCCCATCTTGTATGTTATTTGTGGGATTTTATGTTTTTCTTTCTAGAATTTTCCAGTTTCTAATCTATCTAATAAAATTCTGTTCAGTTATTATATACTTGAAGTTGTTTTAATTTTCACCTTTTAAAAAATATCTGTAATGGACACATACTTCAGGATTGATAATTATACTTCCTAAAGATATTTTTCATCTATTTCATGAATTTGGTTTCCACTCCTAGGAAGTGAGAGGAAATCTTAATTGCCATTTGGTGGAAGGGAACTATTCTCATCCTGTGTTGGGTCTGTCTTTAGAGATTCTTATAGAAACTGAATTTCTAATTTAAAGATGTGTTAAGTATACTTTCCTGTTTTCTTGCCGTTTGAGTGTTTGGCATGTGGCATCGTTAGTTTGTGTTATCTCTTAACCCTTGATCAGTGACTGGTGTCATAACCATGTCAGAGCTGCTATCCTCCACATAGGTTTGTATTTGGAGCACCCAAATGTTGGAAGACATGAAAACCTCAGATTCTATTTTGGCCTTAAGGATTTTCAAACTATGTAATGGGGGAAAAAAAACTTTCCCATGAACTCAAAGTCTGTGTTCAGATTTCATGTTTGTTTTTGTACTTTTTCTTATTCCCATTCTACTCTGGGTCAGGTCAAAGGGATATGGCCTTCCTTGTGTGTGATTTGTTTTTTGTTCACTTTTTGTTGCTTTTAGATTTACACAACATCTTCTGTTAGACTATATCCACAGCCTTGTCTCTCTCCTGTATTCCATCAGTAAGAAGTTCACTGTCACTGAAGTTTGTAGGAAACCCCAGGGCAAAGGCCGACCTCAGGGCCAACTTCTCTGCCTGGCTCTTTGTTTTTTGCTTTGCTGTGGGGTTGCTGACAATTGATTTCAGAACTTCTCTGTTCAGCAGACTGTTCTGAATGACTCCCCTTAATATATTTTAACTAGTACTAATAGTTATTGGGTTTTTTTTTTTTTTTTTTTTTTTTTTGGTCATATAGCAGAAAACAGAATTACTCTTGATCTTATTCCTGTGTAAGCCTAGTGCCCCAAAGCATCAACAATTCCTGTGGATAATGGACACAATCCAACATGGATTCATTTGCTCTCTTGCTCTAATGCACTTGCCAAACAATCTTTACAGCTCAGCTCCTTAGGCATCCATCGCTTGATGCTCTCATTATCCTCCACAATTATGACTCACACTTCCCAGTCATTTCCTGAGTTTTCCCCTGCCTCCTCCCTCATTTGTACTGTACTCAGTTGTCTGGAGTGCAGACTAGTCTCAGATCAGCATACAATTACCTGTCCCATGAGGTTCCTCAGGATAAAACACCCATGGAAATGGACTCTCATTTAGCAAGGACCAGTAGACCACCGGACAACATAGGAATTTGCAGAATTCATGCAGCTTGCAGGCTCTTTTCTCTCTCATTATGGTATTGATTCTTTGGGTGGTTTTTAGTTTTACTTTGTCAGTCACACATGCAACAGATGTAGTTTTCTCTGGAAATTCTATTCTTTCTCCAATGTCTTCCCCTAAGTTTCAGCAGGGGAATAGTGCTTCTCAAATATCTTATCTGGAATTACTAACTACACATCCTGGGAACTTTTTTGACTCAATAGAGACAGTTAGGTACATATAAGAAAACAACAATTGGAACTTGATCTATGCCCCACGATTCTGGAAAGGAGCGTAAAGCATGCATACACAGAATAGGGAAAAAAGCCTCAGGAATACACATACATGTCCAACTGTTGGACACCAAGCATATAGAATCATTGGTAAGATGTGGTATTCTCCAAGAGGAAAAAAAATGCAATGCAAAATGTGGGATGGATAGAGCTGTCTTTACTATATACAGGAGCTTCTATTGGTGGAAAAATTATGGTATAGTGGGAAAAGAAAAGAGTACCTTATCAAAGTCTGCCTTTTATTATGGGATGGGACACTCTTGTAGAAAAGGAAAATGTATACAGTCATATCTTACAGACATGAAAGAACAGTTTGGATTTGAATATTCTTGTCCTTAAAGCATGTGCCCATGTCTATTACTTTTAAACTTTGTAAATGCAAGTAGCTGCCAGCTGACATAAGTGTTGCAAGAGCAGGACATATCTGGCTTGATATTTAGTTAAGCCTGCAGAAATGCTGAACTCTGTGTCTAGAATAAGGTTATGTAGGGGGTGAAAAAGTGTATTTGGGGAAACATAAACAGGAACAATGGAGACTTTTATGACTACTATGTATTTCTTAATATGATTATTTCTTAAAAGTCAAAAAGAGTAGCCAATAATAAAGCTGTTCATTGTAAACTTGGCAGAAAAAAACTGTTAAAGTGCAAATCAAGATGGCTTGAACTATCCAGGGCCACTTGAGTGAAATCCACCTGGTGATCAGACATTTTCCTTTTTCCAACACCCCTTCCCTGTCTCAGGACCTGAACCGGAGCCCAGGCTGGATCCCAGTACTCAATACTCGGGCATGATGGCTCATTATATTAATTCCTTCTTACAATCCAGGTCTAGCTGCTGCATGAAGAAGTATGTGTTTTGGATGTTATTGCAGATAGATTAGTATAATTTGAGGACAACCAATTGTCCTTCACCACATGGATGAACTCCATGCAAACATGGGCCCATAGAATTCTGACTGTTTTGAAACAGCAAAAAAACATACCTTCTAGGCTATATCAAGTTTACAAAGGTACCATCCATTCAAAAAATATTGAGGAACCCCTAATTATACTTTATATCTGACTGCAAAACATTGTAAGAACAAGTGAGCTTTACCACTTTTTAAATTTAAATTTTTGTTTGAGACAAGGTCTCACTATGCATCCTTGACTACCCTAGACCTCTCTATGTAGACCAGGCTGGCCTTGAACTTGAAGAGATACACCTGCCCTAGCTGTGCATAATAATGCCTGATGTGTGCTGGAAAGGTGATAAAGGTTAGATGATCCTTAGTGCACAAAAGCAAGCTAGTCTTGCCAAATTAGTGAGCTCCAAAACAATGTGAGGCCTTGCTTCAAAGGAGATTGAAGTCATTCTTTAGGATGACATCAGGGTGGTCATCCAGTTTCCACATATATGTACTTGGATATTCATGCATATATGCACATGTATATGCATGCATACACACACACATACACACAAACACATGCATGCACACATGCAGGAATGCAAGGAGTTATTTCTTAATCCAATGTTATATATATCATATTTTATCTTTAGTATGACTGTAAAATTACATCTAATTACATAGTTAAAACTTGCTGACTTCTCATTATTTTTATGTGTTAACTCCATACATCTGAGATTTATTGTTTCCTATTTTGAAATATGAACTCTTATAACTTAATTTCTTGTGGATTATCTTCTGCCTGTATCCCTGAGTACTCCCAGAAAGAATAATCTTAGTTCTGCTATTAACTAAAATAAATTAAACTTTGAATAATAATATTTCTTTTAAAAATTAGATTGGTAACATTTGCATATATTACTCTAAGTATTGTTGTACAATATGGAACAATACATTTTTCTGAAACATTGGAAAAATGAGAAGATACATTAGAAACCTTCCAAGATCTTATATTTCTGTCTAATTCACCTTATGGGTAATATGCCTCACTTTCTTTACATTGTTACTTATCAGTAAGGACTTAATCATCGTTGTTGTTACTTTAACAATGTAACATTTTACAAACAGGTAAGAAGACTAAGTAAAAGGCTTCAACATCCCACCAGAATCTGTCTTCTCTAACTGCACAGGTAGTCAAGTGATATTAAATTATCAGATAGATTTTTGCCTTAAAATTCCATTTTTAAATACATTTAAAAATTATTTAAATAAATAAATTCCAATTATTTATTATTTGAAAAATCATATATAAGAGTAAAACCTACTCTTAATTAAAATTTGTATTCAATTTATTTTGATCACATTCCCCCCCCTCAGCTCTTCCCAGATCCTGCTTTCCACCTCCCTCCTGAAACAAGATTATGTTCTCTCTCATACAAATAAAAAATGCCTACAAAAAATGAAAATCAAAACAAGTCAATGAAATACCAGTAAGCTAAAAAGAATTCCCAAACAAAGCAAAATGAAACAACAACAACAAAAAATTTCATAAACAAACATGAGGTTCATTTGTTCAGGCCAGCAATTCTAGATCATGAAGTCTGCCCTGGAGTGAGATGTCTTTGAAGAAAATTGGTTTTCCTGTTGCCAGAAGGTATCATTTTCAAATAGTTTCTTGATTATGAGTAGTACTTAATGCCCACTTAAGTTCTTTCAGTGCAGGGATTATGTCTAGCTTGATCTTGTGCATGTCGTGTACATGCCTTATGTGTGCTTACAACAGTTTCTGTGAGATCATGTGTCTGGAAGACACAGTTTTCCTTGAAGCCATCCATTGCTTTTGGCTCTTGCAATCTTTCCATCCCCTCTTCTGCATAAATCCCTGACCCTTGAGCAGAGGATTTTGATGAAAATTTCCCATTTAAGAGTAGGTACTACAAAGTCTCTTGGTCTCTGCGTGTTGTCCAGTTGTGGGTCTCTGTATTAGTTCCCATCTACTGCAAGAAGAATGTTATTTAAAGTTAGTTGAGTGACTGTACTCTCCATCCCAGCCCAGTCCAGTGTGACCACTGGGGGTCCCTGGTAGAACAATTTTCTACATGTCAGCTGGAGACAGAGATGAATAGAGATAGTGTAGAAGGGAAGACTGAGAAGAAAAGAAGGAAAAAGTTAGGGGGATCTAGAGCAGGCACCAAGACACAAAGTCAAAACCTCTATTTTTAATCTTATGTGTACTTTTAAAACTTTTTTATTAATACATTTATTTATATATTTACTTATTTATTTTGTGCTGACATCTACAATACAAAGAGATCTTCATGGAACTTTTATGGAAGTATATTGATACTTACCTATTTTTTTTTATTTTAAGTGAATTTACAGACAAGCAATATTGTTGTTAAACAATTGTCTGACAGCCATTCACTCACCAAGTGTTTATGTCAAATCAAATCATTTTTCTCCATAAAGCACAGCTTCTGTTCCAGTCTAAACATACTTATTCCAGAACTGCTTACTTCTCAGTGAGATCAATGTAGGAAGATCCCATGAAGCATTCGAACTTTTAACTTTAATAGATTTATAGTTATTGCTGTTTCAAAAAAAAAACAAAAAACACCCAAGACTTCAATTTTCTAAAAGCACATACTCACCATGAGTCACAGATACTAACTTTTTTATTATTCTGGATTGGACTTCTTTTGGCCAGAATGTGCTAGTTTAGCTCTAACTCCTTCTGTGCTTTATCTGATCACATTTTAAGCTGCTGCTTAGCATATGCAAAAAGAACTTTGTTTCCAAGAGAAGACTTCATGCTATTACAGAGGGCTGTGATTCCAACTTTGTTTATTCTCCATAATATTACATTGAATTCTAAAATAAATCACAAATATGATTTGTTTGGCAGACTAATGTTTGCTTACTTTATATTTTTTAACATCATTAAAACATTTATTCAGGATCTGATCACTAATTACTTTAGATTGTAGATGAATTCAGATTGATTTTATGTCTATATTAGTCACTTAAGGCCTAATTGAGCCATTTTCTTTTTTTTTTTTTCATTTTGAATTTGTCATGATATATTTGATTATTTTCTACAAAGAAAACACAAAGTTATCATAGCACAAGAAATAACAGGCTTCATAATTGGCATATTATGACATTTCTTTAACTCAAAATTAATCATTGTAAATAAACCACAGATGAAACCATAGTTTTAAAAGATCAATTACCTTGATCTCTTGTTTTTAATGAAAATAATATGCATGGTCAATCATATCTACTACCAACATATTTATTTTTAAACAGAAAAACAGGCTTTTATTTGGTATTTACATTGAAGAATTGATGAATTTTTGCAAACATAACTCTGTTCTCATAAGAAGTAGTTAGTAAAGGTATAAAGAGAAAAAGTTATTGAACATTTTAGTTGATCTTGGATCTTAGTATTATAGAATGTTGATCAAGGTTTCCATTGTTGTAACAAATCACATCCCAATAAATGCATTGATATGTTAGCTATATATGGCTTTAATTTTCCTTTCTCTCCTGCTTACCCTATACATTCAACCCTTTCAACACATCTTGCATTTTTTTAAACCTGAGATAAAGTTCCAATCCCTAGCAGCAGAATATTTACCTCCTAAAAAGGCCAATCCATTCACCAAGATTTTGGTGAAATTGTTGTTGCATCTGCACCTGTGTCTAGTAAACCTTCAATCACAATGCCATTTATTTGTATTCTTAGCTTAAGTCTTTGATCATTCATAAAAGCTTGCCAAAATACTTGATTTCTTGTCTCTTCTGAAATTCTTATATTATCTACTGAAACTGTTATGTCATCTAAAGCAATATGTTTTTTTCACAACAGCCATTAAGTCTTTTAATTGCTCTATGGAGGAGTTTCCCCAATGCTGACAGGCAATGATTGAACAAAATTTGACATGGGGACCTGAGAGAGGCCCCCTAAGGCATTTGCCAGTGGTAAGGGGTTACCTTGTCTGTCCCATGTTGATCTGCATTCATTAGTCAAAGGCTGACATTTGGCACACCTTCTGTATATCCCAGAAGGCTGGGCCTTCTGTTTGGATTATCTCTAGAAAAACAAAAAACAACAACAAAAAACATTGTTTCTAGGAACACCTTGCCTATAATCCCTTTTCAGGTGACCTGGTTTACCACAATTAAAACCTTTAACCTTCTGATTTTTCTTCAAATATTTAGAAATCTCTTCTCCTATCCAAGTATCATCGTAAGCATGAGATCCAATATCATCTGTATTTCTAATCCATTCATCTATGGGTGATGATATTGCCTAATCACCCTTTTACATTCTGAATTAGCATTTTCAAAAGCCAAAGATTTTATTAATATTTGTCTAACTTCTGGATCTAATATCATTCTATTTACAGCTGAAATCAATCTTTGTAAAGAATCAGTGAAGACTTCTTTTGGGCCTTGTAAATAACTTAGTCCTCTTTCTTGATTCTTCAACCCTGCCCCAATCATTAAAGCTGCTGTATGGCTTAGGGCCAAGGTGTGATCATGAAATATAATCTTTCTTTGAAAATCAGCATACTGGCATTCACCAAGAAGCTCTTCTTGGGAAATTTCAATACCTCTAGCCCTACTTCATTGTTCTGTGACCCTAGTTTCTGCTCCTTACCATGTTTTCTACTGCAACTGAGGGCCAGCTTCCAATATTGCTGTAGCTAATTCTTTCCAGTCTTATGGAGTAATTCTGTTCTGAGTTGCCCATGAATTTAACATCTCCTTCTCAAAATGTGAATTTGTAACATATGAAAGTACTGCTTCTTTAAATTTCTTCAAATCTAACATTTCTACAGGATCCCAATTAATTTCTGAATAGCCTTGGGGGTGTCTATCATCTAGTGATCATTCTTGAATGGTAACTGGGTAAATTGAGGTTGCTTTTCTAACAGCCTTGGGCCACTCCTCTTCAGTTTTGCAATTCAATAGTGCAATAGGTTCTATTCTAAACTCCTTTGTCTGAGGGTGATTACTTCTCTTAGTTTCATTTGTAGGGCTTTCTAAGTATTTTACCTTATCAGCCAATTTTTCATATTTGGCACCCATATCAAACCACTTTTTAAAGGACAAAACATGAATTACCAAACTGATAATGATTAAAATTGACATTATGTCAATCCTAGCTAAGGTGATTATCCCTTCAATAATTGTTTTTCATTTTTAAATCATCCATTGTGGAAGCATACAGAGACCTAACTCTCTGCATCGCAATATTGCTCCCCATTCTTAACATGGGGAAAAACTTCTAAAACTAAGTCTCTCTTTAAGAATTCCCAGTTGTCTCATCAGATCTGTGAGGACAACAGCAAGATTGAGTTTGGCTGCTGCTGTGACACATGGCTGGGCAGAGAATGCAGGCAGTGCATGGCATGGCTGAGGGCAGCTACAGCTACTCATGTGTAGTTGGGGGTTAAGAGGTGGCTGCATCAGTAAAAGCCTGAGTGCATGTTGAGTCACCTGACCTGGTGTGTCAGGAGCCAGAGGGTGTGATCCAAGGGAAGCCTGCAACCAATGTGTAAAGGGAAAAGCAGACCAGGGGGCAATGTAGGAGAAGTCTGCAAGGGGTGAATTGAGGGCACAGGGCTACCTGAATGACAGAAAAAGCCATCAGCGGGTGGCTAACTCTTGCAGTGTTTGTGGCCCAACCACCTGTGGCATTTGGGGCTGGGGATGGATAGCAGCTGGAGGCTGCTGTAGAGAGATTGCAATGAGAAAACCCCAGACTTGCAGGGAGGGCCTGTGTGAAGGGAAGGAAAGCCAGCTGTGGTGGTAATTCCAGCGGCTGCAAAGCTAAGGGCAAGCAGCTGACTCTTGATCTTTCCCATGATGGATGCCAGATGAAGCATTTATCTAGTTATTCTTTATCAATAAATACTTGGGATTCAGAATTGGGGTTAGAACCTGAATGACCAGAGAAGAGGCGAAGTGACCAGTGACCACCTCTCTCACCTTCCTCAACCCAAAATGGGCCAAGAATCTCCTAAGCCCCTTCTTACTTCCTGTGACTTTCTATATGTCCAAAGTCCTCCAAAACCTCTATGGTTAATTTTAGTCAGCTAGTAGCTAGCTCCACCCTCTGATTCAAAATCAACTTTATTATTAGTCTCAGGGAGGTCAGAATGTGATCAAAATATCTCACAACACCTGAGAAAAGTTAATTTGGATCTTGGGTGAAGTAGTTTTTTTTTGTTTCTAAACCTGTTTATTTTCTGATAGTTTAGTTATTGTGGAGAAAAAAAATTTATCAGTTGCTTTCTGCAGAATCACCAGCAGCCACTGAGATAGCTGTAAAGTGGATTAAAAAGATGCTCTCCCTTTTGCAATTTACATTACAATGGGGTGATCAGAATGGGAAAAGCTGGTGACCTTTGTAACAAGAGGTTCAGCTGAGAGGGGAGAATAGAAGTAGGATAAGTTAAAGAAGTAGGGACTACAATGACTAAGGAGACAATGTGGCCAAGAATAACCATAAACACAGCAATACACAGCAGGCAATGTGCTGTATAGAGAATTTCCTTAGAATATTTCAACACTGATGAAGAAATGAAAAGTTAGAAATTGAGCAAGGTGTTTCATGATCTCTCCCTTTTTTATTAAACTTTAACATTGAGAATATGAAGTATCATAAATTCTTATGTGAGTTAAATTTCTAATAAATAACTATTAGAAATTTAACCAAAGTATGTGCATAGTTAGTAGATTTCAGTGATTAGAAATTGTTTTCTATCATGAAGGAAACAGTAGAATCAGCTAGTATTTAGAGTACAAAAATATTTTAAACTTGTAATTATGTTGTATTAAAACTACAATTTAAGATTATTAAACCTTGAATTAGATATGTTTTTCCCAATCATAAGTAGGAATTATTAGCCTATTTATTTGTTTAATTTTATGTATATAGGTAAAACACCTATATGTATGCCTATACATCATGTGTGAACAGTGTTGGAGGAAGTCATGGTATCCAGAGACTGGAATTACAGATGTGTGTGAGCTGCCATGTGCGTGCTAGGAATTGAATCTAGGTCCTCTGGATGATCTGCCAGTGCTCTTAACCATGTACTAATTCTCTAGTCCCAAGAGTTATTAACTTCTCTTCTTAAAAGTGTGTATGTGTAAGTGCTGGGTTAAATATGCTTTACTTCTTCACCTTAAGCACAGAAGACAAGTTAATATATTCTAAATGTCCCATTTTAGGAAGGTAGACAGAAACCTATAAAATTCTGCCTTTAAGCTCTCACAATGGGGCCCTTTATACTATGCATGTGTTGCAACAGATCTAGTTTATGTTGTAACATGACTCTGCTGATTGTAACCAGCATGGGCCAAGGTGGCTAAGGGTGCTTGTCTGATGTGATGGGGGAATGTGAATGAGTCAACAAAAAAAATGGCTGGCACTGTATGTCCTGTGAGTGTCCAAAAGTTTTAGAGTGTAAGTTCACTCAGCCTCTTTCATCAAACAGAAAGGAGTATAGTCAAAGCCAAAGTCCCTGAACTTTCTGAGATGGAGTGAAGGGGTGGGAAATACTGCCTCACTGGCTGTGGAGGAGATGGCAAAGGTAGCCTTCATTACTACCTCTCTCTCTCTCTCTTTAGAACAGTGCCTACAGATCCTATGACCACAGAATTTTTAGGAATACTCACTAATGAATTGAGTGGCAACCCCATTTGTCTGCTATGTTCTGTAGGTGAAAAATTGTCAGAAACTGTTAGTAAAGGAAAATCAGACACTGACTTAAGAGATGAAAGAAAAAGTGCAAGGCTTCCCAGTGGTGAAAGTTGCTCTCTGCTGGAAACAATGAGCTTGAATGTGGGAGTTACACACCTAGTGGCTAAGAACCGTGCAAGTAAGTACTAGTGCTGCCTGCCTACAGTGCCCAGCCATGAGACACAGAGCTCTGGAAATGGAAACAAGTACTTTGGACCTCAGCAGCCAGGACTCATTCCATGGGTGAGTATACCCTAGGGGTGGGGCCAAGGTACCCTGGGACCCCAAAAGACTGGCAGTTTCTTGTTGACCTCATCTTTCATTGTTCCACCCCAATGTACTGAGGCTGTTAGCCCTTGTTGAGATTGCAGTGGATGCATACATTAGTCAGTAGGAACCTATATTCCTTTCCTTGGGCAGCAGCACATATATGGCAGCCACAGGATCAAAAACAAATCAGCGACAGTGACCTTGGTTATTGGCCATTTGGTCCCTGGCTGTACACAGTGTTTATTTCTCCCATTGTTGAATATATCCTAGGGATAAATATTCTTTGAGGTCTGGTAAATCTCTAAGCAACCATTGTTGAGTTAAAAATGACAATGAAGAGTGTCAAGAAAGTGGTGAGGGACCATCCTCAACTGCCATTCCTAAGGATTGCTAACCATAAGAGTGTTTAATTTCCCTGCCAGAATACTTTTCATGCCAGTATAATATAGGCAACATGTAATGCCTCTGTGTGGCCTATGTGGAAGTCAGACTAGAAAATGACTGGGCACTACTGAAAACTCAATAAGGTGATTCCACCCATGCATGCTGCTGTGCTATCCATCATGCACCTGATGGATTGATGAGTAAAACTTTGAGTTTGCAACTCTAGGTAATGGACCAAGTACTATTTGTAGATGTAATTCTAAATGGTCTTATTAAATAAGAAACACAGACACAATTAAAGAGTTAAAAGCCCAGAGACTGAGCAGTAGCCAAGAGCTGAGACTACCTTATCTTACCACTCACTGCTCTCCTTCCCCTGAGAGAGAGACCTTCTTCCTGTGTCCCATCTTTTTATTGCCTTTCTGTTTTGCCTTCTCATTGGTTCTAAACCCAACCACATGACTTCCTCGTTACTGCCTGTCTATACAGACCACCAGGTCTCTATGGTTCGCACTGAGATTAAAGGTTCAGGTCACAACTTGGCTGTGTCCTTGAACACACAGAGACTCTGCCTGCCATGTGATCAGATTAAGGGCGTGTGCCACCACCATCAGACTTCTGCTAAATGGCTTGCTCTTAGCTCTGATCCCCAGGCAGCTTTATTTATTAACATACAAATAAAATCACATTTCAGTACAAATAAAATATAACCCTAACTATTTGCCTTCACTTGGAAAGATTTACAGTGAACATTTGTCATGCCATGTCCAGGGATACTGGTAAAGCTCTAGTATTTGTCATAATTTGGTGACTCAGAACTTGAAATTCAGATGCAGGTCCATGGTATTCACTTTTTATGTTTATGTTGATGATATTAAGCTAACCTCCAATTCTCTTGTAGATTTGGAGTCTGTGACAGTGGTTCTGAGAGCTGCTCTGAGGACAGCTCTAAAGTCATGGGCCTGAACAGTGAACAACTCCAGAGTATAAGGGATTGATTGATCTGTACCAAAGAGGGGCAACTAAATAGTAATCATGAAAGATCTTGAGACCAGTAAAATATACATAGTAGTGTAAGACATGGGCCTCAGGAGATAGATGCCCAGTACACTGACAGTTTCTGTAGGAGCCCACAAATCATATGGAAGACAGCAACAGTACAACTATAGACTTGTTATTTAGCAAAATCAAAGGTTGACTAACACAGCAAGTATGGTGAGTTAAAATCACATGACTATTAATCAGAAAGAAACTTGAGAGCACAGAGAATGAAAAGAGCATAGAGAGCTATACGTGGACCTAAGTTCTTAACTGGCCTGAGAGCCCAAGTAACATACAGAGACTTAGAACCTACAAAATAATAACAGAAAGTGTTATTCCCTATACTGTGATTATTGATTATGAGCTCAAACAGCACCCTAAGTGTCTGTTTTGATTAAACACTAATTGTCAAAAAGAGATAGAATGATGGGAACAGAGGGCTTTAAGGGCAAGTTTATGTTTAGATATTTTGACACTGATAGCCAGGCTATGGTGGCTAACCCTGAACATATGAGGGTGATGAGTCAGCACAAAATGGCTGACTCTTGATGTCTAGAAAATCCAAAAGCAGAGTAATGCAATATATTGTATAACTATTTTACAAGAATGCCATTTTAGTTGGTTCTGACTTTGTTATCAGAGGTTCAAGCCTTTGCTTGATCCCCTTGCCTCTGTCCTGTCAGACTACCTGCTTGTCTATAGGCCTATGTGTCTACCTCTATGAGACCCATCTATGTTATGTGTGCCTGACTGTGTTAAACCCACATGTGCTGGCATGTACCTGGGCATCTGCAGACAGTTGCTTGTCTGGCAGACTGTGTGCTAGTGAATACAGTGTGTCATATCTTTCCATAGCTGCCCACAGTCTCATCAAGTTTCTTACCTTCTACGACCCACTTCCTTTTCTGGTATCAGAACATAGATGACACATAACCCCTCATAACTAGTATGAAATGTTAATGATTTTATTTTTTAAAACAGATTCACTTTTAGTCCCCACCCTTTATCATTGTGAATACAATTAGAAATACCACTATGAGCACAAAGCTTATATAAAAAGTTAAAATAGATTATATTAGTTGTTTATGTAATAACAGATATTTCAACAAAAAATAAGTCCTTAATAATAGTTTTGATCACAAATCTGAACATAATCAAAATTGTGAGTCTCATTCGTTTGCTACTTCGTAGGAATTTTCATGTCTGTTGGCTGTTTCTGTACCAAAATGCTCTTATATTTTTGTGAATTCTATTTGCTCTATTGTTTTAATATGCATGTCTTACATACCATACCAGTGTTTTCCTGTACACAAGATGTTTCAGTGTGGCTTATTCACTTCATTTATATTTTACATGGATAAAAGCAACTATAAAATCCTCTTGTTTTGCTAACCTGTTTTAGATGAACAAACACCTTATAAGGTAAGACTGCCAGAAGATAGTCATCTTAATGAGTTGTCATTTCCAAAGAACAGCAATAATCATTATACACAAATTCCCTGGAAACCTAAGGCAACAACATTCACCTGGAAAGTAGCAGAGTTCAATTATGAGCAAAGTTGCTCAATGAAAAGCATTAATTTCCCATTTTCATCCTCTGCACTGCCGTTCTGAAGTCATCATCATTTCATTATAGCTCCAGCTTTGCCAGCTCCACACATCTATACTTGCCTTCCCAGCAGCAGGAACATCTGTAGAAGCAGGAATTGAAGGTTCCCCAGGAGAGGTTTGGTTGTATCATTATAATTTTAATACAGAGTGCATGATAAGGCAATATTAGTACCCTGATAGAACATTCTTCATTCCTTTGATTAAAAGAAGACCCAAAATAAACATCAAAAACATTAGCTCTTGACCAATATATTAAAGCAGCTAAAAGTTAATAAAGTTGTTTTTACTGTAGTAGTACAGACAACTGGATAATCTGAATTTCAAATCATTCCACATCCTTTTATTGAACTAAACCAGAGCTTAAGCAATCTGAAAGAGACTCCAAGTGTGTATGTCTCTCATCATTGAAAATATTTTCTTTCATTTGACTCAAGAAATGCAAATATATCAACCTTTTTTTTTTGAAGTTTTATCTTAAGACACCTGCAAGAAGGAGCATCAAGCATCTGATTTTGTTTGAAAATGCCCTGAAAGCTATTCATCAACCATTCATATGCTTATTGCAATGGAATGGAAGCCTAGACAAAACATTCAGCTTGAATAAGCTGCTCTGTGTTAGTCACAAAAGGAGTAAGCAAGAGAGTTTAGAAGCCAACACTAAACTATTTCTGTTTCCCAAAGTTAGAAATGTGCCCTCTACGTTTGTTGGCATGTCTGTTTTGCCATTTTAGGTCAGTATCATTAGGAAACAAAACCATCATTTTTAACCAATGGTAAGACTTTTAAATAAAAATAACTGTATTTGAACTCATACAATTAAAATAAATGTGGTTACTTATATTGCATATAAAATTGGACAGTTTGAAAAATCATACAGTCTTCAGGGATGACCATTTGCTGTTGAATAACCAGTTGATGTGTTTTTCCCTGGCGAAGACTATTTCTCTCACTATCAAAATTCCTTACTTTCCTCTGATTCTTTCTGTAGGGTTTGAAAGATTTCCTCCTTCCATGTTAGCATGTCTGTGGGTGTCATCCTTGTTCAGATCATGTTGATTCATTTATATATTTAGAAACACACACACACACTCTCTCTCTCTCTCTCACACACACACACACACACATGTAATTATAATTAATGAAAAAGAAGTCATAAATATGAAAGGAAGGAAGAGTATATGAGAGGGGTTGGAAGGAGAAATAGAAGGGGGAACAGAGAAATGGGGGACTTTTATGAGGAGAAATGGGGATGTTTGATGTGATAATAAGGAGAAAAGTTGTGAAGGTTGGGGGAGGTCAATCAACTAGATGCCTTTTTCCTTTTCTTTGCTCACCAGACACTGCGATGGCCATCAACTTCCCAGAGCCAGCACCTGCATTTTCTCTTCAGACATACTAGTATTCTTCAAGTGAATTAATTTACTTCCAGTGGTTTATAACACAATGAATACTATGTGTCACATAAATTACGTGGTCAACAAATGTTCTGAGCCCTAAAGAAAGATCACTTGGACAATTTAATTTTAATCACTAAAGTGAGGCTTGGGATAAGCCAGAAGGAAGCAGACAGCAAAGAAACTTCATAGATAATGTCTTGTACTTTGACCAAACTTTTCCCTGACTGTATTACAGTTACCTTTTCTGTAAAATGTGTATAAAAATGTTTATTATAGAATTTCTACAATATTTCCCATGACAACATGTATAATTGATAAGTCAAATGCTCAGTGTAGTATGAATCATAAAATCAATTAAAGCATTATCCATGCAAGCAATATTCATTAAGCAAAAGAAAGGTAAGTGTTATGAGAAAAGGCTCCATGCAGTCACACTTATATCCCTGACTAGAGACAGAATGTTCCAGATAGAAAAAACAATTTATTTTGAAAGGATTTATACACATATTCCTTGAACCAACTAAAATCCCATTTCAATATCTATATATCTATATCTATATATATATATATATATATATACACATACATACAGTTACTTTTCCTGGCCATCAAGGATCTTTTAACTCTTGGTGAATAGTCAATATTCATGATGAGTCTGAAGTTCCTGAAGCCCTTACAGAAACAAGATCGGCTTCCGGGCAGAACTGAAAGTTAGATCCACTAACTGTTGAAATCTAAATTTCCTCAATATAGTTGTTAGCTCCAGTTGGTTTGTCACCCTAACAGGTTTAGGCTTTTTATTCTCCCACGGAAAAGGCAGAATTATCACATTCAAGAATATTCTTTAAAGCAAAATCCAACTTCAAAATTTTCTGTTGAAATAGTTCCAATTCAGAGAATTCACATGGTTGTAAGGAGAGAATTGATTTTTACAAGTTCTTCTCTGACCAATACAGGCAGGCCATGGTATGGATGTGCACATGTGCACACCCCACACATGACATTTTAAAGGTATTAACTCTGCAGTGGAAAGAAATAAAACCATGGAGGGAAAGAGACTTATCATAAGGTAAAATGAAATGATATTGCAATAAGAGAGAATACAAGAAATAGGTATAAACAAGCTACTAAAAATCATCTGAACTGAAATAAAGTTAAGAATGCTCAGAATACTGTCACAAAGTCCCCCAAACAATGAATATGACTTAATCCAAATCAGACACAATGTGGTAAAGGTGGCAGAGTAAGACAAAAATATATTTTGTCATTATGATGGTGAAAAAAAATCTCAACTTCAAATGAGATTTCATTACATTGAATATTAGGAATATTTTTTCTCACATAATCAACTAGTAGTTGAAAAGTTGAGAAGAGAAATCTTACTTCATTAAATTTGACAAGACTTGGACATCTAGATTATGCAAGCAATGTGCACTCCAAAAAGACATATGCATATGTCTTATGTAAGGTATGCTCAGATGACATGAATAGTCATTGATATGCAGATAAAATAAAGACACTATGACAAAATTAAATTAAGGAACATTTTGAAATAACTCCTTTTATTATAAAGAGACTGTTACTGGTAGAGTTCACAAAAATACCCATATACCCTGGCAAGGGCAGGCTGTTAGAAACCATCAGGAAACCAATCCTACAGAACTTAAGCATATTAGTATTTGTATATACTTTCAAAATACCATATTTGCACCCAGGGAGGTTGTACGCACATCTTGTGTGAAAAGGAGCATTAATACATTAATAAATAATTAATATTTGTCCTTCCATTCAAAGTCATTGTCCATTATCAGGGACTGAATTAGAAATCGATAAATTATACTTTCTGTTTTCTATACAATAATTGGGTCCAATAAAATGCAATCAAGTCAGCATGTCACAAAAAAAGTTAGAGTAAAAAAATACAAAATGAGAACAAAATTTAGATTGTATAATCATTAAAATTTAAGACACACAAACCATATAAATATGTTCCATAGTCGTCACATCTATGATGAGTTCTTATTCTTTGTATCATCCATGTCTACTATTGCAAATTTATTAGAAATAAGTAATTCATATTAAAGTATGTACTGTTGTGAGTAGCACGATGAAATCTTGTACTTTTGTCCATCTTGCCTGAGGAGTGAATAAATTTTTGTCCTATGTATCCACAGTTTATATCCTCAGACACTTACAGCCATCTTAGTTATTAGACTGACTGCCATGATATTATGGTGCTTTGTGTTCAACGGGTTCTGATTTTTACCTAGTAATAATCTCAAGCATGTATGGAGACTGATGCTTGCAGCTTGAGAATGACATAACAAAATAACTTTCCATCCTTTCATGAATTTCTTATACATGGTATATTGGTTCTGTATTAATGCCTTTAAGATTCTCAATTTGTCATCTTCATTTAACAGATTCATTAAGCATGGCATACATTACTTTGAGTTAATTCTATTTGTAGTTCACTGAGTTTTTGGATGTGTGGATTAATATATTCATAAAAATAAAGAAGATTTTAGCCACTATTTATTTAAAGACTCATTTTTTTTTTAATTTTATTTTGAGGATAGAGTCTCATGTATGCCATGATATCTTCTAGCCTATTTTGCAAAGATAGATTTTTCTTTTAGATTTTGTTTTTTTCCCATACATAATACTGCCTTATGTCTTTGTATTTGGTGAGAAAATATTATCATGCTTCTTTTTGGTTCCTTGTATAATTTATTTAACTCTTAATTGTTTAAATTATTTTATTGAAATTTCAGCATTGTGAATGTCTGACATTTCTTGTAACAGTTTTTATGAATTTTCCATTATTCATATGTAGAAAATTTTTGTTTCATTGGCATGTGCTTAAAATCAGAAATTTTGTATATGATTGTAGTAAACATAGGA
This sequence comes from Peromyscus leucopus, assembly GCF_004664715.2. Lineage (NCBI taxonomy): Eukaryota > Metazoa > Chordata > Mammalia > Rodentia > Cricetidae > Peromyscus > Peromyscus leucopus. Next base: position 13,585,422 of record NC_051081.1, read on the forward strand.
TATATATTCTTCTTGTTTTCCAGAGCACGTCACTGATGTTTCTTGTGGGTTTTATTATCTATTTCCTATTTAAAAATAATTTTATAATATATTTATTGTTTGTTCTTCCTGGCCACTGTATATTTATATTAGAGATAAGCTTTAAATTGAATAGAATATTTATTACATGTTTGGTACCAAATATTATCTCATAACACCCAGAAAATACTAATTATAGCAAAAAAAATCCAATTACAAAAGTCAGTAGACTTTCTATACACCAATCGCAAACACACTAAGAAAGGTTTTGAAACACTCTCATCCATAAAAGCCTCTTAAAAGTATATAACATCACATACCAAATGGCTATAGTAGATATCTACAGAACATTTCACCCCAAAACACAAAAATATATGTATTTCTCAGTAGATCATAGAACTTTCTCCAAAACCACAGGCTCACACACAAGTAAATTTTAACAAATACAAGGAAGTTGAAATAACAGCCTGCATCCTCTCTGACAGGTTAAAGACTGATATCAGCAACACAGAAACAGAAAGTTTACAAATTCATAAAAACTGAACAAGTCACTATTTGATGAAAAATGGACCAAGACATAAATTAAGAAAAAAATTAAAATTTAAAAAATTAAGTGAAAATGAAAACACTGCACAACCCAATGAATCTAGTTATAAGAGGCAAGTTTATAGCACTAAGTGTTGACATTGAAAAGGAGACAGAGGAGGATCTCATATTAGTAACTTACAAGACACCTGAAAGCTATAGGACAATAACAACAACAAAAGAATAAGAAAAAAGTACCAAGAAGAGTGGTGGAGTGGATGGCAAAAATAATCAAACCCAGAGCTGAAATCAATAAAATAAAAATATCAACAAAAACAAAATACTACAAAGAGTCAAGAAAACAAAGAGTTTAGAAAAAAAAGTAAATATGCTTAGAAAATTAATAAGTTTGAAAAATTCTTAGCCAAATTAACAAAAAGGCAGAGAGGGGAGGTCCAAAATAATAAAATTAGACATGAGAGAGGTGGGGATCGCAGTAGTTAAGGTGGCAGGAAACAGGAGGGGAAAGGATTTTTACCAACTACACATCCAGTAGAAGGCTAATATCCAAAATGTATAAAGAACTCACAAAAACTTGACACCAAGAAAGTAAATAAATCATTTTTAAAATGGGATACAGATCTAAACAGAAAATTCTCAAAAACTAAGTAAAATGGTTGAGAAACACTTTTAAAAATACTCAACATTTTAATCATCAGGGAAATGAAAATCAATACTATTTTGAGGTTTCATCTTACATCAGTCAGAAGGGCCAAGATCAATAAAAAAAAATGACAGTACATGATAGCAAGGGTATGTAGTAAGGGAAACACTCATCTTTTGCTGGTGGGAGAGCATACTTCTACAGGCATTATGGAAATCGTTTTGGGAAATTGGGAATAGATGGACCTCTTGATCCAGATATTATTGAGAATATACCCAAAGGATGCTTCATCCCACTACAGAGAAACTTGTTCAACCATGCTCATTCCTGCACTATTTATAATACTCAGAAATTAGAAACAGTCTAAATGCCCTTCCATGAATGAATGGATATAGAAAATGTGGTACACTTACGTAATTGGCTATTTTTCAGCTGTTAAGAAATGAGATAATAAAATTTGCAAGCAAATTTTTGGGGCTAGAAAAAATATATTTCCAAGTGAAGTAACTCTTCACTGAAAGGAAAAGCATAGTATAAATTTGCTTATATGTGGATATTACTATTATGTCTTCAATAATCATGAAAATATTTGTATAACCACAGAGATTAGGTTTGGAGTTAGGAACTGGTAGGAAGGCAAGATCTCACTAGGAAAGATGGCTATGCGTGGCTGGGGAGAAGCTAGAACAGGAGGATCAATTGGGGAGCATGAGTGAAGTGGAGTGCTGTGGAGGGAATAAGGGTTGGCACTTAAAACTAAAGGCCATTTGAGGGTTCATAGGAAACATTAAAATTGTAGAAGAAAATATATACATATATGTATGTGATCAAAGTGAAATCAGGAAACAAATAATCAAATGAGCAAAAAACAACAAAAGCAGAAGACTGATCACCATCTGGACATCACCAGTCACGAAGGAATCATCTGTTTACAGCTTATGGAGTAAATGGACAAAAGGGCACCCAAGGGCACTCATAAAGAAACTAGGCTATTGTCAAGACCTTTAATCACAGCACTTGGGAGGCAGAGGCAGGCAGATCTCTGTGAGTTCGAGGCCAGCCTAGTGTACAGAGCAAGTTCCATGAGAGGCTCCAAAAGGTACACAAGAAAAACCCTGTCTTGAAAAACCAAAAAAAAAAAAAAAAAAACAAAAAAACAAACAAACAAACAAAAAAAACCCCTATTACTGAAGACAACACCTGTACAGCTCATTGAAAATTGATAAGTCCAGCTTGTATCAGTCTAGAGGTTTCCGCACTCCTGATGAATGCTTATGCCACTGGAAAATACTCTAAATGCTATCAAAGGAAAAAGGTAAACACCAACCCAGATACAAACCCTTTGATCTACAGAGGTTCCTGAATGCAAGATATGCTAGTGCAATAATGGCCCAAACCTTGTAGGACTACCAACCAATATCTGATTGGAGTCAATGAAATGGAACCCATCTTTGACACTGCCTAGGTTGTCAAGATTATGAGGTCAGGTAGACCACGGACCTAGAAGAAAACCAAATGTTCTTGTTCTGAAAAGTAATCTAGCAACAAAAGGACTCCTAAGAATTCTGCTGTACTTACAGATCAATTCTTATTCACCCATCATCAGATCATCTTCCTTCTCCAGTAGATGGAAATAAATACAGAGACCCACAACTGGACAATGTACAGAGAGTTAGAGACCTTGAAACACTCAGTGCTAAATGTGATATATCTACCAATTCCCTCCCCTCAGAGCTCAAGGAAAACTGTGAAAGAGTACAGAAAGATTTTAGATGGCATGATGAACAGCAAAAAAACAAGGTCTTCTAAACACAGTGATACCAACTGCAAGTATCAACTCACAGAGACTGTGGCAGCATGGACAGAGTCTTCACATGGCTGGACCTAATGGGGTCCCAGTGCTGAGAGAGGAAGTGGACACAAGCCCATATCCTTAATCCAGAAGCTATCTCCAATTGATAAGCACTCACAAATGAAAATTTTGTGTTTTTTGACAGAGTCTAACAGGGTATACAAACCACTCTTAACGCTAGGCCCCATGCCCAACAGTAGATGGCCACCACAAAACAAACTCAATGTCAATGATTATTTTTGGATTTTGTTGTTATTGTTGTTGTTGCTTTGTCTCACAATGCTTTGTCTAGTCTTTTTCTTTGCTCTTCTTACCCTATAAATCTTTTGCTTATAAATTATGGTTTCCTGTTTTGTGTTTTTAGGGATTTTCTCTGTGGGTCATTGTATGTGTCTCTGTATCTATATGGGTTTCTTCTGCTTTTTCGTTGACTGTTTTTTTTTTTTTTTTTTTGCTCATTTGTTTATTTTGTTCTATTTTGGTTTATTTGTTTTTATTTTATTGTTACTTTTTTAGTTTTAGATGTCTGTTTGTTTTCTAATGTGAGAGATCAATCAAGGATGTAGATTTGGCTTGGTGGGGAGGAGGTTGATCTGGGAGAAGCCGGCAGAGGGGGGAACCATAATGAGACTCTATTGTATAAAAGATCCATTTTCAATAAAATGACAACAAAGACAAAGAAATAGTTCAAAAATATAACTAAGCATGAAGCTGAAAAACACAAGGATTAGGCTGATCTTAAGGACAATATCAACAGATACTGTGAAAAGCAAATTCTGTTCTACCTAGAAGGGAAACAGGAAGAGGCAATACTTGAAATTATTTTTAAAACTCTTTGTTTTGTCCTATTCCATTTTCTTTGTTTTTATCTTTACTATGTTTTCTCAGTTGCATGTTTGTTTTCTAATGACAGATGACAGATAGCAAGAAGGAATGTGGATTTGGGTAAGTGGTGAGATTGGGAAGATCTGAAAGAAGTTGGAGGTGGTACCAGTAACCAAAAAGGAGGAGGAGGAGGAGAATCTACTTTGATATTTTTATCTTACTCAGTCAGAATGAGTTAATATCAAGAAAACTGACAACAAATGCTGAAAGGCTAGTGGAATGGGGACCCTTCGTCAATGTTTGAAAGATTTCAAACTGGTGGAGCCAGTGGTAGAAACGAGTGTGAACAATTCGCAAAAATATTAATTAAATAAGTCTATCATGTGACCCAGCTATACTATCCAGTTGGTTTACACAAAGGACATTGACATCTTCTTCAGGTACATTTCCTTGGTTATTTTCATTGTTGTTCCATTCACAATAATAAGAAAATGGAAGCAGCCTAGAAAACCCTCAACTGATGAATAGGTAATGAAAATGTGTTACATACACATAATCTCTTCAACTGTGAACAGAAAATGAAATTTGTAGATAGATAGATAGAACTGTAAAATATTATGCTGAATGATGTAACCTAGAACTAGAGAAACAATTACTTTTATTTGTGAACCCTAATTTCCAATTTTTTGATGTGAGTATATAACTTGGAGTAACTACTTAAGCCAGGAAAGTAGGAAGGTTTTGGAGTGGGGGGTTGGAGGGGCAGCAAAATCTAGAGCTAGAGCAGTATGGCATGGGTGCTATGAAGAGTTAAAGAGAGAAGATCAGAAAGAGGAAGAGAATTTAACCAGTGAGGGAACAATACAGAGACAGAGGAAAGAAAGACAACAAAAATAACACCAAGAATGTTTGTAAATGCCATAGGAAATACTGTTTTGTAAGCTTACTTACAAATGCATTGCGTGTGTATGTTCGTGCATGCACGTGTGTGTGTGTGTCTGTGTGTACACATAGTTTAAATGGAATTACACCACTACATAGGATGACAATGCTCCTGTAACAAGTGTAGACTCTGTAACCTAATCTCCAGTGCTTAGTAAGGGAAAATGTCCTTTTGAGTTGTTAGTCAAGGATTGTCTAAGAGTCTCTGAAAATGATATATGCTGCTGTCTTTGGCTATACCTGCCTCCCAGAGGTTGAAAGTGAGGACCTATTGGTGACACCAGACACTTTGAACATAGGACATAGAAGCATTAAGCTGGAACTGATCTGGAAGACTCCTGCTGACAACCAGCTTTCATAATATCCAAAAGGAGAAAGCAAAAGCAGTCACTAGTCCTATCCAGCTGTACGGGCTATAAACTGTAACAATGACTAGCTTAGCAAGATCTTTAATGCTGCCACAGTAATGTTACTGTTCTATTGCTGTGAGAAGAGTTCATGATCAAGGCAACACTTAAAAGAGAAAGCATTTAATTGGAGACTTGCTTACAGTTTCAGAGTTTAGTTCATTATCATCATGTTGGCATGTCATAACTCTGGGGTAGTAGGTGAGAGTTTCTTTGGGGTCCACAAGCAGAGTGAAAGAAGCCTGGGCAGAGTATGGGCTTTTGAAACCTCAAAGCTCAGGGCCTCCAATAAGGTCACACCTACTAATCCTAATCCTACCAAAAAGTTTCACTCCCTGATTACTAAGTATTCAAATATATGAGCCTATGGGGACCATTCTTATTCAAACCACCACATTCATAACTTGGTGTCAGTCAATAGCTATCTGATTGAACTTAAAAACCACTTTAAACCTCGACATGAACTAGAAGCTAGACATGAACAGCATGAGCTAGAGAGTTCATAATTCCTAGATGAGAACCTACTACTATAATTTACTAAATGTATTTTGTTTTAACATACCCAAATGCATGCATTTATAATGCAACCCTTACATCTAAGGTTTACAAAATATCACAGAGGAGGAGGCAGAAAGTAAGAGAGAACCAGGACACCAGCAGAGAGGTAGTCTCCTCTAGACATGAGGAGAAATGTACGTGCATGAACTCTCAACAGTACGGTTGCATAAAGTAGCACTGCACAACATCCACAGGATCCCACATGCCAATGTGATTGTGGAAAATTTTAGAAGGCCCTGTTCATAAATGAAGATATTGGTAATCAATGATTACTGAGAGGGAGATTCACTTTATTCCAAGAGTTAGCTGAGGTATCTAAGCTCAAGTGATCAGACCTAAACACGTACACTAGACTCACCAGGTTTTATACACAAACATGTACACGTTTTATACACACACACACACACACACACACACACACACACACACACACACACACACACGGTGCTTCTTGGAACATCTTATAAAGAAATAAGTTTACCTTTTTATTTTTGTGCTTTTTATTTAGGACTTCACTGTCCCAAAAACAGCCATGTGATAAAGCCCAGTCGTTATTCAATATTGCTTTAAAAAGGAAGAGCCTACTGGAAGGAATTTATGTTATTGGGGACATTCACTTGGAGTATATGTCTGGAATCTGAACCTTCCTCTTCTCTTTCTTTTGAATCTTGGCCACCATGATGTGAGTAGTTCTTCCACTACATGCTTGTACTGTGTTCTCACACGTCTTGTGTGACAGGGCCAGGGAACATGATTTGAAACCTCTAATAGCATGATTAGATGAATAGATGATTAAAGTAAATCATCTTCCTTCACATATGTTTATCTCAGGTATTTGTTGCAGAGTTAGAAATCTGGCTAATAAAATACCCATTTTGTTCTTTTCAATGTACTTAGCCTGAGTGAACCACTCAAAGCAAATTTGTTAAATTGTATTAGTGTCTAATATACATTTTTAATATATGCTGAGCAACACCCCAATGAGCAATATCAAAATACAAGCAAGAAAATGCAATCGCCCTTTTAACATTTTTCTATGAGAATCTATATTTACAGGTTAGCTGGCAATGACTTCATAGAAACTATAAATATTTGTATACATTCAGTCCTACAGATGGATCCCCTGTGAAACATCATTAAATAAGAACTTATATTGTAATTGAAATTTTATTTACTCTAGAATCAAGCTTATTTTGTGACTTTTCTCTGTCTCTCAAATCACAATAAATAGTTATTTACTTCCTTGTTTTTAGTGAAATGATTATAAATGGGCAATATGGGAGTATTTTTCCTTAGATTCCTTGACTTGTTTTTGTTGGGCTGTGAGCCAAGCCATGCTTACCTTTTTAATATTCTTACTAATTAGTCCACACAGTGCTGTTATTGCTCATTTGGCTCTACATTTGGAATGAGGAACCAGCACTGATTAATTATCTCCAATGCTATTTGTCAGGTTTCATCATTAATACAAAATATACTGCAAATCTTGGAGGATAGGCCATTTTCTAAGGTCTCCTCATTAAATGTTAGTGCTCCTGCCTAGACATGGTCCCCTCTCCACTGAATAAAAGCAGAAGGTTGGGTACACGATGTCAGTCCTATGTTGTCCAGCATCTTATATTTTGCCTTTGAAATTTACCAAGAACTTTAAGCTATTGTAAGAATCATATTATTTTCAGAGTAGTAGAGGTGATGAATTGAATATACTGTCTTCCTTTTGGTATGAGAATACTGAAGCCTGGAAATGTTAAATGAGTTATTTAGGTTTTCTGTCAAACATCAGTACTCTTGATAAATTTGTTCTTTCTTATTTATGGGATATTTTATTGCTGCTCCTGGATTGAGCAGTTTTAAGGAACTTAGAAGAAAATAATTAACAAGCTATTTAATCTGTAATTTATAATTCATGATCTTTAAAAATTTTATACAGGATCTTATTATGTAATGCAGCATGATCTCAAACTTGCTATTTAGCCCTCAAGTTTAGGATCCTTAGTCTCACCTTTTCAAGTCCTAGGGTTATAGGCATGATCTGTGACACTTCATTTCTTGATCATTTTTCTTATGGACTAGAAGCACTAGAAGCACAAATATTTTTAAGTCATCTTACTGTTATTGTTATTTTAGCACCACATCTGCATAGGACTTTAGCATAGAGTATTTTTACCAAAAGAAGACAATGAATGATGAACAGCTGGTGAAACTTTACGATTTAACTTAGAGATTCACTGTTGTTCTGAGTCCTTACTGGCAAACATGTAAAGAATTAAAGCTGTGTTTTTTTTTTTTGTTTTTTTTTTTTGTTTGTTTGTTTTGTTTGTTTGTTTGTTTTGTTGGTTGGTTTGGTTTGGTTTGGTTTGGTTTTTGAGACAGGGTTTCTCTTTGTAGCCCTGGATGTCCTGGACCTCACTCTGTAGACCAGACTACCCTCTAACTCAGAGATCTCCCTTCCTCTGCCTCCCAAGTACTGAGATTAAAGGCAAGCACCTCCATGCCCAATTTAAGAACTAAAGTTGTTTGTTTGATTTTGAATCAAGGTATATTCCAGATTATGAAGGCAATGTTATGAGTAGCAATCAAGTATTTCAAATTACAACCCACAAAATCCATTTGTTAATATTTTGACCAACCCAAACACATTAATCCTATATTCCTTTTTTAAAAAATTATAACCTGGTGTTTCTATTCTGCATTTCTTTAATTTTAAAAACAGACTAAAAGTAAAGTATAGAGAAATATAATCCAAATGTTGATGAATGTAGAAAGTCATGGTCATTTTACAATGTATCTCAAAGATTACTAGAGCAAATTTCTATTATTAACAAAATGTACAGGTTAAGTGACTCTCCTTTTTATTATGCCATATAAATTACTCCTACCCTTGTGTATTTTCATGAGAATAATCTTTCTGGAAGATGCAACTAGAGACAGAATTAGTAAGGAGGAACATCTGGGTCAAATTTTAAAGAGTTTATGAAAAGCTGGGTAAGATATCTAATTTTATAATATTTACTATACAGAGAGTTTAAAGATTGGAAATAGTTTTCAAGCTATAATATTTTGCCAAATAAACTTCCCTACTGGCCAGTGAGGCACCATAAGCAGTTCTTCCATGGAGAGAAGTTGGAAATGTAGTTCTACCACTTGTTATTTTTTTTTTAATGTCATCATGATCTTTGCATTGCACAGAAATAATCTTACCCATACTTTTTCCTTTTTATAGGAATTTGATGGTGTAGACAATTGTAGCAACATTACAGCTGTTCCTACACAGAGAGGAACAGCTGTGTTCTCCTACAGGTAGTCTGTACCATGAAAAACTTAATTCAAACAGCTGCCATCTAATTAAAACATCATAAGATCTTTTTGTCTTTCCTTCAAACTACTGAATTTACATATTCCAGATACTGCTAGGAAAAAAAACCCCATAAATTGATGCAGAGCTTTAGAGTTTATACTTATTAATAAGCCAATAATCTGTTAATAGTTGAAGCCAATCCCTTGTGACAACTTTTAAATTGAGAATTTAATCAATTTTAAGGCAGACTAACTTTTACTTTTCCAGATTTTGGATCAAAATTCTGTTTTGTTTAAATTTGTTATTCTGAATGATTTCAGGATCATTGGGTATTGTTATCAAGAAGGTTGATGCCCTGTACTACAACCCCTCCCTTAATGTCTCTTTGCTTAAGGTACATTTAATACCAACCTACTATGTAATGCTAAGCTATTTTAGCCACTTACATATTTTCAAATTTTAATTCTGCTATGAGCTTTCATGTCACATGTGCTCTCTTTACTCTGGTTGTGGCTTGGAAGCCTGTAGACTAGAGCCCTAAACTTTACTTTCTGTTGTTTCTCAAGGTGAGGGAGAGCAGAATATCAGAACGCAAGACCATTTTGGAAGTTCATTTCTGCATGCAAACATTCGGTACTCAGCCATCAGCTCTGTTCCTAGATGCATCTGTTCACCCTTCAGCAATTCAGCGGTTGTTCCAGACACAATGGCTCATCTTCAGGATTTCAGGATGGCTTTCTCTTCGTTACTGTGCACCTTCCCTAGTCTTAGTTTCTGAAGTACCACGTAAATTTGTTTTCCCTTTTATATGTTGAATATGTGCATTCAATTACCAAAAGAAACATTTTGTGTGGAATACCTTTCAGTTTTAATTTCTTGGGTGCCACATGATTGGCACTGCCTTTATATAAAAAAAATGGGTTAGTGCGTTGAATATAAAGGTGGCCATTAGAGTAGAATTTTCTAACATGACTTGTCTTGAACATAGTAATAAGTTCCTAACAAATGAAAAATGGCCACTTTGGTGTAAGTAGAAAAAAAAGGAGTGATTATATTCATGACCTGTTTTAACTTGGGATGGGATTTTGTAATACAATATAATGGTAGTTTTTTTAATATATGAATATCCTCTTTTCCTAACACTATTTGTTGAAAAGAGATCTCTTTCCTTATTTAATATTTTCATGCTTCTCATTATTACATGCATATGAGATGTAGGTGCCTATGTATGGATATGTGTATGTGAATACAGAGGGTGACAAGTAGTTGTAAGATCCACAGTTTGGGTACTGGGAACCAAATTCAGGTACTCTGTAAGATCAGCAAGTGTTCTTAACAATAAACAATCTTTCTAGCCTCTAGAACTAAGTTTTAAAATATAGTATTTTTAAAACAAGTTTTAGTTCAGGTTAGTGGATCACCATAAGTAATCCTGATGCAGAGAACACTATGAAATCTGGTGCTATTTATTTTTCAGACTTTTCTTATTAATTTTGCATCGATATATCCTTTATCCACTGTTCTGTTCTGTTCCATTGTTCTAAATGTCAGATTTTATTTCATACTGTTTGAGTGATTGTAACTTTGTAATATAGTTTGAAATAGTGGAATAAAATGTCTCCATTAATATTCTTTCTCCTGATTGCTTTAGAAAGAAAAGGCCTTTATGCTTCTATGAAATTTTACATTTTATGCCATATCTATGAAAAATGACACATATTTTTGTAAAGATTGCACTGGATTCAGATACTGCTTGTAATGTGGGCATTTTAACAGCACACACTTTTCTAATTCATGAACAAACAATTTTTATCGATATCTTACAGTTTTCTATGTAAAAATCTTTCACTATTTGAGAAAATAAGTCATGGTATTTTATTCCTTTTGATACTATTGTAAGTGAGAAAGTTAGAGGGTTTGTTGTTGTTATTACTGTTTTTTTGTTTTACATGTATAAATGGTTTGTTGAAACACTGGGAAACTTCTATGTTGATTTTGTGTCTTGAAACTTTATGAAACATACTTCATTAATCTTAACACTTATTTTGGGGAAGGTCTTAGGATTCACTACATACAAGGTCATTCATCTATAAACAAAAATGATTTCATTTTCCAATATATATGTATTTTATTTCTCATATTTTTGATTCTGAAATATTCTTGGATGAGTGGCCTTTTATTAGATGGTTTTGGACTTGTTATGGGCTACACTCTAGGGAAAACTAGCCCTCCCTCACCCAGAAGCTGACAGTTGCCAGTAACTTGGTTATGTCGTCACAACCATGGTGAGCTTACATATGCAGCTGCTCTGCTGTGTCTAAAATATAGTTTCTTTGTTGTCATCTCCCACAGCTGGTTCTTACACTCTTTCTACCCCCTCTTATGCAATGACCTCTGAGCATGTGGAAGGAAGTTTGTGGTACAACAGTGAGGTTAAAAAAAATAGACACACACTTGAATAGATGAGGGAGGTAGTACACGTGGGGAGAGTTGGGAGAAGAGGAACAAATATGATCAAAACTCATTGCACAAAATCTCCAAAGAGCAATCAACCACATAAATACATAAAAATAATTTCTTTAACAGAAAAAGTCACCTTTTGTGACATTCTATGTCACTGTAACCCATGGATTTACAGAATTCCATGAAATACTCAATGAGTGTTATCATTTACAACTTTTTTGGACTTAAACAATTTGCTGTAAAACAAAATTTGCACTTCTTTGGGCTCTTGGTCCTGCAATATAGTGAACAGTCTAACCATGTAACAGATTAACCAGCAGAAGTTGGTTTTGTTAAAAGTTGGAAAGGACTAATATTTTATTAGTCCACATCATGTGCAGCACCAATATCAATACCACCAACATAACCAATGAAATTGGCATACTAAATATAAATACTGAAATTCTTTCAGTTGTAAATCACCTATGGTATCATCAATATGTGAATGATTACATTATCTATATTTTCCATTCTATCCAAATATGCTTTGCTTTGTAATTTATTTTTTATTAAAACAATGTAATTTTTTGAGAATTTTTTTTTGTAGATCAATCAATGAGGAGATAAGACGTGTTTAGGTAACAAAACACAAGTGGTTCAAATGAGTTGTCTAACAAGTGACTAATTACTAAGCTTATATTGGAACCTTACTAAAGCTTCGGAGCAGAGACACCTATATATAATTAGTTATAGGTGAGCTAGCAAGTGTTGTCCACATTATGTGATATGTTCAGAGAAGCTCATTAGCAGTCCTTGTATTAGGCATCACTGTGCAGAAACCACTTTAGCATATTCGCAAGGGCTTAAAAAGTAACCATATCCAAATAACTGGGTTTCCTCACAAAAGGATATTTAGGAACTTAATTTTGGTCTTAGAAGTACTTTAATGAGAAATAAAGTATAATTAGCAATCATAATTCTTAATGATTTTTATCCTTCTAAAACAGTGAAAAGCATTACTTTGTTTACAGCAACTAGCTATGCAAAATGGTTGCATCTCTGGAGAGTCAAGATTCTGATGCTTTAATTAGTGCTTTGATTGCTTCCAAGGCAATTTGCCTACATCAGTAAATAGATTATGTAAGTGGCAGCTAATTTTATAGAAGTAGGAAAGTTGCTTGCTTGGGTACAGGTAGTAATTATGGACACTAATAAATAAACGTTCAAAGAAAATTTCTACTCTTTAAAAGCTCTCTTTAATAAAAAAAATTAAAATTGATAACTTGGGAGTTTACATGAAAAGGTATAAAGTGTCTGCTTTATTCAGAATGGACTTTGGTACCACAAAGCAGATATGGGACATAAAAATCTTTCACCTGCTGGGCCAAATACTTCATGACTATTCAAAAACTTTTGTACCTACTAGAATTTCAAATAATAGCACATTGATGTTAGTGCTTGTGTCTCTGTTTTCTTATAACAGGTAAACGATGTCTTAAAACTCCTCTCCTTCATCTTAAATTATTGAAAGTCAGTTCAGCTACAAGCTTAAAATGGTGGTAATTCTTCTCTATATCTAGGATGTGCTGAAAATATATGGTAAATTAATAATTATACTGTATTTTCTTTTTAACATATTTATTTATTTGTTTATTTGAGTGTGTATGTGCATGTGCGTGTGTGTGTGTGTGTGCGTGTGTGTGTGTGTGTGTGTGTGTGCGCGCGCGTGCGCGCGCATGTGTGGGTGTGGATGGGTGTGGCTGTGGTGTGCATATTCATGTGTAAATACATGGGCAACACTGAGTGCATGTACAGTTCAGAGGACAACTCTGTTGGGAGTTTGTTTTTTCTTCTACGATGTGGGTTCCAGAAATCAAAACCAGGTCCTCAGGCTTGATAGCATACATCTTTGCCTTCTAAACCATCTTGGCAGCCCGATTTTTAAAAATCATGTTGGATTTATTTAAAGGATTTTCATGGAAACTCTAGATCTCTAAGTGCCTACATACAAGTCAGGAAGAAAGTCCTGCTGAGTCAATTTTGAACTCATCCTTTATAAGTTGATGGTGCCTTGACTTGGTACTTCTTGCCTTGAGAATTTACAGCAAATGCATTTTTGATGTCATACAGGGTGACACATGCCAATAATCCCAAAACAGAAGAGTCTGAGACCAAAGGATTTTGAGCTCAAGGCAGCATGGAAAAAATAATGAACTATAAGACAATCTGCATTATATGGTGAAAATGTGTTTCAAACTATATGGCTCCCATTGAAATTTTACTAGTTTACATTACATAATTCTATGCTATATTGTATTGCTTGCCTGAGCAGACTAAAATAAGTAAGAAACTTCCGAGTCCTTGAAAAAAATTACCAAAATATAGCAAACAATCTTATAAAATATATCTTAACTTTTATTGTATGATAGAATAATTTGTATCTTTATATAATTTATTTTGTTGAAATTTATATGTACTATAATTTGATAGCAGAATTAACTAAGAAATTCTTTAGCTCACGTTTTATTATTCAGTTACATTTTATCATTTAAAGCATTCCTTTCATTAACTTGTAACCAATCATTTTTATACATTACTTTCATTCTATTTAAATTTTACATTGTTTTTAAATTTAACACTTTACAGTTTGACCAAACATAACTGGACATAACCTGGTTATGATCCCAAGTCCCTCATTTGAAATTTATTAGTACCCTGGTTTTTTATCCTGATATAGCTTAAGCAGTTCTATGAACTATAACCACTTGGTTGCCAGTCCTTGCATTAAGTTGTAACTTGTACCTAGATTTAAACATGATGAATCTATATGAACAGAAAATTAGAATAAATGAATATTTGTATGTGTTGCTGCATGATTTAAAATCATCTTTATGTTTATTTTGATGGTATCTACAAGAACAATTTGCTGGCCATACAGAATGATTTGGCTCCTTTAATGTTCTATTTTTGAGGCATGGGGAATGGGTTTATTTTAGCTAACAGTTCCAGGAAAGTCAAGAGAATGAATACATGTAAGCCTTATGCTCAGTTTGCCATCTCCACAATTGAGGACTCAAACTCAGGGAATGGTGCCACTCACAGTGGCTGCTGAGTCTTACCACATCAGTCAGTACAATTGAGACAGTCTCCTACAAATGTGCCCACAGGCCAATCTGATCCCACAATTCCTCATGGAGACCTTCATCTCAGGTAGTTCTAGATTGTGACACATTGACAAGCTACCTATCACAGCTCTCATAGAGTCTATTCTTAAATGTTTTTTTTTTTTTTTGCATTTTTTTTTAAAAAAAAACTTATTTTATTTATTTTATATGCTAACCACAGATTTCCCTCTGACTCACACTCAGCCAACCCACCTCCTGATGCACCCCCACACCTCCTTCAAAGACTGAGGACTGACATGAGTAGTCAACAAAGCCTGGTACATTCAAGCCCCTCCCCACTGCATCAAGACTGAACAAGGCATCCCACCATGGGTAATGGGCTCCAGAAAGCCAGCTCATGTACCAGGGATAGATCCTGATCCCACTGCTAGAGGCCCCTCAAACAGACCAAGCTCCACAACTTTCTTCCATATGCTGAGGGCCTAGTCTGGTCATTGCAGGTTCCACAGCCGTCGGTCTAAAGTTAGTAAGTTTTTACAAGCTTAGTTCAGTTGTCTCTGTAGATTTCCCCATCATGATCTTGACCCCCTTGCTCACATAATCCCTCCTCCTTCTCTTCAACTGGACTTCGGTGCTCAGCCTGCGGCTTGGTTGTGGATCTCTGCATCTGCTTCCATCAGTTACTGGATGTAGGATCTATGATGACAGTTAGGGTATTCACCAATCTAATTACCAGGGTAGGACAAATCAGACTTCTCCACTTTTGCTAGTAGTCTAATCTGGGGTCAACCTTATGGATTCCTAGGAATTTCCTTAGGACCAGGTTACTCCCTTACCCCATAATGTCTCCTTCTATCAAAATATCTTTCATTGCTATCCCACTTCGTCCCTCCCCCCAACTTGACCATCCTGTTCCCTCATGTTCTCATCCCTCATTCCTCCCCTCTACAACCCCCCACTCCCTCATCCCCAGTTTACTCATAGATATCTCCTCTATTTCCCCTTCCCAAGGCAATCCATTTGTCCCTCTTAGGGTCTTCTTTGTTTCCTATCTTCTCTGGAGCTGTGGGACATAGTCTGATTATGCTTTGCTTTACATCTAGTATCCACTTATGAGTAGGTACATACACCATGTTTGTCTTTCTGAGTCTGGGTTGCCTCACTCAGGATAATAGTTTCTAGTTCCATCCATTTGCCTGCAGATTTCATATCATTGTTTTTATAGCTGAGTAATACTCCATTGTATATATGTACTACATTTTCTTTATCCATTCTTTGATTGAGGGGCATCTAGGTTATGGCTATTATGAATAATGCTGCTAAGAAATTGTTGAACATGAGTGTCCTTATGGTATGATTCAGCATCCCTTGGGTATATGCCAGAGTGATATCATTGGATCTTGAGGTAGATTGATTCCCAATTTTCGGAGAAGTTGTCATACTGATTTCCATAATGACTAGATAAGTTTGCACTCCCACCAATAGTGCACGAGTGTTCCCCTTGTTGTGCATCCTATCCAACATAAGCTGTCATCAATGTTTTTGATCTTAGTTATTCTGACAGGTGTAAGAGAGTCATTTTGATTTGCATTTCCCTGATAACTAAGGACATTGAGCAATTCCTTAAATGTGTTTTGGCCATTTGAGATTCTTCTGTTGAGAATTCAGTATTTAGCTCTGTAGCCTATTTTTTTAAATTGGATTGTTAGGTATTTTGATATCTAGTTTCTTAAGTTCTTTACATATTTTGGAGATCAGTCCTCTGCCAGATGTGGGGTTGGGGGAGATCTTTTCCTGTTCTGTATCCTGTCATTTTGTCTTATTTATCATGATCTTTGCCTTACAGAAGCTTCTCAGTTTTAGGAGGTCCCATTTATTATTTGTTGTCTGCGCTACTAGTGTTATATTTAGGAAGTGGTCTCTTGTACCAAAGTACTCTAGGCTATTTCTGACTTTCTCTTCTATCATGTTCAGTGTAGAACGATTTATGTTGAGGTCTTGATCCACGTGGATTTGAGTTTTGTGCATGGTGATAGATATGAATCTATTTGCAATCTTCTACATGCTGACATCCAGTTATGCCAGCACCATTTGCTGAAGATGCTTCCTTTTTTCCATTGTATAGTTTTGGCTTCTTTGTCAAAAATCAGGTGTTCACAGGTATGTGGATTAATGTCAGGGTCTTCAATTCGATTCCATTGGTCCACATGTCAGTTCTATATGCCAATGCTAAGCTATTTTTATTACTATAGCTCTATAGTAGAGCTTGCAGTAAGGGATGATGATGCCTCCAGAGATTGCTTTATTGTAAAAGATTGTTTTAACTATCCTAGGTTTTTTTTTTTAATTTTCGATATGAATTTGAGTATTGTTCTTTGGAGGTCTATGAAGAATTGTGTTGAGATTTTGATGGGGAATACATTGAGTCTGTAGATTGCTTTGGGTAACATTGTCATTTTTCTTGTGTTGGTTCTAACTATCCATGATTATGGGAGATTTTTCCATTTTCTGCTATCTTCTTCAGTTTCTTTCTTCAAGGACTTAAAGTTCTTGTCATACAGGTCTTTCTCTTGTTTGGTTAGAGTTACCCCAAGATATTTTATATTATTTGTGGCTAATGTAAAAGGTGATGTTTCTCTGATTTCTTTCTTGGCCTGTTTATCATTTGCATATAGGAGGGCTACTAGTTGTTTTTGCGGGGGGGGGGTTGTTTTTTTGTTTTTTTTTAGTTAATCTTGTATCCTGCCACGTTACTGAAGGAGTTTATCAGTTGTAGTAGTTTCCTGGCAGAATTTTTGTGTTCACTTATATATACTATCATATCATCTTCAAACAGCAAAAGTTTGACTTATTCCTTTCCAATTTGTATCCCCTTGATCTCCTCTTGTTACCTTATTGCTGTAGCTAGAACTTCAAGTACTATAATGAATAGATATGAGGAGAGTGGACAGCCTTGTCTAGTTCCTGATTTTAGTGGAATTCCTTGAGTTTCTCTCCATTTAATTTGATGTTGAGTGTTAGCTTGCTATAAATTGCCTTTATTATGCTTAGGTATGTTCCTTGTATTCCTGATCTCTTAAATACTTTTTTCATGAAGGGGTGTTTGATTTTGTCAAAGGATTTATCAGCATCTAATGAGATGATTATGTGTTTTTTTTTTTCCTTTCAGTTTCTTTATGTGGTGGATTACATTGACAGATTTTTGTATGTTGAATCATTCCTGCATCTCGAGTATGAAGCCTACTTGATGCTGGTGGATGATTTTTTGATGTGTTCTTGGATTCAGTTTGCCATTTATCTATCTATCTATCTATCTATCTATCTATCTATCTATCTATCTATCTATCATCTATCTATCTATTTATTTATTTATTTTGCATTAATGTTCATGACAGAGATTGGTCTGTAATTCTCTCTTTATTATAACTTTGTGTGGTGTGGGTATCAGGGTGACTGTAGCCTCATAGAAAGAGTTTGGCAATGTTTCTTCTATTTCTGTTGTTTTATAACAATTTGAGGAGTATTGGTATTAGCTCTTGTTTTAAATTTTGGTAGAATTCTACACTGAAACCATCTGCTGCTGGACTTTTTTTGGTTGGGAGACTTTTTAATGACTGCCTCTATTTCCATAGGAGTTATAGTTCTATTTAAATTGTTTATTCAGTCTTGATTTGATTTTGGTATGTGGCACCTATCCAGAAAATTGTCCATTTCTTTTAGATTTTCCAAGTTTGTGGAGTACATGTTTTTAAATCTGACCTGATGATTGTTTGGATTTCCTCACTGTCTGTTGTTCTGTCTCCCTTTTCATTTCTGATTTTGTTAATTTGGATTTACTCTCTCTGCCTTTTGGGTACTTTGGATAAGGGTTTGTCTATCTTGTTGATTTTCTCAAAGAACCAACTCTTTGTTTCATTGATTCTTTGTACCATTCTCTTTGTTGCTATTTTATTGATTTCAGCACTCAATTTGATTATTTTCTGGCATCTACTCCTCCTGGGTGACTTTGCTTCTTCCTGTTCTAGAGCTTTCACGTGTGCTATTAAGTTGCCAGTGTGATAGTTCTATAACAACTAGGTAGGCATTTAGAGCTATGAACTTTCCTCTTAGTACTGTTTTCATAGTGTCCCATAAGTTTGGGTATGTTGTACATTTATTTTTATTGAATTCTAGGAAGTCTTTTATTTCTTTCTTCATTTCATCCTTGACGCAGTTGAGCATTGTTCATTTTCCATGAGTTTGTAGGCTTTCTGTAATTTGTGTTGTTGTTGAATTCTGACTTTAAGCCATGGTGGTCCATTAAAATACAGGAGGTTATTCCAATTTTTTTATATCTGTTGAGGTTTTCTTTGTGACCAAGTATGTGGTAAATTTTAGAGAAGGTTCCATGGAGTGCTGGGAAGAAGGTATGTTCTTTTGTATTTTGGTTCAATATTCTATAGCTATCTACTAAGTTCATTTGAGTCATAACATCATTTAGTTCCCTTATTTCTCTGTTAAGTTTCTGTCTGGCAGACCTGTCCATTGGTGAGAGTGTGGTGTTGAAGTCTCCCACTCCTAGTGTGTGGGGTTTGCTGTGTGATTTAAGCTTTAGTAATATTTCTTTTAAAAATGTGGGTGCCCTTATATTTGTGGCATACATGTTCAGAATAAAGACTTTATCTTGATGGATTCTTCCTGTGATGAATATGTCATGTCCTTCTCAGTCTCTTTTGATTA
The DNA here is from genome assembly GCF_004664715.2 of Peromyscus leucopus. Taxonomy (NCBI): domain Eukaryota; kingdom Metazoa; phylum Chordata; class Mammalia; order Rodentia; family Cricetidae; genus Peromyscus; species Peromyscus leucopus. The sequence continues at coordinate 13,604,797 of NC_051081.1, forward strand.
ATTCTAGTTTAAGTCCATTTTGTTAGATATTAGAACAGCTACACCAGCTTACTTTTTAGGTCCATTTGATTGTAAAGTTGATTTCCCAACCCATTACTCTGAGGTAGTGTCTGTCTTTGAAGCTGAGATATGTTTCTTGTATGCAGCAGAAGGATGGATCCTATTTTTATATCCATTCTGTTAGCCTGTGTCTTTTTATAGGTGAATTGTGCCCATTGATATTAAGGGGTATTAATAACCAGTGATTGTTAATTCCTGTTATTTTTTGGTCTTAGTGTGTGTATTCTTCCCTCCTTTTGGATTTGTTCATTTAAGATTAGCTTTTGCCTCTGTTTTCATGGGTTCATCTAACTTCCTTAGGTTGAATTTTTCTTTCTAGTACTTACTGTAGTGCTGGATTTGTGGATAGGTATTGTTTAAATCTGGTTTTGTCATGGACTATCTTGTTTACTCTGTCTATGGTGATTGAGAGTTTTGCCAGGTATAATGGTCTGAGCTGGAGTCTGTGGTCTCTTAGTGTCTGCATAATGTCTGCCTAGGACCTTCTGGCTTTCAGAGTCTCCACTGAGAAGTCAGGTGTTATTCTGATGGGCCTGCCTTTATATGTTACTTGGTCTTTTTCCTTTGAAGCTCTTAATATTTTTTCTTTATTCTATATGTTTAGTAGTTTGATTACTATGTGATGAGGGGACTTTTTGAGTGGATCCAGTCTATTTGACATTCTATAAGCTTCTTGTATCTTCATAGGCATTTTCTTCTTTAGGTTGGGAAAGTTTTCTTCTATGATTTTGTTGAATATATTTTCTGTGCCTTTGAGTTGATATTCTTCTCCTTCTTCTATCCCTATTATTCTTAGGTTTAGTCTTTTCATGGTGTCCCAGATTTCCTGGACACTTTTATTATGACTTTGTTAACCTTAATGTTTTCTTTGACTGATGAATTTATTTCCTCTCTTGTGTTTTTAGTGACAGAAATTCTCTTTTCCATCTCTTGCATTCTGTTGGTTATGATTCCATCTGTAGTTCCTTTTCCTTTACTCAGATTTTCCATTTCCGGTATTTCCTTGGTTTGTGTCCTTATTGCCTCTATTTTAGTTTTCACATTTGAACTGTTTCCTTCACCTGTTTGATTGCTTTTTCTTGGTTTTCTTTAAGGGATTTATTAATATTTTTTTTCCATTTTTTGTCTTTTCTTCGATTTCTGTAAGATAATTTTTCATTTCCTCTTTAAAAGTCTCTATCATCTTCATAAAGTAATTTTTAAAGTTGTTTTCTTCTGCTTCTTCTCTTTTAGAATGTTCAGGTTTTACTGTAGTAGAACAGCTAGGTTCTGGAGGTACCACATTGCTCTTTATGTTGCGGAATATATTCTTGCACTGGCTGTCTACCCATCTCTTCCTCCAATTATTGCAAATGGTATCTGTATCTCAGGGAGCCACTCTTGGTCCAATCCACACTGGCAGTGTTTGTGTCTCAGGGAGTTGCTGGGGTCTTGGGGGCATGGGTGTGTTTTAGGGACAGAGTGGGACTTGTAGATTGCAGGGCCAAAAAAGGCATGGTGCTGGATCTCCCCACAGGAGTCTTGCCTGTTATCCTGCAACTGGAGCTGCAATGTGTGTGAGTAGAAGGGCACGAATATTACCCTGGGCCAAGGGCATAGCAGCTGGGGTGATAGGCTAGGAAAACAGTGACTCACCTCTTGGTCCAGTTGGAGCTGGCAGAGTCTGTGTCTCAGGGAGCAGCTATGGTCTCAGGGGATGGCTAGGTTCGAGGAATAGAGTGGGACTTGTAGATTACAGGGTCTGATGTGGGGGTGGTAGTCAGTCCTGCCTTCAGGAGTCTCGCCTGTGAGCCTGCAACTGGGGCTGCAATTGGTGGAGGTCTGTGGGCACCATTTATGCCCCTGGGCCTAAGGTCAAGAGGCTGGTATGACCAACTAGGAGAACAGTGACTCACCTTCTTTATTGTTCTTGCTTTATTCTATTTTCTTTTTAATAACTTTATTTTACCTTCCTCTCATATCTGTTTTCTGTTGATAGTGATTTCTTATGGGGAAAAGATGGAAAGTCTAGAGGTAAATAAATTTTGAAATGACACTGAGGCCATATTGATGCTGACTATCTAAGAAAATGTGAGCACACAACAGGAAGAAGGACTGCAAAATCCTCCTCTGGATCTAAATTCTTTCCACAGCACCTTCCACTAAATTCCTGAACCTTGAAGGAAAAGGCATAAACATGACTGAGTGCTCACATTTTACATATTCTCAACATCTTGGGCAAACATGCATATGCATTCAACACCACTCAATGATAAGAGAGACTTTAATGATTAAGGCTGTGTGTGTAGCATTTGTCTATTAGTATAAACATATTTTTTTTCAAGGTGGTTAAATGCTTAGTTAAGCTAGCTAAGGAATAATATTTAGTCCCTCCCTCACCTTGTTTCTTTTTTTATAATTATTTTAATTTTACATATCAGCCACAGATTCCCTTGTTTTCCCCCCTCCCGCCTCCCAACACCCCCCCTGCCGCCTTCCACCCAGCCCACCCCCCATTCCCATCTCCTCCAGGGCAAAGCCTCCCCTGGGGATTGAGTTCAACCTGGTGGATTCAGTTCAGGCAGGTCCAGTTCCCTCCTCCCAGGCTGAGCTAAGTGTCCCTGCATAGGCCCCAGGTTCCAAACAGCCAGCTCCTCATGTACTGAGGACAGGTCCCGGTCCCCTGCCTGAATGTCTCCCAAACAGTTCAAGCTAATCAATTGTCTCACTTATTCAGAGGGCCTGATCCAGTTGGGGGCTCCTCAGGTATTGGTTCATAGTTCATGTGTTTCCATTCGTTTGGCTATTTGTCGCTGTGCTTTTTCCAATCTTGGTTTCAACAATTCTCGCTCATACAAACCCTCCTCTTTCTCATCAATTGGACTCCTGGAGCTCCACCTGGGGCCTGGCCATGGATCTCTGCATCCGGTTCCCTCAGTCATTGGATGAGATTTCTAGCACGACAATTAGGGTGTTTGGCCATCCTATCATCAGAGTAGGTCAGTTTGTGCTTTCTCTCACCCATTGTCTATTGTGGATGTATATTTGTGGATTTCTGTGGACCTCTCTAGCACTTTGCTTCTTCCTATTCTCATGTGGTCTTCGTTTATCATGATCTCTTATTTCTTGTTCTCCCTCTCTGTTCTTGATCCAGCTGGGATCTCCAGTTCCCCTAAGCTCTCCTTCCCTCGAACCTTGCCCTTCATTACCCCCACTCACATCCAGGTTGTTCATATAGATCTCATCCATTTTTCTGTCATTGGGCAATCCCTGTGTATTTCTTAGGGTCCTGTTTTCTAGGTAGCCTTCCTGGAGTTGTGAGTAGCAGTCTAGTCATCTTTGTTTTACATCTAGTATCCTCCTATGAGTGAGTACATATCATGTTTCTCTTTCTGAGTCTGGGTTACCTCACTCGGGATGATTTTTTCTAGATCCATTTGCCTGCAAACCTCATGATGTCATTGTTTTTCTCTGCTGAGTAGTATTCCACTGTGTATATGTACCACATTTTATTTATCCATTCTTCAGTTGAAGAGCATCTAGGTTGTTTTCAGGTTCTGGCTATTACAAACAATACTGATATGAACATAGCTGAGCAAGTGCCCTTGTGCTATGATTGAGCATACCTTGGGTATATGCCCAAGAGTGGTATAGCTGGGTCTTGGTAGAGATTGATTCCCAATTTTCTGAGATAGCACCATATTGATTTCCAAAGTGGTTGTACAAGCTTGCATTCCCACCAGCAGTGGAGGAGAGTTCCCCTAGCTCCACATCCTCTCTAGCATAAGCTGTCTTCAGTGTTTTTTATCTTAGCCATTCTGACAGGTGTAAGGTAGTATCTCAGAGTCATTTTGATTTACATTCCCCTGATGATTAGGGATGTTGAGCAATTCCTTAAATTCCTTAAAAGTCTTTCAGCCTTTTGAGTTTCCTCTGTTGGGAATTCTCTGTTTAGTTCTGTAGCCCATTTCTTAATTGGATTATTGGGCATTTTGATGTCTAATTTCTTGAGTTCTTTATATATTCTGGATATCAGTCCTCTGTCAGATGTGGGGTTGGTGAAAACCTTTTCCCATTTTGTAGGCTGTTGCTTTGCCTTGTTGACCATATCCTTTACTCTACAAAAGCTTCTCAGTTTCAAGAAGTCCCATTGATTGATTGTTTCTCTCAGTGTCTGTGCTACTGGTGTTATATTTAGGAAGTGATCTCCTATGCCAATGCGTTCAAGACTACTTCCTACTTTCTCTTCTATCAGGTTCAGAGTAACTGCATTTATGTTGAGGTCTTTGATCCACTTAGACTTAAATTTTGTGCATGGTGACAGATGTGGATCTATTTTCAGCCTTCTCCTTGTTTCTTTTGAGAGAGAGCCTGTCCCTAGCACCTGGGATTCATTGATTAGGATATGTCAGTAAGATCCAGACTTTTACCTATTGTTGCCTCCAAGTACTGAGATTATAAGTGGATACCATCACATCCATCTTTTTATATCAGATGTTGAGGTTCAAACTTTGTTCCTCATGCTTATCCATCAAAGTACTTTAAAACTGCCCTATCTTGCCAGCCCCCAGAAATGATGTTCTATGTGTACGGGTATAGGAACATGTGTGCACAGGTTCATATGTATCTTAAATACAATTTTCTAACTTGGAGCTTCCTGTGGAGTGGATGAAGTCCTGAAAAAAAAAGTGCATTATTAACATGAGCATGGCCATATCAAGAACATCAATGAATAAGATCTCTGGACATATCAATGCCTTTACTAGGACAGGTTCAGGGAAATGACAAAAACTTCTCCTGACTGGTACAGATGTTGACAGTGTGTGTATAAAGCATCAATCACAGCTTCATCTTCCACAATGGCTGCAGTCTGAGACTACATCTCTACAGAGACCACCTACCAATATTAACAAACCTGATTCTTTGTTCAGATGTATGTAGTAAAACTGTGGTTCTGGATTTCTGGTGCATCTTTATCAGAGTGCAGGATCCACTGGATCCCAGTGTTTTTGGGTGTGTCATTTCTTCGCTCCTTGTTGCCCCAGTCAGGTCAAGCCTCCAAACTGTGAAGGTCAAAGTACCATGTGCTGGCAATAAAGATGATGTCATTAGTTAGCTCTATTGGGCAGAGCTAACACTTAGAAAGTAGATGAACCTCTAATACTAAGCAGGTGGGAGTAAGCTTATAACAATCTTAGTAATTTACCACAAAGGAGAATTTAGAAGAATGTTTCTGGTTTCTCAATAAGATATTGAATTTTTATTTTCAGTGACACATACAGCTAACCAAACTCCACAGTTCATAGATACAGTCCTCCACAAGCCTGGTTGTAGTTACACACCAACTACAATTTTAGAGCTCTGGGTTATGTCCATTTTGCACAAAGTAGCTATGAATTTTGAATTTCCTACTATGCCCTCAGATATTTCTTAGAATGACACAAAAAGGAGGAAAATGCTGCATAACAGCCAAAGGATGAAACACTCAAGACAAAGTCTAGACATGATTTCAATGTGAACCTCCCATGATTCTCAGTCTGCCTTCCTGGCACATAGGTCTAAGACAGTTTGCTAAGTATCATCAACCAAGGATGTTTATTAAAGATTATTTCCTCAAGGACTTTACTGAATAGGTAGTTATGATTCAATGATCCATCCATTATTTAATTCAGTTTCAGCCTCAAATCATCTCTGCTTTGATGTTAGGCTGATTTTAATAGGCCTAATCAGTTTATTTCCCTCTGGATGGGTAGGCTACATGGTGAGGTAGCTCATAATCCTAAACTAACAGATGTGGTTTTCAGAACCACAAAGGTAGTTCTGCCACTTTGAAAATCTCAACAGTTTATAGATGACCACCCAGGAACAGAATATAAAAACAGCTAAGCTCTTAATTATGTAATACCTCAGTAACATTTTTTTTGTTGTTGGTGTGAAAAACCCAATAGATGCAACTTCAGGAATAAAGCATTTGATTTGGTTCTTGGTTTTTTCTTTGCCTTTCCCATCTTTGTTTGTTTGTTTGTTTGCTTTGGGGGTTTTTTTTTTGTTTTTTTTTTTGTTTTTTTGTTTTTTTTTTTTTGAGACAGTGTTTCACTGTATACCTCTGGCTATCCTGGAACTCACTCTGTAGACATGAGTTGGCCTCGAACTCACAGAGATCTGCCTGCCACTGCCTCCTGAGTGCTAAGACTAAAGGGGTGCCACACCACCCCTGATTTAGCTCATAGTTTTAGAAGTCTCAGTCCACCATGACATGGAGAGGGTTTATTTTATGGTGGCCAGGAGAAGAGTGGTCCATATAATCAGGCTTCTTTTCCATTTATTCCATTGAGCTCCCATTTTGGGGGTCGTTCTACTCACATGCAGGTCTGAGTTAATCTTCTTAGGAAAAACCCTCATGGTTGTATGTAGAAGTGTTCTTCTTCTTTTTTTTTTTTCTTAATGTTTTACTTAATCCAGTCAAGTTGATCATTAGGACTAACCATCATCTACACATTCTCACTGTCTTTATGCGGCAGAATTAATAACATTTGCAGTATTTTAAGATACAATTGAAAATAAGTATACTCATCAAACAAATAAAATAAATTAGAAATACCAACAATGCTAATAAAATAATAGGATACATTTTAAAAAATTGATTCGATGAATCCTGTCATCATAATTCATGAAGACATTTTTACTAAAGTTTGGGTTTGCCATTGTTTTGGTTTTACAGATATTATATTTTATCTTTGTGTCTCTTCTTAAATATAATTGATTTCTATGTATGAATAAAAATTTGATTCACAAATTTGAAAATAATTACAGCTACTGGTTTTGCTTATGTATAAAGTACTCATCAATGGTTGCTCAGGTGAATATAAGATGACCTTGGGGATGAAACTGCTTGAAGGTAGAACCATGCTAATTTACTATGGAACACATGGAAGATGACACTTGGCACCTCATCAGTGGACAAGGAACCAAATAAAATCTGCAGAAGAGACCTTCCTCAGAAACCCTTCTGTCACACTTTTCCTGTTTCACATCTCTTGAGAGAGTAGTTGATAACTACATAATCTTAACAAAGAAACTTAAATAATCACATTTTCTTTAGTTTACTTATGTTAATGTGAAATTCCTTCGCTTACCACAACAAATTTGAAGAAATCGTCTTAAAACACTGTGGAAATCAACATCGTTTCCTCCCATTTTTCAGGGTGAGCTTTTCTTCTAAACATAAGGTTCACACCTGAGCAAACAAAAATTGTTTCTAACCTTCTTCAAACTCAAAGCAATCCATTCTTGGCAAGTGGTCCAAAACCAGTTATTTCTGTGACCAATGAGCATATATTGCAACTCAGACTATGATTGAAAGAATAATTGATGTTTTTAAAGATCATTCCTAAATACTTGAAACCAAACAAAAATCTAACAGATATGTGCTTGATTTACTATAGTTAATTAATATTTAGTAAATTGTTAAACTATATCCTTCAAAATCTGTTACGTTGCTTCCTAAAATATAAATTAAAAATACTCTTTATTTTTATGGCATGATAGTCCTCTATTAGATGAAGTCAAGCTTAAAAGTAGATAATATATTAGGATCAAAATTTTCTCTTCCTTGTAGAAAAGTTGCATTATGTTCATATAAAACAAAACTACAGTTCATACAGTAGAATTCTGTTATGAAAAGGAAATACTTTCCTTCCTTTTATAGATTTGTGCTTGGGGTCCCATAAAAAAACTCAAATTAATATAGAAACAGAAAATACACTAAGTATCATTCTTATGTGACATGATAGAATTTATTATAAAATGACACCCCTTCAAATTGGTCAAGCTATGTACATATGCATTATATCTGGAGAAGCATGATTACATAAAACTATAAGGTAAAAAAATAATTGGGAGAAGATAAGTAAAGGCCTGTGAGATGACTAATATTGATTGTCAACTTGACAGTATATTGCATCATGTAGGAAACAGGCCTCTGGGCACAGCTGTGAGGAATTATCCTGATGAAGTTAGTTGAGGTTTGAAAATTCCTTAGACTAGTCTCAGACTTGAAAAGAATGAACAAAGCTGACTGAGTACAAACCTTCATGAGTCTCTGCTTCCTGAGTGTGGATGTGATGGGACCAGCCACTTTAGTTTCTGCTATAGACATGATGAAAGGAACCCTCAAAATGTGAATCAGAATAAACTCTTTCTTCCCTAAGTAGCTTTTGTCATATCAACCAAAAAAAGAAACTCATACAATCAATCTGCCTTTCAGACTCTTGTCTCTCTGCAACTGCACTCTCTCTTGGGCTGTTCTTCCCCTCCCCTTTTCTCTCTGCAAGACAGCCTACAATATTTTTATTTCTTTTTGCATTTTCAGGAATATTATATTTTAACAGAAACTCTATATAAATGGTTATGATATTTACTGCTAATGATGTCTTTGGATTTTCAAATCCGGAATCTCTGATGACCTTGTTAACATTCCCTCATTTAGTCTTTAGTTCTGTGTATCAGATAACGTAATTTTATCTGCACATTTTAATGAAATCTACAGAATGACCTGAAGCTTTAAATTAATACAAGAGAAATGACGAACAAGGAGTTCTACTGCAATCACTAAATCAAAGCATAGTTCCTATAGCCAAGTAATTATGATTACTTTTTAAATTTCTAGTCCAAATATGAGTGACCAATATTTGATCATGTATACAGGAGTATTACAGAATGTTTTGATCTAGAAGAACTTGCATAAGCTTTTGTAGTTAAAAACAGAACAGAAGGAAATTTAAATCACTACATTTGTCAAACACAATAGTGGAAGCATCAGAAAGACTATAGCAGAATCTGAGATTTTCTTCTGTAGGTTCCAAGTGTCATGTTAAAACAATCTTGGCTACTGGGCTAAGAATATATACAAAAGTTTGATCTTGGTTACAAGGATATTAAGTCAGATATAGAAACTGGTAGTGAACAAATCTTAATAGAGACTAAGATTAGTCAAAGATGATTTTGGTTCTCAATCTATAACATGTTATTTCTCCACAATTATGATGCTCTCATCTGACAAGCATTCTAGCATATCCTTAGTATAGACATGACTTCTTCATAGAGATTAATCTTATATGTTGTTCCACAGAAAAAATAAAAAGAATATACACACTGGAAAATAAAGACCTCACTGGGCAGGAAGCTATAAAATGCTCTTATACACTTTAAGAACATACTCTTGCATCTTCTTCAGGATTGGTTTCTGACTCTTTCCTATCAATTCTTCTTGTCTATCAAGTATTGGGTTTTGAGTTTCAGTTAGCTTGGACTTAATATTTGGTAACATGTGTCTTTGAATCTTTGAAGACTTTCTTGGAGTATAAGCATATCTCTCAAATGGTTAATACATGGTCTACTTTAAGGCAAGATCAGAGAATTTTGTGAGATTTAATGACCTTTAAAGGGAAAATTGTCAAAGAAATGTCAGAAAGACTTTCCTACTTTGTTTTTCTCAAATTTCAAAATATTGTGTCTTGGGATTGTATGCCCTGAATGCCATCAAATGAATTCAGTATTGACTCTGTTAACTACTGATGCACTTCATTTTCCTCTAGTTAACAGTAGGCAAGTACTGATATGTAATTTAAATTAATAAGTGCATAAAGTATTACAAATACTCATAAATTCTAGAAAACATTGTATGTGTTAACAAACATTAGAATATGCCACAGTGGAATCTATCATTTTGAAATATGAGTTACTACTAGCAAAAGAATGCCTAGGATCAGAAAGTATAGTATGACTTTTAAAAAAGGATACAGGTTTTTATTTTGCATAGAAAATTTACATTTTGTGAATTCAATTTTCATCTGTAGAAATGCCATTTCCCCAGTGCCTCTTAGTTGTACCAGGAAGAGAAGGGTACTTAAACAACTCATAGGCACCAACTTAAATCTAGATAATAAATTTTAACCCCAGCAGTTTTCACAATACTTTAACTTGTCACTTTTGTATCTCTTGCACCCTTCTAAGGTGCAATTAGAATTCTAAGCCTAAAATATAACATGCCGATTAGTTATTCACCTCTGGATACACAGTTGTGTTTTATTGTGCAAGGCACAATTTAATAATATCTCTATTTCTCTCTTACTAACTTGTTTTTGGTTAATTCAGTGTACATTTTCCCTATTGAAAACTTTTAAAAATGAGTAGACAAAGTGATTTGCTTCCCCTATTATGAACATATGTATGTGTTACTTTTTATATTAAGCTATGCCACTTTCAAAACATGACTCCTAATTTTATTTTGCTTTGAAAATTTAAACTTGAATTATGACAGAATTAGATAATGCCAAGCATGTAATAAAATCGTATATAACTTTTGTGTTGATCCCTGCTATGTGCAAGGCTTTGGGGGAATTTATTGCATAAGCTTTGAAGAGAGTCAAGATAATATATCTTTACTGGAAAGCTTCTTTTAGGCGCCATGTAGGCCACACATCTTACATGAAAAGTCATAAACATTTCCTGTTGATGTTATTTATCCTTTTTTTTTTTTTTACAAATTGAGAATGGAGCTTAAGTCACATCTACTGAAATAAAAAGAGTTTGTTTCTAGACTTGTTCCATGATAACGCTAAACTGAAAAGGCTAGTAATACCTCATATTTGTATACATAATAATAATTATTATTATAGTTCTCTGGTATAGGCAGGGGAGATTCATTAATTCAAAAGCCTAAATTGTTTCTTTCTTTTTCAGTGAAAATTATTTTTCACAGAATATATTCTGATCATGATTGCTCTCCCCCAACTCCTCCTAGGTCCTTCCAAGCTCCCCAACAACCCAACTCCATGCACTTTCTTTCTCTGTGTCTTTAGAAAGCAAAGATACAAAAACAAAGGCGGGAAAACAAACAGACCAAAACACAAAATTAAAAACAAACAAAAATTCCAGAATTAAAAAGAGAGAGAGAGAAAGAGAAAGCACAAGAAGTTGTGATTTTAGCTGGAAAATAAGTAACTTCCAAAATCAACCCCTCTCTTTAATAAATGAACATGTATTAGGAATAAATACTGACATTCTCTGTCTTTCAAGATTTTATCTAAAAGTTTAAAGTTCATAGATGTTCAGATGCACAAATAGTTGATAACAAATGTGTGGATGCTAAAAATCAATAAGTTAAAGGGAATAAATGAAAAGAAATCAGAAGAGGAAAGATCAATGATTTACTTCAAAATAGTAGCCTATAAGTATAATATCTGTGCTAATTTGGCAACTGGTAAGAAGGAAGAGGTTTGGACTGGAGAGACAACTGGGTGGTTAAGAGTGCTTGATGCTCTTCCAGACCACTCAAGTTGAGTTCTCACCACCCAAACAGGGAAACTTAAGACTTCTTACAACTCTGGCTCTGGAGGATTCAATGTTCTCTTCCAGCCTCTGCAGGTACCTACCCCACCCCCTACACATACACAGGAACACAAGGAACACACACACTATAGTAAAAACCAACTAAAGAATTAGTGAGTTTATCTTTACTTTCTCCAACAAGTCTCAAGATTTGGGGGTTATCAAGTGCAAAAACATATTGGAAGTTGAACAATATAACTATAAAACATAGGATAGAGTTAAAGACTAGACATGATGACTTGCTAAACACAAGTCCCCTTGTTCTCTCTCTGTCTCTATTTCTCTGTCTTTATCTCTCTCTCTCTCTCTCTCTCTCTCTCTCTCTCTGTGTGTGTGTGTGTGTGTGTGTGTGTGTGTGTGTGTGTGTGTCAGAAATTTTATATACACATATCTGGAGAGGTTTTGTTTAGAGAAATCAAATAAAGATAACTCTATCAAAGAATGTGTGTGTGTGTGTGTGTGTGTGTGTGTGTGTGTGTGTGTGTGTGTGTGTTTTGAGACTGGGTTTCTCTGTGTAGCTTTGGAGTCTGTCCTGGAACTACTTTGCAGACCAGGCTGGCCTTAAACTCACAGAGATCCACTTGCCTCTGCTTCCTGAGTGCTGGAATTAAAGGCGTATGCCACCACCACCTGGCCAGAGAACGTATTTTAAATACAAGTAGTAGATAGTTCCTTAGATGATTAAAGTCTCTCCTTCATTCTTCCAAAATGAAGCCAATGAATCACCAAAAAATCCCACAAACCAGGAGGGACAGTCATTATTTTGTGTTCCATTCTTACATATAACAATGGATCTGAAAGTAAGCAGAAATTTAAGATAAGGTATTGTTTGAATGGGAAAGCTAAAACAGTAAAACAGTGAATGAAGACCAATCCCCAAAGGAAGAGACATAATAATGAAAACAGAAAAATGTTCACAGATAACCACATTTAATGTCCTCAGGAGGATAAGAAAAATGTTCCTATAGACATAAGGAAGCGTAGGATGTTCCAAAAGGGACCAATCAGTGAGTCATAAATAGCTCTTGGAAACTACTGAATATCTTATTTGTAGTATCAACAGCATCAGCAATAACAACAAAGCCATGATAAGATCATTGGAATATCACCCAAAGCAATGAGATGACAGTCTTCACATGATGTTCCAGACAATTAAAACTAAGAATAAACATAATATAAAAATACCTCTCCCTTAAACTTTATTGATGTTAGTTAATTTTAGGCTTCATCATCCACCTAATCTTCCAAGATCACTATTCTATGTTTAATTAGAACCCACATCTTATTAGTATCCAAGCTTTAGCCACACTGAATTGTCAGTTTCATACACAATTATGATTTGCCTCTCATTTTTATCATTGTTTGCTTTTCACATACATTCATCAAGTCATGAGTTGTCATTCTCTCTCATTTATTCATTTTGCAATGAAATGTAAACATAAAACAAAGATAAAAAACTCCAACTGTTCTGTAAAATAAAATGTAATGTGATATAAGCATTTCTAAAACCATGTTTATTTTATTCTGGGCAGTCTAAAAAATTTTAGGTCATAACTGGCAACATCTTAAAAACTTTTCTATCAGTATTAAAATAGATACTGATTTTATTTGGGGAGTGTAATATTTTAAGTTAATATTTTCATAATTAATAGAATGAGGTGCATGCTATTTTCTAAAATCTGTCAACGTATTGCCTATTATATAGATCTAAGTAAATGTACAAGGGTGATAAGAGAAAGAACATGCATGTTCAGGAAGAGAAAGGTGCAACATGGCAACCATGATATTTGTGTCCAAATTCTTTCACAGGTTCAGGGTAATCAAAATTTAAATCCATATCTGTTTTCGTTTCAGTTGATTACTTGGTTCTAAACGATATAGACAAAAAAGCTATAGCAGTCACAGTTTAGGTCTTAAGATTATTTCACATGTATACTAGTTAAAATATTGCTGTGTTTGGCCAAGCAGGAAAAGAGAATAACAAGATGGAAAAGAGGCTAAAAGCAGGCTCACAGTATTAGGTGCATGCTTTGTGACAAGGGTTACTGCAGATCAGCACATAAAGGATGAGTTTTTGTTTTTTTGTTTGTGTTAACAAACAATATTGGAAATCATGGAAGAGCTACACAAGACTTACTTTGATTTCTCATAGTAGTGAGAGATTTTGATAGGTAAAATTAAAATTTAAGCTTTAAGGCACTATAGCTTTTTCAGGAAAACATCAGGAAATTTATGTAAATTTATTTGAATAATACATATAAAGCACCAAGAATAAAAGAAAATGCAATTATTCTATATGGACAATCACTACCACTAATGCATAACCTCAGGCACACATTTTTTTTATGTTTAATTCTAATATATCTGCTCAATGTTCTTAATTCATTTTATTGTTTAAAGCAACATGTGTTACTAGATCCTAACAGCTCCCTTGGAAGACGGGGTGAGAAGGTGTGGCATCAACAACACAGACATAAAAAGTCAATTGAAGGCAAAGAGTAAACTCCTCCCAGCACCCAAGCTGTGTCCCAATCTGGTGGCATTATGTGGTTGTCCCTCATTGGACGGGCATGATCAGGAACTCTGACAGTGTAGCTAGGCCCTCAGGCAGACTCCAGGTTAGCTCATAAGGAAGTACATTATGTGCACGCCTTGGCAACTGGTCTGAGCCAATTTCCTCAACTCCATGAGCCTATCCTACCACATATCTACCCACCCTTTTATATATATGTATATATATATATATATATACATATATATATAATATTATTATATTTTTATATTTTATTTTATATTTATATTAAATGGGTGCTCAGCAGGAGTCAGAATTCTTTGCTCAGGCCTTGTTGACCCTGCCTCAGGGGGGCTTAGCAACTGGACTGTGCTGTCTTAGGCTGGCTTCCAAACAAGCTCTTATTCATCATTGATTATCAGCCCTTAAAGAGCATCCATCCCTGGGGAGTTACCCTGGGTGGGGAGGGTCAGGCAGTAACCTTTTGAATTTCAGAAAGCCAGGCATGTATAACCTCCTGTGGAGGGCTATCAGTGGGATGTCTAAGAGCCATTAATACCTGTAGAGTCACCTTAGTGGCTGCCTGTTGTTGCCAGATATGCTACACCCTACCAATCAAAACATATGTGAAAATCCAGGAGGGATCAAAGACCCTTTTTATATCATGCCAAATCTTCTTTTCAAAAACTAAAGAATCAAAGGCCATAATCTTTGCCCTTGTCTGATTTAATTGGGAAATTTTGTGTGTTAGCTGTAATGAATAACAGAAACTTAGCTGAGCATGGGCCCTTAATATATTTGGCTAGCTCCCAGCCTGCTAAACTAATGTTCCTCATCTCAAAAGGCATCATACAAAATTAGGAAAAGTGAGGGTCCACAAGTCTTCAGCTTTTAGAGGGGCAATGAGAGCAAGAAAGGGAAATATATACATTACCTATCTTGGGATAGATCCTTCTTGGTGAAAGCAGGCTAATCTGTGGCCAGGCACACATCTCTTGCTGGGACCCATATTGGAGTAGTAGCACTCTGAGGAAAAACACAAGCATACCCTCTTCCAGGGGTTAGCAGGAGGGCTGGTGCCTGCCATTGGAGGGAGATAGGATCTCTCCATCTCACCAGGGCAGAGGCATGTTCCTATCCACAATGGCTTGTCTCTGTGGATTGTAGGGAATGGCAGTGGTATTAGAAATCTTCCAGGTTCCCCAAGAAGTCATTGATTTGTTGAGAGGAATAGGCAGGGCCATTGTGAGTGTAACGTTCCCAAAGTACCCCCATAACTACCATGGCTGACTTAAGGGCCTTGATAGCATTGACAACCTTCTTCCCAGAAAGAATGAGGGCACAAACTAAGGAGGAACAGGTATCTATTATCACATGAACACATTTAAGATCGGCAAAGGGGGCATGGTGTGTGACATCCATCTGCCTGATGGCGTTAGGGAACAAGCCCTTGGGATTAACCCACACACATTGAAGCAGTCCAAAGAGGGCAAGAGGAGTGCAAGTGGCACATTCCTGGGACAAATGAACCATGGCTTACTCTAAGAGATTCAAACTGGCTGGTAATAGGATGGTGTCTATGACCTCATTTTCTTGAGCTAATATCCTTGGTAATTTGGAATGAGATCTAATATGTAACAGGTACCTGTAGCATGAATCTTAAAAGGTCTTATAAGAAAAACAAACTCAGAGCAAGGTATTGGGTTGAACACTGAATGATCAGAGAAACAGAACAAGCCACATCCAACCTCACCTTGCCAATTTCTTCAGCTGATCTTGTTTCCTCAGACTGAAAGCTCCTGAATTCTCATTTGAATGGATCTCCGCTGAACTGCTGCTAAAAGCTAAATGCTTAAAAAGGCCTAGTTCTTGGTCCTCACACCTTATATACCTTTCTGCTTCCTGCCATCACTTCCTGGATTAGAGGCATGTGTCACCATGCCTGGCTGTTTCCAGTGTGGCTTTGAATTCATAGAGACCCAGATGGATCTCTGCCTCTGAAATGCTAGGATTAAAGGCGTGTGCTACCACTGCCTAAAACTATATTTAATATAGTTGCTGTTCTGTTCTATGACCCCCAGATAAGGTTATTGGGCTGCACAAAATATAAATGCTCAGTCCTCTGATTTAAGACGCCTTGTATGAGCAACATGGTGATGGCGATGGGGGTCAGTGAGTCTTTGACTTGAGAAAAGGCCAGCACATGAACTGCCTGTACAGCATATTGGCTATCAGAAAAAAAATATTAATGTGCTCGATCTGGCACTCCACTAGAACCTTGAAGTGGACTAATAGTTTACCCAATTGAACAGAACCATGGTTAGAGATAATATATGTAACATCTTTGGAGCCAGAACACTGGATAAGAACACCATGTCTGTTTTTGTTGGAATCTGAAAAGGCCAGAGTGGCATGAAAGATGGGAATGGAGGAAGGGATAGCAGGAAGCTATATCTTTACTGGAAGCATGCAGAGTTCTGCTAAGATCTTGTTTTTTAGAAAATTATTGTCAATAGTTGCTGTAAATTCTGAAACCATTTCCTGGAATGAGACAGAATCTGGCAAGAGGGACTGGGTATTCTTTAAAGAAAAGGGAAGACAAGCTTATCTGGCTCTCATCCATATATTCTCCATGCCAGCATCTATGAGTTAAGGCCGAGTTGGAAGGACTGGTCAAACTTAGGGGTGACTTTGTACAGCTCAGAGTGTGCTTGATGTATCTATAGAAAGGACCCAGATTGTCATAACACTCCCAAGAATCCCCTCGATGTCCAGAAGACCATTGCCATTAAGGGCCTTTGGGGATCAAGGTTAGAGGTAAGGGTGAGAGGTCACTAGAACAGCCAAAATATTTTGTAAAAGCAAATCTATTGCTTCTTGGGTAAGCCTAACCTTGGTAGAAGAACAGGTAAGGCCTTCCAACAATGAAAAGTGGTGTCTCATCTCTTGGTCAATGATGGATAAGAAAGGTTTAAGCCAATTAACCATGCCACATAATTGTTGTAATTCTGGGAGTGAGTAAAATTCCTTCATTTCCAATTTAAAGGAAAGGGGGCAGACCTGCTTAGCAATTGAAAAGCCTAAAAAGGCAAAGAGAGCTACCATATGGACCTTATCTGGAACCACTATCTTATGTAACAATGAAAGATCTTCTAATACTCCCTTGGCAGTCTTTTGCAGGTAGGCTGCATCTGGGTGTGCCAGGAGGAGAACATCCACATAATGGATAAAAAGAACATCCTTGGGGACATTGACCAAAGCTTGAAAAACATATAACTGGCAAAGAGTAGGGCTATTTTTCATTCCTTGGGGCAAAATCATCCTTTGATATCTCTTAGCTGATATATGCATATTAGGTTCCCACACAGTAAAGGCAAAATGATCTCAATCCTATGGCACCAGGGGAATTTGAAAAAAGCAATCTTTAATATCTAAAAATAATATATAATAAGATGAAGGAATAGAGCTAGGCTGGGGGAGGCCTGGCTGTGTAGATCACATTTTTTCCATTAGACCATTAATTACATGAAGATTCTGCAGGAGGTGGTAGCACCTCAGTTTCTTGGGAATAACAAATATGGGGGTATTATATTTACTTGTGATGGTTCTATGTACTCCATCTTTAGCTGTTCTGCAACTAATTCCTTTAGGATTGGCTGCTTGGGCTCAATTATAGACCACTGTTCCACCCATACTTCTTGATCTAAGAGCCACATCAATGGAATGGGACTGGGAGCTCAATCACAGTGGATCTCATGGGACAGTGACCCTTAGGATTGGGGGTGCAGACCTCATGCATGGTTGTAGACTGCAAGACCCACCTTTTCATGGACCTCGATGATATCAAAAAAGGCCCTGTCATCTGTAGTTAGGACAACACCCCTATCCTCCAAAATATTTTTGTCCCACAGGTTCCTAGGTACAGTGGGACTGATAGGGTGAATGGCTCCCTGATTGCTATCAAGATCCTTCCAATGGACCAGACAGGTGGTCTTCTTAGTGTAGCATGAATCTTAAAAGTTCTTATTAATAAAATCAAACCCGAGGCCAGTTATCAGGGTCAATGATGGTAGATCAGAGAGACAGAACAAGCCACAGCTATCTCACCTCGCCGGATCCTCAGCTGGTCTTGTCTCCTCAGACTGGAGGCCTCTGAGTCCTCATCCGGAATGGGTCTCAGCTGAATTACTGCTCAAAAGCCTGAATGCTTAACCAGCCAAAATCTTAACCAGCCAAATGCCTCTAGTTTCTGGTCCTCACGCCTTATATATCTTTCTGTTTTCTACCACCACTCCCTCGGATTAAAGGCTGGCTTTCTGGGATTAAAGGCGTGTCACCATGCTTGGCTGTTTCCAATGTGGCCTTGAACTCACAGAGATCCAAAGGGATTTCTATCTCTGGAATGCCAGGATTAAAGGTGTGTGCCATCACCGCCTACCTAGTGGCTTTTCTGTTCTCTGACCCCAGATAAGTTTATTAAGGTACACAATATTTTGGGGAACACAATACCACCACATCTTAGACTCTTGCTGGCCTTCCACATCACTGATGGGGGTGGGGTTTAAATTTCCAATGAGGAAGGCTAAGTACCTCAGTCTCAGTGAAAACTGTAGCATCCACACCCATGACAACCAAGCCTTTGACAGCTTGCCCAACAAGATACATGGTTAGCATTGGGGATTGTGGAAAAATGGGCATTGTCCAATAGGTTCTTGTATTACCAGAGCTTCCATTACTGGAGGGGCTGAGGAGTGCCCCATCCGGAGTTTAAAGAGGCTGGTGTTTTGACAGGCTGTGACCTGCAATCCTTTGCCCAATGAAATACTTTATTGCATCTGGGGCATTGGGTCCTAAATCTTGTCCAAGGGCAGTCAAGCCACAAATGGCCATGTTTGCCACATCCCCAGCAAGTTCGATCTGCTTGGGAGCCCTTGGCGGTGTCAATAGCAAGCTGTCTGTCAGCAAGGAGAGTGTTCAATTAGGCGGTGGGAGGAGTGATGAGGTAAGTACTGGGGTTGAGATCCCTGGTGTCCAGCACCTATTTATGTATGTCCTCATTTCTCATGGCTGCAATCTCAATACCAATTTGGGCACTGAGCCCCTCCCATGTCAGCTGTTTAATCAACATATCTGTAATGGGGCCTTCATCTACTCTGCACTCTACTGCTTGATTGACATATGCCAGGAAGTCAGTGAAGAGATCCCCTGGCTGTTAGATAAAATTTTGAAAGTAATCCCAGGGAACAGACTCTGAGCGCCTTGAGGACCATGTCCGAGATCAGTTGAAAATAGGTATTCAAGCCATCCTGTGCCTGGTGCACAGGATGGACATATTCCCCACACCCTATGAGCACATCATAGGTCACTGGGATATTAAGTAAGATGCTCAGCCAGGCCTGGTATTCTGTCTGATCCTCATAGGCTGATCTCCAACTGAGAAAGACCACAGGCTCCAACACAGCTTTAAGCAAATGGTACCAATCAAAATAAGTTTGTAACTGTCTGGGCCATGAGTAAGGACCTGCTGAAAGTAGGGGAATCTGGGCCTGACTCATTGGTTGCCTTCCAGATGAGGGATAGATTAACTACGGGGGTGGGAACCCGGGACTGGGCATCAGCATTTGGGTCCATATTGACTGGGAAGGCTTCTATGGGCCTATGGACTGACAGTGGTACAGGCTATAAGGATTGTAAGATGCCTGGTGCCACCAGAGAGTAGCCATCTCCTGAGGCAGGCAGGTCTTGTGTTAGATTGCCCCAAGAATATCATGGCAGTGGCACAGTCAACTGAGGAGATGGTGGAGCAGAATGGGTTGGGGGGGGGGGACCTGTCTATCTCCTCCTCATCAGAAATTATAGAGATAGCTGACATGAAAGTGGTGGGGTTGATGAAAAGATTACCCATCTTTTAGAGGGAAACAGCAAGCAAACAACAGTCAGAGAAATGACAGTCAACAGGGGTGGAATTTGTATGGGAACTTTATGTCTTGTGTTTATTGGGGGACTTCCATGGTTTTTTAGGCCACAGCCTTATGCCCACACAGTGTCTCCAGAAGAGGAATGGCATTTGGGAGCTGAGCCTTGGTTCCACCTCCTGGGGAGTCAATCCTTATGTGGAGGTACCAAGTGAATCAAAACATGTGGCCTCATATTTCCTTGGGAAGCCCTTGACTTACTTAGTTCCCTTCCCCCACATGAAAACCTCTTTCTTAGAAGATTTTGGATGTGATCTATTGATATCAATTCACATTTAGTAAAGATTAAGTAATTTGACTTTCTCTTCATTTTCATAGTTTTGTTAACACTTTATTCTGAAGAGAAAACTATATTTCCTCCAGATTACTAGGATCCTTTTAAAATAAAGATTTAATTATTCTTTTTTGTGTGTGTTTGATTCTGTGTCATATGTTTGTGCATGCCTATAGTGGCCAGAAGACTGTGTCAGATCCACTAAAGCTGGAATTGTGAGTCAACTGAGGTGAGTTCTGGGAACTGCATTCAGGCTCTTTGGAAGAGCGGGAAAACTTCCCTCAGCTGCTGAACCACATCTCCAGATCTTAATATGTTGATGTACTTTCTTTGCCCTCTTACACTGAAATTTTTTCTACAGGTATAATTTAGGTTATTTTTCTACTACAGTTTTCTCTAGTAAATCTCAAAACCTTTTCTTGCCATATAGTGCTTAGAAAATGTTTGGATCTGATAAAAAAAATTGTATTTACATTTCAGCATATTAAATCAACATACAAAACCCAGTACTTCTTATTGACATAAATAGCAAACTTGCTTAAAAAGAGATTAAGAAAAATATTTCACTCACAGTAGTGTCAGTGAAGAAAATATCTTGAAATAAACATAACCCAAGATGTAAAAGACATCTACACAGAATACTTTAATTGCTGAAAAAATAAATTAAAGATGATATTAGAAGATGCAAAGAGCCACTATATCCATGAACTGGGAGAATAAATAATGTAAAGCTGGCCATGCTATGGAAAGATTCAATATAATAGATAGATGCAATTCTTTTCACAATTCCAATGGCATTCTTACAGAACTGAAAAAAAATCCTAAAAATGATAATGGGAACACAAAAGACCATGGGTAACCATAGTTTGTGGTGGTTTGAAGAGGTATGGCCCCCATAGACTTGTGTGTTTGAATGCTTTGTCTACAGATAGTACACTATTAGAAGATATGGCATTGTTGGAGTAGGTATAGCCTTGTTGGATGAGGTGTAACACTGGGGACAGACTTGCAGGCCTCATATGCTCGGGCTATATCAAGTGTGGAACACAGTTCATGTCCTATTGCCTGTAGATCAAACATGTAAAACTCTCAACTACCTATCGAGCATCATGTCTGCCTGCATGCTGCCATGCTTCCCACCATGACAATACTGGACAAAACTTCTGAAACTGTAAGCCAGCCCCAATTAAATGTTTTCCTTTCTAAGATTTGTTATGGTCATAACATAACATAACTAAGACATGATTCTAAGTAGAAAGAACAGATTTGAAGTCAGTGTATTGCCACATTTCAGTATACTATAGAACCATAGGCAGAAAAGTCAGCATGGTACTGGAACAAAGCACACATGGCAATCAAGGGGTCATAATGGGAGACCTATAGTTAATCATATACACAGCTGTGAATGCCATGTTTTATAACAGTGCCAAAATATGCCTTGACTAAAAAAAATGAGACTATTCAATGATGTTGGCAAAACTATATCTTTATTTTCAAAAGAAATAAAATTAGGTTCCTATCTCTCACTCTGCACAGAAAGCAGACTGGGTCAAAGACATTAATATAAAACCAGAAACACTGAAACTGCTAAAAAGAACACTTCAGGCTATAGATATAAGTTGGAGTAGGGAAGGAAACACTACTGAACAACAAACCTGAGGCATGCTGAATTAGACCATCTGGAAGGCTATGCTTCCAACACTACTCATTTTAAGCCTCAAAAGTTTATGGAAAGACTGGGAAATGAGTGGGATTGGGGTGCATGATGTGAAATTTATAAAGAATCGATATAAACTTTATGAAAAAATAAGGTTCAGTATAGCCTTGGCTACTGGGCAACAGTGAAACTCTCAGAAAAAAAAAAGTTGTATAAAAACATTCGGAAAAGTAGCCCTAACTCTCCATCAAGAGGATAAGTAGAGACATTTGAGTCTAAAGTAAATGGAAAGAAAAACATCAAGAAGAATGAGGTGGCCCTGATTACCCTACCACAGTTTTCATCTTTCATGCAAAAAGTCCTCAGGTTCTGGAACTGCTTACATTCTAGCAAGCTTTCAGAAAGGCTTTCTGACAGCTCCATTTTAACAGAAAGCCTGACTAAGCCCTGTGTGGTGGGTATCAGAGAACACCTGTGAGCCAAGTGCGGGGAGACACAACACACAGCAGGTCACCAAGCTGGGAGATACTGCTGCTAAAACAGGAGACAGAGCACTACAACACTGCAAAAGTCCTTGGCTGTACTCAGTGGCCACCAGTGTGTGCGGGTGCAGGGGCAGCAGGCCCATGAAACTGAACAATTTCTTCAGTGAGTCACTGTGAGACGTCTTTCCTGTGACCTCCTCTCTGGTGCTGACGCATTAGTCCTAATACAGGCTCATTTGTCATTGTTGCAAGCTTGCTTCTTTGTTATCTCTCTCTTTCTCTCTCTCTCAAACTGGTCAAAGAGTTCTGAGTACATTGATAAAAACACTATCAAAAAGTTCAAGTTTCTGACTCATAACTCTTAACCTTCTAACACCCTACTGGCTGAATGCTTTCAGGGTTTTCTGATGCTGTTACTTCTATATCATCAAATAAAAATTCCACACTATTCTTAGAATGTACACAGTCTCAGATTCTATTCCTTGCACCAAAATAAATCTAATTAAATAAATAATAAACAAATAAACTATTGAACTCAAGTACCTAATTCAGTCAAAATATCCATTATAAAGCATGCTTATGTCTAAGGATAAAAATGTGGATTGATTTGCTTTCATTTATACAAATTGTTTAAAGAATTAGAATTTTAGATAATTTAAATGATAGTAATTAATTGAACTATCAAATAAGGATTTATTTTATGTGTTCTTTTCATGATGATAACAAGATTGGAGATGTAAGTAGGGTGTCAATAGATATTAACAAATTGAGTTTAGGCAGTCAGTAATGGTAGTAAAATAAAATTCAATTTGAAAGCTGTCGTGTCTATCTAACAACTGAATAAGAGTACAAAACACTTTAAATACTTTCTTATCACTGGAAAATAATGAAATGGTCCACAAATGCTGGTCATTTTAAAGTTTTTTGTCATGTATTATAAGTTCATGGAAATGAAAGGACTCAGAAAAACTCTATCATTTAATTTTTAATTTGTGATTTATTATGCAATAAGAAAATAGCCTATTCCTCCTCAGACTCTGGATATATCAATTTACTTGGCTTGTTTTCTGAGCAAATGTAGAACTGCCTGTATAAAATCAGGTTTAGTTCCAATAATGTTTACTAATGGTCACAATAATATAAAATCCAAGCTATCTGTGGCCCATTGGTTGAGATCATATTTTTCCTTTTCCATAGACAAAGCTTAGCTGTCCCAGCTCTTCTCAGTGTACATGTATTTGCCATTATTCTAGCCTGCAGCATTATATTTCATCTTTGAAAAAGGAAGCACCTGCAAAAAAACGCAGATTCACATCTGTCAATTCAACACTCTCCCAGAATATCCATACATTTCTTCTATACCTATAGTATCATTTGAAGAGTATGTGACAGCTACTAAATATCTTAGTTCTTTGAATGGCTTACTTGCAAATGTAAATCACTGAATTACTATTTGAGAAAACTACAAGGTGCCCTCAAGCACATATTTTAATGCCATTTAGTGAAGTGCAAAAGCTCTGATAATCAGATTTCATTCTAAAAGACAAAAGTAAGGCAAGGATGTAGCTAAGTGGTAGAGCAGTGTTTGCCTAGCAGTACAAGTACTAGATGAAAATCCAGAACTACAATCACAATAGAACAAGAAAGGCATCATAGTGTCGGTGATGGCATTTCACATACTGCACTTCAGTTATTTATATCTGAGTGTATGCAGAGGGTGTCCCACTGGTCACCACATTAGCTCCTAGAATGCAAAGGATTTTGTACTTCACAGTACCATGTGCTATGGAGAATCTACTCTCAGTTCATTGTAGTTTTTAGCCCATAGAGAATATTGTCATGTCACTTTTGGAAAAAGAGAAAAGGAAGTTCCATTCTTCAATATATTTCACATCACAATAGTATTAGCAACCTTGATCAAGTAGGATTATGATGGGAAAAGGGGCTCACTTTCTTACAAGGATGAAGATGAAGTGAGCATCTCCATCAAAATTGGGACAAAGTGAGATTCCCTACTCACTTTTACAGTCAACCTGAGGAAGCATAAACCAAGCCTGATTCAGGCAGGCCTCGGGAAGTATCCTTGATGCCAAGAAAATTAGAGCCAAAATCACTATTGTAATTAGAAAAAGATGGTGGTGAAGTCAACTTCCTATGTCCATAAATGCTAGGTATCAGGACATTCACAGGCTTAATCAGAATGAGGCTGTACACACTCTGCTAACTGTATTAAGGTTCCATACAAGTCAAGAAAACTTGGGGGCCACTTTGGCTTAAAGTGGTTGATCTATAGGAGTGTTTCAGTCCTGAAGAAGAAATAAAGCAAATGAATAGCCCAGGAAAAAAGCACATGGCAATGTCTTCCACATGTAGGACATTCACTATTACAGAGAAATTCAATGACAGTTCAGTGTGAAATATTGTGAATAGATGCCTTCAGGGAGCTCAAAGTGTTGATTTTTATCTACTGTTTCTGATTGGTCAGAAGTCTTAATCTGTGTATATATTTGATTTCTCTATTACTATAACGTATTCAAGATCTGGCAAGGATATACAAATTTTTAAGAAGTCATTTTGTCAGCTAGCTTCTCTGGAGTTGGGGTTCGTTGTCTGTTAATCTTTGCTTTACTTCTAGCATCCACTTGTGAGTGGGTATATACCATGTTTGTCCTTCTGAGTCTGGGTTACCTTACTCAGGATGATATTTTTTAGTTCTATCCATTTGCCTGCAAATTTCATGATGTCATTGTTTTTCTTTGCTGAGTAGTACTCCATTGTGTATATGTACCACATTTTCTTAATCCATTCTTCAGTTGAGGGACATCTAGGTTGTTTCCAGGTTCTGGCTATTATGAATAATGCTGCTATGAACATAGCTGAGCATGTGTCCCTGTTGTATGATTGAGCATTCCTTGGGTATATGCCCAAGAGTGGTATAGCTGGGTCTTGAGGAAGATTGATTCCCAATTTTCTGAGAAACCACCACACTGATTTCCAAAGTGGCTGTACAAGTTTGCACTCCCACCAACAGTAGAGGAGTGCTACCCTTGCTCTACATCCTCTCCAACATAAGCTGTCTGCAGTGCTTTTGATCTTAGTTATTCTGGCAGGTGTAGGATGGTATCTCAGAGTCACTTTGATTTGCATTTCCCTGATGACTAAGGATGTTGAGCAATTCCTTAAATGTCTTTCGGCCATTTGAAATTCTTCCTTTGAGAATTCTCTGTTTAGCTCTATAGCCCATTTAAGACCCAAAGAGGGATGCATGGATCACCCTAGGAAGAGGAAATAGATGACATCTCCATGAGCAAAATGGGGATGAGGTGTGGGCAATAGAGGGTATGGCATGGAGGATAAGAACATAAGGGAATGAGATGATCGAGCTGGAACAGGGATGGAGTGGGAAAGCAATGAGAGAGATACTATGATGGAGGGAGAGATATCATGGGGATAGAGAAAAACCCATTACTAGGGAAGTTGCCAGGAATCCCCAAAGATGACCCCAGCTTAGACCACTAGTTGCCTGAACTGAAATGGTTTGCCCCAGTGATCAAATCAGTGAATATGCTGTCATCACAGAGCTTTTCTCCAACGACTGATGGAGGCAGATGCAGAGATCCACAGCCAAACACCAGGCAGAGTTCCAGGAGTCCAGTCGGAGAGAGAGGAGGGATCCTATGAGCAAGTGCATCAGGATCATGGTGGGGAAACCTGCAGAGACAACCAAACCAAACTAGTGAGATGTCATGAAAGTTGGATCAACAGCTGTGTAGCCTGCATGGGACTAGACTAGGCCCTCTGCATGTCGAGACAATTGTGTAGCTTGATTTGCTTGGGGGGCCCCCTGGCGGTAGAATCAGAATCCATCCCTGGTACATGAGGGGGCACCTCGTGCAGCCTTGAGGCAGGGGGAAAACTTGGACTTGCCTCTACTGGATGTACCTCCCACTGGGAGGCCTTGCCTTCTTGTTGGGGGTATGGGGGGTTGGTTTGGGAGGAGGCTGGGGGGTAAGAGGAGGGAAGATGGCAATCTCTGATTGGTGTATAAAATGAAAAAAAAATTCTTAATAAAAAAATGAAAAAGTCATCTTATGAAGAAGCTGAAATATAATATATATTCCAAATTTTCATCTAAAAAATTCAAAGAAAAATTTTCCTGTTATTTTTATTCTAGTTTTATTCTAACAAAAACACAAAGCATGTGTATATATTTTAATCCATAAATGGAGTTCATTGAGAGGAAATCTTGCTGTAACAGATGAAAACAGTGTCAGGCCCAATGGCCTGCAGGATTACTTTTAATTGACAAAGTAAAGAAGTTTACAGAATGTTGAAATGGTTTCACATGAAGGGAGTCATGATATTACATTTCAGGAAACAATGAAGACAGTTACAAAACCAAAAGTTTTCATAATAAAAATATGAATGAGATCTCACAACACAAGGAAAAATATATTCAGCATCTTCACATAACCATCAATTAACTTTTTAGACTGAATGTAGTTACTATGCACACACATGTGCACAGTCTGTATCACTGTTGTCTTCTACAATTTTTTAAATATATGTGCAGGGAGAATCTGTCTGCAATTATCCAGGGAATGTTGCCAATTACATGTTCATATTCCACATTATGTATACAATTTTACTTTTTCAAGTTTTATGTTTCGTCGATATATACATGTTCAGTTATATTAATCCTTATATTCCTGTGAGGGAAATTACTATTTAAAGCTAATTAATGTGATTAGAAAGGAATTATAAGATGAAAGTAAGAAAGAAACAATGCAAAAACAAAGACTCAACTGTATTTAATTTTATAATATTTTAAATCACTTATCTGTTTACATTTTCATGAACTATATATATAAACATTTCTGATATATTATTTATATATATTTTAAGGATGTATAATGATTATAAAGACAGGGGTGTTTGTTGTGAGATTGTGTTTCCAAATAATGTCAGAAGCTATACACATAAAATCTGGCCAGTATGAATGCCCCAATGTGAGCTGAACAAGAACAACATCAATAAATATGCAAAAGTGAATGGAAAAGCCCGTGAGGACTCAACACTACAAAAAGAACTACAGGCAATTGAGAAAAATCTGGAATGAGAGACCTGACCTTCCCCAGAGAAGAGCACACCAATTGGTTGTCCAATACTGAAAGGTCAGCCCTCAAAACAGACATACAAGTAACATTATATGGACTCAACATATTATATTTAGGAACATATGTGCATGCAATAACAATTAATTTAAAAAAAAAAGGCCATGAAATTGAGGGTGAGGGAGGATATATGAGAGGAAAGGGAAACAAGAAACATTGCAATTATACTATGCTCTTATAAATATATATTTATACTTTTACATCTTCATCAATTTATTGGAGAAGGAGCGAAAAACAGAGTGAGGAGAGAAAAAAAGAAACATTATTGGGAAAACAAAGAACTGAAGATCATGAGTCAATATAAAAACTTGACATCTTCTCTATTCTCCCTCCCTCCCGTGTGTGCGTGTGTGTGTGTGTGTGTGTGTGTGTGTGTGTGATGTCTGTCTCACACACAGACACTCACACACTTACAACTTTGGCCATAAATCTTTCCATAAAAATTTAAAGCAGTATAGACTGAAATTGGTGAAATGTTCATGCAATTTGTGGCTGCTAATTTTATGTGTGCTCATGACATCCAAGCAGTTGCTGTGAGACATAAAAAGCAGATCAAATAGTAGGAGGACAGATTTTTGAAAGCATCACAACAGGGTATTAGCTATGAAGGAATGGAAGACTGATAAAAATATACCCTGAGGCCCCAACCCAATTAAGCCCATTTAAGGAACTGGGGATGTCAGATCAGGTCCACAGAGATGCTGATAATTCCTTTCAGTTGTTAATCGAAGTCCACTGAATTACAGCACCAGAGACAAGCCCTTTCCCTTGGCCTGGTAGAGGAAAGACATTGTGTTGATGTATTAAAATCTTCTTGAATAAAGCTTTTATTTATCTTCAGGCTGCAATTCCTGACTGCAAATCAAGAGGCAAAACAATGCTGTTAGGAGGAAAGACCTAATTGTGTTTTACAGCAGCCATCTCCAACCTTTGTTATGCTTTGTTTGAGACATACAAATATTTTTCTGGAGGCTATGCAACTCTGATGCTTTTTGTGATAACTCAGCAGCATGTTTTAATTTCTCAATGCACACATCTGTCTAAAATTGATTTTACTAAGAGTTCTGAAGTTCACCTACTACACATCGGAGGTTCTACAGCTTCTGTCTCAACCCAGTGGTTAGTTCAGGTCTTTCTTCCAAAGAAGAAATGCGAGCTCAATCTTCCATTGTCCTAAGGAATATCCTATTCAATATCTTGGACATACACTAAAAGAACAACTGAAAAATTCACAGATTCTAAGAAAGGGTTTGTTGACAGCAAAACAATAATATCCCACGAAAAATGGAATAATTTAAAATTGTTTATCTGAGAGCAATGTGTGTATTATCTACCTACCTGTCTACTGACCTATCTTTCCATATATTTCTATCATCTGTCTGTTTATTATATATATATATATATATATATATATATATATATATATATATATATATCATCTTATTTTTCTCATTGCTGTGACAAAAATGGCAAAATACATGACAAGAAGTGACTTAAAGGGAAAGGGTTTAACTTATAGCCAGGAGAATACAGTCCATCCTGGTTGAGAAACCATGGCACTGGAGGGACATATAACAGCTTACTTTGGTCCAGTAGTCTTGAAGCAGAGAGTAAATAGGAAGTAGGGATGGGCTATAAAACCTTAAGTGACCATTTCCTATAAAACTGAACCTCTTAAACCTTTCACAGTCTATTCCAACAGGACTAATTGTCAAAGTGCATGGCTATGGAGGAAATATTCACATTTAACCTACAACACTATCACTGTCTATTATCATTCATCATCTATCCCAGAGCTAGAATTCATAAGTCAGATGTTGCAGACATATTAACACTAGCATTTTGAAGTGAATTTTGTTGTGAATTGTAAAATGTGAAGACAGCTATTTGTATAATGAAAATAAAAATTTTGCTGTTCATTTGAATGAATCATGAATGATACAGATTTCATAAATTGAATATACTAAATTTATAAAAAGCTATAACAATAACTATATTTGTGCATATGCAAAATGACATATATCACCATTGTTCAAGTTAAACTCACTGTGCAAATGATATTTACTTGAAATCTGTAGACCATGCTGATTATTATTTGAATTAGTATAGCTGAAGTTTTCCTGTGTCCTCACCTGCTGGTGGTCAGGACAACTTTCTCTCACTTGTGTCCCCTGAGTAAACACACAGAGGCTTATATTAATTAAAATTGCTTGGTCATTAGCTCAGGCTTCCTACTGACTAGCTCCTACATTTAAACTCAGCCCATTTCTGATAATCTATAAGTCGCCACATATTCCGTGGCTTTACCTATGTGCTGTTACATGCTGCTCCCTGGACGGCAGCCTGGCATCTCCTGATTCAGCCTTCCTCTTCCCAGAATTCTCCTTGTCTGCTTATCCTGCCTATACTTCCTGCCTATAAGATAGATAGAATATTTTCTTTAATTTTACAAAATACAAATAGACTAGACTTGCTTGATAACTATTTTGTTATATGTAATTTTAATAGGTTAAAGTTAAAACCTTCCTTTTGTTTGGATAGAAAAGGGAACATGATTGGGGAATGTCTTTCTGTGCGCTGTGAATATATATTGATATGATTGGTTGATAAATAAAGCCATTTGGTCTATGGCAAGGCAGCTTAGAGGCAGGTGGGAAATTCAAAGAGAGAGACAGGAAGAAGGCAGAGACACCACTGAGCCGCCCAAGGAGCAACATGTAATGGGATGCAGGTAAAGCCACAAAACATGTAGTGATACATAGTTTAATAGTTAGGGGCTAATTTAAGATATAGAGCTAGCTAGCAAAAGGCTTGAGCCATGGCCATGCAGTTATAATTAATATAAGCCTCTGTGTGTTTACTAGGGGGACCCAAGTGAGAAAGACTTGTCCAGAGTACTGGCAGGCTGGAACACAGGAAATCTTCTGACTACAAATTAGTTTTAAATTTTTTCTTATTTAATATTATGTACATGGGTGATTGTTTATCTGCCCACAAAGGCCAGAATTTGGCAATGGATTTCCCGGAACTGGAATTGCAGATACTTGTGAAGCTCAAGATGGATGTTGGGAACCAAAGTTGTATCATCTGTAAGAGGCAGCAAGTACTCTTAACTACTGCTGTCTCTTCATCCCCCACTGTAATTCTTAAAGAACCAATGAGTTGTAATATATATAAACAACTAATTGCTTATTTAGCTCTTGTGTAGAGGATGTGCTTACTGACAATGTTTAAAGGAGTTGCCTTGCATGAGTACATCATTCTTTGAGGAAATATATTATGAGAACTTAGAATTGGAATGAGGACCACTGAGGTTACATGACTTGTCAAGTTCTCTTGAATTCAAATATATGCCATCGTATTGTGGAGTCACTCATTAGCCAGAAAGGCATTTCAGATCTGGTTTATCCACCCCATGTGCTGTGGATATCATTCTATATAAATAAAACACTGATGGCCAGTGACCAGGCAGGAAGTAGGTGGGACAAGGAGAGAGGAGAATTCTGGGAAGCGGAAGGCTGAGGGGAGAGACACTGCAGACACCACCAGGAAAAACAGCTTGTGAAGACACCGGTAAACCACCAGCCACGTGGCAAGGTATAGATTTATAAAAATGGGTTAATTTAAGATAAAAGAACAGTTAGCAAGAAGCCTGCCACGGCCATACAGTTTATAAGTGATATAAGCGTCTGAGTGATTATTTTATAAGTGGATTGTGGGACTGCGGGGCTTGGGGAACCTGGAGAGAAGCCCTCCAGCTACAAATGGCGCCCAACGGCTCGAGTTTCCACCTTAAACCTGAGAATATTTAATAACCAATTCTAAACAGAGCCAAAACCAGGTTCCTGCTTCTTGTCTCATACGGGCAGCTAGATGCGGCAAACCGCAGGTTTGAACACTGGCGGGTTCCTGGCGTGTGCGATTGACCTGCAGTATGGCGGAAATGAGGTGTCTGCCAGCGGCACATTAAGCTGTGTGGTAGATTTAGTCTTTACTAGTAAAAAAAAAAAAAAAAAAAAAAAAAGGTTTCTGGGCTACACGCTGCTTTGATAAAAGCTTAGACCCAATATTTCTGAGACTTAATGACTCACAGAACTGGCAGAAAACGTACAGCCGCCGTGTTGGGAAGCTGAAATGGGCGGAGCCAGCAGCCACAGCGCCATTTCAGTCTTAAAATACTACAGTTTAAAGCAATAGACTCACATTATGTAGGCTTAAAAGAGACAAAAAAAGATAAATTAAGATAAATAAGCCATGTAAAGATGGCTACCACACAGAGAATCTGGATTATGTTGTCTTTGATATTTGTAACTGAAGAAAAACATTTGATTGCAAAAGCTGTTGAGTTATGCCAAAATGTATATTTTAAAGGTACCTTGACTTCAAAATTTGGATTTAAGGATATGTTGCTTTGGAAAAGAGGTTCTGCTTTTGTTTCCACAGAAAGCCAGAGGCTGTGGACTTGTTCCAGATTAAGATACATCAGGTTTCACCAGCCAAGACCCCCTGAAAGATCTCCGATGACACCATGGCCCAGATGATCCAACATCCAGAGCGGTTTCAAGGCAACTGATTCACACAATACAGCCTCACGGACTACCCCATAGGCCTAAAATTTTCTTTGCGTCCCCATAAGATACAGCGCCCCCCTCCAGCAGGAAGTAGTAAGAGATGCTACGCCCAAATTCCCAAATATACCAAGCTGGCTTTAGAGGTGGAATTGGCTCACTCCCCCTCTAAACCCAGACATACTACTTTAAAAAAAAAAATGGTTAAGAGATTCTTGTGTCCCAAATCAGAAGAGCCCTCTGATGTGGGACAGAGAAAAAACAATATTTTTATTTAAAACAGGTTGATTATAAATGTGATCTCTTTCTAAAAAAGAAAAAGGGGATATGATTAGATATATAGGAGGATATGGAGATGATAAGATAAAAGGGTAGATTAATGAACCTACTTTTAAAGAAAAACTTGTTTAAAATGTTTTACATTGGTATAAATTTTAGTTTATTGATACAAACTTGAAGTTAATTTTGTTATACTGTATATATATTTCTATTCTTGTTTGAGGTATTATGTTTATGTAACTCATTTAAAATTGTAATGGATAATTAAAAAATAGATTAATAATTAGTCATCTATGATAATCATATCTGTAGCCATGTTAGTTAAGTTTTCTAGGTATACATAGATATATTTCAGATAGATAGGTAATCTTCAAACACTTCATAGACCTAGAGAATATGGCATTTAAATAACTTAGAATTCTGTTGACATGAGACACAATTGCTCCTGGCTGCACCAATTGATCCCAAGAGAATGTTGGGCTTCTAAGACATTTCCATTTGGAAGTTTGTCTTTTTGGCACAAAATGGCCTACTGGGCAAAAAACTGCCCTTGCCTTGACAGCTGACAGTACAAATATAATGCTGTCCTTTCTGGACAAGCGGGACACAAGGAAAGCGACCACTGTACTCTGCCAAGACAGGGTAAGATGGTCTCTCATAATTATTCCTGCTTCTGAAAATGGTCTGTCAGATACTCTAGGCCTGTAGCCAATTTAAATGCACCAACAATGCTGAGAAACACTGGGTGACTGTCCAGGCTGCCAGCTGTCTTGGTCTACTTTTGCAAGATTCCTGAAAGTTGCTTGCATCCATCTACCATTTCTCAGGTACCATTATGTTCCTTCTCAGGTCTTTGATGTGGTTGAAAACCAGATAGTTGTAATTTCCTCAGTTATGATAAAAGATACTTTAGATATAAAACCTTAAACTCACAAATATAAGATAGATAGAATATCTTCTTTAGTATTGTAACTGTAATTCTTGCTCGATAATTGTTTTGTTATATGTAATTTTACCATGTTAAAGTAAAAACCTTACTTTTTAAAAAAAAAGAAGAAAAGGGGAAGTGCTGTGGATATCATTCTATATAAATAAAACACTGATGGCCAGTGACCAGGCAGGAAGTAGGTGGGACAAGGAGAGAGGAGAATTCTGGGAAGCGGAAGGCTGAGGGGAGAGACACTGCAGACACCACCAGGAGAAACAGCTTGTGAAGACACCGGTAAACCACCAGCCACGTGGCAAGGTATAGATTTATAAAAATGGGTTAATTTAAGATAAAAGAACAGTTAGCAAGAAGCCTGCCACGGCCATACAGTTTATAAGTGATATAAGCGTCTGAGTGATTATTTTATAAGTGGATTGTGGGACTGCGGGGCTTGGGGAACCTGGAGAGAAGCCCTCCAGCAACACCCATGTGGTAAATAAGAAGCTGAGATGGACAAACAAGATAGCTTAGATTCCAAGGCACCAACCAGCCTCACAGGTACAGCTGCTGAGCTTGATCTGTAAAAGAATTTAATGGATTTCTGCTACTAGTCCACTGACCTTTGCCCATGTACAGCTGCCTGTCTGTCAGCCTCCCACACACACCATGGATATACACATATAATAATAACAGTGACCTTTGATATATCTTTAAAAGGAAGCTAAGATCCGCTTAGAAGCCCATTGTACACAGCCATACATGGGGTTGGTGGAAGAGCAGGCATTTCAGTTTAGATTCCTGATCTCAAGTATTTTCTCTCCATTGCACAAATTATTTCAATTATACAGAAAATTTGTAATCTATGTAAAAAAATGTTCAAAAATAATGCAAATACTTAACAGGTAAAGATTAGCTATATATAATAAACATGTTTAGTGGTTGGCTTGTCAATATAAAAGATACATAGTACTATGAAAGCCATTTATTAATAACTAGTAAACATAGTCATTTCATGCCATTTTGATTGATTCCTAATATACTTTTGTTTTCAAAAGGGGTAATACATAATAAATATCTTAATAATAGGCTTCTCTGGAATTATATTTAGGGAGCACTTCATTGGAAATAAAAATATATTGATTCAGATCTACCTTTGTGTATTCTCTTGTTGGATACCTTTCCAAGATTTAAGAAACTTTACTGTTCTAGGAAGGTATAGACAAGTTTATGTGGCAATTCTATCTCATGATGTGTTGATGCACCAACAACCACACCTGTTTCTATAGCCTATGTCACTTTATTGTATTGTTGAATTGTTGATTCCTTACCTTCAGTTTAAAGATCACAAATTTCACAAATCTCAGCAAATGGATTATGTGTGTGTGTGTTTATGCAAATGTTCATGCATGTGTATGCCATCTTGCAGGAATGAATTCTCATCAGGGGACTGAATTTATGTTGTTGGGCTGGGCAGCAGACATCCTCAAGCACCAAGCCATCTTGTTGGCCCTTTAGGCACATAATTGTAACAAATAAATAAATAAATGAGTGTTTTCTTCAAGTTAGTAATTTGACTGATGAATCTACAATTCCTTTGCCATTGTGTATGACGATTAAAATTACATTTGGTAGGGGATGTAGAGGTGGTTCAGTGGGTGAGAACACTTGCTGATCTTCAGGAGGATTTGAGCTAAGTTCCAAGAATTCACACATGTTAGCTCATATTACCAGCAACTCAGGATCCAAGACATATGACTCCTTCTTCTGGCTGCTATGGGTACTAGTGTGCATTACATATACTCACACAGATATACACAACACAACTGAAAAAAAAAAAAAACCCTCATACCATAAAACTGAAATATTGTATTTGGCTCAAAATAATCCCTGAGAAATCCTTACAAAGAATTAAAATACAATGCTAAATTTAAACTGTATCTGTAAAAATATGAGAATGATTTCCTTTCTTTGTAAGATTTGGACTCTATGATCAACATACCTAAGAAAAATATAAAAGAAAGAAAGACTGAAACTGACCCTCAATTTTAGAGGTATCAGCCCATCACATGAATAGGAGCATGGCAAAGCAGAACCATTCATATCATGGTTACTGGGAATCAAAGCTAGATGGCCCCAAGGGCATCTTGTTACTGAGGTCCTTCAAAGAGGCCTGATATTGTGAATCTGTAGAGCAGGTTCATTGTCATCTAATTCCCTTTGTAGATGTTCTATAAAACATAAACTAGAATATGCATTTCTAATCTCCTGGATATTCCTCAACCAAATAAGATCAATCAGTACATTCATTGTTCAAGATTGTTAATTTTGTTGTCAGATAATTTTTTTTACCTGAAACTTGTTCAATTATTAATTGTGTGAGGTTAGAGAAGTCTGGTATCACTGACTCTTCTGATGTAGTTTTTCATCTGTAAAAGTGAAGGAAATTATAGCCACCCTTGTATTTGCTGTGGGGATTAGATGAAGTTTTTGCAAAGTTTTAGTATATTCCTGGATTGCTAGTAAACATTCTGTAAACATTCTTTTTAATATTATTGATTCATTTTTTTCCATCTAGAAAACATGAAATTCATCCCGTTTTTGAAGAATCAGAAGGAAACTCACAGAAGGAAACTCCTGTGTTTTCTATTTGCCATATATTGATTTCTCTCTTTCCTGAGAATTACAATTAGATTAGCTGCCCAATTTGTATGCATATACTGTTGTGCATTGATTTTTTTTTTTTTTAAGGACGAGCTGTGTTGCTCTAAACAGAATAGAAGTTCCTTGAGGCTAGGATTCAAAACGCCAAGGACCAGTAAATACAAACTCACTAATATACAGACTAAACAAGAGAATGGATGTGGAACTTCATTTCCTACTGGCAAAATATATCGTTTCTTTAGTTACAATTTCCTTGCAAGTACAAAAATGGAAAATATTCTAGGACACATATAAGGAGAAATGAGATGCCAGAAAAACAATTTTGGAACTTGCAAATCAGATTCTAAAAAGAAATAGACTGAGAAATCCGAAGATACGTGAATTTATGCCAGCAGAGGGGAAAACTTGTAATCAAGACTATGTGGCTCATGGAACCTCAAAGATATTCAGCCAGTTGAAACATGAAATCCATCTATAAAAAAGGGGATATCTGAAATCCTGAAGATAGAATTTCTGGACAATTTACAGAAAAAGAGGTTAGAACACAATAACCCCACGAGGAAGAACACAGTGAATGTTTAAGTTAAAAGTGACAAGCAGAAGGAAAATACATCTTCAGGAAATGGTCATAATGGAAAAGGGAGTATGATCAGCACATATGCACACACATATACACACACACATGCACATGTAGATGCACACATGCACACACATGCATACAGATATGCATATCTATATGATTTGTAATTCTAAATGAGTCAAATCACCCTGAATCTGACAAAAAGAAATGAAGAAAGACTACTGCAAAATGTAGTTTATTAGTAGACATGGAACCAAGCATTAAAAATTATTTAACATTTTCATATATATGTATATTTGTATATACATATTTATGGATGTCTATTTGCATTTATTTTTAATCTAAAGTACTAAAGAGGTGAAAACTCACTGTGGTGAAGCTACCTCCCACTTCAGGGAAGTTTATCAGTTACCATGGTAATAAACAACAATGATATGGATGGAGTTTATCCTACATTTTAGGTCCTATCTACCAATTTGAGAATCGTTATAAACATGAATAACAGGAAATAAAAAGGATGTATGAAATATTCAGAAGAATTAATTCAGAAGACAATGTAAATAATAGAAACCAAAGCATGTAAATATTTCTAAAGAAGACATATATTAACACAAGTAAATACATTTCTATAGTGAAAATACATTTTGCATATAAAAGTCTTCTTTAAATTGAAAGATATTTTAAAAACAAACATATTGAAAGGCAAAATGGGAATGTTTTTCCAGACTAGAACACTCACACAAATACACAAGTTGAAGCTAATTGAGTTGTCACAGAAAATCTGGAAGACTGATCCAAGAAATACTGAAAAGATGAAACTGCACTGGTTGGTTGGCTGAAGAGTCATGGCCATGGCAGAACCCAATATTAGTTTTTAGAGCTTTAATAGAGGGAAAGTGGGGGGAGGCAGCCCCGGCAGAAAGGAAACAAGGAAGAGAGGCACACAGAGAGAGGGTGGGGTTTCATGTGTGGCTTTTTAAGGCAGGGACTCAGTCGCCTACTGATGATATAAGGTGCCAAACAAAACCCCAAGCTGCACATGTACAGAATCCTAACAGCTATAGTATTTAAAAACTAGAAAAAACAACAAAGGAAGGTATGCAATAGCAAAATCATATATGCATCACCAGCAAATATTAGAACATCAACCACAAGGAGAACATTCTCCAAGCTTTCATAGAGATAAAGTAATCAACATAGAAAAGTTCAGATATTAGAGCTTTAAAGAATGACAGAACAATCAACTGTTGAAATTTCATGTAAGTGCTACATACACATGCATCTATACCATATGATGCATATGTAAAATACACCGTGTAAACATAAGTGAAAAGTTTTCTGGGAAAAAATGATGGAAAATTTGAACTGTTTCAGGAGCAACTGAGAGCATTTCCATAAAATAAAGTAAGTTGCATACAAAGAGTACTTGGCCATGACGTCTATCATATTTCTGCGTTTGAGCCACTCCCTGTAATGATAACTGTGGTTATTAGAATGTGACCCCCCCATTAAAATACCCATCCTAGAGTCTGATAATTAAAATGGACATGTATACTGGGGTTGGTAGACAAATACTATAGGAAATTGTCCCAAATGAAAAATGTCATTGTCTTGTCTTCAACATTTATTGTTTCTTAGAATTTTCTGCCTGTGAAAGTTTCTTGCTTGCTAACTATATTTATTTTCTCATGCCTACAGAAAGTCACTTTCCCTCTACTAATATTCCACAGTAGAGAAGAGGAGTAGACGTTAACTGCAGCACATATGTTTGAAGACGAAACATTAAATTCTAAGTGTTTATGTAGACCTGCAGCATGCTGTTTGCTGCAAATTGGGAGGCTGCCAAGTGGCTCTTTCAGCATTTCAGGGAGAACTTCCCTTTGCCTAAAACAAAATGGCTCTTCACTTCTTGCTACAACACATTGTTCACTGCAAACTAAAAATTTTGTGTACCTATTTCAAACTGCCTCCAGCAGAGAAACTAACAAAGCTGTTGAACTTTCAAAGTAATGTGGAATCATGACAGTGATTTTGGCATCTTCTTCTCTCAGGTTACTTTCTGGGGTGTGTATTTTGTATCTCTGCCTAGAAAAGAAAGAGAAATATTATACTTGCTCGAATTTTCACACAAATAAGTAATATAATTATATACAGAATGTTAAGGCACATAAGATAATTATAAAGTAGAGACAAATTGCTAATAAGTTTTCACTTTGAATTGGTTCTAAGTTTGAACCAGTTGTTAGTACTTTCATTGACTCTGATGCAGGAATAGAAGAGAATTATATGGAACATAAAGTTTATTAGTCAGTGGGAATTGAGTACTAAGAGCTTTTTAATTCCTTATAAAAGCTTTAGAAGTGAGTTATCCATCACACTGGTCACTCACATTTCGTTTGAAATCATTGGCAGTTCCATACAGGAGAAGTGTCTTCTAGTGAGGCAGACATCTGTCTGTCTTTTTGTATAATTTGACCATGTTTGCTTATTGGAGAGAAATGTAGGCAGACAAAATTGTACATTACATGATGTTTAGTTCTCAGGGGAGGCTCAGAAGATGGGCCTGTACTCTTGAGCCAAAGAATCTCTTGTAAAGATAGAATATTCAGGGGGCCTGGAGTGAAGTCTTTCTTTTTTTTTATTGCTTAAAACACTGTAAATAAAAATTCCAAAGGACTAGATGGCAACAGCTACTTTCATCTGCTGTCCAAAAGAACTGGAATCTGTTGACAGGTCTTGATCAACTTGTAGACCTGTTGCTGTTTATCACTAAGGCAACTTGGAGCAAATGGCAAATGTAAGAGACATCATGGACCCAGAAACAATAGTTCAGCCACATCTGTGCAGCAGGTGCTCAGTCATGGGTAGAAGTTCTTCAAGAGTGGCTCCTAAATCAGGACATAAGTTTATATTTTCTTCTTAAACTAAAGATTTTTTTTGTACATTCAGTACTACTGATTTAGCTGGCTCTACATAAAGAGTTTGCATACAAAAGATGGTTGAATAAATTGTTATAAAAAGTGACTAAGGATAAACTCAATTTCAAGACAGAAGATGAACTTAGGATAGAAAAACAATCAAATTCTAAACTTCTAATTCTGGAAATAAATTTAAAGAAATATATATAATGTTTTTAATTTCAAAATAGTACTTATAATGTTAACTATAATGATATTTAATTTCTTGTGGGCAATTACTTTTTTTCTTTTCTCTTTATGTTCAGTTTTGTTTTTGTTTTGAGACAGGATTTCTCTGTGTATCCCTGGCTGTCCTGGAGCTCACTTTTTAGACCAGGCTAGACATGAACTCAAAGATCAGCTTGCCTCTACCTCCCAAGAGGTGGAATTAAAGGTATACACCACCACTGCCCAGCTACAATTTTTCTTTTAAACACATTAAATGCAAAGTGTTGTTGTTTGAAGAAAAGCATAAGACAACCAAACAATGAGCTTGCTTTGTTGGAAAAAAAGTCATAGGAAAGGGAGAATGTAGGTGCTATAATTGTAAAAAGCAAGTTGGACTAGCCTTTTGAAAGACAGATAGCTCAAGGGCTGATGCACTAAGAAGGGTCAAAGCTATAGGCTTTATCTCAGAAGAGACTATAAACCTTGCCTAAAACCAGGGGCTCTATACACTATCTTGGTGATTTATTATGAAAGCATTTTATTGTCCTGACAGGAAAGGGGAGATTTTTTCCCTTTAGCAATCACAATCTCTGGACGGTGCCAGGGACAAATATCTGCAGTAATGAAGCA
Source organism: Peromyscus leucopus (assembly GCF_004664715.2). Lineage (NCBI taxonomy): Eukaryota > Metazoa > Chordata > Mammalia > Rodentia > Cricetidae > Peromyscus > Peromyscus leucopus. Next base: position 13,645,075 of record NC_051081.1, read on the forward strand.
GATTGTGCTACAAGTTAATCAAAAAATGATGAAAAACCAATAGAGTCCCACAATTTTAGCTATTGGAATGCAAAACTTATCTTTTACTTAAACTTAAGCCACTTGGAAAGTATGTGGAACACAGAAATTATGAAAAGGCTAAAGATGTACATTTAAAATTTATATAAACACTTTACATGACCTTTCTCACTCAATTCCACAAAAATATGTTAATACATGCAAAAACTAAGAGATTAAAATTCATTAAATATTGCTGAAAATACTGGGAAATATCTTATGAACAAGAAAGAAAATAAACACAGCAGGTAAGACAGATATGGAAGAAATTATCAGGAACTACAGACACTCTATTATAAAATGACTTAAATAGTTATTAGACATTAAATATTATAGTAGCTCACAATTAAAACAATCATAATGTGCTTTGAATAAAATATTGAGAACATAATAATAAAAATGTGGAAAATACAGAGACATAAAAAAATGTGAGTTTTGGAATAGCTACACCTAAGATCTTCTGGAAAATATCATTTGCCAAATGCTGCTAGAGAGAAACTCTGTGATATCTAGAGCTTAGCAATAAGATTCCTTTCATACTTAAGCAAATTCTAATGGCAAGTCTCTTGAATCTTGAATCTATGCTGTGTAGGACAGAAGTTCAACATGGTTCCTGCCATAAGAAGAAAGAGATGCACTAGCTTTACTGTGGTGGGAAACTAATGACTTTTTATTGTTCTCCAGGTATTGGGCCCTAATAATTCCTATAGACTTACAAGAGATTCTCTGCATCATGTCAACTGATATTTTGTGAGCTCTATGATATATGTATGTGTGCATGTGTGTGTTCATACACATATATTTACTAAACAATAGCAACAAAATGTTCAGCACTCAAACTAACAGAGGATAAAACTAAATCAAAATAAGCAGAGCAAGCTCAGTCTTGTGAAAGAGCCTTGTAATTTAACCAAGGGAAGTTATACCAATTGGTAGTTTACAAAACAAAGCAGTATAACTAAATCTGAGCATATCAGAGATTCCAATAAATCAAATATATCACATTGTCTCATCAATAGACAGAGACTCTAATTCAAAGTGTTGATCTGTGTCCTTCTTGCTAGGGACATGTGTAAAATATGATCACACAAACTTATAAAAACTAATCAAATACAATTAAAGTTAATAGAACATTGCCAATATTAGACTATTAGAATGTAAAAAAAGATAGGGGGTGTAACAACTTAGTGGTAGAGCATTTGTCTAGCAAGAACAAGGTCTCAGGTTCAATTTCCAGCACTGTAAAAAAAAATTAGAAAATGCAAAATGAAAACAATCAAGGAAAGATTTATTCATCTTTACAGCACAACATAACACAATATATAAAAATCATGACACATACAACTAGCAAAATGGCAATGAGATTTATAAAATAAAATCAGATAGAACTGTAGGCAATAAATAACATAGCCCAAACAGAGTATGATTTAAAAGTGTTATTTCTGCCAAATATATAGGTCAGAATGAAAACGTTGACCAAGGTTGCAAACCATAAAAAAAGACTATAAATCGTGAACAACACAAACAGATTTTTAAGAATGAAACTTTTTAAAAGGTTGAAAATAAAGTGGGGCTTCTGATCTGACAGCAGACTAAACTCATACAGTAGCTTCTTCTCCAGCTTGCACCTGGCTGCTGTACCCTGGATGTTCACCCAGAAACTGATATAAAATCCCTTTCCCAAGCATGTCTACTGTGCAGATTTTAAGTCATCTAAGAGAACATGGGCCAGCCTGTGAGGAATACACAACCATCCCATAGTTGAGGTCTGTACTTCCACACTGAGAGCTTGGTGAGGCTTCCATCAGCTCTCCTAAAGGGCAGTCATCAACCCAGGTCTCAGTTTCTCTCCTACTAAATCCCAGTGTTCCCGCAGAGTCACTCACAGCAAAATACAGATAGACACTTGGTAGTTTGGTTTATCTTCATGGAGAAGGAAGTGGATGTTGGGTGCATCTATCTTGGAATGTGCGAAAGACATACAAAGTCATGCTGAAATGTAACCCTCTCTACAGCAGTATTAAATGATGAAAACTTTGAGCATGTACATCCCTTTGTGATGATGCTGCAGCCATGAATAGACTAGGATTGCTATTGTAGAAGTGGATTCTTTGTTATCCAGATGAGTTCCTTGTAAAAAGACAAGCTGTATTCCCCTTTTCTTCTCTCTCTTCCACCTCTTGTTTTCTATCCCTTGTTTGCTCCTCTTTCTCTCTTGATCACATTGTAAATTCCTGTGTAACTCCTAAGATATCCAGAGTAAGTAAGGCAATCTTGAGAAAGAAAAAGCTACAGATATTGTGCCTCTGGATTTCAAATATGTTGCAATAAATATGTTATAATAATCAACACAGTGAGTGCAGGCATAGAACAGACCAGTCAACTGACACAGCACCTGAAAATAAACTTGTGTGTAAATATCCATGTAGTGACTGCCAACTGTACTGATAGTATACAATGGGGAAAGAAGATTCTCATCAATAAATGAAGATCAAGAAACTCAGCATCCACACACAAAACTGAAACTGGGTCTTTATGCAATATGCCAGAATGAAAAGCAACAAATGCATACATAAGAATGGAGACTAGGCCACATTTTTATAAACAGTCATGGAAAAAAATTATCTTCCTTATCCATATAAATTAGTTCATGCTTCCCATGTGTTTAAGCTAACTAAATGCTGGTCATAGAAACATATAAAACATAAAATTATAAGATACACTCTGTTCTTAACATAAAATTTTAAAATCCTGAGAAAGACAATTAAAAAGAATAGAACTGAGAAAACTACTGTGGGGGTAGGGGGTTGAACAAGAATGGCTTCCATGAACTCAAATAGCTGTGGCCTTGTGTTAATCCAAAAGATTTGAGGAGAAATGTTGGTATGCCAGTAAGTACTATAGGTATGGCTATTTTGTTCCCTTTGCTAAGGTGTTTCCCTTGGACCTAATCTTCCAACCCTTTGTTGAGGACAAGAGGGGATATAATCTCCTCTGTAACTACTATCTGCTGAAATTAGGATGCCATTGTCAGGGCCCAGAGACACTGAACTATTAGCAAAAGGCCAACAGGGGATTAGGACAATGGGGTATTCATCAGAAGCACCTGGTTTGCTGACCCAGCTAAAGAAACAGGAAGCAGTCACATCTACATCCTGGTTCACCTCAGTTTTCCACAAATTCAGGGCTTCCTGGTTTTTAGGACTACCTGGGGCTGGTGTGGTATAGATTACCTTTGGAGCAGTTTGTAGTACACAGCTGATGTCTAAATGGTGAAAGACCCTAACCCTTCAGTCTTACACCCCCAAGCCCCAGGAAATGAGAAACTAAAAATCTAGTTCCAAGGGCAAGCTGACTCAATCATTACTCAACCACCCCTGTAACAATGTAACAATGTAAAAAGATTTCTGTTAAGAGATGTGCTCAACTGTGACTGGGATAGTTGCAAGTGTTCCAGAAAGGATCACTGTGACCTTTGTGTAAACTCCACCACACCCCCACCCCCCACCCCCACCCACCCCCTGTTGAGGTTTCAGGAAGAATGTACATGCGGACGTGACTGTACTCACTCTGTGATCAGACCATGATTTTGTGAAACAAAATTGTATGAAAATTGTAATCTTATGACTTTTGTGGGTTTTTCCTTCAAAAGCACCCATGTGGCTACAGTAAGATGTGACTCTTGCTCTCAGGACAAGAGTAGCCCGTCTGTACAGTCGCTTCAATAATAACCTTGTGCTGTTGCATCAACTGGACTGGAGTCTGGGTTCTTGGGGCACCCACTTGAGACTCTAGATTTTGGGGTCTAACAATGGTATCTACAAGCCTAGTGGAATTTTGCCAGAAGAAGTTAAAGTTCAAAAACCTAAAGGAAGCTTTTGTATTCTGAGCTTCTCTCACAGGAATGGGCAAAAGGCATGGAATCCAAAGTTGCTGATTGACAGGAGTACTTGGACTGTTTGACCTGTGAAGGGTGGATTCAAGTCTTATGACATTTTCAACTTCCTGAAGCTTATATTATCATTGTTTGTAATCTGTATCATTGAAATCCATATTGTAGAAAAAATAGATAACAGTTGTCTGTTAATCAGCTACAGTAGACTCATGCCTCTGAGTCATAGCAAAAACTATGGCTTTTGAATTAGAAAGCATGGGCATTCTTTTCTCTGTACAGCGTGTTTGGCATGTAGATTGGAAAGAGATGTTTTTGCATGATAAGAAAAATATTTAAGTCTATATTTAGAAGACAACCAGAGGAAATTTAAAATCTTGAACTTGTGACCAATAAAGTAGTCAGTGTTTTACCAGCTTAGCAGAATTCTATTGATTAATGTTAAAACTTTGAACTTTTGAAACCTTAGTATAAAAATAGCATAGAATAACTTATATTTACATATTTTAGATCACTTTCTTAGATCTTCATACTTTAGATAAACCTTAAACTTCTTAAATCAAACTATTTACCATTACACATATATAAGTGGTTGATTACTGAGAACTTTCTTTGCAAATCGAATTACTTTAAATTGAAAATGTTGCAACTTATACCTATCTTTTAATATGTTAGTAAGGCAAATCTGTCTGTGAATTTCCTTTTTCATCAGATCGCCTAACATCTATAGGAAAGTAAGGCCTGGTTTTCATATATGAAATGCACTGACCAGGCGATTGCTGCTAAATTGATAAAGCTACAGCTACACCCTCAGAAATCTGAGAAGGATAAATTATAGCAGGAAGTATAAACCCAATGACCTATGTACCAATTAAAATAACCAAAACATACCTAATACCTAGATAGGCCTTAGGATCCTAGGGTCTCAAGAGCTTCATTGGGGGAAGTGTTTGGAGGTCTTCAGCTGTCATACAGGACAGCATTTAATGTTTAGTGACACAGAGAGCAGCATTGACCTTGAGCTGCCAGATCCAGAATCTCTAAGAGATTTTTCTATGGATGAGGAAACTGGAGAGATTGGGCTCCTTTGATTTTAGGCAGAGTAGGGAAGTCAAGCCAATGGTCAGAACCTGGCAGCCAGCAAGGCATGAGAGCTTTTCCCAGTACTTAGCATTACCACAATTCAAGTGGAATCATCTGTGCTCCATCACCTTTGGAGAACTTAGTGTCACTGTTAGGATTTAGCATTTCTGTCTGACATCGGAAGCTTTTCCCATTAAATATTTTAAATGTCCTATTCAGCAAATCTCTGGAAATTTTTGAGGGACATCTATTAAGTATACCTGATTCAAGTAATGTCACTTGCTTTTAGATACTCGCTTTAGGTTTAATCTTGAAAACACATAAAAGAGGATAAATAAAGCTTGCTACTATAAATGAACTGCATCTGTAAAGATTTTTGTCCATTATAAGGTGACTATTGATCTGCATTTCTTAATTATCTTTAACAGTTAACAAGTTAGTAGCTGATTAAGATTAAGATTTTATAATTTTTTTCCGTTAAGTTTAACCTTAAAAAACTTACAACTTTTGACTTTAAGCTCTTTTAATCTAAATCATGCTACAGTGTACAGAGAGACTGGCAACTTCATTTCCCTGGTCCATAGTGCACCATTACAGACTATTACAGTTTCTTTCATGACTCAGCTTATCAAAATATGTAAAACTTAACAAAGCTGGCAAAACAAGGAAATTAGACATCCATTCTTAAGTTAGTCTCTATTAACCTGAATAAATGTTAGGTAAGGAGAGATATTTTATAGGCTCTTGGTCAGTCTGCTTATGGCATTGTCTTGTTTCATCATAAGATAGGAGTATTTCAGTCTCCGGTGTTTAGTCATTACGGCCTTAACATTAGTTGGCCAGTGACTACAGTGGGTGTTTGGGATTCCAACATAGCCCTGAGCCTTTCTCAGGGTGAGCTTTTAATCATAAAACTGTGTTTGGGGTTGACATAATTCAGTTAACAAGAACTGTTACCCAGAAGTAGAATTACAGGGGTTAGAAAGCAAGGCTAGTATATTTTGGAGACTTGCCTAGAACAATAGATATTGATGGATAACATCTTTGTTTTAAGATTATCTATGTAGCTTTCTAGTTATTAATCCTGTATTATCAATTTTAAGGGAACTTTTGTTAGCTATTCTACAATTTTTTAAACCATACCTAATAAACTTATAAATCCTGAGGTATAACAAGTTCACATAATTGCCTTGAAAATCTTAAAATAAGGTTTATATCTTAGCAAGTTTTCGTCAGTTAAATAAAATCAATATTCTGGTTTATTTTTAGTTGCACTGCCTTACTCTTTTTTTTTTTTCTTTTCTTTTCTTTTTTTTTTTAATTAAAACCAGGGGGATCACCTGTCATAGGACTAAAACTTTCCAACTCTAGAGGTAGCTTTTCAATACAGTGGAATAGCATGAAACAATATTATCCATAATCAAGACATTTGAATTCCTGTTAACGTGAATCCAGAGACCAGGAAGAAATTTTGAGCCTCGGCTGTCAATGTAGCCATGTGTGATAGCTGTATTCTATGTGGGCCTAGTTGGGGGCAGTGTACAAAGCCTCCCAGGGTGGCACGCTGGGGAGCAGAAGTATCTACAATGCCCAAGCCCAGCAGTGTGGGAGTAGCAGCTGGTAGAGTTTGGTCCAGCTCCCAAGTCCACCTCTAACTAGAGAAGATTAATGCAGGAACTGAAACACACACAAGACATGGAGACAGCAAAAACAAACCAATGTACCATACATCTGTTTCAATCACTCCAAGGTGGAACAAACAAAGATAGGCAAAACATAAGACACAGCAAAGATAAAAAAAATAACAGCAGGGGCAATGACAATTCAGAAGTTCATCAGTTGGACCAAAGGAGTTGGTTTTTTTAAAGAAGTAGGAGGCATTTTCTCTATTGCCTCCTTGTACAGCCCAAGTGCCAGAAACCCACTAAGGCTTCCTAAGTGTTAGGTTTCCTCCCTTTTAGGGGAAGTTAGTCCAGGAAGTTAGACCCATCCTCTCTGATTTCTGTGTTGTCTCCTGATAATGCCTGACATTCTGTGCTGGGCCTATTCAGTCTCTTGGCCTCTACTATCACAGAAGGCCCTCAAGGTTCCTTGGCCCTGTTTGTGCAGATTTGTTGTTGAAATTCTGCCAATGGCTGCTCAGGTGATAGTCTCACCTGAGTCTCACCAGGGCATCTCCAGGGTCCCAAGGCATGTCAGCAAAGGTACTGGTAGCTCTGGTCACCCTCCAAAAATAATCAGATGGGCCCTACTATGTCTTGCTTCTTGCCCTGTACAGAAGAATGCTAGATCTCATACAGAAAAGAACCAGACGTTGAAGAAAAAATTAAAAAGTTCCTATCACTTACAAGAGGACTCCACTAAATAAAGGCAGGGGTGCTTGATGTTTTCCTTGTTTTTTTTTTTGTTTGTTTGTTTGTTTGTTTTTGTTTTTGTTTTTCATGCGGCCTTTAGCTCAGGCAGACCACAAAACTGAAGATGTGCCTTGGGGCCATGGAATGTCCCCATAAGGGACAGATTTTCAGTCCTGGAGGGTCAGAGGGAAGGCTCTAGCTTCTGAATTTCTAAACTTCAGTTGGAGTCTTGTTCTTGTTGAGTCTCCAAATATTAATCCCAAAGGTGGGAGGAGAAAGACCACCAAAAAGTCATCATGGCCAAATCAATGAAAGCAAGCTTTATTTGTTCGTGTACACTAGTTGCTTCTCCCTAAAAGTAGGGAATCAAGATATCAGCATTAGATGTGAGGAAGATAAAGTTTTTATAGCTCAGGCATAGGGATTTCCAAATGGGACATATGGTGGGTAAAATAGGCATGGTTACAGAAGCAGAACAAAAGCAGAACAAGTTAGTCATAAAAAAATCCTGAAACAAAAACATGGTTACAAGGTGATCATAACAAGGTGAATATAACAAGTAGTCAAGGTAAGCATAACAAGGGAGTCTTAACAATATGTTTAAAAATGACCATTTGAAGCAAAGGTCGGGTTGAAAGATGATCATAACAGGCAGTATAGGATCATTTGTATTTAAGGTTACAGGTTAGGCATAGCCCAATCTTTGAGAAACAGAGGTTTAATCATAAACAGGACTGACCCTAGTTTGTCTTTAACATAAGATGGCTTTTAATCTACTTTTTAGAGAATGTGTGACCTTATTGGAAGAAATGTGTCACTTATTGTGACTTTGATGTTTCAAAAGCTCATGCTAGCTCCCCACCCCTCTCCTTCCAGTGGATCAGGATGTCTACTCTCAGCCCACTCTCTACATGTCTGCTTGCTTGCCCACCAGTCCCCAGTATGATGATAATACCTCTGAAACTGTAAGCAAGCCCTCAATTAAATGCTTTCTTTCATGAGAGTTGCTGTGATCATTGTGTCTCCCCACAGCAATAGAACAGTGGCTAAGACAACTACTAACAACAGCAACAAAATTGCAGTGAACAGATGTCTTACTTAGGGTTTCTATTGCTGCAAAGAGACATCATGACCATGGCAACTCATAAAGGAAAACATTTAATTACCGTTGAGAGGTTCGGTTCTCTCTTTCTACTTCATTTTTATGGTTGAAAATCCAATCACTCAGCTGCTTATTCCAGTCACCTGCTGCCATGCCTCCCCTGCTATTATTGAATCTTTCATTGAAACCTCAAACTAAAATAAATGTTCTTCTATGAATTGCCTTTGTTCATAGCATTCCATCATAGTCACTAGAAATAACTATAGCATAGCTCCTAGTGGGTCAACCATACTCAAGTGAATGTCCCCACACTCAAAACTGTAACTAAACATTTCCATATATATATATATATATATATATATATATATATATATATATATATATATAAATGTACATGCATTCACACAAATATAATTAACATATTTCCTAACACATTTATTAGGTGAAAATAATGTTGATTTAAATAAACTAACAAGGTCATTACAAGACAACAAATTAACAGATAATTTGAATTATCATGAATATAGGCAAAATGCACTTAAACCACAGAAAGATTTGCACATGAAAATAAAGTGAAATTGCTTTCTGTAAGTTTGTACTTGAGCTACATCAAAACAATGGAATAGATTGTCTAGAGATTAAAGAAAATAGGTGGAGACTGTGTGGAGGGTTTATATTTACTGAAACTTCCTAACCAATAAGCTAATACAGGAGATAGCCCACTAATAGGGAATGCCCAAGAGATGCATGTCTATGTCTCCCAGCCCCACTCTTGGGGTTAAATACACAGTGGCAGTCATCAGGACCATACTCTACATAGATACTCTACATAGAGCACACATACTCTACATAGAGCACAATGCTACTTTCTACAGGATGAGGCCTTTCTACATGGGCCTATTAAGCAGTGACATCATTAACAGTTCTGTTCCTTGTATCACTAGAATATCAAGGGACAATGTCCTTAGCACATGAAAAAGATTACCTAGTACTCAGGGGACAAGTGGAGTGCTAAAGTCATTTAGATGGCATTTATTGGACATTCCATTGCCATTGCACCCTCATTGTCTTCACTTGGTAAGAGTCTTGAGAACTGAGAGTGTGGTTTAATGTATCTATCACTTGCTGTCCCATTTTTATCAACTGTCATGCCATTTTTCAAAAACATTTATGATTATAGACTTAAAACATTTATCAGTATAATTTACTACATCAGTAGGAAAAAAAGTAGAAATAAAGCACAAAAGCATTAGAAAAATATTAGTACTATTTTGTAACTAAAGTTATTGACTAAGCAATAATTAAAAGACCTTAGCAGAAATTAGAATCTGAAATAAAATATACATGAAATAATACCACTAAATAATAACAAAAAGATGCAATTTGAAAAAGTTAGACAACTTTATAATATGGATATAAAACAACTAAACTTTTTTACATGATTGTACCAATTGTAAATTGTGTACACTTCTATGTAAAAACAGCTTGGCAGAATGTACTAATGATTAAAAATGCATAGCCTTTGTTTTAGAAGTTTTACCTCCAACAACGTAAGCAACAAAACTATGTACTTTTGTGATCTTAAAGACATAAAAGTATTCTTAGCCGTTTCATTCTTAGTGGTCCAAAATTGCAAACATGATCAATAATTAGCTACAGAATGGATAATATGACATTATTTTTAAAATAGAGAAGTACACACAATTTAGGATTATAAACTTAATGCTCAATGATTTGAACAAATTTCACTATAGGACCTGGGAGCTGGCTTGGCAGATAAAGTGTTTTCTGCCCAAATATAAGGATCCAAGTTTCTATCATAGTTAGGAGACACATTAAATGTCACATTGAAATAGTTTGGTGCATACAACACCACACACCTGCAATCCCAGTGCTGAGGAAGCAAAGGCAGGAGGCTCTCTGGGGTTGGTGGTCAGGCAGAGTAGTCCAATTGGTGAGATGCTGGTTCCATAAGAATCTTGGTTTTATACAAACATGGAGAGCAATTGAAGGAGGTCTGAAATCAATCACCTACACACTCTGTTTCTCTGTCTCTGTCTCTCTCTCACAGACAGACAGAAAGACACACACACACACATACACACACACACACACACACACACACACACACACACACACACCAAAAAAGGAAAGACTTCAAACTAAAAAAAATACACAATTTATAATTCTGTTCCTATTTTAATCAAAGGGGGTGAAATAAAATATGCCGAGTCTCTTTAAGGAGAGTATATTCTGAGAATAAGAACTGAGCCAAAGCTTGACTGGTTCCTGTACTACAACTTCATGTTACTGAAAGCTAGGTTTTGTAGATAAAGTCCTATGACCTGCTTGACTTAGGGATTGACCTAACTGGTGAAGAATGAAGAAATGAGACACACATACAGAAAAGCTGGGATTCAGTGGATCTGGGATGTGTTCTTATGGCTGTGCACCAGAAGAAGCCCAGAAACTTAGTGCATTGATTTTGTATGTTTGAATTAATGAGGTGGGTTTACTGTATACAGATGAAGGAGAAGGCAGGTTTAGCTAATTTCCTCAGAAGATCTCTATAATGGAGGGCCACAATCTGTAAACATCTCGGAGAAGGAAGCTGTATTTGATACCTTCTGCCTACATTGTCAACATCTGTATACAGACTAGGGGAAGGATTTGACATTTCCCTTAGCCTAATCAGGGAAAGGTTTTGATTTCCCTTGGGTCTGGAGCACTGGGGTCCTTGACATAGCCATGCTTGTATCAGCAACACAGTCACTTAGGACTCCATCCACTCCTTACAAATACTCTCAAGACTTCAACTGCTGTTTACATATTCACCAGGCCTTCCTTCACTCCACACAATACAGTAAAATAAATTTTCAAAAGACAGTAAAATTTATTATTTGCATGTAAGTTAAACTTTAATGAAAGTTAAAGAAGTGGATGAACAGAATGTTTGCATGTACAATAATGTACTATGCATTTGAAATATCAATGAGGTCCAATAAAAATCTGAACAAAGGTTCCATTTTAATCAAGAAGATTAATAACAAATGTACAAAAGTAATAAAGAAAAGTAGTAGATGGTTTAGCAAAAGCTGTTGGCTAACCAGTGACTTTCCAAATTTATGTTTATCTTGTACCAATTAGATTGGAAAATCAAATCAAATAAAAATACACAGTGCTAATGAGTGCTTGAAAGGCTCCAAATCCCATAAACATTTTAAGGCAGTTTAAATTTATTTAGCCACATTGGAGAGTAAATCAGGAATTTTAAGTACTTTAAAAATATACATATGATGTAATTTGGAAATTGAAATTCAAAGTGTATAGCCTAGAGATACTCATGAAAATATGCCCAAGAGAAATTTAAAATATTTGCTCAGAACACCATCAGTTAAAATGTTAAATTTTAGAATCGTATATGAAATATGCCCACAGATAATGAATTAAACAAATAAAATTTAGAATCTTTCTGAATAATTATTATATGACAGACAAAAATAACCAGCCAGGCCCATCTGTATAATCATGAGTAGTCTGAAAGTAGTGTCTTTAATAATATGTGTGTCGAGGATATAAGTACATTTTAAAATCACAGGGCATGATTTCCTAAATTATTATCTGTATTTTTTAATTTAAGAAGAAGCACAAAGGGCTGAAGAGATGGCTTGGCAGTTAAGAAAATGTGTTGCTCTTGAAGAGACATGAGTTTGGTTCACAGCATCCACAGGGTGGCTCACAGTCTGCACCTCCAGTTCCAAGGGATCCAGGGCTAATTTGTGGCCTCTGCAGCCACCAGGCATAAATATGGCACAGAGGTTTACATACAGGCAAAACATTCTTACACATAAAATACAAAAGTATGTTTTTAAAAAGATTAATGAAAAAGCAAAGGCATGGGATTCTTTCCACAGGAAATATTCATTAATTTTCATATGAAATCTAACCCAACACAAACATCTTGAACTGAACTTAAGAATACTTCTTTAAATTTAACATTTATTTCTTTGAGTTCTACATCACCTCTAGGCTAATTTTGAGGATGCTTTATAAAATAATGTTTATATCATTTTTTGTTTGAGAACAAGGGGCATATCCTGTGCATGCTCTATAATATGAGTGGAAATAACATGCATTATAATGATGTGGAAGAAAAATAGAGGAGGGTGAAAAATCTTATTCTAATACCTGGGCTTTTTAAAATAGGGAAACTTGAAAAAGCATTCAATGTCCAAAACATACGATGTAGCCATTATCCATTGGCTACATATGAAGGGGGAGTATTTTATCTCATAATCTATCATGTAATCTATTATAGTTCAGTTTTTTATCTATTTCAAATTTTCATACAGTAAATTTCTTATGCTGTTCGTCACACACTTATAAATCTTTATAATTGTATATACTAGTGTATTCATCAACATAGTCAAGATCAGAACAGTTTCAGCATGCCCAAAAGATTCCTCCCTGTAATCCATGACTACCTTCTCTTCTTCAGCCCTCAAGCCTTCACAATCATTGATGGTTTCTATGATCTATGCAGGTTTACCTATTGAAAGATGACCCATCAGTGGAATTATAAGATGCGTGGTTAATTGAATTTGGCCACTTCAATTGAAACCTAAATTAATGTCTCTGAGATTTGAGACATCGTACAACTCAAATGTTTGTTTCTACTTATTACCGGCCATACTAGCAATAGTTTTCTTACTTGTTGAATAATTTTGGTGATATTTAGTTATTTGATGACTATGAAAAAAGATGTAGGTACATGAACTTTTTGAGAAAAGAAGGTTGAAGTTAAAATATACCAAAGTAATTATGGACTTGTTTGTATTTATTTAATTATTTCAATTATACATTACTTATTATGAGTCTATTAAAAATTAAGTAGATCTTTTCCTCTTTTACTTTTATTGAAAATAAATCGATTCTTTCCTTACACAATGTATCCTGATTATGGGTTCTGCTCTTTCTAGTTCTTACAGTTCCTCTGCTGCTCCCCTCCCATCCAGAACCACTCCCTTTCTGTCTTTCATTAGAAAAGGACAGACTTCTAAGAAATAATGAAATATAATAAGATAATGCAAAAACTAACCAAATTTGGACAAGACAAACCAACAAAAGGAAAAGAGGCCAAGGGAACGCACAAGAATCAGAGACCCACTAGTTCACACATTCAAGGAATCCCCTAAGAACATGAAACTGGAAGCCATAATATACATGCAGAGGCACTGGTACAAACCTATGTAGGGCATGTGCATGTTGTATCAGTCTCTATGAGTTTGTATGTGTTTTAATCATGTTAACTCAGAGGGTCTTATTTTCTTGGTGTCCTCCATCCCCTTTGGCTCTTAAGTTCTTTCTTCCTCCAATTCCATGCTGTTCCCTGAGCTCCGAGGTGAGGGATTTGACATCCCATTTAGGGTCTCACTTTCTGATTAATGTGTGGCTGTGTTTATTCCCATATGCTGCAGTAGGGAGCTTCTCTGATGACAGCTGAACAAGGTAATGCTCTATGAGTATAGCAGAATGTTATTAGGAGTCATTTTATCACTACATTTTGTTTTCTTTTTTCTTTTTTAAGATTTGCGGTATTTATTTTTATCCTAGGCCCCTTGGCCATTGGATGCCTGGTTCTTGATCACCCAAGCAGTGTTGAGTTTGGGTTCTATTTCATGGAGTAGATCTTAAGTCAAATCAGTTATTGGTTGGTTACTCCCATAAGCTTTGTGCCACCATTAACCTAGCATATCTTGCAGACAGGACACTTATGTAGTTCAAAGGGTTTGTGACTGGCTTAGTGTTTATGTTTCTTTTTTGGTAACATGCAGAGTACCATGCTACACAAAACACTCTAAAACACAGTGGAGAAAGCTCTATGTAAGCACCAGCTAGATTTCTCCATGTTCAGTGAGATGCATAGGTGTTTTCTTCATCAATGGAGCCTTGATGTCACTTTATGTAGAGAAACCAATTGCCGTGGAAACAGCCTGAACTTTGGGGGGTTTCCCACTTTGGTCAACAGTTCAATTAGATATATGGTAAACTTGGTACTGGAAGCTCTGTTTGGTAACAAGGGATGGCCAGTTGGGTCTCTATTTCTCCCATTATTTGATGACTTAATTTATATCTCCTTCATATATGTATATTTTAGGAAGTTTCTGTTATATTAGGTTACCACACTACCCCTCAAATCATTCTTAGTTTTAGCTGTACTTCCCAATTTTCCCCCTATTAACTCCCATCTTTTTGACTTCCCAACTTACCTTCCTGTTCCAGCTTCCCACACCAATCTATGACTACATATTCTATTTCTCTTTCCTAACATAGATATAAAATAGATCTGTACCCCCTAGTCATTCTTTACTGACTCTGTGGCTTTAGGGATTGCAGCTAAAATTCACATATAAGTGAATGCATATGATGTTTATTTTTCTGGAGCCTTGATACCTAGATCTGGATGATTTTTTTTCTAGTTCTATTTATCTGAAAATTTCATGTCATTTCATTTTTAATGGCAGAGCAATAATCCATTGTGCAAATTTAAAACATTTTCCTTATCTGTTCTTTTATTAAGAGACATCTAGGTTGTTTCTGTTTTCTGGTTATTATGAGTTGAGCAGCAATAAACATGATTGAGCTAGTCGTTGTGGTAGGAGGAAGAATACTTTAAGTAAATGCCCAAGAGTGGGATAGCTGGATCTTGAGGTAGATCAAGTCCCATTTTCCTTAGGAACAGCCACATTGGTTTCCATACTGGTTGTACAAGTCTGCACTCTATGCAACAATGAATGAGTGTCCCCTTTACTTCACATCTTCACCTGAATATGCTGTCACTTGTATTGATCTTAGCCATTCTGAGAGGTGTAAATTGGAATCTCATTGTAGTTTTTATTTGCATTTTCTTAATGGATAAGGACGTTAAACATTTCTTTAAGCACTTCCCAGTCATTTGAGGGTTCTCTATTGAGACTTCTTTGTTTAGATATGTGCCGTTTTTTTAATTAGGTAATTTGTTTCTTTGATATCCAGTTTCTTGAATTATTACTATATTTTGGATATTAGTGTTCTATCATGATGTGCAGCTGGTAAAAATCTTTTACCATTATGTAGGCTGCCACCTTGTCAGAATGATGGTGTCCTTTGCCTTAACAGAAGCTTTTCAGTTTCATGAGCTCGCATTTATTAATTATTGATCTTAGTGCCTGTGCTAATGGTGTTCTTTTAAGGAAGACTTCTCATGTGCCAATGAATTCAAAGCTATTCCTCACTTGATCTTCTATCATGTTAAGTATATTTGGTTTTATGTTGAGGTCTTGTTCCAATTGGAGTTGTTTTAAACAGGATACTAAGTATGCATCTATTTGCATTTTTCTATATGCAGACATCCAGTTTGACCAGCAGCACTGGGTGAAAAAGATGTCTTTTTTCAGTGCATATTTCTTTCTACCAAAAATCAGGTGTCCATAAGTGTATGGATTTATGTCTAGGTCTTCAAATCAATTACATTGATCAATGTGTCTGTTTCTCTGGAAATACCATGCAGTTTTATTATTATAGCTCTTCAGTACAATTTGAGATTGGGGATGGTTATAACTTTAGCAGTTCTTTTAATATTCAGGATAGTTTTAGCTATATGGTTTTGGTTTTAGTGTATGTGTGCTTTTTTGAGAAGCTGATAATAATCTTTCAAGATCTAGGGAAATTGTGTTGGATTTTTGATGAGGATTAAATTAAATCTGCTGATTGCCTTGGGTAGGATGGCAATTTTTACTGCATTGATCTTACCAATTTATGTGCATGGGAGATCTTTCCATCTTCTGATATCTTCTTCAATTTCTTTTTTCAATGACTTGAAGATTTATAATACAAGTCTTTCACTTGTTTTGTTAGAGTTAATCCAAATTTTTTTAATTATTTGAGGCTATTGTGAAAAGTGTTGTTTCCCTGATTTCTTTTTCAGTCTGTCTGTCATATCTAGGAGGACTACTGATTTTTGTGAGTTAAACTTATATCTAGCCACTCTGCTGAAAGTGTTTATCAGCTATAAGAATTCCATCCTGCAATTTTTTTGGTCCACTTACATCTACTATCATAACATCTGCAAATAAAGATACAATACGTTGACTTCTTCCTTTCCAATATATATCCCCTTAATCTTCTTTAGTTGTCTGATTGCTCTTGCTAAGACTTCAAGCACTATATCAAATAGATATGAGGAGAGCAGATAACCTTGCTTTTTCCTGATTTTAGTGGAATTGCTTTGAGTTTCTCTCCATTTAAGTTGATGTTGGCTATGGGCTTACTGTAAACTGCCTTTATTATGTTTAGCTATATCTCTTGTATCCACCAATCTCTCTATTGTAAAGCGATGTTGGATTTTGTCAAGGGCCTTTTCTGCATCTAATGAGATAATATGTCTTTTCTTCCTTTCAGCTTATTTATAAGGTGCATTATATCTTCTTTTTTTTCCTATATTGGGCCATCCCTGGATTTCTTGGATGAAGCTTTCTTGATCATGGTGGATAATCTTTCTGATGTGTTCTTAGATTTGGTTTGCAAGTATTTTATTGAATATTTTTGCATCTATGTTCATAATGGAAATTGGTCTGTAATTCTCTTTCTTTGTTGAGTAGTTATGTGATTTAGGTGTCAGGGTAACTGTGGCCTCCTAAAAGAATTGGGCAATGTTCCTTCTGTTTCTATTTTGTGAAATATTTTGAGGATTATTTGCATTAACTCTTCTTTTAAAGTCTGGTAGAATTATGTACTAACACCATCTGGCCCTGGACTTTTTTTAGTTGGGAGAATTTTAATGACTGCTTCTATTTCACTAGGGGTTGTAGGTATGCTTAAATTACTTATCTGATCTTGATTTAACTTTGGTAAGTGGTATGTATCAAGATCCTTTTCTTTTAGAATTTACAGTTTGTTGGAGTATAGATTTTAAAAGTATGTCCTTATAGTCCTGGATTTCCTGGTATCTGTTGTTTTGACACCCTTTTCATTTCTGATTTTCTCTATTTGTATATTCTTTAGCAGTCTTTTAGTCAGTTTGGTTATAGGTTTGTAGTCCTACTTATTGTCCTAAAAAAACAACTCTTTGTTTCATTGGGGTTTTTGTATTGTTTTGTTGTGTTTATTTGTTTCTATTTTATTGATTTCAGCATTAAGTTTGATTATTTCATGCCATTTACCTTTTTGGTATATGATTTATTCTTTTTGTTCTCAAGCTTTCAAGTGTGCTATTAAGTTGGTATTATGAGATCTCTCCAAATTTATATATATATAGGCACTTAGTACCGTGAACTTACCTCTTAGAACTGCTTTCATTACATTCCATAAGACTGGGTTTGTTGTATACCATTTCTGGCTTTTAGAGTTCCCTTTGAGAAATCAGGTGCTATTCTAGTAGGCCTTTACGTGTTACAGGTCTTTTTCCCTTACTGTTTTTAATATTCTTTCTTCATTCTGCAAGTTCAGTGTTTTGAGTATTATACGCCAAGGGTACTTTCCCTTATTGTCTAGTCTATTTTGATGTTCTATATGCATCTTGTATCTGGATAGACATCTTCTTCTTCAGAATAGGGAAATTTTCTTCTATGATTGTGTCGACAATATTTTCTGTGTTTTTGACCTGGATTTCTTCTCCTTCCTTTATTCCTATTATTCTTGGATTTGGTCTTTTCATAATGTCCCAGATTTCTTGGATGTTTTGTGCTTGGATTCTTTTAGGTTTAACATTTTCTTTACAAAGGTATCCATTCTTAGATTTCCTAGGAATAGGGCAGAGTGAGGAAAGGCCACAGCAGAAGGTTTGATACAGAGCTCAGGGTAAGACTGGGTATTGTAGGAATGGAGGGAGAGGTGAAGATCTGCTGTTAGCCTACCTGCTTCCCTGGTCAGAACAGCTTGTGGGTTCCTAGGGAGTGCCTGCTGGAGTTGGGGCCTAAGAGAAATCAATGTGTGAGGGAAGGAGAGTTTTGAGGGAAAGGTGTGTGTAATCAGCTGGATTTGGGTACAGGGAGGGGTGCTGCAGCAGGCGTTTGGATACA
Source organism: Peromyscus leucopus (assembly GCF_004664715.2). Taxonomy (NCBI): domain Eukaryota; kingdom Metazoa; phylum Chordata; class Mammalia; order Rodentia; family Cricetidae; genus Peromyscus; species Peromyscus leucopus. Next base: position 13,663,621 of record NC_051081.1, read on the forward strand.
CAGCTGGGGATGAGACTGGGCAATTGGATTTGGAGGAGCAGAGTGAGAGATCAAGCTCTACCATCTGCCTTCCTGCTTCTCTTGCAAGAGTGGCAGCTCTCTGTGGGTTTCCAGGGAGTGCATGCTGGAGTTGAGGGCTGGAATAAATCAAGAGGTTAGGGAGTGATCTTAGAAGAAGATGATATGTATAGTCCACTGGAGATGAGGGAAGGGAGAAAGGAAGATGTTGCAAGTGGTCTCCTGCAGGTCTAGGGATGATGTTGGGGTATTGAGTTTAAAAGAGTTGGAGGAGTGTGGTATTGTATTCCCCCAAATATTGTGCATGCTAATAAACTTATCTGGGGCCAGAGACAGAACAGCCACAATATTGAACATAAAGGATAGGCAGTAGTAGCACACGCCTTTAATCCTAGCATTCTAGAGGCAGAAATCCATGTGTTCAAGGATGCAGCCAGGCATGATGACTCATCATGCCTTTAATCCCAGAAAGCAAGCCTTTAATCCCAGGGAGTGGTGGTAGAAAGCAGAAAGGTATATAAGGTGTGAGGACCAGAAACTAGAAGCATTTGGCCTGGTTAAGCATTTGGCTGGTTAAGCTTTCAGGCTTTGGAGCAGCACAGTTCAGCTGAGATTCATTCTGGATGAGGACTCAGAGACCTCCAGTCTGAGGAAACAAGACCAGCTGAGGATCCAGCAAGGTGAGGTAGCTGTGGCTTGTTCTGGTTCTCTAATCTTCCAGTTCACCCCAGTACCTGACTCAGGTTTGATTTTATTAATAAGAACTTTTAAGATTCCTGCTACAGGGGAGAGGTAAAGATGTTGGGAAGCCTACTATTTTCCTGGTTGAAGTGGCTTGAGCTCCCTGGGAGTACCTACTGGAAGTGGGAGGTGTTTCCCTGCACAGAGTGGCCTCCCTTTTCTGTTTCTTTTACATATATTTTATGACTCCATTAAAAGTAGTTTGTATGTTATTATAGATGTTAATTTCTGAAAAAATAAAATTAAACATGCTTAATTTCCTATCACTTTATAGCAGACCTTATTTCTAATATCTAGCAGTTTTCCAATATTTTCTTTAAAACAAATGTTTTTTTCAGATCCGCCTGGCTCTGCCTCCTGAGTGCTGGGATTAAAGGCGTGCGCCACCACTGCCCAGCTCAAATGTTTTTTTAATTTGCACCATTTTAAAGTTATTTCACCTTTTTTTTTTTTTCCGAGACAGGGTTTCTCTGTGTAGCTTTGTGCCTTTCCTGGGACTTGCTTTGTAGCCCAGGCTGGCCTTGAACTCACAGAGATCCACCTGGTTCTGCCTCACGAGTGCTGGGATTAAAGGCGTGCACCACCACAGCCCAGCTCTATGTCACCGTTTTTTGTGTGGGATTAGAAGCAAAGCACTTGCCAGTTTGATGTAACTTGTCTTTCCTTCAGAATGAAATTTCTGGAGCCCAATCGAGATGCCCTTTGCAGGAAAAGTCCACCATTCCTGCTCTCAGCTTTCCTCAGTTGCCTTAAGTTCCTTATGGGTTGAAGCCTGGTGGATTTTTCACAGTTCATTTTAGTGTGTCAATTGCTGTCATCCTTGTTCAGATCATGTTTTGGCACTTAGTCTAGTGCCAAACATTCATCCCTGAGAAAATACATACAAGTAACATTGTATGGACTGAACAGGCTATACTTAGGAATAAATATGTCAGTACATATACATTCATGCATACAATAACAATTATTGGAAAAAAGAGGCCATGGCTTTGAAGGAGAATGATGAGGGGCATATGAAAGAGCAAAAGGAAGAAATGTAATTATATTATAATCTCAAAAGTAAAAATTTTATTTAAAAAAAGAATGAAATTGCCGATGTCTCTGAATTTGTATTATTAAAATGGAATTCAGTGTAATGTGATTTCAAATATTATAGAAAAGAATTTAATTTCATGTTCTAACGTTTAGTTTTATATATGAACTGTAGGTTATCATTTTTTTTCTAGAAAAATGCTAGTTAATCCCCAGACAGTTAGAGCTCTCCGCTGGATTCTGCGTCTTTAGAGACTGGAGATTTCCTGCCCCTGCTTTACCTCTTGACATGGCTGCTGAGGCTTGTGACGATGGCCGGAGGGCACGCCCCATGGACTCTGCACTGTTCGCTTTTCTTTGTGCTCTTACTGCTTTCAGTCTGACATTCGTCTGTAGGCATCTTTTGAAAACTTTGTTCCATTTAATGAACACTAGACTAGGTAAACCTGTAAAATGTAAACCCCAAATTAGCTTATGATACCAAATACAAGTCAGTCTGTGTCACAGTTTGTTGAAAGAGTGAGTCAGTGAGGACCCAGTTATAGAAGTCTCGGAATTGTAGACATTTCTCTGTATCCTGCCAGGGTTTCATTGGAAGTGTACAGTACTTGATTGTACATACATAAATTATACATAAATGGTATAGGTTGTGAGGGTAATCGTATATTAAAGATTAGTAATAGTAGTACTTAGTACTTTTTACTTTTTTTGTTTGTTTTTTGTTTTGTTTTTTTTTTTTTTGAGACAGAGTTTCTCTATGGAACAGCCCTAGTTATCCTGGAATTGACTTTGTAGACCAGGCTGGACTTGAACTCACAGAGATCTTCCTGCCTCTGCCTTCTGAGCGCACCACCATCCCCTGTTGCACAAATCCTACATGGTCTTATGATAAAACCTGGACCAGATATCAGGGTGGAAGCTGAAAGATCAGAGAAGCAAAGCAAGCCACAGCTACCCCCTCTTACCTCACCAACTCCTCAGCCTGACAGAGCCTCTGCAAAAGAGCAAATTCCTGTCTCCTCCTGCCTTATATCCCTTTCTCTGCCCAGTCATATCAGTTCCTGTCTCAACCTTCCTGGGGCTGGGATTAAAGGTGTGTGATCCCAAGTGTTGTAATTAAAGGTGTCTGTCACCACTACCTGGCTGTTTCTCTTTTAGATTGGATTAATCTCATGTAGCCCAATGTGGCCTTGAATTCACAGAAATCCAGACGGATCTTTGCCTCTGCTTCCAGAGTGCTAGGATTAAAGATGTGTGTCACCACTGCATGACCTCTGTGGCTAGCTCTGTCCTCTGATCTTCAGACAAGCTTGATTTCTTAGATTACAAATATATCACCACAATGCCCAGCTCCTAATACTTCTTTTTGGAAGTAGAAACGAATATAATTAGAAAGCCCAGAATGTTCCATCAGAATCCCCACTAATCAGGTAGAAAGTACAACAGAGCTCCTTCATCCAATGACCTAATACAGACTCAAAACATAACCCAAAGTTTAACTGATGTTTGTGGCACATTTTCTTCTCTCTACACTGCCAGACCTATTCATGATCTATGACACCCACTAGTACTCTTATATCCATTTGTCCTGATATAAGACACATCTGTGTTTGTCCTTTCTTTGACCAGTACATAAATTTTCAGACTGGTCCTGAGATAGTTTCCCTATAGTAAAAAATGATATTTGCAGAAGTGTTGAGTTAATAAAACAAAACAAAAACAGAAAGCACTATAGGGTCACAGTTTCCAATGAAACAGAAAACAAAGTGATGTGTGTAATGGTGCTCTTTGACATGGAGGATTTGCCTATTTGCCCATCCATGCCGTGTAAGTTCCTTAATCCTCTTCCAAGAAAATTCCCAGCCAATTCTGGGTACAGCCAGGGCATGTCCAATGCATTCCTTAGAAATGTCTGCAATACCCACAAGACACTGAGGTTTTAGTTCTCTGTTTTATGATGGCTTAAGGTTAGTGTTAAATTTTATACTACTTGCCGGGCGGTGGTGGCACACACCTTTAGTCCCAGCACTCGGGAGGCAGAGCCAGGTGGATCTCTGTGAGTTCAAGGCCAGCCTGGGCTACAAAGCGAGTCCCAGGAAAGGCGCAAAGCTACACAGAGAAACCCTGTCTCGAAAAACCAAAAAAATAAATAAATAAATAAAATAAAATTTATACTACTTAACAAGGTATGAGGACAATATGTTAGCTTTGCACTCATTCAAATCACAATTTGGTATTTTCAAATGCTCTTGAATATTTTGTTACCTGGTACACAGGTATTTTACACCATTTGTTAATTGTGTATAAAATAGCATACTTATGGAAATTATTTGAGTGATTTTTTTTAACTCAATTTCCTTTACAGAAAGAATTCTTACTTAGTTTGTCAGAGAAGATGCTCCTATTGATGTCCACATCATGCTCAGCATTATTCACAGGGCTGGCATCATGTGAGAGAATTGATATTATGGATTAAATGCCATCATTAAGCAGTGCAATTGAAAATCCAAGAACAACACAAGAAAATTACTGATGCCAAATAATAAAAAGTAAAATATGACATAAGAAATAAAACTATAAACTTCCTCGACACAGTATTTTCCTTCTTACTGAATCATATAAATGTCCATTCTAATGGAGCAAGACTTCTAAAGGAGGACCATGAGGGCTTTGCATCACTCCAGTGTTTCCATGCTGTTTCTTCTGGAAAAGGAAATTCAATTTTCAAACGCAGTTTCATAATTTCTGTGTCTTTTTCTCTGTGGACTATAGTCTCATGAGGGACTCTAAGCTCATTAAAGGCACAAAACACAAATTCTAGTTCTTTCTCAGTTCTCTAAATATCGTAATACACTACATAAAGAGGAAGCACATGGTGGAATGTTTTAGTGAAAATTTGGATCTTGTCCCACCCCTCTAGCCCTCCACCCCATCCCCCTATCCCCTAAGGTAAACTTTGCTTGTGTAAGCCACCAAGGTTGTAAAAACCTCTGATGATGGAGTAAGCAAACTATTGTGGGTTTTGTTGTTATTTTTGAGTGTCTATGTAGGAGAAGCCGAGATTTTATTTTTGACTCAGTCTCAAACAGTTATGGCTGGCCTTGGGCTTGTTTTGTAGATGAAGATACTCTTGAAATTATAATCCTCCTACCTCTACTTTCTAATATCTGGGCTTGCATACATTTGCCACAATGCCCTCTCTACATGATGTTATGAATCAAATCTAGGGATTTGTGTGTGCTAAGCCATAACTCTGCCAACCAAGCTCCATCCTGCCCATAGAGTTCATTCTTACAGACCATCCAGTTTTTAAGTCTGTGATTAACTATCTCATTTACAATTGGTACTCACAATAAATCTCTTCTCATGTGCAACAACTTCTTCCTTGCATTTTCTCACCCCTGGCTTGTTCACTGCATTATTTATAGTAAGTGGAAAACACAAAGAAAAATTATGAGATACTACAATTACTGCCTTTTCTGCTGGCTAAATGATAGAGTTTGGTAATAGTTTCTGCCACCCAGGAGATCCAAAACGTCTATTAGAAATAAAATATGGGTAAAATATGACTGTGGTCATGCTAGTTTGCTGCTGACTTGTGTCATCTTAGAATTTTTAAAACTATAACTACTGGGGACCTGTATCAGAAGTGAACTTTTCATTAATTTATCAGTAGGATATTTTAGGAAGTTTTAAATGCTTTCTATCTGAATTTAGACATTATCACAAAGACATATTATTGATTATAAGAGTTATCCATAAATGAGGAGGACAAGAAAAGACAAATAGCCTCATATTTGACAATAGCCCAAAATTAACAGGTAAAATAGTTTAACCCTTAAATGTAACACTAATATAATATTTGACCTTCTGAAACATTTATACTTCTACAAATTCTGTCCCTTCAAACTGTTTTCAGACAAATAAAAGCTTGTCTTCTTTCATTTGTTAACAACTTGCATGTAATTGATCTCAAAATATTTAACTGCTAAGCTTTCTACCATTTCAAATGCCTTTGTATGCATGTTTTTTTTTTCCTTTAATGTCTCTAATAAATAATTCCCTACTTCTTGTGGTGGTTAGAGAACAACATTGTAACTTCTTTCTGAATAGAGGAAATAACTTAGAAACTACTTAAAGCAGCCTTGTCTACATGCTTCTGCAGGTTTGTTGAATCATGTTTTTGTTTTCACCTATGGAGGGGTACTGATTACTCTAGATAGAAATGACTAACTGGCAGAAGTATAAAGTCCAGATTCCACACAAAGACTTGGCCTCACGTTTCTCATCATGAAGCCAGTACATTTCAAAGATGTGAATGATTCTTTTTGTCCTTTGTTTTGAGATAAGAGAATAAAATACAGACCTCTATAAATATGAATCAGTACAGTTGTTGGATCTGCATGCTAGGAACAGACTAAGGAAACCAAGTTAGGTGTGACCTTATAATATCAATGTACATACATACATACACACACACACACACACACACACAGAGAGAGAGAGAGAGACAGAGAGAGAGAGAGAGAGAGAGAGAAAGAGAGAGAGAGAGACAGACAGACAGACAGACAGACAGAGACAGAAAGAGACAGAGAGAGATAGAGAGAGAGACAGAGAGACTTTCTTAAAAATTAAGGAATGGTGTAATGATCAAAACACATGTAGGACCTGCTGAAGCTTGTGAAGGAACTGGTCCTGTAGAACAATAACCACAGGATCTCCATGACTCACGATGACCTTGAACCAGACCAATGACTCATTGCAATGAACATTTGCTAGTAAATGTTCTAGCAAATGGACTAAATTAAAGGGTAGACTATGTGACACACCACTCCCTCCCAATGCCACCAGGACAAATGAAGAAGTGTTGGAGTGCTGTGAATATCTGTATGCTGTGAATGTGTTGCTCTGGTTGGTTAATAAATAAAGTGCTGATTGGCTAGTAGCCAGGCAGGAAAGCATAGGTGGGACAAAAAGAAAGAAGAATTCTGTGAACAGGAAGGCTGAGTGAGGAGATGCTGCCAGCTGCAGCCATGAGAAGCATGATGTAAAATACAGATAAGCCACAAGTCATGTGGCAAGGTGTAGATTTATAGAAATGGGTTAATTTAAGATATAAGAACTAGATAGCAAGAAGCCTGAGCCATTAGGTCAAACAGTTTAAATAATATAAGTGTCTGTGTGTTTATTTGGGTCTGAGCAGCCGTGGGACTGGGCGGGACTGGAGATAACTCCAGCTACATTGGAGAGACAAGGAAGGTGGAAGAGCAGATCACAAGAGAGATTTTGTTTTTTGTTTTATTTTGTTTTCTTCTTTTGTTTGTTTTTCTTTTTGCTTTGTTTTTTTATAATTTTCATTTGTGGGGCAGCTGTGGGGGGTGGCGACGAAGAGACTGAAAGGTGGGCCAAATTGGGGTGCATGGTATGAATTTCCCAAATATTCAATAAAGAAATTATGTTGATTATAAAATATTGATAAAATATAAAAATAAAATTATATTAAAAATAAAATAAAAATACATGTAATTCTTTTTATTTTATTTTATTTTACAATACCATTCAGTTCTACATATCAGCCAAGAATCCCCTTGTTCTTCCCCCTCCTGTCCCCCTCACCTTCCCCCAAGCACACCCCCCATTCCCACCTCTTCCAGGGCAAAGCCTCCCCCAAGGATCAATCTGGTAGACTCAATCCAGGCAGGTCCAGTCTCCTCCTCCCAGACTGAGCCAAGTGTCCCTGCATAGGCTACAGGTTTCAAACAGCCAACTCATACAATGAGCACAGGACCTGGTACCACTGCCTGGATGCCTCCCAAACAGATCAAGCCAATCAACTGTCTCACCCATTCAGAGGGCCTGATCCAGTTGGGGGCCCCTCAGCCTTTGGTTCATAGTTCATGTGTTTCCATTTGTTTGGCTATTTGTCCCTGTGCTTTATCCAACCTTGCTTTCAACAATTCTTGCTCATATAAACCCTCCTCTTTCTTGCTAATTAGACTCCCAGAGTTCTACCCGAGGCTTAGTGGATCTCTGCATCCAGATGCCTCAGTCATTGGATGGGGTTTCTGGTACGATTATTAGGGTGTTTGGCCATCCCATCACCAAAGTAGGTCAGTTCCAGCTGTCTCTCGACCATTGCCAGCAGTCTATTGTGGGGGTCTCTTTGTGGATTTCTGTGGGCCTCTTTAGCACTTTGTTTCTTCCTTTTCTCATGTGGTCTTCATTTACCATGGTCTCCTATTCCTTGTTCTCCCTCTGTGTTCTTGATCCAGCTGGGATCTCCCACTACCCCAAGCTCTCTTTCCCTCGACCCTCGCCCTTCATTACTCCCACTCATGTCCAGGTTATTCATGTAGATCTCAGCCATTTCTCCATCATTGGGTGATCCCTGTGTCTTTCTTGGGGTCCTATTTTCTAGGTAGCCTCCCTGGTGATGTGAGTAGCAGTCCAGTCATCCTTGTTCCACATCTAGCATCCTCCTATGAGTGAGTACATACCATATTTGTCTTTCTGAGTCTGGGTTACCTCACTCAGGATGATTTTTTTCTAGATCCATACATTTGCCTGTAAACATCATGATGTCATCGTTTTTCTCTGCTGAGTAGTATTCCATTGTGTATATGTGCCACAATTTATTTATCCATTCTTCAGTTGAAGGGCATCTAGGTTGTTTCCAGGTTCTGGCTATTACAAACAATGCTGATATGAACATAGCTGAGCAAGTGCTCTTGTGGTATGATTGAGTGTTTCTTGGGTATATGCCCAAGAGTGGTATAGCTGGATCTTGGGGGAGATTGATTCCCAATTTTCTAAGAAAACACCATATTGATTTCCAAAGTGGTTGTACAAGCTTGCATTCCCACCAGCAGTGGAGGAGAGTTCCCCTAGTTCCACATCCTCTCCAGCATAAGGTGTCTTCAGTGTTTTTGATCTTAGCCATTCTGACAGGTGTAAGGTAGTATCTCAGAGTCATTTTTATTTGCATTTCCCTGATGATTAGGGATGTTGAGCAATTCCTTAAATGTCTTTCAGCCATTTGAGTTTCCTCTGTTGAGAATTCTCTGTTTAGTTCTATAGCCCATTTCTTAATTGGACTGTTGGTCGTTTTGATGTCTAATTTCTTGAGTTCCTTATATATTCTGGATATCAGCCCTTTGTCAGATGTGGGGTTGGTGAAGACCTTTTCTCATTCTGTAGGCTGTTGCTTTGCCTTGTTGACAGTATCCTTTGCTCTACAAAAGCTTCTCAGTTTCATGAGGTCCCATTGATTGGTTGTTTCTCTCAGTGTCTGTGCTATTGGTGTTATATTTAGGAAGTGATCTCCTATGCCAATGCGTTCAAGACTACTTCCTACTTTCTCTTCTAGCAGTTTCAGAGTAGCTGGATTTATGTTGAGGTCCTTGATCCACTTGGATTTAAGTTATAAAAAATATAAAAAAATAAAATTATGTTAAAAATAAAATAAAAATACATGTAATTCTTACGAAGCTACCCTAAACTGTTTGCTAAATCTTCATTTCTTTTCCACTTTTTTTGTCTAACATTTGTTTTCTAACCATGAGAAATGCTACTTTGTTGCAATGTGCTGTGGGGATAGTTTCAGTGCACCCTGTGACATGTGAGTAGAAGGAGTTTCCTTTCTCAGCAACAGGACAGTCTATCCCAAGGGCAGGTTTTCCATCATGCAGAAACCTGCGCTCCCCTCTGTTCCCATCCCACCTGCACAGAAACTTTCAGTACCAGGAAGGAAACATGGCAATATGTTCTAAAAGTAACAAATCTTTTGTCGATTGTGATATTAGTCAATTTCAAATATTGCAATTGTTTTAAACTCTTTAAAAATTTTAAAAACTCATTTGTTCCCTATCTTGTTTCTGTCAATTCAAAATTATCTATGACAAACAGAATCAACGTGGTATATGTTTTATGTCCTACAAAACTTGATAGCACCCTGAGTGTCAAAATAGGATAGGGCCTTTTCATCTGTAGCAGGGGAGTGTGGCCTTTAGATTATGGCAACCCAGGTTCTATATTGGCACCATCATTTTTTATAATAATGTTACTTCCAGTTTGTAGTAAACTCACTGACTGGTCCAATACTTTTCCATACAAATCAAGGTACAAGAAAATAATAATTGAGCTAAATCTCTTCCAAGGGCTGTTCTATCTATAGTCTTATTATAATCCAAAATCTTATTTTAGGTAGATAACTCTGACTAAGAACTACAAATATTTTAAAAGTTTGTGTAGAATATTTCTAATATTAAACATATGAAATGTAAAACAAAATTACTTTCCCAGGGCTTTGATTTTTCTCTTGTTTTCTTTACAATTAGACCCTCATGTTGAGAGAATAACTCAGAGTCCACATTGAAGCCATATACCATTTAAAAAAAAAACCCATAAAGATACCATATAAAGAAGGAAAACACAAACTTTCTTATAGCACATGGATATTTTCATAGTGAAGAAAGTTAATTATCTAACAGATAAACTTATTATGTGTTTACTACACTCAGAGTTCTGAGGACATATACCAGATGAGCTTAGGAGAGATGAGCACTAAAAGGCAGAGTTGGTTAAACAAGAATCAATGTGAAATTCCCTGCTTTCTAGCTTGTGGACTCAATGGATTGAACTATTTTAGGAGTGTCCTTCCCATTGACCAGAAACTTGGCTCACAAGACCAACTCACAAAATGACCTTTCAAAAGAAAGTATTTCAAATATATTTGTTCAAGTTCTATGCCACTAAGAATGGTGCTGTTTCCAAGTAAGTACAATAATTTTGTATGATGTACAGCAGGTATCATTTTAAACATAATACATGGGATTTCACCTTCAGGCTTTGTTTGTAAGGCACTTGGCTTTCATTATTCTAAATTTAAATCAAAGACACCAAATTATCTACAGAGGTTTCCTTTGAGGCCCTTTCAATAGTCATATTTAAGCTCAAATGTTCCCTACTTTTAGGTCATAATAATATACTAGGTTTTGTTTTAAATAAGTGTGCATATGTTAACTTTACTATTGAAGTCCACACATTATATTATTAGTCTAACTCTCCATTTTGCTGTGCAGTTAACAGAAACATCTATTTAACACACCACGTTTAACTTCCTGTTGTATATGGGCTTACTGTGTTTTAGTAACAATGATTAGAAAACACCCAACATTCTCTGGGTTGTGAAAAAAATCGATAACAGAAAATTGTTAACTGAATAGAATATAAGTGCTAGAAAATACAATTAGGATTTCATGGACCTCTTCAGTATCCTGATACTAGAATATTTGAGAAAAGAGGATGAATCAATCTTATTTGCCTGTCTGCATGTGTCCCTAGAACATCATTTTATATGATTCATTGAGCAGGTCTTGCACAAGGACAATAACAATACCACGAGAATTGCTGATACAGTTCAAAACTGACCCTACCGACTGGGAGATGTATGACTGACTAGGGTCTTGTAATCTTTAAGCCTTCATTTACCTATGAATTAACAGATAATAGAATACAACTAATGTGTTTGTATTGAATATTAAGAGTAAATAATATGAATAGCATTGCTTTCCATTCCCTAGAATGGAGACCTAGAACTCAGTGCTATCTTTAAAAGAACACCAGATGCAACATTCCCTCACCCCTACCCACATCTTCTGTGGATCTCAAAGACCCTTCCTAACTTCCCTCCACCAACTTATCACTGTATCACAGCCCCCAACTCCAGCTGGTAACCCCTGCTAAGGCACAGGGCATGCTTGCCAGAGAACCAGGTATAATGCTTACAGAAATTCTCTTCTCTCTCTGTTCCCCCAGACTCAATTTCATTCCTATTCCTGCAACAAAAGACCAGCTGCAACCCCCCCCCCTCACGTGCATACATCTCCTGTGGTTCTCACAGGACATCTCCTCCACACATTTCCTTCACCCACTTGTTGCTTTGTAGAGGACCACAATTGCACTAGACACTCCCTGCTAAACCACAGGCTACTCCTCCCTGGGCAACAAATAGGCTAAAAGCAGACCCATACCTCTCTTACTGCTCCAGAGATCCAGTCCTCCCAGTCTCATCCCCAGTTCATCCAATCTCATTCATAGCAGGAAACCTAGTATTGTCTCCCTTTCTTCTCTGACCTCATCTCCAAGGGATGACAAAGACCATCTTCTCCAACCTTACTTCCTCAAACTTATCCCAATATCAAGCCTCCAAGATAGAAGGCATTCCCCGTGGGTATACCACCTGAACAGGCCAGGAAAACAGGCAACACACAACAATCAGACTTTCTGAGAGGAAACATGAACCAAGGAACAAATTACTCACCCAACATGACAAATCCAGAAATCAGAACCTAGACCTGTAAATATCCCAAACCCAGATACCAAGAAGAAAGTTTAAAAACACAATCAATAACAGCCAGGACAATATGGGTCCACTAAAATCCAGCTATTCTAACTCAGCAGGCCCTGAATATTCCAACAAAACTGAAGCACAAGAAAAGATATTCAAACTACCTTTATCAATATGATAGAGGTTCTTAAAAAGGAAATGAATAAATCCCTTAAAGATTTGAGGAGAATACAAACAAAAAATTTAAGGAAATAAGACTTCCAAGGCCTGAAATTAGAAATAGAAGCAAAGGAAATCCAAACTGAGGGAATTGTGGAAATGAGAAATTTAGGAATTCAATTTAGGAACTACAGAGGCAAGCTTCACCAACAGAATACGAGAAATGGACAAGAGAATTTCAGGCATTGAAGATACAATAGAAGAAATGGATAAATTGGTCAAAGAAAATGGTAAATCTAAAAAATACCTGACTCAAAATATCCAGGAAATCTAAAGCACTATGAAATGTAGAAACCTAACAGATATAGACGAGACAAAAGATATAGAGGAGACAAAGCCAGCTCAATGGCATAGGGAATGTTTTCAACAAAATCATAGAAGTGAATTTTCCTAACCTAAAGAAGGAAAGGCCTGTGAAAGTGCAAGAAGCATATAGAACACCAAGTAGATCACACCAGAAAAGAAAATCCCCTTGCCACATAATAATCCAAACACTAAGCACACAGAACAAAGAAGGAATATTAAAAGCTCCAGGAGGGGGCTGAGGATTTAGCTCAGTGGTAGAGCACTTGCCTAGCAAGCACAAGGCCCTGGGTTCGGTCCTCAGCTCTGAGAAAAAAAAAAAAGCTCCAGGAGATCAAGTGACATATGAAGGCAGACCTATTACAATTAGACCTGACTTCTCAATGGAAACCCTGAAAGCCAGAAGGGCCTAGAGAAATGTGCTGCAGACTCTAAGAGACCACAGATGCCACCCCAGACTACTACATCCAGCAAAAGATTCAATCACCATAAATAGAGAAAATAAGATAGTCTATGACTAAATCAAATTTAAACAATATCTATTTACAAATCAGCCTCACAGAAGGTGCTAAAAGGAAAACTCCAACCTCAGGAGGCTAACTATACCCATGAAAACAATAATCTCATACCAGCAGGAGCAGGAGTGCATTGCACACACACACACACACACACACACACACACACACACACACACACAAAGTACAAACACACACTCACCACTAACCACATCAACAAAATGACAGAAAACAACAGTCATTGATCATTGACATCTCTCAGTATCAATGGTCTCAATTCCCCAATAAAAAGATACAGACTAAGAGAATCCATGCAATAATAGGATCTATCCTTCTGCTTCATCCAAGAAACACACCTTAAGATAAAGGATAGACATAACCTCAGGATAAAGAGATGGAAAAAAAGATATTCCAAACAAATAGACCTAAGAAGCAACCTGGCACTATAGCCATTTTAATGTCTAACAAAATAGACTTAAATTAAAAACTAATCAAAAGAGATAGGGAAGGACACTATATACTCATCAAAGTTCTCCATAACAGTTATTGATGTGTTATTTTTAATTGCCATCTTCAGAAATTTCCTGATTTATTTCATATTAGAACTCGACCTGTAATACATTTACAGGATTTTTTAAAAGAGAATTTTGGTACTTAGGGTTCATGTCCATGTGTGTAGTAGAACAAATAATGTAGTTAACGGAAGTTTCTTGTCCTTCAAACACAAGTTTGAACCTGGGTAAAATTTCAGATCTAGCCTAACATTTTTCCAGTGGCAAAACCTATTTGTGCATTTCACCCGCATCATATAATTTGCTTTCCATGCATCCTCATCACTCTGGTGCACGAAATTTTACTTCATCAATCCACATGCTTCTGTATCATCATGGTTATTTATCCAAATCTAGATCATCTATGGACAAATTCTGGCAATCCTCTTAGCAGATATGTGGGTGTAGAACATTTAGACCAAAATGTGCCTCAATTCCAGCTCTCTGAAAAGAAATTACAGGCTGGGCAGTGGTGGCACATGCCTTAATCTCAGCACTCTGGAGGCAGAGGCAGATGTAACTCTATGAGTTTGAGGCCAGCTTGGTCTATACAGAGAGACTTTCAGGACAGCCAGGGTGGTTACTCAGAGAAACACTGTCTAGAAAACAAAACAAAAAATAACATAGAACTTGTTTTGTATAAATAGACTAGAAGTCATAGCATAGAGAAAGAATTTAATAAATGCAACTATTTCACAGCTGTTTATGCTAGTGTTAGGGAAACTCATGCCTACTTTCCATGAAAGAGAAAGGCAGACCATCATTGGCTTTTAGAATCCTGCTCACCTCACCAGTAATTGTGTGCAAATGGAAGAACAAATAGAACGTCTTCTATATTGAATTGATTTGTGTTTGAACTTACCTCTTTCATGCTTGTCTGAGATGATCTCAGGGAAATAAAAATGATAAGATTCATATTTACACTTTTAATTTAGAAAGAGATAAAGTTATTTTCTATGAGGAAGGACAAAACATGATTGATATTAGTTTTACTTCTATATTTGATTGTTAGTTTATTTATTATTGCTTATTTCTTGATACCTTAATAACTGCATGTTATGCATTCTGACTATACTTGTCCCTACATTTTCTTATCCCTATTATCCCTCACAACCCCCTCACTACAAGTCCTTTTCCCAGTGCCATGGCCTTCTGTATGTGTGACCCATACAGACAGGGCCATGTCTATGAACATTAGTTTGGAAATATTCACTGGTGAGTCAGTTCACCTGTGGGTTGACAATCAAAGGCAATGCCTCTTTGTCCCCTAGAATCCATCCATAGCCAGTAGCTCACTAGTGAGGAGTCCCTCCCCAAACTCTTCATGACTGCTGACCAGCTCATTCTTGTGCAGACCCAGCAGAATCAACCATAGCTGGTGTGTGTTCATGACTGAAATGTTGTGTCTTGCCCAGAAGATAGCATTGTACAGAGATTCTCCCCATCATTCCTTCTGAACACACTTCTGCAGTATTCCACAAGACATAGAGGAAATGGTATAATGACTTTTTTGGAACTGAGTAATAAATCTATAGTTGTTATTGAAACCTTGAGCAGTCTTAAGTCTCTGCATTCACTGAAATTCCTTGGAAAAAGGAGCTTCTGTGGTTAAGATTGAGAGTAGCATTTGTCTGTCAGCATAACTAAGTAGCATAATAAAACTTAACTCCTAGGGTCTATTATCTCCCCAGAAAAGAAACTTTTTTCACTGGGTTTACACTACCAGACATGGATTTCTTTATGTAGATTGGACCACAAATCCAATGAGAGATTGCTTAGTTACCCCCATAACAGCTGAATCATCTTCACAACTCTGCAATTATTAGCTATTAAATTGATTCCATAATTTATATGGTTCATAGTTGCATAAGACTACTGATGTCTCCCTCATCTCCCTGTAGCAGTTTTTACAGTACTTTCTGACCCTACGAGTGCCAACCATTAGGAAGCACATGTCCAAGTCAGTCATGTCCAACTTGGCTTCCTTCTCTTCCAGAACTAAGCTTTGTGATATCTTCAGCCATAGGTTCATCCTTTAGTTCCCATGCATAATCAAGAAGCCTGTATTATTTTGGAAACTCTGGAGCCTTCCTAGCCAACAATTCATGAGGAAAACAGATGAAATGTGGAAGAGGACTAGGCAATACCCCTTTAGTTTTAATACTTAGAATTTAAAATAAGTCATGAAACAATTAGCACTATGATGCTTTTAAAATACTATAAAGAATTATGTACACACACACACACACACACACACATACATATAATTTCTATAAAAACAAGCTTAGACACTACAATAGATAATGTTGTTATACAAAACTATATTTTTATGGAATTGCCTACATAATTGTTTTAATTACTGGGGTTTTTGGCCAGGTTTTAAATTTAATTAGGATATTATTAGATTTTGATGCTTTCTTTCCCCAAGATTAATAGAAATGAATTACTAGAACTAAATGAAATTACTAGAACTAAAGCTTAATATATTTGACTAAAGTTCATCTCGTTCATTATATTACTAGAGAAGTGCATTTATGTATGTATCCTGGACCAGGGATATTTTCTTTCTGCTAGTAGATTTATTATTAACTGACTCCTATGTATATGCAAGGTCTAGAGATCAACATCTCAGAAAATTTAAAGAGACCCTATACATACAGGTAATTTTCCTCCAATTTTGCTAATTCTATTTTATACATCAGGACCAAAAAACGTGACTTCTCTCTTTTTCTGGGATCAAGTCCTCATCTTTTGTTTCCTCCTTCAATAACTCTGTCATTATTTATTTTCCTTTTATGAATGACTAACCCAGCAGCTCACCTTCTTTTTCTAACATCTTCCCCATTCTCCAGCTCCTGCTGAAAAATGAACTTAGATCTTTCATATTCACTAAGAGGCCTCAAGCCAACTCCACACTCTTTCTTGGTGAGTCTCCATGTGTTATTTATTTATAGATTTCAAATGATTAAACTCCATCTAATGAAACTTGGATTATTCTTTTTCTTTGACCTGATTGCCATATAATTAGTGATCATATGCATCTCTTACCATATTATATGGCTTATCGATGTGTATATATCTTGTAAGGCCTTTTTTATTGAGCACATATTTCATGATAGCACATTAACTTATTTAATATATCATTCCAATCACCTGAGGTATAATTTTACTTTCAATTTTATGTACTGATCAAATGTACTCACACAAGCATACTTATTATACTAAGAAAATAACATCTAAAAACAATCCAAAACAAAAATACCACATATTCCAAGCTATAATTTGAAAATGCAGGGAGAGGGACTTGGCCCTGTCTCAGCTGAACGTACCAGGCTTTGCTGGCTCCCCATGGGAGGCCTTACCATTTGGAAGGAGGGAATGAGGGATGGGTTGTGGGGGAAAGTTGAAAGAGGGAAGGGGAGATCTGTGGTTGGTATGTAAAATGAATAAAAAAAATTCTTAATAAAGAAAAAGGAAGTGTGTGTCTGAACTGAGTCCATGTACACATTTATTACATTATTCTGTCTTCCATAGTACAATCATCCTTGATCCTTCTTCCCTTCCCCTTGTCTCATCTCTCCCCATTTTATATTTCTTTATCCTCATTAAAAAAAAAAAAACACATGTATCATAAAATTTCAGGTATGCCTAAAAGAAGTGAAAATAATAGCATATCTTGACCTTAAGTCAGCTTCTCCATTATCTTGTATGGAGTATAAATTTCTTTACCAGTTTTCATAGCTTTAATTGTCAGCCTATGATTTTTTTTTTTTTTTTCTGGAACCAAAGCTAATAAAAATCCAGTGTCGTTTCTTCCTCGGCGCTGCCTGCAAGGTGGCTGCCATCTGTTTAGCGGCATCATGGCTGCCCTCCAGCCTCTGGTGAAGCCCAAGATCGTCAAAAAGAGGACCAAGAAGTTCATCGGGCACCAGTCAGACTGATAGGTCAAAATTAAGAGAAACTGGCGGAAACCCAGAGGTATCGACAACAGGGTGCGGAGAAGATTCAAGAGCCAGATCCTCATGCCTAACATTGGTTACGGGAGCAACAAGAAAACCAAGCACATGCTGCCCAAGGGCTTCCGGAAGTTTCTGGTTCACAATGTCAAGGAGCTGGAAGTGCTGCTGCTGTGCAACAAATCTTACTGTGCTAAGATTGCTCACAACGTTTCCTCCAAGAACCGAAAGGCCATTGTGAAAAAAAGCAGCACAGCTGGCCATCAGAGTCACCAATTCCAACGCCAGGCTACGCAGCGAAGAAAACGAGTAGATGGCTTGCCTCTGTGTTTTGTGTTTAAATAAAACCACAAAAACTGCAAAAAAAAAAAAAAAAAATCCAATGTCAAGTGCTAATACACTGTTAGGCATGTGTTAAGCTGTGCACTCAAGCTTTCATTTTATTTTAAAATATTTTGTAGTAAATAAATAAATCCCAAGAAGATTATTATTATCATTTTATTTTATTTTGCTGTTATTCAACAATAAATAATAACCCAAACCTTTCCTATTGAGTCAAATTGCGAGTGATGTTTTCTGAACACTATGTTCCTGAACATCCCTAGGAACAGACTGTCCTAGAGATGGTTGATGGAATTGTCTTGACTGTATCATAGTTTGCATTACAAACATAAATTTTCATTGATTGGGGGCCTTCATTTATTTTGAAATATAACCTTTCATACAGCTCTCATGGGCAGGCTTCTGGTTTTCAGTTGCCTGGGTTTTTGTGTGTGTGTGTCTTCAAGTGACAAAGACCAGAAAGAGAAGCAATCCCCATGTCTCTTCTTATGATGGGATCATTCCTAACATGAGGAATTTACTCCCATGACTTACTTACATTTCCAAGAGCCCATTCTACATACTATGTCCTTAGAAATTAAGGTTTCTACCAATTAAATTGGGGTTTGGAGGGAAAGATATGCAATTACTAGTAGCCAATATTTATGCTTTAATCACAGAAAAAAAAATGTTCAAACAGTAAATTCTTGTCATCTAAACAAGGGTTGCTATTTAACAAACAGAAAGTTGAGTAGCTGTGGGTAGTTTTAGTAGAACTTAGTAGTTTTGTTTAGATTCAGAAAAACTACCACACTGCAAGAACTTCTGGGATTATTTCTTCACTGCTGAAGTTACTAAAAGTCACTCATGATTATGTAAAAGTAGGTCAGCCATTTCCATGGATATATAACATAGCACTTTGCAACTGTTGATATTTTTCTTGTTTCCTGTGTTTGCTATTAAAAGAGCTGCTGAAAATGTTGTTGTTTAATGTGGTGGTTTGAAAGGAAATTGCCTCCATAGGGAATAGCACTAGTAGGAGTTCTGGCTTTGTTGGAATAAATGTGTCACTGTTGGAAGAAGCTTGCACAGTAGGGGCAAGCTTTGAGGTCTCCTATGCTCAAGCTACACACAGTGTGGCACAGTTCACTTCCTGTTGCCTGAGGAACAAGAAAGAACTCTCAGCTCCTTCTCTAGCACTATGTCTGCCTGTATGCCACCATAAAGATAGTGAACTAAACCTCTGAAACTGTATGCCAGCACCAGTTAAGTGTCTTGCTTTAAAAGAGTTGCCATGATTATGGTGTGTCTTCACAGCAATAGAAACCCTAACTAAGACAATTTATGCATGGATACTGTCATTGGTCCATATTACTTCCAAGACTTGACAACTTCATAGTTCTCAATTTGGGGTGATTACAAGATTGTTATATAGTATCTACCTATCATTTCATTTTTATTTCAAATACTGCACTGTTATAATAAATCTTCGAATCTGTCGAAAAAAAAAACAACTATAACTCGAGTCTTTTGAAAACCATCTTTTGGAGGCTATTTGAGAGAAAAGCTATTGAAAGAAAGTGACTTGGGGCTTTTAAGCAGGATGCCAGTACAATAATTAAGAGTCCGTTTTCTAGAATAAACCATGCTATGAAAAGGATGACTGAAACATTCTGCAAATTTTTAGTCACCATAAAAGAAGAGTGTGATATTACATCAAGTTAAAAGCCTTTCAAGCATAGCACTTCCTATTTTTGGTAGCACATAGAAATTCTCTTAATACCATGTAGTTAAACTGACCTACTCTTTGACCGGATAAATACTGGCTCTTACTGTGATTTCTCCATTCTTGCAAATTGTCTCTGATGAAAAAAAATGTCTTATGTTGACAAATAGGAATCTTTATCAATTTTATCATTTTAAAATAAAAAGAATTTGTAGCTAGAAGTTTTCCTGTGTCCTGCCCAGTCCTGTAGCCACTCAGACCCAAGTAATCACACAGAGGTTTATATTAATTACAAACTAGATAGCCTATGGCTCAAGGTTCTCACTAGCTAGCTCTTATATCTTAAATTTGAGGTATTTTATATCTTAAAATTATCCCATTTCTATTAATCTATAAATTGCCACGTGGTCATGGCTTACCAGTATTTTTACATCTTATTTCTCCTGCTGGTGGCTCACAGTGTCTCTAGACTCCACCTTTCTCTTTCCCATCACTCTCAGATTTTCCACCTGCCTCTAAGCTGCCTTGTCATAGGCCAAACAGCTTTATTTATCAACCAATCAGAGCAACACATATTCACAGCATACAGAAAGACATCCCACAGCAAGAATTCTGTACTTGCTTCAGAAAATATTTATAATTTAATTTCCAATTTTCAATATTGGTGTTTTAGGTCAAACAGTTTCTTAGAAAACATGCATCAGATTCAGAGAATAGATGGAATTAAAGAAATACTGAGTTGTGGGGTTCTTCTTTTACCTCATGGGACTCTGCAGACTGTGGCCTTGTTATACTGTAAGATCAGTTTCTGCATCATTGGTGCTGTTGATGAATGATGCATTTGACAAAGGTTAGGAAGCTTTTAGAACCACTTGACAGCAGTGACCACTGAAGATAGAAGTGCATTCCAACTTATTTTCCTGGAAATAGAGTAGCAACATTTTTGTTCAAATTTCCATCAGATATAAGGGGCTTTTACCCTGTGCACATCTGTCAATATTTTACTCATCTTCTGAAGCTCAGTATAGAGAATATATACCCTTAAAATTTCTCTGTTTGGAATTAACTATTTCCTGTGGAATAGGAGAAAGGGAAACAAAACTCTAACATGTACTTAGCTGTCACATAACAGATTATACTCTGTCCTATTTTTTGTCTTATAAACATTCTTATTTTATCTTCACTTGTCAGTTGAGAAATTACGAAATTTGAAATCTCATTCTGTATAATTCTATAAGTATCTAGGGCATGACAATTGAATGTAATATACTCTTGTCCAATATTAGTCGAACCACAGAGTTAATAATTGGTTAGTGAAATTCGATTTAAATGATGAAGGCAACGGAAATTTTCAGTCAAAAGACACTTTCATTCAATACTTATGTCCATCATGACACCAGGGTTTGTAATCTTCATAGACTATTCAGGTAGCTAACTCGAATTTTGTAGTGTAATTAGAAATTAGAAATCATATATATATATATATATATATATATATATCAAAAATTTTAACTAATTTCAATTTTAATCATATAATAATTTTAGTATGGTAATTTCATATATGTGTCACTACAGTTTGTTCTGAGTGTCACCTTCCCTCACTGCCACCTCTGTATGCTACAGCTATTTTATCCTACACCCTAATAATCATGCTTTCTGCTTTTATGTTGTATATATTCTGATGACCTCTCTCCACCTCACTATTTATAATGCGATGAAACTACAAAGACCATTTAAAATTTCAGAATAATGATATGTCTGTGAGTAATATTTTTATGGAATGAGGAAAGACCAAAGGTTGGTCTTAAGTGGTAGGTAGGAATTACATGATTGGCTTGGAAGAATACAGGTCAATAGAGCTATTTGTATAAAGACAAAATGTAACTGAGCTGTTAAGTAAGGTATGGGCAGAAATCACTCAAATGAAGAAAGCTGTGCCACCACCATATTACAGCCACCTCTACAAAACAGCATAGGTCAAACACTCAAGTAGTTTAAAAAGCTGAAAGAAAGATGCTGGAATGGATGAGAATGAAAGGATTCCATTCATGAGCAGCACATATCTTAGACAAAGATACTTTGTAGTCTGGATTGAAAGGTAATTTGCAGTCTGTGACTGATTGGACACTTCTTCCCTCCATCTCCATAGAGACACAGGCTAACTGAGCAAAGTGTCAAATTCCCATGATTTAGATCCTCCAAAAGTGCATTTTCAAGTTCAGGGACTTATGCAGCATTTAATCTTAAATGGCCCATTCACAAGTAGAAAAAACAAATGAGTAGCAATTTAATAGGGAAATTTAACCATAGTAACTTTGAAAAATTACCAAGTGGCAGCTTGGAAATTTTGTATACTAATGTTTAGTGTTGGGAGAATGTATAAATCACACCAATAAAGTGGAACTGATCTTGGGTGTGAATTTGGGTGACATATGTAGGTATAGATTTCATAGTTCAGTAAAAATATTAAACATCAATTTAGAGTCCAAAGTTTGACAGAAAAGAAATGTATAGATTGAAGAATAAACAATCTAATTTGGGTATTTAAGTTGCTGTAAGGGGCAGATGTCTCAGTAGCCTTTATTTAGTAATGAGGATCACAAATCAAAATCCAGTCACAACTCTCAAGATATTTTTGATACCCTATCATGCCAACTCTTAATTAGGCCCAGAATTTAAATCTGTTCATCAATCTGTAGATAATATGATCATGTCTTGGGAACCATAAAGGGAAGATGCTTCATATGTTTTTAGCATTTAACTACCTTGTGTATGTTATTTTCCCATTTAAATAGTGAGGTATGACATCCAAGGCAAGAAAATCA
This sequence comes from Peromyscus leucopus, assembly GCF_004664715.2. Lineage (NCBI taxonomy): Eukaryota > Metazoa > Chordata > Mammalia > Rodentia > Cricetidae > Peromyscus > Peromyscus leucopus. The sequence goes on from NC_051081.1 coordinate 13,686,176, forward strand.
ACCTTCAACTCCTAGAATAGATACTAAGTAAAATTATGGAAAAAATCCATTAAAGTGGTTATTTCAGATATATAATCTATATGCCTGGCAGGGTAGTGTACAATGTTAATATCAGCATTTGGGAAACAGAGGTAGGTGGATATCTATGATTGTGGATTATGTAGAAATTTCCAAGGAAACCAGAGCTACACAGCGATAACCTGTATGAAATGTACAAATATTTGGATGATTAATGTTCAATGATGTTAGTGGATAATGTGATATTTGAAAAATATCTTCCGTGGCAATTATTTCCATCAAATATAAACATTTGCAATTTTAAGTGGTTTTATATTCAATGTGTTCAGCATTGACTTATCTACCCAATAGTTCCATAGTAGTAGTAGGATTAATGAACTGAGTTTGAGTTTTGGCTAATGGATAGGATAAGGGTTTCCAAAAATGAGGAAGTATTTCATTTGTAAGAAGACATGGGTCTAGAACAAGGAGATTTGAGAACGTGATTGGTTCAGAGTTGTGTGAATTAGAGAAAATGCAATAATTACCTTATTTTGTCAGCTAGTGTCTTGGTGCTACTGAAAAATTGTGTACGTCATCTTTGTAATTATATCTTTCTGTTTTGTTTGTGCTAGATTTACTCATGTTTGAACAAACTAATTATATTAATTCATCTTTGTAAGTGCATATGTATACTATATATTATTTTTTAATTATTAGCAATAGGTTTACACTGATGCTAGCATAAATTTTTTGGTATTTCTCCCTAGGTTATGATGGTGATTACGATGAGAAAAGTAATCGATACTGGAGAATTATCATAAAAAATCATTATTGAACACTAGCCAGTTCCAAATATGTGTGATTATCCGTCTACACAATGAACTAAGGTGGGAAAAATAGAGGGTTATGTAAAATAAATTAAAGTATTATTTCTTGTTTAGTGCATTTCATGACCTATACATCAGTGTTGTGGTACATCAGGGAACATTTCTACAAGATAAAAATACCTCATTCAGGGTGCAAAGAAGGAATATGAGCCACTCAAGAGGAAAAACAAGGGTGTCCTAGATAGAATGGCTTAGGCGAGGACCCAGAAGAAAGATAGATCATCGTAAGTCTATTAAACTGCAGGTGATTCAATTTACCTAGAACTAGGGAGTTCACATAGGAAAATAAAAGGAGGTCATGCTGAAGGAGACATTTTTTTAAAAGCCCTCCTTTGTATTTTCTCTTTTCCCTTCATTTCCTTCTACTTCCTGTCTCAACTTCTTTCTCTCAAAGTTTTCGTTCTGCAGATTAGCAAGTGACCCTACCAAATGCTAGCTTGAAGGCAAAGAATGAATTCTTTTTCTTCATACAGTCCCAGGAAACCTTAACATCCTTATTAGTACAATTCTATCTTGCTTTATTTTCCTCTAGTTTTTTGCTCTTTCACCTAAATGTGATTTATATACAGCTAAGTAATTGAAAACTGTCCAGGCTTTGTCAATTTAAAAAGAGTTTATTCTGGATTTTAGGGGCTGTATGCAGCTGATCAAGCTTCTTCTATTAGCAAGTTCCCAAGCCTCTTTCCTGAAATGGAATTTAGCTCTGTTCTGTAACAATGCACAGTGAGTTTCTCATCTGCCCTTAAGCTCCTTGGCCCAGTGACACACCACTTTAAGTTTAATCAGACAGAAAAATCACAAAAGCTCCCGGTCTCAAGTGACCACTCTGCCCTTTTATTTCTCCCTAGAAAGAGAAAGAGATGAAATTTCCCTAGTTTTGCCTTCTGTCTTTGAGTCTCTATACACCTGTGTGCTGTGTTTATTTCAAATCGAGTGTGACCTAAGTTAATGCCGCCACTGTCAATGGGAAAGCAAGCAATGTGCCTTGCAGCCAGCCACCATACACAATCCTTTCTAAAAGCTGCCTCCCTGGGGGAGTGATTCTCAGCAAGGATTTTTTAAAGAGAGGTGAAGAAAGTCTGAGAAAAACTCTAAGGACTGCAAAGCAGTTTTCCTAATTTGCTTTCTGTTGATGTAATAAACACCATGACAAAAAAACCACGGGGTGAGGAAAGGGTTTGTTTCTTCTTACAGCTCATAATCTACAACTGCAGGTAGTCTGGGCAGGAACCTAGAAACAGGAACTAAAGTAGAGAGCACAGAGGAGTGTTGCTTTCTGGCTTGCATCCAAACTGTTCCCCATGGCTTGACAAGCCTGCTTTCTTAATACAACCCAGGACTACATGCCCAGGGGTGACAACGACCACAGTGATCTGGACATCCCCACATCAATTGTTCATCAAAAAATTGCCCCACTAATTGCCTACAATCTGAAGGAGATCCTGTTTTAATTGAAGTTTTTTTCCTCTTTGTTAACGGACAAGAGGAGTATCAAGCATAATTATATCAAGTTGCCAAAAGACTAAACAGGACAGTAGGGCTTGCCTAGAGAGACATTAGCATATCTCATTTTTATTAAATTACTCATATCTACTAAATTCGTGGTTCTTGACAAGTTTTCTTAAGACAAGAAACCGGACTTGCCTTGCGATGAATCCCTAGAAAGTATTTGTTAGTTACGTGTCACATGATCTTACATAGCTACAGATTAGCTCCATTTATACCATAAAAACCCTATGAACATTTTGATATTCTCCAGCAGCTAGGCTATGTGAAAACAACTGGTGTTCTAAGAGATTTTATTTACTTGTAGCCTTTTCCATCTTCTTCATGTTTCTTCCTTCATGTGGGAGGGCCAGTGCACCACTATGGGCCTTGTCAGTCCTGGGCAAGTAGTCCTGAGACAGCAGGTTGAGGAAGCCATGAAGGACAGAGAGGACACAAGAAAGTAACCAGCATTCCTTCATGTACCTGGGATTGACACTGTTAAGGTAATAAACAAAGGAGCTGCCACCCACTATATTCAGAGCAGAGCTAGAATTAAGATTGTGGGATGAACAGAGAGACTTCATAAAAGACTTGCACTTTCTATAGCAGCCTGCAATATTCCCTTTAAAAAAAAGTTATAAAAAGGCATCCTTTCCTAATCTTGACTTTGTTCTCAGTTTGGCTGACTTTTGTATTCTTAAATTTCATGACATTTCAAATATTATGTCATTCAGGAATTCCTACTAATTAAAGCTGTGTATTCAACTCCTGCACTTAAGGCTCAGGCAATACCTCCAAAGAGGCTGAAAAGGCCATGGTGATATTCAGGTCTCTGCTGCTGCTGAGTGCCATGTCTGGGTCTGTCCTCCTACTGCAGCCAGGGTCTGTGTTGATGTCCATTGCCCATGTTACCACTGAAGGCCTTGTGGATGTCTGTGGTCTATGTTGCTGCTACATAGTCATGGCCAATGCTGCCACAGGGGGTCATATTGATCTGAGTGGTCTGCTCTGCTACCTGAGGCCATCTTGACTTCCATGTTCCAAGCTGACTCTGAGGTCCTTGTCTGGGTCCTTGTCCTACTACAGACAAAGGCCAAGTTTGTGGTCTGTGCTGTTACCAGAAACCATGTGGAAGCCTATGATCTGTGCTTCCACTGAGTGTAAACAGTAAGGAAGCTACTTTTGCAGTGATAGCCATGACTGCAAATGCACAGTTGAGATAGAGGAACATGGAAGGCTTCTATGACAACCTACTCAAACCCCCCTGCAAAAAAAAAAAAAAAAAGTAACAGCCTTAGTAGGAAGCCATTAAGAAAAGTTTTAAAGAGTGCTAAGGATGTTGAGGTGTAGCTTTCTACAATTGATGACTTCTGTTGTGGATGCAGGAAGGGAAGGCTCAGTTCTATTTAAGGGGCAGGCCACTGGAGTTTGACTATACTACAGTGAGTACATAGATAACAGAAATTGGACTTTTTTTTTCATATTTTTTTGTGGGGGTAATGAGGGGTGTGGACATGGAAGGCCTGAGAAGTGAGTGTGATCTGGGTATATGATGTGAAAATCCCGAAGAATCAATGAAAATACTATGTTGAAAAAAAAAATCTAGAGGACCAGGAAAGGTACCATGAGATTGTGTCATCTAGATATGACAAAGAAACTCCATAATACCTCAAATATATGGATACCTAAACATGATTTCAATTATAACAATTATACCAGCAATAGTAATGCTAACATGGAAAAGGAAAATTTCAGAGAAACACCTGTCGGCAGAGTTTTCCTGTTCTGCAACCACTCTCAAATAATCCCTCAGAGGCTTATATTAATTCCAAGTGCTCAGCCAATAGCTCAGGCTCGTTACTAACTAGCTCTTACAGCTTAAGCCATGTCTATTAAACTATGTGCTGCCCCGAGGCTCCTGGCTTTTACCTGTATCCCATTTGTGTGTTCAACCCATTCTCTGCCTGGCTGGTGACTCTTCTAACTCTACCCTTCCTCATACCATCATTCTCAGTTTGGCTTTCCCACCTAACTTTATCCTGTTCAGCTATTGGCCCCTCAGATTGTTTATTAAACCAATCATAGTGACATATATTCACACAGTGTACAGAAGGATTATTCCACAGCATTTCCCCCTTTTTGTCTAAATAAAAAGGAAGTTTTTTAAATTTAACATAGTAAAATTATATAAAACAAAAATAGTTATCAAGTAAGAATTACAGTTATAATATCCAGTCTATTTGTATTTGGCAAAATTAGAGAAAATACTCTATTATCTATCTTATCTTGATGAGTCTAAAGCTTTATACCTAATTTGCTTTCTATAATAACTAAGGAAAACTATAAGTTTATTTAGTCTTTACCTCCATTCCAGAAGGATGAAATATTGCCTAATGACAGGGACCTCAGGCTGTCTGGACCATCACACAAAGTTCCTCAGTAAAGTTTGAGCATCCAACTCTGGCCTAGCATATCTGACAGACTTTCCTGTGAAGCAGGGAATTTTGAAGGACTCTCCTACCTTGTCTTGACAAAATTTGGCCGTCACATTGCTTGCATGCTGCTGGTCCAGTTTGGACAGTAACTGTCAACAATTGAGACAAGGGCAGTTTCTTTGCCCAGTGGCTAGCTTTTGCCACAGAGAAAACAAACTCCATACAGAGTTTCTTTGTTGACCATCATCTCTGAAGTTAATTGGTGATGCCAGGAGCATATGTGTCTCACGATCATAAAAAGCCTTATATTATTAAAACACTTTAAATGCCATACTATGTAGGTTTTGAAGTGTTTGAAGATTGTCTATCTACCTAAATATATATGTGTGTGACCTTGAAAACATACCTAACATAAGTTTGATTATTATAGATGACTATTAATTTATATTTCTTAATTATACATTTTTAAATGAGCTACATAAACATAATACTCCCAAGAAGAGTAGAGATGCACATACAGTATAAAAAAAATTTAAATTTATATTAATAAACCAAAATCATACCAATGTAAACTATGTAAGACTAGTAGTTGCTTTTTTAAATTTAAAAGTAGATTCAATAATCTACCCTTCTATCTTATCATTTATTTATCCCCCTTTTTCTTTTCAGTAAGAAATCCTTGAATCTAATCTTTCTTTAGTGTTTTTTATGACCATTACCAATAAAAACTTATAACTAACCTCCTTAAATGCTAATAAATATCCAATAACCTATTTTGAGGGAATGTGGACATAGTTTTCTAGACTACTTCCAGTTGATTGGGGGGGGGCATTAGTAATCTTTGGGGAACCTTGAGAAAATTTAGGATAATTCTTAAGTCTTGGTTGTAGTATTCTGTGAGGCTAGATCATTTCAGTCAGCAGCCTATCCTGGATGCTGTTCTGGATGCTGGATCACCTAGGTCATCCACTTTTATTGGTGTCTGGTTCCTTTGCTCTGAAAATACATAAATTCTTAAAGGTAACCTAGGTATCTGCTTTAATACAATTATAGACTATGTATTTATTGTACACAAGTAACCAAAGATGATTTTTTTGTTTCATATTTACATAGGTAAAATATACATCATATGTCTTGTAGTTCTTTTAGGTTAATTTTTTATATTTGTAGCCACGATTTTCAGAAGGTCTTCCTTGATCAAACCTGATCATCTTTAAATTGAATGAATCCACAGTCTTTTATTTTCTATGGAAATAAAAGCAGAACATCTTTTCCAAAGCAATGTATCTTTTGACTTCCATTTTGAAGTCAAGATATTTTCAAAATATATAGGTTGGTTGACTCCAGCAGCATTGACAATCAAATGTCTCTTAGCAGCTATTTCTCCTTTCTCAGCAGACAAAAAATTCAAAACAACACAATTACATAAAGTATCTAGAATCTCAGTGTATTTTTCATCTTTATGTGGCTTTTTTTATATTACTTTACTATCCTTTTAAGGACTTCATTTTATTATTTTAAAACTGTATTTTTAATCTATGACTGTATATGTGCTTTCTTTTCTCTCTTCCAAGCCTATGCATATTTTTTAACATGCTGTAAACTGTTTAGAGGCTTGATTTATTTTTCATCTGAATCTGTCTTTACTGCATATCTCTATCTTTTACTGAACACATGAATCTTTGAATTACTAAGTGGCATGACTAGGACCAAAGTAGCAGCTTTGTTGGTTGACTCCACCCAGCGTGGCTTCCCAAGAGCTTAGCTTCATGGCAGAGGTACCAGTGGGAGTCATGTTTACTGCCCCAACTCTGGCAAGCTGTTGGTCCATGCTGTCACCAAGTAGCAAGCAGCCTGCTCCCCATAAACCCATTTAAATGATCAGTAGCAAGACCTCCCAAAAGAGCTGCCAGCACGAACCAGGAAGCTGCCTCTAAAGGAGCCATGCCTCTTCTTGCCACCAGCAAACAGAGCATACCAGAGAAAGGATGGGTACTAAGAAGCAGCACTTGACTCTGTTTTTGTGTGTTTAGCATCCCCTTTTCAGCTTTTTTAGATTTTATGAGAAAATTCCTTCCCCAGATTGAGCTATTGGCCCCTCATGTAGGAAAAGTTTTCTTGTCCTGTAGCCACTCACAAATAATCACTCAGAGGTGTATATTAATTGTAAATGCTCAGCCAATAGTCCAAGCTTGTTACTAACTAGCTCTACAACTTAAGCCATTTCTATTAATCTATGTGCTACACCAAGGCTTTTACCTCTATCCCATTTTGTGTGTTCCATTCATTCTCTGTCTGTCTGGTGACTCCTCTGACTCTGCCCTTCCCATGCCATCACTCTTAATTTGGCTTTCCCACCTAACTTTATCCTGTTCAGCTATTGACCTGTCTTCTCATTTATTAAACCAATCATAGTAACATATATTCACACAGTGTACAGAAGGATTATTCCACAGCAAACACTCTGTAAACAAAGACCTACAAGCAGCCAAGGAATGCTGAGAGAAGAGGAAAATGGTCTTCCTTGGGGAAAACTCCCAATTGATTATTCAATACTAACTAGTTGGTGTTGAAGTTATATATTCACAATTAACAATAAAGGACTATGCAGGTTTTATTTATGTATTATTCATCTGTCTGTGTGCATGTGTGCTTGTGTGTGTGTGTGTGTTTGTGTGTGTGTGTGTGTGTGTGTGTGTGTGCTTTTAAGTATAAACTTTGAAGAAGAGCCATGAATTTGAGAGGGTATTAAGAGGATACATAGGAGGATTAGCAGGAGGAACTGGAAGGGAGGAGATGAGGTAATTATACTTTAATTTAAAAAAATAAAGCAAAATTTGGGTGTTATACAATTTGCTTTCAGAAATCTTTAGAATTTTTTTTCCTTAACATTAGATATTTGTTAAAAGTTACATACAGCCATTCAGGACATATTCATCACTTAAATTTTGAAGAGCTGAGTACTTGGAATAAATATCAGCTGTAGAAAAACCAAAAGGCATTTTGGACAGGGAGATAAGAGCTTTCAATTTGTGTTCTAAGCTTAAGTACGGTGTTCAGAGATTCTAAGGACAGTAGTAGAAGCAAAGCTATGGTAAGTCAAGATGAATAGGACATGGCCCTCTGATTACATGATGCTCTTAATGATAGACCTTGACTTTTCCTACAGAAAGATTTGTTCCATCAGAAATGGTAGAAGGGAAGTTCCAAGCCCTCAGAAAGTCTCAACTGATACCTGCCATTGAAGAGGGGAAGGGAGGAGAGGAGTGTCTGTACGTGTGTGTGTGTGTGTGTGTGTGTGTGTGTGTGTGTGTGTGTGTTTATTAAGTATATAATTATATTTATTCAGCTAAAATTTATGAAACAAAATATAAAACAGGAAACTTAAGAGATACTCCTTGTTTGAGATCCGAAACTACACTATTCAAAAGACAAAGTTAACCCCCTCTCTGTCTCTTTCTATCAGCTATGTTAATGAATACTCACACGCACAAACACCCCCACACACTTATCTTAATTTTTATGACATATAATATACTTGCTTCCATACAAGAGCACTCACCTGAAGAAATTTATAATCACCCAACAAGTCCTTTCCAATACAGTGCTTTCTCAGGAAAGCTTTCCTGACATCCACAAATGTATTTTCTGAACAGTGAGCACTCATCTTGAATTGATTCTGTTGTCCCCCTGGGTAACCTAGCTGCTCTCCATTGCTCAACCATCTTCTCGACATAGCAAGATGAAACACTGTCTGGAAATGGAAGTAAGAATTCATTAGAGGCTCGACAGAGAATGGAAAGCATCAGTGTGTCATGTAGCCCAGTCTAATGGGATGGATGTCAAATTTCAAGCTAATGTGAGTGTCGTTAAATAGTGTTTGATGGGTACTTTGAAGAAGCATTGTATTCCAGAGCAGTTTTCCACTGCATAGTTCTGTTATTGGATCCCTAAAAAGATTCTGTTTTCAAGGATCTTTGTAAAAATCCCACCCCCGCATACACATTTGGAAGGGCTTGAATGTTCCTAGTGATTCATGCCCATGCTTCTTTTCTAATGGCCAGGCTCTGTGAATGGAAAGCATTCATAGTGACTGATGAGACACAAGGAGAAGGCAAGATGCTCAATTCTTGTAAAAATTCATGTAAAAATTAATGACAACTGGAATGAATTGATACTTAGAAATCCATACCATAATATTTTAATTTAAAAATATATGATTTCAATTAACTTACTTCATTTCTCTGGGCATTATTTGTTTAATCATTAAAATGACTTCATAGGACCATTTTACCCTAAATTCAATTCAAGCTTTGAAAATATTTTCTCACATAGTACCTGAATATTTTTCTAGAATTAAATAAAATTTGACCTTTCATTCTCATTTGCTTAGATAAATAAATATGTGGCACCTATCAAAAAACTATTTATCATTTTATTGAGTATATTGCAGTTTAAATTGCAGTAAACAAATGGCCATTCTAATGATCTATAAAAATATTATACCTTTTAGTGCTATTCATTAACACTTGTTAAATGACATATGGATCCATTGGCTCAACATTCTGTATATTCTGTACCCTGTTCTATTTATTCTAATCTACTGTCACCTTGAACCTACCCACTTGGAACTATTATGCATGCGTTACACCCCATTTAAAACAAATGGCCTCCTGAAGCTACAAGTTTTTCAGGGGTTTAGGCAAATTCTATTTGCCTCTTACCTCACCCTAGATTGTCTTTCTTACAATGAAATTAAATTCAAGGCAAATGAAATATCACTTCTGGCCACTAGGCCTCTGTTTGCATCACAACACAATGCTAAAAATCCAATAAGTGGTATGACATTGGCCTTCATTCAAAAGTGACAATCCGGCAATGATGAAAAAGGAAACAGGTGTTGTGTATGCCCAATTGCTGTGCTAATAGCTTGTTTTCTGAATTGCAATTTGACACCACTATGTGGGAAAACTGTGCATTACATGTAAACACAGGAGAAACTTCATGATTAGATAACTATAACAAACTGCAAAGCTATGCTCTGGAACATATAGCAACTTAAACAAATATTCTGAGAGATGAATATGAGCCAATCTGATTCCATAGGCCTTTATTAATCTACTGCAGTATCTTTAGTTTATTTTCTATTTTTATCTAGTGCAAATTACACATTGTGTCAGAAGGAGGATAAATATAAAAATCTTCCTTTCCCAAACTATCGTTTTGTAAGAGGTTTCTTCTGTGATTTTCCTGATTCCAGGAGACTGACTGGATAATGGCTGCTCCTGTTCAGGCCACAGTGTATAAGCAGTTTCTTCATACAATGATGCATTCTCTATACTCCTTTCCTAAACAAGTAAGAGAACCAGGCATATCTCTCAATGTGAAAGCCTGTTCACGTTTTCTCCTCTTGCAAGTATAAAATGTGGATCTAGGATTTTCTCCTGGCTTTATATTAGATGCTGCCTAACTATATTTGATGCACTTTGAATCCCAATGAAGAAGTGCTTCTGAATGCTGCCTACCATATAATGTACCCATTTTACTTATTTCTGAGCTTTGATGTAGGGCACTAGCACAGACCACAGTAAACAGTATATAAATATTCCTATTTACCATTGCTTGGATAGTGTTTTACGTATAATACTCCCTTGGTTAATGTGATTCCAAAAATTCACAGATCAAAGTGGGTAATGAAATTATGAAAATTAAATGTGCAGAATACATACTAAGAAGAAATAAAGATCTCAAGAACCATGAAGTAGTTGAATACTGCCGGTGACTATTATTAAAAGACCCCAGGATAGCAAAGGAAATCACAAATAGAATGCCTTCAATGTATGTGTAAATAGAGCATCAGCATTCATCTTTTACAGAAACAGGTCTCTTAGCTGATTTTATATTTACATGTTGTGAACTAGCTGAAATAGATTAACTAACATCTTGGTAAAAAAATGAAGCCAACAGTTTGGTTTCATTTTATTCTTTCCCATATTCACCTTCTCACTGCCTGTCTTCATCTCCATCTCACAGCCTTCTAGTGCAGATTTGGTACTCAGAAATGTTCAGTCAACCACCAACACTAAGGACAACTGAACTTCTGAGCATGGCTCATAACAGACTTCATCCCTGAGGTAAATAGATCAAAGTCCATATTATAACTTCATCCCAGAGAATAATTTATTTGAGTACCCTGGTTGCTGTCTTCTCTCCCACTGTTATGACCAGTCTCTTGCCAAGAAGGCATAGAATCTTGGTTCAGTTATATTAAATGCCAGTGTGTAGGCAGAGTTTTCCTGTCCCATGAGCCACTTCCAAATTATCACACAGAAGCTTATATTAAATGCGTGGCCAATAGATCAGGATTATTACTAATTAGCGCCTACATTTTAAATTAGCCTATATTCTTTATTTATGTTCTGCCACATGGTGGTACCTTTATTACCATGGCACTTTCATCTTGCTTCTAAGTGCATCCTCTTGACTCTCTGACTCTACCCTTCTTCCCCCCTATATCCTCAGTTTGATCACCCTACCTATACTTTTTGCCTGGTTTTGCTCAATCAGGTTTTATTAGCCAATGAGAGTAATACATATTCATAGTGTATAAAAAGATTGTTCCACAGCACTAGTGGGCTGTTTTTGTTTGACATAATGAATAATTTGGTTTTCTTACTTGATCCTTCTGACATTTTTGTGATTAAAAAATAAGATACATTGCTATGGAATGTTCTGTATGGCAAATGTGTTGCTCTGATTGGTCAATAAATAAATTACTGATTGGCCAGTGATTTAGGCAGGAAGTATAGGCAGGACTAACAGAGAGGAGAAAAGAAAGAATAGGAAGGCAGAAGGAGTCACAGCCTGCTGCCACCATGACAAGCCGCATGTGATGATGCTGGTAAGCCACAAGTCACGTGGCAAGGTATAGATTTATAGAAATGGGTTAATTTAAGATATAAGAACAGTTAGCAAGAAGCCTGCCACAGCCATACAGTTTGTAAGCAATATAAGTCTCTGTGTTTACTTGGTTGGGTCTGAGCGGCTGTGGAACTGGCAGGTGAGAGAGATTTGTCCTGACTGTGGGCCAGGCAGGAAAACTCTAGCTACAATACATAAAGGAGATAACACAGCAAATTGGCAACAACTTTAGAAATCGTAAAGGAGTTACTTCTGTTCTTAGCACTCAGGAGTCAGAAGCAAGAGGACAATATGATCAAATTCAGGTGGGCTTACATACCAAGATTTGAAAATATTACCCAGGTTTTATGTATTTAATCAGATAAGAAAGTAATGTTTATTATTTGAACGATGGTAGGGATCTGTAGCTTAAAATATTTTTTTGTAGAAACATATTTTTTTATCCTTCTCTATTTAGAAAAGAAAGATTTTGTTTTTCACCTTTAATTTCAATGTGAGAACCTGATAAGTGGATTCATTTTATGTTGTTTTCAAATAGTATGCTTTATGTTACAATGTATTTGTTTACCAAGAAATGTCTTGTTCTCAGTCTTATCTTTTAGTGCCTATTTGTACAAATTGAATCATAATATGGAAATGATTCAAGATATAGAATCAATAAGAGATGTGTTTTCATTCTAGAAGATGTTATTATCTCATCTATTTGGATCTTATTTTAATATTCTTTCCCTTGATGGTTATGCCAAAAAGCAAGTAAAATAATGAAATCACTTTCCATTTAATACATCCCAAATTGATGTATGTGCTCATTGACATCTGAAGAATGCTTCCAAAAATTTCTACCCAAATAATAAAAGTCACATTCCTCTTTAAAAATTGGTTTGGGTCTGGCTTACAATACTTCAAAAGAACTAATATATATATATTCACTCTGTGACCCAGTCTGGCATTGTATTTGCAATTCTCCTTCTTCAATCTCTCTACAATTACCAGGCTGACAATTACTCTGTTTTTCCTAACTATCCGTTAATTCCTTTTGAAAAATACCATCTACCTGTGCTCTTGACACCATGATGAACTTCCTACTATTCTATTAATGATTATATTACATTTTTAAGTTTATGGAAAATTTCCATTGAACTTCAAGCTCTCACTCTATCATTTAATATCCAGCACCAGAATGGTAATATAGTTATTTAATTCTTAGTATGAAAGAAATATAAAATGGATAGTTATCATCTTCATTTTGATTAATAATTTATTTTTATAGTACTAAGAATATAAGCAAGGGTTTGTGAGCTCTACCCCTGTACTACATCCCCAGTCCATTATCTTCATTCTATAGGTAAAGAACCATATTTCTGAGAGTCCAGGAAATAAATCAATAAAGCACCTCATAAACAATGCTAATTTAATCTCATACAGAAAAACTTGAGAGAAAGCTTACATTTATTTTTGTATTAAGATATCTATTTATCATCTATCTGTCTGTCTGTCTGTCTATCTATGTTGGATAGTTTTATGTTAAGTTGACATGAACTAAAGTCATATGAGAGGAGGAACCTTGATTAAGAAAATGTCCCAATAAGTTTGTGTCTATAAGATATTTTCTTAATTAGTGATTGATGGAAGAAGGCCCAGCCCATTGTAGTTGGTACCATCCCTGAGCTGATGGTCCTGGGTTCTATAAGAAAGCAGGCTGAACAAGCCATTTGGAGGAAGCCAGTAAGCAGCACCTCTCTGTGGCCTCTGCATAAGCAGAATAAATCATTTCTTGCCAATCTTGCTTTTGGTCATAGTGTTTCATCACAACAATGGAAACCCAAACTAAGACTCTGTCTCTGTCCCTTTTCCTCTCTTTTCTTATTTTCTTTTTTACTTCAAGTAAATTTGAAAGTATAAATCCAGATATTTGAGAATACCACAATCACACAAGTTCATTATCATTAGATTCTTGTTAAGGAAAATTTTACTGCAAAATAGTTTGAAACATCTCACATCAGAAAGTGAATAAGTATCGGTCTATTTTCATTACTGTTCTCTTAATTAAGTTGGCACCTGCCAAAATTCTCTATTATAAAGTTCATTTACTGTGTAACAACTAATTTGTACTATGTGGAAATGTATCCTGAGGCCATTTGATCATCTCATTCCAACGAAATTTAGTTTTGTTTTTTTTTAAACATCGAACAACAGCCCTGGTCAAAATCTATAATGAAATTGGTATTAAAAAGAGAAATTTTCTAATACTTTTCTGTAATGTGTTTTATTTTGTAATTATCCACTAAGAAAAAGTCATGATTCCATTGAGTATCATCTGTTTCTTTGATTTAATATTATCCTTTGATTTTCTATACTCTTTCTTGTAATGGAAAGCAAAAAAAAAAAAAAAAAAAAAAAAAAGCTAAAGGGAAATATAAGACTTACAAAGAGTTTGAGGAAATCTTTACTTGTCTCTGTCTAGCTTTATTGCAGATCACACACTTGATGACAGTTGCTATGATAGCGAAGACTCTGCTAAATTGTTTTGTCTAGCAAATATCCCTCTTTGCAGTATTTGGCATCAGTCTAATGAAGAAAGATAGTTGCTTAGCTTAAATAACTGTTTCTATCAATTATAAATTACTTTTGTGTAAGGCCAAAGGAGGGAAAAATCTACTCAGTTTTCACTATTGAGAAAGGAGGATGGAAGCAAGAAGCATGAACCTAAAATGTATTTCTCACTTGCATTTGAAAATGTTTATGTGTTGAGCCATACTGTAAAAATGATTGTATAAGAACCATCTAGATTCTAACCTTGTTTATTTTAAATGTGTTGAGAAGAAGCATATTTAGAACTAGCCATAAGGCAGCAAAATTGATTTCTAGTTTATCAGATACAGCTCTGAGTCCCTCATAGAGCCAGGGAATAATTGATTGCTGGAAGCCTTGTAGCAGTGGTTACAAATTGATAAATGCTACCATGAGCACAATGGTTTATAGCTTCTTAAAAGTTGTGGAAGCTCCATATTTTTCCCTCCTCACCAGCTCAAGATCAGGAGGCAAAATTTAAAAAGCTTTTGATCTTTTTCTTCATAAATTATAGCCATGCACTCAAGAGCCTTGTAGCTGACAGGGCCAAAGGAAATCTTTAGTTAGAAGGACAGATACATGATTACAAAATTATGTCCAGGCTGGAGCATTGAGTAAGATCTTATTGCTTAGTATTAGCCTAATTAGAGAGGAAATATTTGAAACCTCCATTTTAAAGTGACTAACAATAAAGTTAATCTTCAGAAATTACCAGAGCGATTGAAAACTAATATATTAATATTTTTCTGATTCATTAATGTATAATTACAGAATTTAAAGCCAGAATTTAAATTAAGATAACACAGAATCTTGCCTCCTAGTTTTTTTTTTTAATGCGAATGGAAATTTTCTAACACTTTCTATTTATAGTTAAATTTGTACCTCTGGAATAACTCTTTGTAAAGTCATTTCATTTTACATCATGGTGTCTAAATAACTTTAACTATCTATTATATAAGCTGAAATTCTAACAGTTTAAAAATATACTATATGAAGGAGCTGGAGAGATGGTTCAGTGGTTAAGAGCATTGGCTATTCTTCCAAAGGACCGGGGTTCAATTCCCAGCACCCACATGGCAGCTTACAATTGTCTGTTACTCCAATTGCAGGGTATCTAACATCCTCACATCAACACATGTAAAATAAATTTAAGTACCTTAATAATTTAGTCTATTAGTCACCCTGTGAGATATTTTCGAGAAATTTTAGTGTATTTTCAAGTGTCACCTAGAATACTTTTTAAAATAATTTATTTAACTCAAAATCAACTTATGAAAATGATAGTTAGCAACAATTTAGTAAATGACATTTAAATTATTATTATTATACTTCTTGGATTTTTAATGTTTAATATGAATCTACATTAGAATTGCTTCCTAAGTATTACATTTATAGAGCATGTAAGAGTACAGGTGTTTTCTAGCTCTGCACTAATGAAGGGTTTTCCTACATTACTGTGTCCTGTATCTTTTTAGTAGCCCCAGGGGCCAACTACCTAGAACATGGGAGGGAATGGTACATTAACTCCCTTCTACTTTCTGGAGGGTTGAGGTTTCCTTTGGTAGAGGAAGAGGGTAGTTGGATACCAGTGATGAGGATCAGGGTATTTCTCCCACACATTATTGTACACATGCCCTAAGCTCACGTACAATGATTCACATACACAACAGGGACATTTTAATGGATAAACTGAGAAACATTAGTGATTAAGACTGTCTGGGGTAACTTGAGGTAGATAGCTTAGTATTCTACAATAGTTAAAGAAAGACAGAGAACACAATTTGGATCCTGATAATAGATAAAATAGATGATGCCCTGGTCCAATGGCCCATGAATTCATTAAGTTATTAAATACTTAAGAGCAATTCCAATCTATTTTATTCTGTGAGGCAGAAAAGCAATGGCATGGATTTTATGATCACAAGCTTAAGGTGTTCACTCAAGAATACTTTGTAAATATCAGCAGATACTCTAAAATGAAAAATGCACTCAACAGGCAGATCACATGACTAGTACAAGCTAGGCTTCACTGAGCTTAGTCTAGGACTTTGCAGAAATTGAACTATCCTAGCTGATTCTAAAATCATTTTGTCAGCACAGCCTTTTCAAACTCTTCCAATTAAGGTTTGGTCAAATGCCAATTGAAGTTTTAAGGACTTACAATTTAGTTCTCTCCATTCTTTACTGTAATCTTTGAATTTAGTTCAACTCCAATGGCTGGGAACCTACACCCTGAATATTACTATGCTTTGATACCAAGTGGCATTCAAAGCCAGCTAAGACTGAATACACAGTTTTGTGGCTTGACTATTTTAGGAGGAAAGGCTCAAGAAATGTCTCTCCCAAAACTATAATAACACAAAGAAAAATGTGAGAGTCGCTGCCAACTTAAATACTTTGTAAAAGAAGCATTTGTTTGAATAGACCTCATAGTTAAAATAGCTTTCACAACTTCAGGCAAACATATAATTACAAAGTATCAATAATAATAATATAGAATTAACATTGTCTAAATGTCAGAATTGACACACTGTAGAGCTTTTTCATATACATGGAACCGTTAGGTACAGAAGAGCCTTGTACATATACAAATATGCATGATTAGAAAAAACTATCCATCAAATGTTAGCAACAATTTATATGGTTATTGACATATCTTATTGATTTTAATTCTTTACCTTTAAATATTTGTTCATCTTTGGAATGATCATCACTGAGCATGATTCTTTATATAATTTATTTGAAGAGATGATTTAAACCAGCTGATAAGTACCTATATTGGGGAAAATAATTATTTTGTAATATTGCCTTGTATATGTAAGACTGTATTTTGTGCTCTCTATGAATAAGTGGTACAACATGAAAAGGAAAAACTCTGACATTTCTGAAGCTCACAAATTAAATCTAAATTGGAAGAATTTGGGCATAAATAGAAAGGGATTATTTAATCCTTAGACTGAAACATTATTTTAGCTGTACACACTGTCTGTATCTCACATGCAGTAGGAAGATCATAATAGGGCTTTGTGAAGTTCAAACAAACTTGTTTTTGGAAAATATTTACAGAATCCCCTTCAAATCAAATCTCAATGGCACTGGCCATCAAAACTTAGATCTCATGTAATCTATTCTTTTCTAAGATTTTTTTGGCTATCATAGATCACTGCCAAATAAGCATTTTATATTACTGTAATTTTAATTTGTAATTATCCAAACATGGTAACATAAGGGGTAATTTATAGTTAAATATTAATGGCTAAACATATTTTATTTTCATCAGTAATGAAAGTACAAAAACAAAAGGCTATGCTAATGGGGATAAATAAAAAATGAGAAAACAGTAGGGAAAAGAATATTCAAAGAAAGAGGTAAATGTAATATTTGAAAATTTTGTGTTTATAGTGTCTTAAACTGATGTTATTGCCCAAAATACAGTGCAAACTGTTTTCTTCTTTTAATTATTTATCTTTAATGACTGCCCACAATAAACGCTGCTACCTCTACACCTTAAACTGGATAATCCTTTAGGCCTTAAAGGGTGGTTCTCAACTTTCCTCATGCTGCGACCCTTTAATACAGCTACTCAAGTTGTGACCCCTCCCAACCATAAAATTATCTTGTTGCTAGTTCATAACTATAATTTTGCTACTGTTATGAATCATAATGTAAGTATCTGATACATGGGATATCTGATATGTGACTCCTGTAAAAGGGTCCTTATAACCCCAAATGGGTTGCAACCCACTGCTTTGGGGTATATTTTTCTCAGGAAGGCACATCCTGGCCAACCAGCTGTATTTGTTTATACACACTTCAGTATATAGGAGAAAGCATGTGATCACTGAAGAATCCCATGATAGGAAACTTTTAGACAGATTCAAATACAATTTTGAGCCCTGGCCTTGTGGCACTTGCACGGAAAGATTGAGAGTTGGTGGACGAACGTGGCTACAAAGCCAGAAAAATGTGTCAAATACTACAAAGCAAAACCAAACAAAATCACATTGATCTTATAAAAATGTAACAATTAAATTATTTCCTTTTTCTTTACTTTCAAAAAATAAACCATCACAGATATGTTAGAATTCCATGTCTACTTTGTATTTTCTGTTTTCCACTTTAAATAACGATTTCATTTCTTTATTTTACCATATTGCAATGCAATTCTTTTTTTTTTTTTTTTTTCACATGTACTATTTTATAACAAGTGTAAATCATTTAACAAACCCTTTCAATGAACAGCGTTTTAAGAGAACAGTTCATTTAACCATTAGCAAAATACCACATCAAAAATATATTAAGGCACTAAAATAAATACACACATACTGCATTGTCAATGTATGGAAACATCATGACGCACACTGACTGACAAAGTAAGACTATTTTAGTTTTGAATGCATAGTAATCTAGCTAGCAGATTCGGATGTGTAAATCAGACATGTACTTCTGAACTTCCATCTTATCCACAAGATAAAGCGACTAGCAGCCGACTTAGAACTGGTGCGGACCAGGGGAATCCGACTGTTTAATTAAAACAAAGCATCGCGAAGGCCCGCGGCGGGTGTTGACGCGATGTGATTTCTGCCCAGTGCAATGCAATTCTAACTCAGACTCATTTGATTTGACCTAAGATTGCTCCTTATTTTTGCAATCCAACAAGCTGTGATTAAAGTCATCCAGGAATGTTGACTCCAGACAAGGACATTTGAGACCAGCTTTTGCTTGTGTGTCATTAGGAGTGTTTTAATCTGGAGTAATTCACTTCGCCAGGGCGAAGGGTCAGGAGTGCCATTTTGAGATGTAGCTTTGTATGATTAGCTGTAGAAAACATTCAAAAGTTAAAGGGTCCTTAAATCTCCATAAACTCCACAGGTTCGTGTATTGGGAATGGATTTGGAGTGACTGCTGTGATCCTTGACAACCTCAGTATGTCACTCACCTAGGCTGCCTTTCACCAAATTTTCTGTGAACAGAAACCACTGAAGATAGAGTATTCAGTATAAAAGCCATACTTTTAAGCCTTTAGCCACTCCATACTACATTTATACACAGTTCCAAAACGCTGGGGACATAGTGCTTCTTCACTATTCTGATTTCTAAGTCAGGACCACATATAAATGTACACATGTGTACAAACATGAATACACATTCACATACACACAACACCACTTTAGAAAATAGTAGAGTAACTGTCGTCTGCCTCAGCAACTACAGAAGAATGTATGGTTCGTATTTTATGGTTTTTTGGTTTTGTTTTTAATCTGTTATTTTAGGGTTGTCTTATTTTCTTCAACCATGTATTAATCTCCCACTTTGACTAGTTTTTATTCTCTTTAAAACCAAGTCAATGCAAATAAAATCAAATTTTATAAAGTGCTTTGTAGTAATGAGCAAACTGATATGTCTTCAGAGGCCTGAATTCATGCTGAGATTTGAAACCAGTTGCTATTACAAAGTTGGGGAAATTAGACATTTTGGCATATGGAATAAGACTGCATTCATAGGGGCTGGAGAGCCCATTGTTGGTAACTTTTCCTGTTTGTAACCTACAGTTAGCCTGAACAACAGCAACTGAGCAGTGTCACACAGTGATCACTTTTTAAGTCACCACTCATTCTCTCCAAAGGAGTGTGCAGAGCTGAATTCACCAGGTGATGCACATCTTGCTTACCAGCATTTAATAGTAATACTCTTCTGGAATGTGGTTCCCATGGAAAAGATTAGTTCCTGCGAATACGTCATTTGCCTCTGTAGTTCATATGTACTTAATTCCCATGCAATTCTATTCTCTTATATCTTTAATGAAGTCCTTCAAGCTATAACACAGCATCATTTTAAACATTGTAAGTAAACATTTCCCCCATCCTCATCTTTATCACTAAGGTTCAACTTTTTTGCTTTAAACATCACAGGAAATTACAGACCTTAAAAATGAAGAACCTGGGTGTGGGGGCCCACAGAGACTTAATTGTGTGGCTTTGTTCCACCTTGACTCAAGGTCAGTGAGTCTGAGCTTGTTTTGCCCCCAAGCCTGCCTACTAGGATATTTTGGCCAAAGGTATGGTTACCGGTTGTCTTGTACTTCAAGGCCTAATCACAGGATGCTTTGCCTTAAGGCATGACTATTAGATGTTTTGAGAATTAAGGAAGTGTTCACACTTGTCTTTACTTTGTACCTTGAACCATGGTATCCTTGAGACAGGGAGGTCTTTTGCCTCTCCCCTTGCTGGTGTTTAAAATGCCCATGAGGAATAAACTCAGGGTGACTGTGATATTGACCCAGAGCCCCCTCCCCCATGCTATTCTATGTCTATCTTTTTTCTTTTACATTGTCTATGTCTCTATTTTTCATATCTATTATTTATTAATCCTCATTCCTCCAGTCAAGACTGTTTGATAGGTGGGCAGGACCTCATATATGGGGGTCTTCAATATAGTTCAGTGGTAAGATGCTTTCATCCAAGTCACAAGACACAAATTCAATCCCCACAACCCCCATGGTAGAGGAAGGAAACCAAGACCTACAAGTTGTCCTCTCATCTCCACATGTGCATTGTAGCACTTACATGAGTGCACCCATGTGCACAAAGAGGCATGCGGACACACAATAATAATTAAATATTTTAAAATGTAATGACTAGCATAAAAATATCTGTAAATTACATTAACAGCTCTTGAACTGCAGGCACTATCAAATCCACTTTGGGACATCACAGTTTCTTAATTCCCTTTTAACTTAAACTAATCAACCATTTTTATCACTATCCAATTGAAAAAAATTCAAAATGATGTTTTATTTTCTTGTTTTAAATTTTCACTGTTAGTAATTATCCCTAATGTAAAATCCTGACTTCTGCCAAGATTCATAGAGACCAGATTTTAACATAAATCACCAGTTCCACTTATGGTTTACAGAATCACTTTCACTTTCCAAAATATGATGATTTCTGCACTTTTGAACCTCTCTTTTTGCATCCCTGAGCTCTTTGAAAAAGTCCTTATCAATAGTGCTTCAATGAATCATGTCTCTACAGATTAGATAGTTTTCTTAGGGAGCCCATTATTCTAGTTTCCTCTTCCTTCACTTAATCACTATTCAGTGAAATTTCCCTTGTAATTTCCGTCTTCTCAAATACACTATAAATTCCCTTACAGTGGATATTATGATTCCTAAACTCAGGAACATAACTCAGGCACCATAGCATTTCGATAACTTGTCTCCTCCCTCTCCTCCTCCTCCTTTGCCACCTCCTTCTTTTCTTCTCTACCACTTCCCCCCCCACACCCCGTTCTTTTCATGCTGTCTCCCTCTCTGCTTTTGTGTCTTCCTTTTTTTATGCTTTTATTCTCTTCCTAATTTTTTTCAGTGTCAGGTAACAATCCCAGGATTTCATATAAGTTAAGTAGTGGCTCTACCACTGAGCTACCCTTAAGCCTTTCTAGTTCCTTCTAAATGTGATATACTCTCGCTATATTTTATAAGCAGAAGTATATTATTGCCTTGTAACACTTATAGTGTACTAAAATTATCATAAAGCCTACATAATATACAATATAAAAAGGATTATATTGAAAATGAGCATGGAAAACACTTCCTAGAACTTTCTGCCTGTGGCTCAGTGCCCTGCCTGCTATACATCCAGGATGCCTGATTCCTGTTTTGAAATCACTGGATGACTATGACATAATTATGACATGTTTTCTATGTTATACTTTCATAGCAAAACTAAACTATTAATGGTAACATTTATCAGTTGTATATGTTGACAACTGTGCTTCAGTGACTTAATGTTCAAACATTTTATATTGATAGTTATGAAGTGTGCCATCATGAGGGGAGCACTGTTTTACTACATGGTCATCTAGTGACCATGAGTTTGTCTTCTCTGTTTAGATTCCTTGCTGGCTGAATTTAGTTCTCAGAGCTCTATAAAGCATTTACTAACATCTACTTTCAATCGTGAGTAATTATGCTGATCAAAGGAAGATGAAAATACAAAATACTTTACTCAAGGAAACATGTCTCCCTAGAGCATCTCAGCTTCAGAATCTTTCTTCTTAACTAGTTACGTAGTTGGAAGGACAGTAGAAAATACAGGAGAAGAAGCCTGTCTATAAATATATAGTAAATATGTGAGTGAGTTTAACATTCCAAAGATGAGGGGATCTATAAATTCATCATCTATTTGTTACGTTTATTTTATATATTAAGTAATGAAAATTTGTTATGAATGGTTTTTTAATTAAAATTGAATTCTGGCCAATTTCTTTATGAATTCTGTTCATTCCACACATAAAGTCATATTTATAAGAGCATCTATTCCATGCAAAATTTTACTACTGTCTTCTGACGTTTTTGTAATCAATATTTTTTTAAACTCACATCATATATTAGCTAGTTAACAGCTAAAATACAAACTAATATTTTGTCTTTTCTTTTTTTTCTGTATATCAATGAATGTAGGAAGTGAGAAGTGGGGGTTGAGAGAGTGGGAGACACAGAGAAAGAGTGAGGGAAAGAAAGCAAACTACATGGAAATAATCAACGCCATAGCTGTCACACATTGCCTGTGGTGAAAGGAAAGATGTTGTGGTCACAGATTGAGGGTGTGATCTAAATATTGTCCTCTGGGCTTGTGCTTCACACTATGCAGGGCTGAAAGGGATGCTGAGCTGTGCTGCACCATGACCATCCTGAGACTGATCTTTCAGTTGTCATAGGTATCGTCTGCTCACACAGTTCACTCCATACTGACTGGTGGCCTAGATTTGACCTATAGTTTCTTCCTCCCCTTTGATCTTCATTATTATATCACCAGACTTTAATGAAACTACCACAATTTCTACCTGAGAAAAGTTTAGAAGTCTCATAACGCTTCAGCTCATCATTGTCACCAAATCTTGCAATCATAAGCCTTATTAACTCTAGAACTAATATTCCAATCATTTAACTGCTTGAAGAATTGCCACATGGCTCCAGGGACATGCCTGTATGGGATGAAGAGGGAATGAAGAAAATACAGATATATAGATTGAGTTCACTGACGGAGAAATCACAGTCTCTCCTCTCCTATGTTTATTATATATTTATAACATGTTTATTGTATATTAAGCTCAACAGGTTTATTATATATAATTTAACAGAGATATGCAGTTATTGTATACAGCTGAACAAAAGGGCAGAGTTATCACATACAGACAAGTAAACAGTCAGTTTATGTTATACAGATAGATCAGGGAGACAGGTTTTGTTAGTCTGGTAGGAAGTCTCAGAGGGCGAGCAGATTTTAGTCTATAACTATCCAGGGTGGAGATAGAAATGTGGTGGATATTTTTTGCATAAAGTTTCAAATCTGAACACAGAGAAAGACTTTGCAATCCTTCTGAGTCTCACCCTGGGTAGGGGAAAACTTCCATGTAACACAAACTGCTAAACGGTCTTATTAATAGATAACCTAGAGCCAAATATTCGAGGGAAAGCTGAAAAATCAGAGAAGCAGAACAGCCAGCCACTAGCTTACCTCTACAAAATCCTCAGCCTCAAGAGAGCAAGTTCCTGTTTCTTCATGGCTTATGTATCTTTCTGTGTCCTGCCATATTACTTCCTGGGATTAAAGGGGTGTGTCATCACTGCCTGGTTCTGTTTCTCTCATGTAGCCCTTGAATTCATAGAGATCCAGATGGATCTCTGCCTCTCAATTGATAGGATTAAAAGTGTGTGCCACCATTGCCTGACCTCTATGTCTAATCTAGTGGCAGGCTCTGTCCTCTGATCTTCAGGCAAGTTTGTTACAGTACACAATATATCACCACACTTCTACATTCCTGTGGTGTAAGGCTATGGGATGCTTGACATGGCCACACTAATATCAACAACACCCATACATTCAGGTTCTACTTCCCTATTATTCATTGAGTCAAAACACCCTTTATACTCACCCAATAGACCATATTTGATAAAATATGATTACCAAGTCCATCATGTTAAGAGCATCACTAACATAAATATCATTATAAATCTTCAATGAACTAAGTACTGAGGTTTTAGCAGGAAGTCAGAACAACTTGAAAATGACCTTCCTAAAAAAATATCTTAGATATAATGATACCTTAAATATTTTATATTTTAAGATGTTGTACAATTAAGATGCTAGGGCAGTATGGGAAAAATTAGATTGAAATTTATATGTATTTAATCAATAGTTTTAATAACTGCAATATAACCATTTTTTTGTAACACATTTTGGTGTTTTATTGTTTTTATTTTTAAGAGTACATGTATTCTTCAACCAGGATACATTTTAGAATTTTAATATAAATTGAAAAAAAAAGAAACCAAGTATCTTGGAATTTCCAAATCCTTGCCATGCCACTTTTTGGGATTCTAAAACGATAAATCAGTATTTCCAAGAATCCAAAATCTCATAGTTATGGTGATTTTAACAATCTCCACACTCTATTATTTAAATAGCTAAAGTTATTGTTTAAAGACTAAAAGTACACTAGCTTCAAAAGTACTTACAAAGACTCACAACACATAGAAATATACAAACTGTGGAAAACATAGTTGAAAATTCAGGTCTCCCAGTAAGATAACTACCCTCATTTTAACGTAATGTTTTAAAATAAGTTTAATTAAGTGCTCACTTATTTATGATTAATTCATGTTTTAGGTTTATTAGCAGAGCAGTTGTATACATCTTTGCCTCTGTGTGGAAGTCAGAGGACAATATTCTGAAGACAGCATTCTACTTCTACCATATGGAGCTCCAGGGATTGAACTCAGGTCACCAAGATGGTACAACAAGCTGTTTGCCCATGGAGGAATATTGCCTCTCAGTTGATTTTTATTGTGATCTTGGTGAGGAAGAATCTTTACCCAAACACATTTCCCTTTTCTTTTCATTTTTTTTAGGGAAATAGAGGATACATGACAATCTTTGACAGAATACACATCACACTTTAAATCTTATTTCAAAACTTAGATATTTCATTAATTTATTGACAGGTTTCAGATTTTCCTCTTTAGTCCTCAAACACAGTTCACTTTTCCTTTAGTGTGGTTTTCCTGTCCTTAACCTTTCCTGCTCAGATCTGAAGAAACAGCTATCATGTTACCATGTGTGCGGCACACAGCACAGGAACACCAGCAGGAATCCGGGGTATGTATGACACAACACAAGGCTCCTGATTTCTTTATGCAACTCTACCTCTCATCTGCACATGGGAGAAAGTTTTCTCTGTCACTCTATACTGTGCTCAGACTGGCACAGTTTCCTGCAGTGGCTCCGGTGTCTCCAACTCTTCACATTTACAATTTACAATCTACTGCTTTACCAGCCGCTGCATCTTCTCTGTCAGTGTTAGGGGAATTAGCCAGAACAACATTCTTCCACTGACAACTAAGCTCTGGAGTCCTGCAGGAATCTCCAGTACCAGCACTATTCCTCTGTAATGAGTTCACACGTGAGGTCTGCATTGGCCCTTTCTGTTAAAAATAAATAAATAAAAATGACAGCTAGAACATTCCCCCTTCATTGAGATCTGAATCACTGAAAGGATTTGAACTCTGATCTGTTTCTTTCTGAAGTTTCTTTGAACATCACACAGATCTATACATGATGCCCCCCTCCAGTCACATAGGTTTTTTTTAAGTCTTTGAAAACATAATTAATTTTTATACTTTTTTATTGCTGGTGATGAGTATGTGGAAGCACATGCATGTTGATGCCCTATGGTAGCCATTAAAAGACTGTGGGCATTATTCCTCTTCTTCCAGCATGCGAGTCCCAGAGACTGAACTGAGATCTTCTCGCTTGGTGAGAAGTGCCTTCAACTGCTGAGTCAATTCACTGGTTCTAGAAACTACCTTGATGATGTGACATCACCACTTGATCTCTAACACATGAGACTGCAACTTCTTCCCAAACTCTAAGTTTGGAGTCATCCTTCAATTTTCAGTTCTAACAATGAATTCCTATGAAGTTTAAGCTTACTTTCCCCATCTAATGGGTTCACAAGCTGCAGCATTTATAG
This sequence comes from Peromyscus leucopus, assembly GCF_004664715.2. Classification (NCBI taxonomy): domain Eukaryota; kingdom Metazoa; phylum Chordata; class Mammalia; order Rodentia; family Cricetidae; genus Peromyscus; species Peromyscus leucopus. The sequence goes on from NC_051081.1 coordinate 13,712,514, forward strand.
CATATGGTACATATGTTTGCTAATCTAAATGATCCATTTGAGTTAAATTGTCACAGCTGCTAGAACACCTCTTTACCCAATTTTGGAGCAAAATGAAAATCCAAAAAAGTAAAATTGTTTAAAAAATAATGGAACAAATGCTTCATGAGGGGAAAAAGATCATTCCATTGTTACAAAATAACACATGTGTGTGTACACATATATATATGCACACACAAGCACACACACACACATACACATCTACCATATATAGGATTGGAAAGTGAAGCAGAGAAGCAATGGTTTGTTTTTTCAGTTTGATAGGAAGTATTTTGTGGTGTTGCAATGGTCAGGACAACTGCCCCATAGGCCTATGCATTGGTGACTTGCTCACTAACATGGCACTATTAAAACTTGATACAATCTTTAGAAGGTAGTGCCTAGTGAAAGGCCCCTAAGCCATTGAGGGAATGGCCTTAAGGGGAATTGTAAGGCTATAGCCACCTCTTCCCCCTTTTCCTGGCCATGAGTAAGCAGTTTGTTGTTGTTGTTCGCGGCACCCTCTCTGACTTTATCACTCAGCACACACACCACAAGTCAGAAGTTTGGGATCTATTTGGGCTCATACAGAAAACTTCAATACTTGAGTCCAAACAAGAAATTTTCCTTTAAGAACTTAATTATGTCTGACATATCTTATAGTAAAGCAAAGACCACTCTAGCACCTATGCTAACCTCATGCACTTAAGAATAATATAAGGAATCATGTCCTAAAAAGAAATTCTTAGCAACAAAATATATGGCCACCATGCCACATTGTCATTACACCCGTCACCATCCATTAGGTACATACTTGGGACAGATAGAGACACTATTGTTTTATTAAACAAAGTACACATGAATAGATAATACAAGCACAGACTATGATGACTCCTTGAAAATAATATTGATATGAATTTGCCACATTAAATTGGCTGGAGTAAAATTAAAGAATAAAATAAAATCACCCCACAATAAATGGTCAATACAGTATTAAATCAACCATGAAAAATTCTCTCAGTGAAAAATAGATGACATGTAATTTTCCTTTGAGAAATTCACAGTAATATTTGCTTAATATGCTGATAGACCTACCAAGTTTCTTCAGTAAAATTGATTTACAATACATCGGGGACGCTTCCAGTTGGAAAAGGAGGACCAGGAGCCGCAAGTGTGCTTTGAAATGTAGAATGTTCCTAAGCGTTACTCCCACAAGAGTCTAGGCTTGAAATTAAATTAGGTACTCAGAATACTGGACAAAATTGTAATTCACTTTGCCAGTTGAATGCTTATTATTCTGAAAGGATTAATTGGGGTAGGTAATCCTTTTAAATATGCAACAGAAATCTTCTAACTCTTCAGAAACATGACATGGTTTAGTTTTCCAGGTAATCATATCCTATTTAACTTTCTTCCAACTTGTCTTGTACTAAAAACAAAGCAGTTTGTTTTTGAAAACTTCGAGTTTTCACTGTCCCACCAAGATCTTAGTCCATAGAAGACATTCTCTTGTTTTTCTTTCACTGCTAATTGCCTAGCCAGTTTAGAATCTGGGGTGGGGTAATATTAATGAATGTAATTAAACATTTCTAATTGTGTATATTTCTGGCTTGATATGTTCTTTGAGTTCTTTGTAATTCTTTTTTTCCACACACAACTTGGAAATATCTTTTGTGAATAATACTAAAACATGTTAATCATAAACAAATAAAATGAAACAAGGTAATATTAGGGCAATAACCTGACATTTCATAGCAAAGAGCAACCTGATGAACATATTTTAGTGACACCTGGATTAGCACTACTAATGTGTAGATTTGTGAACAAGTATTATTTTTTTACACAAACGGTGCTAATTGCACAAGTGAGCACAACTTAACACTATGACTCAGCGTTCTGCTTGCCGCTCCATTTCCACTGTGTTCCAGTTTTGCTGTCTGTTTTCAATGTCCAATGCTAAGAGGTTTACTGACGGCTTTCTCCAGCTCACTATTTCAAACCCAAACACAGTTTTTTAATTATTATTGTTTTTACACAGACCTTAGCTCGCACATTAAAAAAAAAACTTTTTAATTAATTTTTTTGTATGCGTACAGCTAGTTTTACTGCATGTATGTATGTGTACTAATGGCATGTAGTGATCCCAGAGGTCACCTGATTCCTTCAAACAGAAGTTATGGATGACTGTTGACCACTCTTCGGGTGATGGTGATAAAGCCTGTGTCCTCTGCAAGAGCAACCAGTGCTCCTAACAACTGAGCTCTCTCTCCAGGCCCAGATCACACATTTTGTAAAAAATGTGTGTGTGTTTGTATTATTTTTTAAAAAAAAATTGTCATTTAACAAGTAGAGTAGGAAGGGATCCCTCTTAGTCAATTGGGATAGTTTTAACTATCTCTTCAAATGGATAAATGAAATTCTGTGTTCATGTGTTATTCTATAATTCCAGTATTGAGTTACATTTAATTTTCTACTACGAAAATAATTACTAGTTCTTTTTTACAATTGTTCATGGGTACTGAATAATTTGGGTGAAACAGAAGCTTAGAAAAAGACTGAGTTAAAAAATATACACATTTTAAAAATAGATTCTGTCAACTATTTCAGGAAAAATATAGCGTTTGGGGCTAGAGATATGGCTCAGCAGTGAAGTGAACTCCTGGTCCTGCAGAGAGAAGACTTGGGTTCAGTTCCAAGAACCCACATCCTGACTCACAATACAAAAGTCTAGTTCCAGAGGATCTGATACCCTCTTCTGGCCTCTGTGGGAACCTAGTGTGCATTTCACATTTCCAAAACCTTATCTCTTTTTCCTTGCTCCTGTTACAGTGGGTGCATGGTTTTGCTACTAAAGAATTTAATTTGTTGTGTGTCTGTTGCTATCAAGGCATCTAATTTCATTGTCAGTCCACAGGAAGAAGGGTAAGTACAGTGACATCTTTCATAAAAAAGACTATAAGTTACCATTGATATTCAGGGATCCATCAGTCGGACATCATGGATGCACACATTTATTTTCAAACTTCATAATTTGTTCCACTTGTCTAATTCAATGTCATTATCAATACAGTTATTACCGTGAGTTTGATAAATCTGTTATCTTGCAAAACAAACCAAGCACATTATTTTTACATTTTAGTTATGTGTTTGTGTGTGTGTGTGTGTGTGTGTGTGTGTGTGTGTGTGTGTGTGTGTGTATCTGTGTGTGTATATATGCCAATAAGAATCCAGTGCCAGCCGGGCGGTGGTGGCGCACGCCTTTAATCCCAGCACTCGGGAGGCAGAGGCAGGCGAATCTCTGTGAGTTCGAGGCCAGCCTGGGCTACCAAGTGAGTTCCAGGAGAGGCGCAAAGCTACACAGAGAAACCCTGTCTCGAAAAAAAAAAAACCAAAAAAACAAACAAACAAACAAACAAACAAACAAACAAAAAAAAGAATCCAGTGCCTACTGAGGCCAGAGGCACTGGATTCCACTGGAACTGGAGTTGTATGTGTTTGTGATCCACCTGGAAAGTGAGCTAAGATCCTCTACACTACAACTTTCAATCACTGAGCAATGTATTCAGCCCCATCTACACCACATTCTGGATAGTATGGACCAATCCTAATTTTTAACCCCTTAAATATAATATTATCTTGATAATTCCATTAAATCTAGTTTAATTCATAGTTTTGTGTTTTGGTTGTAATGTGTTGAGGATTTCTCAAAATTCATCAAGAATGGGGTTCATTCAATGTCTTATTGGGAATTTTTCTGTCATTAGTTCCTATTAGAGATCTGAAAATATCTTCCAGTACTGCCTCTTCCTGTTGCATTCTGTGGTACTCCAGAACTTGTTTTTCACAGTATCTGTTGATATTTGTCTTTAAGAACAGCCGTTCTTTTTTGACTTCATGCTTAGTTATATTTTGCAACTTTTCTTTTTCTTTTTATATTTTTTATTGAAAATAGATTTTTTCTTACAATGCATTCTGATTATAGTTCCCCCTTGCCTACCTTTTCCCAGATCAACCCCAAATCCCCACCCACCCCTTTCTTTCTTGGTTTTTCACCAAAAACAAACAAAAAAAACAGGCATCTAAAAGAAAAAATGTAATAATAAAATAAAAACAAATAACCCCAAATAAAACAAAACAAACAAATGAACAGAAAAGTCAAAGAAAAAGCAGAAAAAATCCATATATACATAGAGACACATACCTTGGCACACATAGAAATTCCCTAAAAACACAAAATTGAAAACTATAATATATAATCAAAAGACTTGTAGAGTAAACTAAGAGAAGAATAATCCCAGAAAAAAAAAAGCACTATGAGAAAACAAAACAAAACGAAAACAAACAAACAAAAACTTCCAAAAATACCATCGAGTTCATTTTGCATTGATCATGTATTGCTGGGAATGGGACCTGGCCTTCTTTTATTATTATTATTATTATTATTATTATTATTATTATTATTATTAAGAGATTTTTCTATTCATTTTACATACCAACCACAGATTCCCCTGTCCTTCCTCCTCTTGCCCCCCAGCCTTACCCTAGAATCAACCTCCCATTCCCACCTCCTCTAAGGCAAAGTCTCCCATGGGGAGTCAACAGAGCCTGGTACATTCAGTTGAGGTAGGTTCAAGCCTCTCCTTCCTGCACAGAGGCTGCACAAAGTGTCTCACCATAGGCACTAAGCTCCAAAAAGCTGGCTCATACACTAGGGACAGGTTCCGATCCTACTGCCTGGGGGCCCCCTAAACAATTTAAGCTAAACAACTGTCTCACCTATCCAGAGGGCCTAGTCCAGTACCATGGGGGAGAGTGGGCCTTGGCCTTCTTTAAGAATATACCCTATAAGATGTTGTTAGAGAAAACTAATTTTCATTCGTGAGTGGCTATCCTTTGGAGATAGCTTCTGGGTTAGGGATATGGGCTTGTATTCACATCTCCAACCAGCATTGGAACCCAACCTGGTGTAGACATGTCTTCACATGCTGCCACAGTCTCTGTGAGTTCATATGTGTACGGGTCACGCTGTGTTTAGAAGGCCTCATTTCTGTGGTGATTCCCATCCCCTTTGGCTCTTACAATCTTTCTGCCTCCTCTTCCATAGAGTTCCCTGAGCTGTGGTGAGGGCGGAAGCGGGGTACTGATGGAGACATCCCCTGTAGGACCAAGTATTTCCAGGTCTTTCACACTCTTCACATTTTCCAGCTGTGGGACTCTGCATTTATTCTCATCTACTACAGGAAGAAACTTCTCTGATGTTGACTGAGCAAGACACTGATCTATGATTATTAGGAGTAATTTTGTTACTAGATTACTTTAGTAAAATAGTAGTGTTTAATCTTCCCTTAGGTCCCTAGCCTATCTAGTCTTAGGTTCTTGGTCACCCCACAATGTTTGGGATGGGTTTCATGTCATGGAGAGGGTCTTAACTGAAATAAGATATTGGTTAGTTAGTCCCATAAGCTTTGTGTTGCTGGTACACTAGCACATCTTGCATGCAGATCACCATTGCAGATCAAAGGTTTGTAGCTGGGTTAGTGTTTACCTTTATCCTTTGGTAGTGTGCAGAGGACCTTCCAGTACCCTGGATACTAGTCATTAGGGGTGAAAACTCTAGGTAGGCTCCAACTAAATGTCTATGTGCTCAATTAGTTGTGCAGTTGTTGTCTCCAGCAAAAAATAAAAAGTAGGTGTCCATAGACGTGTGGATTTACATCTGGGTCTTCAATTCAATTCCTTTGATGAACCTGTCTGTTTTTGTGCCAATACCATGTGGTTTTTATTACTACAGCTCTGTAGTACAGCTTGAAATTAGGGATGATGATACCTTTGGAATTTCTTTTATTGTACAGGTTTGTTTTGGCTTTCCTGAGTTTTTGTTCTTCCATATGAAGCTGGGTATTGTTCTTTCAAGGTTTATGAAGACTTGTGTGAAATCTTGATGCAGATTGCTTTAAGCTGTAGATTGCTTTTGGTAAGATGGACATTTTTGCTATATTAATCCTGCTGATCCATGAGCATGGGAGATTTTTCCATCTTCTGATATTTTCTTTAATCTCTTTCCTCAAATACTTGAAGTTATTGTCATACATGTCTTTTACTTGCTTGGGTAAAGTTTCCCCAAGATATTTTATATTATTTGTAGCTATTTTGAAGAATATTGATTCATTGATTTCTTTCTCAGCTCATGTGTATATAGGAGAGCTACTGATCTTTTTAAAAATTAATCTTGTGTCCAGCTACTTTGCAAAAGGTGTTTATTAGTTGTAGGAGTTCCCTGGTACAATTTTTGGGGTTACTTATATATGCTAACATATCACTTATATAAACTTTCATATGTTACTTATGTATACTATCATATAATCTTTGAATAGCAATACTTTGACTTTTCCAGTTTGTATCCCATGCATCTCATTTAGCTCTCTTATTGCTCTAGCTAGAACTTCAAGTACTATTTGAATAGATATGGAGAGAGTAGACAGCTTTGTCTTATTCCTGATTTTAGTGGAATCGTTTTGAATTTATCTCCATTTAAGTTGATATTTTCTATAGGCTTGCTCTAAATTGCCTTTATTATGTTTAGGTATGTCCTTTTTTTTATCCCTGATCTCTCCAAGATTTTTATTATGAAGGGGTGATGTCATAGGCTTTTTCAGCATCTAATTCTTTTTTATGTGTTCATGGATTTGGTTCACAAGTATTACATTGAATATTTTTGCATCAAAGTTCATAAGGGAAATTGGCCTGTAATTCTTTTTGTTGTTGGGTTTTTTTTTTTTAATCTTTGTGTGATTTAGGTGTCAGGGTGAGTGTGGCCTCACAAAATAAATTTAGCAATGTTCTTTCTATTTCTATTCCTCTAGAATAATTTGAGAAGAATTGGCTTTAGATCTTCTTTGAAAGTCTGTTAGAATTCTACCCCAAAACTGTCTGGCCCTGAGCTTTTCTTGGTTGGTAGACTTTTAATGACTGCTTCTATTTCACTAGGCGATATAATTCTATTTAAATTGTTTATCTGATCTTAGTTTATCTTTGTTATGTGGTATCTATCAAGAAAATTGACTATTTCTTTTAGATTTTCCAATTTTGTGGAGTACAGTTTCTTGAAGCATGACCTAGTAATTCTTTGTATTTCCTGGGTGTCTATTGTCATGTGTTCCTTTTCATTTCTTATTTTGTTAATTTGGATATTCTCTCTGTGTCTTTTAGTTAGTTTGGACAGGGTTTGACTATCTTGTTGACTTTTCTCAAAGATTGTGTCGTTGATTCTTTGTATTGCTTTCTTTGTTTCTATTTCATTGATTGTTTCTTGCCTCTACTCCTCTATCTCTTTTTGTTCTAGAACTTTCAGGTGTGCTGTTAAGTTGCTAATATGAGATCTCTGCAAGGTCTTTTTGATGGCACTTAGTGTTATAAACTTTCTTCTTAGCTCAGATTTCATTGTGTCCCATAAGTTTGGTTATATTGTGCAATCATTTCATTGGATTCTAGGAAGACTTTGATTTATTTATTTCTGCCTTGACTCAGCAGTTATTCAATAGAGAGTTAATCAGTTTCCATGAGTTTACAGGCTTTCTGTTGTTGATATCCAGGTTTAATAATTTTGATAAAAAAACATTTTTGGAGGCCTTTGAACTCGGATTTTTCTCCTTCTTCTATTCCTATTATCTTACATTTGATCTTTTCATGGTGTCCTAGATTTCCTCAGTGTTTTATGTCAGGGATTTTCTAGATTTAATATTTTTGACTGACATATCTATTTCTTCTATCATAGTTTTAACCCCTGAGATTCTTTCTCTTTCATCTCTTGTATTCTGCTGGTGATACTGTGTCTATAGTTCCTGTTTGCCTAAGTTTTCTATTTCCATAATTCCCTCAGTTTATGTTTTCTTTATTGCTTCTATTTCCATTTTCAGGTATTGAGCAGTTTTGTTTCCTTCAATTGTTGTTTATTGTCTCTTAGCTTTCTTTTAGGGATTTATTCATTTCCCCCAATTTTTTGTTTGTGTTTGATGGATTTCTTCAAGAGATATATTCATTTCCTCTATCATCTTTATAAAGGTGGTTTTAAGGTCATTTTCTTGTGCTTCAGCTGTGTTTAATATGTGTTGGCATATTCAGGGATTACTGTAGTAAGATGCCTGTGCTCTGGTGGTGACATATTACCCCAGCTTTTGTTCATCATGTTCTTACACTGGCATCTAGGCACCTTGGTTTTGATGAATATAGGTCTAGTTGCCAATTTCTGAGATTAACTTTGTTGGATGTGTGTTTTATTAACTTGGTTTCGGTTCCTTCTCTGGCTGGAGTGGCCTGTGGTCTCTGCCCAAGTTGGAGCTGTACTTCTGATGGCCAGGTGGCCTCTGGTCAGAGGGTTTTTGCCAAAGTTGGTATCTGGAGTTCTGGTAGCCAGTATGGCCTCTGGTCTAGCTAGTGGTCTTCTGAGGTCCTAGGTGGCAGTGTGCCTCTGGTGGAGCAAGGGGCTGGTGATCTGTGTGCCTGTGAGGCCTCTGGTGAAGCAGGGGCCTTCCACAGAGGTATGCACAGGGATGGAAAGACTTAAGCTGGAGATTTCAGTGCTGGCATGGCCTCTGGTCAATATTATCTTTATTATTATTATTATTATTATTATTATTATTATTATTATTATTCAGGGTGTTTTACTATACATTCAGTCAACCAAATTGTTTGACATATGGATTCAAGGTTTTAATTACCGAAATAAATTATTTTAGTAGAAACAATATTATTCGTGATAAAGTTTCAGTTTTAAAATGGTATAATTTGTCTTTTATAAGTTGGGATCCATGTTCTTTGTAGTTTGATTTCTTTTCTCCATAGTTGGCTTGCTTTTAATCTTTGCTATCTGAATTCTTTCATGACATTTGAATTCCTTTTCTGGCCTATGGCTGTATTTTACATATGAAGGAGAAGCATTGAAGTTCTCTCCAGATGTACTTTCTTATCTTTCCTTGAAATTACCCCTCTACTGCCAGCCACCAACCAGAGGAAGTACATGGTCCATCTTTCATCCAAAGATGGATTGTTAAAATGTACAAACTCTACATATTGTTTTTTTTTTGTTTTGTTTTTGTTTTTTTGTATTTACTATATTGTGGTTCACTAGATAGACAGAACCCGTAAAATTCAATTGATATTGTAGGGTCTTTGAAGTTGGCTCAAAACATCCCAATACTAAGTTCTATGCACATAGGAGATTTATTTGCCCCAAACAGACAGAAATAATGGAAAAAGAAAGACCTGAGGTAGAAGACTAGAGAAGGATGAAGAAGGAGAAGAGAACAAGGGAGAGGGGAGAAAGGGGACACAGGAGAGAAGAAAGGAATATTTGTCCTGTAGAGACAAACAACTGTCTCTGGATAGAGAGGAGACAGATGTGGCACATAGGCAAATGTCCCTTTATAAAGCAAAAAGGAGAAATCCTGTTTTAGGATGTGATGTTTAATTTTGATTGGCATGTTAATTAGGTGAGCCCAAAGTGGGCTTTTGTTGGCTGGACTTCAATATTTTGATTGCTGGCAGCCTCAGGAGGAGGAAGTGGACAGATATGAGACTAGACCTTGGGGGCTAGATGTAGGAATGTAATCTAACAGTTTTTTAGCAAGGAAGATGGAATGGGAGGGGAAAGGCAAGGCCTGCCAGAGGCATGTTTGCCATGTTCAAGCCTACTAAAGTCCATTCATACCTGCAGTAACTAACTAAGGCACTAGCTCACAATAAGAAGAATCTAAGGCACCCAGAAAGTCTCAACAGCATTACTCCCTGACAATGAGCTGAAAAAGACAACAACAATAGACATACTAAAATGATGTGGGGGGGGATCTACAAAGCCTCAAACACAAAGAACCACTAGCAACTAAGGAATTGTGGGAGTGGGAGAAATAGCCTTTTCCAGGGAAGAGCCCACATTAAGTGTTGAGACACAAAAACATACATAAGAGTAAAAGTAGACCAAGCATGTTTTATCTGAAATATATTTGTACATACAAATATATATATATATATATATATATATATATATATATTCATATTAAACAATTAATAAAATGAAAGAAAATTACTCTGTATTTTGATCTTGTCTCTCCCTAAAGATTTCAACTGTGAGTAGCATGGTTTGACTTCATCACCTTTCCTGCAGAGCATGAGCTCCTCTGGGGTGTAAACTATGATGATTCTTGACATAAGGAGGCATGCATCAGGAACCATTTGCAGAGAACATAACCCATAAAATACAGTAAAAAAAAATTAATACATTCATTGTGGCCATTCAAAAGTGTGCAAAGCTATTTAGCTGACCTAAGCACTGACTGCAGCTTCCAAGAACAAATCCAATTTAGCTCCATCTCTGGTGGCAAGTGGTCACACAGTTGAGTGTAATTTGTCACAATTGGCTGTTGTGCCTCAAGAGCAGTTTAGGCTTGAGCTGGTATAAATATGTAAAAAGCCTTTTCCCCATTCTAGTTGATAAAAAGAAAAAAATGTAGCAAGGCAATCTGATTGCCCAAAAATAATACTTTAAATTGTTATTTACATTCAATATTGCCATTACCAAAGCACCATTCACTATTGGCATAAGGTTTTGATTATTGTTATGATGATGATGATGATGATGATGATGATGATGATGATTTTGATTATTATTGCCCATAAAAACCAACATTGTTTGAATGCTGTAGAAGTATAAAATTCTACCTTAAATGAGTAAATAATAAATATTGCTGCACAGTTTTTCTTCCAGTTATCTTATTGAGGATATTATAGCACCATGATTGCACACTAACAACTTCTTAGAATCCATAACTTTATAAAAGAGATTCAGTAACAGTGTCAGCAGTCTGATGTTGTGGGATATTTGTACACTGTGAAGATGTGTTGCTGTGATTGGTGTAATAAGAAGCTGAACAGCCAATAGCTAGGCAGGAGAGATAGGCAAGACTTCCAGCTAGAGAGAGAATGCTGGGAAGAAGACAGGCAGAGTCACCAGTTGGACACAGAGGAATTAGGATGGACAGTACAAAGTAAAGGTAACTGAGCCAATGTAAAAGAACACAGATTAAAAGACATGAGTTAATTTAAGTTATAAGAACTAGTTAGGAAGAAGCCTAAGCTAAGGCTGAGCTTTCATAATTAATAATATGTTCCAGTGTCATTATTTTTGAGCTGGTGGCCCAAAGAAAAATCCATGTACCATCAGGTAAGACAGTAAAGGTGCATTAGTATTCACTGAGTTCAGCAACCAGATTTGGGATTAAATAACTTCTGAACTCTCACTTCACAAACATAAGCCTTACTGTGATGCCAATAAGAAAGGTGTTCCCACATGGAGAGCTGATTTATTAGACTGAGGTTCAGAGGCACCTCTGATTCTCAACCTTATTGGAGAAATTATTTTGGCCACTCTACGTAGTTAAAAGGATATTTATTTAATGGCATAACTTACAAATTAAGTGAAAGGCAGTCGCAGGGTCTGGGGAAGGTGTATCACAGTCCAGCGGTGTTCTCCGGAGCTCTGCACAGTCCACCTCCACCGTTCAGCATCCTGGCACAGAGAGAGCGCACAGAGAGAGCGCTGGCCCATCCAGCTCTCTGGTCTCCAGGCTCCTCCCCTGGCCCCGCCTCGTAGGCGTGACAGTTGCCAGAGTCTCAATGGGGGTTGGAACTTCCAGATCCAAGCTGGAATGGCTACCCACTACACAACCTTAAATACTAAATGTTATTTATTCAGCTGATAAATAGCAGAGAACTAAATCATTAAGTAAATGTATTTTAAATTCATTGACTCTGAAAAGATTCTAAATGGCTAAAGCTTCTTGCAATGGTTAAAATAGTTAAAACTAAGTAGTTTAAACTTTTTGCATTGGCCCTCAACTTTAAAAATTAATATTATTTCCCCAAGCATATATATAATTTCCACTTTGTTTCTCTTGTTTCTATTTTAGTAGAAGTTTCTCATAAAAGTGGTGAAGGTATTACAGTTTTATAATGTGACTATAACCCTTCAGGTCTCTTCCTATAGCACAGCACACACAGTGGTGTATAATAAATAAGACTGTTTCCACAATCTGAAGACACCGGAGGCAAATGAAGATACAGAACATGTAAACAGTGACTGGGATTAACCTTAAAGAACACCACCTAAGCTTTTCTCCAATAATGCTTCCTGCTTTAAAATCCTCATCTCTCTTCACGTTGATGTTTCAGCAGATGGGAGACCAGTGCAGAAGAGCAGCACTTCAGACAGTCATGATAACCATTGCCTTCAGGAGACTGTAATTTGCATCTCTGCTGGAATGCCCACCATTTCATCTAAGAAAGTTTGCATATATCCTAAATGTGCCTCAAAACAGGTCAATCATATTCCTCTAAGGGTAACAGGAAAATTAAAATGATGAATTCCATTTAAAAAAAAAAAAGAAAATTACTCTGAACGAGAACAAAGAGGGATGTGACAGTTTAAAGAGAAGAAAGAGAAGAGGGCTTGATATTCTGATAATCTCATAAAATAAAGATGTGATAAAAATAAAAGCACTTAACAATATAACAATAATATATTGTGTTCCTTTGAGGTTACAAAATGTTGGGTGTAGAATGGTTGGATACTAGTGATTATTGCCTAATATTGTGAATATAGTAAAGCCATTGTATTATATAATTTATATTGGAAAAATGTTACTATGAAATTTATATCTTGAAAAAGTCAGGCAAGCTGCCTGCAGACCTTCTCCTCTTTCTCTGTTCCCCCCAGTCTCATCCTGAGTGTTGCAAAGGAACACCAGCTGCAACCTACCTTGCCCCCTTCCACATCTCCTATGGATACCACAGACAATCCCCTCCTAAACTCCCTACCCCGACTCTTAGCTATGTCCTGCTGTGGGATGTCCTGTGTGCTGTAAATATATGTTGTTATGATTGATTGATAAATAAAACGCTGATTGGCCAGTAGCCAGGCAGAAAGTATAGTGTAGGTGGGACAAGAGAGAGGAAACTGCTGGGGAGAAGAAGGTTGAGTAAAGAGACGTGGCCAGCCGCCTTGAGGAGAAGCATGATGTAAGATACTGGTAAGCCACGAGCCACGTGGCAAGATATAGATTTATAGAAATGGGTTAATTTAAGATATAAGAACAGATAGCAAGAAGCCTGCTGTGGCCATACAGTTTATAAGTAATATAAGTCTCTGTGTGTTTACTTGAGGGATTGAGAGGGAGAAATTTGTCCCAACTGCTGGCAGGCCGGGACACAGGAAAACTTCAGCTACAATGTCCCAACCCACAACCCCAGCAGTCACACCTTGAAAAGTCTCAGGTCAGGCCTGCCAGAAAATCAGGAAGTCTCCTTGCAGACCTTCTCCTTTCTCCCTGTTTCCAAGACACAATGGCCTAGTCTCATCCCCAGCTCTGCAGCGGATCATCTGCGGCAGTCTTCCCTGTTGCCTTTTTCCCATCTCTTGTGAATCTCATAGATCACCTCATTCTAAACTTCCTTTCCCCACTTGATGCTTTGTTCCAAGACACCAACTCCATCAGTCACCCCTTGTTAACCCAAGGGCTGCTCTTTCTGGGGCAACAATTAGGCTGAAGGCAGACCCACATCTCTTCTACTGCTCCTGAGATCCAGTCCCCCAAGTCTCATCCCAAGCTCTGGAGCAGAAAACCTGCTGTGGCCTCTCCTCTCTCTCTGGCCCCATCCCCAGTGGATAACAAAGACCTTCTTCTTCAACATTCCTTCCCCTAACTCATCCCAGTATCCCAGCCTCCAACAACAGCAGGTGGTTCCTGTGAAAACACCAACTGAACAGGACAGGAAAAGAGGCAACACACAACCATCACATGCTCTGAAAATCCAGAGAGAAAACAGAAACCAAGGAACAAAACACCCACCCCATCAAGAAAAATCCAGAAATAAGCACCTAGACCTATAATCATCTCAAATTCAGATCCTGAGAGGCCAGAGTAAAAATGTAGCCAATAATAGCCCGGGCAATATGTCTCCACTAGAGCCCACATCTCCTACCACAGCAGGCCCTGAATATTCCAACATTGCCGATGGAAAAGATGTTAAAATGACCTTTATGGATATGACTGAGGTTCCTAAAGAGGAAATAAAAAAATCTCTTAAAGGAATCTAGTGAAACGTGGTATACAGAAATAAATAAAATTATTTAAGACCTGAAATTGGAAATAGAATCAATAAGGAAAACCCTAAATGAGGAAATTCTGGAAGTGAAAAATTCAGGAATTAGAACAGGAACTACAAGAAACCAGTTTCACCAGCAAAATACAAGAGATAGAAGAGAAAATCTCAGGCATTGAAGAAAATATAGAAGAAATACACCAATCAAACAAAACATTAAATCTAAAAAATTTCTGACGGAAAACATACTAATACAAAAGTATGAAAGTACCCAAACTATGAGTAATAGGTATAGAAGAAATAGAAGAAACACAACTCAAAGGGCAGAAAATATTTTCAAGAAAATCATAGACAAAAATTTTCCTAACCTAAAGTAGGACAGGAAGATAAAAGAAGCTTTGAGAGCACCAGATAGATTGGACCAGAAAACAAAATCCCCTTGCCACATAGTAACCAAAGCACTAAACACACAGAGCAAAGAAAGAATATTAAAAGCTGCAAGAGAAACAGACCAAATAACATATAAAGGCAAACCCATTAGAATAGCAACTGACTTCTCAATGAAGACTATGGTATTGGCACAGAACAGGCATGTTAATCTATGTTAATTGAAGATACATATATAAATCCACACACATAGGGACACCTGATTTTTGATAAAAGAGCTGGAAACACACAATGGAAAAAAGACAGCATCTTCAAAAAAATGGTGCTGATCAAACTGTATGTCTGAATGTAGGCTGATATAAATAGAGCCATATTTATCACTCTTCACAAAACTCAAGACCAAGTGGATCAAACAACTCAAAGTAAAACCAAATGCACTGAAACTGCTAGAAGAGAAACTGTGGGATAGCTACTATCACAGAAGGTGACTTTCTGAACAAAACACCATTATCCCGGGCACTAAGAAAAACAATTAATAAATGGGACCTCATGACACTGAAAATATCTATAAGCTAAAGACAACACCAGTTGGACAAAATGGGAAAAGATGTTCACCAACTACACATCAGATAGAGTGCTAATATCCAAAGTACATAAAAGACTCAAGAAACTCGATATTAAAAAAGCAAATAATTTAATTAAAATAGAGGTACAGATCTAAACAGAAACTTCTCAATACAGGAATCTCAAATGACTGAGAAACATGTAAATAAATGTTGAATGTCCTTACCCATGAGGGAAATACAAATAAAAACTGCTTTGAGATTCCCATCTTACACCTCTTAAAGTGACTTAGATCAATAATGTAGGTGCAGCTCATGGCAATGAGGATGTGGAGCAAGGGAACACTCCTTCATTGCTGATTAGAGTGCAAACTTGTACAGCTACTATGGAAATCAACATAGCATTTCTCCAGACAATTGGGAATAGATCTACTTCAAGATCCAACTATATCACTCTTGGGCACATACCAATAGGACTCTTGATCCTACCACAAGGACACTCAATCATGTTCATTGTGGCTTTTTTCACAATAGACAGAAACCAGAAACAACCCAGATGTTCCTCAACAAAAGAATGGATAAAGAAAATGTGGTACATTTACACAATAAAGTATTACTCAGCTGTTATCAAAATAACATCAAGAAATTTGCAGGGAAATGGATGGAATTAGGGGAAAAAATACTGAGTGAGGTAGCCCAGACCCAGAAAGACAATTTTGGTATGTATTTACTTAGAAGTGGACATTTAGCCATTAAGTAAATGATAATCAACCTATATTCCACAGACCCAGTAAGGTTAGGTAAAGAGGAGGTGTCTAGTGGGGATGCCAGAATCTCCCTGGGAGGGGAAAATAGAACAGATTTTTATAGGCAGACTAGGGGTAGATGGGGACAGGAGGGAGGAAGTTTATGTTGGGGTGATATGGTGATATTTTATTTGTGCTGAAATATGATTTTATTTGTATGCTAATAAATAAAGTTGCCTGGGGATCAGAGCTAAAGCAAGCCATTTAGCAGAGGTCCCATGGTAACACACGCCCTTAATCTGATCATGTGGCAGGCAGAGTCTCTGTGTGTTCAAGGACACAGCCAAGCAGTGACCCGAACCTTTAATCTCAGTACAAACCATAGAGACCTGGAGGTCTGTATAGACAGACAGTGATGCGGAAATCATGTGGTTGGGTTGAGAGCCAATGAGAAGGTAAAACAGAAAGGCAATAAAATGACAGGTCACACAGAAGAAGGTCTCTCTCTGAGAGGAAGGACTGCAGCAACTAGTAAGCTAAAGATTTCGCTAGTGCTCTGATCTTTTGGGCTTCTAACTCTGCATTTGGCTCTGTGTTTCTTATTTAATAAGACCGTTTAGAATTACATCTACAGGGTGAGATGGGTGGAGTGAAGGAAAGACAGATGGAATTGGGAGGCATTTGGGAGATGTGGAAAACTAGTGCAATGAAAACTTCCTGGAATCTATGAAGATGATCCTAAAGAGGACACTTTGTAATGTAGAATCCGGAGTCTCAATTGGCCAACTCTTTTAGCCTGGTGAGGATTTCAGTGGCAGGACTGAGTTGCAGTCGACTGAATTGTTGGTGAAGAGGGTCCCATGGAAATCCCGAAACCACCTAGGCTGTTGCTAAGACAAAGGACTGCTCTCTGAAAACTGACCGTCAGGCCCCATTGCCAAGAACAACAAACCCACAACTCATCGAACATGGAGAAGTGGAGCTGGTACCTCGATGGAGCCCTCACCCCTTTGTTCTAGCTACTATAGTGTGAGAAGGTACTCTGCAGAAAGAGAAATGTAGACACCACCCAGCCACAAAACCTTTGACCTACAACCTGTCCTGCTGCAAAATATGCTAGGGCAAAGGGGCCACAGAATTTAAGGGAGTAGCCAACCCAAAAATGTCTGATTTTACTTGAGGCCCACACCAGGAGAAGAAACCCATACCTGGCACTGTTTGGGTAACCAAGAACAAGAGACTAGATAGCCCAGACATCTAGGGTAAAACTAAATACAACTGGTCTGGAAAAAAAAAGAAGTTCTTAATGACATTCTGCTATACTCCATAGATCAGTGCTCTGTCCAGTCCTCATCAGAGAGACTTCATCCAGCAGTGGATGGGAACAAATACAGAGACCCGCACCCAGACATTATGTAGAGAGACAGTCTAAATTGGATGTCCCCATCAAATCACTTCCCCCCCAGCTCAAAGAATCCCATGAAAGAGAAGGCAGAGAGATTGTAAGAGCCAGAGGAGTTGGAGGACAGTAGGAGAACAAGGCCCTCTGAATCAACTAACCAAGATGCATGTGAGCTTACAGAGACTGAAGCAGCAATCACAGGGCCTACATGAGTCTAACCTAGGTCCTCTGTGTATATAGTATAATTATTAGTTTAATGTTTTTATGGAACTTCTGACTGTGAGAACAAGGTGGTCGCTGACTCTTTTGCCTGCTCTTGGGACTTTTTTTTTCCTCTTGTTGGTTTGTTGTGTCCACTTTTGATGTGAGTGTTTTTGCTACATTTTAATATACTTTATTTTGTCATTTACAGTGTTATCTCTTAGGATTCTGTTCTTTTCAAATGAGAGACAGAAAGGCAGTGGATCCAGAGGGCAGGGGAGGCGTGAAAGAACTGGGAAGTATAAGAGAAAGGGAAACTATAATCAGTATATAGTATATGAGAAAGAATCTATTTTCATTAAAATAAAAAATAAATATTTGACATGAATAAAGTGACTGAGATTCTCTATATAAACTGTGGTTGCTTGAATGCCTTGGCCCTCATAATCTCATAGGAAGTGGCACTATTCAGAGGTGTGGCTTTGCTAGAGTAGGTGTGGCCTTGTTGGAGGAGATGTGTCACTATGGAAGTGAGCTTTAATGACTCTTGCTTAAGCTTCACTCTGCATCACAGTTGATTCCTGTTGCCTGCAAGCCAAGATGCAGCCAGAACCACCTCTACTTGCAGGCTGCCGTGATGATAATGGTCTGATACTGTAAACTGCCACCCTATGAAATGTTTTTCTTATAAGGGTTACCTTGGTCCTGGTGTCTCTTCACAGCAATAGAAACCCTAAGACAGAAATTTATACCAGGGACTACGGTATTGTTGTGATAGACTTTACCATGTTTTTGTTTGGAGGAATTTGAACTTTGGTACTTTGCCTTTGGAAAGCAGTAGAAAGCTTTAAGTACTGCTTAATGGGCCATACTAGTAGAAGCCAGAAAGACAGTGGTGCTGAATGTGATTTGATGAACTGTGGAGGGGGTGGGGTGGGAGGTGAGGAGTATTGAGGGGGCCTTGCTCAAGAGGTTACAGAGGAGAAAATTTTAGTATGTTGCCTAGATGTTTCTTATGGTATTTTGATGAAGAAAGTGTGTTGTTGGCTGTTTTTTCTGCTACTCTTTGGGGGGGGAGTGCCATCTAGCTCCCAAATATATCACACATGGAAGCTTATTCTTACTTACAAATGCCTGGCATAAGCTTGGCTTGTTTCTAGCCAGCTTTTCTTGACTTTAAATTAACTCATGGGTCTTTTGTCTCTGGGCTTTTACCTTTCTCTATTTCTGTATACCTTTCTTTCTTGCTCTGTTGCTGGTTGTGTAGCTGTGTGGCTGGTCCCTGATGTCCTCCCCCTTCTCTCACTCCTAGATCTCTCCTCTCCCAAATTTCTGCTTCTATAAATTCTTTCTGCCTGCCAGCCCCACCCATTCTTTCTCCTACCTCCATATTGGCCATTCAGCACTTTATTAGACCATCAGGTGTTCTAAACAGGCACAGTAACAGTTTCACAGAGTTAAACAAATGCAACATAAACAAAAGTAATACTTTTGTTTTATTTTATTTTAAAATAATATTCTCCAATGAAAGTGTCTGCTCTTTGCCCTTATCTGAAGAGTCTGCCTGAGACTAAAATGAAGACTTTTGTATTAATTACATTGGCAGAGGAAATCCCCAAACAGCCTAGTATATATAGACTTTGTTTTGTGGTTACTAGTGTTAACTCTAATGAAGATATATAATGAAAAGGAGCAAGCTGAGAAACGAAAAAATATTTGAGGAGGAAAAGAGCTCCAAAAGTGGAATGAAGCTGAGTTCTGTGTTCTACAGAATGAACAGATTAAAGAATATAATAAATAGAGTAGTGACCAAAGGGTAAGATCTCACCCAGCTAAGTTTCCAACTTGAGAAAAGGAACTCAAGAAAAACTTAGAGCTCTGTGTGGTGGGGCACACCTTTAATCCCAGCACTGGGAAGGCAGAGACTGGGGGATCTCTGAGTTTGTAGCCAGCCTGGTCTACAGAGCAAGTTTTAGGACAGCCAGTTCTGGACAGTGAAGGAGAGAAAGCTGGTGAAGATGTAATTGAATGAGAGGGCCATGATACAGCCTCAACAAGCAGCAGAACTTGGCAGCTTTGGCCATTTGATTCTGGCTTTAGAGTTAAGGACAGAAGACGGGGCTTATGGAATCTGCCTCCACACCTAAAGAAAGCTGCTGAGGCCAGGCATATGTCAGGGGTGTCCCTGAGTGGAGACCTATAGAGGGCATTACATGAAGCTGTGTAGTTGAAGCCTGGATTGCCTTGGAACTCCCAAGATGTTAGAGGTACCAGAGTAGTGGGACTCTTGCCTAGGGAAACTGATAACAGGGAGTGGAACCAGCCAAAGAGAAAGAAGTGTGTTGTAGTCAACAATGTTGATCAATAGTCAACAAAGTTGAACAGACTTGGAGATCTGAAGAGCGTTTTGACATCATGAAGATGCATAGTTTGTAGTTTGCCCAGCTGGTTTTCAGTTTTGCTTTGGCCCAGTATTTCCTCATCATGCTCCCTTCTCTACATTTTAGAATGGTAATGCATATCCTGTGTCATTATGTGTTGGAAGTATATAATCTATTTTTTGATTTTATAGGGCATTACAGTTAAAAGATTACATGAATCTCAGAAGAAACTTTGAACTTAAGAATTTTAAACATTATTGAGGCTGTGACAGACTATGGGGACTTTTGAAGTTGGGCTAAATGCATGTTTTTATTATGATATTGTTACAAACTCTGGGGGTTAGGGAGTAGAATGTCATAGTCAGAATGTAACTGGCCCCCATAATTTCATAAGGAGTGGCACTATTAGAAAGTATGGCTTTGTTGGAGTGGATATGGCCTTGTTGGAGGATATATGTCACTGCGGGGGTGGGCTCGGGATACTGCCCAGTGTGTCAGTTGAATTCTTATTTTTTGCATCATATAGGACTCTCAGCTACTCCTGCAGCACCACATCTGCCTACGTACTGCCATGCTCCTCTTCCTGATAATGGATTGAACCTCTGAAATTGTAAGTGAGCCACCCCAATGAAATGTTTTCTTTATAATTCGCCATGATCATGGTATCTCTTCACAACAATAAAGAACCCTAAGACATAAACTTTCTAAAAATAAAAAGAAAGAAAATTATATCTCAGTAAAATTGTATAAAAATATAGTATCTTCCATAATTACATTTTTGAAAATAGTTTAAAAATACTAAGCAAGTTGGAAGGGCATAGTTTTTATTACTAAATCTCCTTGCCATAAAAACAAAAATAAAAGTTCAATTCCTGAAATATATATTTGAATTATCATTTGGTTTTCACATTTATAGTGATAAAAACCTATACATCCAGGAGTTTTATTTTCACATCACTCTGCTATAGTAGCAACATGAAGCACTCATTTTAATTCTGATAGAATGTTCTGTAAGTTTGTGGAATAAAATCCTGCTGAGACAGTTGAAGAATACTCTAGAGCAGTGTTTGTCAATATGTGGGTCATAACCCCCATGGGGTTCATGTATCAGATACCCTTCATATCAGATATTACTATTCATAACAGTAACAAACTTTCAGTTATGAAGTAGCAATGAAATAATAATATGCTTAGAGGTCACACAACATGAGAAAATGTATTAAATGGTCACAGCATTAGTAATATTGAGAACCACTGCTCTAGAGTAAGTTCAGATCATCTTTAAATACCTATGTTCCCTCCTGTATCCTGAGAAGAACAAGGACTTTGTAAAGGAAGTGCCATATGTGATGACAAAAATTAATTATTTTATTTGCATTAAATTTAATCTCCTTTCTTATATCCTTTTAGAATCACAGCTCCATTAAGAGCACATGACATGTTCTCTAGATGTGTCTTAAAATACTGCTTTATGTACTTCCAGACTACTAATTGTATTGTTCAATTTCATCTCTTGGAAAAAAGTTCTTTTGTCTTTAATTACTTTCATAATTCAATTACCGCATTCTAAACCAGGTATTTCCTTTATTCTCTATTCTCTATAAGTCATAAATATCTATGTTCTTAAAAAAATAAGGTAATATTTTTATTAAATATTAAAGAATTCTATGTGACATTCTTTTGGAGGGGAGGAATTGGTCTATAACTCTGCAACCACTGGCTTCTTTAAACAAACTTAAATGTTGTAATCTCAGAAATTCAAAACAGTGTGCCATGGTGTTTGGGGAGACTGTCATATAAAAATAAGATAGGTCAATGCTTCAGAAATCAAGGAAAACCCTGAAGGAAATAATAACCTAGCCAAGGATGGGCCTGACAGAGGGACCCAACATGGACATGTTAAAATGTTCCCCAAGAAATGTAATGTGTCACAGGCAGATGGATGAAGGAATCCTGGGCAAGGTATGCTGCTCGGCCATTTATTTTATTTGACTCTCAGTGAGATAGGATAGCTTTGAAAAATGATGAGCAAAGGAGATGCACAATCTTTTTGTGCTTTAAAGTAGTCATCTGGCCACTACTGTTGACAATAGATTAAGGGGACAAACCTGAAAGTTAGGAGGTGACATTGGAAACAACAAGTTTAAGCCAGCCAAGAGACAGCAGTGGCCTGAATTTACTGGCATTGAACATAGGAGCCTTGACTCATTCGACTGAGGATACCTCCTTTTGCTCTTGAGTTAAATGGGGTGTCAGAGAAGAAAGACATCAGTCAATGAATGCTCCATGTTCACGGTCAGCCCTCACATACTGGAAGGACAGACTAGCTATTTGCTTGAAACAAAGAGGCCAGCATCAGTAGCTTGTTGACAGGAGAAAAAGCTGAAGAGAAAAATAATAGGCATGAGGTGATTGAAATAATGTGAAAAGAAAAGAATGGGTTTTCAATGGGGTTAGAAAGCTAATTTGTTGTAGCATAAAGGAAGGCACAATCAATGAATGCCTAATGATACTATAAGGAGGCTCCATTGTGCATTCCTTATTTATTATTGAAACAGGAAGCAGAATAATTAGCTGAAGAAGAGTATGAGAGAGAAGATATGGAAATAGAAAAGGAGTTCTCTAAAAAGGAAGAAAGTAAATGGACTCGATAAATGTGCTTTTGTTTGTTTGTTTGTTTTGCTTTGTTTTGTGTTTTTAGCCAAGTATAGGCTCAGAATAGGGAAGGTATTAAATTTAGCTATTAGATTTTTGCCATGCACATTATCATGAAGTACTAGACTAGCCATAACTATGAACATGCAAGCCATGAATTCTTATAAGACCATTTAAACCAATGACAGAAATGAAAGCATAGAATATGTAAATGACATCAAAAAGTATTATGATTCATGGATTGAAAGTTCTCATTTAGGAAAAATCTTGTTCAATAGAAGGTATAGGAGTGCATTACCTATAAAAGAACCTACGATTATGTTTGTAATTTGTCACCTAAATTTAATGTAACTTCTAATACTTTGCAATGTCAATTCCACTAGAGAAAATAAACAAAAACATATGTATCCATCCAGCATCAGGTTTTTCTTGTTTTCTGTTACTCACTGACCATCAAAACAGTTCACCATGTTTAACATGCAGCAGAGGAAATGCCCAGAACAGGAAATGAGCAAGGCCATGATGGCCTGTTGACAACAGTGCTGCATAGTGTCTTCCTCCTTAAACTTTCTAAAAGCCATTGAGGTTCTGTTCAAGTAAAACCAAAATGGCCCAGAAAATCAATCAAAAGGAAGAACAAATGCTTAAAAAGCCTGAAAATTCAATGTTTCTTTATAACAGCACTTCGAAAGAAAACTAATGTGCATTGATGTTTTCTAGAATGTTCATTTAAAAAAACTGCAAAGAGTAAATACTCACCCTGCAATATTAAATTTTAAATTCTACTTTATTCCTGTGCTGTGTTATTAGTTTAGATGCTAAATGTCTGCCCAAAGCCTAGTTAGTATTTTGGGGAAAAGAGTAATGATTTGGGAGGCAGGACTCACTGGGTTCTCATCCTATATGGTGAGGAAATAAGTTTATAAAACTCTGGCTATAACTTTTAGCCTGGTGAGGTGGGAAGTTTTCCTATGCTTCATGCTCTGGTGGAGATGGATTTGCCTCAAGCCAGATCCAAAGCAGTGGGGCCAACAGATTACAGATTCTGACTGCCAAATTCCTAAGCAAAATAAACCTTTTGCTTGATAGTTAATTATCTGAAGTGTTCAGTAAACTGTAGAGATCTGAACAACACAACTGTTCCACTGATTAAGAGAATAGTAACTGATGTTCAGATTTGAATGGGTAAAAATATCAGAATGATTCCTTGTAGTGTTATTTATATAGCCCATTACTTTAGTTAATGCAAGTCAGTGTTCAGAGTCTGGGCCCCTCGAAGTAACCGGCAATCTTATATTTCCGAGTCTTCCTACCTTAGGACAAAATCCCTTTCTATATATTTACAGCAAGATACTGTCAAACTAGGCTACCAGTGTGAAAAACCAAATGGCTTTTCTGGTTAAGAATCATTAATATTTTTATGGTAAGCCCTCATAAAAAGGGATTAGCAATTAATCTTTTTCCAATTTTATGCTTGGTAAGCAGGGCTCCCCAGCCGATGCTCCCTTCTCCCTGTCTCTGCTTCACTTACTTGCTGTCATTTCCAATGTTTAACTTTAGAGTGTCCCTAAAAATATAAGTCAGTAGCCAAATAGATCACACATATTTGGGAATGCAATACATAAGTAATTTTCCAATACTAAATTTAAGTTTAAAATCTATGTTTCTGTAGACTCTAAAGGGTTGAGGAAAAGAAAGATAAATACTTTTGGCTATCAAATCACCATTTCACCATTACTTCTTCTGATGGGAGGTCCACCCTCTTTCTTCCTCTGTTATTCAATTATCATTTGTTTTCTTTCTCAGGGTCTGTTTTTATATACAGTTCTTCTAAGTATCTAGACAATTTTCCTTTTCACTTAAAATACTCAATCTCCAGTATAATGCCTATAGTTGAGAAATTACTTGACATATTTTCAGGATCCTGAACAACAGATTTCCAAATACTGGACTGTATATCACAGTCTTTCCAATCAGTAGCCATTTGCTATTATTATTCCTTTCATATCAGTAGAGCGTGTGGGACAATGGCAACATTATTTATTGTTGTCATTTATCTTCAAGAAAAGGTTTGATAATCAGTGTTAAAATTTCTTGAGAACTTCCTGTTCGGTTCCAAGGCCCTTTTAAATTGGATAGTTTGTTTTCATGGTGTTTGGTTTTTTAAATTCTTTGTATATTCTAGACACTAATTCTCTATCAAATATAAAGCTGATAAAACTTTTCTTCTATTTTGTGGGATGCAGCCTCACTTGACTTGTCATTCTCTTGCTGTAATTACTCAAAATAAGAAATACAAATGACTAGTAAACACTTTGAAAAGTGCTCACCACCTTTGGCCATGTTCAGATTTCCATCAGCAGGAATACAAGTGACACCAAGCACTGGTGTAGTGTGGGGAGAGGGAAGCACTTACACACTGTTAGTGGGAGTGTAAACTAGTGCAGCTGCTCTGGCAATCAATCTGGAGGTTTCTCAACAACCTAGAAATATGTTTCTTATATGACTCAGCTATACCATTCTTGTACATGTGCCCAAAGCATTTTATATCCTGCAGCAGAGATATATGCAAATCCATATTCATTGCTACTCTGTTGACAGTAGTTAAGAAATGGAGTCAACACAGGTGTTTATTGACTGACAAATGGATAGTGAGAATGTGTTACATATACATGATGAAACATTCCTCAGCTATACAAATAATAAAATGAAATTATAATATTTGGATGTAAATAGGTAAACCTGAGGAAAATTGTACTAAGTGGGATAACCCAGGCCCCTAAAAATAATGGCTGCATCTTCTCTCTTATATAATGTTCTTTACTTTGAACATTTTTCTTTCATGCATCTAACATGTAGAACCTAGGAGACTAGAAACAGACCATCAGTTGGGGGCGGGGGTACATTTAGGGATGGAGGATAACACAATATAGGGGAAATGAGAGTAGAGATTGGAAATACAGGTCCGGAAAGGTTCATGTAGGTGGTGAAGATGGTACAGTGAGGGACCAAGTCAATCTAGGAGATGAGAAACAGAGCATCAGTTCTGAGTACATTTGTGGGGGAGGATAGTGCAATATAGGGGAAATTGGAGATTGAGAGTACAGGGACAGAAGGATTCAAGAGTGGCAAAGATGGGGAATTGAGGGACCAGGAAAATCCTTACCCAAATGAAATGTGCATGATAAAGCTGTTTGGGAACCTATGATCTTGCAAGGCAAGTCAAAACTATAATAAGAGGAGAATAGAATATATATGCTATGAAAAAAATGGTGGGAGAATACTGAGAGTTAAAGTTTAATCAGGAATGAGGACAGGAAAGTATGAAAATGGGTAGAAGTGTCTTATCAAAAACTAAAGAAATATGAAGAAACCTTATGAAACCCACTAGTTTGTAAGCTAACTAAAATTTTAAGGGAGCTTCAACATTAGTAAGTAGCATTGTTCCCAGAAAACACAGGTTACTGAATCAATATCTAAGTGCTAGAGATAGGCTACCTCCCTATGAGTTAATGTCAAAAGGCTCCAGAGATGCCCAAAAGAACACAACCTGTTGCCATTGCTCAAAGAGCATCAGGGAAGATGGTTAGAAAGAATGTAAGAACTAGGGATGGAGAGGAGTGCTGGAATATGCTGACATTGGGACATGAGATGGTTATTACACAAATAAACTCACAGCAGCAGTATCACCTACACAAAACCCCTCAAAGAGCAAACTGATTAAAAATCCATGCATGGACGGTAGAGGGGCTCTCAATGTAACACCCTTATCTTAAGAGGTATTGACCATTAATATCTGTTGGAAAGGAAAAGTCAATTTTCTTTAGAAGTGCCACTGGTACATTCCCCTGTCCCAATGGATATCACACCCATGCTCATATAAGCAGCACTAACAGGACACAAATTGTATTAAATAAATTAATTAGTAAATAAATACAAAAGGAGGATATGATGTTGGGAGGGAGGTATGATGGGGGTACTCGAAGGAGTTGGAGAAGAGGGGTAAGAGTGGATTTGATCAAGATATATTGCTTACACATATGAGAATTTCAAATAATAGACTTTTAACATGTGGCTTTTTTTTTTAATAAAGAAATACTATTTAAAACCATTTCATGTGGTGTAAAATAGTGTCCATTAGAGAAATTGATGATTCTTTGTTTCAATTCTGTATTTCAGTTGTAGAAGCTTGGAATCTATAGTAACTGGAGAGCATACACACATATACTTCCATGACCTATCCTTTTCAGTTGTAGCAAAATAGCCCAATGTTTTTCCAAAAGTATAATGAGCACAAGAAGGCTTGCACCACAGATTGTTAGTTAATAAATTCAGACTAATCAAAGGGTAGAAAGCCATCAAAACATTGGACTTAATAGTTTTCAGAAATTTCTTGCCAAAAAATACAAAATTTCTGCCAAGAGGCCAGTATACATGTTAAGATATAATCTTTGGAGAATGTTCTTACTAAGACCCCATCTATTCACGAGTCAGAGGCACAAGGTTAGATTCCTGAGTGAAGAGTACTTAAATCTTTCATTAGGCAATTGAGTAGAAAGCTTGACATAGAAAGTAGACATACGAAGTAGAAACCCTCTTATAGTAGGGTTCTAAGGTTGAAAAAATCTTAACTTTATTACTGAGAACTTCTATTAAGAGAAGAAGACACATTTTCCACATAGTAGGAGTGAGCAGACACAGTGTTATTTTGATTTCCAGTATTATGATAGTTCAACATACAGCACTAGAACTTTGTATATCTTCCTATAAGGAAAAGATAGTAAAGTTTAAGCACACATAAGCTTAAGTGTGTCTTCTTGACATTTTCCAATTTAATTAAAGCTAACTATAACGTCAAGGGTTTCTCATATTAGGTCTTATCACCAAGAGGTAGGTAATATTTTATTTCCCTTCTTGTATACAACCTCATGCTATTTTATGGCTATCTGGGCAATAGAACATGGCAAAGCAGACTGGCACACAAGCAAACAATAAGGATTTCTTCAAATTTGATGGCAAAGCTGTCAAAATATATGAATAATAATATATCCATTAGTGGCTTAACATATGCTTGAATATGTCTAGGTTAAGGAACCCTAACATATATCTGCTTGGATAGGTGTAAGGCATTTTGTCATACCAGGTTGACATAAAGACATTATATAAGATCTGGAAAAGAAATAAGAAAGATGGTAATGTCTTCAAGAAGTTTACGACATGAAAACTTTGAAATTTTTGAGATGGTTATTCCCCCTCACCTTTGGCTTTCCCAGGATTCATTCTAGCTCATTACTCACAGTAAAGGGTGGAGGGCAATAGGTTCTGGACACTGCTGTAGCACAAATCAGTAGCACTCAAGAACAACTTCTGTTCACAGTACTTTGAGACTTTGAATAACTAGTAAGGCAGTAGACAACAAGAGCCTTTCCATGATTTTCCTCCCTTCCACTAGCAGTTATAGTAAATAAATTCTTACTATCACAATGAGAAATGTGCTGCCTCAGTTCAGCAAGATGGTGCTTAAAAGAGTTTCACAGAAACACGTGTTAGGAATGCTTTGGGCTAATTTTCAAGGTGTAGCTATGACTGTTATAATTTGGTTAAAATCAAACCTAATTACTCTTTATCCCAAAATGCATGTTTTGAGTCTTTGGGTTTACAGGCAGGTCTCTTATTTACATTTAGAATGTAAAAGAAAAATGAATCTATTTAAATCTTGTATCTGCTTAGGAAGAGAGTAATTACCAAAGTTTGAATGATTTTGTTGGACTTAAAGTATTAGCACTTTCATAAAGCCTCTGGTATTTTTGTGGTTGTTGTTTTTGTTTTCAAACATGGTTGAGGATATCATTTGTTTCCTTTTGCTTCAAAACTTTGGAAATATAATATAAAAATATAAGGGATATGCCAGTAAAAATAATTTAAAATAACTGAATTCTTTTCTTAAACCATAGCATGTGCTTTAGAGGGTTTGTCTGCCTTTAGTTGATTTTTCAAATTCTTGCATTATGATCTCTTATTCAGTTTATTCATGAATTACTGATTTACTGAAAAGATGGAAAGGTACTGATTTTCTCCTGTAAATCTTTAATCTATAGAACAAAACAGATAATCTAGAAATAGAACCACAAAATCATACTGATTTTGAGGAAAGAGGAAAGACATCAATGTAAGAAAGATGTGTTTGCATCAAACAATGCTGGAGTAGGTAGATATTCATAGAGAAGTGGCAAGCTTTAGCTAAATCTCTAACTTTACACATGAATAAAGTCAACCACTGTGCTGAAGTGCAAAATGCAGGTGTTTGTGAGGAGCAAACCGTGGAAGGATCATTTTTGCAGGCATTAGGAGTACTCTGAAAGATCTTACTTAGACTTTCCAAAAATCAAAATCACAATAAATAAAACAAATGTGTTGACAACTTGGACATAAAAAGAGAACAGTTTATTCTGCAAAATAGTTTGGTAGGAAATAAAGACAATAATAAGATGGGGGATGGGGGGGACATGCTTGAAAGCCACACCCCTAACGAAGATTTAAGGTCCTATAAACAGATATACACACTCACACAATCAGAAAATGAACAAAAACCATGAAGATAAATTTCATTAAAAACATGAATTTCAAATGGCCACTAGAAAAGTTGTTTAATGGCATTAGGTCTTAGGCAACTCTAATTTAAATCTCAACAAACATGTACATATTAGAATACTTAAAATGTTTTTAAAATGGCAATCCAAATCTGATAAATGATACATAAAACGAGTCACTTTTTATGTTGTTAGTAGGATTGTAAGGTGGTACAGTTTGTCTTAAAATTATTCTTTAATTATCTTAAAAGCTAATCTTGTATAAAATTCTGAAATTACACTTCTGGTCATTTGTTACAGAGAATTAAAATCTATGTATGCAATTTTGAGAGATGTTTGCTTGTAATAGCCCCAAACTGAAACAATCCAGATGTCTTTCAACTGGTAATCTGACAATATTGTGATACATTACAAGCATTAAGCTTTGTTGGGAAAGGAGAGAAAAATAAGAAGCAATGCATGGAACAATTAGATTAATGTCCAGAGAACTATGGCAACTTGGAAGAGCCAATTCCTCACAGACACATACTGTTATATACCATTGATGAAATATAAGTTCATAGGGTGGAGAACATGTCAGTGTCTCCAGTGATGGAGGAAGTCATGGTGTACTGACAAAATGGATGCACTATGATGAGAAAATAAGGAATTCCAGTTTTGATGGGAACACTCTGACCATGTCAATCTGATTGTGATCCTGAACAGCAGTCTCACACAGTGTTGCCACTAGGATGCCACTGATTTTCTGTGACATGTTCTACAATTTCATGTGAATCTCATAGTTACTAAAAATGAAACAAGAATTACAATAAAAGGGTATGACATATCTACAGTGTTGAACTGTTCAAAGCTAAATTTGAGTATATTAATATCGGAAAGTTAATTTTAGTTCAAAAATAAAATATTATTTCCTACAGAATGTTCTTTCCTAAACACAAAATTACCTCATCCCCAAAGGTTAAGAAATATATATATATATATAAAGTTTATGTGGCAAATTATGGGGCATTAATATATTTATAGTAAAAACTGATAAAGTCTATAAAGGAGACTAAAAATGAAATCATGTGTTCATGTATCTATTAATATAACTTTAAAGTGTATGAATTAACATACATAAACATAAAAAGAGAAATAAATACATCTTAAATTGTCATCAAGGATGTCAATATTTTCTTGTCAATAAATGACAGCACATGGACACATAAACATGGTAGGGTTGAAGATTTTAATCAGTATAATCAAACAATTTACTTAATTGATATTTATAATCAGGCTTCCTGTAACAGTAAGCAAGTGAAAGAACACTTATAATTTTCATTTTGCTTTCTAATGTGGGACATTTCTCAAGATAAGATGCATGACTGGACATAAAACAAGTGTATGTACATTTAAAAGTATTCAAGTGCTAGAAAACATTTTAAGTCAACAGGAGAAAGAAACCTAGAAGACTTTTGTGTCTTTGGAAGATAAGTAACAACTTTCAAGGACCAGATGATTTAAGACAAAGTAAAGCTGAAATTTTCAGGCATTTTTTCCTAAGTATTTGTATTGAAACAAAGTAAGGCATTGACGTATAAACAAGCAGATCAATAGAATATAACAACAAGGTAACTGGAATTAGAGCCATGCTTGCATAGGCAGCTTCTCTACAGCACAGATACAAAACAGTTCAGTGAAACTGGATTCTGTTGTCAGAGTACTGGTTTATCTACAATTATAAAAATAAAAATCTTTTCCAATGATTATAACTGAATAAAATAGAGTGTAGCCCTGGATTGAAAGTCTAATAAAATAAAACTTTAGAAGAAAACAGGTGGACATGATCTGATCCGGAAAATGGGAAATGAGGGGCTCTTTGGGGAAGGGAAAGGGAGATAAATATGTAATAAGGGGGGAGGATTGTTAAATGACACTATAAATGTTTGAGAAAGTCATAAGGAATCATACTATTACATATTTACCAAAAAAAAAACAACTCTTAAACACATGTAATTTTATGTGTAAATATGCATGTATACTTTAAAGACAAATTTCATTTTGGCTGACAATGCTTACTCTCAGAGCCAAAGATCAATTAACAAAAGCCACAATACCAGGCATATAAATCCTTCTCTTGAGTTGTTGTTGGTTAAAGTCATTTAAGAAACTCCAAAAACACACAGCCTATTGGTATTACTCTAGGTTTAACCCAAGAAATGAAAGGTACATCTCTGTTGCTGAAAACACCATGCACTTCAGACACAGGGCCCAAAAGCCCCTGAGCTAGAATTGATTAGAATGCTTCCTCTCTGAACTAGCTTTTGTGGTACAAGAAGGCACCATGAAAGCTTTAGCTTGTTCTGTTTCTCTGATCTTCCAGCATTGACCGCAGTACCTGACTCCAGGTTTGTTTTTATTAATAAGAACTTTTAAGATTTTAAGATCCATGCTACACATATACATAACTGCATATAACAAGTAATGAAAAAAAGAGGCCATGAATTTGAAAGTGACCATGGAGGGTTATATTGGAGGGTATGGAAGTTAAAAACGCAAAGAAGAAGTAATGTAATTATATTATGATCTCAAAAATTTTTTATGACACCAAACAAATGAAAGTTTGATGAGTGTAATTTATAATGTGATGAATTAATTAAGTTCTTATTGAGGTAATTTACATATTTATAAACTTAAAAGAACAAAAAATAGTTAATGAAAAAATCTCTGGTGTTTTATGGTATAGAATGATGTCTAAAACAAGACTTGATAGCTACTAAATTACTCAGTGAAATCTCTAGGTATGTCATTAAGTCAACCTTCAATTGCTTACTGGAATCTGTGTCAAAGGTCCTTTGCCATCAGCTAGATGAGGTTGGCTTGACTGGGTTCCAGATCTGCCCTCTTCCCAATGGGAGAGAAGGAAGGAAGCTAGGCATATCTCATTATGGAATATAGTGGAAGTGAAGAGGATTTATGTGTTGAGCATATCCAAATTGTAATGACTAGGGATTGGTAAAAATGAATTTCTGTTTCGAAAGTTAATTATCTTCCTCATCATAAAATCATAATTATAATCACAATAAGCATATATTGCATACTAATTGTATGATTCTTCATTTCAAATAATTTTATGTAATAACTCAATTTATGCTGACAATTTAATTAGATTAATATTGTCATTTTAAAGGTGAAAAAGATAGAGTTAGTTAATGAGTATGGCATTGTTTAGCTAAGAATTGAATCTTGGCTTTGTACAGTCTAACTCTGCATAGAATACTATAAGTATCACTCCAGAAAAGAAAGTAAAAATGAATGAATAAACAAATACATAAGCAGTATATTTTTAAACTTTAAATATAATTAATTTTAGTATTCATAAAATAGCATCTTATTTTAAAAGTCATAAAACAACATTGTAATTTTTAAAATAATTAATATTATAAAAAGTTTTCATTCTAATAAATTATAGCCATAATTATATCTTATAGACTCTCAAAATCTGTATCATTAACTGTTTCCGGTACATATATTTAAGGGAGTTAACCATTTGCCTTGTTATAATACTAGTGGAATACTTTGCATTATTATTATAATATTTATAGTTTATATGCTACATTCTATGAGGCACAGTAAATATGAAATAGACCTGAGTTTAGGGTATTAGAAGCTGAAAAGATCTTCCATGTGATAGCATTGAAAACCCCATTTGACATAACAGAATTTAAAATTTTTTTGAAGATTTTATAGATGCACACAATGTTTCTTAATCATGTGCATCCCCTTACCTTCCTTTCCAGGATATCTACATTCTGGCTTCAAATATTCTTTTACTTTTTTAACCACTGAGTCTGCTCAGTGCTGCTTACGTATGTACTCATAGCTGTGGGGTTCTTCACTGGGGTTTTCTTCACATGCCAGTGGGTACTCCTCACAGAAAAACAACTTTCCCATTCACAGCATCCTAACTGCAAGTAGCTCTCTATTACAGATAGGGATATGGGAATCGCTCATCCATGCCAGGACATGGAGGTAATCACAGTTCCATTGCTTTCATATATACATTGATCATATCATATCCAGAACACATCATTCACACCATCCCTCCTGTTCTCCAGCTCTCATATTCTTTCTTTTTCCTCTTCCTAAATGTCCCCTAAGTCTTAGCAGGAGCTTAGGATAGATATCTACCTGTGACTGAATTCTTGCATTTGATTATTCTCAGCACTTTTATTGGCTATGAGTCCCTGGGTTAATGAACACCCTCAGCAATAAGAAGGTGTTTTTGTTGTTGTTGTTCAAGGTTGAAAGCATCACAAAGCTGTAGATAAAAGTATAAATAAAGGGCAATCTGAATGCATGACCATTTTGCAAAATATAATCAAAAGTTCCCCTCATGAGTCAAGGATTCCCTACCCATGGTTTTGTCCATGTTTGCAGTACCAGTCACGAATTCTCTTTTGTGGAGCAAGCCTCAAATCCAGTCAAGAGGATAGTTGCTTACCCTGATGAACGGTCTTGATCACTCTTTGATGAGTAGGCATATTTTGCCAAGAAAGTTGAATTTATAGCTTTCAAAGTCTAGCATTATGTAAGACCATTGATAGCTTTTCTCCCCCATCAGCCTTCCTGGTATGTTCTAGCACTATGAAAGCTCACCAGCACTGTTTTTGGACCAGTGAAGGTTGATTACTACTTCAGACGTGATTTGTGTCTTTAACAACAGAATCTCACCATCTAGTTATGGGAGACAAACAAGAAAAATATTGATAGTCAGAGATACCAACACTCTTAAAGAAGAGTTTATGTCATGTCGCAGAGAATGTAAACACATCCCATCAACATATTTTTTGGTGGGTGACCTCTAGGTTTTAGGTTCTATAAACAAAAAGCTGAATTATGATTGAGAAAATTCCTTCCTAAATAAAACAGTAATCTCTAACATAATCTATTGGCCAGAGTTGTCTCTGTTTTTCTCAGAAAGCTCAAAATCTCTATCAGGTGAAGATATTAAAAGACTTATAAGATATTCAATCATTTGTTTATTCTCAATGCATCAATTAGAAAGTCAGTGCCAGCTTACAAGTGAGGACTTGCTGCTAGAGGAAGACTAAGCTGCTTGCCCAAGGTCACACACTTGGTTGGTGGGCTTCAAAGGAATTCTGTCTCCTGATTTCAAGGTCAGGTCTCTTTTTGAGAGATTCGCTTACTGTTTTGTACAACTATGTTTAAAGCATGATGTCAATCTTACTTGATATTTCTAGGAATATCTTTTTGAAATGATATTTTAACATCCATTCATTCAAAATAGGTGGGTAGCCAGAAAAAAAAGGAAACCATTCCCAGAAAGTATGTGAAGGAAAATAATTCTCATTTCATTATGATCACAGCATTGAGAATTGTGGGAAGAAATATTCTGCCTATTTAGTGTTAACAAATATTACACTAAAAGCTGTATAGATTATTATCATTTTCAGAGCAATTTCACATTGCCAAGATCAAAAGCAAGCAACCAGAACATCTAGACTGAAGATGGGCCAATTACCTAAACTTTAGAATTGATCAAAGTTAATGGAATAGAAATTTTCTCATCAATATCTTTTCTTCTTTTCTTCAGAGCAATTAATTTCTCTAGAAATGAAGTAAGATAAACAGGGGAATCTGGCATATGATGAGTCTTTGGAATAAAAAAAGAAAATGGACAGTGAGGCTTAACCCACCCATGTGCAAGGCCCTGTGACACAGCTCTAAGACTTTGTGCAGTTTCAAAGTGAGCTAGCTCAAGCTCACACCCTCCCTTCCCCTTCACGTTCCTGTCTTTTCTTCTCAAAGTGAGCTAGCTCAAGCTCACACCCTCTCCTCCCCTTCACGTTCCTGTCCTTCTTTCTCTCTCATCTCTGTCACTTGTGCTGAAGTTATTTTTCATCAAACTGCTTCTCCTCAGGTCACTCTGTCCCAAAGATCAGATTCTTTACTTTTGAACTTTTATTACAAAGTTAATTTCAAAGTATATTTGGGGGCAGTACTTTATGACATGTGTATATAATATGTAGTGCAAAGCTTGACTCAGGTCATCAAGCTTGCAGGACCAGAGCTTTGATCTGATGAACCATCTCGCCAGCTCAAGACATTCTGAATTTAAAAGCAGGAAAAACATAAAGTTTGTCTAAAATTAAGGGAGAAATTATCCATAGCATATCATATTTCTTTGTTAAATATTTCTCAGAGAGATGGAAGAATATAAATATACAAAATCAAAAAGATAAGAAAAAGGAGCCAAATGATAAATGACATTTTCAAAAGCTCAGCAAACCAAAATCATAAGGAATAGTCATTATCTATTATTTTATACTAAGGAAAAGTTTGAGGCTCCAAAAAAAGAAATGGTTTTCAGAGGACTAACTGCCTACCGCCGTTCCTGTATGAAACCACTGATTGAATTGGTCTTGCATAGGCAGATGAAATCACACACCTGATAAAATCACACTCCGAATCTCTTATTAGTCCCAGCACAGTGACTGTCCCTTGCAGGTGGAGTGGCAGAATTGGTAGCAGCCCAACATCTTGGGAAGTAGAATGAGGAAGAGAAGAAGAAGAGGTGGGCTTGTAATAAAAAATTCCCACCATTAAATGAGGTCAGAGTTCAGAATGCCTGTTTCTTACTGATGCTAACAAATCTGCTTAGTCTCCTTACCAAATGCCTTCATATTTAGGAGCCTGTAGCAGAGAAGCTATAGGAGACCTTAGGCTGAAAATGAGAATGGCAATGTGAGTTAACTAAATTTAACATCCGTGCTTCCTAAGAGATACAGATGGCAAGTTTGTATAGTTAGCTCAGCACTGGATGTTTTAAATAGCCTTGGGTGGAGAATCAACTTAGGAACATGTAGCCAGTAAAATGTAATAAACCTCAGCTCAGCAAATATACAGTGAGAAAGAACTGAACTGGTGTGTCCCATGTAGCTTCACCAACAGGCTCAAATGCATGTTTTTAATTCAGGTGCAGGGGAGCTGTAAATTTGAATTTTGTTTGCATATATCTCAACAGAAGTAATCAACAGAAATAGTGTAGGATAAAAGGTCTTTCCTTCTTGTGACCCTGTATGAGTCATTCTTTAGAATGTTAAAAAGATGTTTAAATGCCACATATTTAAAGTTTTTTCACACACACAAAAATCAACCCAGTGACAGAAAATGAAAAAATATAAAAACAACATTCGAACCAACATATGTGCATCATGAAGTGATACCAGGTCCTTTCTTTTTCTTGTTGTTATTATTGTATTTTTCTTTGACAACAAGAATCATTACCTAGAAAACCTTTTTTTTCTTTTGTACATAAAACACAATTGAAAGGATTAACAATGATCTGGTGGTAGAAATTTAAAACCTATAAAAACCAATATCTTGCTTCTCAGTTCTTTGAGGAAACTGTGATGTGAAAGGGACTGACTTTAATGGCTTAAAGAATGTGCTGAAATGGCACATCCCAGCCTGCCTCCCCCGGTGAATCATCTCTACCTAATGCTGGGGAAGCTTTATCTAAACCCCACTGGCACACTCCTCTCCTGGTGGTGTAACTATATTTAGAATCCATAGCTAGAGAGCTTGGGGCATTTCGGGATGGTATTTTTAAATGTGTCATCACCCTAGACACATTCTCCTTCCCTTTCCAACTGCTTCAGCTGCCTCACACTTTCACACATCCGAATAGAAAGGAATCAAGAAAAATCACATTCAGAAAGAAATTGCAACACCAGTCTTCCAGAATGTGATACGTTGGGCCTAGCGGCACACTAATAGCTCCCATGGTCCCAGGCTTAGTGAAATTTATATTCTCTGCACAGGCAATGTGGTGGTGTACAGCATTCTCTTGGGCTCCTTGTTCAGTTGTAAGTCTCAAGGAAGAATGGAAGATGAATCAGTGGATTATCTTTCCTCCATTTTTTATAAGATTTGCATGTTAAAATGGAGAAAGCTGGCAATTGGAAGCTGTTTCTCTGTTTCTGGCTATACTAAATATGGTGGCCTGTTTGTTCCAGCTATAGATTCACAAAGGGAGTCTAATGAAATCACCAGAAATAGGAATAGAAATTCTATCCACTGAACCTACAAAATATCAAATCATGTTTAGCATATCACTAGGATGAGAAATGTGTGTGGAAGAAAACATCTTGTCTGTAGAAAGTCAATTAGTGACCCTAGGGTATGCTTAATAAAGCAGCACTA
This sequence comes from Peromyscus leucopus, assembly GCF_004664715.2. NCBI lineage: Eukaryota > Metazoa > Chordata > Mammalia > Rodentia > Cricetidae > Peromyscus > Peromyscus leucopus. Next base: position 13,749,816 of record NC_051081.1, read on the forward strand.
TTTTATGGACTGTTCTGAATGAAAAATGACCTTCATAGCACAGGCTCAATGTTGAAGAGTCAATTAAAAGCAATGACTTCTTCCTCTTCCTCCTCTTCTTCTCCTCCTTATTCTTTTTATTATTCTTTTCAGTTTCTACTCACCATATATCCACTTTGTTAAGGTGTGTATAAAACCTTGCACTACATAACAGAAATAAAAATGGCATATAATTCATTGCAGATAGATAGGAAAAATAAGACATGTATGACAAATAAACCTCTAAAATGATACTTAAATGAAGATAAGCTGACATAACCAAGAATTGAATAATTAAGTATTGGTTGATGGGTGAGGGACATGACAATCAGCAATGGCTTACATTACAGGAAACATTCTAAAATTATGGAAAGTAGCAGAGAGGGTACCAGCAAAGAAACAGACAAAAATACAACTAATAGAGAAAGCAAACACTGGACTAAATAAAGTAAATGGACAATTCTGTGCAACAGCAGCCAAAGCTCCTAGCACAACACAAAGAAAATCAGAACAGGAGTGTCCTGCTACTAAGCACAAGCTTTCCAGAGGCTGGGTTGCTGCATTAAATGTTGAAGACATTGCAGTGATGGTGTATAAATGATTTTTGGACAGATGTCAGGAATATCTTAATAAATAGAGATAAGGAAATTCTCAAACCCACAGAACATAGAACACTTTCATTAGAACATGAATGACAGACTGCTGTGGATGTCATTCTATATAAATAAAACACTGATGGCCAGTGACCAGACAGGAAGTATAGGCGGGAAAAGGAGAGAGGAGAATTGGGGAAACAGGAAGAAGTGGGGAGAGACACTGCAGCCACCACCAGGACAAGCAGCATGTAAAGACGCCAGTAAGCCACCAGCCACATGGCAAGGTATAGATTTATAGAAATGGGTTAATTTAAGATAAAAGAACAGTTAGCAAGAAGCCTGCCACGGCCGTACAATTTTTAAGTAATATAAGCGTCGAGTGATTATTTTATATGTGGATTGTGGGACTGTGGGGCCTTGTAAAACCTGGAGAGAAGCCCTCCAACAACAACAGACAGTGAATGTAATAATACATAATGAGACTGGGAAATGGGGGACTTCAAAATGGCTGTGATCAAGCAAATGTAAACAGAATATTATGAGAAAAAAATAATTATGAGTAAAATTTCACTAAATGTGAACAATAAGGCATAAGGACATTCTTTGACATACTTGGTAGAGTTCCTAAGATATCTGAATTCTTATTAGCAAGTAGAAAGCAATAATGAATACAAAATTAACTGAATAAGCCAATAGATAAATAATAAAGGCACAAAGATGGGAAATAGAATGAAAACAATTATAACAGTAGTAGCAGAAGTAATCTATTGAGTTCTTATCAAAGAGAAAATGGTGTGCCGTAAATTTTATATTCATGACTTCATTTGAACTCCAACACACCATCAGGGAATTAATACAACTTTCTTCCAATCAGAAATAAGAAGCTAAAGAGTAATTTCACCAAAACACAGAATTTCAAATCATGTGTTTGTCAAAACAAGAAAACTTGTTTCTAATTGTATTTCCCATAAATAAATGCCTATATTCTTTTAATGGCAAAATCTAAAAACTTTATTATTTGTATGCTACTGTTGTTTCAACAAATCACAAAACATATTTTCTTTACTAATTGTCTTGCCTATTTATCTTTCTGTCTTCTAAGACAGAGCTGTACTGTGCAGCCTTAACTGGCCTTGAACTCAAATCGCCCTGCCTTGCCTGGGGACTGTTGAGAGTACAGACATGCACCACTGCACTTGGCTGGGTAAACATTTGTTACCCATTTTCTGTCTCTTTGAAGAAGCTTTATATTAACTGGTTAAGTTTTTTAAAATAAATCAGTCCCTCTTAAAATGCTTTAGAGTTGTGAGAATTACATAATGTAAAGTGTTAGTTGTCTTTCTTGATATCATTTGAATTTCACGTTTCTAAGCATATTTTAAATACTCTCATCCAGGATGCTGATATTTAAAGAACTTGAGAACACTGACCTATAGCACACAGTTAAAGAATATTGACACAGTAGTCAATATATTTTAGAATTCATTTCCAAAATAGTTCAGAATCTATTTACCTAATCTCTCCTTTCTCTACTTTGGCATTTATGTGGACACAGACAGACACCAACACAAACATGCACACATAAGAATACATAAAAGTTCTGTAGCTTTTCAGACTTTGAATAGACTTTTGGCTTTCTTAAATGTTTGATATAGGATGTTTTTCTGAAAGTTTCATAGTCCTTTCTAAAAATTAGATTGAACATTTATAAAACATTGGCATTGATAACAGAGCTCCACCTAAAATGTAATTTTTAATGTACTGCTTTTATTTAAAAATAACAATGGGATTTTATTAATTTTTCTAGTGATTTCTTATGTTTTTAACTAGCATATAGATAGTACAATTGCTGCCTAACCATTTTCAAATGTATAAATCAGTGTGTTAAATGTTTTCATTATTATAGAACCATTATCCAGAATTTTTGTATGGTGCAAACATTAAACTCCATATTCATCCAGCATCAATTCCCATCCATCTTCTTCTCAGCCTACTGTACTTTAAGACTCTATGGATTTGACCAGTTAACCCACCTCTGTAAGTGGAGTTCTATGCTGTTAATATCCCTGTGCCTGGCTTATTTCACTTAACATAGAAAACTCCAGTTCCCTTATAGTGTATTGCATCAGAATCTTTTCCTTAAGGCTGAATAATTCAAATGTCAACTTCCTGTACCTGAAGTTTTCCTGTGTCCTGCCCAGTCCACACCCACTCAGACCCAAGTAAACACACAAAGGTTTATATTAATTAAAACTGCTTGGCCATTAGCTCAGGCTTACCACTGATGAGCTCTTACAATTAAACTCAGCCCATTTCTGTTAATCTATATGTCACCACATTTTCTGTGGCTCCCTGGATGGTAAGCTGCTGTCTCCTGACTCAGCCTTCCTCTTCCCAGAATTCTCTTTGTCTGCTTATCCTGTACTTCCTGCCTGGCTACTGGCCAATCAGCATTTTATTTATCAACCAATGAGAGCAACACATTCACAGCATACAGAGCAATATCCACAGCACTTCCCCTTTTCTTTTTTTTTTTCAAAAAGGAAGGTGTTAACTTTAATATAGTAAAATTACATATAACAAAACAATTATCAAGCAAGAATTATAGTTAATATATCCAGCCTATTTGTATTTGGCAAAATTAAAGAAAATATTCTATTTATCCTATATTTGGGAGTCTAAAGTTTCATATCTAATTTATCTTTTATCATAACTAAGGAAAATTATAATTATAACTACCTAGTGTTCAACTACATCAAAGACCTCAAAGGGATATAATGTTACCTAAGTAAACAGGAACAGCACTATAAGCAATTTCCAAAAATCTAGAATGTCAGAGACAGCTGGCTGCCTAGACAATCACTCAAAGTTCTTCTGCAATGTTAGGGCATCCATTCTTCAGTCTACAGACCTAGAGTCTCTCAGTCACTTTTTCCTGTGTCCTGTAGAATTTCTAGCAGTTTCCTCTGCAAAGCAGTACCTGAAGGACCATCTCACCTTGCAAAGGTCAGTGGTCACCCTCCTATAGGTTCTGCATGTCCAGGTTATATAACACATTATCAAGCAGTCAGTGCAAAGGCACCTTTTTGCCCAGTTACTAACTTTTGCCACAAAGGAAGTAAATTTCATAATGAGTTTATTCAATGCCCATTATCTTCTCTGAAGTAGACTGGTGCTGCCAGGAGCAGACATGTCTCAGTGTCCAGAAAGTCAAAAGGTCTTAAAACATTCTAAATGCCATATTCTGTAGGTCTTTGAAGTGTTTGAATATTATCTACATAACTGAAATATATCTATGTATACACAGAAAACTTAACTAATATGATTATAAGTTTAATTATCATGGAGACTAATTATTAATCTGTATGTCTTAATTATACATTACAATTTTAAATGACCTACACAAACATAATACCTTAAGCAAGAGTAGAAATATATAAATTAACTTGAAATTCATCTACAGCTTCTCATCACCATATTTGAGCAATCTCTCCCCATTTCTTTAACAGTTACTGAGTCTGAGAAATCTCCTTTGCAAGTTTCTTGATATTCTAGGGCATAATCTCTTTGTGATGAAAAGTAAGTCTAGGTCACTTAGAATTCACCTAAATACCCCTCCATAATATTTAATTCAAAATCCTTTTATCATAATGGTTGCTGTACCCTCTAGTCCTAAATGCTTGTGGGGAAGTTTGAAGAACCCAAAATGAACAACAACAAAAATGAATGTTCTTTTAACTGATGTGTTACATGTCTCTGTTCTCATAGGGCTTTACCTTCCTTGAGTAAGGGATAGTCTCTTATCCAAAACATGTGCTTATTTTCCCCATAGCAGCCATACATGACCCAGCTCCGTGTGGGTATTGTCCTCCAAAGACGTCCATCTGACAAATGGCAGTAAAATGCCTAAAAACAGTCACAAATGCAGAGACATTGTTTTTTGTTTTTTGGTTTTTTTTATTTGGTTGTTATTTGTTTGTTTTTCACTTTAGTATAAGAAACCTTTACTGAAATTAGAACTAGAGTTACCACTACTAGCTAGGTACAATCTTCTGAGCTATGTAACATTGATGAGATGGCATGCTGATGTCTTTATTAATTGTATGTGAAACTGCTTCTTTCAGCCTAGAGAAGAAAGGACCATGGTTGGACACATGCCTTGAATACAAGAGTTATAACCTCTCTTATCTTGGTAGTGAGATAGTCTTCAGCTCTTGTCACCAGAGTGAAGAGATTAAGTGCTAGACTTATGTTTGTAGAAGGGCTGCTTAATGCCATGTATTGATTTAAATATCCATTTAAGTCCAAGAACAGGTTCATGCTCAGTTATTATGGCAGTTACCAAATGCAGAAGAAACATGAAGTATGTTAATTAAACTTATAAGTGAAAGAGAATAAGTGGACTAGGCAAACTTTCTAGGCACAGACTTTATTTCAGTAAAATAAATAATGAATGTAAATTAAAATAAATGAACGGAACTACTGAAGGACTTTAAAATCCCCAGCATTTGTTTTCCTGGTAGGTAGTCTCACTTTTTGAGGCTTACTATAAAGTCTCCAACTCCTTGCTGGGTCGTAGTAATGTAGGAGTCTGACTGCACTAATATTCCTCTAGTTTACTCAGGCAGAACCATGGAGGAAATTTGCCTCTGAGAGGCAATCGGTTCTACAAGCATCAAGGAGTATCTAGATCACATATCCTCATAGATGTCCAGTATTACTGTGCAGTCTGGTGTTAGGTGAAGAAAAGCAGGTTCTGTTCATGCATGCATGTGTGTGCATGTATGCATGCATCATTGTGTGTACTACACATTGCACCACATTGTAGTCTATCATCCATGAATCTTCCTTTTGCCCCCTATTCTGACCCCACTTGATGATTGTGTTCATATTACACAGGTGACTGAACAGTAATAGTGACAGTGGAGAAATGGCTATCAGTCTTAAAGATATCAGTAAGTAGCAGTGCAGATGTCTTAAATTCTTAGAGACTCTTCCCCAGCAAACTTTCATTCAGGGCTATAACCTAAGAACTTCACGGATTGTCAACCAAGATAATTTGATGTTAAAGTAAGGCATAGCAGGAATTTTTTTACCGTTATCATTGATATGCATTATCATTGATATGACTTCTGCATATTAACAGTAATCAGCCCTACAACTCTACTTTTCCAGTTACACTGGAGATGTTACTGAATATAGTTTATGTCCCTCTAGGATTCTTACAATTAAATCTTGGTCTCAAGTGTGACACTGTTGTGAGGTGACCAGGTCTTTAGGAGGTGATGCCTAGGTTATTACAGGCTCAAGATTGTTCCCCAGAATCCTTTTGGAATTCATGAGAAGATTGTGTAAAAAGAAACAAAGCTAACTCCACCTTCTTTCCTGTCACTTTCTTCTCTGATTCTATCTGTGTCTCTGTGTGTCTCTCTCCTTTCCTCTTTCCCTCTCCCATCTCTCTCTCTCTTCTCTCCCTAACTATGCAAGTTAAGGCTTTGCTCTTGCACACACTCTTGTGATGATATAACCTATTGTACTGCTATCATCTCAGGGGCTCAAACATATGATCCTCCCATTCTTGAATACTAACCCTCCAAAGATGAACTAATTACATTTTTCTTTCTATAATATATACATCAGATATTATAGTCAAAGTGGACTGATATATTTGGTTGCCGATGAATATACACAGAGCACTTGTTAATAATAGTGACTTATAGGAATAAATCAAGAAATTATACCTTTTGCCTATGAAACAAAAATTAAATGGAATTCTCCTGATTGTTCTTCATATGGAGAAAACAATGGCTTAGAAATTCAAGCAAATTGCTCTAAGTTACATAACATAGAACTGATAGGATAAATGGATAGCTTGGCCATGTTTTGTTCCTCTGGTTGATTCTGTTCTGGCTGTTTCCACTATCTTCAGAGCAAGTAACTTGTGTCTAGTTTTATATTATGGTGTCCCTTCATGAAGTTCTAAAAATTAAAGGCTAAAAATAGATTATATATATGTATATATATATGTATATATGTATATATGTATGTATGTATATATATATAATATCATATATGAGCTAAGACTCTGGAAGAAATATAAAGTGTCTAATCAAATTTCTTTTTGTCTAATATTATATATTAATTTTTAAAAGTATTCCCTTATGGGAAACCTTTTTAAGAAGATTGACTGCTGGTCTGGAGTGATGGGTTGGCACTTGAGTGTTCTAGTTGCTCTTCCAGGGGACCTGAGTTCAGTTCACTGTAAGCATGTCAGGTGGCTTCCAACTGCCTCTAAGTCTAGCTCTAGAGCGTCTTGCACCTGTTCTTGTCTCTGAGATTACCTGCACTTATGTGCTATACATTTACACACACACACACACACACACACACACACACACACACACACATTCTCACACAACACACACACATACACAGATATATTCATGCATATGTTAAAAATTGACACGATTCATTAAATTGGAATTTAATTTAAATAAATAACTGGATATATATATATACATATATATATATCATCTAAGGATTGAGAAGAAATTAATTATTTCATAAAACTTTAAAATTCTTTATTGAGGTAAAATTGAAAAGTAAATTTGTGTTCATGATGCATCCATAACATTTATCTCAGGGATGTTGGCAATGCTTCGTTGAAAGAAGAAAATTTAGTGAATAAATACTGCATAGAGGGTCTTCTGTCAGGAAGTCAGATATGTGAAGAGTGATGTAATGAAAATAAAGTTTAAAAACCACTTTCCAGAGGACCAAGACACCATAAAAACATAACCCTACCAGATATTGATTTTCTTTATATGTATCAGTTTCTTTATTGACAGAGTATGGCACTATGGTTGCTTTTCATTCCTTCCTAAAATCCCATATACTTATCTTCACTGGTTCTCTTTCTTTTTTTTTAGAAATTTTCTGAATACTCAAAAATTCTTAATGTGTTTATTATAAATTCAAGATAATTTATAATCGATAAAAAATTCTTTTCCTTTTAAAAGTTAAAAGACTTTGTAAATTCCTATCTTTCTTAACTATGAATGTTTAATTGCTGCCCAATTTTACATTGCATATGTTTCTGTGTAGGAACTTGGTTTTGATGTTCTCTTTGTACCTTTAGGTTTTGGGATACCATCGTGATGGCTTGGCAAGGAAATGCTTATGCTGAAGGAAATACTCATTGTCTGCCGTATTTGAAGAAAAATATTACCTTTCATAAAATTTTAGTCTGTGTCTTATCCACATAACTAGTTTTTTGATTGTTAGAATTAACTATTTTTTTCTTGTTCTCCTTTCTGCATATTTTTACTCATAATATAGTTCTGTATTTGGGGTGTGAGTTTTCTTCAGTGGACAAAATGAGATCAGAATTATTATTCAAATGACTGTATTCTAAATTCTTAGATTGTTTGCTTGATTTTTAAGACAGCATCTCACATAGTCTTATCTGACCTCAAACTTGCTAAGTGACTGAAGATAAGCTCAATCTCTTGACCCTTCTGCTCAGTTTTCAAGTGCTAGGATTACAGGCATGTGCCATGATATGTAGCCTAAATTCTTAATCTCCTTTTTTGTTGAGTTGAATAATCATATAGTGATGTATCCCCCCATTTTATTCTTCTAAACACACTTTTAAAGCATGTTAGAGATGGCGTCATCCAGGAGAAATACAGAAACAGAAGCAAGCACCTGTCTTGTCTGTTTTAAAAGAATTATTTTTAGAATAATCAAAAAACCGATTAGAGAAAATGTCCTTGCAGAAGAAAAAAATAAAAAGTAATGAATGATATGGTTCAAATGATGTCAATGATATATACTAGAACAAAGAATGGCAGATAATATTTGTTAAATCATTAAGTATAAGTTGATTAGCACTTTAAAATGAGGGCATAGGGATCATACATTTGCATAATTATTAAATTGACTAAGAATGTACGAATGAAAACACTCATATGAATAAAAATTTGTGAAAATAACTGTGTCTGAATTCAAACATATCTTTTGATATATCCCCCAATTTATAAGCTATTACAGAGCTGAAAGACCATGTTAAACAGTACAGCATTTTACAGCATGTGGAAAATTACACCAGAGAGATGACCCAGTTCCTGTAATACATAAATGAAGAAAAGCAGCAGGAAGGGAAATTATTCCAGATAAGAAGATCACAAAGAATATCAGTTGAACTCAATATATGACCTTGGTTGGATATTTCAGGACAAACTTGCACACACTTACTTTGGAAGAGTGAACAATTGAATATCGAGTGTATCTTTGCCATAAAATTTAATTAATAGTCATATATTTAAGCAAGAAATAAGTTATTTACTTAAGATAAGTGATGATTTATGCCAGTATTTTCATAGTATTTTGTTGAAGTTTTAAAAAAAATCTTTATGAGTTAATATGAGATGTCATTGACAGGATCAGAAACATAATAGTTGAATTCATGATACTTTTAGAAAATTACTTGGTCAAATTTAGATAGAGGCAAAGATAAAGCAAGCTCCATTGAGCATGTGTCATGAATGGCTTGTTTTACTACCATGTTTGTGGTTTTGTATCTGAGACCTTCTTTTGTTTGTACAGTATACAGTATATAAGCCACATGAGTCCTAGTGGCTATCTACTCCTTGTGAAGTTTCTCAGTTGAATTCTAAATGAAGTTCAAACACAAGAAGAACAGGCACTGGAGAACTCTCCTGGTATTCCACAACCTAAGTCTTATTAATACTTCAAGGATCACACCAGAGTGTTCAATAGGTATCACGCCTATAAACTTTATCATCCAGGCTAACATGTGTTAAACTAGATGTAGCAGGAGACCAGCATCATGAAGAGGCAACATCCCCACTAGCAAGTCACAGCAGGGTACTTTATCAATAGGCAGTTTAAAATAGTACTTTACAGATCCATTGAAAAACAGTGACAGAGGGGATAGAGGACACCAAGAGAACAAGGCCTTCCAAATCAACTAAGCAAGGTGTGTATGATCCCACAGAGACTGAAGCAGCAAGCACAGGGCCTACATGAGTCTATAACAGGTCCTCTGCATATGTATGTATGTATGTATGTATGTATGTATGTATGTATATACATATATTATGTATATAATATACACATATAATATACATATGTACATATAATACATACATATACATGATATGCACAATATCTGTATATACATAAAATACCGATTTTATATATATATATATATATATATATATATATATATATTACACCTTTTAGCTTAGCATTTTTTATAAGACTGCTGACTGCGAGAACAAGGGGGTCTCTGACTCTTTTTCCTGCTCTTGGGACTCTTTTCTTCCTGTTGGATTCCTGTGTCCAACTTCAATATGATAGATTTTGATTCATCTTTTCATTTTATTTTATAATGTTTGGGTGTTATCTCTTAGAAGCCTGTTATTTTCTAATGAGAGACAGAAAGGGAATAGATGCAGAGGAGAGGGAAGTGGAAAGGAAAACTATAATTAGGATATACTGTCTGAGAAAAGAATCTATTATTAATCAAAGGAAAAAAAGAAAAAAAAAAAAAACAGCCAGTCTCTCCCTATGCCTAACAAGACTTAGTCTCAGGTTTGTATTTAACTCCCTGACATTCTCCATCTGCCTAGTTCAAGTCTCAGGTATTGGAACTTGTATTTGATGACAACTAGGCAAGTAGAACATACCTTGCCATCTCCCTATATGCTCAGATCCTTCTGGATTGTGACCAGGGAACACTTAGCTTCCAAGTCACATGCACATATAACTCCCCAGAGGATAAAGCTGCCACACAGCCATAGAAGAATAAAAAATATCATACAGTTCAAATTCAGGATATGTAGGCAAGGAAAACAGACAAAATATGAATAAACTTCTTGGATGTACAGCATATCTAGAGTATTACACGTGTGTTCTATATTGTGAATTCATGGATAATGGACCAATACTCTGTACTTTATTTCATTAAATTTATCTCTAATTAATTATCTATTATCACCATCAATTAAAGGGATTTGTCTCACGACAAAAGAAAATTCCCTGTGTTCTAAAGTCTAATCCCAAGAGGAAACTAGGGAGATTGATCAAAGCACATCCATGTTCTGTTGAACCTGACCCTCCAGGTCATGCCTCTTTCAAGGAGCAAAGGCAGCAGTAGCATGATAATTGATTCCCAGACACAGTAAAAATATTAGAAAGTGGAAAAGAAAACTTAGGAGCTATGTGAGAGCTCATAGCTGCTAATCAATGATGAACTAATATTTAATTAGGTAAAAGTAGAGGTAAAATTAATTCATCTTTAATCATTATAACCCTTGTTACTCTTCGTTTCCTTCTCCTAAGAAGAAAAACCAAACCCTGAAGGATTAAGTGAGGTTTAAATCTTAAGTTAAAGGAGCATATTAATAATGTTATGGTAAAGAATGTGATGTTAGGTACCAAAGCTGAGATCAATAATTACTTCCTCTAGGTTACATAGAAAATTATTTAGTGGAAATGAAAAACATTGGACAACACAAGACAAAAGTAATAATTCATCATTCTCTGAGTTACTGTCTATTGGACTATAAATGAAATTGACTACTGAGGTTTTGCAATATTGACTTCAAAAATTAAACAGATTTATCATGACTACTGTAAAAAGACATTCATAAAAATTTCTAAAAATGTCTGAGATTTTTTATAAAATACTTAAAATTATATGAGTTAAAATTGCTGAGTAGTGAGACAGTGTGTGTCTATAATGTTTGATGTCTTTTTACTAAAGAAACATTCTGGATATATTCAAGGTAAAATAAAAAGCTAAGGTAAATATTAGATGATACTGAACACGAGGTTAAAAATTTTTATTAACATTGATTATGTATTTATCAGAACATTATGGCAAACATATCCCCCCATTAAAAGGAACTGGGAAATGTGCCTTTTACTGAGGTGATCAAACTAAACTGCTCAGATCAGTGTTTGCTGTCAGTTTCAGGACAAAAGTATTTTACTTTTTCTTCTAAAAGTAATAATAGAAAGAAAAATGTGGATGAATTTAAGTGTTAGGAAGAGGCATTCCTAGATCTTGTTTGTTTTTGCTGTGTGATGTACTGAATCAGCTCCTGGCCCATGCCAGGTGGGTGTTGTTCTCCACAACTTCACAGCTCTAGACTGCTCAGAGTCATGTGCTGTGGAATAATCCTTCTGTACACTATGAATATGTAATACTCTCGTTGGTTAATAAAGAAGCTGATTGGCCTATAGCAAGGCAGGGTAAAGTTAGGCGGGACAATCAAACTGAGGAGACTGGGATGAAGAAGGGCAGAGTCAGGGGAGATGCCAGCCAACTACTGAGGAAGCAGGATGTATAGAAAATGAGGTAACAAGCCATAAGCCATGTGGCGAAGCAGATAAAAAAAATATGGGTTAAATGCAGGAGTCAGCTAGTAACAAGCCTGAGCGATCAACCAAGCATTTATAAGTAATATTAAGCCTCTGAGTGATTACTTGTAGATATATCCACTGGGACTTGGCTCCACAATTCTGCGTTTTGAATGTTTGTGATTTTTCTCTAGTGGTCTCATTCTGCTGCAAATAGAAGTTTTCTTGATTAGGAAGGAGGACTACATTTACCTGTGAGTAGAAGACAAATATTCAGGATGTAGAGAGAGCAAAGAAGGGCATGTGTGAGGGCTTGTATGTAAGAAAGGGAAGCAGAAAATATTGCAATCTCAAAACTAAGAGGTAATAATTTAAAATGAAATAAAAGGTATTAGATATTAAAACAGAAGTCTTAAACAAAAAGAAAACAGTGGAAAAACCTCATGATGCATCTCCTAGAAATAAAGGAGTGCATAAGCCCAGAAACCAGTGTCTACTTTTTCCTGAGATTAGGGAAGGTAAGAAGTTATCATAAAAGCTTTACAATAGCAAGACCTCTAACACCCTGAAGGGAGCAACAGTAACAGTGCTTACAGTTCCCCGCATTTATTTCTCTTGGTTCAAGAGGGTTCCAGGTTAGGTAAATATGTTGAACCTTCATCAGACTATGTCTAAGAAAGTCACCCCAGGACTTCAACATCTTAACCAAGACTTCACAGTTCTTTTTTTTTTTAAGGATTTATTGATTTATTATGTATACAGTGTTTTGCCTGCATGTATGCCTGCATGGCTGAAGTCACTATAGATGGTTGTGAGCCAGCATGTAGTTGCTGGGAATTGAACTCAGTTCTTCTGAAAGAATAGTCAATGCTCTTGAGCCATCTCTCCAACCACTGACTTTAAGATTCTATATATATATATATTTGGATTTCACTAATTAGGACTTCAGAAAAGGCCAAAATCACTAACCCCTCTTTACTAATTCCTAGAAAACACAAAGGGAGACAATATGTGAAAATAGTATGAAAGTGAGATGTGCTCATCTCTCTATCAAAGGCCACACCACCCTCTGTCAAGACTCTGGTAAGGGGAGAAGAGAGACTTTGAACAGTTTATGACTCAAGATTTATTTACATATCTATTAAAACATCATTGTTCATGACTAAAAATGAGAATACATTATGAACTCTGCTGAGGCCAGACGATACCTCAAACAAGGAATGTTTGGCTTGAAATAATATATAAGCACATAGATGTATTCTGCTTATCGAAATTATAGCTTATCTTACAACTTCCTATATGTTTTCACTATAAAAATTTGTCTATAAATTTTCATTATAATATTTTATCTTCACATTCTATCACTTATGTGGCACATTAAATTTTTATAACCTACAGTTTTAAAACTTATAACCTATAAATTTTCCTTATAAAAATTGAAAATTCATGCTAGTTCATATGGTTTTTGTCTTCATGTCCAACCACTCACATCAGAATTTAGAGTCCTTGGGTCTTTATTCCTTAAAACAACAACAAAAAAGTCATGCACTAATTGCAGTGGATTCGACCTGAAATTTTTTCCTTGTCATTTTTTTCTTTATCACTTCTTAGCATCTGGCTTTTTTCATCTAACACAAATTGGGAGAGAAGACTGCTCTAAATTACATCTAAATTCCCACTCGTTTTTATATCCTCTTGCCTTTCACATGGCTAATAACCAGATATAATTAGTCACTAATATAGGAGGGCTAATAAAAGACACAGAGAAAAGTAAGGGAGACTTTCTGAATAACAACCACAAAACAAAGCTAGTAAAAAAAAGACACTGCACTAAGAGAAACATATCCTTCACCAAAATGGTCATGTGAAGAAAATGCCAAGAGTTTAAGAGGAAACAACCATGGAAAGAGGCAAAAGATCCATCACCCTAAGTCTTCACCCTGCTTCAACATCAAATTGTTTGTGGGTGCACATAAATGCTGAGCACCATGACAAACACCCTGAGGTGGAGAGAAGTGGGACCAAGGACTGCATTTATCTTCCTTCTTTTCCTACTACCCAGAGGACGGTCTGACATATCAAAATTAAAAATCAAAAGCTGCAGGAGAAAAGTAAAATGTGGACTATTAGCAATGGAAATTGATTCTTCCTGGTGGAAATATGGGGACTAAGATTTTAGAAAGTAGAGGACATCTGAATTAGGAATATATTCCCCTATGGAGTTACAGTAGTCAGATATCATTCAGGGAAAACCCTTTTTCAAACAGATGAACAAACATAATTAATTGGAGCATACTTGATTCCCCCTTTCCACTTCCCTCCCAGCCCTATGATCCTTTCAAGCCCAGACCCGTGCAGGTCCTGTGCATACTGTCACAGCCTCTTTAAATTCATATTAGACTCAGTCCTGCTGTGTTTAGAAAACCTTATTTCTTTTTTGTTCTCCATGCCCTCTGTCTTTTCAGACCTTTCTTCTTCTTTTTCCACAGAGTTCCCTGAAGCCTGAGGGGAAGGATTTGATCAAGACATCCCATTTAGGACTGTTTCCAAGGTCTCTCACTTTCTGCACATTATCCAACTTGTGTCCCGTATTTGTCCTCATCTACTGCAGGAGGAAGCTTCTCTGATTGAGCAAGACCCTTATCGATGAGTATAGAAGCATGTCATCAGGGGTCATTTATGGCTATTTGCATTTAACAGAACAATTGTCTTTGGTTTTTCTCTAGGTCTTTGGCATATCTAATATCAGGTTATTGGCCACCAGAGAAGTGTTAGGGATGGGTTCCATCACATAGTGTAGGTCTTAAATTAATCAACTATCAATTGGTTACTCGCACAAGTTTTAGGCCAATATTGCATAAGCATATCTTGCAGGCACATTATCATTATAGAAGTAACAATTTCTGCCTGCATTGGTGTTTGCCTTTCTGTTTTGGTAGTATGCCCCCAGAGTACCTTCTAGAACCATGAACCAGTAGGGATGAAGGCTATAAGTAGACACTAGCTTGACTTCTCTATGGCCAAATGAGTTATGTAGGTGTTGTATTCAGCAATGGGGCCTTGAGGCCAGTTTGTGGAGAGCAATAATATCCTTGGCAATAGCATGGGTTGGTTGGTGATTCTAACGGAGTCCCTTTTTCTAACAGCTCTATTAGACATGTAATTCATTTCTGGAAATGGAAGCTTTATGTAGCTATGAGAGATGTTCAGTTGAGGCTGTCTACCCCATTATTTGGTAATTCCATTTAGATCACCTTCATATATGGTTGTATTTCAAAAAGCTTCTACTATATCAGGTTTCTGGCAAAGCCTAAATTGGCTCTTAGTTTTAACTGACCATTTCTCTATTTTTCCTTTACACCCCTCTTCCCTCTCCTTCTCCATTTAATCCTTCTGTTTCAGTCTCTTTCCAAAATCCATCCTTAATTATCTATTTTACTTCCTCTTTCTAGAGTGAACAAACCCTCCCCATCTCCCTTACTCTAGACCTAACCTCTGAGCTTATTCAGATTGCATCTTGCTTACTGAAGACTTAACAGCTAACATCCACATAGAAGCAAATACAAACAATATTTGCCATTTGGGGTCTGAGTTACCTCAATCAGGACAATTTTTTTTCTAGCACCATCCATTTACCTATGATTCCCATGATTTTAAGTTTGTAAATATTGAGTAATATTCTATTGTGTAATAGTATCACATTTTCTCTGTCTATTCACACATTGATGGACATCTAGGTGGTTTCCAGTTACTGGCTATTATAAATAAAGAAGCATGAACATGGTTGAGCCAATGTCTTTGTAATAGGATATAGAGTCCTTTCAGGAAATACCCAAGAATGGATCTTGATGCTGATCTATTCCCATCTCCCCAAGGAACCCCCACATTGTTTTCCATAGTGGCTGTAAACCTTTGCAGGCTCACGAGCTGTGGATGAGTGTTCGTTCTCCTTATTCTCCAGTTTCACCAGCATGAGCTGTCATTTATTTTATTGATCTTCGACATTCTAATGGGTATAAGATGAAATCTCAAAGTAGTATTGAAATGAGGACATGACCACTCCTAGGTATAGTTAAGGAGGCAGTTCTTATTGTAGATATAAGTGAAAGAACAGCCAGAGGTATCTGGCACAGTCCAGACTAAACATAGCTAGCCGAATAGACCAGGACATAAGAAGAGAGAGAGGAGGAGAGAGGGCAAAAGGAAGAGAAGAGAAGAAAGGGTCCCAAGATGTTCAAGGGAAGTAAAGCTTGGGGCCTGAAGAGGTTTTATGTAGGGGTCAGGAGCAAGAAGTGCAGAAATGAACCAAGACTCTGTTAAGAGGAACTTGAGATTCTGGGAGATACTGAGAGAACCTGGCAGCCAACTTCCACTTTAGTATCTTAATAGGCACCCCAGTTTGCCATTTGTCCCCAGGTTCTTTGAGACCTAATTTTTTTTTTTTTTTTGGATATTAGTCCTCAATCAGACATGTAGTTGGTAAAAATCTTTTCCTTTCTGTAACCTGCTAATTTGCCAAAAGATGGTATATTTGGTCATACAGAAGCTTTTACATTTCATAAGTCCCCATTTATTAATTGCTGGTTTTATGTTCTGTACAGAAAGTCCTTTCCTATGCCAATAAGTATAATACTATCCCCCATTTTCTTCCCTATCTGATTCAGTGAACCTGGCTGTATGTTATGATCTCTGATTCACTTAAAGAGGAGTTTTGTGAAGGGTTGGGGGTATAGCTCTATTTGCATTTTTCTCCAGGCAGCTATCAAGTTTGGCCAGTGCCATTTGCTGAAGATGCTGTCTTGTTTCCAGTGTGTATTTCTGGCTTCTTTATAAAAACTTAAGTATCCATGGGTGTGTGGATTTACCTCAGCTTCTTCAATTCTATTCTATTAATCAACATATCTGTTTTTATTTCAATACCAGGCCATTTTTATTACTTTAGCTTTGCAGTACAATTTAAAATTTTGGATGGTAATACCTCCTGTAATTCTTTTATTGTTCAGGATTATTTTAGCTATCCTGAGTTTTTTTGTGTTTCCATATGAAACTGAAAATTGTCCTTTCAAGTTCTGTGAAGAATTGTTCTGAAATTTTGTGCTGATTGCATTAAATCTGTAGATTGACTACATTAATCCTACCAATGCATAAGCATGGGAGATGTTTCCAGATTCAGCTATCTTCTTCAATTTCTTTCTTCTATGTCTTAAAGATTTTATTATATAAGTTTTCAGTGGCTTAAGTAAAGTTACTCCAAGATAATTTATTTTACTGAGTCTATTGTGAAAGGTATTGTTTCCCCGATTTCTTTCTCAGTCTATTTGTATATAGAAGAGTTATTTATTTTTGTGAGTGAAAGGACTGAGCAGATACCATAACTGGTTGCTCAGTCTTCTTTTGGAGAATTGAAATTGTTTCCTGAGACTTGAGCAAGCAGTTTCTGGGAGGGCTATGAACAAAAGACAATTAATGATGCATCTGTCAGCAGGGACAGGAAGATAGGATGTACTAAGCCTGGGCCACTGAGCCAGCTCTCACGGTCAATAGGCCAGCCAGTCTCCACGGCAGCTCAAGGACAAAACCTGGGATTTGTCAAGGCCTGCCTAAAAGTGGATAACTGTAATCCCCACCTAACCCTAGCCAATTAAAAGTTACTAACATGATTGCCACTCACATAAACAATCCTGAGTCTATTCTTATGTAGTCTGTAGACCCCAAGAAACACTCTCTTGCTTTCTTCCCATAAAAACCCTGCCCTATTGCTACTCAGGGTCTCTCATGCTCTGCTGCTGTGTCAGATGGACAGAGAGGCCCAAATTAACTGCAATAAAAAGACTCTTTGCTTTTGCATCAGATTTAGTCTCTTGATGGTCTTTGGGGTACTCTGGATACAACAGTGAGTTAATTTTTGTATCTTTGATGAAAGTGTTTTTCAGCTGTATGATTTTCTTCCCTGAAATCTATGGCACTTCATATGACCTACAAATGAAGATACTTTGACTGTTTCCTTCCTCATTTCTATCCCCTTAATCTCCTTCAGTTGTCTAAATTCTCTGGCTAAGAGTTCAAATACTATGTCAAATAGGTATGGCAAGAATGAACAACCTTGTCTTCTGATTTTAGTAGAAATACTTTGAATATCTCTCTATTTATGTTGAAGTTAGCTGTGGGCTTGCTGTAAATTGCCTTTATCATTTTGAGGTATGTTCCTTGTATCCTAGTCTCTTTATGGTTTATCATGAAGGAGTGTTTTGTCAAAAGTCTTTTCTGCATCAAATGAGATAATAATGTTGCTTTGTCTCTCAGTTTGTTTATATAGTTTATATAGTGGATTACATTTATCAATTTAGATACGTTGAACCACCCCTGCATCTTTTTAATACAATGTACTTGATTATGATGGATGATCTTTTTGATGTAATATTGAATTCAGTTTGAAGTATCTTATTGAAAAGTTTTACATCTATTTTCATGAAGGAAATTGGTCTGTAGCTCTCTTTTTTGTTGAGTTATAAAAATAACTGAATAATGTTCCTTTTGTTTGTTTATTTTTTTCACTAGGTAGACCAGGATGACTTCCAACTCAAAGAGATTAGCCCATTTCTCGAAAGTATGGGATATCCCAATTTAAAAATTTGTCCTTTAACTAGTATCTTGATAGTGTAACAGAATTTATTAATCAAAGTAATAGTAGAGAGAGTGAGAAAATATAATATTTTAAATATATTATGACATATGTTGGAAAAACAGTATTTAAGTAAAAATTGATAGTATTTTTAATTAATTAATTTCAAGTTTTAAAAAGCCGTAATTCAGGTAATTGAGCAAAAAATATCACCTATTGTGGAAAAAATTTAGTGTCACCTTAGATTTATTTATTTATTTTTTTGGCCGCATAAATTTCAAAAGGGAAAAACAAACAAACATTCAATAGTTAACAAAATCCTAAAGGAAAATAAAAACCTGAGCCAAGATTTCACACATAACCAAATTGTCCTTCAAGTACAATAAAACAGTACAAAATGACTAATATTTTGAGGCATGCAGAAAGTGAGGGAATATGACATTTATGGACCATTGTTGAAGGAAAAAATGCAAACTTGATAAATAACTCCAGTCAACTAAGTGATGAAGCAAAGAAAAATAAAATCTGAAATGAAAAACCTGTCACCAAGGATCCGGCTGAGAACACCGAATCCATTTAAAAATAGAATTAATGCCAAGCATCTCTGGAAATAAGGGCTGTAAAAAAACTCTTATGAATTTTATAATCTTTCACAGTGTATAAATAATGATGTAACAACAATCATCTTCTTTTTTAATCTCATAGTTTCATGTTCATTAATTCACTGAGTTAAAGCTTTTTTATTAAAAGTAAAATTCACATAATTTTTTCTTGGTGCAATTTCTATGAAATTATTTTTTATTTCTTCTTAAATTTATCCAAATTCTTAAAATGTGAAGTTTACCTAATTTTTTGTAGAGGATGAGGCTATAAAATTTAGTAGATAATGTGAGGCTATATTTGTGAGGCTATAAAATTTAGTAGATTATACTAAACATTTATTTAAATAACATCCCTCAGTGCCAGTATTATTTGGTCTTTTAACATTCACTTTGAAAGTAGACTGAATTTATACTTAAATTGGAGGGTGGCCCCTTTTTATTTTGGAGATGATAATGCATTTATAACATTTCACCAGTGCAATAGGATGGAACATGCCCATGGGAAGCCCCTGCATCTGCTCCTGGAGGTCAAGAGAAACTCAGATTCTTAAATCACTGTACCCATTTTCTTTCTGTTCCTTCATGGGTACCTCCTGATTTGTTTGTTTGTTTGTTTCTTCTTTGCAAAAAAAAACATTTACCTAATGTTAACAGCAGCTTTAGATGAAATATGGGAGGTTTTGTATTGTCCTTTTAGCGTGTACTTTTCTGAGTTATTTAAGTTTTTATATAAAATGCATGTGTGTGATTCATAAAACAGAGAAGTCATTTAACTTAACAGAGCATACATTTTATATATGGTATTTTAGTCTTTATTAATTCAAACCATGTTATTATTTTTCAGGTTTTTGTTTTGTTTTGTTTTGTTTTTCGAGACAGGGTTTCTCTGTGTGGTTTTGAGCCTGTCCTGGAACTCACTCTGTAGCCCAGGCTGGCCTCGAACTCACAGAGATCCTCCTCTGCCTCCCAAGTGCTGGGATTAAAGGCATGTGCAACCACCGCTCGGCTATTTTTCAGTTTTAAACCCAAACAAGATAGCACATTACTTATATATAATCATCTGCAGTTAAAATGTTATCATCTTAAAAACATTTTTAAGTATACTTCTGTCTTCTTTCTTCAAGTTCTCCTTCTTGGCTTCACAAGTAAAGTGAAAACCTGCTTGCACCCCACAGACCACCCATCCATGCCCTGCCTTCTTCTTCCTACCTAAGGCACTGAAGTACAGATTCCTGGTGTGAGGACATTTGTCCATGAATTCCATGCTCCTTGTCCTAAATCCTTGGATATTGGGAGCTCCCTCTAAGCTTTATTCCACACTCCCTGAGAGTGATGACTATTTCAAACTGCTTATTCAACGTCCTCCTTTTCTGAGGTTTACAAGGTTCATAATCACTAAAATATTTTCTTGTCTGACACCACCACATTGGCTTACATTGCCCAAATCTAATGTAACTTTACTGGCACTGAGAATAGAAAACCATTTAACTCTGTCTCCTAGGACAAGGGCTAGGTAGACGTGTCCTTTCTGTTCTCTGCATACACTATGAATCTAAAAACAAACCTACTATCCATAGAACAGAATATACAATGGCCTTTACAGTTCTCGAGTTACTGAGGAAAAGTACATTCTAAGTCATTAAAATACACATTTGAATCTATCTTCAATCAAATTTTGCAATGCTATGGGCAGAATATAAGAAAAAAATCACAGAAATCAGATACTAAAGTTAAACTAAGTTGTCATGAGTGAGCATGAACTCACATATAACATCACCATAGAATCAAAGACGACATTGCTGCATTGTATAATGAGTAATGAAAAAACACACTCAATATTAATCCTGAATTGTCTTAGTTCAAAACTCTCTATTTCTTGGCATTTAGAGTATATCTATTTTTTTTTTACCAACAGCACCCCATATAGTATCAGACATATTCTTATTCTACAGCATTTTAAGGGAAAATTTTAAAAAAGAAAAGAGATACTGACAGGAGCATTGTAGAAAAGTGTCAAGTGAATAAGTATGGATTTCCACACAGCACTGCTGCTTGCTGATTTTTCAGTGACTGAAAGCACAACTGGACTCCAGACAATTAGAGAGGATCCCAGGAACAGCAACCCAATTATTCAGAAGTTGATATCTATGTAGTCTGTGTAGCAAGCTAAGGAGGCACCAGGAAGCACTAAGTTTCTACTGGGGAAGGGGAGGGTAAAACACCAGCAACAAATGTGAAAAGGGGAAGGAAAAGTTAGTGTAATTTATGAGTGTGGGGAAAAGAGAAAAGTCATGACTAGAATGGCTTTGATTTGGATTCTTATTTTAAAAGGAGTGATCAGAAGCCATTAATAAAAACCAGGCATGTTTTTAGTTATTCAGCAGTAGATGATTAATAAATGTAACTATTTGTTTATGTCGTAGCTGCTCTTGGGGACATGAAAATAACTAATCATATCTGATCAATGTGATGTGACAATATGTTAGAAAGAAAAAATTCAAAACTCTTGGCATAAAAGTTGTGATAATTTCCATTCAGGCAGTCAGGAACCATTTTCTATACTGTGTGGATGCATGCATGTGTGCGTGTGTGGAGGTCAGAGGACAACCTGTGTTCTGAGATCTCCGCAGTGATGTTGGAGGAAGAAAAAAAAACCACAAATTAGAAATGCATGTATACAGGGATCCTTCTGAATGTTGTATATGCACTAGAAGATGTCACAGACTTTTGAAAATTCTTCACCATTAATAAAAACTCCCCCCACATGCATACATATACACAAGGATTTTTTAAAGAGATACTGAAAAAAAACCCACAATTTATTAAGAGAAATTATACCAAGAATAATTATGAATGGTTTCATGGAGTCCTAGTTATAAAACTGGTCAGGTCTGATAAATTTGAGAATCTCAGTTTTATTTAAAGCAAAGGCACTAGGCAAGCATGAATGTTTAAACATTCAAAAGACAACAGGATAAGGTAACAGGCTGCTAACATTTATAAAGTATACATCTGATATCGGAAATCTACTATTTCATAAATAGTATAGTGATGAAAATTTAATATCACACTATGCAATAAATAGGATTCAACTTGTATTTCCATACAGACTAATGTAGTTTTATTTACATATACATCTCATGTTAACTTTTACGTACATACAATTTTAGAAACCAGTGTATTTATATAGTACCCCATTTCTTTTTCTACTGAGACTTATCTGAAATAATACTTTCAATAGATGAAGCCTTGTTTAAGTGTTCCTTGTTTTGTTCATCGTGGTATCTACTGTTTGTGTGAGGCATAAGTGAGAGACTGAAGGTTGCTCTATGTTACCTTGATTTTTCACGCTGTAGGAAAAAGCTGTTCAATATGCTTTCAGAACAATAAGAATGAGGCAGAGCTGAGACTAACAAAAACATCTATTTCCCAGATGGCTCAGTGAAAGAGGAAGTAATGTTTCAAAACTGACTTTAAATTAAAACAGTTTGCATGAGGCCTTTGAGCTTAAAACTTTTAATGAGGAAGCTAACTTGCAAGAATATCGTTAGTAAAGAAAGTATCAATGATCTCCTTTGAATTGTAGATTAAAATAATATTTAAACATTTTGATCTGTTCTTAGTTAACTGTTCAGAAGATCTAAGATGTTTTGGTTGCAGAGGATAAAACTTTATCAAAGATGCAGATGCAGAATCACTAGCCATGAGCCTTTTTTTCTAGCCTTCCGGGGCAGGCGACAGTTTTTTCAATTGGCTGACACAGTCAATCTAATTTTGTTCCAAATATCCAAAATAGAGGCATAAATCTGTAAACAAACATTTGAATTACGCTTGGAGACACTACTTGATTGGGCTGTGCATAAATCATGGAAATTACTGTTTCACGGAAAACCAAAACTGAGTAGAGATTGAGGTAAGTGCCTTGATTTAGTTAAAACAGCTGTACAATGTTTACCTGTTTAAGCATAAGGTGTGATAAGTATTGTAAGGAATAAGGATGCATACACATTGCAGTCTGTTTTTCCACTGTCAACAGAAGACTGCAAGTTGTATGAATAGGAGACTACATCTGCCATTTAGTCATTAGACAGCTAATCCTTCATTAATTACAAACATTTGAGGAATGAATATAGAAACATAGAAGTCAACGTTCGTGCATTTAGTTGTGTGTAGTATCAACAAAGTGGTTTTTCAAAATATGCAATATCGATTATGTAGGATTAGATGCAATGAAGTAGAATTATAATATGTAAGAGTTATGTTTAAAAACAAACTGCTTTAAATCATTTTTCAAAAGTAACACTTGTATTTTATTTTTGTTATTTCATATATATGTTTGAGAGATGTGCTATGCATTGGTTATTTACAATTTGAAATGTTTCCTTATGGATACAACATGACAGATGTCTGTAATTCACATGCCTCTGTAATTTTTAATTCTGGAAATGTCATTATTTTATGTTTATGGATGTTTTGCTTGCACATACATCTGTTTGCACCTACTTCAAGTGCCCACAGAGACCAGAAAAAGGAATCAGAGTCCTGGAAGTGGTGTTCTAGACAGTTGTGTACCTCCATGTGGATGCTGGGTGTACATTTGAAATAGCAGTAAGAATTCTGAGCCTGTGATGTACCATGCCAGCCTCTGAGGCAAAATTTTCCTACCATATTCTTTGTTTTGGTTCAAAACATGGAAATTTAAAACTGGTACAAAAAGTTAAATCTACCACATTTGAAATTCAAGGAACCTAACTTACAGGTTACCAGTTCAATTGCTAGTTAAAAAGCAGAAGCAAAAATGCCTCTGTACAAAGAACAAGTTTGTTGGAAGAATCTATGATTCTCAAAAATCACTTGCCTTCTCCCTTAGCACCTTGCATATTTAGAAAATTTTTTCTATTTTTCATATATTGAAAATATAGATTATTTTCAAACAATATATATTCTGCTTGCTGCTTGCCCTCCCTCAACCCCTCCCAGTTACTCCACAACTGGACTTCCATTAGAATCCACACCCATTCTGACTCACCTCAGAAAACCGGCATCTAAATAATGATAATAATACTACAAAATAAAAAAATATGAAATAAACTGGATAGGAAGAAATAGAAGGAAAAGAGCCAAAGGAAAAAAAGCATAAGAAACATATATAGATACAGAGACACACACTGGAATCCCATAGAAACACAAAACTAGAAGCTGTAATGTATATATTAAAAAACCTGTACTGTTAAAAAAAAACAAAGAAGAAGGAAAAAAGGGGGGAGAATTGCCATAACAAAACATTAGGAGACAAAGAACCTCCGAAGGAGCAACTGAGTTCTTTTTGTGTTGGTCATCTACTGCTGGGCATGGGGTCTGCCCTTAAAAGTGATTTGTACCCGAAGTGATATGCCATTGGAAAGAGCTAATTATTTATATGTGAGTGGTATTAACCGGACAGCTTTCTGGATAAGGGTGATGGTTTGAGTTCACTTTTCATCTGAGTGCTGGGACCTCATCGGGTGCAGACCTGTCCTACCTCTCTGCCTGCTGCCACAGGCTCTGTGAGTTTGCATGTGCATAGATTCACTTGTATTTAGAAGATCTTAGTTCCTTGGTGTCCCCATCCCCTCTCACTCTTATAATCTTTCTGCTTCCTATTCTGCAGGGTTCCCTGATCCTGAAAGTGAGGGATTTATGTAGACATTCCGTAAGGACTGAGTTGTATAGGTTTCTGATTCACTGCATATTGTCCTGCCATAGTTCTGTGTATTTTTTTCCCACCAGCTACAGGTGGAAGCATCTCCGATGGTGGCTGAGCAAAACACTGAACTGTGAGTCAAGCAGGATGCTGCTAGATGTCATTTTATGGCTACATTCTTTTAGAGGAAGAGTAGTATTTGGTTTACCCATGGATCCCTGGCCTATCTGGTCTTAGGTATTAAGTCACCCACTAGCCCTGTGTGATGGCCAATGTGTGCTTTTAAATGCAATGGTGTTCCTTTTATGAACCTGAGTGTCCTTGTATTTATACATATATTTAGAATTGCAATATCCTTTTGGTGGATTTTTCATTAGGTGAGTATGTAGTGTCTTTCCCAATCTCTTTTGGTTTGTTTTTATTCGAAATCTATTTTGTCAACCATTAAAAGGGCTACAGTTGCTTGTGTCTTGTGTTCATTTGCTTGAAATATCTTTTGCCATCCTTTTATCATGAGATGATGTCTATCCTTGATGTTTATTAGATTTGTGTCCTGTTTCTTAGTTTCTGTTGGCTTCTCTGCTTCTTCTGAGAGTGTGGTGGTTGTGTGTTGTCTGGTAGGAAATTTTTCTTGAATCCTGATAAATGTGGTGACTGGGGATCCCAGGTAGATCATGTTTCTAGGTACAGGGAGTTGACACCAAGGAATGGGGAGAGGTGAGAACATCCATAGAAGGGAGCAGAGCCTGGTGTACATACCTACAGGAACTGTGTACATGCCTGGGATTGGGTAAAGACAAGGAGAGACCACAGCAGATGGTCTGTTACAAAGCTGGGATAAGCCTTGCTTTGGGAATGGGAATTGGAAGAGGAGAAAGAGTGCAGATAGCCTATCTGTTTCAGGACAGCGTGGCTTGTGAGTTCACAGAGAGTTCCTGCAGGAATTGGCGACTGAGACAAATGGATAGGGTCCTGAATGAAGGCTATATATCTGCATGATGCGCAGGGCATGAGGGCAGAGTGGAAGGGGAGGCTGCAGCAGATAGTCAAATACAAAGCTGGGGATAAGACTCCAGGACTGGTATTGGAGTGGAGGAGAGTGAAGCACATATTTAGAAAATTTTCTAAAACTGACTCATTTGTAACTTAACTTATACCTCAACAACAACACATAATAAGTAAGTTTACTTAGAATATATTCATAAATAAGACAAAGTGTTGTATTACATTCACGTTTACATAATATTTTATTGTTACACTACCTTTTGTTATCCAATCAGATGAATTGTGGTCTTTTTCTTATACTTGTTATATTCATCACTTATTTTTCAGTTACATAATCATATATTAACCATTTAATATGCACCTGACATCAAGCTCCTCTACAACAATACATAGAATACTCACTTAGTAGATGTCTTACCATTAGATAAAACAAAATCAATGTTTGGGAATGAAGTCAGAATATTCATTGCCTCTGTGACACCACAGAGTATAAAACTGTATGGAGGAGGTAATTCATGACCAACTTCAAAATCCAAGGTGAGCAGCTTGTTTACCTGGGATATGTTTCCCATAGAAATTTTTGGACAAATATTCAAACTCTGGAACCACTTTATTAATATGAGTAAGGTACAGAAAATGGTTGTGTTTTGACATATAGAATTTTAATTGTATTATATTTTATGTATTCATGTATTTATTCATTTATTTAATTTTTAGATTGGTCCATGCATGTCATATTTCACATGTGGAGGTCAGAGGACAATTTGCAGGATTCATTTTTCTCCTTCTAGTATGTAAACCCTGAGGCTCAAACTCAGATCAATAGGCTTGCCCTTCATTCAAGTGATTCATCTTGTAGACCTTATTATAATTACAGCATCATATAACATGATATAGATTATCACATTTACACTTAAAAAGTTGACCACTGAAATGCTTTCTAAAGAAAGGACAAATTTCCCACTTCATAATGTGTCATAGTTGCCAACAATGTTACTCTCAGACTCTAGTCATCTTCCAGATAAACAAGAAGCAGACAAACTCAATCTATAAAAATTGAATGATAAGTAATTATATAGGATAGCAAGAACCAATTTAAAATTGAAAAATTTGATCAGCACCTATTTTAGCCTCAATACAATGTTGTGTTTCAACATTTATTTCAACTACAAGTCACTGAATATAACTGAATTAATGGGTAGAAATAGTTTATATGGTGTAGCCCTGTCTGCAAACAACAATTAAGAATCTCATCCTGGCCGGGCGTTGGTGGCGCACGCCTTTAATCCCAGCACTCGGGAGGCAGAGGCAGGCGGATCTCTGTGAGTTCGAGGCCAGCCTGGGCTACCAAGTGAGCTCCAGGAAAGGCGCAAAGCTACACAGAGAAACCCTGTCTCGAAAAACCAAAAAAAAAAAAAAAAGAATCTCATCCTGGTTCGATGGTTTTAGCCATCATAGAATTAAACAAACATCCTTCAGACATAAATAGAAATTCACAACCACTGAAGTAAGAATGTGACCCAGAAGATATCTGCTAATTTTCTTCATCATTTTTTTCCTGTAGCCTGATGCAGTGCATCTATTGTAAGAACTGATCACATATGTAGCTCACATAACTGAATCTAGAAACCTGACTTGGAGCAATGGGAGACTAAATAAATCATTTAAAACAATGTCTATCATGTACACATCCAGTAAGTTTGAGACATTTTCAAAATTTTGTGTTTTTTTTCCTTTTAATTGAAAACATTAAAAATTAAAAATGGTTTCCTTATTAAAGATTTCTAGTTGGCTGTTAATTATTTTTATGTATATTTAATTTATTCTGTAATTTATACATATATGTGTAATTTATATTATACTCATAATGTATAAACTACAGTATACATTTGTGTATATATGTATATGTAAGCATGTGTATGTGCAAATAGGATATGTGAAAAATGTATTTAAGGTTAAATACAATAAAAAATACAATTAATTGAAAAACCTTAAACAACTAAAATAAAGGAGAGGCATAAGTGACTTAAATATGGGATCAGGTGACCCACTTACTCAGATGGAGACTTACCAGTAGTCTGGACACTCAGCACATCTATCATATTCAATGTGAATACAAGTTGGTTACCTATTCTCAGTAGGAGGTCTATTAATGGGAGAAGCCTGGAAGGACATGATTATGGGGTCATCCTAGGTGAAGAAGTGGGCATGTGTACTTTTGCATGTACTGTTCTTATATGAAGGCCAATCGTCTGTCAATATCCATAATTGAACCAGGGGAAAACTTTGCCATTCCCATGAGCCTGACACAGTGAAGGCCCTGCCATTCCTGTGCATCTGAAGGTTTGGTATTCTCTCATGTGATCACAGAACAATACACGTTCACTCAGGACCTCATTTGCTCTCTGCAATCATGTGTATAGCTGATGGTGAAGAAGAGCTCTGAAAAAAAAGCTGGAAAGGGAAAGAAAAATAAAACATGAATTAAGTAGTCTAAAAGTAAAGAAAATTGGGGGTTTTGTAATAGAAAAATAGGCATCAGTGTCAGAATATTCTGCCAATATTAAACTAAGGGTGAGGTCTGAATGAGATCATTAAATATAGCAATGTGACATCCAAATGAAAACTTTGGTGGGAAGTGTTTTAATATATGTATAGGTCAGTGTTAGAGCACTTGTGGATGATCCTATCAATGCAAATTTGTATAATTTAACAACCTGTGAGATTATGAGTGCTTACAAACTGACACATGGAACTTTAATTTACTAAAAATACAATTATATAATTATAATTAATAAAATGAACAAAAATCATAGTTATGAACATAGAAAGAGCAATAATGTATTTGTGACCCAGCATAGCAGTTTATACAATAGTAATATATAATAGATTACATATCAATAACTCTTCTTTTTACTTTGCTTCCTGTCTCATCAATGTAAATACATAGAGACATGAAAAGGCTCTGTATATCCAATCTTGCACTATTTAGCCAATCCCTTTTCAGATGTCTGATATCTTAACAATTTAATCAAATTCAGTTCATGATTTATGCCTCTTTCCCATATGCTTGTTTTCTTTGTAGTTAGGAAACTACACTACACAGTAGGGAAGAAATTCTGTAATGTGGCATTACAATATCCTTAATTATACTACTTTATTATATATAAGAAACTAGATACAAATTAACCTCTTTAGGTTTTGGTTAAAAGGGAGAATTTGACAGATGGGCCATCTTAAAATAATGTTGAAAACATTAACATTTAGCATATAACTTAATTGTGTTTTACAGAACCAATTTTCTTTTGTCTCCATCTTACTATTGTTAAATCAAATGTCTTCATGATATAAAAATTTCTTTATAAAAGCCTGTCATTTTAATCCTGGTCTTTGACCTAAGAGTAATGAAATTGGCACTTCCTGGGGAAAGTAACATAAAATAACAACCACACAAAGCATTTCAAATCAACGAGATTGAAAACTAAAGATTGAGAAGTTTTGCATATAAAATGTGGAGGCCTACAGCTCAGAGTGTCCTTCCTGCGGCTGTGGCTCATTGTCTCCTTTTATAATTTCCCTGTTTTATTTTTAATAACTGAAATTGATGCAGTTGTATCTTTGCTTACACAGCATGTATCCTCTGTTTATATAATATAAACCTTTTGAGAATCAAGACTTTTTCTTTCCACTCCATTCATTGTGAACTGTCTGCTACTAAGATCTGGAAAATTAGAGACCTTCACAAAACATTTGTTGAGTGAATGAGACAATTTTAGCCATTTTTTGTCAGACATCATACTTGACAGATTTCTCCGAATGCTCTCTTTGTAGAATGAAAATGCATTTAAATAATAAAATGCAATTATTTTTCTTAAAATATCTAAACAAGTAACTGGAACTAAGCAGTCTATATGGAAAATGGGTGTTAATATTTTGGAATGTTATTACCATAAGAAAAGCAGTCTAATTGTAGTGGTACAAAAGTAAGCTCAAACAGGCAAGGTATTAGCTGAAGCAGGTAAATTCAACAATGTCAAACTCTACCAGTGTCATACTTGACAATAAGTATAAAAATAAATTGCATGTGTGCAGCACAATCTATGGAATGATAAAGGATTTCTCTTTCTGCACTTAGTTTGATTGTCACCTTCAGAAATGATAGCAGTTGTCAAAGTCAAAGAACAGTATTTTTCAGTGTAATTTCACTATCACTTACATCATTGATTCTCAAATGTTCATGTTCCGATGAAGCAATGGGTAATCTTAAATTATATTTTCTTACAGAGTAGGTCTTAGTGGTGGGAACAGGACCCAAGGGTCTAAATCTTTAACAAGCTCTCAAGTGCTCTCTTTAAATTGTACTTTGTATAACTTGGAACCAGCCTAGAGAATATAACTCTTAAACAAAATTTTCCTTCAATAATTCTTCAATAGACTTCTTCAGTTATGCATTCTATTGTAAATCTATTAGACCCAAATGGGGGAGTTGAAAGGAAGAATTTGACCTGGGGACCTTCGAGAGGCTCCTCAGGGCATTTCTCAAGATCAAAGGCAAAGGATTACCTTGTCTGTCCCTTGTTGGTCTACATTCATTAGTCCAATGACTGCCTTTGTCATATCTTCTGCATAATCCAAAAGAGAGGGTCAGTCTGTTGGAACTATTTCTTGAAAAAAATGTTGTTTTACATCCTCTCCAGCATAAAGTGTCTCCAGTGTTTTTGATCTTAGCCATTCTGACAGGTGTAAGGTGGTATCTCAGAGTTGTTTTGATTTGCATTTCCCTGATGATTAGGGATGTTGAGCAATTCCTTAAATGTCTTTCAGCCATTTGAGTTTCCTCTGTTGAGAATTCTCTGTTTAGTTCTAAAGCCCATTTCTCAATTGGACTGTTGGTCGTTTTGATGTCTAATTTCTTGAGTTCCTTATATATTCTGGATATCAGTCCTCTGTCAGATGTGGGGTTAGTGAAGATCTTTTCCCATTCTGTAGGCTGTCACTTTGCCTTGTTGACCGTATCCTTTGCTCTACAAAAGTTTCTCAGTTTCAAGAGGTCCCATTGATTGATTGTTTCTCTCAGTGCCTGTGCTACTGGTGTTATATTTAGGAAGTGATCTCCTATGCCATTGCATTCAAGACTACTTCCTACTTTCTCTTCTAGCAGTTTCAGAGTAGCTGGATTTATGTTGAGGTCCTTGATCCACTTGGACTTAGGTTTTGTGCATGGTGACAGATATGGATCTATTTGTAGCCTTCTACATGTTGATATCCAGTTATGCCAGGACCATTTGTTGAAGATGCTTTCTTTTTTCCATTGTACACTTTTGGCTTCTTTGTCAAATATTATATGTTCATAGGTGTGTGGGTTAATGTCAGGGTCTTCAATTCGATTCCATGACGGAGAAATGGATGAGATATACATGAACAGCCTGGACATGAGTGGGAGCAATGAAGGGCGAGGGTCAAGGGAAAGAGAGTGGGAGATCTCAGCTGGATCAAGAAAAGAGAGGGAGAACAAGGAATAGGAGACCATGGTAAATGAAGACCACATGAGAAAAGGAAGAAACAAAGTGCTAAAGAGGCTCACAGAAATCCACAAAGATACCCCCACAAAAGACTGCTGGCAATGGTCGAGAGACAGCCAGGACTGACCTACTCTGGTGATGGGATGGCCAAACACCCTAATAGTTGTGCCAGAAACCCCATCCAAGGACTGAGGAATCTGGATGCAGACATCCATGGCTAGGCCCCGGGTGGAGCGCCGGGAGTCTAATTAGTGAGAAAGAGGAGGGTTTGTATGAGCGAGAATTTTTGAAACCAAGGTTGGATAAAGCACAGGGACAAATAGCCAAACGAATGGAAACACATGAACTATGAACCAAAGACTGAGGGGCCCCCAGCTGGATCAGGCCCTCTGAATAGGTGAGACAATCAATTGGCTTGATCTGTTTGGGGGGCATCTAGGCAGTGGTACCAGGTCCTAGGCTCGTTGCATGAGTTAGCTGTTTGAAACCTGGGACTTATGCAGGGACGCTTGCCTCAATCTGGGAGGAGCAGACTGGACCTGCCTGGACTGAGTCTATCAGGTCGATCTCAGTCCTTGGGGGAGACCCTGGTCTGGAGGAGGTGGGAATGGGGAGTGGGCTGGCTGGAAGGGAAGGGGGGCAGGAAGGGAGAGAACAAGGGAATCTGTGGCTGTTATGTTAATGGTTCCTGTTTAGGTGATCTTGTTTACCACAATTGAAGCATTTGATATTACTATTTTTCTTCAAACCTCTGGAAATCATCTCTCCTATCCAAGCATCATCATGGTCATAAGATTCAATATTGATTATATCTTGGATCTATTCCTCCAAGGGTGCTTGCTGATCTTGCCTTTAATGGCCTATTTATCCTTTTGCATTGTGCATTAGCATTTTCTTTTTTTTTTTTTTTTTTTTTTTTTTTTTTTTGGTTTTTCCGAGACAGGGTTTCTCTTGTGTAGCTTTGCGCCTTTCCTGGATCTCACTTGGTAGCCCAGGCTGGCCTCGAACTCACAGAGATCCGCCTGCCTCTGCCTCCCGAGTGCTGGGATTAAAGGCGTGCGCCACCACCGCCCGGCAGCATTTTCAAAAGACAGAGATTCAATTATTATTTGTCTAGCTTCTGAATTTGGTATCCTTCTGACTACTGCTGAAGTCAGTCTTTGTAAGAAATCAATGAAGGTTTATTTTGGGGCCTGTATAACTTTTGTAAATGACATAATTTTCTATCCTACTTTTTCAATTTTGTCACAAGCATTCAAGGCTGCCATTAGGCATAAAGCTAGGGTGTGGTCATCATATAAAGATTGTCTCTTTACATCAGCATAATCACCTTCTCCAAGAAGTTGGTCTTGGGATATTTTAATACCTCTAGCTCTATTTTGTTGTTCAATGGTCTTAGCCTCATCCTTCCATCAGGTTCTCCACTGTAATTGGGGACCAGCCTCTAAGACTGCTATAACCAAATCTCTCCATTCTTAAGGAATAATTCTATTATAAGTTCACCTTGAGTTTAACATCTGCTTCACAAAAGATGAATGGATGCCATATGGAACTACTGCTTCTTTGTATCTCCTCAAATCTAACATTTGCATAGGAGTCCATTCAAGTCATACACAGTCTGGGGGATAGCTATCATTTGGCAGTTCCTATAAGGTTACTGGATAAATTAAGGTTGGTTGTTTGAAAGTCTTAGGCTGTTTCTCTATAATCTTATAATTCAATGCTGAGATTGATTGTCCCTTCAGTTTCTGTCTGGGTCTGAATATCTCTATGATCTGTATTAATTAGTTTTTCCTTTAAAAACCTTTATCTTGGCATTCATATTAACCTATTTTTAATGATAAAAGAGAAATGATCAAATAATATTTATAATTGACATTACATAAATCTCATCAATATTAATTAGCCTCTCATTTAATTGTTCCAGTTTCAAACCATCTATTGTTATCGTATTATCAAACAGAGACCAAACTCCCTCCATTGTAAAAATGTTTCCCAGTTTTTAATGTGGGAAAAAACTTTTTTAAACTAATTCCTCCCTTTAAGAAATACCAATTAACTCACCAAATCTGCCAACAACGACAATTTAGATGATGGTGTGGCAGAAACCCAAGGAGGGGTCCAGAGAAAGCCAAAGGGAAGAAACTAAAGAGACAGGTGTCTGAATGGGGGAACATGTAAAAGCAGCTAATTCCAGCTTGCCTGGAGCCTGAGCCTGAGCCTGAGCCTGAGCCTGAGCTTCAACCTGAGCCTGGGCCTGGGCCGAACCTGGGCCTGGGCCTGGGCCTGGGCCTGGGCCTGGGCCAGTGGCTGCAAAGTCACAGACAAGTGGCTTTTTCATGAATTTATGCCCCAAGTTGGGCACCAGATTTTGTGTGAATCCTAAATGGTCTTATAATAATAATAATAATAATAATAATAATAATAATAATAATAAAAACCAGAGCCAGATGGTGGGGTAAATGCTGAAAGATCAGAGAGACAAAGGAACAATCTATAGCTACTTCTCACCTCTACAACTCCACAAATCCTCTGACTGAATGTGTCTGGGTCTTCAGTCAAAAGGAGTCCAGCCAAAAAGGGGTTTTAGTTCCTGTCTCCTCATGCCTTATATACTTTTCTCTGCCTGCCATATCATTTCCTTTCTAGTACTGGGATTAATGGCATATGAGCTTCCCAAATACTGGTAACAAAGTCATGAAATCTCAAGTGCTGAGATTAAAGACATGTGACTCCCACGTACCAGAATTAAAGGTGTGTGCCACCACTGCCTGGCTCTGTTTCTCTCCTAGACTGAATCAATCTCATGCAGTCCAGGGTGGCTTTGAACTCACAGAGATCCATCTGGATCTCTGCCTTTTGAGTGCTAGGATTAAAGGTGTGTGCCACCACTGCCTGGCATCAGTGTTCAATCTAGTGGCTTGTTCTGTTCTCTGGTCTTCAGGCAAATCTTATTAGGGTATACAATGTATAACCACAAGGAGGAGCCATTCAAGCTTCTAAAGGAGCCATTCAAACTTCCAACAGTCCTATCTAGCTGTGACAGCTATGAACCACAACAATGACCAGCATAGCATGAAAACCCTAAGAGTGAAGTAGTGATATCCATGCCTCAACCATAACCAATATCTCTCTAATTGGACTTAAGACATTTTAACAAAAAGGAAATCGTGGCTTTTGAGAACTGTTGAAGTAAATAAGGTAAAGAGACTTAATGAAGAAAAATCATTTTGTAAACTATGGTATTTTTACAAAAAGGTAAGCTTTTACTAGATGAAAAACCATCCAGAAAAAGAGAGAGAGAGAGAGATAAGCCAAGAAGACATAAAAAGTAAGTTCTTATACTTAATGCAAAGTCTCCCTTGGATAATGAGGAGTAAAGAATTCTTTCTTCTCTGTTCTTATTACTAATTAATAAAAGGAACTTTTGAAAAAGAACCAATTAATAATGAGTTTCTACTATTAGCTATGCACGTGAAGAGGTGATGAGCTGATATCTTTTTTAATTACTTCCCTTGATTCCCAAGCAAATATCATACAGATGCTATTCCATTCTTTGTCTGGCTCTTGGATCAAACAGAGTCAGGCAGTGGTGGCACACACCTTTAATTTTGGTACTTGGGAGTCACATGTCTTTAATCCCAGCACTTGAGATCTCATGCCTTTGTTACCAGTATTTGGGAAGCTCATATGCCATTAATCACAGGATGCCGATGTTGGCTTCTTAGGTTTTGTTGAAAACCACTCTAACAAAGACCTGGATTTAAATTACAGCTTCTACATGTTATGTGATAAAATATTTCTGGTTCCTAATATTTATTGAAGCCAGGTCCTTTCATTCCTCACATGCATCATTCTCTCAGACCACAGAAAACAGTGCATGATTAAAGGATGGCAGCAAAAATGGAAAGACCTTTTGAGTGTTCATTGGATCAGTATGAGAAGCAGAAGCCTGTATTCTGCTAGGAGTGAAGGAAGATTTCTTGAAATAGAATATGTAGCAGATGAAGAGTTACTGTAGAAAAACAATTAAATCGTTTGGATTTTTGATGCCATATCTTTGGAGCTTTCCTCATTTTTGTTTTCAAATTGCTTGATTGTCTTTGTACAACTACCTAAAGATAATCCAGAGCTTAGAGATCTTAATTCAATCTCAAAATTCTAGATTACCATGACATGGAACTTAACAGATTTCATAAAAAAAAAAAAAAAATTCTTGAAAAATCATCCAGATAATGGAATTGGAACTAGAACATTATGTCAAACCTATCTGATATTAAAGACTAGTATTGATCAATAGAACTTTCTCTATCATCCAGCCTGATAGCCACAAGCTACATGTAGCTACCGAATACATGGTACATGGCTAATAATTGAAGGAAATGAATTTTTAAGGCAATTTCAAAAAGTGCAGGAGATTCCATTTTACTATTGTTTCCATTATAAAGTTCATTTATATTTGAAATTCAGTGGCTACATATGATTGGGAGCAACACAATTGAACCACATATCTTTATATTTTATACATTCCTGTTTATTATTGAATTATTTTTTCTGAAAGATATTGAACTATCTATAAATCTATTGTATATTGTACAAGCAATTTTTCCCACAAACTCATCATAATAATTTATATAAGTATACAAATAACAAATAAACATATACATCAATAATCATCATGTAGCATCACATATAACATCAGTTTTGTAAGAAAAGTAGTTGCAATTTTTGAAGAGTAATAAAGCAAAGTAATCTTAATAAGGATTATAGGGCTCTAACTTATCAGCTTTTGCAGCTAACTTGTATTAGAAAAAGGGAATCCCAATTAATAAATATAAGAATAAATTAAATTTATTCTACTTATATGAATTCACTTACTCATTAACTTATGAATTCACTTATGCATTACCATAAGCCTTCACACATAGCTTCTTGACAGAAAGATTAGTAGTTTTTTGGTCACATTCAAGCAGTGGAACCAGCTTCCCTTTTTATATTCTTTTGAAATAAGCTTAATAAGACTTGAGATACTTTTACTTGAGAAACACAAGGCATCACACAGTTTATGCAGGATAAACATTAAAGTAACTGTAAATTGACAGCATTAGAGGGTACAAAAAAGCAAGTTTATACTCTGATTGAAAATTAAACAATATTGATTTCAATAATTCATATATTATGTTATTGAAGGAATGGAAAGTGATTAATGGCTAGGAATTGATATCAGCATGTCAGTAGGCAAAGATAAAACTGAGAATTGGGGCATTGCGGCAAAAATGTGCGCATGTGCATCATTGGGTGGGACGCATGCTTAGGGAGCTGTGAGATAAACCTGAGCCACTGCGGCAAGTTTGGCGTAGAGAGGAGAGGGAGCTGGAGATGTCTGACGCTTGGTTCTGAGGAGCAATTTAAACGCGATGGAGCGAGCAAGGGATCTCTTACACCTGAGAAGAATGACTGAACAGCACGTGCCAGAGGAAGAAGTCCAGGTCAAACGTAGAAGGCCTGCCTCACTGAGCAACCAAGAGTGCCACCTGTACCCACATTCTCAGCAGCAGCAGCAGCAAGTTCCTGTGGTGGATTTCCAGGCAGA
Organism: Peromyscus leucopus; assembly: GCF_004664715.2. Lineage (NCBI taxonomy): Eukaryota > Metazoa > Chordata > Mammalia > Rodentia > Cricetidae > Peromyscus > Peromyscus leucopus. The sequence goes on from NC_051081.1 coordinate 13,786,848, forward strand.
ACTGAGACAGGCGTTCTTAGCTGAGACACCAAGAGGTGGTTAAAGTAGTATTGAAACATCAAGGTGGTGGAAATCGAGGAAAACAGGAAACTGCAGAGGCCTGAGAGGGCATCAGGATCCCCTGGATCTGGATGGAGATGGAGACATATGGACCCATCCATTGTCTGAAACTTCAGTCAAGCTTACATTGTGTCTAAGAACCTACATCCACACCTTTATTTATAGCCCTCCCCTAAGTATTAAGGATTTTTTTTTTTTTTTTGGTTTTTTGAGACAGGGTTTCTCTGTGTAGTTTTGCGCCTTTCCTGGGACTCACTTGGTAGCCCAGGCTGGCCTTGATATTTTACTGTTGAAACAGCTATTGTGGGACAGCAATCATGACTGTGGGTAAGAGTAGCAAGATGCTGCAGCACATTGACTATAGAATGAGATGTATCCTGCAAGATGAAAGAATCTTCATTGGCACCTTTAAGGCTTTTGACAAGCATATGAATTTGATCCTCTGTGGTTATGATGAGTTCAGAAAGATCAAGCCAAAGGATGCAAAACAGCCAGAGCATGAAGAAAAACGGGTTTTGGGTCTTGTCTTGCTACCCAGAGAGAACTTGGTATCCATGACTGTAGAGGGTCCACCTCCTAAAGATACTGGTATTGCTCATGTGCCACTTGCTGGCGCTGCAGGTGGCCCTGGGGTTGGGAGGGCAGCTGGCAGAGGAATACCAGCTGGTGTACCTATTCCCCAAGCTCCTGCTGGATTAGCAGGCCCTGTCCGAGGAGTTGGAGGTCCATCCCAGCAGGTCATGACTCCACAAGGGAGAGGCACTGTAGCAGCTGCTGCAGTTGCTGCCACTGCCAGCATTGCTGGAGCCCCAACCCAATACCCACCAGGACATGGAACTCCACCTCCACCTGTAGGCAGAGCAACCCCACCTCCAGGAATTATGGCTCCTCCACCTGGTATGAGATCACCCATGGGCCCACCAATTGGCCTTCTCCCTGCTCAAGGGACACCTATAGGCATGCCCCCTCCAGAAATGAGACCCCCTCCACCAGGAATTAGAGGCCCACCTCCCCCAGGAATGCGTCCACCAAGACCCTAAGATATGGTTGATAAATATCAGCCTTTCCTTTTCCCTGCAATGTGTCTTGTGAAATTATGTAGCCTGAAAGCTTTTTGACCCCTCTTACTGCATTAATTATAGCTAATAAATACACAGAGCAATTGAAAAAAAAACTGAGAATTGGGTCCAGAAATTATGCCAAAATCCATATCCTTAGCCACCCTGAAAAAGAATAAAAGCAGAATAGTCATTATACTACTCCATCTGCTTTTGTGAATATCAACTCCTTTTACATTGAACTAAAACTCAAAAAATGCATTGGCAGATTCCACAAGGGATACAGTCCAGGTATAATGTGAAGAATTTGAATTTCAGATTCTTCTGGAGGAGGATAAGCCAGCAGGAGAAAATCCGGTGTGTCTGTGTAGATGTATCAAATGGATATTTATCAGATATGGGATGTGAGAGACTACCCATGTTTCTAAAAGTCTTCACTATCACTGAAGCAAAAAAGAAAAAAAAAAAGATTGACAGAACAAATTATTTGCTTCATCTAATAAAACAGTATTCATTCACCTTGATAGAGCTTCATCACTCCCAGTTTTACCCATTTCGGGGTCATTCCACAGAAAAGCCCAAGCTTGTTACTGCAATGTGAAGTGCATTGCTAGAAAAATGTCACTCCTTATATTCACGGATGGCTTCCACAAAGAACTGGAACCATTTGACAGAACAAGTGAAACCAAAACTGTGCAGTTGCAAAAATAGAGTGATTCACATAAAATCTGAATCTGAATGTTTCAAGAAAAATGTGTGAAAAATAAAAATCATAATCCATTGTTATGCTCTCATATGTGTTATAAAGTCAGTTTTGTTTTCAAGCTATGTGCTCACATAAGACATCTTTTCACTGTGCTCGCTTCAACAGCACATATGCTAAAATTGGAATAATACAGAGAAGATTAGCATGACCTCTGCACGAGGATGACACACTCAAATTTGTGCCGTGTTCCACATTTTTAAGGTGAAACAGATGAGACCTCCATGAGTAAACTCGGGGTGAGGGGGGACAACAGAGGAGAAGGGATAGAGGATGAGAACATAAGGGAATGGGATGGTCAAGCTGGGAAAGGGACACAGTGAGAGAGCAATAAAAGAGATATTTTAATAGAGCGAGACATTATGGGGTTAGGGAGAAACCTGGTGCTAGGGAAATTCCCAGGAACCCACAAAGAGGACCCCAGTCTAGACTACTAGCAATAGTGGAGAGTGTACCTGAACTGGCCTACTCCGGTAATCAGATTGGTAAATGCCCTAACTGTTATCATCGAACTTTCATTCAGTAATTAATGAAAACAGATACAGAGATCCACAACCAAGCACCAGGACAAGCCCCAGAAGCCTAGTCAAAGAAAGGGAAGAGGGATTATATGAGGAAGGGGGTTCAAGATCATGATGGGGGAATCTACAGAGACAACTGAACCAAACCTGTAGGAACTCACAAATTTTGAACCAACAGCTGTGGAACCTGCTTGGGGCTGAAGTAGGCCCTCTGCATGTGGGAGAGACTGTTGTGTAGCTTGGTCTGTTTAAGGGGCCCCTGGCAATGGGATCGGGCTCTATCTGTAGTGCATGAGCTGGTGTTTTGAGCCCATTACTTATAGTGGGACACCTTGCTCACCCTTGATGCAAGGGGGAGGAGGTTGGTCCTGCCTCAACTGAATACACCAGGCTTTGCTGATTCCCCATGAGAGGCCTTAACTTTTGGAGGAGGGGATCAGGGATGGGTTGGTGGGGGAGGCTGGGAGGGGAGTGGGAGGAAGGATAACAGGGGAATCTGTAGTTGGTACATAAAATGAATAAAAAATATTCAAATTTTAAAAAAAGACATCTTTTCACTTGGCTGGGAGACATACCTGCTTGGAAACCAGGTACTGAAACAAAAAAGTTTCAAAACAAAGTGGGTGGGAGGATAAGACATTATATAGACTAGCCAACTGTGTATAACTTACACCCTGATTACAGCAGATTTAAAGCTTTCTCCCTCTTTTTCCAGTGAAATCTAGTCTGATTCTCACTATTATAAATCTAATATTAAAGGATAAAATTATCAGAAACTTCTGTACAAAATGTCTTTTCTTAGGGAGTACATAAGAAATAGTTGAAATCACTTTCAGACTACATTAGTTTGACTTACACAGATACACATATACCTTCAGCATATGTTGAATTATATGATATATAAAATATATAGACAAATATATTTAACTATCTGTTGGTAGCTGTCTAGGTGAATATTGCATATTATTTCATTATTCACTTCTCATAAGGGATAATGATTTTCTATTATATAATGAATATTGGAATTTTCTCTTACAGATTATTTCATTAAAAAGTTTAAGTAATCTAGTGCTGTGGAATAATGCTTTTGTACACTGGTTTAATAAAATGCTGATTGGCTAGTAGCCAGACAGGAAGTATAGGTGGGATAAGGCGACAAGGAGAATTCTGGGAAGAGGAAGGGCTGAGGCAGTAGATGCTAGTCCACCATCTAGGGAGTAGCATTAAACAGCACACAGGTAAAGTCACAGAACACGTGGTGACATATAGATTAACAGAAATGGGCTGAGTTTAAATGTAAGAACTAGTCAATGGTAGGCTTGAGCTAATGGCTGAGCAGTTTTAATTAATATAAGCTTCTGAGTGATTATTTTATAAGTGGCTGCAGGATTCATGGGGCTGGGCAGGACCAGGGAAATCTACAGCTACAATCTAGGCTGCATAATAATTGGATATAGTCTAAAGGTTTTGGTAAGTGCAAAAATTCAATATATATCTGATAGACTGAAAATAACAAATAATAATATTGTGAACTGCTAAAATCACAAAAATGATGCAACTTGATCTTCCTAGGAGAAAGCTTTATGCAATGTATACAGACATAAAATAAAACATACAACTTTGATTACATTCGGTTCACAGTAGTTTAAACCATGACTCTGGAATGAGCATTGATTTGTGCTTCATGATTCCAACAATATAGAAGAAAGTGATTAAGTATTAGTAGAAGTAACAGGATGGAGACCATTATAGACAAGCCCACTTGGCAAAAATATAACATTATGGAGCTCAGTTACAATTGATACATCTACAGCACAACACCTGCACCAAAGGCTCAAATATCATTGTAGAAGGGGCAGAAATAGTCAGAGCCACATGAATAGGAAATTTATTATGAAATTGTGCTTCATAGAAATGTCACAGATGCTATACCTGTGAAAAGTCTCATAAACATGGCTTCCTAAATGTGACCTTAACAAGTAAGACACCAATAGACATGCTGATGTGGAAGGCAAAAAGTTCACCAGACCCCAACCTTAAACAAGGAACTACAAGTAAGTACAGTAATGCTGAGAACAGGAGAAATATTCTTCCTCAAGGAAGAGTATACAGTTGGTTACCCAATACCAAATGATCATCCCTGAAACGTGTGTGTGTGTGTGTGTGTGTGTGTGTGTGTGTTATTATATATGTATATATATGTAACATTATATGGATTGATTTGGTTGTATTTGTATATTTAAGAACACATGCACTCACCACTTTTATACCAACAATATCTCAAAAATTAAAGAAAAAGACGCTATGAATGTGAATGTAAGTAAGGGAGGGTATGTAGGAGGGGTTGGCAAAAGGCAAAGGAAGGGCTATAATGATGTAATCATAATATAAAGAAAAAATAAAGTGACAAACACACACACACACAAACCTAGGAACTTGCTTTATGACAAATCTCTGTCTTCATCAAAAATATCCATTAATGAAATACAACTAACACTACCAATACAAATATTTCTGATTCATATACTTCAAATATCCATAGAGGACCTTAATACTCTATGACATGGAACCTCAGTATTTTCGTGGACCTCTGGGCTCATCAACACCCTGACCATTAATCCAAGTAGTGATAGTACAGATAGGCACTTCTCTAGAAGGGTCCAGTTCAACACAGAAGCTCTGAAGTGCCCAAGGCTCTGTACCATTAAATGTTGTCAATTTTTGTGTCACAGAAGACAGAGTACTTTTCTAGTCTGCATAAATTTGGTAATTTAATTTAACCAAAAAAAAACTCTTTATTGTGGAATATTAGTTTAAGATGTGTAATATTAGTTTATGCTGTGGAACATTTGTTTAATGGTGCACACATATGTTGCATTCTTTTATGTTGCACTTGTTTAACTCTGTAAAGCTGTATTAGTTTGTCTGCCTAAAACACCTGTCTAATAAAGAGCTGGATGACCAAAAGCTAGGCAGGGGAGAGAAATAGGCATGGCTGGCAGATAGAAAAAATAAATTAGAGGAGAAATCTAGGGAAGTGATCAAGGAGCAAGAAAAGAAGAAGGTGAGAAGGATGCCAGGGTTCAACCACCCAGCCACACAGCCAGCCACTGAGTATGAAGGAAAGAAAGACATATAGAATAAAGAAAGGTAAAAAGCCCAGTGGCAAATGTAGTTAAAGAGAAATGGGATAATTTAAGTTAGAAAAGCTGGCTAGAAACAAGCCAAGCTAATGCCAGGCATTCATAAGTAAGAATAAGTATCCGTGTATTTATTTGGGAGCTGGCGGGAAGGCCCCCAGAGTTAAAAAAAAAAAAAAAATCAACTACAAACCTTAATATATTAAAGTGAACAAACCTGGCTCGTTATTTTAACTCAAATGAAATATTTATGAACACACTGAAGGTCTTCACTTCTTACCAGTGTTCTTCAGAGAATTGATAGCATCACTACATAATTTCAGTAAAATGATAAAGATGCAGAGACAATGAATTCAATGGCCATTAACCAGAAATCTTTCAAGATTTTCAAGACAAAGATGTGATGTGGCCTTGGTTAGTAAATAATTTAATGATATATTAGTGTTCCAGGATCAAAAACATTTGTATACTTAAAATATTCCTCTTAACTAGACAAGGACATAGTTTAATGGTTAAAATCAAGTCTACTATGGCCATGGCAATTTATCACTTTAAAGTGGTTGCAAATTACTGTTTTTAAGAGCAGAGCAAGTTGGTGAAGGATAAGTCACTCATTCAACAAATATTCATAATTTATGAAACAAATCTGTGTGTTTAGGATAACTATAAAATTAAACTTGAATTTCACATGAAAATTTTATAATCTAATAGATAACATGATCTATGGTAAGGCTATTTTAAAGACCTGCCCTTTTCAACTGGGGCAATGTATTTATATTAGAGCTTTGTTTGTGCAAGTTTCTCTTAAATGTTTACCCCTGTATTTATTTACTGAAGAAGCCATGTTATATAGATGTGAAGAGATGAGGAAGCCTTCATTGAATGTGTAAAGACTGGATGAATTTCTGAGTGAATGTGTATTGACTTGAGCACAGCCATATCAATGACCAACACCTCAGACCCATGGGATTTGAGAAAGCCTTCCTTCTTCTAGTGTTAAGCTCAGAAGGATAGAAAGCTTCCTTTGGTCTAACTGAGAATGTTGACAAATATGCATAAGTACAAGTACTGAATATACCACAATGAGCCATGGAACATAGAAAATCTAGCTTATATGGATCTGGAACTTCTTCCCTGCTGGCTAGCTTTCAGTGGTAGAAGATGCTGTGCACATTATAGTGGGAGAAAAGTAATCACCAATCTTAACCATCTCAGAACTTGCAATCTACAATACTAACGGACCTGAGATGAACATGATCAAAACACATTTCACTTACGAAGAGTTCTCCAACTGTCATCCCTGTTTACTGAGGTGACATCAGCATCACATGCACAGTGAATGAAAAAGAAGAGTCAGCTAATCCTTTAAGATCACTACAGAGTGAACTTTGCATGAATCTTTTATGTCACTTTTAGGCATTTTTTTTCAATATCTTTTCATTCATTTAAATACGTCTTTTGTCCCTTAACTCAGAAAATGTCCACTGGATGCCTTGTATGTTGGACCCTTCTCTAGCTTCATTCTACAGCTGTGACAACACTCTAACCAAAAACAAGAGTATTTGAAAAGAGTAGAATAGGAAAAGCTTTTCTTATTTGGCTTATACTTCCAGGTCATATCCATTATCAAGGGAGTTTAGGGCAAGAACCTGGAGGAGAGGACCATAGACGAACACTGCTTGCTGGCTTTCTCCTTGGCCTGCTTTCTAGATTATTTTGATAGCTTTCTTTTTTAAGTCAGGACCTGCCTAGGTTTGGTACTGACCACAGGGCAACCTGCGTGAATCAGTTACTTACTGATCAAGACAATCCTCAACAGACATGTCCACGTGATCTGAGCTAGACAATTGATTAATACAGGGTTTCTCTCAGATGATTCTTGATCGTATCAAGTTCACAATTAAGTTAACTATCAGAATTTTCACTGGAGCGTCTGTTCATGTAATAAAGAACATAAAAGACAGAGCAGCCCATCTAAACTTGTATTGGTGTAGAAAAATCAGATTCTTCCAAATAAATACAAAACAAGTAAATAGCTACAATGTGGTCTAAGTTCTAGAAAGCAAGTGTGTGCTAATGAGAGAATGTCACTGACATCGTGGGAAATGAAAAGAATTAGCTGCCTAGTGCAGTCGAGTGCAGTGCCCTCTGGATCTGAACAAGACAGAATTGCACCATGGGAGCTTCAATACAAGACTAGCCTCAGTGATTAGTAGGAACTCGAATCTCTGGAGCAGAACCATAGCAAAAGAACAATCTAAAACAAAAGTAGTCTGAAAAATGGAATAGAGCATGTCCGGTGATGTTTTTGAAAGAGTGATTAACAACATGATCAAAGCTCATATGAGCTCACAGAGACTGAAGCAGCATGCACAGGGCCTGCACAGGTCTGCACCAGGTCCTCTGCAAACATATTACAGCTTCCAGCTTGGTGTTTTCATGTGATTCCTAAGGGTATGAACAAGTGGGTCTGTTTCTTGTGCCTTTGCTTGGGCTTTTTTCCTTTGTTGGTTTGTCTTGCCCAACTCCGATGTGTTCGCTTTTGTCTTCTCCTTTATATTATATTATATAATATTATTAAAAAAGAAAAGAGTTATTAAAAGTACAGAGACTAGAAGAGAGTGGATAACGTGTCATATGTATATGACCATATGAGTCAAATCTTCATTTAACTTTTCCTCAAAACCACCATTGACATCTTTGCTTGAACTGGAACTTTTATTTGTTTTGGCTTCTTCCTTCAACACTGTCCTTTTTTCTTTCTTTCTTTTTTAGAATTTTTTTTTATTTTGACTTTCCACTTTCCACATCTTGACTAATGGCAATGAAGTAACACAGGTTACTTCATTTCTGGAGGTTCCAATAATGGGAGCTCATAATGCAGAGATAATTAGCTTGGGTTAGCAAAAACTTTGTTGCTACTAGCCATTACCAAGTTCAACCAAGCTGCAGCACTAGAGTGTTCTCTATCCATTCTTCCCTGTGTGACTCTCCTGCAGTTTGGAATAAAGATATTAAATATACCTCCAGACTTATGTAGGTCAGGGGGAAGATGCAAAGTGGTAGAAGATGAGAGGCTTAAAAATATATGAACTCTATTTAGAAATATATGAGGATAGACAAGTCTGTGTGTGTGCATGAACATGTGTGTGTGTTTGTGTGCTTCAGAAGTGATGCAGAATAAGAAATAAAATAGTTAAAAAGAAAAGAAATTGAAAATTTATTTTTTTCTTTCAGGAAAAGACTGTTTCCAAAATAAATGAAAAATAAAATGCCATAGAAAAAATCATTATCTTAATGTTTTGTTTTGTTTGCCTGAATCTATCTTGCTCCCTGGTACAAACTCAATTATAAATTGAGAGGTAAAGTTAGCTTTTTTTTCTTTCTCTAATTTCCCTATAATTCTTTTCTTTTAGAGTTATTAAATAAAAATCACTTAAAATGATGAATTATGAGACTTGTGATGATATAATAAATGATATAACATTATCATTTTTCTTTGTATTTCTCTCATCCGTTACTCATTGCCTCCTCCTTGCTGTGCATTTTCTGCTATCTGTTCAATTTTCTCTTCTAAGCACTGATTCTAGACCTATGTCATTGATTAAGGATAAGCTTGGGCCTCAGAAGCCAAAATAATCCCAATTATTTGAAGGGGACCCTTTTACAAGCCAAGTGTCATTTTTAAAATGCTAATTGTTTCAGTGAGTCATACACTGCCCTCTAATCCTTTGTTGATGCCATGAAAGATGAGAGTCACAGTATGTCTACAGGTAAACCTCAGTCTGTCCTTAAGGTACATGGATTGAGGGTCTTCAAGCTATCCTCTTTTAATCATAATTAGTAAGATGCTACCAGAACAAACATCATGCCTCATGTTGTAATTAGGTGTGTAATGAGCACACTTTTCTTCAAGAGCACAAATACAACTCATTTCTGGCCTGAAATTTGAATCTCTGCATCCTGCCTCCCTCTGCATTTCTTGCAACTTTATCCCCTTTCTTCTTGATTGTCTTTTCAGCAACTATAACAATCCTTGTCTGTTTCTCTCTTTGCAATGGAAAATCCTTCTTACATATCTATCAAACCTAATGCATTTACTCCAGTGTAACTATGACTTTCGTAGGCCAAATCTCAACAGTTTCTTTCCTGAAATGCTGTAATTACCTCTTAGTAGTTCATTCCACATTCACCTTTGCACCTTCTTTCCAGTCTTACTGTGTGTGGATTGGTTTCAACATTCTCTTTGAACACACTTTGCACTAGAATGGAAAAACGCTAAATCTTGGCAGTTTATCTAAAACCACTCTTCCTCTTATTCTTTGTATTGTATGTACCCTGGCTCCTTTTAGGTCTTTATTGAATTCTCTCCTCCATTTATTTTGCCTGGTGTTTCTTTGTTTGTTTGTTTGTTTGTTTTTACTTACATGTCACAATTTAGTTGAATTGCTATATATACATAAAAGCCTTAAGTGATAAATTGGTCTGGATTATAAATATCTTCATTCTTTCATGACACTTACATATTTTTTAACAACTTCAGCTTTTATATTTAATTATACATTACTAGTATGACAACATGATTCATTGTAAAATTAATTGTAGGCTATACACAATCCTAGCTAAAATAAATGATGTAAGAGTAAACAGTCTGTCACATTTAATACAATTCTTTTCATTTTTTTTGCATAGTAGAATTTAAAATATGTTGAAGTCATAAAAGAAAAGCTATGAATTCCAGAACTGAAGACTTTTGATGGCAATTTCCTAAAGATGCTTTTGCAGATGTTACTTCTATGTGTTTAACTCACTTCATCTCTTTAAAATTTGCTTTACCACATACAAGCTTTTAGCCCAGGGACCACTAAAAATGTAGACTAACACCTGCTCCTCTTTTCTCAATCTATACTTTAACAGTGAATCTTTCTTTTTTCAATTGCTCAGTTTTCATAGAAGATCATTGGTAGAAAGAATCTTATTGACTTTCCAATCAATTTAATACCTATATCTTCTTCACAGAATTAAAGCATGGACATTTTGATTAGGAATTCCACTTATGTGAAAGCAATGATTACTACTCCAGTCATTTTAATCATAGAATTTTTATGTTTTTATTTATTTTTGAGTGTTCCATGCACTATATTTTGATGATATTATTTTCATGTCCTTCAGCTTCTCAGATTCTCTATGTTCCTCTCCCTCCAAACTTCATATTATTTTTCTTTCTGAGACAAAAACAAAACCCCCACACAGCCCAGATAGTCTGATTTATTTCAGCCAACTACTCTTGAGCATAAGGCTTGTTAACCATAGAATATTTTAACAGTACTAACAAACAATTCACAGATTTTCCCTAAATGCCCCATCTCGGCATTTGAATGGAGTTATCATGACCTCTGCATTTTAGTACTTTTAAGCCATCCATATTCAGTTTGCCCTGTAACTGTCTCATTTGTCTTTGTACACAAATATCTGTGTCTAGCTCTAAAAATTGGCAAGCGTTGTGGAATGTGAACTCCAGCTTTGGTCTGCCCAGTTGCATTTCTCCTGTTTCCAACTGCACTCCCAGCATCATCCATCACAGTCATGAAAGCTCTAATAATGAGTCTCTCAAGTTGTGTATTGTGTATGTTATTTCCTTTTGCACTGAATTGGTCATTTGCTTTTTTATTAATGACTCTGTCCATGTGCAAAAAAAAAAAAAACCTATATATTTCCAATACAATAGGTTTATGTCTCCCACATTTGTAGATGGAAGTTTCTCTGGTCCTGCCCAGCCCCACAGTCAGGTCACATCTTTCACAACTGCATCTCACAGCTGCCTGGTCCCAAGAAAACACACAGAGGCTTATATTACTTACAAACTGTACAGCCTTAGGGTCAGCTTATATTAGCTAGCTCTTTCAACTTAATCAACCCATTCCTACTAATCTATATGTTGCGACATGGCCATGGCATTACCAGTCTGCTGGCATGTTGCTTTTTCCGCATCAGGCTCACAACCTCTTCCCCAACTCCACCCTTCTTTGCCTCATCTTCACTTCAAATGTAACTAACCTTTTCCTGCCCTGCCAGAAACCAATAAATCTTTATTTATCAACCAATCAGAGCAACACATATTCACAGCATACAGACAGACATCCCACAGCACATTTCTTTTCAAAGTATTTTCCATCATAATTTCATTCTTATTCTCAAGATCATGATTACATATGGTTAACTGAGTAAAATTTGAGCATTACTGGGTATGGTGAAGCATCACATGGTAAGTGCCCACTGATAGTTTCTTTATGCTCTGTCTTGAAAGCTTTGATCACCAATGAAAGTGCTTGCTCTTTTATTGTATCTGTGATCTATTCCTGTCATTTCTCTACTTTTGATTGTTTGAGATTTTTCACTTGATTTGTTTTGTAGTCTCCAATATTTCACATCATGCTGTTCTGCAAATGTTTTAATACAGTAGTTTTACACTTTTTAAAAAAAAAAAATTGAGACAGAGTTCCTCTGTGTAACAGCCCTGGCTGTCCTGGAACTCACTCTGTAGACCAGGCTGGCCTTCAACTCATAGAGATTCATGTGGTCAGCTTCCTGAGTGCTGGGATGAAAGGCTTGTACCACCACTGCCTGGCCCTGGAGTTTCACTTTTTACAGCATGAAATGTAGACAGTATATCCTGGTTATGTGGAGGAAACTAGGAATAAATAACAATAACTACAAAGCAACCTCAATTACTTCCTTTTAGGAAAACCATAAAATATTTAAATTATTAACTATGAGAAAACTTCATTAGCAATAAACATGAGGAAGCAGTTAATAATGTGGAGCTTATAACCTTAGTGGCCAAGATCAAATTCTATCTCAGACTCTCTTCTTCTAATATTTTTACATTAATTAGAAGATTAATTGTATGTTAATTATAATTATACATGAGAATTTTTAAGTATCACTTTCAATTAATTTTGTTGAACAGAAAAATAAAATGTTTGTCATATGGACAAACATGGCCTCTGAGAGCCTATCAGCAGTACATCACTTGTGTAACATGCTCAAGACCCTGGGTTCCATCCCTACCATGGAGAAGGGAAACAAGCATGTGTCACAGCAATATAAAATTATTAAATATCTAAATTTATGCCCTGAAATAATTCTTTTATATCAAAAATTCCCTTATTAATTGAATCTAAACATTTTATTATGTTTTTATTTTTTTGAACTAAAAGCTTTTTAAATTTTTTCATAGATTTGTTTTCTTCCTTCTTGAGTAATATTTTTCATAAAGTATATTCTAAGCATTTCTAATTTTAATATCATCAAATGATCCCACAGTTCTTCTTGTGGTTTAAATCTTTCATTAATTGATTCTCCAATTAACCATGCTTTATAAATCAAACTTTAACTTTATTTTAAATTGTTAATGCTTAAAGTATACCATGAGAAAAAAAATGAAGATTTTACAGTAGGAGGGAATATGCCTAAGTCAGATATTTACAGACATATCTGGCATAAGAACTACATAAATTTTAAGCTTAATAAAAATGGACTTGGACAAGAACATGTTTGTCAAAACTGCCACTCAATGCCCATTTCCACACATAGTATGTAATGAAGCATGTCTTAAAACTTCACATTTTAAAGGTAACATGCTAAAAAATAGTCTTTGCTGTGGGATGGTCTGTATGTCAAATTGCTCTGATTGGTCAATAAATAAAACACTGATTGGCCAGTGGCTAGGCAGGAAGTATAGGCGGGACTAACAGAGAGGAAAAAAGAAAAAACAGGAAGGCGGAAGAGTCACTGCCAGCCACCGCCATGACAAGCAGCATGTGAAGATGCTGGTAAGCCACAAGCCATGAGGCAAGGTATAGATTTATGGAAATGGATTAATTTAAGCTATAAGAACAGTTAGCAAGAAGCCTGCCACAGCCATACAGTTTGTAAGCAATATAAGTCTCTGTGTTTACTTGGTTGGGTCTGAGCAGCTGTGGGACTAGCGGGTAACAGATTTGTCCTGACTGTGGGCAAGGCAGGACAACTCTAGCTATAAGTTTTCCTCTTCCTGAACATTTCTAAGGTTGTATACACATTAAAGTCCTTGAAGAAATTAATGTTTTTTTAATTTTAAAGTAGTAACTTCAGTATTCAGTATTATTTTCTTTAGTAGCAATAAGAAAACATGTCATCTTATCTTTCTACTAGTATAATCCATTTAATTTAATTAAGTACATCAATTATTTGATAATATACTAAGTGATTGAGGATAAAAATTAAGTATCTCTGCTGTGGGATGTCTTTCTGTATGCTCTGAATATGTGTTGCTCTGATTGGTTGATAAATAAATCTGTTTGGCCAATGGTGAGGCAGAATAAGTTTAGGCAGGACATTCAAACTGAAGAGACAGAGGAAGAAAAAGGTCAGAGGAGATGCTGCGAGTCACTGCCATGAGAAGCAAGATGAGAAGTACCGGTAAGCCACAAAGCCACATGGCAAGACAGAATAATAGGAATGGGTTGAATTAAGTTATAAGAGCTAGTAATTAATGTGCCAGAGCCATATGCCATACAGTTTGTAATTAATAGTAAGCCTCTTAGTGATTATTTTATAAGCGGCTGCAAGACTGTGGGGCCAGGTGGGATCAGAGAAACTTGAGTCTACCTATCTCCTGCATCTTTGGAATACTAATATTTTAAACCCTTTGAAAGAGGAGTCAATATAGTCGGGGCAATCATATTATATTTGTTCAAAGCATGGGCATACTAAAGGTAAGTGTTATTAATAACATGCTATAAGAAAATTGGTAAAATTTGTTTATTCTCTACCAGATCTGATAATTGTTCTGTAAATATGTTTGAACTAAAGTACTGATATCTCAGGTATGTGCAATATCTTAAGATTTTACTAAATAGATGCCATTTAAAAAATAAGTACTAGTTTCAAATGAGACATGAGGAATAATCTTGGCCAGCTCTCTATTATGATATTTGCATTCAAGCAACATTTCACCAAATTCCAATTCACCTGGCATGAATGATAAGAATGTCAATGTTCCCTTGTTTTTCCTCTCCTTTTCCCTCCCTTTTGAATTTCCCCCCTACCCCCATTTTGCATCTTTGTATGTATGCACTGGGGATTAAACACAGGGTTTTATGAAAGCAAGACAAATGCTCTACCACTGATCTACATTCCCAGTCCCCTTATATTCATATATTCCCTCATAAGGAAACACTAATCATTTACAAAAGTATTTGTTACCTTTTTTTCATACTTTTCTTATTCCTAATAGTTACTTATTTGTTCTAGATTTTATAAGATAAATTAATTACTTCTTCATAATACAACCTTTCAAATATATGAAGGTGGCTTCCATTTCCTACTGAATTTTCTGTTTTCAAGGAAACCAATGCTTAGTTATTAATTCTTTCCGTGAGATGTTTGCTTTGTTCTCCTGTAAAAAGTTTGAGGTATGTTACTAGGTCTTTTAAACTGTGGGATGAGGAAGTGAATGACTTTAGCCAGTTACTGGCTGAGGAAAGAAAGGTTTTTTTTTGTTCTCTTATACTCATTGGGAACAGTTATGTTTAGTTAGACTAGGAGAATTATGATATAGATGTAAGGAAGTTCAAAAATTTATTCATTCCCATTGCTACTATACTAAAAGAATATAAGTGGAATGTATGTATGTATGTATGTATGTATGTATGTATGTACTTGTGGGTAATTTCTCTTTAATAGAAATCCCTTTATTTCATAAATCAGAAGAATATCTCTTAGGTTATAAATGGTAAAGACAGAAAATACAATTGTCTAACGTTTCAACCAAATATGCTGAATTGACTATAAAAATAGTGTAGCTTATGCCAAAATAAGTGAAATTAAGCCTGAATCTACTTTAAATATATTATGATAGTAGCAGCAGAGGAAAGTGATCATTTGGAATTTGGCTTATAGACATAAGCCATGGTGCACTTCTCCCTGTCTCGCGATGACACATGACTTACGAATGATTCCTAGTATGTCCTGATAACAGGAGTGTTACTTTCTAAAGTTACAAGATTGACTTGGACTTGAGTCGCGACAGTCACAGCACTGAGGTTTCAAGTGAACCTGATGTTAGAGCAAATTCAGCCGGGTGCAATGAGTCCAGATGCATATTCCCAGCCTCAGCAGCTGCGGGCTCATTGGACATATTGCTGATCTGCTTTAAAATAATCAAACTCAAAGCCTCATATTCATAAATTAATTACATTGGGAACTCTTAGAGAAGGCAAAGCAAGAACTGGAGAAGAACAATGAGGCCAGCTGAACTCCACGGCACACAATCATATTCCCTGGAAAACAACAAGTAAGATACTAATTCAGGAAACTGGGAATAGTTAGATGGTATGAATATAAAAAGAATATTATCAATAATTCTTTAGCGAAGCCCATTCAGAAGTCACACATTTGTATCATTCTGCATCTTCTGCTCTTAGTTGTGAATTCATAAAGACAGTTCACTCACAGATTGCATTCCGCAAACTATATATCCATGGAATAAAAAGGCGTGTTATATTTCCATGGAACACAAGTGTGTTCCAATGCATGCTGGGAAACTATGTTAATTCAGGAAAGGAATTTTGTTAGAAAAGCATTATGATGGTGGCAGGACTTATTTATACAGCTTTGAGTCAGAGTGGATTAAGGTCAACAGTAATGAGAAAAAGGAGTCATTAGGGTCTGCTGGAAAATTGCAGTTCTAATAGACAGTGATAATTGCATTGAGGGATTCCTGGCTAAGGTGTACTTGCTGGAGGGAAGCATGTCTGACTCTATTTATGAGAGGAATGAGCTGAAGGTGACACAGAGTCACAGTGTGGCTAAGGGGGAAATCTGATTCTTCTTCCCATGTAAAGGAGAGAACCTGGCAACCTCGCAGATTTGAAATCAGTTTGCTAGGTGAAAAGTTTTCAGTCTTTCTTGTTAACACACTTGAGGATTGTGCAGTATGCTTTGGCTTTGATCAGATTACAGCCTTTTAGGATATCTGTGAGAACATCCACCATTTTTCTCCTTTAATATTTCCCTCTAAGGCAACATCGGAAAGCCTCCAATGGACCCACAGGAAAAGGAAAAGAGAAAAGCCAGCATCTCTGTCTTAGTTATAGGGCGACAGGGGAGGTGGCCAAGGAAATCCTATTTCTTTCAGTGCTGGGAAGGTAATCAGTCTTAAGTGCTGAGATCTGACTAAAGAATCCAGTGGGATATCTTATGCTCAGCCGTCTTTGTGTTGCCCACCAGAACTCGGTAAATTTTCATTAAGGCTCATCGTGAGTCAGGAATCTTGCACCAGGGACACATCTTCAAGGTGTCCCTATCACAATTTCAGTATCATTGTTGGATAGAAATTTTTATCCTGACATGTGTCCAAATTCTTAAAGCCTCCTCACATGATACCTTAAGCACCAGCTAACTGCTCTCTGTTAACCTTGATTGCCTTATGTTTATGTGGGTATTTCTGAGTCCTTCCCCGAGGTGTTGTCTTATGGTAGAGTGGAGTGTGAGAAGGGTGAGATGACATGGGTAGAAAGCACACTTCTACCTTTCAGTCACATGGTTTTAGTCATTTGGTCACATGGTTTAGAACATTCTTTTAGTCACAGTGTCCTCGAGTTTGAATTAGAACTTTAATACATCAGACTAGACTACGATGTTCATACAGATAATTTTTTCATGGAAAATCTCTTTAAATATTTAATAAAACAAATGAACAAAAATGGTGGTTTTTCCAGCTACTTGTCTTTTCTAGGGCTATTTGGAATATGAAGGTGTTCATAGAAATCTGAACTAGATAGTTTATTCTTTTGGTTGTTTGGGGATTTTTTTTTGTATTACATTGTGTATACATTGAACATAGAAATGCATTGAACATAGAAATATTCGAGGCATTCACTATTCCATAGAGAATATAATTAAATTGTTTGAAAAAATCACTCAATTATCTACTCGTGCTATTTCATCAGCTTAGGTCTAGTTTGGTGAAGTTAGTGTCTCTCTGTTCTCCACTGATAAATGAATTGAAGGCTTTGACTCAATCCATGCTCTCTGCATTGGCTGTAAATCTACTAAAGCTCCACAACTCCTCAGCCAGCTCCCTCCACCAGTGTCCTAAAAGCGCATTTCAAGCCTCTTCCTCTTTCTTTACACCTCCAGCGAGAAGTCTCTCCTCCCAAGAGCATTCAGTAATTTGCTTTGTCTTCAGTGAAGACAGAAAAATAAGTAGAAAATTCTCTACTTTGTGTTCTTCCATTCTAAAGCCAATCCTGTAACCTCCAGTGTGATCTGATTTGTGTATTTAAATATGATCCAGATCACGTTAGTCCCTAAGTGTCTTGCCATTACAGTTAGGGTACAATATAGTCCTCTCCACAGTTTACAAGGCCAAACAAGATCTTTTGCCAGAAGGCTGGGGAGATATCAGATAAATGCATGTACACAATATTTGTGTATATACCCTAACCCTCAACTATAAAACCCAAATATGGTAGTGCATATTTATAATTACAGGGCAAGGGAAGAAATGGCAAGTGGATACATGGTGATGGCTAGTCATCCAATCAAGCCTGATTAAAGGCTGCAGGTCAGGTCTGTATTTCCACACAGGTTCCTGCTGCAGCTAGCTCTATTACCTAATCTACTGGGTTTCTTCCAAGCAAATGAGCATGTTCTGATGCCATGTACTTCAACGTCATTTTTCTTTTTTAAATTTTTTTTTATTCATTTTACATACCAACCACAGATCCCCCTCTCATCCCTCCTCCCACTCCCCCCCCACGCCTTGTACTCACACTCCCACTCCTCATCCCCTCCTCCAAAAGGGCACGTTCTCCCATGGGGGAACAGCTAAGCCTGGTACATTCATTTGAGGCAGGACCAAGCCCCTCCCCACTGCATCAAGGGTGAGCAATGTGTCGGACCATAGGTGATGGGATCCAGAATGCCAGCTCATGCACCCAGTATAGATCCTGATCACACTGTCAGAGGCCCCTCAAACAGACCCAGCTACACATCTCTCTCCCATGTGCAGAAGGTATAGTCTGGTCCCAAGCAGGTTCCACAAGTGTCGGTCTAGCAAAGGATCAGCAGACTACAACCCACAGCTCCAGAGAAGCTAGGAAACAAGGAGGACCTTAAGAAGGACATAAGGGTTGCCTTGGGAAGGGGAAACAAAGTCACTCTTCTTTCTAGCTGCAATACATTTCATACTGAAAGTTCATATAGTTCATTTTTTTCTTCAGACAAGACTCCTTAACTTTAGAGTATTTCTGCTTGTGTCTCTATTTCCTAACAACACCTACTGCTAACTTGCTTATGTTACTACTGCAAACTGGTAGGACATTATCTGGTCTATAAAGTGCCTGAGAAAATTTGTTTTTGTTTTTTCATAAATTTTAAGTAAATGAATCCTTTACTGAAGGATTAAGACCATCTGACAGTTATCCCATTACAAGTAAGTGAATAAATTAAAAGTGCTAGGAACATCATTTAGTGAAGGCTTTCAATAAATTTAATTTCTCATTGTTAATGGTTATTTGTAACTGACTAGCTTAATTGGACAAGTACAGAAAACAAACAAAAGGCTATGATCCTCATGTGATTCAATTAGTTTTTCAGTATTTTGTAACCATAAAATTGACCATACCCCACTCAACCATTTTGCAATGACTCCCCCCTGTCCACATTAGCTAGAACAGTACTTATGTTCTCCCAGTACCAGAAGACTGCCTCTCATTGGATGATGTAGAGTATCATCATGACTTTATCTGCAAATTAGGTATTTACAGGAGTAAGGGAAATTAAAATAGAAAATATTAAAGGAGAAAGTTCTTTTTGACCATTGTCTGACCCACACACAGTGGTGATTTGGGGAATCCCTTTTGAGCAAGGCAGAGAGCTCTATTGTAAACCAAGGATCAGACCGCTGGGGTCTCTATTGATTTCAGGGGTTTCTTTTGTACCACATGTAATTTTGGCATATCAGCTTCCTGCAGAAGCCATGGGTTGATGACATAATATAGTGAAAGCAATAAGAAAAGAAAGATCATATAATGTTCAAAGCTGAGCGGTCTTCTGTAAGGTCACTTGAAACTCAGGTAAAATTCCAGGTGGGTCTCTTTTGTCCTATTTACTGTAATGCTGCAAATGGAACTCAGCAGTTAAGGGCCCTTTTGTCTTTGGATCAGCTGTGGTTTGAATCCATCCTTTATCATAAAAAATAGTTAGACAGTATCTTAGATGCACATGATTCAAGCTAGAAAAATGGTTTTGATGCCAATTGTTTTTGAAAAGACCCTGTGTTTCAAATGACTGCAATTTAACTGTGCATTCACTGCTCAACAACTGCAAATGAATTGTAGATCTTTCTATTTTACTTTAAATGTCATTATTCAGCCCAATTTTATTCACATTCACAGCAGTTTTCACCATCTACATGATTCCTGTCCATGGATTAATGAGGTTTGTTGTTGTTGTTGTTGTTTTTCCTTAACAGAATGCCTTGTTGGCTTTCTAAAGCTGATATGTGTGTGTGTGTGTGTGTGTGTGTGTGTGTGTGTGTGTGTGTGTGTGTGTGTGTGTTTTGCTGTTGTTGGACATTTGTGGGTTTTTCTTTTTGCAAAAGAAAATGGTAACAACCTTCAAATGCATAAAGGAGTCACACTGTTCATAACTGAAGCTTCAAAATCAGATACCAGTTATGATATAATTTCATTTTAGTCTGAACACAGTTAAAGCTGGCCAGTGATCTTTCCCAGAGTCCTGAGGTGTGGATTAATTATGCATATTGCTTACACCTGTGGAAAAATCAGCCCACCTTTCTGTAGCTAATAAAATTAAATGTTAAATTGAGACTGCACGGAGGTAGCTTTTTCAGCTGCGCCTGCCACATTCCATCCTACTTATTTTCATGCGGATTATTGTATATTGTATGAGTCAGATCGAAAGAAAATACGTTCCTGGAAATCTTACAGCTGCCTATCTCTATAACACAGTGAGGAGAAGCAGGGGGCAACTGCTGCCTTTTATCAATAGAAATGTGGCCTAGGACCCATTGCAAAGCTGTAGAGAATCACACCAGAGCTATTTTCCAGTCGTAAGAAATAGTGAGTTTTTAGGAGGAAGCAGAAGGATAATCCACTAATTCTTACAAGGTTTCATATATGGCTTTCCACATTATATACTGGTATTTATTTTTGGAAGAATCATATGTTTGTTGTGAAGCAGTGCGTGGAGAAAGTAAGAGATTCTTTTGTAAGGTCTATCTTATGTTCCCAGCCCACCTGCTGCTCAACATCTGTGTGAGCTGGGGAAGTCTTGGCAGCTCCACTTGCCCCATCTGTACAATGAAATCAATGAGATTAACAGTATTTGCACAGTGTAGAATAAGTGCCGATGAAGGCCCATTGTTAACCTTTATGAATTTCCCTGAGTGGCTCAATCAGGCAAAGTGAATGTTCACTCAAGTCAGGTCAACTTTTGTGGTGTGTTCTGCTCCTTACGTATGCGTTCTAACATTTTATCTATCGTCTGTCCTTACAGAGCAAAAATTCAGTCCTCTGTCATCAGTGCTTTTAAGGGAAACATACTAGATAGGATAAGCCCAAAATTCTATCTGTAGTAATAGTTTCATAGGAATCCTGACCAGTGATAGACTTCCTAACGAGATGTTTCAGATAGCATCTTCTCATTGGGATGGAGCCTATCTAGATGAGTCAGAAAGTAAAGCCATAAATCTGTGATGAACACACCCAGTGACTAAGAGATCAGAGAAGCAACAACTTACCAGAGTAAGCACATTTTTTTTAAAAGAGAAAAGGAGATACAAGTATAAAAGAACTCAACAATAAAATGCATGCTTGCACTTTTATAGTAAAGAGATAGGAAGTTTCTGCATTTAGGCTATGTCCATGGTCACCTTAGGAAAGAATATGGACTTTAGAGCTCTAGTCAAAGAGAGTCCCTTTTCTCCTCTGTTGTGGTTCATTTTTTCTTAGCATAAGTTTGTTTATAACTAAATACTCAGCAAATTTCATGAAAGTGAAATTAAATGTAAAGGTAGATCACATAACACTACAATGTTTATGTTTCATGTATGAATTAAAGTAAAAGTAATTTAAATTTTGATACATTTACATTTAGAATTTGGTACATTTACAATTAGAAATAAAATGAAAATGCATTAAATAATACCTAAGTAATGGAGAAATCTTCTGTACACATGCTGTCTTACCAAAAATAAAATTATTATGAAATATATGTATGTTTATCTTGGTTTCATTCCACCTGTTTCAAAAATAACTTGAAATGGTTCATTAAATAATGACAATGGAAAAAATAAAACTGGAAAAGTCTTTAAAATGTTTCTAAGCACCAATTTAAAAAATAGAGACACTTTTGAGGCTATAGGCCTTTAAGATAGGAAAAATGGGAACATAATTTCCCAAGTATGAGGGATTTTTATGGCTTTATCATAAAATGGTACTAACTTTCCATATTTTGTGGCTTTCTATCCTCATCAGTAAGATCTATTTCTCCAAAATAGAGACCATTTCTCCTCTCTTGTGGTGTCTCTCGGTGCCTGCTGTGCCACAAAGGGCACAGGAGGTTGAGGTACCCATGCTTACCCCAGCCAACAGCAACTCCATGCTCCTGGGTGGACACAAACACCCAATTCTTGCTGCAGAGAGAATGCAAAGACATCTTTAGACCAATGGAAAAGAGGAGGGATAGGAATTGCCAGGTGGGACCATTAATTCCAAGTGAAAGCACAAACTCCCTCAGAATCAGTGGCTTTCCCCTCTCTGGCAGGACTAAGAAGAAAGAAGTTGGCTGGCTTTGATGGCTATGCCCATCTGAACCATCACGTTGTAATTCAGCTGAGCGCCTGGCTGTTGCCAACTGTGTGCATGTCTTCTCAGGTAATGAATGTGTACACTGTTAATTAGACTTCTTTTTTGTGTGGCCAACTCTTGTCTACTTGTATTTTCAGACAGAGAACCAACACTAAAAAACCGAACTTTATGACTCTGTATGAACTAGACTTTTAAATCAACAATGAGCTTTATCATAGCGAACTGGATGAGGTGCTTCTTACCTGTGATATGGACACCTCAAAGGCTCTTACAGAAGGATCTGAAAGTACTATCAACATGACCTTGGAACCGGTTCGTAATGTGTAGTACTGAAGTCCTACCTCCACTGGGGAGTGATTTTGATGCAAATTGTACCTTTAGAAACATGGATTTTAGGCATCAAAATGAATTGATAGAAATTTTAAGATAACACAACTTCCTGTAAATTATTTTCTAGCTCTAAAAGTCCCTGTTCTGGATGTATACAAATTGCATAGAAGAGCAATTATATGGCAACTGTGTTAATAGGAAGCATCTTTGGAACCCTGAACCAACAGTGTTCACATGTTCTGAAGTTGCTGGACAATATCAGTTAGTAAAATATGAATTGCAGAGACTGCATCTGAAAATGCCATCTCCATTTAAACAGAAAAAATGAGTGTTTAGATGAGGGAGTGAAGAAAAGGGTCTGTCAAAAACTGAATCTTCCAGGAATAATTGTAAGGATGGACCCATATCTCATACCTGAAGAATGGCAAATATATCTGACCAAAACTCAATTTCATATCAGATCTTTTATGCCTTAGACTTTTCAAGATTCAAAATATTTTCTAAGAATCTTACTTGGGAATATACCTTTGTTTGTAGCAGAAAGCTTAGATACGTTTGTCTGATGCTTTCCCTTTAAATGGAGGTCAGACGTTTGATCTAAAGCATTCTTTTAAATTGTATTCATTATTAGTGTGTATACAAGAGAAACAGGGTGGTCCATGTGGGCATTCCAATACTACAGAGTGCATGTGGACATCAGAGGACAAATCTATGTAGATAATTTTCTTCCACCTTTCATGGGTTATGGGCATGGAAGACACGTGGACATGTACAGCAAGTGCCTTTACCTGCTGTATGCCTTTATCTTGCTGATGCTAATTTACTCCTCAAACACGGCCATTATAGTAGTGTACATTGCTGCATGAAACCATTTATCTACACTGCTTACCTAATTGATTTTTATTCATCTGGGGCATGCTTTGAATGCCTGGCAGTCCACTGAAGTACAGAAATCTACAAGCCAAATTGAATCCTGAAATTTGGGGATTGTTTTGATAGCGCATATGAGCGCCATGCCATTATTACAACAGAAGGCCCAAACAGACATAAAACTCATGGAGCCACTCTTGATGTCGAAGCAGTGACAGGTCTGAAATCTTTTTCCTATGGAAATCATTAGGACTTTTAATCAAAGCCTTCAATACTTTTGGAGAAAAATAATGTGCTCTGGATAATATGATGCACTGAAACTTTTATGATCTTTGCTAAAATTAAAAAACAAAGCAGGAAAGTTAGATTTTTTTTAAAATTTCAAATGAGTGCGATGCCTGGTTCTATGTGGCGTATATTCAGCATCTTATTAATTTTAAATGTGCTCAGAGATTTTGCTCTCATAAATTCAAAGAAACAAGATGACTACCATTGAAATTTTTAGTATTTTCCCTCTAGCAGTCAATTTAAGGAGAATGAATGTTAAGTCTTCCCTATTGAGATCATATTTAATTAGCTGTCAGTAAATTTGAATGATAGGGGTATATAGCTGAATCACATAAATGGTTCAATCATAAATAATGACTATACAACTGATTTTTTTAAGTCAAACTCTATACAACTATCTGTAAATGCGTGTGCATAGTTTTGTGATGTCAGAGACCAAAACATAACTTATATCTGCTCCTATCAAATTATCATTCTTAAGTTTGAAAACAATCACTTCCTGATAAATTTAAAATGACATGTAACTTCAAAGTTTCTTCCCAATTTTATCAAAATGTGAAGAAAACTATAGAAATTCTTAACAACCAAACAACTTAAGATGATCTTTGGGTAATTTCAACTTGTCTGTGGTCTGTCTGATCATTTATTAAGATGAAACCATTTCCTCTGATGCAAATTTAAGAATGGTGGTCAGTTCAGTATAATTCTCCTTCTGCATTAACTTCAGACTCCATGATACTGATAACTCACATGCAATGAAGTGCCAATCAACCTCAATTCTGGGAACAGTTTATCACTTTCATATCTGCTGCTGATAGGGAAAACTGATAGGTTTTTAATGCAGCCTGTCTGAGAACTTTCTGAGTATGTTCTAAAGATAATATTCTCTGACTTTCATATCCACAAACTGAGTTTCCTGCTGCAATGATTCCTACATGTAGAATCAAGGCAATCATTTTGAGGTCTGAAAAAAACTCAAACTCCTGGATTCTTCTCTCTTCAGTTGGCTTCAGTGAGTCTGGAAATGTATACTTGCCTTAAATTGGTGAGGGCACTGGTGAAAGAACCATAATTTGCCAAACATAGATCAAGTTTATCAATTGGGATGTCATAACTTAAACAGCTGAGCATATAACTTTCCCAATATAGGACTCAGCATGATACACTTAACCTGTTGACATATGTCTATGTCTAATCTACCATATACAAGATTGGAATACTTGCATGGAAAGACAGTGTATTCTACAAACCTTAAATATTCTATGGAGACACTTAAGAAAAGGTTTTGGTGACCACTGCAAACAATATGAGACAAATAGCCTACACTAAAATATAGTAGCTGTTGTAAAAATGCTAAGTCTAACAGGTTCCTCCACAGGCTGAGGTTTTTAAAATACTTGGTGTTCCATGGGTGAGTAGAGTCTATTGGTGGCTGTAGGCATGACGGGGTGCTGAAAGTGAGGATACGTTATCCCTGGCTGCTTGCTGTCACTTTCTCCTTTCTGTCTCGCACGAAGTGAATAGCTAGCTGTCTGGCATTAGGTCCTAAACCACAATATTCTGCTTAAGCGCATGGGACTAAGCAACCATGGACTGAAACGTTTGCCACTATGAGCTAAGATAGCTCTTCCTTCTTCTTAGGTTATTTATTAGGTTATTTCTGACAGGTATTTTGGTTACAGTTTCTCAAAAGCAGCCAACAGTTAATGATAAACAATAAGTAAGATTAAAAATACTACATAATTCAGCTTCAGACCACCATAGCCAATTACCCTGCTTGACAATCTGCACAACTCAAAATCATCTGATCTTCCTCCCTGCCACCCTGCTCCCAGGATTTTCTACAAATGGTATCACCATCCAATTAGCTGTACAATCCAGAATTCCAAGACTTATCATGACTGCCTTCCTAGCCTCCACCAACCAGTCTTCATTTTCATCCTCACTGCTACCAGAAAGGATGTATACTAAGACCAATGTGACTAACAAATTGCCTTTCCAACTATACAGTGTGAATTCACTCCTCTCATGGCCTATGGCTTTCCATGGGCTTAAAGACTGCAAAGAGGCTGAGCCTTCCTTACTTCCAAGGCCCTCCTCCCATGTCTACTCCCATGATGTGCAAACTGGCTTTCATTCCTTTTCCATTTTCTTTCAATAAAGTTCGTAACTCATGTATTTCTTCTAGTTAGAATGTCTCTCATCTTACTCAATGATAGCTTTCTTTAAAGACCAACTGATGTCTCTTTCTTCCAGAGCTTTATATTTCATGATTTTTATCACCTTGGACTTACTATTTCTATCATCTTAGACTTAAGATTAATTTACCTTTACCTTTTGACACATCTGCACCTTTTGAGTTGTTTGAGTAATTATTTGAAGAATCTGCTTCCCTCAATGACATCAGAAACATATGTTTTACAACCTAATACTACTCCAAAGTACCTTGTACATGTGTCTCATTTACAGTATCTGTTCATAAGTCATTTTTGAATAAAAATATTGAGTCAATAGGGAAATAAATGCCAAGAAGTTGGTTAGGCAAAGAAAACAAACAAATACAAATAACAAAATGAAAACAAAACATAAATTGAACACTCCAATTAAATGAAAACCAAGCTAGATTCAAAATGAACGGGGGGAAGAGAGAACTTTGGGGAGTAAGTAGCAAATGTATAGATGTAAATATATGTATATGGTAGAAGAAAATTTTACTACTAAACATTTTGTGGTACTGGAATTGAACATATGACAATGTTAAATAACTTTTTCACACATAAGAAGATGCTTCTAGCCGGGCAGTGGTAGCGCATGCCTTTAATCCCAGCACTCAGGAGGCAGAGGCAGGCGGATCTCTGTGAGTTTGAGGCCAGCCTGGTCTCCAAAGTGAGTTCCAGGAAAGGCGCAAAGCTACACAGAGAAACCCTGTCTTGAAAAACCAAAAAAAAAAAAAAATGCTTCTTAGAATAAGTGTAAAACCTAAAGTACAGCATTTACATGAAAATTATAAAGTGTGGAATTCAAATAATGTAAAATAAAATGTTAGCAGTCAGTTGCCCTGCTATGTGATACCACATAGATGAAACTTAATGACATTACATTAATTAAAATAAGCCAGTCAGAAAAGCACAAATGAGGTTGAATCAATTCTTTTCAGGTACCTACCTCAGCGAAATCCATAGAAGCATTAAGTAGACAGTACTTACCAAGGGCAAAATGAAGCTGAGTGTTTGTTTAATGGGCATAGAACTTCAATTCTGTAAGCTGAAAAGCATTTGAGTTAGGATTTCATGACAATGGGAGTACACTTAACACTACTAAGTGATATACTTTAAATGGGTAAAATGGCAAATTTTGTATCATGTATTTTATCACAGTTTTAAAACTATATTGCATTTAGATGATGGGATTGCTGCTTTATTCATTCTTAAAAATGACATTAGTTCATTTTTCTTTTAGTATAAGGAAAATAGCTCTGTTAAAAGTACTTAAAAAGAACAAAGAATCAGAAAGAAAGACCATATTTAAGACAATGCATCATTCTTAGTTGGGAAATCATAGAACATTAACATATGTTTGAGGAATGAAAACAAATGTAAAGATATGTCAAAGGTGTTATTAGTAAACAGAAGTACACATGGAATTTGCCTTTGGACTTGTCTCTACCATGGTTGTCATTTCAAAGGATATTTGTATTTGGATGGATAAATTATTTCTCCTAGGTATTTATTTGTGATTCAAATACTATCGCTAAAGAGTGGCCTTCAGTAAATAATCTTCTTTATTGACATGTCCTCAATATGGGGCTCTAGAAAATACTGCCACCCTACATTTAACATTTCTAATTTTAAGAGAGTCAACCAAGGACACATTTATAGTGAAGGGCAGGTTATCCTAGATAAACTATACCAAAAAAACAAAAAACGTCATTTTTTGGGCTCACCAGATCTTCAGTGTGCTAGGGTAACAGACCATAGTTTATTTCTTTTAGAATAGAAAGAAAGAGCTGGGCAGTGGTGCACACCTTTAATCCTAGCACTTGGGAAGCAGAGGCAAGTGGATCTCTGTGAGTTTGAGGCCAGCCTGGTCTACAACGTGAGTTCCAGGGCAGTCAGAGCTGTTACACAGAGAAACCCTATCTTGAAAAAAAACAAATAAATACATAAATAAAATAAAAAGAAGAAAGCAAAGCTCTAAATATGCCATCTTGTACTTTAACAATTTTTCCTTTGATGAAATTCAGTTGAACAAATAGGGTTTGAATTTTCCACACCAGGATTTATGAAGTGAAAAGTTTTCTTTACTGGAAAACAGATTTAAAAGAATTGGAGCAAAATCTGTATATGTAGAGAGGATAATTATTAAATCTGAGAGAAAAAAAATGAGGTGGGGGTTAGATTAAATGAAATAATGAATCTTCTGTTAACGTAACAATGTAATTTAAAGTAAGTTCTGGGGCCTGAGAGATGGCTCAGCAGTTAAGAGCTCATGTTGTTCTTTCATAGGACCTGAATTTCATTCTCAGCATGGTGGCTCACAACCACCCATAACTCCAGTTCCAGGGAATCTGATGCCCTCTTCTGACTTTCATGGGTACCAGGCGCACACATACATGCACGGACATACATGCAAGCAAAATACTCACATACATAAAATAAAATTAATAATCTTTTAAGATAATACAGTTGAAAAATATTTTAAAGTAACTACTGTATTCCCTTTATATGTCCTATTTTGTAGAAGTACGAAAATTCAGTTCAGTGAAAATGAATGACTATGACATCTTTTCATGTATGCAAGAATATGCGTAGTTTTTACTAATCTGACAGGAGGTAAGATGGCAGCAAATCCCTCTTCATGTGCAGGTCTGATAACCATTATCCATCCTAGAACAACCATGGGCTTGATTTGTTGAACATCTGTGCATGAGATACATATACATCTTATTACTTTTTAAATTAGACTACAAAATACTGGATGTCATTAGAGCACTTCAAACAAAGCATGCTTTGGCAGACTGTCCTCTGCCGTCCCCTCCTATATTCCCTGGCCTCACCGTACCACATCCTTTCCCACCCCTCCATCCCCTTTCTGTTTCTGTATCACTTTTCTTTTGCCCTTTCCTTCTTAAATACCAGTTTTCACCCTGTTTTCTAGGAATTTAGATTTCACCAACATTTATATCTATTTGTATACATTCATATATGCATTGTAAGCTGGAATCTACATGTGAGAGACAACACATGGCATTTGCCTTTCAAATTTTGATTCACCTTGATTAATAAAAGAATTCCCAGATCCATCCATTTTTTTTTCTGAAAATTGTATTTTTCGGTATAGATAAATAAAATTCCATTGTGTATTTAGTCTACATTTTCATTATCTAATTATCTGTTCATAGGCATTTAACCTGCTTCCATTTCTTGATATTGTGAGTAGATGACTGTTTAAATAAATATGAAAGAGTAAATAATTAGAGTTTCTGATTTATGAGAGCCAGATCTCAAACAAAAGACAATGCTTAGAGTCTATTGTTTATTTTTTTCTGGACAGATTCAGACTAAGGGATTTTGCATGTAAAAATACATTTGAATTTGATGGTCCTTGGGAAGAGTATGATGAACTTGAGGAGCTTTCTGGTCAGATTGGTATGAAGGGACTCAACAGTGAGGAGAAGGCAGAACACAGTGGGCAGGTTTCTCAGCTCTCCTTTTGGGAGTTATCTGTAGGATACATTGGAAGTTCTAGGAAGAAAAACATTTCTTTTGTTGGCTGATCTAAGTTAGTGATCAAAACTGAAAATATGATTTCAAAATACATTTGAAAATAAATTATCTTACCTGGTAAGGGGATTAAGAATGATCCTGGTCTTAGGCACTGTCTTCAAAGACTGAGAATTATTAATTCTATGTGAGGCACCAGAGTTAGTAGGAGTGTCTTTGTGGGGATTACTGGTTAGTAACAAAGGCAGACATAATAAAGAACTAATTTCAGTGTTGACTTTAAGGACTGTAAAAAAGGAGTTGACTGAAAATAAGGAAACACATTGGAGACCTTCCATATTAGTGTTGTTTTCAGCTTTCTTCTAGAGGCCGATGTACTTAAACAGGGATATTTATGACATAAATATTTCATTCTCCTTCTTGGGGGATCTTCTCAAGTCCCATGTTCTCTGGTGGTTTGCCTGCTCTGCTTTTTCCTTTGGCTCAGACCTGAAACCTAAATTTCCCATTTCCTTCTCCTTCTTTAGACCTTGCATTCAGGAATTAAGCATCATGTAGGTTAAATACATAATCTCCTGTTTTTCTTCCAAACCTACATTCATCCATTAAGTATATTTTAATAATTTAAGAGACATTAGCGTTAATAAATGGAGTTTTGTAGCAGGGAGGGAGCATAGGGTCAACTTTAATTTCACAACAACAACAACAAAATGGGGATTGATAGATAAGGAGAAGAGGGGGAGCCTAGTGAACACAATATTCCTGGAGGGAACTACTAGAGAAGAGGAAAACCTAGCCAACTTGACAGATTTTTGTTGACAGTAGGCAATGTAAAAAAATGAACTGGAAATGAACCTTGCAAATCAGGCCTGTAATCACAGCTACTCCAGAACCTGAGGCAAGAGGATCTCAAGTTCAAGGCTAGCCTGGGAACTTAATGAGGCACTATTTCAAAAAAAAAAAGTAAAAAATGGTTCACTTGAGTATCTAGGTGTAGAGCCCTTGCCTGGCACCTGTGAGACACTAAATGCAATCTCCAGTACTTCAATAACCAGTCAATAAGATAGATAGATAGATAGATAGATAGATAGATAGATAGATAGATAGATAGATAGATGTAGGCAGGTAGGTAGGCAGGCAGGCAGGCAGACAGGCAGATACATGATAGATGATAGATAGATAGATAGATAGATAGATAGATAGATAGATAGATAGATGATAGATAGATAGATATAGATACAGATATACATGTATACAAAAAACCCAACAAGTGTCTAAGGTTTTTCTCTCCCTAGAAATAAGGGCAGAAGAAGCAGGTAAGTTTTAGTTAGAAAAAGATTCCACATCAGTCCTTTCTCTTGCTGAGACAATTCAAGTATATTCTTTCTTTGAAGATTATGAGTTCATTTTTCATGTGAATGCTTTTTCTTCATTAAGGGTAAAGACCTGGGACCTTTGAGTACCTTCTTTACTTATGTGGCCTTTACAGTACACAACTCTTTATACTATTTCTTAGCTCCAAATAAAATTATTATCTTGCTTCTTTTGGGAAAACGAAACACACACACACACACACACACACACACACACACACACAAAAAAAAAAAAAAAAAAAAAAAAAAAAAAAACACCTGGGACCTCAAGTTTATAAAACATGTTTGTTTGAGATTGGAAACAGAGATTTCATGAGAAGAATTTCTATAAAAACAGAGGGACAGGAAAGATCAATAAAACCAGTTTCTGACTTGACAGTTCAGCCAGGGCAAACTACCAGATGCTGGCTCCATGTTGCCTGTGGCAAACCAGAGATTCCTTGGCTTGTCCTCTGAGCTATTGGTGATAACTCTGTTATCTCTGTACAAATTCTTAGTGGCCACATAGCAACAAGCAGGTACATAATACATGATTTGTTTTAGTATGATGTTTATAGTTCAGTTGAAAGCTTTAGCTTACTGAGTTGGGGAAAGAAGAAAAGAGCAGACTAAATTCTTAGGAGCCACAAATGAAAATTGGAAATATTAGTTCAAAACTTGTGGTTGTGCACTGTAAGAATAAGAAGGACCAGCTTTTAAGTAGTAATTTGTGGGTGTGCTATAAATTATCATTGAAGCATATAACTTCTTCCATAGTTACAGTGCCTCTTTATATTCTTTTATTATTTTAAAGAGTTTTTTTTATTTTACATATCAATCCCAGTTCCCCCTCCCTCCATTTCTCCTCTCCCCTCCCCACATCCTCCCATCCTACCCCCATTCACTCCTCAGAGAGGGTAAGGCCTCCTTTGGGTAGTCAACAAAGTCTGGCATACTACATTGAGGCAGGACCACAACCTTCCTCCCTGTGTCAAGGCTGAGCAAGGTATCCCACCCTAGGGACTATGTTCCAAAAAGTCATTTCATGCACTCAGGATAAGTCATGGTCCCACTTCCAGAGGCTCCCCAAACAGATCTAGCTACATAACTGTCACCCACATTCAAAGGGCCTAGTTAGGTCTCATGTATGTTCCCCAGCTAACAGGCCAGAATCCATGAGCTCCCACCAGCTTGGATCAATTGCCTCTTTATATTCTTGAATGAAAATTAGATCTGGATTCATTAGATTTTTAGTTGATTATTTGAATAGGTGCAACAAGAATAACATTTGGCTAAGATCACTTTCACATTTCTTTGATTTTTTTTTCTAAGAATCTCAACTTGGACTTGTGAAAAGTCCTTAGGGCTAGAGATCAAAAGAAATTGACCATCAAATTTAGTAATCTCTTTTTATGCCACTCCTCATTTCAAAAAAACAAAGTCTGCAGTTTAAATATTTCTCTTCTGGATAAGCTTGAACTGTTTGGGAGGTATCCAGGCAGTGGGACCGGGACCTGTCCTCAGTGCATGAGCTGGCTGTTTGGAACCTGGGGCTTATGCGGGGCACTTTGCTCAGCCTGGGACGAGGGGACTGGACCTGCCTGAACTGAATATACCAGGCTGAACTCAATCCTCAGAGGAGTCTTTGCCCTGGAGGAGATGGGAATGGGGGTGTGCTGGGGGAAGGCAGTTGGGGGGGCAGGAGGGGCGAGGACAAGGGAATCTGTGGCTGATATGTAAAATTAAGTTAAATTATAAAATAAAAAAATACAACAAAAAGTCAAAAGAATAGATCTTTAAAAAGATTTTCCAGTTCAAAACATGAATATTTAAAATTAATTATTATCCACTCAAAAATGAATGGATATCTGGTTTGACAACTTTTTTAAAGATTTAGTCATAAGATTCTTTAAAGTTTGGTAAGTTTTGAACATTTGGTTAAATAAGCTTATAGGCTTGATGTTTAGGTTCTCTTACGTGATAATGTATCATTGTTTCATGAGTAGGACACTTAAGACAAGGAAAAATATTCTATAATTTCCTGTTAAGAGCAGATCAGAATTCTAAGGAACATCTTACTTGGACAGTTAGAAGACAAAATTCTTGGTTTACTTCCATGTAGTTTTGATATTAAGACTTATTTAAAATGAAAATAAATGAATCTATATTTATTTATATTATCAAGTCAGAAATATATATCTGACTTGACTATAAGAGGTAAAATATTTATTTCACACAGCATCTACAACTTTCTCATATTCATTATGCTTTTTTGCCTCCTATAATTTTTTATCTTTTTGTCAAATAAGCAGTCATTGCACATTAAACTTTAATTACTTTGTATTGTTTGTTTTTCTACAAAAAAGGACTTTCTCTATATTACCTGCCATTTTGTAAGCTTTTCATATCAAATTTCTCCTCATTTTCATAATTTTTGTAATTATTAATAGCTATTACCTAAGTTAGTGTGGTATGCACTACAAATGATTATAGGCTCATATAATCATTTGAATCCCAGTCAGCAGAACTGTTTAGGAAGGATCAGATGGAAGAGATGTGCCCGTAGTGGTGGGGTAGTGGTGGATTTGAGGTTTCAAAAGTCATTCCTGAGTTAGCTCTCTTTATCTGCCTTCTGTTTGTGGATCTGAGATGTGAAATCCCAGCTCTTTCTCCAGCTGCCTTCAACCTTGCCTCTTCTCAGCTGTCATAGACTCTAACCTTCTAAAACTGTAAGCCAAATTAAATGTTTTCATTCCTAAGTTGTCTTGATAATGCTGTTGTATCATAGCAATAACACACTTAACATAATTGCTTGAGCAAACTGAAACTCTTTAATGGCATATGTAAGATGTGGGATCAGAGCAGAGACCTGAAGAGCCTTAGAAAAAGGGACAGGGGAAAAACAAACAAACAAAAGTGCTTGTTCCAACAGAGGAATTAGAGAAAAGTACATACTCAAGGTAGTCAAAGGAACACTTCTTGCCCTAGGGGTCATGAAGTGAATTTCCAATCAAAAGACTGATCTAGTAAAAAACTACATCAAAAATAGTAAGTCTATAGGCTCCACTACAGATGGAGAGCCAGGAAGGAAGTTTCCCTACTTAAATTTCAGGGACTAAACCTTATCCCCTACCAGGAGTGCAACTGAGGAACTTGTACTTACTTTGCTACTGAAGCCTGGGGCTGTCCCCTAACTTCCCCAAGTGGACTCATAGCCGTAAGACTCCAAAACTCATCATCTCTTATCAGTTTTAGTGGACATTTGCCTGTTGCGGATATCGCTCTGTATGCTATGAATGTGTTGCTCTGATTTGGTTGATAAATAAAATGTTGATTGGCCAGGGGCCAGGTAGGAAGTATAGTATAGGCAGGATAAACAGATAAGAGGATTCTGAGAAGAAGAAGGCTGAGGCAGGAGTCGCCAGCTGCCACATTAGAAGTAAGATGTAAAAGTACTGGTAAGCCACAAGCCATGTGGCAAGGTATAGATTTATAGAAATGGGTTAATTTAAGATATAAGATCTAGCTAGCAAGAAGCCTACCATGGCTATACAGTTTATAAGTAATATAAGCCTCTGTGTGTTTACTTGGGTCTGAGCAACTGCAGGAGCTGGGTGGATACAGGAAAACTCTATATTTGTGTGGAGCAAACTTCAGGAGTCTGACTCATTGATGGGTGGCTCTGTTGAAAAGATCCTATTAGCAATGTTTTATTTAAAAATAAGGATTTTATGGAGTTTCTTTGAACTAGAGAGTGTTAAATGGCACAGTAAGATGTGACAGTCATTAGGGAAAAACAGAGGTAATGAGTACTTGTTGTGCCCAGGTCGCAAGACCCCCAAGCAAGACCACCACAAAGCCAATATCTGATGCAAGCACACAGAGGTTTTTAATAACAAAACAAGCAAGCTTGGTCTGTGTCCAACATCTGACACAGGGTGGAGGAGAATGACCCCAAGCACTCACTTTAAGGAGTTTATATAGGAAAAGTTTATATGCATCTTGGGATTAGATGAGGGGGCTAGGGGTGAGGCAGTTCTTTGAAGTTACTAGCTGAACTATAATATAAGTATGAGGTTACTGATGGCTAACAGGATTCAGGGTATCTACAGAGGCATAAATTTTTTACTCCCTATATCCTGCTTTTGTTGAACCCAGGATATTTACATTCGGATTTATTGTTCCAGTTCTACTCTCCTCTGAGGTCAACTTTTGGTCAGTTGAGCCAATTATTCCTCATATCTTGTTTTGCCAAGTCCAAGATACATAGATTTATTGTCCCAGCCTTATAAGTTCAACTTTTGGTCACCCCTAAAACTGCTGGTCAGCAAATACCTTTAGAGGAGGGGAGGGGGACATGTCTCTCAAGATAGCTACTGATTTTTCCCTTTCATATACAAATCAAGATAAGGAACCATTTGGAAACATAAAAAAACTGATGCTGCCCTCTCTTCATTGTCCGCATTTCGAGGACAATGAATGTCTTCATATGAAATGAAGATTATGTGTGTTCAGCTCACTTACCTAAATGTTTTGTTCAGAA
Organism: Peromyscus leucopus; assembly: GCF_004664715.2. NCBI lineage: Eukaryota > Metazoa > Chordata > Mammalia > Rodentia > Cricetidae > Peromyscus > Peromyscus leucopus. The sequence goes on from NC_051081.1 coordinate 13,822,379, forward strand.
TAGTATTTATAAGGTATATAATTATGATATGAACTCTATTTTCTATTTTAATCCATTATCTACCACAATTTATATAACAAACCTTCTACTAATAATCATTTAGGACAATATTAGTATAGCTGAAACTATAAAAAGAACTGGCATGGTTTTTTTCAGCCATTAATCCAACATTAGCATCCTAACATCAATAACTTCAAATTGATAATGATATTATCTTGAGAAAAGTAACTAAATTAGACAAGAATAATTGGAAAATTGTAATTGTGACACTTTTATTGGACATTATCATTTTAATAGATAATATCTGTCTTTTATTCATAGAAATCTAGCTTACTTTAATTTACACTAATCTTCGGGTTCTACTCATCTCAAATTGTTATTCTAATTCACATTATTGTTCTTTGTTTGATGTGCACCTTTTACATACATTAGTCCATTAATAGGCGAGCTAATAAATTAACATATCTCTACTTTCCTTGTGGAGAATTTATTTGCTTCATTACTTTGAAACCAATGAGAATTTAACACTGTATCAAAAACACAGATGGATTTGAGAGCTAATAATGTACTCTTTGTGAGTAGTTTTTTAAAAGTTTTAAAAAGATTTGTGATTGTAAGACTTACTTGAGATGAGTTAGAATTAATGAAAAGGCAACTGGGAATAAACTGTTAAAAATCCCAGGGCTCGGATCTTGGATCTTGGTTAGATATTCTTTCAGAGACTTTGGATACAGCTACAATGTAATTCAATTTCAGCTCGGGGTTCAATGTGTGAATTTTACATAGAGAAAGAAAATGAACTGGCGAGATTAAAGTATCTAATCAATATCTCTTCTTGAACTAGCCACTGAAAGCTTGGCATGTTTGGTACGTGTCATAGTGCACATGAAACATAAATGCTTAATACACATTCGCTGAGGCAATATATAGGAGATGGCAAAAGTGGAGTGGACAGAAAGCTGTCTCCATGGAAACCACCAAATAAACATACTTTATACCTAATAGATATCTTAAGAGAATATTTCATTGAAAAATGGTAAGGTTGATATGCTGCTACTGTATCTAAATAACAACTCACAGCTGAGAACAAAGCAAACTGTGCTTAAGAAGTTGCAGATAGCTGCTAATTCTGTCTGAGGAAATGTCCAAGCCTTTCATCAACCACTACCCTCCAGCAAAAAAACTTTAAATACATGATTAGATTTCCCTCCCAGGGATCTCAGCTTGCATACGTCTAAAGAGCAGTAATAAAATAATCAGAGGTTGGGAACTCCATCCAGCCATTCTATTTGCCCATAATAATGTACCATGGAAGTTCATTGTGTGTGGTGACAGAGGCTTTTCTAAGGAGCACTGTTTAACCTGTGTTTATTGAAGCCAACTGAGTTGAAAATCAACCGGTCTTTTAAAAGGGAACTTGAAATGGAAATCACAATGGTAACGTTGCTGGCTGGCATAACCATTGCTGAACTGAAAACTAACATTTAGTTACAAACATTATAACCTGCAATTTGGTGTCTGCTAATTGTATTTTAATTAGCATAACTCTTTCTAATTTGGCTTGAAGACACATTTCCCATATGTTCAAGGTCTGAAGTCAAAAGAATTGCACCTTGGATATTCTGAACAGAACTTTTAAGGTTTTCATAGATAATATGACATTTTTTTCTGTTTCACCTAGTTTCTGGATTGCAGAAGTCTAGATTAAGAGCTAATGAAGCTGTTTCTATTATTCAAAATTAATATATTTGTGTAAATAACTTTTGCTTTTTACAAAATCCTTTCTGCTTTATTTTGCATTTTGACACAAGACCTTATTCTATAGCTCAGAGTGACATAAATTTATGATCCTATTGCCTCGCCTCCTGGGTGTTGAGATTATAGGTATGTGCCATCTTGACTAGCTGTTTGCCTTTGAATAAAGAATGTTTATTACTAAAGTAGAAAAATCATTTTATGTTTGGAATTATAAATAACTTACCTTGATTAACTTAATAATATAATATTATCTCTCAATGAGGAACAAACCCGTCTTTATTGAATTGCCTTAAGAGGTTAAATATACTGGATTATCAGAAATGATTACCATAAAAAATGTTGATTATAACCAGACCATATGCCAAAACATTGTTCACTGGAATTTCACATGAGCCCTTTATATTCTTGGAAAAAACATCTACTCAACAAAATTTTAAAAATTAAATTCAGTGTCATAATAGTTTGAAATAATTTTTACTTTTATAAGTTAAATTAACATTTCATATAATGTTCCTTTTCATTTTATTATTATTTATTATCTCTATGCTGTAAAATATCTTGCTATTAAGCTAGGTGGTGGTGGCACATGCCTTTATTCCCAACATTCAAGAGGCAGAAGTAGGCAGATCTCTGTGTGTTCGAGGCCAGGGCTACAGAGTGAGTTCCAGGACAGGCTCCAAAGCTACACAGAGAAACTCTGTCTCAAAAAGACAAACAACAAAAAAGATATCTTTCTATGAAAAATATGTAATTCAAATAATGAAAAAGAATTTCCAGAAATGATTTATATTCTGACCTAAAAGCAGATCAGAAGAATACTACACAGAATGTTACTCAAAATTTCACAACAGAGTGTTATACAATATACTTACTTTTTTTATATCCAAAATCTATTTTGCTTAATGGAAAAAAAACCTCTTGTTTATTAACAAATTTGATGTCAGTCCTTCTACAATCATGATATTCCTATTAAATTAGGTTTTAGTTCATTTTAATATCTGTGCCCCCCAGATTAAAACAAATTATCAGTGCATCACTTCTAATTTGCCTCCATAATTTTATGGTTATTTTTTTCTATGAAGAACAATATTTTCTTTTCAATCATATTGAAACTCAGATGTTAGCTACTCAAATTCAACAGAAGCATGAAATCAAGTTCCATGCTAGAGCTGTGGCTGCTCCTCCGTTACATTAGCTTCACCTCCTTGCTTTTTATCATAGTACATTTTCTAGTGATGGACTTGATGCTTGAAGAACTATACAGTCTATATCTTCATGACTTTCTTCTTCACCTTTTCAAAATCTGCCCAAATTATACCTCAGTGAGAAAAGGAATCCCTACACACACAATGGTGGATTTCAATAGGGGACACTCTCAGTCACATGACTCATTCAAGCCTAGCTCTTACTTAAAGTTACCCTTATGAATTAATTTATATATTTACCAGTTCTACTATTCATTTTATTCTTTCAATCTTTCCTTCAGTCACCGACACATGAATACACTGGAATACAATTCCACAGAATCAGAATCTTGCAGTGTCTAACTACATCACTGGTATTTACAGTAAAGGAAAATACTTAAACAACATAAAAATAATTTTCTTTTTTTGCCATATTATTTCTTTTATTGAAAATTGTAAGATGAATTGCTAAATGGTCTTATTAATAGAAAAAAACTGGTGCCAGATATTGGGATGAAAGCTCAAAGATCAGAGGAATAGGAAAAGCCACAGACAACCTCACTTTATAGACACCTCACTCTCCAAAGAGACCTAGTTCCTGTATACCCATGCCTACATGCCTTTCTGTTCTGCAGCTCACTTCCTCTCTCCATCCAGCTACATCAATTCCCTGTCTGTCCGTACAGATCTCCAGATCTCTATGGTTAGTGCTGGGATTAAAGGCATATGTCACTATGCCTGGCTCTATTATCAGTGTGGCCTTGAACTCACAGAGATCCAGATGGATCTCTGCCTCCTGAATTCTAGGATTAAAGGCATGTGCTACCATTGTCTGACTTCTATGTTTAATAAAGTGGCTGTTCTATTCTCTGACTCTCAGATAAGTTTATTAAGGTACACTATTGGGGTACATAATACATTGGGGTGCAAAAATAAAATATCACCACAGAAAATAGGTATTTTTCTTAATTATATACGCAGAGTAGAGTTTCCTCTCCCTCTACTTCCAATATTCTCTCCAATTCCCCTTCCATATCCATTTCCTTTCTGCCTTTCATTAGAAAATGAACAAGCTTCTAAATGATAATAATATAGTAAATTATTAGAATATAAAATATAGCCGGGCGGTGGTGGCGCACGCCGTTAATCCCAGCACTCGGGAGGCAGAGGCAGGCGGATCTCTGTGAGTTCGAGGCCAGCCTGGGCTACCAAGTGAGTTCCAGAAAAAGGCGCAAAGCTACACAGAGAAACCCTGTCTCAAAAAACCAAAAAAAAAAAAAAAAAATATAATAAGATAAAACAAAAAAAAAAAAAACAAACACATTGTATCTGGACAAGTCAAACAGAGGGAAAAGACTCCAAAAGAAGGCACGAGACCCAGAGATCCATTTGTTCACACACTCAGGAACTCCATAAAACCAATAAAATGAAATCCATAATACATACGTAGATGACATAGTATATATCCATACAAACCCTGTCTCAGTCTCTGTGAGATCCTATGAGCCTTGTTTATTTTAGAGGGCCTTAAACCCTGTCTCAATCTCTGTAAGTTCCTATGAGCCTTGTTTATTTTAGAGGGCCTTATTTCTCTCTGCACAATGTCTAGCTGTGGATCTCTGTATTTGTTCTCATCTGCCACAAGAGCAAACTTCTCTGATGATGGCTGATCATGGTACTACTAATCTATAAGTATAGCATAATATCATCAGGAATCATTTTATTGCTACATGTGTTTCCCCTTTTGAACAGTAGTATTTGTTTTTACCCTTGGTCCATAGGTTATCTATCTCTGGTTCTTGATCATACTAGCAATTTTGAGTATGAGTCCTGACTTGTGGAGTAGGGCTTAAGTCAAATCAGATATTGATTGGTTGCTTCCACAAGCTTTGTGGCACCATTGTCCTACCATATCTTCCACACAGAATTCTATTGTAGATAAAGGGTGTGTGGCTGGATTTTGGTAGCATGCAGAATATCTTCCTGCTCCAAAAGATGTTAGAACATAGGGGTCAAGGTTCTGTATTGGCACCACCTCAACTTCTCCATATTTAAAGAGTTGTGTGGATGTTGTCTTCTGCAATAAGACATTGCTGTCAGTTTGTGGAGAGGAAACTATATTCTTGGCAACAGCTTGGGTTTTTTGCACAGATATAACCCAAACCTGGTATTGAACACTTTATTTGGTGACAAGAGATGATCGGTTAGGACTGTCTCCCAAATTATTTGCCAATTACCTTTAGATCTCATATATATATGAGATACACACACACACACACACACACACACACACACACACACACACACACACACACACTTTAGGAAGCTTCTATTGTATTAGGTTTCCAAACCAACCATGAAGTGAACCTTAATTTTAGCCATCACTCCCATAATCCCTTCCTCATATTGATAATACTGTTCGAGCCCCCTATCCATCCATAATTAACTATTCTATTTAACTTTCTTAATTAGATATAGCTATACCTTCTAGTCTCTTACTCTATACTTAACATCTGTGGTTCTATAGCTTACAGCTTGTTTACTGTTGACTTAACAGCTAATATCCACATATAAGTGAATATATACCATATTTTTTTCTTTCTGGTTCTGGAAAACCTCACTTAGGATGATTTTTTTCTAGTTCTCTCCATTTGCCTTCAAATTTCATGATATCATATTTGGCAACAGCTGAGAAATAATTTAATGCAAAATTGTGTAAATGTACTACATTTTCTTTATCTCTTCCTCTAGAGAGGACCATGTAGGTTATTTCCAATTTCTGGCTAATATTAATAAATCAGCAATGAACATAGTTGAGTAAATGTCTATATGATAGGATGAAGTATATTTTGGAGTATATGCCCAAGACTGATATAAATCTTGGAATGGATTTATTTCCATTTTTCTGAGGAACAACCACACTGACTTCCATAGTGACACACAAGTTTTCACTCCCACCACCAACTGATGAATGTTCCCCTTGCTCTACATCCACACCATCATGAGCTGCCACTTGTATTGTTGAACTTTAGCCATTCTGACTGGTGTAAGATGAAATTTCAAAATAGTTTTGATTTGCATTTCTGTGGTGGTGAAGAATGGTGAGCATTTCTTGATGTGTTGATCAGCCATTTGAGTTTCCTCTTTTGAGAATTTTCTGTTCAGATATCTACCCCATTTTTAGTAGGATTATTTGCTATCTTGATAGCTAGTATTTTGAATTTTTTTTAAGGTTTTGTTTTTTTTTTTTTTTAGTTTTTTACAAGACAGGGTTTCTCTGTATAGCTTTTCACCTTTCCTGGAACTCACTTGGTAGCCCAGGCTGGCCTTGGGCCTTTATTAGATCTCTATTGGATATAACATTGCTAAAAATATTTTCCCATTTATAGACCACCAACTGGTCCAAATGACTGTGTATTTTGGCATGCATAAGTTTTTCAGTGTCATGAGTTCCTGTTTATTAATTGTTGATCTTAGTGTTTGTGCTAATAGTGTTCTGTTAAGAAAGTCTTTTTCCTGTGCAATGAGTTCAAAGATATCCCACACTTTTTCTTCCATCAGATTCAGTGCATTTGGTTTTATGTTGAGGTCATTATTCTCTTTGGAGTTGAGTTTTGTACAGGGTGATAAGTGTGGTTCTATATGGATTCATCTATATGTAGCCATCTAGTTTGACCAACACTATTTGTTGAATATGATTTGTTATTTCCAGTGTGTATTTCTATCTTTTTTATTAAAAGTCTTTTGTCCATAGATACAAGGGCTCATGTTTAGGGCTCAATTTTATTATATTGATTAATTTTTCTGGTTTTGTGCAAATACCATGCTGTTTTTGTTACTATAGTTCTATAGAACAAATTGAAATTAGTCATAGGGATGACTCTAACATTTGTTTTAGTATTCAGAACTCTTTTTAGCTGTCCTTGGTTTACTGTTTTTCCATATGGAACTGAAATTGCCTTTTCAAGATATAAAAGAATTGTGTTGGAATTTTGATTTGGATTGAATTTGTAGATTGCTTTGGGTAGGATGGCCATTTTTATTATATTACTCCTACTGCTCTGTAAACATGGGAGATCTTTTAATCTCCTGATACATTTGTCAATTTCTTCCTTCAAGATCTTGAAGTTTTTTCATATGAGCCTTTAATTTGCTTGCTAAGAGTTACCCTAAGATATTTGAGGTGATTCTGAAAGGTCTTATTTCCCTGATTTCTTCTCAGATAATTTGTCATTTATATATAGGAGTACCACTGAATTTTGTGAGTTAACTTTGTATCAAGCAACTTTGATGAAAGTGTTTATCAGCTATAGACATTTCCCTATGGAATTGTTAGGGTCACTTGTTTATACTATCATATCATCTGCAAGTAAACATACTTTGACTTCATCCTTTTCAGTTGATATTCCTTGATCTTCTTCAGTTATCTTATTTCTGTAGCTCAGTCTTTAAGTATTATATTGAATAGGTATGGAGACAGTATCTTGTCTTGTAATGTCTTAACCTTGTCATCTTCCTGATTTCAGTGGAATTGCTTTGAGTCTCTCTCTTTTTAATATTGTCTATGGTCTTGTTGTAAACAGCATTTAATGTGTTAAAAACATGTCCCTTGTATCACTGCTCTATTTAAGACTTTAATCATGAAGGGGTATTGGATTTAGTCAAAGGACTTTTCTTCATCTATTAAGATAAGCATTTGTCGCCGGGCGGTGGTGGCGCACGCCTTTAATCCCAGCACTCGGGAGGCAGAGGCAAGAGAATCTCTGTGAGTTTGAGGTCAGCCTGGGCTACCAAGTGAGTTCCAGGAAAGGCACAAAGCTACACAGAGAAACCCTGTCTCGAAAAACAAAAACAAAAACAAACAAACAAATAAAATAAGCATTTGTCTTTTTTCTTTCAGTTTGTTTATATGGAAGATTACATTTATCAATTTACATATATTGAAGCATTCTTGCATCTCTGTGATCAAGCCTACTTGATCATGGTTTGTGATATTTTTGATGTGTTCATGGATTCTGTTATCAAGTATTTTATTGAGTATTTTTTTTCAACTATGTTTCATCAATAAAACTGGTCTGCAATTCTCTTTCTTGTTGGATCTTTATGTGGTATGGGTATCTGGGTAACTGTGGTCTCATAAAACATATAGGGCAATGTTTCTTCTGTTTCTATTTTGTTTGGTGATTGGAGTATGGGCACTAATTCTTTGTTGAAGGTCTGGTAGAATTCTGAGCTTAAAGGATCTGCACTGGGCTATTTTTTGGTTATGAGACTTTTAATTACTGCTTCTACTTCACTAGGGATTTTAGTTCTCTTTAAATTGCTCATTCATACATATTTAACTTTGACATGTGGTGTGCGTAGAGAAAACTATTCATTTTTTTTGAGATGTTCCTATTTGGTGGAAGACAGTTCTTAATGTATATCCCTATGATTCTCAGGATTTCTTTGGTGTCTGTTTTATATCATAATTTTCAATTCTAATTTTGTTAATTTTGATATTTGACCTCCCATTTATATTTACTTTGGATAAAGCTTTTCAATCTTATTGATTTGCTCAAAGAACCAGCTCTTTTCATAGATTCTTTGTATTTTGTTTCTATTTTATTGATTTCAGCTCTTAGTTCATTTCTGGCAATCTACTCTTTATTTATTTTTTTCTTTTATTCTGCCCTTTTACATTACATCCTGACTACAATTTCCCCTCACTTTACTCTTTCTAGTCCTTTTACCTACCCTCCCTCTCCCCAAGATCTACTCCTCCATTACCATGCAAAACAAACAGCATACCTCCCAGGGATATCAAACAAACATGGCCTAACAGGTTACAATAAGGCTCAGTACAAATCACAAATATCAATCTGGAAGATGCTACCCCATAGGAGGAAAAGTATCCCAAGTCCAGGCAAAAGAGTCAGAGACACCTTCTTCTCCCACTACTGGGAGTCCCACAGGAACATGAAACTACACAACCATTAAGGTATATGCAGAGGACCTACCTCAGACCCATACAGGGTCCATGTTTTTTCTTCAGTCTCTGTGATTCCTATGAGCCATGCTTAAATAATTCTGTGAGCTATGTTCTCATGATATTCTCTGAACCTCTAGCTCTAACAAACCAT